>NW_028327174.1:22750890-24121336 GCF_987537825.1 Furipterus horrens
TTTCTTATGACTGAGCAGTATTCCATTGTATATATGTACCACATTTACTTTTTTCCAATCACCTATAAATGGACACTTTGGTTGTTTCCATGTCGTGGCCACTGTGAGTAGTGAAATAATGATTATAGGAGTGCATATACCTTTGCAAATAAATGTTTTCAAGTTTTCCAGGTATATACCCAGTAGAGGGATTGCTGCACCATATGGTAGTTCTATTCTTAATATTTGAGGAACTGCTATAATGTTGTCCATACTGGCTGTACCAGTTTACATTTGCAACAGCAGTCAATGAGAGTTCCTTTTTCTCTACAACCTCCCCAACACTTGTTATTACTCGTCTTGTTGATAATAGCCATTCTAACAGGTGTGAAGTGGTATCTCATTGTAGTTTTGATTTACTTTTTCCCAATAGCTAGTGAAGTTGAGCATCTTTTCCTATATCTGTTGGTCATTTGTATATCTTCTTGAGAGAAGTGTCTGTTCATGTCCTCTACCCATTTTTTAAATTGGATTGTTTGTTTGGTGTTGAGTTGTTATGAGTTCTTTATATATTTTGGATATTAACACCCTGTTGGAGCTGTTGTTTGCAAACATCATCTCCTACATGGTTGGCTGGATTTTTGTTTTGTAGGTTTCTTTTGCTGTCCAGAAGCTTTTTAGCTTGATACGGTCCCATTCATTTGTTTGCCTTTGTTTCCCTTGCCTTTGGGTGAAATTCATAAAAACCTATTTATATAAAGTGATATATAATCATTAGTCATAAATTTTAATTGTCCAGACATACTGGTCAACTTGAGCATTTTAAAATTCTATTTGTCATTTGAAATTCATTTTAAAACATTTTATTTATTTATTTTTAGTGAGAGGGGAAGGGAGGGAGAAAGAGAGAGAGAAAAATACTGGTGTGAGAGAGGAACATTGATTGGTTGCCTCTCATACACAGCCCCAACCTGGAACCAAATCTGCAACCCAGGCATATGTGTGCCCTGACTGAAATTGAACCAGCAACCTTTTGCTTTGCAGAATAACTCCCAACCAACTGAGCCACATCAGTCAGAGCTGAAATTCATTTTTTATGTGTTGTCTTTTCATAGCTTTCCCAATTATCTATTAAATATTGTCTTTGTCTTAACAATTGATAAGATATATATGCATGTGTAAAATTTACATATATATATTTACTCTTCTCATGCAATATACAAGTTATAGGTGTTCTATGTGTCTACATATGATATTAACACTTTACATTTATACACTTTTAAGAGTTCCAACTTTTATCTTTTGACTCCATCTATATTTCTTATATTTCACATGTAATATTTCTATAAAACCCTTACTTTTATTTTATATCATTTCTAAATGTATAGTCCTTTCAAGACTGTTTTTATAAAGAACAGAAAATGTACTCGCAAACTCATTTCACCATCTTTTCTTTTTGATGTATAAGTTAGCAAATTTCTTGTCTTATTTTTTTGTTATACTATCCTCATAAAAGCAAATTATAAAATGCAAATCTGTTCATTTCTTGCCCCAGTTTAATCTTCCAAAGCCCAACTCTGCAAAAGCATCTAAAATAGAACATAAACATGAAATGTAGCAGATAAGACCATTCATTATAGGGCTCTATGCAGCCTTTTCATCTTAGGTTTGCATCACTTCATCTCTCTACATAACCTCTCTGTATTCCTACCTATTTTATTAAACAATCTTGTCTTTGTCAATAGTATATTACATTTTTGTATCTTCAGTGCTCAGGACACCACTTGTCACCATAAATATGTTCAATATATGTTTTTGAATAAAAAAACTTATGTTTCCCAAAGGTGTGCTTCTCTTTTATGCCTCCATATTTTGTACATATTTTGTCTTTCCCCTAAAACAGTCTTTCAGTCATCTCATGTTTAACTTGAACATTACATATTCTTCACAATCTCCCCAAACTTTCTTAAGCAAACTTTCTATATTCCTATAGCACCTTATACTTACCATAGCATTTTACAACCATAAATATGTGTTATTTCTTTCCTGAAATGACCCCCATAATATCTGTAAAAGATTCACTTATATTTATTTACCTAGGTTCTGCTTAGCTTCATAATATACTATTGTTATGGCTTAGAATATATATATAACTGAAAGGTGAACAAGTCATAGTAACAAAAATCTGTTATATATTCTATATATGTATATATACACACAAACATATAATCCTGTATATGAAAATATATGTGTATATACATTCTTTCTAATACCAGAGGAATTTTCAATTTTCCAAAGGAATGTACTTGTTTAAAATGATGATGGATAATTTTTTCTCACTCACCTCACTGGGTAATAATTTTCATTTTTCTTTTCAGTGTACTTCAGAATGGTCCCCTAAATCTTTTCCTGAAATAGGAAGAGATTTGGACACGGAAATTAGTCCAGCAGCATTAAAACCATCTGAGTCATTAAAATTTTCTGAAAGAAAGAAAAAAATTACTGGGAGATAAGCCAGATCTCCCCTCAAGTGCCTTAGAAGCTCTTTGAACATTTAAAAATACCACCTACAATTAGAAAGGCAAACAAGTGTGATTTAGGGGCACAGAAAGTCTTTCTCATGCCTTGAATATGTTCCTGACATAGTTGCAGCAAATATAAAACACTTGGACTGAAGAAATGAAGCAGGTCTCGTCAGAGGGTAAGGACTATTGAGAAGGCATTGAGCCTTCATGGAGTGAGAAGGTATTGGGATATTTTTTTCCAAACCAGCAAAGTTATGCTTCCCAGAAACAGAATTGGTGCATTGGTGCTAAATAGAACTTGAAGGACAAAGAAAGAAGTACTATGTAATGGGAAATAAGGCTAGCCCTGACCATAGTGATGGCTTCTGATGTGATAAAGCTATAGAAAGTTCAAGCTTTTAAATTTTAAGGAAAATATAAATATCAAGTTAGAGAATGGAAAGCAACAGGAGTGGGAATGGAAGAAACCATCAAAGAGATGTACAAAAAGTTAAACTACTTTTTAGAAGATTAATTTGTTCTTTAATAAAATGAGATCCAAGTCATAATATTCTACTACATGGCTCTTTGTCCCTCTGTCAGAAATATAGACCTCTTAGCCAGAGGTCTCCCCATGATTGCAAGTTTTATGTTCTCTAAGAATAATTTTCAGTTCATGTCTGCTTTCTTCCTTATATACATCACAAGCTTCCTATTATTACATGTTTGAGATTTCTTTCCTCTGCTATGCCAAGTAGAATGCTTCAGCCACAACTGCAACTACTGGTCTGAACTCAAGGCTATATAGCCCCTTAAATAACCCACAGACCTGAGAAGTTCAGCAGGTCCCGATCATCTGCTTTCAGGGAAGAATTCATCTCCTGGTATTGAAATTGGTGGATAAAATTCTCTCCTCTCAAAGAAACTGACATGAGACGTCCTAGGTTAGAAATCAGCAAAAACATAATAAAATTTCTCCTCCTTCTGTGTGCTTTTTCCTAGCAGTGCAAACATACCCAGTCTTCATTCATACCCTTGTCTTGTTTCCATCCCCCATCCTAATACCAAGCTAAACCTATTGACATCGTAGGACAACCCAGCTTCTTTCCTCAAGACAGCCAATAAGTTTTGCGACTTCATTGGAGCTTTTTCTAAAATCTTTCTAAAATCTATCTCCCCTCCATTCTCATTATAAAGTCTTTTCCATTGTTCTTTTCAACTATTTCAAAATGCTATCCTCATCCATAATGGGGTCCTCCTTCAAATCCCTCATACATCCTGTTGTCAAACAGAACTTTCTAAATGGCTGCCTGACTCTTCACTCCCCTACATAAGACTCTGTAATGACTATTCATCTTCTTATCATAGAATACAGAACTTCATAATTTTTTCTCTCTTCTCCAGCCTTATCAGTAGCTCCTCTCCTTGAGCTCAACTTTTACTTTCCCCTAAAACAACAAGTGGTTCATTCTTTATGCTTCTCTTTACTCATACATAGCTTTCTCTTTCTCTCTAATGCACCTTACCCAGTTCAATGACTTATTATCTTCAGAATTTGTCTCAAATACCTCTTAGAAGCTTCTGATACTCCCTTTCCCTTTTTAGTTAATCATTCTTCTCTATGTCACTTTTTTTCTTATTTATATGAATGTATAATACTACATTGCAATTTATTTGTTTACATATATACTTCTTCCATTAGACTTGAAATTCCATTAAGACAAAAACCACTTGATTATCTATGCCTGTATCATCAGATCCTAGGCACATTGCTTGACAGAACAGTAAAATCAGTAATACATATACAGTAAGAGCAAATAAATGGGAAAAAAGGATTCACCTTAAACCATATAAACATATTTATTCTAAATGATCAATTCTATAATGTCACAATTAAACATGTAGATGGAGTATAAGAGTCATCAATACAAACAAAGCCCTTTTCTTTTTTGAAATATTGTTCCCTCTTTTTTGAGAAACTGCTTAAGCCTCTTGTAGGCTTCATCTTTCTGGCCATTTGATACTTGAATTTAATATATACTTTTTTATTCCAAGAACATTCTTATCCCATAAAACATTAGAGAGACCATAATCTGGCTCAGACCTGTAAGCTGCTGCAGCTGTCTGCGCTTTGTAGTCCACAAGAGGAGTGCGATGAGACCAGCCAACACAATGACCCCAAGGACTCCAAATATAACAAGGTATGTGTGACCTAGACACAGAGAAATATCACAAGAAATGATGTCATAGCTAAAAGAATTGGGTACCTAATTACTGTCCCTCTCTTGGGTCAGATACAGAATTACTGAAGTAAGTTTCATATCATCAGAACTTCTTCTGACCTAAAGTCTCTTAACAAGGAGGATTCTAAATAATGCAGACAATTGGTCCCATGTTCATACACCCCATGATATACCTGATGGTTCTTCAGGTACAGTGCCTATAGAAGAAAAAGAGAAGGAGACTCAATTATAACAGTAATCTATAGAACAAATATTTATACCTCTGTACACTTGAAACTTATATAATGTTATTAACCATTATTACCTGGATTAATTTAATTTAAAAAGAAGAATGTATAAGACCTGGAGACTGACTGGGAAAGGTGATAAATGAGAGGTAAAGGAAGAAATTCAAACTGGCAATTTGGGTGGGTGGTGGTACCACTTCCTGGATTAAGAACTATAGATTTTTTTGAAAAAATTTAAAATTTTAAAAATTTTCTATGTGAACCTTTAGCACCTCCCAACCAAGGAAACTAATCCTTCCCACTTAAACATATGGTCTTTCTTTTTTTCCCCTCGGAACAGGATACAGAAAATTAATATGCTTTTTTTTTTTGGTGAAGGCCAATGTATAACAACAAATATTTTTATCATTTCTTCAAACTGAAACATCATGATTCTCTCCTGACTAGATCCCTATGTTGACATATCTAGACTTTACAAAATGTTCTTGACTGTATCCCTCTCTTGGGTCAGATACAGGATTACTGAAGTAAGTTTCACATCATCAGAACTTCTTCTGACCTAAAGTCTCTTAACAAGGAGGATTCTAAATAATGCAGACAATTGGTCCCATGTTCATACACCCCATGATATACCTGGTGGTCCTTTAGGTACAGTGCCTATAGAAGAAAAAGAGAAGGAGACTCAATTATGACAGTAAAATATAGAACAAATATTTATATCTCTGTACACTTGAAACTTATATAATATTATTAACCATTATTACCTGGATTAATTTAATTTAAAAAGAAGAATGTATAAGACCTGGAGACTGACTGGGAAAGGTGATAAATGAGAGGTAAAGGAAGAAATTCAAACTGGCAATTTGGGTGGGTGGTGGTACCACTTCCTGGATTAAGAACTATAGATTTTTTTGAAAATTTTTAAATTTTAAAAATTTTCTATGTGAACCTTTTAGCACCTCCCAACCAAGGAAACTAATCCTTCCCACTTAAACATATGGTCTTTCTTTTTTTCCCCTCGGAACAGGATACAGAAAATTAATATGCTTTTTTTTTTTGGTGAAGGCCAATGTATAACAACAAATATTTTTATCATTTCTTCAAACTAAAACATCATGATTCTCTCCCAACTAGATCCCTATGTTGACATATCCAGTCTTTACAAAATGTTCTTGACTGCCTGCCCCTTCTTTGCTGCTAGAGATTCCAAGTTTAATCCAATATCCTGTCACTCACCTGAGCATATTACAGCAGCATCTTCCTTGTGCCCACAGTCACTGTTCCCCCAGGATTTGGCAGGACAATCCCACAAGGAAGATTCATTTCCTTTGCACTTCACTTCATTGAGCCATATGGGTCCAGTCCCCTGACCGAATGCTGCCTCTTTTAGTGCCTTCAAAGCTGAACCACAGCCCAGTTGTCGACACACCACATGAGCATTGTTAATGTCCCAGGAATCATCACACACTGTCCCCCAGGAACCTCCATGCCAGATCTCCACACGTCCAGAACAACTAGTGTTTCCTTCTTGAAGTCTTATCTTGTCTGAAAAATCAGAGATTCCCCTAGGTAATTTCTGAGAAGACAAAAACTCCTAAGAGGTCACAGGGGAAAAGAGATATTTGAAACTCTTTTTAGGACCATGGGGTGGGGGAGGGGAAGGAGAAAGAAGAGGAAGAGTCTAGTCAAGGAACTAATATAAATGACCCATGGGCATGGACAACAAGGTGGGCATTGAATGTGGGAGAAAGGGTGGGTGGAGTAGGAGGGAGCATGGATGAAAAAATGGGACAACTGCAATAGAAAAACAATTTTAAAAACCCTATTTTAAAACTTTGCTATTTAATGTGCATTTAAAATATATTTTAACAAAATATATTTTTTATGAAAGTACATGTCTTTTCAGCAAAATATTTTATACTGGAGATAAGAACATTAGTGTGACTCAGGAAATGTCAAGTAAATAATGTTAACATTGCATAATGTTAAGTTTTCTCAAGTAGAAAAGAGCTTGACAGATTGCCAGGTACATAGAAATCTTACAGTTTAAGAAGATGGAGAATAGGGAAATATTTTAGAATAGATCTTTATTACTGTTTCTCTCTTTTTATTAGTATAGCAAGATAATATTTGAAAGAAAAATTGGAAAGGTAAAGTAGATCATTCAATAGTCAAATACTGAACTACATATACTCTGCTCCTCGCTTCTTTATATTTATACCATGGGGAGTATAAATATTCTTTGGAAAAATGATCTCTAATTTTGGAAATATGCAGGTCAAGTTAAATAAAACTAATTATACTATCCATGTAGAATAGGTTTTAACTAGAATTTACTCATTCCTACTTAATGTGATCAAAAGATGATAGTGAAGACACAGCATGGAATTTTTATATAGGCCAACAAATACTCACTGGCACATGTGATCCAGGTCTCCTCTGAGGGGCTTGCCAGTCTCCACTTCCATGGAGATGATGGGCACTTCCATAATGTGTCAGGTCCTTTTGGACACTGAACATTGTCCACCCACATGTGCCTGGACATTGTTTTGGCTACAGATGCAGAGATGATGCTCCCGTTGTCTGCACAGCCCAGCTGCCTGCATACCACTTCCACAGTGGTTGAAGACATGTTACTCCTGCCAATGCTGCCCCAAGCTCCATTGTAAAAGAGTTCCAGACGTCCCGCACAAGTCTCTTTGCTGGTTTCACTGCTCAGTCTCAGAGACATGAACTCTGCAGTGAAATACAGAGTTAGTAGTTTCATGTATTCTCTGAAAATTCACAAGACTGCCTCTCTTTATTCTGATGTAAAAATGACTTCAAAAATAGTACACTATATCTGTTAGTAGTAATTCTTTAGTAAGCTCTGGGTGATTTAGTAGATTTAGTAAAGTATAGTATTTTTTCTATATCTTCTGCTTTTCTAGTCTCGGGTTTTGCACTCAGGGACTCCTTTAGAATGCCACCAATGATTCTAAGTTGATTCCTAGATCTCAATGAAAAGTTCAAAGCCCTTTCTTAATTACATAGTTTGGATTTTCTCCCTAAGTTACTATATTATTCCTGAAGAATATTATTCCATTCATTTTTTTACATCTGTCCTTGACAATTAAAGTTTAGTGAGATATTCAGACACTAAAATGAAGATTTTGTGTAATTACCTTAAAATGAAATATTTTCCTTTCTGACATGTCACAGTTTTGCTGTGTATGTCCTCTCCCAAATTTGTGTCATTAGTGTAAATGATATCCAAATCACTGACATATAGAATATTTTATCTCCCTAAGTTACTGAACCATAGTACTGTTTTTCCCAGTACATAACAGCTGAGCACATTTTCCTACTTCACAGCAGTTTCTAGAGCTTGCCATTTATACAAAACAAGATCAGTGGCTTCTCATGGTAATTTTTGCTCCTATGACAAATAAGTCTCATTCTCTGTCATAAAAAATTACTTGGGAAATTTTGGCTGAGATTGGTAATTATCTTTTTTCTCTGTAGAATGTAGTGTTGATTTATTTCTTCTTGTCCTGTTAAATCTACATCTTTATTAATATAGTGATTATCAAGCAGTACACTGAATCCTTACTCAATATCCAGCTCCACACATATTTATAAAAGAACTTCTCATTATTAATTTTGTTGTTATTTTTGTGATATGCAAGCACGTTTCTGAATTTTCCTCCTTCTGACTTTATACTACCTTGCCCAGGATGTAGCACTAATTTATCAAATCTATACTTCTGGGACCCCAACTCTCACAATATTTTCCTTTGTACCTGCTTTTCAGGGAATTCTCTCAGATTAATATCACCCTCTACCTTTTGCCTCACCTCAGTTCTTTCTTACATAATTGTGACCAGAAGTTATGTGCAGAACTTACCTGAGCAGATAACTCCAGCATCCTCTTTATGCCTGCAATTGTGCTGTCCCCAGCCATGTGAAGGGCATTGCCAAATTCGCGCTTCTTTTCCATTACAGCTTACCCCATCCAGCAAAATGGGCCCTGTTCCTTCCCCAAAATAAGCAGAACCAGTGGCATTAATGGCCACTCCACAGCCCAGATGTCTGCACACCACCTGGGCATCACTCAGGTCCCAGCTGTCATCACAGATGGTTCCCCAAGACCCCTCATGATAGATCTCTATTCTCCCAGCACAACGACCACCTCCATTTACCAGACGAAGTTGACCACTTGCTGGAAAGAGAAAGTAAAATATTAATAAAATGCATTCTTAAGGATTGAGACAATTATTTTTTATTTCTTTTTTTTAGTGATTTTTTTAAAAGAAGACAATTTTTATGGATTGATTACTGAATCTCACCTATGCAGGCAACAGCACTTTCTTCTGAAATGGTAGAGCTTGTTGGGTTCAAAGATGATGAATTGCATGGAGATAGTGTCTGACTCTGGTTTCCTGCAAACACCAAAGTGCTCAGTCATACAAGGTAAGGTGAGGAAGGGAGGCTAGATGAAGTATTAGATAAATGAGCTGAGGACAAACACCGCTTCAGAGAAAAAGGAATGGGGATGAGTCAACTAGGCAGGGAAGGGCTGGCAGGTGGGAACCACTAGATAACTACGAGGTCCATGAAAATTAAGTTTACACTTTACCCAGTACACCAGAATAAACTCAAAATGGATCAAAGACTTAAATATAAGCTGTGACACCATAAAGTCCTAGAGGAAAACATAGGCAATAAAATTTCAGCTATCCCATGTAGCAATTGTTTTGCTGATATGTCTCCTAGGGCAAGGGAAATAAAGAAAAAAAGAAACAAATGGGATTACATCAAACTAAAAATTTCTGCATGGCTAAAGAAACCATCATCAAAATAAAAATTGAACTGACTGTATGGGAGAACATATTTGTCAATGATATCCTGGACAGGATTTTTATCTCCAAAATATATAAAGAACTCATATGACTCAACACCAGAAAGACAAGCAATCCAATTAAAAAATGGGCAAAGGATCTGAACAGACACTTCTCCAAGGAGGACATACAGAGAGTCCACAGACATGAAAAGATGCTCAACATCACTAGCCATCAGAAAGATGCAAATTAAAACCACATTGAGATATCACCTCACATCTGTCAGAATGACCATCATTAATAAGTCAAGAAACAAGTGCTGGCAAGGATTCGGATAAAAGGGGACCCTAGTGCACTGTTGGTGAGAATGCAGACTGGTGCAGCCACTGTGGAAAACAATATGAGACTTCCTTAAAAAAACTAAAAATGGAACTGCCTTTTGACCCAGTGATGCCACTACTGGCAACATACCCCAAGAATCCCGAGTCACCGATTCAAAAGAACTTATATACGTCTATGTTCATAGTGGTGCTATTTACAATAGCCAAGTGCTAGAAGCAGCCTAATTTCCCATCAGTAAATGAGTGGGTCAAAAAACAGTGGTACATTTACACGATGGAATACTACACAGCAGAAGGAAAGAAGAAACTCCTATCTTTTAGAACTGGAGAATATTATGCTAAGTGAAGCAAGCTAGTTAGTGAGAGACAAATACTATATGATCTTACCTATAACAGGAATGTAATGAACAAAATAAACTAACAAACAAAGAAACATGAATCAGACTGAAAGTGACCAGAGGGGAAGGTGGAGGGGGGAATAATTGTTGAAAGAAGGGAATGGGACTAGACAAAGAACATGTATGATTGACCCATGGACATGGACAGCAGTGTGGGAATTGATTGTGGGAGTGGGGAAATTGACTGTGAGAGCGGGGGTGGGATGGGTAGAAGAGGGCAAAGGGGGAAAAATGAGACAACTGTAATAGAATAACAATAAAAATGATTTAAAAAAAGACAACTGGGATTAATATTTTGGTACATTTCTCATGATCCCTCACAATGGCTCTTTCCCTTTTACTTTTGTTTCATTCTATAGGTACACCAGCTCTTGAGGCACAGTGCCATGGGAGAAGCTCATCATTGACTTCCCTTGATCCTCTTACCTGAGCAGATTACTGAGACCACTTGCCCTGAAGAACATAGCGATGCACCCAGAGCAGTTACAGGACAATCTCCAATGTGTTGCTCAGTTCCACTGCAGTGAAACATGTGCCTCCAGACCTGACCATTTCCTTTCCCAAAAGGTGCTCTTTCTGGGTTAGAAAGAGCAATTCCACATTTAAGCTGCTGGCATAAAACGTGGGCATCTTCCATGTCCCAGTGAAAGTTGCAGAGGGATCCCCAGGTCCCTAGAACCTTGAGTTCCACTCTTCCCTCACATTGGGACTTGCCATTCACCAAGCGGATTTCTGTGTATCCTGGAAGGAAACAGGGCTTTAAAAAGATGTCTGCGATTACCTAACCCTATTCTCTTCAAAGTAAGGGAACAAATTGAACATGTCATGTGGGTCTTACTTGAGCAGACTACTCCAACGTCTCTGCTATGGCTGCAGGTCCCATCTGGACGGGGTGCTACTGCACAGAGTGAAAGATGGGACTCATGCCCAGTACACAGAAATTCTTCAGTCCAGATCTGTCCACTTCCTTGTCCAAAGTAAGCTCCCCCCAGAATAGAGATGGCTGTGCCACATTGTAACTCTCTGCACAGCACATTGGCAGCTTCCAGAGAGAAGTCAGAGTCACAGACGGAGCCCCACATATCGCCATGTTTTACTTCCACACGACCAGAGCAGGGAATATCCCCTCCAACAAGCCTGGGTTCCCTATGGGCTGAAAAATAGTATTTCAGTGAGAGATAACATAATTCTAAGATTTTCCTTCATGATAGAAGTGAGGAAGGGAGTGAAGAGTGAGAAAGGGAGGCCAGGGTGTTTAGTGATTCTTCTTGGCTTTTCTGCCTAGAATGGAGCATAGCAAATTATAGATCTCCCCATTCCTCATTAGACCATCTGAGAGAATTCTGAAACTCTGCCTCCTGGAGCCAACCACCCCTGGAGGCATGATAACTTTCCCTTTCTATTTTTTCTTATGTTGTTCATAACATTGGAGACCTTAGATAATGTGTACACTTGACACTGTCTTTTAGCCCTGTACTCAATCTTCCACCTACTATAATCTGGGGTTGGCCCCAACCTTTTCAAATGGTCTTATGGAAAGTTTTTTTGATATACTTCCTGTTTTCAAAACAAACATCAGATCTCTTTTTTCCCTTTGATATCTGTTGCAGTTGATACATGAGACACTTCTTTTCCTCCTTTCTGCCTAACAGAAACTTGCATGAATTCCTTAATCAAAGGTTCTATCCTCAACTACCATTTTATCAATGGACATCTCTTAACTGCCAATAAACGTTTTCATCTATACTTTTCTCTTTAAATTTATATTCATAAACATACCTACTTGGATGTTGAGAACTTGGTGTATTCAAAATGGAATAAATTGTGTATTGACAGGCCTACTGTATTCTTTACTTAATTAATGATATCTAGACCAAATTGGAATGACCTGAAATGAAACTGCTTCTTTATCCACCATAAATGTAATAACAATAGTAGTGAACATTGAGTACCTATTACTATGGCATTTTACTACATATTTAACAAACATTATTTTATTCTTATAATTTTCTTAGGGAATAATTATTAATATCATTCCAATTTTACAGATAAGAAAACAAAGAGAGGTGTAGTAATTTTCTAAGTTCATACAGCAAGTTAGTTAAGGGCTGGGTTGTGAAGGTAGGCAGTATACGCAGAGCCTAGAATGTCAACTCTCAAAATACCTGCACATGTGGAAAGTCACCAGTCTCTGTCAGCCCTCCAACATATTTCTTCTGCATATTTTTTCTATTGCTTTGATGCAATGTATCATCATATATCATGTAGTCCCTTGTAATAGCTTCCTAAGTGTTCTTAGTTATCTTTCTAATAAATCTATGACATGATCACAACTATACTAATTACATTTCAAATATTTTCACATGATTTTTTGTCTTCAAGGTAATTCAATATTTCTTTACTATTTATACAATTATTTATCCTATCAACAAATATTATTAAGCACCTACAATTTTTTAGGCATTTAGGTAGGTTTAAAAGTCTATCACAAAGTTCAGTCTATCAGTGAAGATAGATAATACTAATGCTACTAATAATAATCATAACCATCTGTTGATCACTTGATGTGTAATTCCTGTGAGGTAGGTGTTTTTGTTACCACCATTTTTCTTTTGAGGAAATTGCAGCACACAGAGCTTTGGTAGATTCCCCAATATTACCCATCTATTAAAGCTAAGGAGAAAAAATAAACACTAAAAAGTTAGCATACTTTAAAATACTGTATATTACCTTAAAAGCCTTAAAATCTATTAGTCTATCAATCATACCTGATACCCCAGACTAAAGATACATGGGCATACCATACTTTTTCATGATTCTGTGCATATGCAGAAGCTTTTCTCTCTACTTATAATGCACTTCCCGACCTTAAATCAAACTTCTTAACACGTTTAAAAGTCTTACCTGAGCAGGTAACTTTGGCTTCTTTATGATTATCACAGGTAAGTCCACCCCATTGCCAATTCTTGCAGTCCCAAAGAGAAGTCTCATTTCCATTACACCTGCTTAAAAATAGCCACATGTCTGATGGCTTAATTTTGGAATAAGCTTTATAGGTTGTTCTGAGTGCAGATCCACATCCCAGCTGCCTGCAAACCACATCAGCTTCTTTCAGTTCCCAGGCTCTGTCACACACTTTCCCTACTAGTTTCTGAACTTCCACCTCCACTATCCCAGCACAGCGGCTGCCTCCTCCTACAAGTCTCAGATTCAGATCTGATCCATCTGCAAAGGAAAAAAAACTTAGGCTGTAGATATATGTAGTGGTTAACTTCCAAAGGATTTTTAAAAATCTTGCTCCTTCCCGGATACTGAAATACTGGAAATTATGGCTTACCTATCTCATGGTTTTTCTCACAGCCAGTATAAATCATAAGTTTGGTTAAAAATGGGATTATAGTTTCAAGTTTTAACACAAATTGTCAATGGCAAAAAAATATGAACAAAATAGACATTTTTAAAAAAAGATCTTTAACATTTTGTGTCCCAGAACTCTAGGTAGATTTAGGACCTCATAACAGTTGAAATAATTATTACAGAAAGTTGAGTCAGACAATTTTCTAACCTAGTCTTTATAAATAAAGAATGTGTTAAAGTTCATCAGAACTATAAAAGAATTCCCAACAAATAAATTATTAGATATTTATATCTCTCACATCTCATACCTATTCTTACTTCTAAAAAATATAGGTCCTTCCTTTGTTTTTGTTTTTGTTTAACTTACCAGAACATGTAACACCAGCATCTTCATTATGATGGCAATAATGCCTTCCCCATTCATGATGTCTGCACTGCCAAATAGCAGATTCATGTCCAAGGCAGGAAAGATTGTCAAGCCAAATGTGTCCAGCTCCCTCACTGGCATTAACTCGACCAATGCCAGCGATGGCAGTGGGGCATCCAAGTTGTCGACATGCCACAGTGGCATCATTACTATCCCAGTTATCATCACACACTGTTCCCCATTCTCCTTGGAATTTCACTTCTAATCTTCCTGAACATTTATTGACTCCATCTACCACTTTCAGGTCCAGATCTGCTCCATCTGTAAAAGGGACACAAAACAAATCAATGACAAAGAAACTATAAGACTTCTGGTCAAGATGGTAGAGTAGGTAAACTCTGTGTTCACCTTTTCCTATGACCACATAAAAATTACAACTGAATTAGAGAGCAACCATCATTGAGAAACACCTGAAGACTAGTTGAATAGAAATCCTATAATAAAGGATATAAAGAAGAAGCCATGTGAAAACTGGTAGGAGGGGTGGAAATGTGAAATGGGCAGGTCCCACACTCACAGTGTGGCAATTAAGAATCAGAAAGATATTTTGGTTGCAGAGGTCCCCCAGATGAGTGATGGCTCCCAGCCCCATTCTGTGTTCTCCAACCCAGGACATGAGTGCTGGGAAAAGGAGCCCCCACAACATCTGACTGTGAAAACCAGTGGAATTGTGTCCAAGAAAGACAAAGAGCTGCTAGAGACTGAAGAGCACTACAGGTCAAAAAAGGTCTATACACAGGCTTACTCACTCACATTCTCACTTGTTCTAAGCTCCATCTCAGGGGAAGCAATTTGAAAAGCTCCAGGGATGTATGAGGAGAAACTAAATTGACTTTCACATGAAAGTTGGAGGGGCAGGGGTTGGGGCAACTCTCTCTCTGGGAATGGATGTTCCTTTGTTGCACTCTCTTCCTATCCTGCCAGCCAGGTACAGGTGGGCACCAAATCTGTGTCCTCTAATAATCTGGTTAACACTATTCTGGACCCTGGTGATTCCCTGAGAACCCCTCCCCTCTCAATTCACTCCTCTGGCCCGAGCCTTTTCCAATGACTCTTCCACACAAGTGCCCTGCCTTGACTCTCAGTGAAGACTTTTCTCAAATCTCTCAAAATTCCACAAACCCCAAAGAAGCAGCAGTTGGCCTCAGCTTGCTAAGTGGTCCCAAGCCAGGCACAAGTGACAAATGGTCTCAAATTGTATTGTAATTCCTGTCAGGCGGCCCCAAGCCTGGCATAAATGGCAGCCAGTCTTGGCCTATATTGTAACTTCAACTAAGGGGCCACAAGCCTAGCACAAGTGGCAGCTTCCCCTGGTTTGCAGCATAACTCTATCCAAGCACCTCTGAGCCCAGCACAAGTGACAACCAAGGAACAGATCAGTTTGTAGGTTCTACCAATATGCTCCAAAAAAGGCACAAGTGACATATGACCTTGGCCACCAGAGGAGCCCCAATCAGAAGGCTCTAGAAGTAAGACACCCATTTTAATTACAACAATAAAAACAAAAGAGAGACACACAAACACACACATAAAAGGAGTGAAAATAATGACCAGAAAATGTGAAGGGGTGACTAAAAATGGTAGTGATTTTAGAATGTATCTGAATTTAAGCAACCATTAATTTAAAATAAACTGCTATAAACATTGCTTAGTGTATATGAAGTAAATAGCAACAACAACAAAAAAGGTCTATTAAAAATATACAAAAACTAAAGAGAAAGAAATCCAAACATAACACTATAGAAGGTCATCGACAAACAAGAAAAGTAAGCAAGATAATAATAAAGGAACTAAGAACTGTAAAAACAATCAGAAAACCATTAATAAAATAGCAACAACTACATACTTATCTGTAATTACTTTAAATGTAAATGGGCTAAAAGACATAAGTTGGATGAATAAATAAGAAAACAAGACTTTACCTGAAGAAGAAGATGAATAAGAGATAAAAAAAAAAAAAACTGTTTGCAAAAGTAATGAGAGAAAACTTCCCTAACTTGATGAGAGAAAAATCATGCAAGTCCAGAAAGCACAGAGGGTCCTAATGAAGATAAACCCAAAGAGGCCCACTCCAAAACACATCATAATTAAAATGGCAAAATTCAAAGACAATTCTAAAGGCAGCAAGAGAAAAACAGCAAATAATATACAAGAGAGCTCTGATAAGACTATCAACTGATTTCTCAACAGAAACACTACGAGCCAAAAGGGAATGGCAAAAAAACCAAAACTACTCTACCCAGCAAGGCTCTCACTCAAAATATAAGGTGAGATAAGGAGTTTCCCAGACAGAAGAAGGCTGAAAAAGTACATCTCCACCAAACCAGCATTGCAAGAGATGCTAAAGTGAATGCTTTGAGAAGATGAAGAAAAAGAGAGAGAGAGGGAGAGAGGAACACAGGTACAAAGCGGAAAAATGACAACAAATAATGACCTATCAATAATGATCTTAAATTTAAATGGATTACATGCACCAATCAAAAAACAGACATAGGTAGCTGAATGGATAAGAAAACATGACCCACATGTATATCGTCTACAAGAGATCCACCTCAGACCAAAAGATCTACATGGACTGAAAATGAAAGAATGGAAAAAATATATTTCAAGCAGATGGACATGAAAAAAGGCAGGGATAGCAATACTTATATCAGGCAAGATAGATTTCACAACAAAGGCCATAAAAAGAGACAAAGAAGGACATTTCATAATACCTAAGACAACAATCCATCAAGATGATATAATACTTGTAAACATATATGTACCCATCATAGGAACACCCAAACATATAAGGAAAATCTTGGAGGACTTCAAGAAGGATATCAACAGCAACATATTCATAGTAGGAGACTTTAAAACCCCATTGTCAACAATGGACAGATCTTCCAAACAAAGAAACAACAAGGATATTGTAGCACTGAACAAACTGAACAGCACTCTAGAAAAAATTATATCTTAATTATATCTTAATTGATATATACAGAATCTTTCACCCCAAAGAAGAAAAATATACATTCTTTTCAAATGCACATGGGACATTTTCAAAGATAGACCACATGGTAGAATACAAAACAAACCCCAACGAATTCAAAAAAGTTGAAATTATATCAAGCATCTTCTCAGATCATTATGGCTTGAAACTGGAAATCAACCTCAAGATAAAAATTCAATAACTTTCAAACTCATGGAGAATGAATAACATGCTATTAAATAATGAATGGGTTAACAATAACATCAAGGCAAAAATCAAAATTTTTCTGGAAAAAAATGATAATGTACACACAACATCCCAAAACCTATGGGATACAGCGAAAGCAGTCCTGAGAGGAGAGTTCACAGTCATACAGGCCTAACTAAAAAGGATAGAATAATCTCTAATAAAAAATCTAACCCTGCAGCTACAAGAATTAGAGGAACAACAACAAACAAAGACCAGTGTGAGTAGAAGGAAGGAAATCATCAAACTCAGAGCAAAATTAAATGACATAGAGGCTAAACAAACAATTCAAAGGATCAATAAATCCAGGAGCTGGTGCTTTGAAAAGATAAACAAAATTGAAAAGCCTTTAACCAGACTCATTAGGTAAAAATAGAGGAGACCCAAATTAATAAAATCAGAAATGAAAGTGGAGAAATCACAACTGATACCACAGGAATACAAAGGATTGTAAGAAATTACTATGAACAACTATATGACAAAAAATTCGACAACCTGGGTGAAGTGGAAAAACTTCTGGAAACAGATAATCTTCCAAAACTGAATCAAGAAGAATCAGAAAGCCTGGATAAACAGATAACAACTAGTGAAACTGAAGCAGTAATCAAAAAAACCCTGGCACACAAAAGCCCTGGACCAGATGGCTTCACAGGTGAATTTTACCAAACATTTAGGGAACAACTAACTCCTATCCTTCTCAAACTATTCCAAAAATTTCAAGAAGAGGGAAAACTCTCAAAGACTTTCTATGAGGCCAGTATTATAATTCCAAAACTAGGTCAAGGCACAACAAAGAAAGAAAACTACAGGCCAGTATCCTGATGAACATAGATGCTAAAATCCTCAACAATATCGACAAACTGGATCCAGCAATACATTAAAATGATCATGTACCACGATCAAGTGGGATTCATCCCAGGCATGCAAGGATGGTATAATATTTGCAAATCAATAAATGTAACACACCACATAAACAAAATGTAAGGTAAAAATCACATGATCGTATCAATAAATGCTGAAAAAGCATTTGATAAAGTACAACACTCATTTATGACAGAAACGCTCAGCAAAATGAATAGAGGGAACACACCTCAGCATAATAAAGGTCATACACTGGAAACATGCAGCCAACATCATACTCAATGGACAAAAACTGAAAGCTTTCCCCCTAAGATTAGAAACAAGACAAGGATGTTCACTCGCTCCACTCCTATTCAACATGGTTTTAGAAGTTCTAGCCACAGCAACCAGACAAGAAAAAATAAATAAATAAAAGGCACCAAATTGGAAAGGAGGAAGTAAAACTGTCATTATTTGCAGATGACATGATTGTGTACATAGAAATTCATATAGGCGCCACCAAAACTACTCAAACTAAGTAATTTGGTAAAATAGTGGGATACAAAGTCAATATTCAGAAATCAAATGCATTTTTGTACACCCAAAATGAAATATCAGAGATAAAAACTAGAAAAAAAATTCCATTTACTATAGCAACGAGAAAAATAAAGTACTTGGGAATAAACTTAACCAAGGAGGTAAAAGACCTGTACTTGGAAAACTACAGAGCACTGAAGAAAGAAATTAAGGAAGATACAAACAAATGGAAGCATATACCATGTTCATGGATGGCACGAATTAACATCATTAAAATGTCCATATTATCCAAAGCAATTTATAGATTCAATGCAATCCTTATTAAAATACCAATGACATTTAGTGTTTCAAAAATTTATATGGAACCAAAAATGACCATGAATAGCCTCAGCAATCTTGAGAAAGAAGACCAAAGTAGAAGAAATTACAATGCCTGATGTCAAACTATATTACAAAGCCACAGTAATCAAAACAGTCTAGTATTGGCATAAGAACAGACATATAGACCAATGGAACACAATAGAGAGCCCAAAAATAACCCAGGTCTCTATGGTCAATTAATATTTGACAAAAGGGGAAGGAGCATAAAATGGAGTAAAAATAGCTTCTTCAATAAATGGTGTTGGTAGAACTTGACAGGGATATGAAAAAAATTGAAACTAGATCACCAACTATCACCACTCACCAGAATAAACTCAAGATGGATAAAAGACTTAAATGTAACCCGTGACACCATAACAGGCATAGAGGAAAACATAGGCAGTAAAATTTCAGATAGCTCACGCAGCAATATTTTCACCAATATATCTCCCAGGGCACAGTAAATAAAGCAAAGAATAAACAAATACGACTACACCAAACTAAAAAGTTTCTACTCAGCTAAAGAAAACATCAGCAAAATTAAAAGGGAACCAACCATATGGGAAAACATATTTGCCAATGATTCCTTGGACAAGGGTTCGATCTCCAAAATATATAAAGAACCCATATGACTCAACACCAGGAAGATAGATAATCCAATTAAAAATGAACAAAGGACTTGAACAGACACATCTCCAAGAAGGACATACAGAGGGCCTATAGGCATACGAAAGGATGCTCAACATCACTAACCATCAGAGAGATGCAGATTAAAACCACAATGAGATACTTCCTCCCACCTGTCAGAATGGCCATCATTAACAAATTGACATACAGCAAGTGCTGATGAGGATGTGGAGAAAAGGAAATCCTAATGCACTGTTGGTAGGAATGCAGACTGGTGCAGCCACTGTGGAAAACTGTATGGAATTTCCTCAAAACACTAATAATGGAACTGCCTTTTGATCTAGTGATCTCACTGCTGAGATTATACTTGAAGCATCCTGAAACACCAATTCAAAAGAACCTATGCACCCCTATGTTCATAGCACTGCTATTTACAATAGCCAAGTGCTGGAAACAGCCTATGTGCCCATCAGTGGATGAGTGTATCAAAAAAACTGTGGTACATTTACACAATGGAATACTATGCAGCAGAAGGAAAGAACTACCTTTTGCAACAACATGGATGGAACTGGAGAGTATTATGCTTAGTGAAATAAACCAGGCAGCAAAAGACAAATACCATATGATCTCACATAATACAGGAACCTAATGAACGAAACAAACAAATGAGAAAAATAGAACCAAAGGCATGGAAACAAGGAACAGACTGACAGTGACCAGAAGAGAGGGAGGAAAGGGATAAGGGTGGTAAGAAGGGGAAGGGTCTAGTCAAGGAATTAATATAAATGACCCATGGACATGGACAACAGTGTGCGATTGACTGTGGGAGAGGGGGGGAGGTGGGCAGGACAGGGGAGAGTAATGGGGGTAAAATGGGACAACTGTAATAGAACAACAATTTTTAAAAAGATAAAAAAGAAAACAAGACCCATACATATTCTGTCTACAAGAGACCCACTTCAGATTGAAAGACATACATGTCTGAAAATAAAGGAATGGAAAAAGATATTTCATACAAATGGAAATTTTAAAAAATCTTGGGTAGCAATACTTATATCAGACCACATAGACTAAAACAAGGGCTATAACAATAGACAAGGCCATTTCATAATGATAAAGAAATCAATCCAACAAGGGGATAAAATCTCTTGTAAACATCTATGCATGATGTAGGACACCTAAATATGTAAACCAAATATTGTAGGACATAAGGGAAAAATTGACAGTAATACAATACCAGTAGGGGAGTTAACACTTCATATACATCATTGGATAGATCTTCCCAATTGAAAATCAACAAGGAAACCATGGCCTTAAATGACACATTACACTGGATAAACTTAATTGCTATTTTTAGGACATTTCACTCAAAAGCAGCACAATATACATTCTTTTCAAGTGCAAATGGAACATGTGACTACATGTTAGGCCACAAAAGAAATCTCAACAAAAATGAAGATTTAAATGCAAATCAAAACCATGATAAGCTATCACATCAGACCTGTCAAAATGACTATCATCAATAAATACACAAACAAATGTTGGTGAAGATGTGGAGAAAAGGGAACCTTTATGCACTCTTGGTTGGATTGTAAATTGGTATAACTACTATGGAAACAGTATAGAAGTTCCTCAAAAATTAAAAATGGAACTACCATATGACCTAACAATTCCACTTCTGGCTATTTACCCAAAGAAATCCAAACACTAATTTGAAAAGATATATACATCCACATGTTCACTGAAGCATTATTTACAATAGCCAAAGTATGGAAGAAACTTTAGTGTCCATCAATTAGATGAATATAAAAAGAGATTTAAGAATATGTGTTATACATGTACAATGGAATATTACTCAGCCATAAAAAAAGAATAAAATCTTACCATTTGCAACAACATGGATGGTCCTAGAGAATATATGCTAAATGAAATGTCAGACATAAACAAATACCATATGATTTCACTTATATGTGTAACCTAAAAACAAAATAAGTGAACAACAAGATGGAAACAAACCTAGATACAGAGAACAAGTTGCCAGATATGACAGGTTTGGAGGCTCAGTGAAAAAGGTAAAAGGGATTAGTAAGTACAAATTGGCAATTATAAAATTAGTCACAAGAGTATATAGTGCAGCCCTGGCTGCTGTGGCTCAGTGAATTGAGTGTCAGCCTGTGAGCGAAGTATCGCTGGTTTGATTCCCAGTCAGGACACATGACTAGGTTGCATGTCAGGTCCCCAGTTGGGGGCACAAGTGAGAGGCAACCACACAGTGATGTTTCTCTCCCTCTCTTTCTCCTTTCCCCTTTCTCTAAAAATAAATAAATAAACAAATAAATAAATAAATTATTTTTTAAAAAAGATTCCTTTAAAAACAAAGAGTAAATAGTGCAACATAGGAAGTATAGTCAATAATACTGTAATAACTATGTATGGTGTCAGATGGATACTAGACTTATTGAGGTAATACTTCGTATGGTGTATAAATGTCTAATTACTGTGTTGTACACCTGAAACTAACATAATATTGTATGTCAACTGTAATTGAAAAATAAATTTAAAAAAGAAATAAGAATAAGGGGACTGTAAATAGCTGTATCTGAAATGAGTTAAGAAAAAGGAAAGATATAAGTAGAGATAGAGAAAATAATAATATACTACTATTGAAAATTATTAAAGATGACCTGAAATTAATACAATATAATGTTGAATATAAGTTGTAATTAAAAATAAAATTAAAAAGTACATGAATACAAATGAAATAAATGTTAAGAAAAACAAAACAAAAAATTATTAAAGATGAATGAAGGAGTACATCAGGCAAGGAAACAGGACTTTTCAGTGTAGAGAGCGTGTACTGTATTTTATCTAGTGATATGCTTATTTGACCACCAGAATTTTTGTTGAAATTGTTTGT
The DNA here is from genome assembly GCF_987537825.1 of Furipterus horrens. Classification (NCBI taxonomy): domain Eukaryota; kingdom Metazoa; phylum Chordata; class Mammalia; order Chiroptera; family Furipteridae; genus Furipterus; species Furipterus horrens. The sequence continues at coordinate 22,773,685 of NW_028327174.1, forward strand.
TTTGCTTATTAAATATATATCTGTGTGTGTTTAAGTGGTACCCACGCACTCCAGTTTTCCCCAATACTCAACATGCTCTTTTGCCTCTAACTGTATTACTTATCCACACTACCTGGTTGAGATAGACGTGGCCCCTTTGTGACCACTTCCTCAGTTTAAAAGCAAAGCAAAGAGAAAAGGCACCTAATTCTTACTGCTTTCACCTTCTCCCAATCAATATTCCTCCAAGATCAGAACTTAACCCCGAGTAATGTCCTGTAATAAATAAATTGGGTTTTTCCCCTGGCAGTTTTAGTTTTTTCTTTTGCCACAACACTTTTCTTGTGATCCTTCAGGATTGAGAAGAAATGTGCTAATTGGAGACCTAGAAACATTTTGATGGGTAAAGGAAAATGGAAGGTACAGGCTGTGTTTTTTCCTAACCCAAATTCTTTTTATTTTCTTCAGCTAACAAAATTCATATTTTCTGTAGGCATTCCATTCAATATGTACTTCCCAAATTTTTCAGTTTTCTAAGTCAGTGTTTTCTTATTTAAAATTAATTTGAATTGTTTCCTTCATTTCTACCTCATTAAAAAAAAAAAAAAAAAGGATAGCTGATGAATCAGGGACAGTTTTACTTGAACTATATTTTCCTAAATGTTCCCTGTCCCATGATTGGGTATGAAACATAAAAGTCTGTAGACAGGCACAGTGTCTGCTCATTATACTCATACCATAGTAGTAGTATAAATCAGATTTTACCAGGAAAACAACAATTTTGTTTAATCATTTGAATCTGCAAATTTGAACTAAAAGTTTGGAAAGGGGTAGGTTAGTGTGGCTAAAGAGGGGACTTTTGTAGGTAGAGGATGATGATAAGGGCAGGGGTGGTGGAGGGTGTATAGGAATGATGATTTACTTTTAAACTCATTCAGAAAGCAAAATTTGCTAGTTAAGCCATTTCTTCTTCTCCTTCTTTCTTGCTTTTTTTGGGAAGGGAGGAGATTGAACAATTTTAAAAAAATTTTTTTTATTGATTTAAGAAAGAAAGGAAGGGGGAGAGAGAGAGATCAATTTGTTGTTCTATTTAATTATGCATTCATTGGATGATTCCTGTATGTGTCCTGATCCAGATCACAACTTTGGTGTATGGGGAGGACACTCTAAACAACTGAGCTATCCGGCCAGGACTAGATTAAACTATTGTTTAAATGCCTCTTTCAATCTTCATTACTTGAATCTCAATATCACTGTTCATCCTTCTTCCCTATCTATCATAATTTGTTACCTTAAAAACTCCACGGGTATCAGAGCTGGAATCTGAAATTAAGTAATGATATACTGGCAAAGGAAGCAGCTTCTTTCCACCCCCTCCTTTTTTTTTCCCATCCTCTTTGGGAGAACAGAACAAACCCAGTTGAGTCCTTACCTAAGCAAATCACTCCGGCATCCTCAGCATGATCGCAGTTATGCTTTCCCCATCCTCGATGTTTGCAGTTCCAGAGAGCTGACTCATTTCCATTGCATACAAGATCATCAAACCAGATTGGCCCAGAACCTTCTCCAAAAGTAGCTGAACCAGAGTAACTGACAGCACTTCCACATTCAAGCTGTTTACAAATCACGGAAGCGTGATCTATGTTGAAGTTATCATCACACACTGTTCCCCATTGTCCTTGGAATTTGACTTCTACTCTTCCTGAACACCGGTTTCCTCCATTCATCAGCCTCATCTCCAAATCAGATCCATCTAGAGCAAAGACAAGACCAGAATTCAAAGTGATAATCACTCAGAAGTAATTTTAGAAAATAAGATTCCTCAAGACACTTAGAATATCATGCTTTCCTTAATATAGTGTTTCTTTTCAGATGTTGCCCATCCTCACATATTGGAGAATTTTAACCTTTAAAAAGCAAACTAACAATAAGGACTTTTATCTACATCTACTTACCAAGAAAAATGTTTTACAGATTAAATTTACTTTATTTTTGGTTGTTTCCTTCCTTTACTAGGACAGAGTAAATAAACGCTCCCTTTTTTTTTGTAGAAATAGATAAAATTGACTCAAAGTATTTATTTTTTAAAAACTCGAAAAAATAAAACTGGTTCATATACAAAATAGTAAAGATGACAAATTGATAATTTGTCAAATATTTAAAGTCAGAGCATGAATACTTGTCTGTAGTTGAACTAGAAATCAGAAAACAGGAAAAAGCAAAAATAAAATGCATAAACATGCATAATAACTTGCAAGAACACCCTGTGATATACCAGATTATTAAAAATTAAGGACAAAAATCAATTAAAATAATTCATTTCTTAATTAATTAATTTCATGTTTAAACCAAAGATTTTTTTTCTACCCCCAAAATATCTGGTACTATTTAAACAAAGAACAGCTTTTTCATTAAGAAACTTTTCTCTGTACACATTCTATTTGATTTTCTGTGAGGACTAAAACACCAAAGAAAAGGAGATTTGCGATGAAATTTTGGGACACATGAAAAACAAAAAGTTTGTTTTTGAGCATAGTGTTTAGAAGGCATTTTTTGGAAAATAGTTCAATTTTAAAAGCTCTGAACTCCAGGCAAAGACTGGATTTTTTGTTATGAACAAGATTTTTTGTTATGAACAATTAATAATACTTTACAAATAAGCAAACTGAGGTTAGATAATTGGCACAGAACCAAACACTTAGGATATGGGGGCAAAAAAAAGCAGTGTAGCACCGGAGTCTGTTCTTCTTACTGTTAGGCTGTATTGCCCCTGTGCACATGATAATGATAAAATCTCCCAAGAAGCAGAGGTTCTGAGAATTGAGTATTAATCAGAGTGAAGAGTATTAGAAATACACACTCTGAAACCTCATGAAACTAATACACTGAGTGGTTATGCATTTCTATTAATATGCATCGGTTGGAGCTTTATATGTGTAAACTTGTAAAAGCAAGTTTGATGAACTTCATTCTGAGGCATTAAAAAAGAAAGAAAGAAAAGAAAACAAGAGTTAAAAGTACTACATGCTGTTCTTAGCTTAGAAAGTCAACTCTAGAGACAGCAATAATTATGGTGAGAGCCTACCTTTTAACTTTGCTGTAGATGTTTGATGTCCACATTACTGTTGCTTTTCACTGAATGATTAACAAAAAAGACAAGAAGGAGGAGGAGGAGGAGGGACAGGAAGGGGAAAGAAGAGGAAGAAGTGAAAGGGAAAAGAAGAGGAGAAAGGAGGAGAAGGGGAGGAAGGGAGAAGAGAGAAAGAGGAAGAGAAGAGAATAACTGAATTGGCAGGGTAATACAAAGCAGTGAGTAATGAGAAAACTAACTTTAATTTTTAACACCTATTTTATATCAGACAGTGTATCAGTAGCTTTTCATGTGTTCTATCATTGAGTTCTCAGGAACTGAAGTTTAGAAACATTTAACAACTTGCTCAATAATAGCATTAATGAGGGGCTGAGCTGGAATTTAATCCTGCTATTTTCTAGATACTAGTCTGTATTTCTCCCATTACACCACAATGCCTGGGTGGAGATTAGTTCTTTCTAAAATCAGTCCTATGGAGGAGATGGTCTCTAAGAACCAGGCAGGGAGGTGAGAGGGCTTCATAAAGGTCAATGAAGTAAGCAAGGAGAAAATGAGAAGCCCAGGAATCTGAACTGGGTAAGAAACTTGACCTTAGGATTTGTCAGCAGAAAGGTCTGACATGATTTTTTGAGTTACTGTAAGGTCAACTGAGATAAAACATTAAATGTTTTATAAGTTAAAACCACTACATAGCCCTGGCCAGTGTGGTTCAGTTGGCTGGAGCATCATCCCATAAACTGAAGGGTTGTGGGTTCGATTCCCAATCAGAGCACATTCTAGGTTGCAGTTTCAGTCTCCAGTTGGGGCATATATGAGAGGCAACCAATTAATGTTTCTCTCTTAGATCAACGTTTCTCTCCCTCTCTTCCCCTCGCTCTAAAATCGATGAGCATGCCCATGGGTGAGGATAAAAAAAAATAAAAAACTGGAAAAAGTAATTATACTTAGTGATACATCCTTCCTCCATAAAGAATTAGTACTAAGAATATTTATTTCTTGATTCAGTAAATTGATCATCAGTTAGTGGATGAAAAGGTAATAATTTATGAGTCAATGCATGAAAGCAGCGTGTCACTGGGAGAGAAGACAAGGAATTAACTTAGATATCGTGATATTTTCATGTAGAAATAGGAGGTCATAGTAGGATTACTGCATATAAAATTGAAGCCAGTCACTTCTTCATTTATAGAAGTGTACAGAATCTCTTTTGATTTATTTTTTAATATGGGCTTTGTCGTGAGTTTTCTGGTCTTTTAGCAGCGGATTGGGTAATTTTATATGTGGACTTGATTGCATACAGAAAACTGGTTCCTTTTTGTTTTTAACCCATCTACATATTTTTTTCATACAAAGCATTTCATGTCAAGAGTTTGATTTATGCAGGTCTTACCTGAGCAGGTTACTCCAGCATCCTGTTGGTGAGTGCAGTTATGCTTTCCCCATCCATCATGTTTGCAGTCCCAGAGAGCTGATTCATTCCCTCGACAAAAAACATGATCCATCCAAATGTGTCCAGAGCCTGCACTGAAATTAGTCCATCTAGTGGTTTTGATAGCAGTTGGGCATCCTAGTTGCCTACAAATCACAGAGACCTCCTCCATGTCCCAGCCATTATTACATACAGTTCCCCACTCCCCCTGGACTTTCACCTCCACTCTCCCAGTACACTTGTTTTCACCATCCATTAATCTCAGCTCCTTGTCTGTTCCTCCTGCAACAATGGGTAAAGGCAGCAATTGGTCAAGATCCAAAGAGCAAGTAGAGAATTATTATTATTTAGATTACCTATCTATTTTTCAAATCCAGATTTGAGAAATATTCCTTGACCCATTCATAGTACAATAGGAGAATGCTATTTCATAGGAATTCGAATACAAATATCGGTATCACAGGCTTCAAATTGAACAATGGCATAAACCAATAAAGCTAAGTAGCATAATACTATATAATATCTTTATTTTATAGCTGATATTCTTTATAATGTCAATTTATATAATCTTCATGGAAAGGTTACTATTTAAATAAGATAGTACAAAATTTTAAAGGGATGAGCTACATAAGTTTCTCCAAAACCCCAAAATCAAAAGACCAATTATAAGAAATTTTACACTTATTTTACGTGTATGAAAGATACTATATTTTTTTAAAACACAGTTGAAGTCTGACAGAAATGTATCTACTTAAATGGAAGTTGAGATAGAGATGCTTCCCTATTATCTTCTACGATGAAATAAATCTCTCTCCCCTACACTCCTTCCAAAGGTCTCAGCTTCCACCTCATGATTATTTTAGTTAACAGAAACCTGTGGTATATACATCTTACCTCCATTGAGACAATTTTAGATGAGTTTTGGCACTGGAATATATTAGTGTTCCTAAAATTTTCTTTTATCCCAATAATTCTGAGGTTTCCCCTCTTTTGTATTGTTTCCTATTTTTTAGTTAGACATTATTTCAAATTATTAGGTAAAATGCATTTTTTCCCTGTGAGATTTTATTTTTTCCAGGGGAACTGTGCTATTATTTTGTGCATTTCTTTTTGTGTGTAATATGGTTAGATTCTTATTTTGTGCATTTAATATCTGATCCTTTGAAAACATGAAGTATGCTTTTAGATGCTATTGGCCTTCGGGAAAATTATTTGCTTTTCAAAGACTCTTGTCAGAGTGGGCTAAGGCTGTTAATATATTTGACAAAGTACTCACCAAGAGAACCAGTGATCAGACAGGCACTAAGAACTGAGATCACAGCAATAACGAAGGGACTCAAGTGGACAAAGCATCTTCTAAAGCCTGAGAAAAAATGAAAGAGGGCAAAAGTATAGTCTTCCCCAAAGAGACTTTCGAGAAGGCAGATGGTTTCAGAGGTTTGAGGACAACAAAGAAGGTCACACCAAGACAGAAAACCCTTCCTTCTAAATGGCAAGGCAAGCAGGAAAAAAAATCATGCCCAGGATCAGAGAGTCTCAGTGAAATAGCTTTGAAAATGTTCATGTTAACAGGCAAACTAAGGGCGAATAATTATTTAAATTTTTTGGGATAGAAAAAGAATTGTAAGAGCAAATTAAAACCTGAAAAGTTAAAAAGGCATTAATGCAACTTAGAAGTGAGCAGTTCTTCTTGTAACTACAGAGCAATATCCAACTAATGTTTCCCTCTCCAAGCCTACCTGATTCATACTGTTATGTGGTAAGTTCCATTAGGTTGACCATAATTTCACTGGTACCCTGTACCATCCCTGCTAAATAATAGCTGAATAACACATTGATGGGATCAAATAACTGTGTTTACATTGAAAAACCTAAATATTGGATCTTATTTCCAGATATAGCATAAAATGCTCTTTAAAGCTGTTAGTAGTTTCATTTCTTCTTTCCACACTAACCTAACAGTAATTTAAAAGTAAAAATGCTGCCTCCTTGGCCGGGTAGCTCAGTTGGTTAGAATGTCATCTTCATATGCCAAGGTTGTAGATTTGATCCCTGGTCAGGGCACATACAAGAATCAACCAATGAATGCATAAATAAGTGGAACAAGAAATCCATGTTTCTCTCTCTCTCTCCCTTCTCATCCCCCTCCCTCCCTTCCTCTCTCTAAGTCAATAAATAAAAATTAAGAAAGTAAAAATGCTGTCATAACCATGGAGCACTCACTTTAGGATAAGTCACTTACAATCTATACTTTTATGTGATATGTTATAATTCAATAAAAAATCTCAAAAAAAGTAAAAATTCTAAATGAGTTTAATACTTAAATCATAAAGTAGATTTCAAAACTTAGGGGTGTTATTCTAAATTTCTTCTAAGTAATCACCTTTCAATTAATATTCATTTCTACATGTTCTATCTTTTCTAACAAATACTGTTTTCATACTCAATACAGTTTAATTAATTTCAGTTCTTTACTTAATTTCACCTTAGCAGATTTACAAAACTGATGACAAATCTAATCCTTATTGCATATCTTCAATTTAAAATCTATGATAGATAAGAGGTATTGCCATATAAACATAATGCCTTTTTCCATTCCTTACTCTCCTGATGCCAATTACTATTACTCTGTTAAAGAATAAATGTAGAACAAATAAGAAGCTTTTACCAGGAGATCCAGAGTTTTCATGTGGCACCATTCTGAATTTGTTCATTCCAAGGCCTTATGATTTCTAAATCTTCTTGTATTAGTCCCTAGAAATGTTCTCCTAAAGAGAGGACCGCTAAGAATTCTAAAAATCATCTCACTTCCACAAAAAACTATATGGCTACATAATGGAGGTGGAGTCAACCAAAAAAGGGAAGTCATTAAAAGAGTGAGATTCCCTTTTACTCATGTTTTCTTTAATATCGAGCATAAAACCACTGAAGGAAATTGAGAAACATTCACCATAGATTTACAGAAATTAAGGGGAAATATTAACTCATGTATTGTTGTTGAATTAAAGATTTCAAATTTATGTGTACTTAGTTTTAGAGCAGCAATTTCCATCCTTTTTTATCTCATGGAACACATAAACTAACTACTAAAATTCTGCATCACACCCCCCAAAAGTATATTTTTTGACGATCTAACAAAAAAGAGGTATAATTTTGATTCGTTCTCACTAGACTGCTGTTATTGTGTTGGCTGTTACAATTTTTTAATTTGACAATCTAAGGGAAAAAAGGTCAGTGCCCTTCATCCTGGAGGCTTGGGGTTGGCACCTTCAAAGAGGCAAAGTGAGACAAAGTTCAAGAGAGACAAGAGAATCAGGCTGCCTCTTTCCAAGAGTGTTGCTACACCACCAGAACCATGGGAGAAAAGCAATGAACACCTGTGAGTCCCAGGTCTCGATGTGGACTCCTTTTAATTCTATCACTATGGAGGTGTTAGGCACATAATCAAAGTTTATTATGGTTGTTTCATTCTCGCACAAGAGGAAGAGCAAAGCAAGTGAAAAAAAATAGAGCAATGTTGCTGACTAAATAGTCAGGTAGTGTATGCTTTAAAAATTCTTGAATTGAAAAACCAAAATAAATAAATAAATAAATAAATAAAAAATTCTTGTGACACACCAGTTGAAATTCACTGTTTTAGACTAATATATTAGAAACAAAAGTAGCCAGTTGTTATGTAGTTAAATTATATCAAAAGACTAAAGTAAAATAAGCAAAGTATTATTAAATAATTAATGTTTTATATTTATGCTAATTTTAATATGATCTCCCTGATTAAATGTATTTAATGAATAGTTTTGTTTAGATTGTCTATAGACAGCACTTGCTTTTCTTATCTAATGGGTTGGAGAGCAGCAACAAAATTAGCCATGACTATTACAGATTCTACAAATCGTAAAATAAAAATTTACAAGACATAATATTAGCTTTAAATAACTCAAATTTAAGTAAGAGAATCAGATATGATACCAATAATGCACATAGGTTCAGAGTTCAGGTGTAAATGGAAGACATGGTCATATTAACTGGAAGACAGGAATGAACAGCCAGAAAACTGTTATCTGAGAAGATGCTTAGTGTTTTTTTTTAAGTACAGTATATTTTATTGATTATATTGTTACAGTAGTTCCAATTTTTTTCCCCTTTGCTCCCCTCTGCCCAATACCCCCCTTCCATCCCACAATCCAACCCCACTTAGTTGATGTCCATGGGTCGTGTGTATAAGTTCTTTGGCTCCACCCTTTCCTATTTTATTCTTAACTTCCCCCTGTCTATTTTGTACCAACTGATTATGCTTCTTAATCCCCGCACCATATCCCCATTTCTCCCCCTTCCCCCTCCCAGCTGATAGTCCTCCAAATGATTCCTATGCCTATGATTCTGTTCCTATTCTTGTTTGCTTAGTTGGATTCTGTTTTTAGTTTTTAGATTCAGTTGTTGATAGTTGTGAGTTTGTTGTCATTTTAGTGTTCATAGTTTTGACCTTCTTTTTCTTAAGTAAGTCCCTTTGACATTTCATATAATAATGGTTTAGTGATGATGAACTCTTTTAGCTTTACCTTGTCTGGGAAGCACTTCATCTGCCCTTCCATCCCAAATGATAGCTTTGCTGGATAGAGTAATCTTGGTTGTAGGTTGCTTTTCATCACATTGAGTACTGCTTGCCAGTCCCTTCCTGACTGCAAAGCGTCCTCTGAGAAATCAGCTGATAGTCCTATAGGCACCCCTCTGTAGGCAACTCTCCACCTCTCTCTTGCTGCCCCCAGGACTCTGTCTTTATCTTTCACCTTTGGCGTCTCAGTCATACTTCCTGCTGTGGTCCCCTCTGGGTCCAGCTCACCTGGGACCCTCCATACTCCCAGACCTGTATGTCCATCTCTTTTGCAAAATTTGGGAAGTTTTACTCATTTTTTTTCAATTCTTGCTTCCTCATCCTGCACTGTTTTTTTCTTCCTTATGTTCCAAATCATTGATTTGAAACTGGGTTTTCTTCCTTTTACCATTGGTTTTGTGTGGATTTTCCTTCATTTCACTTAGCATAGCATTCACTTCTTCTCTTATGTGTTTGCTGTACTCACGCATATCTGTCAAGCCTGTGAGCATCTTTATCACCAATGTTTTGAATTCTGCATCTGTTAGGTTGTCTATCTCCCTGTTGCTTAGTTCTCCCACTGGAACCTTGATCCATTCCCCTTTTTTGGCCATATTTCTCTGTCTCCTCATTCTGACAGGCTTCTGTGTTTGTTTGCCTCTGCCTCCCAGGTAGAGCTGTCGCTCCTGTTACATTGTAAGGGATGGAGCTTTAGGGATTTGTCAGTACAGGGCGACCTGTTTCACCATGTTGTGGCACTGTATGTGGCGGAGGGGTCCAAGAGGGAGCAATGCCGCCTGCCCAGCACTCGCCTCTTTTCCAGGCACCTCCCCTACTTCCGCACCATACTGGAGTCCCTCTAGCTGCTGCCCTGGCCATCGTTCCTAGAGTGGGTGGGTCTACGGATGTTCTAGGACCATGAGGGCCCTTTAGACAAGCAGACTCTGCTGAGACCGGCCATTTTTGCCTCCACCCCAACCCCCACTCGTCTGCACAGTCAGAAGCAATGAGGCTTGATTCTCCCTGGTGCTAGGATCGTGCGCTGCAAGGTCCTTAAATAGAGTTTTAAAACATGAGAAGGACTTTGCCAGGAGGATAAAAGGTAAAGGGATTTAAGGCAAAATAAACAGCACATACAAAACATACAGGTATATAATAAAATGGAAATTTGATAGCTCATTATCACATAAATTTGGTCAGGTGTTAGTGGTGGGTCATAACTGGGGAGTTAAAGAAGCACTTTCAGTATTCCAAGGAGACATTAATTATACTCTAATCAACAAGGGCATGCAATAGCTTCTTTCCATTTCTTGGGCATGACAAATCGCTTATGTACTGCAGGCCCCATCACTACTTTTCACTGAAGTAACTCAGTTCAAAAAACTATATATATATATAAAATGTCTCAGTTAAACATCACTTCACTAAGAAAAATAACTCTAACTTTAATTTTTCCAGAAAATATGCATCATGGCAACCAGTACTTTGAAGATTGTAACTCATACTTCTTATAATTACTTATTGTTCATTATACTTGCTAGTCTTAATAGTCCAAGGATAGAAACTGTGTCTCCTTTTTCAACAAGATGTCCACCAGTCCCTGCATAATACTAGACACTTGAATTTTTTGTTATTGCATTTTGTCATTATCATAATGAATGTTGTTGAAGAAGGACACTATTCTTCACAATGAAGAAGGTGGACTTTATATTGTAGACAAATAATAACATTAAGTGGTTTTAAAAAGAAGAGTATCAAGGCCCTGGCTGCTGTGGCTCAGTGGATTGAGCATCGACCTGCGAGCCAACTGTCGCTGGTTCAATTCCCAGTCAGGGTACATGACTAGGTTGCACGCCAGGTCCCCAGTTGAGGGAGAGAGTGAGAGACAACCACACAGTGATGTTTCTCTCCCTCTCGTTCTCCTTTCCCTTCTCTCTAAAAATAAACAAACAAATAAATAAATAATTTTTTTTTAAAAAAAGAAGAGTATCGAGGTGTTTTGTGTTTTATCTGTCTTGGCTTGGCAATATTGTGGATGATTGTACACAGGGGTGGAAATAAAAATGAAAGCAAGAATAATACAATGAAAGTAGAATGTTATTTCAGAAATTTACAAAAAGTATAAGAGCTTAATTAAAAAATAGAAGGGAGTGCAAAGATAAAAATCTTAGCAAAAATGTCTGCTTTCATTAAAGATGAAGAAAAAGGAAGTGTATTTACTCTTCCACCTGAAACAACTGAAAAACAGACAAAAATACATGAAATATAATGATTTCAAGACAATGCATATCAGGCAACAAAGAATAGTGATCTACAAGTATGAGAAATGAGAAACTAACAAGTTGAGTTCTATGACTACTTTAGTTTACTGCCTTGAGAAAACATGAAGTAGGGAACCCAGACAGCAATCAGAAGAGTCCCTGAGTTGGGAAGAAAAAGCTGAGAATTTAGGAGATAAAGGTGACTATAAAGTTTCCATAAATGAGTCCCATAGAGAAAACAGCTGAGAAAGACAGAAGATGGAGAGGGAGAGAGGGAAGGGAGAGAGAGAAGGAAGCACACTAGAGCTCCCTAGAAGGTCCAACTAGTTAGTTGATTGCTGAGCTGGGGAAAGAATGATGAAAATATTAGAGTTAACCCTTCCCAGCGCTCAAACAGGGCTGGTTCAGGCCTTGTCAGGAAGAGTAACTGTTCCCTTCATCCAACACAGAAAACTCACAATTCATGGGTAGAGTACACAGGATAGCCTTGCCACAGGGGTGGGGAATAACTAGCCCTAGACTGAATGCTGCTCTGATCCCACTGAGCAAATCTTAAAGACAAGATTCAACATATCAAATTGTTACTTAGTAACACAACAATATCCTAGACTACAGTTTAAGAATGTTTAAAGGATTAAAAAAAAAATCCAGGAAGGTTCAATTCAGAATGTCTGGAATTAAATATTACTTAGTATGGAAAAAAAGCAGGAAATTACAACCCATGATGTGGAGATAAACTAAATTGAAACTAAATGGGAACAGGTAAGCTGTTAGAATCTGCAGACAAGAACATCAAAACAGTGGTGATAAATATTTTATGTATGTTCAAAAAGTTGTGTAGAGATAATAAATACATAAAATATTAAAATTGAACTTCTAGAGATGAACAATATATAAAGTGATATTTTAAAAATATGTCAAATGAAATTAATAGCAGATTAAACATTGTAAAGGAAAAGATTAGTGAATTTGAACATAACAATAGAAACCACCCAAAATGAAACAGAGAGAGAAAAAATTTAAAGAAAATTAAAAGAGCCTCAGTGAGCTGTGGTACAACTTCAAGCAGCCTTATATATGTGTAATTATAAAACACAGGAGCATTTGGAAAAATGAAAAATCAAAAATTTCCAAATTTGGTGAAAATTATAAACACACAGATCCAAGATCAACAAACTTCAAGCACAAGAAACATGAATAACAATACAACAAGACATATCACAATAAAATTTCCCAGTCTACTAATAAAGAGAAAATATAAAAGGCTGCCAGAAGAAAAAAACATGCATATGTATAGAGGAACAAAAAAAGGATAACAACAGATTTTTGTTAAAACCATGCAAACAAAAAGCTAGTGAAACAACATTATTAACTACTGAAAGGAAAAAAAACATGTCTAATTTAAGTTTTAACTTACCTTTAAAAGCTGAAATAATTCATTACCAGTAGATCCACACCATAAGATGTGTTAAAGAAAGGCTTTCAGTCAGAAGAAAAATGATATTTAATGGAATTATGGTTCAACACAAGGAATGAAGAGCACCAGAAATGATAACTACAAGTATGTAATTTTTATCTATTTTATAATTTTAAAAAATAATTGATTTTAAAACAAGAATAATAGCTATATGGTACAGAGTTTATAACATCTGTAAGAGGAAAATGTATGAAAGTAATAACACAAAGAGTGGGTAGACAAATAAAAATATTAATATAAAGTTTATGTACTATAGGCAAAATGGTAGCATATTTTTTGAAGGTAGATGAGGATGAGCTAAAATTGTATGCCATAAACCTAAAGCAGCCACTAAAATAAAAAGTAATTATAACTAATAAGGCAACAAAATAGATAAAGTGGAATCATAAAAGATAGTCGATTAATCAAAAAGAATCTATAAAAACAGAAAAAGAATAAATGCCACAAATAGAAAACAAAGAGCAATATAATAGACTTAGGCCCAACTATATCTATAATCACATTAAATATAAATAGTCTAAGCATGCCCAATTAAAAGACAGAAGTTGGAAAACTGGATTAAAAAGCATCCTTCAACTGTCTGATGCCTAAGTACTATTGTGTAAAAACAAACAAAGGGCTAAAAGTAAAAGAATGGAAAAAATATGCATCCTAACATAAACTAAAAGAAAGCCAGAGTGGCTATACTAAAATTGGAAAAAAAGAATTTCTTTCTTTTTCTGTATTTTTAAATATATCTTATTGATTATGCTGTTACAGTTGTCCCAATTTTCTCCTTTGCGCCCCTCCACCCAATACCTCTATTCCCTCCAGCAATTCCCCACCTAGTCCATGTCCATGGGTCCTCAAGATTTTTTATAAAACAACCATAATAAAGACAGTGCTGTGTTAAAAAAAAATCTCTACATATAAATTGCAGGGTTATAGTATTATTTTATAAATCATAAAACAAATCCATGCCTTTTTTTTACTCAGTCTTCCACTACCCTACCATAGAGAACATCTGTGTTTTATTCCTAATTTGCCTAAATTATAATCTCTTTGTAATGCTAAGCAAGCTCAACTACAACTTTCCCCATTTTGAGGCCTTACCAATCACTGAATAAACAGTCACACTAATTGTTTAATCTTTTTTACAGTTCATGAATAATGGCCACCAAGACCTATTATCTTTTGTGATTGAGTGCCAGAACTCTCTTGGCTTCATATTCTTCAATTATTATTTTTCAGCCTTTCTGGAAAGTTTTCCATCCCTCACATCTGATTTTTTAAAATTCTCAGAGTGCAATGTCCTTGGCTTTAATTAACTCACCATTATCCCCATTCTCAGATTATTTTCACTTAATATTCTGGCATTTTGAGTTCAAATATAAGCCACACATTTGCAAACTCATCATTTACAATGCACATATAAAATGCAGATGTTTTCATAATATGGTACAGCATTAGTTGCATATGAATAGTTCAATGCAGGCTCTTTATTGACTAATAGTTGATTTTTATTTCATCATACTTTGATCCCCCCCCATTTTAGTAATTGGATTTTTGCTTATTTCATGTCTTATGACAGAACACCTTTGTCATATGCCATTTCCAGTAATCTTTCCATATGATCTACTTATGCTTCACTTACTACCTTGATTATCTCTCTAAATCAATGAATACTTCAAGACTGTGGGTCTAGCCTTTCAACAGAAATTTATGAGTCAGAAGCAAGACAGTCTCTTTATACTGTTTTACCAATGGCCAGACACTGGATGTCTTTCTCTTTACACCAGCAATTGCTATGGCTAAGTTACTTGATACCACAACATTATGGTTTACAACTGACCTCTATTATTCCCTTATTGAGCATACACTGTTTTTCTATACTAGATAACATTATAAATTCCCTTGTACATTTATGATCCCCTGAAAATTATCATTTGTTTAGCCCTTTCATTTTCTCTTAAACTAATCAAACCCAATTACACTCTTTGCACACAGCTGCTATTGAATACATGCTGTGGATAATGTCACATTTCTTTCTTCTTGTTATCAATCTTTTGCTTCACATCTTCTGTAATGTAAACTTTGCTCTAAATCTGGTCTCTGATTTTTATCCCTTGTAGCTTAGATTTCTTATTAGTACTTGACACACTCAGCATATGATATTTGAGTTTCCCACTGTTCTTCAGCACAGACTGCCAACTCCTGCTTTTTCCTTTTAAGAGATTTTGTGAGAAAGAAGTTTATATTCACAATTTGTTTTTCATCTCACCCAACTAAACTTAATACAATATGGTTTCTGCTTCACATTTTATATTTTTGGATTTGATAAATATATTGAAATGTCTACTCAGATCAAGTACTATGTTAGTTCCTTGGAATACATTAGGAATTAATTTATTCAAAGTATCTAATCTCATTAAACATACAGTCCAGAGGAATGATAGACATACACATGAGTGAAAAATATATATTTTGTAATATATAGAGATGATGGAATATAGTGGTAGTTCATCAATGTTTAATTATTACTGAAAACAAATGATTGATTTACTAAATAAGTAAATAGGTTACATACATGTGTAAATAATGACAACATGCCATAGTCCAAGTAAAATTGATTAAGCTATGTCTGCTTGAGATCCAAGAATAGATAAAGAAGAAAACAAGTGGATATTAATAAAATACACTTTAGTAGTCTAAAAGATAGACTTTGATTATTGATGATGAGGGGGTGAGAGAGTTCAAGATTATGAATTGAACAACTGATAAGGTTATCATTGACCATGGCAAGGAATACAGGAGGAAGGGCAAATTTGTAATGAAAGGCAATGAGTTTTAAGATTAAGCATGTGATGTTTGAAGTCTCTTTGAGACACTCAAGAGGAATGAATGTGTAAACTATAAGCAATTAATAATTATAGAGGAGAAATCTGGACTGGAGATACAGGTTTAGGAGGATGAAGATGCCAATTGAAAACAGAATCAAAGAGATCAATTACCACAAGAATATGGGTAATGAACATCTAAGAAATTCCAACATAGAATGGTTGGAGAGAGGAGAAAAGTTTTCAAAAGAAAAAGAGAAGGAATGCTTATAATATATATGCTGGAGAGTGAGGCCTTATAGTCACAAAAAGAAAATAATAGAAACCAAAACAGAGACTAGCCTATTTGTGAAGTGATGTTGATATATCAAATAAAATGAGAACTGAAAAGAGTTTTGGGGATTCGTTATATAGAATCAATAACGAATTTGGTGAGAAGAGTTTCAGGGAAGTGATAATTTTCTTGTGAAATATGAACAAGTGGCATAGCAATAATTGAGATACTCTGAGCAGAATGACAGAACTGAGGTTCTGGGTGAGGATTGAAGCAATTTGTTAAAAGGACTAGTTAAAGACCATGTATGAGTGACCCGTGGACATGGACAACAGTGTGGGAATTGGCTGTGGGAGTGGGAGGTGGGATGGGCGGAGGAGGGCAAAGAGGCAAAATTGGGACAACTGTCAGAATAACAATAACATAATCTTTAAAAAAATGGCTTGTATCTGCTCAGTTGTGTCACTTTTCTTCCAACAGTAATTACAACCATGGAGATAAACTAGATGAGAAACAGGAGTAAAGTAAAATTCAGCTACAATATATATTTGAGGCAGTTGCTCAGAACTTCCTCACCATTTGTAAGAATTCGTAATTCTTACTATTTCCAGAAGCAATTACACTGCAAGCCTACCAAGAAAAGACTACTTCCCGTATTTTCTATCCCACTTTAAAAAAAAAAAGCATGCCAGATTATTGTGTAAATGACTTGCATCCTCTGTGGAAACATTCTAAAGCAATGCTAGAGATGAGAAGTTCTCTTACTCATAACTGACCCCTACAATTTCCAAGAAGAGATACAGTAAAAGTTTGGCTGAAAGGAGAGTCAAGTGTTCGTGGTTTCAGGAAGTGTTTCTTAAAGGAATAATAACAAGTTCAACTTGAGTCATCTTAGAAATTAAAGACAAGGAAGGTAATTTTTAACTTAATTTATCAGACAGATGATGAGAGAAAAACAACATAGAGCAGATGAAAGCCCTAGAGCAGATGAAAGCCCTAACATAGTTGTATTAATTTCAGTCTTCTATCGCCATAACATATGTGTATACAGCTCCAATGGTACCATCTCGAAACAATAAAGTATTTATTAATTTAACCAGTATAGTTTTATAAGGAGTAACTGGAGTAACCATGAACATAAACTTGAATCCTGGACCTGCCAGACTGAACCAATAAAAGAAGGAAGGAGAAATGTGAGTCCTCTTCTGCTACAGTACTTGAAAGATCAATTTACTCGCATCCTAAACAAGAAAAACAAAAACACATTTTGTTAATTTTTATTTTTGACTTGCTATAAGGTTGCTTTATTGGCCTCTTCATGCCTTTAAGTTTACATAAATTCAACTCATATGTAAATTTTTAGAAACAAATCTCTGTTGTAGACTAAAACCATATTGAGTCACATATCCTATGTACAGTTCTAACCTGCATAAAATTTTTCTTAGTTTATTTTTTAAATCATTTTTATTGTTATTCTATTACAGTTGTCCCAGTTTTTCCCCCTTTGCCCTTCTCGGCAACCCATCCTACCCCACCTCCCACAGTCAATTCCCACATCATAATAAATCAACAAACAAGTGCTGGTGAGGATGTGGAGAAAAGGGAACCTTAGTGCATTGTTGGTGGGAATGAAGAGTTGTGCAGCTACTGTGAAAAAGTTTGGAATTTCCTGGAACTTCCTTTTGACTCAGTGACTGCTGCTGGAAATATACCCTAAGAATCCCAAGTCATCAATTCAAAAGAACCTATACACCCTTATCCTAGGTTTGGAGCAACGCTATTTACAATAGCCAAGTGCTCGAAACAGCCTAAGTGCCCATCAGTGGATGAGTGGATCAAAAAACTGTGGTACATTTACACAAGAGAGTACTACACAGCAGAAAGACATGGATGGAACTGGAAAGTATTATGCTAAGTGAAATAAGCCAATCGGTTAAAGACAAATATATGATCTCATCTATAATAGGTATCTAAAGAACAAAATTAACTAGTGAACAAAATAGAACCGCAAGCATGGAAACATGGAACAGACTGACAGTGACCAGAGGAGAGGTGGGAGGGAAATAATGGTGTAAAAAAGGGTAAGGGACTAGTCAAAAAGATATTTTAAATCAACATGCATATTTAAGATTCATAATTAGCTTCACAACACTCGAAATCTTAATTTCAGTATGTAAGAAGATTGTATTTTAGAATCTTTTTACTTTTATTTTTAATTTAGAAAAATAGTTTCACAAAATTTTATTTGCTTTTTCTCTTATGTGATTCCCTTTCAGAAGTTATCAGGTCAAATATGACTTTCACCTTTAGTCACTTTTCATGAAAGCATTTTATACAGTTCATTTTTTCTACAACAAACAAATTTCAACAGCTTTTACTAGAATTAGAATTACTTTAAGATATTCAAAACATTACCTGTGGGTGAGAAGATATAAAATTTAGCCATCTGGATTAATTAATTTTTGAAATATATCTCAAATTTTGTTTTTTCATACTAAGAGTGAAAAATACTCGTATTTATTTTCTATTCCACAGCAACTACCTTGAAAATTTTTCTTCACTGTTTTTTTTCCACTAATTTCTATCTTTCCATTTGTTGTTATATTTACTCTGCTATCAGGCTCCCACTTTCTCTTTTGCCACCCAATTTTTCTTTCAAGTTCGTTAGTAACTTCCATGTTGTTAAATCCAGTGGTCTATTCTCAATCTTTATCTTACTTGACCTATTTGCATCAATCAACGCTCTCTCTTCCTGGAAATAATTTGTTCATTTGGCTTCCAAAACAACATTCTCTCATGGCTTGCTTCCTATCTAACTTGTTGCTCTTTCCAGGTTTTCTTTGCTTGTTCTCTCTTTTCTCCCTGACCTCTTAGTGTTGGAGTGCTCCAGGCACCACTCCCTAAAAATGTTCCCTCTTTATCTACTCTGGCATTTTGGCCATCTGAACCAGATTTACAACTTTAAATGTCACATAAACTCTGATGACTTCCAAATACACATCTCCAATCAGGGTCTCATCCCTGAATTCTAATTTTCTACTCGACTACCAAATATTTCAAACTTAATGTTGTCCAAGCTGAAACCTGAATCTACCTCTTTTCCAAAACCTCTTCTATCTGTGGTCTGCCTCATCTCAATAAATAGCAGCTTTATCTTTCCAATTTTTAAGTCAAAAAATTTTATGGTTATATTTTGACACACCCCCACCAACCCAAATGTAATCAGCAAATTCTGCCTAGTTTTTCCAAATATAACTGGAATCTGAGTACTTTTCACCACCTCTACTATTACCACACTGTTCTTAGCCAACATCCTCTCCTTACTGTTTCTCCCTTTCCCACTCTTGACCTTCTATAGCAATGTTTTCCAGTGAAAATACAATGTTAGCTACAAATGTCATCTACGTTTTAGAAGCCACATTTAAAATATAAAAAAAAACTAATGAAAATTGTTTTAATTATATTTTTATTTAACCCACTATAGTCAATATAGTATCATTTCACCATGTAACAAATATTAAATTATTAATGAGATTTTTACATTCATTTTTAGTACTAAGTTTTTGACATTTAGTGTATACTCTATACTTATAGGACATCTAGATTGGAATTAGCCATATTTCAATTGCTCCACAGCTACATGTGGCTAGTGGCTACCATACTTGACAGTACAGTTCTAGAGTATATTCCTTAATAAAATTTTAAAGCAAATCAGGTCTGTTTAAAATGCTGTGATTTTTAAAAATCTACTTGGTATAATGCCAAAAGCTGGCCAATGGCCTACAAGGCTTTATTGGATCCAGCCACCCAATTACCTTTGTGATGTTATCTTCTACTACTAGTCCCTTCATCAGTCATATAGGCATCCTCACTCTTTTGTGAACAAGCCAGGCATGTTCACTTTGGTCCTTACATGATCTCTTTTCTTTGCTTGGGACGATCTCCCCCTGTGTGTGTTAATGCCTCACTAGCTCCCTCGCTTCAAGCCTTTAGTGCATCTCACCTCCTCATTGAACCCTGTCCTGACTACTGCATTAAAATGCAACTCTTTCCACCAAAAATTCTCAATCCTCTTTACTCTGATATATTTTATGATCAACTAATAATGTACTAGTCACATAAGTCCCATACGGCAAAATTTTTGTATGTTATGTACACTGTTGTATTCCTAGAGCTACAAAAGTGTCTGGCACGTAATGAAAGCTCATTTGGTAGTTGACGAATGAATGAATGATTGAATGCATGAATGTATGAATAAATGGATGAGAGAGCTTGGATTCCTAGTAACTCAAGTTCTAAATCAAATACTTGATTTTTGTGCTATGTGTTTACTTAAACTTGACATTTTAAAATCATTTTGAACTTGATACTTTCAAATAATTTTGGTAACCTGATGGTTTCTCATGGCTTTATACCAGTCCCACACTGTTGATTTATTGTCCCATTTGAAGACCTCCCCATTCACATGGTTAACTATGGGCCAGTAATTGATTTCAGCTATGGGTAGGAGGTGTCCTTTTGGTAAACCTTCTTTTTCTCAAGCTTATATACCTTAACAAGTAAATTCATTTATCTACTTGCAGTAAGTAGGAGGGTAAAAAGTAGAGAGTAAAAGCTGGTAAACTTTCAACATTTTTTTCTTCCATCGTTTTGTGTTTAAAGAGCAAGAAACAACTTCAAATTCTGGGGAAATGCAGTTCTTGAAATACAGTCTAATCTCAGTTAAGTCAGCAAAAGGGAGCCAGCCCTCTGAGGTTATGGGTATAGAATATTAGTTTATTTACAGTGAGACATGTGTCATATGCCATAGTAAGTTACAAGAAAATAAATAGATAAATAGAGAAAATGACAGTAGTATGAAGAAATTGAATTTTTTAAATGTTTTTATGATTGCTATCTTAGATTATGCATAGATCTGAATTCTTCAGTTGTGATTTTTAATGCTTTATTCTTGATCTTCAATTTCCTGAGTTGATGTTTGAAGTTAAACCATTTGAATTAAATATGGAAAAACACATTTCTTTTCTATCTGAAATATATGATAATCTTTTACCCTGAAGATTAAATTCTTTTTTTCTCTTACACTTCCTTCCTTTTTTTTTCTATCACTGTGTTAATTTTAGTTAAAAATCCAAGGACCTTTAAAGAAAAGATATGAACATGGGATGCAACTATATGTCCACAAGGCTGGAGCTGAATCCATAATAAACTTTCGATCTGAACTAGAAAAAACTTGGAGAGATGGCCAGGCAAACTGTATGGCCTATCATGGATCTCTGCTCATAGTCAGCTCCCAGAATGAAGTGGTTAGATTTTTTTTCTTTGCAATATAAATCTCATTTAATTTATTGAGCTACTGTATGATAGGTATACTTCAAGGGTATGATACATCATTCAACAAAACAAAGATCTTTGCATTTATGGAGCTTACATATTAAGGGAAGAGACAGGGAATAAAAATAATGAAAATAAATATGTAAATTATGTGGAATATGAGATGTTAGTACATTTTATGCAAAAATATATATTTGTAAATTAAGTGGTACTGTGAGTGTTCTGTGTGGGATGCAAGAAATATACATTTTTCTCAATGAGATGATGACACTTGAGCAAAACTGTGTTAGTCAAGAGAATCTGGGGGATAAACTTCTCAGGAAGAGGAAACAGCTAGAACAGACATTAAGGTAGGTATATGCCTGGAATATTGAAGGAACAGAAAAGGGTCAGCAAACCCCAGCTGGTGTGGTTCAGTGCATTAAGCACAGGCCTACAAACTGGAAGATTGACAGTTCAATTCCCAGTAGGGGCATATGCCTGGGTTGTGGGCCAGGTCCCCAGTTAGGATTTTGTAGGAGGTAGCTCTCCCTCTCTTTCTCTTTCCCTTCCCTTCTCTCTAAAAATAAATAAAGAAAAGAAAAAAAAAGAGGCAGCCAGTCAGTGTGCCTAAAATGAGAGAGTGAGTGAAGGATATGGATCATTAAGGTTTTGTAGGCTATTGTTAAGACTGGGTTTTACTCCAAGTAAAATAAAGAGACATTGCAGAATTATGAATAGAATTATGACATGATATGACTTAAGTTCTTTTTTTACAGATAAGTCAGTCATTTTTTAAAAAGTATATTTTATTGATTATGTTGTTACAGTAGTTCCAATTTTTTTCCCCTTTGCTCACCTCTGCCCAGTATCCCCCTTCCCTCCAGCAACCCCACCCCCCTTAGTTCATGTCCATAGGTCATGCATGTAAGTTCTTTGGCTTCACCCTTTCCTATATTATTCTTAACTTCCCCCTGTCTATTTTGTACCAACCAATTATGGTTCTTAATCCCTGCCCCATATCCCCATTTCTCCCCATTCCCCCTCCCAGCTGATAACCCTCCAAATCATCCCCATACCTATGATTCTGTTCCTATTCTGGTTTGCTTAGTTAAATTTTTTTTTTTTAGATTCAGTTGTTGATAGTTGTGAGTTTGTTGTCATTTTAGTGTTCATAGTTTTGACCTTCTTTTTCTTAAGTAAGTCCTTTTGACATTTCATATAATAATGACTTGGTGATGATTAACTTCTTTAGCTTCACCCTGTCTGGGAAGCACTTCATCTGCCCTTCCATCCTCAATGATAGCTTTGCTGGATAAAGTAATCTTGGTTGTAGGTCCTTGCTTTTCATCACATTGAATACTGATTGCTAGTCCCTTCTTGCCTGCAAAGTGTTCTTTGACAAATCAGCTGATAGTCTTATAGGCACCCCTTTGTAAGCAACTCTGCTTCTCTTTTGCTGCTTTTAGGATTCTCTTTATCTTTCATCTTTGGCATTTTAATCATGATGTGTCTTGGTGTGGTCCCCTCTGGGTCCAGCTTGCCCAGGAGTCTCCATGCTTCCTGGACTTGTATGTCTATTTCCTTTGCAAAATTTGGGAAATTTTCCTCCATTATTTTTTCACATAAGTTTTCAATTTCTTGCTCTTCCTCTTCTCCTTCTGGCACCCCTATGATTCGGGTGTTGGCATGTTTAAAGTTGTTCAAGAGGTTACCAAACCTCTCTCATTTTTTTCAATTCCTGTTTTCTCATTTTGTACTGGTTGATTGTTTTCCTTTCTTCCGTATATTCCAAATCATTGATCTGAACCCCAGTTTCCTTCCCTTCACCATTGGTTTTCTGTGGATTTTCATTCGTTTCACTTAACATAGCCTTCACTTCTTCCCTTATGTGTTTGCCATATTAAAGCATATCTGTCAAGCCTGTAAGCATCTTTATCACAAGTGTTTGGAATTCTGCATCTGTTAGGTTGTCTATCTCCTCATCTGTTAGGTTGACTATATCCTCGTCACTTAGTTCTCCCACTGGAACCTTGATACATTCCCTCTTTTGGGCCATACCTCTCTGCCTCCTCATCTTGACAAGCTCCTGTGTTTGTTTGCCTCTGTGTCTTAGGTAGAGCTGTTGCTCCTCATGACTTAAGTTTTTTAAAAAGTCATATCCTTTGCTCTGTTCTTCTGTCATATGACCTATGACTCCTTTCTTCCCTAATTTTTGTTTTTATAAATTGATATATTTGTTATAGCCATTTGTCTGATCATAGTCCTTTCTTTTGATTTTTTTATTCTCATCCAAGGACCTTTTTTTTTTTTCATTATAAAGAGAAGGTAATAGAGAGAGGAAGGGAGAGAGAGAAACATCAATTAGTTGCTTCCCCTATGAACCCAGACTGGGGACAAGACCCACAATGCTGGTATGTGCCCTGACTAGAATGGAACCTGCAATGTTTCAGTTATAGGACAACACTCCAACTAACTGAACCACACTGGCCAGGGCCAGTCATAGACCTTTTGATGATTTTTATATTTTCTTGATTACAATTTTTATTCACACTGTTCCAACTTTTGAAATAACCTTGCCTTTCCTCCAGCCTTCCACCAAGTCTAAGTGCTCTCCCCATCTCCTGCCACCCTTCTGAACAGCTATAGCAATCATTGCCACTTACCTTCTTTGCACTTTGTAATGCCATTGTATCTTTTACTATCATATTTTAAGAGATAGATTATTTTAATCATAGTTTCTTGACTGATTATTATGGAAGAATAAATGAATAATAAATATCCAGTCAGAGTTTCTCTGGAAATTTTATTATGTTTTATTTATTTGCAGTTCACAAGTTAAAGAACAACTGGATGACTTTTATAGCCCATCATTACTATTATGGTACTGGTCTGTATAATAGGTGAGTGAATTAATGCAAAAACTTTCTATGATTATTTATGGTTAGCAGGCCCAAACATTTATATCTCAAGCTCTGTGTGGAATCTCTCAGCTCTGGAGTAATAAATGGGTTTGTAGAGATTTTCCCTTGGGTTCCTATTAGTTCAGTAGGTTTTACAGCCGTACTTTTGACTTTATAGGAGTCCAGTGCTAGCCACTCAGCATCCTGGCTTCCATGGTCATCCAAGGTGCAAAGCACAGACCAGCTAAGCACCTTTTATGGAGAGCAGGACCAATAAAATGTCATTGGTCTGATCAAGATAGCATAAAGTATATATAAAAAAAAGTGAAGTCACTCATGTCAACTAAAATGGCTTTCAGTAAGCCATGACACTTTGGTTCAAGAGGAAAAACTGGTAAAGTCACTCTAAGACACATCTGGCAAGGGGATACACTTAAGATATCTACTCATGTGGTCAGAACAGACATGTCTGGCAAGGAGACACAGCTAAGATATCTGCCCATGTGATCAGAATGGCCATGTCTGTAGAGAGGGGTCACCCACAGATAGGAACCTGGGGAATTTCCACTGTTGCTAGCAGGGGTGTTAAGCAGAACAGCCTTGTAACACCCATACGTGCTGGGACAAATTCCAAACTTGGCATAACAAGTGCCAAGACATTTATCGAAAGGACCCAGAAGGGTGGAGTGCACCACTTTTCAGGTATAACTGAGGCAGGCTCCAAACCACTGCTGAGACAGCTGATTTCCACACACCAGAGTGCTGCTCCATGCCACACTGATCTCCCTTGGCATCGACCATCAGAGGCTCTTCCCTGCTGGACTTAGGACTTCACCTGCCCTGCTGCCCACCTGGCTCCGGAGAGCCTTCCTTGCAAGACATTGACAACTCCTCTGGCCACTGTGCTGTCTCCCAGACATGTTGACTGAGACTCTGGGACTTGGGTTTGTATCTCCCACTGATTTCTGTGTGTTATAACTCTCATAGATTGTTAAAGTATGAGTAGGATATTAATATATGTTGATGTTCTACCTTGAGTGAACCTGCCTTCAATAAAAGCTGAGTGAATAGCATAGTTACTGTGTGTGACTCTTGTCTATCCCTTGGTGCCAGGCTGCTCAGCAGGCAGCTAGCTGAGCAGCTGCCCCACTGACTTATAGGAAAGGCTATGTCATGAACAGATGCTCGTGACACCTTCCCATATGTCTGTGCAGTGGGTCTGAAGCCCTGCCCAGGCTGGAGAGAGTGGGGAGCAGCAGTGGCAGCTCTGCTGCTGATGGGGCCTGCACTGGAGAAGTGCGCATGGGCAGTGGGAGGGCCTCTGCTGTGGGAGGGCCTCTGCTGGGCACAGCTTCCTGTGTGGGGAAGGGGTATGGGGCTTTCCACATGGCGGCACAGTACCCAGGATGTGCTAACCCAGACCTCCACCCCTCTCTCTTCCTAGAGCCTGCTGCACTCCAGGCAGGCCCTAGAGTCCTGAGGTTGGGCACCAGAAGGTCTTTGGATCACACAGTCTCCTGCCAGCCTGGGAACCCAAGCCCCTGTGGCCCTCTGGTCCAATTAGGGGAGAAGACTGCAAAGTGTGCATTGTTTTCACCTGCTCTGCTTTTAAAAACTGACCCTAGAATCCCCTGCACAGCAGAAGTACTCAGCATGTGTTGCCTTGGTTACCAGGGCAATGTACATGCTGATTCGGCAGCCACACTGCCACTGCCACCCATGCTCTGTCCTTGGTGCTTCCCACCCTCTCCCCTCTTTCCACAGAGGGGTAGGAGGGACCCTTGTAACAAAATGACTATGATGATTTGGAAAATAAAGTGAAAGACTAAAGTTGTTTTTAACTTCTTGGTCTGTGAAAGTGAAACAAGACAAAGAGGATTAGGAGAAACTCCCAAGAAGTGGAATAAAGAAATTGGAGGGACATCACAGATAAGTCCCTAGGTTCACTCATTAGAGCCCCCACCTTCAGGCATGATCAAAAGGAAACAGTTTATGGTAGGAAACACTCCTGTGGTGGTCACAGAAGTCAACAAGAACAAGGACCGGCTACTAACAGATCAATTCAAAATGAAGGGGACACTGACCAGCAAAGCAAGTAAAGAGGGATAAATGGTGATGGAAGGAGACTTGACTTGGAGTGGTAAACACAAGATGCAATATACAGATGATGTACTGTAGAATTGTATACCTGAAGCCTGTAAAATTTTATTAACCAGTGTTATCCCAATTCAATTTAAATAAATAAAAATAAAAGAAAATGTCATTATTATAATGAAAACTCACACAAGTAGAAGGAGAAAATAGGGTAGACAAATGCCTTGGCACTTCCAGAACAAACCCTCCTCCCAACCAGAAGGAGAGTTAGAATTTGATTCACCAAGTTCAGAAACAAGCCACCTTGTAAACACATAAAATCCCAAGAACTGACTGACCCCATCTCGTGAGTTCACCAGCACCCACTCTGGGACAGCCAGTCCCCAACTCAACCCTTGATCTTGTCTCAAGAAACCCAAGTTCTATCTAAATAAAACTTGCTTTTCTTCTAACTCAGACTGGTTTTAGAATTTTTTACTCCATGAGTCAAGAGCCTGGAAGTCCCAGACTGTGCCAGGGCAGGGCCAACTCAGCTCAGAAACGGTCTGGTGACAAAAGGAACTAAAAATTGTTGAATGAATGGATGAATGATTATAGGTAAAGTCTCATCAATTCAAAACACATGTTGTCCATTATGACCTCAAGTCAGGGAAATTCTATTTAAAAAGGACCAAATGAAGTAACAATAAACAATTAAATGCCCCAATGACTGCCTTGAAGGTTATAGAAAGCAAATTTAAATGGCTCTATATTGATAGGTCAGCCAAGATTTAGAGCTTAAAAGTTGGAGAAATATTAAGTGCTCTCTCTATATAAATATTATACAAAGCTAACCGTAGCAACTTTGACTTTATCTTGAAAACAAGGGAAAACCCACTAGAAAGCATCCTAACTCTATAAATATTAATCATTAATAAATAATTAGAATTACACATTAAAATTACAAAGCAGATGATAGAACATTAACTAGAATAACATCAAAAGTGACTGAACAATAGGTTTTTGTAAACAGTTAATTTTACAAGTAAGGACAAAGAAGTAGGATAGGCTTATGACATGCCTGGGTGTGTCATAAAATTCAAATTCTGCAGAGCATTTGAAAAATTATATCAAACCCGTATTTGTTACATTAATTTGAGTTTACTTTCCTTCCTAAGTAACCATAATCATGAGTACAAGAAGGAATGTGAACGTAAACAAAGAAGTAGACACTTAATCAGGATAGAGAATCTGGAGAAAAAAGGAGTATTTAATTTACAGGGCCAACACACACAAACAAGTTTTTCATTTATATCTTTCATGAAGGCTTAATTCCTTAATTGAAGGTGAAATTTTCTGATAAATGATAAAAGGAGAATTTTAGGAGTCCCACACATAAAATGCTTTTACCTGGCATTTTATGTGAACACAAATGACTTTTAATAATTCTGGCAAATGTCAGCATGTAATCAAGTATGGACATTTTACATCTGTGCATCATGTTGTAGCCATGAAAACTTGAAAATGATCATTTTCAGACACCATTGTATATTACAGGTAGATGTATTAAATTTTGGTTCATAATATAAGTTTTATTTTTATTGTTGGTTCATGGTTACAAGTTAATTTTGTTAATTGCTTAGCAATTTTGAATAACTCATCCCTTTTTTTCTTTAATTCACAATTATTAGGCCATAAATTCCTGATGATTTAGAATGAACTACACACAACTTCTTAAAGTTAAATAACTATCCTACTTATATAGTAGTCATAAACTGCTGCATTTATTTTAAAATATGAATGTGTTTTGAATAAATGAGATAAAAAATAAGAAACTTTATAGAATTTCAGTTAGAAAACTAAGGGAGTAGGACAGTGCACAATATACTTAAAATAAATTCTACGAAAGGAGAATAAATTGTGGAATCACATTAAAAACAATATTATATATTCCATTAAATACACATCTTATGCTTACAATATTTGAATACATTTATTAACAGTTGAAAGTTTGACTTCTTTTTGATAAAAATTGAAAATAATTGACTTGAGGTAAAGGCCCACCATAAATTAAAAAAAAGACAAATCTGTATCTATGTGCCTGGTCTATTACCTTGTCAAATGCCCAGAAAGAGTCAGAACCCAAGGAATAGGACACACATAGGGAATAGAAAGGACTAAGAAAAGATTCAATTTAATTATTTTTAGACATTAAAATAATAGGGAATGATGTGCTCTTGTTTAAAAATAAATTATATATTTCATTTGAAGTCTTATTTCTGTATAAAACATTTGAAAATTCTGTATTTTAATTAATATAAATTTGCATTCCTCTTAAAAAAGAATGGATAGCCAACGTTAACATCCATACCTACACATCCCTTCCACTTTTCTATTTAAATGCACAGATTTTCTTTTATTGTTCAGACAACACCTCTATGGCAAATGGCATAAAATTTGGAGTTCCAGTCTTCAGAATTCACCTGATTTCCTGTTGTGGCAGCACAGCTCGTGCTATCAGTTGGTCCAATTATCAAAAAACTAGGAGATAAAGGGCAGGCTTTAGGGAATTTATCTGATAATAATAGTTGTATTTATTAAAGTTTTCTCCAGCTCAGCTTGTACAGGTAACTCCTCAGCAGCCAAAATGTTGCAGTGGTTTTCCAATGGACCCTTCTGTTGATGCCAGTGATTGCAGTTGGGCGCTCCAGATTGCTTGCCTCCAAGGCCTCCCCCACCCTCACACCTACCCGAATGGCTCTCTTATCTGAGTAACATCAACATAGAAGTTCCCACTTGAAGGCTAGAAGCATCCCTGTCTCTTTTCTTCCTTCTCAATTCTCACCTTTCTTGTATCAGCAAGTCCTGGGTATTCTATGCCCAGATAAGTTCTCATGTTCATTTACTTTAGTCCATGCTACTGGTACCTCTCCCTTATCTCTGGTCATTGTCTTCTAACTAAACTTCAGTTTCAATTTTGCTTCTCATACATTAATTTTCCACATAGCAGCATAAAAAATTTTCTTTAAAAAGTAACTAGATGTCAAAATGGAATTTTTGGTAAAGACTGTGTGGTAATAAATATCTTATACCAAAGGGAGTTACAAAGCAGTAATCTAGGAAAAAAGAATTTCTCTTTAAAGTTAAAGTGAAAATGGTGTAGCTGACTGTTAACTTACTTGTTTAACTTTTACAGTATGATAAAGTTAGGAAACTGTGTGGACAGAATATTTTATGAGAAATATATTTTCTTAGCTATTCTTTAAGTTACAAATTATTGCTTAAAATATAAAAACCAAACACTATTGTAGCCATCTGAACATCATTTTTATTAAATAATTAAATGAAGCTTTTATTTTTAAGTATATTTTATTGATTATATTATTACAGTTGTGCCTATTTTCCCCCTTTGTCCCCCTCCACCTGGAATCCCCTTCTCTCCAGCAATATCCCCCTTAGTTCATATCCACGGGTCATACATATAAGTTCTTTGGCTTCTCCATTTCCTATACTATTCTTAAGATCCTCCTGACTATTTTGTACCTACCAATTATGCCTCTTAATCCCTGCACCTTTCCTTCCATTTTCTCCTTTCCTCCTACCTGTTTATAGCCCTCCAAATGATCTCCATATCAACAATTCTGTTCCTTTTCTCGTTGTTCACTTTGTTTTTTTTTTTGATTCAGTAGTTGATAGTTGTGACTTTATTGTCATTTTAATGTTCATAGTTTTGATATTCTTCTTTTTCTTGAATAAGTCCCTTTAACATTTCATGTAATAATAGCTTGGTAATGATGAACCCCTTTAGCTTTACCATGCCTGGGAAGCAGTTTATCTGTCTTTCAATTCTAAATAATAACTTTTCTGGATAGAGTAATCTAGGTTGTAGATCCTTGCTTTTTATCAGTTTGAATACTGCTTGCCAATACCCTTCTTGCTTGCAAAGTTTCTTTTTGAGAAATCAGCTGATAATCTTATGGGAACTTTTTTGTATGTAACTCTCTGCTCTTCTCTAGCTGCTTTTAAGATTCTTTCTTTACCTGGCTGCTGTGGCTCAGTGGATTGAGCGTCGGCCTGTGAGCCAGGTGTCGCTGGTTCAATTCCCAGTCAGGGCACATTACTAGGTTGCATGTCAGGTCCCCAGTTGGGGGTGCGAGTGAGAGGCAACCACACAGTGATGTTTCTCTTCCTCTCTTTCTCCTTCCCCCTCTCTCTAAAAATAAATAAATAAATAAATAAACTAATTAATTTTAAAAAAGATTCTTTCTTTATCTTTAACCTTGGGCATTTTAATTATGATGTGTCTTGGTGTGGTTTTCTTTGGGTCTAACTTATTTGGGTCTCTCTGTGCTTCCTGAACTTGTTTGTCTATTTTCTTTGCCAAATTAGGGAAGTTGTTTTTCATTATTTTTTCAGATAAGTTTTAAATTTTTTTCTTTTCCTTTCTTCTGAGATCTTTATGATTTGGATGTTGGCACTTTTGGTGATGTCCTAGAGTCTTATACTCTCCTCATTTTTTGAATTCTTATTTCTACTTTCTGTTCTGGTGGGATGTTTATTTTTTCCTTATGTTCCAAAGCATTGATTTGAATCCTGGCTTCCTTCCTCTCACTGTTGTTTCCCTGTGGATTTTTCTTTATTTCACTTAGTGTAACCTTCATTTCTTCCTTTATGTTGCTATACTCAATGAGTCCTCTGAGCATCCTGATCAATAGTGTTTTGAACACTACATCTGATAGGTTGTCTGTCTCTGTTTTGTTCAGTTCTTTTTCTGCAGTTTTGTTCTGTTCTTTCATCTGGGCCATATTTCTTTATCTCCTCAATTTGGCAGCCTCCCTGTGTTTGTTTCTGTGTATTGGGTAGAGCTGCTTTTACTCCATGTCTTGGTAGTGTGGCCTAATGTAGTAGGTGTCCTATAGGGTCCGGTGGCACAACCACCCCTATCACCCATGCTGCATACTTGAGGTGCAACCTTTGTGTGGGCTGAGTACACCTTCTTCTTGTAGTTGAACTTTGGATGCTTTTGGCAGATCAATCAGTGGAATTTACCCAGGCCAGTCAGATGCAAGCACTGGCTCTGACCACTAACCACCAATCTTCACCCTCCGTGGGAGAACAGCTGTGCAGGGTCAGGGTGGTGATGCTCTGATGTGGTCTGCAGCTTTCCATTGGGTATGCTAACCCTGGGTTCTCAAAGTTGGTTTAGTCCAAGGTCAGCCCCCACCTCTGTTTGCCTGAGGTACTCTGCCAGAGCCATAAAGCAATCTGAGATGGCTGCTGGGCTTGGAGATTCCCAGGTGAAGCCAAGTTATGGATCTAAGCTAGCTGCTGTTGGTGCCCAGCCTAGAGCTCACTAAGGCTAGCTATTGCTTTTTTGATAGGTTTTAGGAAGTTGTGAAGCATGAGCCAAGACCAGGCATTCATATGGAAAAGCAGCTTGAGTGGGCCCATAAGTTGGGTGGGACAAAGTCTCTGGGGATCTCCAAGGCAGGTCAAACAGTGTTAGCCACGTTGATGGAGTCTCAGATATAGCACCAGCCTGCCAGCTCTGTGGTGGTGGGGGTTTAGAAAAGAGACAATGGCCTCTGCTCATCTTGATGCCAGACACTTTAGTTTCTTCTTGTATACCACTGATACCTTTCAAGCTGCTACCCAAGTGTTGGAATGCAGAAGGAGCGAGTTAGAGTAGCTGAGTTCACGTGTGGATTCTTTAAGATGAATGGCTTGGAGCTCCAGCAGTTTCTTCTACCAACTGAATCCTCACTGATTTTTGCAGCCAGAAGTTGTGGGGACTTATCGTCCTGGCACTAGAATCCTGAGCTGGAGGACTTGGGGTGAGGCTGGGATTCCTCACTCCTGAGATATCCCTCCTGAGATTTTATACACTACACATGGGTGAGAGACCAGCCCATTCTGCATTTGCGCCCCTCATACCTGTCTCGATGGATGTGGTTTCTTTCATTCTGTAATTGTCAGACTTCCATCCGACTTGATTTCTGATGGTTCTGGCTGATGGTCGTTATATATTTTAGTTGTAATTTTTATGTGGTTATCTGAAGAGGAGAGGCTTGTCTGCCTACACTGCCATCTTCCAAGTGTTATTTTCTATAAGAAGAAATATTGTGGGGATGAGGACAGAGAAAATAATTTATTTAGCCACACTTTTTATCAATTCTTGTCCCGAGTGCTTTGCATAATAATAACAACAAACACATATAGCCATTATTGTGGGTTTCTAAGCACCTAACATATATTTAGTTTGCAAAATAACTATAAAATAATGGAACATGTTAAGTGACATGATTGAGATATATACAGAAAAAAACAGAGTATGAGATGTTATACAAAACTGTGACCCATTTTTCCAACAAACAAATGGCAAGGAGAAAATAAGTGAAGCAGAAAGAATCTACAGATTAAGAGCTTCAAGAGACATTGAGACATTTTAATCAAATACAATTGTGTTCTAATGAATCAAAATAAATAAATAGACATTTTAATGCTAACTTGATAATAGATAATATTAAAAAGTTATTGTTAATTTTGTTCAGCATTTTGGTAGACAGAATTCTAATATGGCTCCCAAGATTCCTGCGCCCTGGTGTACATGGTCTGTGTAATTCCCTCCCTATGAATGTGAGTCACACCTGTGAATATGATGGGATATCACGTCCATGGTTAAGTTTTATTATATGGCAAGATTAGGGATTTTGAAGACAAAAAAAAAATAGTCCCAGTCAGTTAATTTTGAATTCTTTAAAAGAGAGATTACCCAAGGAGGGCATGATTTATTCAGGGACTGGGCCTTCCCTGAAGAGAGAGAATTCCTATTTGCTCTGAAGAATTAAACTTCCATGTCTTGAGAGTCTATGTGAGAGTACAGATGACAAGAAAATGCAGGACCTTAGAGCCACCTTGGGTGAAAGCCAGTAATAAAGCAAAGACTTCAAGTCCTACAACCACAAGTAACTGAATTGTACCAACAATAACATAAGTTTGCAAGAGGAACCTCAGCTCCAGAAATGTGTGTGGTCTGGCAAACACCTAAACTATATTCCATGAAAGTCTAAACAAGAAACCTAGTTAAGGTGTACTCATACTCCCAATCCAGGGAGGTTGAATATTAAATAATTGTTGGTTTAAACTGATAAATGTGTGGTAATCTGTTGCACAACAAGAGAAAACAAACACAGGAATTATAATGATGTTGTGATTGTGTTAAGCACAAGGAGCCTTTAACTGAAAGAATCAGGTACTGAAATATTTAAATATTAATGGCATCATATCTGGTCATTTCTTTAATATAATCTAGTTTGGGAGTGTATTAATTGAAGAGTTATAAATGAAATAATACTGATTATGTACTAACAATTTTTGATGCTATTTTAAAGCTACCTAATTTTACTTCTAGTTTTCATAATAAAAATCTAAGAATATAATAAAATAAAACTATATAAAGTAGTCTTTATTATCACTGCCAATTTACAGATGAGAAATTGAGTCACATATTGTATAATTTTCCCAAAGTCATACAAAAGACATAAAATTCCAACCTAGTTGTTTTTGTGTTTTGTGTGCAGGCCACCTAGTCAACTAGTGCATCATAATGTTTCCACACTATCCATTACTTGGTGTATTAGAAAAATAGGACAGCTCATGGTCCCCCAGTGCCAGGTAAAATAAAGACTCATTGCTTCTGACTGTGCAAACCAGTGGGGGTTAGGGCGGATAAAGAAACAGCCAGTCTCTGAGCAGAGTCTGCTTGTGTAAAGGTCTGCCACAGTCCTGGATGTCCACACACCCACCCACTCTGGGAACGATGGCCAGGGCAAGAGCTATAGAGGTACCAGTCCCATATAAAAGTGGGAGAAGTGCCTGAAACAGTGGCGAGTGCTGAGCAAGCAACATTTTTTCCTCTCTAATGCCTCCCCCACATACAGTGCCACAATGTGGTGAAACCAGTCGCCCTATACAGACAAATACCTAAGGCTCTGCCCTTTAAAACATCATAGGAGCAACGGTTCTACCTAAGACACAGAGGTAAACAAACACAGGAGCCTGTCAAGTTGAGGAGACAGAAAAGTATGACCCAAAAGGGGGAACGGATCAAGGTTCCAGTGGGAGAACTAATTACAAGAAGATATCCAACCTAACAAATGAGAAGATAGCCAACCTAAAAGACACAGATTTCAAAACACTGATGATAAAGATGCTCACAAACTTGACATATTTTTAAGTATGGCAAACGCATAAGGAAAGAAGTGAAATCTTTTCTAAATGAAATGAAAAAAAATCCACACAAAACCAGTGGTGAAGGGAAGGAAATTGAAGTTCAAATCAGTAATTTGGAACATAAGGAAGAAACCTGTACAGAATGAGACAACAAGAATTGAAAAAAATGAGGAAAGGCTTAGGAACCTCTGAGACAACTATAAACATGCCAACATCCAAACCATAGGTGTCTGGAAGAAAAAGAGGAAGAGAAAGAAATTGAAAATTTATGTGAGAAAATAATGAAGGAAAACTATCCAAATTTGGCAAAGGAAATAGAAATACAAGTCCAATAAGCACAGGGAGTCACAAACAAGCTAGACCCAAAGATGGCCACACCAAGATGCATCATCACTAAAATGCCAAAGGTTCAAGATAAAGATAGAATCTTAAAAGCAGCAAGAGAAAAGAAGAGAGTTGTCTACAAAGGGGTGCCTATAAGAATATCAGCTGATTTCTCAAAAGAAACTTTGCAGGCAAGAAGGGACTGGCAAGCAGTATTCAAGGTGATAAAAAGCAAGGAGTTACAACCAAGATTACTCCATCCAGCAAAGCTATCACTAAGAATGGAAGGGGAAATAAAGTGTTTCCCAGACAAGGTAAAATTTAAGGAACTCATAATCAGCAAACTATTATTATATGAAATGTCAAAGGGACTTACTAAAGAAAAAGAAGATCAAAATTATGAATACTAAAATGACAACATACAACTATCAACAAATAAATCTAAATATAAAAACAAAATCCAACCAAGCAAATCAGAATAGGAACAGAATCATAGGTATGGGGATCATTTGGAGGGCTATCAGCCTGGAAGGGTAAGGAGGAGAAATGCGGAAATGGTGCAGGGATTAAGAAGCATAATTGGTTGGTACAAAATAGACATAGGGAAGTTATGAATAATATGGAAAAGGGTGAAGCCAAAAAACTTATATGCATGACCCATAGACATGAACTAAGGAGGGTGGGATTGCTGGCGGGAAGTGGGGTACTGGGCAGAGGGGAGAAAGAAGGGAAAATTGTGATAATGTAACAACATAATCTATAAAACATACTTAAAAAATTAATGCTAATCTCATTTAAAAGTACTTTCACAGTAACATCTAGACTAATGTTTGACCAAATATCTAGGTACATTGCATGATCTAACCAATTTGACTTTTGAGACCTGTCCAGGAAGTATACAGCCATATAATGTGAAAAATAGAGAAACATTGTACATAGGACAATGTCGCCTCGGTCCCCTTCAAAATAGGCATTTTGAGATCTCACACAGGTCTCCCAGAATCTATTCCACTGTTCAAAACACTGTAAATTTGACATCCAACCAAGATGGAGGTGCAGACAGACATGCTGCATCTCCCTCCACAGCTAAGGAGGAATACAGCTACCTCAAAACTAGAAACAACCAGAAGTTCCAGAAAATCAAACTGCATAGAAGTCCAGCAAACAAAAATATAAAGAAGAAATACTCATCCAGACAGGTAGGAAAGGCGGAACCAAGGCAGAGAGAACAGTGTGGTGGCAGCAGCGGTGGAGGCAACAGGTTGGCGGAAAGCGCAGTCACATGTTTTAAAAAGTCAAGAGGGACACCTGGGGAGCATTCCCAGCT
The DNA here is from genome assembly GCF_987537825.1 of Furipterus horrens. Taxonomy (NCBI): domain Eukaryota; kingdom Metazoa; phylum Chordata; class Mammalia; order Chiroptera; family Furipteridae; genus Furipterus; species Furipterus horrens. The sequence continues at coordinate 22,809,775 of NW_028327174.1, forward strand.
CCTCACCAGATCTCGTAGCTCACAGTCGCAGTACCGGGAAAAATCAAGCCTCATTGCTTCTGACTGTGCAGACCAGTGGGGATTGAGGCAGAGGATGAAGCTGCTGGTCTCTCAGCGGAGTCCACTTGTTTAAAGAGCCCCCACAGTCCTAGAATGTCTGCAAACCTACCACTCTGGGAACAATGGCCAGGGCAGCAGTTAGAGGGGCACCAGTCCGGTGGGGAAGTTGGAGAGGTGCCTGTAAAAGCGGCAAGTGCTGGGCAGGTGGCATTTTTCCCTCTTGGACCCCTCCCCCACATACAGTGTTACAACGTGGTGAAACAGGTTGCACTGTACTGAAGAATCCCTAAGGCTCCACCCCTTGCAACGTAACAGGAGTGACAGCTCTCCTTGGGATGCAGAGGCAAACAAACACAGGAGCCTGTCAGAATGAGGAGAAAAAGAAGTATGGCCCAGAAAGGGGAACAGATCAAGGTTCCAGTGGGAGAACTAAGTGACGAGGAGATAGTCAACCTAACAGATGAGGAGAGAGCCAACCTAACAAATGCAGAATTCAAAACACTGGTAATAAAGATGCTCACAGGCTTGACAGGTATGCTTGAGTATGGCAAACACTTAAGAGAAGAAGTGAATGCTATGCTAAGTGAAACGAAGGAAAATCTACACGAAACGAATGGTGAAGGGAAGGAAACCCAGGTTTAAATCAATGATTTGGAATATAAGGAATAAAGAAACAGTCAACCAGTGCAGAATGAGGAAGCAAGAATTGAAAACAATGAGAAAAACTTCCCAAATTTTGCAAAGGAGATGGACATACAGGTCCGGGAAGCACGGAGGGTCCTGGGTGAGCCAAACCCAGATGGGACCACACCAGGAAGCATCATAATTGAGATGCCAAAGGTGCTGTCCTGGGGGCAGCAAGAGAGTTGGAGAGTTGCCTACAAGTGTGCCTATAAGACTATCAGCTGATTTCTCAGAGGACATTTTGTAGGCAGGAAGGGACTGGCAAGCAATATTCAATCTGATGAAAGACAACCCGCAACCAGGATTACTCTATCCAGCAAAATTGTCATTTGGAATGGAAGCGTAAATGAAGTGCTTCCGAGACAAGGTAAAGCTAAAGGAGTTCATCACCACAAGTTATTATTCTATTAAATGTCAAAGGGACTTACTAAAGAAAAAGAAGATCAAAATTATGAACACTAAAATGACAACCAACTCACAACTATCAACAACTGAATCTAAAAAATAGAAACAAAATCCAACTAAGCAAACCAGAATAGGAACAGAATCATATATATGGGGATCATTTGGAGGGTTATCAGCTGGGAGGGGGGAAGGGGAGCAATGGGGATATGGTGCAGGGATTAAGAAACATAATCAGTTGGTACAAAATATACAGGGGGAAGTTAAGAATAATATAAAAAAGGGTGAGCCAAAGAACTTATATGCACAACCCATTAACATGAACTAAGGGGGAGTGAGATTGCTAGAGGGAAAGGGGTTACTGCGTGGAGGGGAACAAAGGGGGAAAAATTCTAACTACTGTAATAACATAATCAATAAAATACACTAAAAATACTGCAAAATATTTTGTTGGAATTACCATCAGCTACCCTATCGTATTTTTCTGTGTCTCTTCGATGGTCTAAAGTCTCTTCCCTTTCAAAGGTGATTCCAATTTTGGGAAAAGCCAGAAGTCACAGGGCACCAAAGCTGGGCTGTAAGGGGGCTGACCCACCTAGGTGATTTGATGTTTTGCCAAAAAACTCTGAACAAGACATGATGCATGAGCGGGTATGTTGTCATGATGAAGCTGCTATTCACTAGTTGCCCATAGCTGCAGCAATTTTCAGCATATTGTAGCTCTCAACTGACAAAGAACATTGAGGTAGTACTCCTTATTAATTATTTGGCCTTGAGGATCATACTCATGATGGAAAACACCTTCCCAGTCAATAAACACAGTTAACATAATTTTGATCTTGCTGAGACTTTGCTGTGCCTTCTTTGGGCATGGAGAACCAGGCTGCTTCCATTGGGAAGACTGGGCCTTTGTTTCCAGATCACAGCTGTAGACCCACCATTCATCTCCAGTTATGACCTTCTTGAGGAAATCTGGTCCATTGACAGTGGTTTGAATCAAGTCATTAGCAACTATAACATGATGTTCCTTCTGCTCTGGTAGCAGAAGCCACAGAATGAATTTTGTCATGACATGTTTCATGCCAAGATCCTGTGTCAAAATCTCAGACACAGTAGTTTTTGGAATCATCAGTTCTTGCACTGTCAGTTGCCAATCTTTGTTGATTGCAGCCTGTACATATTAAACATTCTCAACTGTTATGCTTGTTATAGGCCTTCCAAAATGTGGATCATTTTCAACAGATTCTTGACTATCTTTGAAGTGTTTGTGCCACAATTTTATCTGTGCTGCACTTATTGCATCATCCTTGAAAGCCTTCTGAATTATCCAAATAGTTTCCATGGAGAAGTGTACAAGCTTAAAGCAAAACTTGATGTAGATTCATTGATCTACTCGCTCAGTCATTTTGAATGAGATGGCCACACAATACACATGCTCACTCAATGGCATCTATCACCGCCACTGACTGGTACAGTGAGGTTGTCATTGTTCATGCATGTTCATTCCAGTCCACTCTCTTTGGCTGCCAGGTTACATTGATGTCACACAAATTGCTCTCATTATATTAGCAATGAATGGACTTGTCTCAGACAGACCTTGTATGTATGTGTGCAGAAAGCAACTTGGGAAAAACTATATCTAAAATAGGAAATATTATAGAAAAAAAACTTTAGCTGATTCTGAGATAAAAATGCAAATATTATATCATAGGGTAATGACATAAAAACTCATTAGGATTTGTTAATAATGCTACAGAATTTCTTGACACACACACAGGAGACTTCCAGCCAAGATGGAGGCCTAGACTTACACACTCCATCTCCCTCTGCCTCTAAGAAGGAATACAACTACTGCAAAACCAGAAATAACCAGAAGTTCCAGAAAATAAAAGGAAGTCCAACATATGAAATTATAAAGAAGTGGTGCTCGTCCGGACAGGTAGGAGGGGTGAAGCCGGGGCAAAGAGGTCAAGCTGTGCTGGCGGTAATAGCAGCAGTGGGACAGCAGTAAGCACAGACACCCATATTTAAGGGGAGGTGAAAAGCACCTGGGGAGCACCCCCGGCTGCAGACCAGACCCATCAGCTCGCGATTCCAATGTCAGGGAAGACAGACCCCCATTGCCTTGGACTGTGATGCCTGGAGGGGGTAGGGACAGAGGAGGAGGCTCTCAGTCTCTCAGCAGAGAGTGAATGACAGGAATCCATCTTGGACCCCCACCCCCACAGATAAGTCTAGTGTGGTGAGAAGAGTTGTCCAGTTGTGACAAGCGCATGGGGCCCCAACCCCTAAAGCGTAAGAGGTGTGATAGCCCCACCCAGAAAGCAAAGGTAAACACAAAACTGTCAGGATGGCACAGATCATGATAGAGACACAGCTGACAAGACAGCAAATATCTAATCTAATGGCTCAGCAGATAGGAAATCTTTCTGAGGCTCAGTTCAGACCTCTGGTTATAAAGATGCTTACAGACCTAACAGCAGATCTTAAACAAGACAGGGAAGGAATGAAAGCTAGTCCTGCTGAAACAAACAAAAACACATACGAAACTAGTGGTAAGGGAAAGAAAACCATGGATCAAATAAACCAATTGAAACATAGAGGAGGAACAAACAGTCAACCAGTGCAGAAAGAGGAAACAAAAAGTGAGGAAAATGAGGAGAGCCTCAGAAACCTATGGGACAGCTATAAGCGGGCCAACATCCGAATCACAGGGTTGTCAGAAGGTGAAAAAGAAGAACTAGAAATTGAAAAATTATGTGAAAAAATAATGAAGCAGAACTTCCCTAACTTGGGGAAGGAAATAGACTTACAGGTCCAGGAGGCACAGAGAGTTCCAAATAAACTGGACCCAGAGAGAACCACACCAAGACACATTATAATCAAAATGTCAAAAATTAAGGATTAAGAGAGAATCTTAAAAGCAGCAAGAGAGAAGAAGAGAATTATGTACAAAGGGGTCCCAATAAGACTATCAGCTGATTTATCAAAAGAAACTGCAGGCAAGAAGGGACTGGCAAGAAATATTCAAAGTAATGAAAAGCAAAAACTTACAACCATGATTACTCTATCCAGCGAAGCTGTCATTCAGAATAGAAGGGCAGAGAAAGTGGTTCCAGGACAAAGTAAAACTGAAGGAGTTCATCAGATACAAACCACTATTATATGAAATGTTAAAGGGACTTGTTTAGGGGAAAGAGGATCAAAACTATGAATATTAAAATAAAAACTGTATCACAACAACCAACAACAGAAGCTAGGGAATCAAAACAAAGGCAAACTAAGTAGGCAACAAGATTGGGAAAAGAATTATAGGTATGGGGAACATTATGGGGGAAGGTCAGCGGGGAGGGGGGAGGAGGTAAAGGGAGGGAGATGGTACAGGAATTAAGATGCATAGTAGGAGGGAGTGGAGTAGACAGAAAGATGTTGAGAAGAACTATATGCACAACCAATGGGCATGGACTAAGGGGGGAGGACAACTGGAGGGAGAGGGGTCACTGGGTGGAGGGGAACAAAGGGAAAATAAATTGGGACAACTTAAACAGCATAATCAATAAAGCATATTTAAAAAATAATAATGCTACAGAATTTCTTTACCAAATAAGTTGCTAATAGCATTTGAAACTCTCGGAGAAGATAAAGGAAAGCATTACTTTTAAAAAGCCAAGAATTTGGAATAAAATACAGAGGAATGTAGAAATGTGTCATTAAGGTCTATAAGGAAAATTCCAAGGAATATAAAATATCACTTTGTGTGTAGAATATGAACCCAAGAATAAATATATTTAAAACTTTTAATTTTGCTAAACACTTTACAGAATAAAGCTAAAAACCACTCCATATGTCAGTAATTTTATTGACCCTTACACATAATTTTAAGCACTAAATGAAAATGTTTATTGACTAAATGAATAAAATATTTTATCAAGGTATTTTCTTTAAAAGATTTTTAATACAATCTCTCATTTAAGCCTTGATCTAAGATAATGTCTGAATATACCATGAAGGAAAGTTTTATTTAATGGGTCTATTAGTCCATTCCCTCTGTAACTCCGTTGGTGGAAAGTACTGCATGCCAGAAGCTGTGATGACTATAAGGAAAAAAATAAGTATGATCCCTGCCCTCAAAGAATTCACTATCTAATTTAAAGCTTAAACAATTACAAACAATGCCATAAGATTTATATACAAAATCAAATGAGATCACTAAAAATAGGAGAACCTATAAACTTAGTATTCTACTCAGGGGATTCAAAAATTCCAATTCAATATTGTCAGATAACCCTATATCAATAATTATATGAGTAAGTAATAAAATGAAAGAAAATGAAAAAATGTTTTAGCAAGTTGCTCCCTAAGACCCTCCCAAAGGTGGTCACATTGCATTTTCAAAGTCTCTTGATCTAGATGTTTTAGTTTTTTTCCAGTTGGATAATTTCATGGCCAAGTTGCAAACAAGTTCAATTTTCAATCCATTTTAAATCCAGGTGTATATAATTTTATGTTAAAATAATAAAAAAAATACAATAGCCATTTTAAAATTAAGCTTAGTAAATAGTGAAGAAACAAGAATCACTGAAGTGGGAGAAAATAGCAGGCTGACCTAATAAGAGAGACCACTTAGGACATAGGACAGAGCAAGTGCTTTTTTCAGAATTACAAACGAAAACATAAGATGTGAGGTAGGGGTGGAGCACAGTTGAGCCTCCAGACAAGATTTCAGGGAAAAGGGCACTTTCCTTGGTGGTGCTATGCTGGCGCTATCCATGCACAGGAAAGCAACACTGGCAATGTGAGTGGGTAATAGAGCAGGTTATCCAGATGAGAAAGCAGACATTATGCCTGCAAAATCATAAGGTCTGGAAAATGAGTATCAAATAGAAAAGCATAAACATTTTAACATTTTTTAGAAAAACACACTTAAAAACCAGATACTGAATATGAGGAAGGAAAACATATTACAGGGTCAAAGAGAAATAGTAAATACTGTACTGACTTCTGACGTGTAAAGAAGAAAGATAAGGAAATCAAGGCTTTTGTGAAAGTAAAGCTGATCTTGTCTACTAACAATTGCAGATGACCCATTCTTTACTCCAGTAATGTGTTGTACATTTTCAATCATGTTGCCTCATTTAATCTTGCCAGCTACCTCATGAAATAATAAGTTAAATAGCTTACCCAACATTGTTCATTGTGTAGAAAAGCAAGGATTGAAATAGTAATGTTTTGACTCCATTCCCATTTTTCTTTCCATTGAAACATATCCTGCCCTGGCTGGGTAGCTTAGTTGGTTAGAGCATCATCAGGATAAACCAAGGTTGTGGGTTTGATCCCTGGTCAAAGCACATACAAGAATCAACCAATGACTGCATAAATAAGTGGCACACCAAATTGATATCTCTCTCTCTCTCTCAAAATCAATCAGTAAGAAAATTTAAACATATCCTATATCAGAGTTAGAAAACTCTTGAACTCTTTTTAAAATTCCAGAAATCCTTAAAGTAATATAAAGCAAATTGCACAGTGACTTTCCATCATGAAGAACACAATCCCAGAGTCCGGAAACTTTTATTTATGCTGAAGAAGTTGAAAAGAAGGAACCATGTGAACACCAAGCAAGACTTAAATCCTTAGAAAAGTACCAGTACAAATGATCAATATAATTTGGTAGGATTCTGAGATATTTGTATCTTTTTTTTACTGTTAGTGCTCTCAGCTTAAGCATGTTGTCACTTATTTATGGTAAAAAGAATCTTTCATTATTCTCTCTAGAAAGAAAAAGTAATATCAGATAACAAACAAACTAATTTTTCTTTAAATTCTAAAAGTGGTATGTGAGCTCTATGATCATCCTCATAAAATTGACTCATATTTTGTCAGCATAAAGATGAATATTTTCACAAATGGATTATTTTAGTAGGAGAATGTTCTTCCCTTTTTGAAAGCAGCTGTTTGTGAAAACCAGGAACATCACACTCGGTTACTTACTGAAAAACTTCAGCCTTTTCTATTCATAATAAGAATTGAGTACAAAATGTACACAATGCAGCTCTTCACTCATGTGTTTACAGTTAAATCCTTAAGTTTAAGGCACTTAAGAAATTACTTAAAGGCATAGATCCTAAAGAAACAAGTGAATAACTATGCAAATATAAATATGCAGTTATTTAAAAGTGAAAAATTTGAAACAAGCATGTTTCCAGTAAAAGAAGAAATCAAAAAAATTTAGAACATCCACTAAATGGAATACTATCCTGGTGTTAAAAATAATGTCACTTTCTATGTACTGACTTGGAAAATTCATGCTATTTTATGTAACAAAAGCAGGATACAAAATATTAAAATATGATTACATTTTACAAATATCCACAAATATTTATTTTTGTACATATGTACATACTAAAAATTATTTTTATATTAAGTGAAAGAATATCTTTTTAAAACAGTCTCTGGCTTTCTGACTACTCTAATTTATTTATCAATTCAAATATTTACTGAACACCAAGTAGATGCTAGTCTCTGGGCTAGATGGTGTAAGTTCATAAGTAAACAAGATACCATAAACAGGAAAATCAACAGCTATAATAGTATGACATGGGTTTTGATGGTAGTGTATATGGATACTTTGAAAGCATGAATATGCACTACCTAACTAAACATAAAGGGAGTGAGGAAAGCTTTGTCCTGGGCTAAATTGGAAACCTTATCAATTATAGTCATGCAGATCAAGGAGGAAATATTTCAGTCATAGGTATAACTAGTGCAAAGGCTTTGAGGCATGAGAAAGTATGACACACTTAGAAATTTGGAAGTAGTATGTATAAAATAGAAGTTATCTAAGGATATGGAAGAAATTATATTTGGAAGTTAAAAGAAAGGACAAGCAAGGAGTCTTCACTTTGTATGGAAGATCATGAGAAGTTAATAAGAGTTTAGATAGAAAACTATGGGTATATTTGAAAGACAGAAAACTCAGAAAGAATAAAAAACAATATGGAAACAAGTACATGTATCTCAAGCGGGCACACAATCTTTACACATCTAAAGTCAACATTTGTTTTAATGCTCAAACAGCTTTAATTGAGCCTTTACCTGTAGTCCTGCAAGGAATTCAGCCCCTTTGCCTAAAATTTCTGAAACTGTCCAATGGATGTTTCCATGTCTTGATTACTTCTCAAACTACCTTGTCTACCTTTTCAGGGTCACCTCTGTTCTCTTGTCCATGCTTTTTTCTACTATTACTGCTAATAAAAATTTAATAAAAATTTAAAGAAATCATTAGGAAAACAAAACAGAAAAAATTAAATTGCATATCAGCTAGTGCTTGCCTTGGTGTCCATTAACCCAGCCCTATAACAAGGGTTTTCCCAACATTTTGCCATGTTTCTGGGGCTTGTTTCTACTCAAATTAGAGGCCTGTCTCTAATATTAACTCTCTATTAGGTCCCAGGGCTCCTAAGAAAGGTAAAATAATAAAAATTTATCATCGTTTAGCCAAACGATAAGCTTGACACCTATTGAAGAGAATTATTTTGCTTTACTTGCAGAGTTTTTCCTACTAGTTTTAACTAAGTATCTTTAGCTTTCACAATCAAACAAATGAGCCCCTAAAGATGAATTCCATGACCCCTAGAATGTTGAAATAAATACAGACAGATTTATATAATCATTTTTTGCTGTATTAGCTGTACAAGTACTTCAAGATAGTGATGTTAAGGGTGGATTAAAGCAGGGGCAGTGCACATTGAAAGGAGATTATAATTAAAAGATAGCAGAATACACAATGGAATACTATGTAGCAGAAAGAAGGAAGGAACTCCTGCCATTTGCGACAACTTGGAGGGAACTAGAAAGAATTATGCTTAGTGAAATAAGCCAGGCAAAGAAAGCAAAATACCATATGATATCACCTAATACAGGAAACTGAAGAGCAACACAAACAAATGAATTAAATAGGCAAAGACTAGAATAGTAGTCAGTAGGGGGGAGGGGGGAGGGAGAGAAGGGGGATAAGTAAGGGAAGGGTCTAGTCAAGGAATGTGTATGAATGACTCATGGACATGGACAACGGGGAGGGATATGATTGTGGGAGAAGGGATGGGCTGGGTGGGGGGAGCAATGGGGGAAAAATGGGACAACTGTAATTGAAAAACCAAAAAATAAAAGAAAAAGAAAGATAGCAGAATAAAGGGGAACATAGACTTGATTAATAGATGAGTATACTACTGGAGTGATATGGAGAACTTCCAGATTTTCTGCCAAGCAACTAGATCAGAGGGAAAGAAGGCTTGAAGGATCTTATACATGATTGCAGGTGCTGATACATGAGTTTGATTATGTTTTAAAGCTCTATATGAAAGATTATTCTTGGAAAGTCAGTCACCAGGGATCTGATATTATAGAGAGAATACTGAAAAAGAAAGTGAAAACCTTCAGGTGTTGGTTAAAAAAGGGGAATCCTTCACATAGTTTATGACCTGTCAACTCAATTTACAAATACACGGAGAAAAAGTACCCAAAAAGTAACCACCAAAGGTCAGTTGATAAGAAGTAAAAAGGTGAAGGGGAGGTTAAATCAACTTTTATTTGAAAAAGGTAAATTATTGCAATTATTCTTTAACAGTTTTTATGATCAAGACAAATGACATCCATTATATTGACCACCAAAACAAGAACTTGACTTTGATGCTAGGTAATTGTTAAAAAATCAGTATAAACAGCCACTTAGGAAATATGCCAAGATGGACCATTGTATAAGTCTGAATAAAGTACTTCTGGGAACTGATTTTAATTCAGATTTGAATTCAGCTCTAATTCTTTGTGCAAAGCCCACAGCATAAAGAAAACAAAAAAGGCAATCAGAAATAGGCATTAAAAGCTTTCAGTGAAATTTTCTTAACCTATGTATTTTTACACATTACAGGATGTGAATAGGGAAAATCCATAATTACCAATATAAAGTCTAGGTTTTCAGTGTCATATGAAAGGAATGTGGATGGAAACACTACCAGTTTTCATTTCTTTTGACCAAAATATTTGGGATCATCATTAATTCCTCTCTTTCTCCCACATCTCATACCCAGTTATTTGGGACATCTTATTTGCATCGTTGTGGAAGTATATTTATGTCTGTTATAATCACCTGGTCAGAGTCACCATCATCCCATGCATAGAATCCTGCCTCCCAACTCCCTTTAGCATTCCCAAGTTTCTATTTTCAACAAGATAACTAGACTAAATCTCTTAAAATTTAAGTCAGATTATGTCATCTGTTTAGTGAAAGCTCTCCAAAGGCTCCCTATTTCACTCCAAGTAAAAGCTGAATTACTTAGGTTGGCAAAAAATCCCAAAAACTTAGACAGATCTGACATACAAATGCTTATAAATGCCTTTACCTCTGATTCTATTTGAAAGAATCTAAAACTGTTTATCTTAGAAAATGCTTTATAGATATAAGATTATTCAAGAATAAGGAGGTAGAACTACAGTCAATGAAATCAATAAAAAAAAGAATATCTTTGGCTGTATACAAAAGATTAGAAAATTAATGTACATTCACATGTTTCCAATTACCAGTATATATATTCTCATGCACACACTTTCATTTCTTAATCACCTAAGAGTTAAATTGAAGACGTAAGGTCTATTTTCTCCCAAATAGTCTCTTAAAACAGGCAAATATTTATTGTTTGTGTCTTCTAAAATACTGACATTCTCTTTTATAACCACAGAATTATGAAAATCAGGATAAATTTACAAAATCTGATTAACATGGGTATAATATTCTTATTTAATCTACAAAGCTTAATCGTATTTCTAATTTCCTTATAATATCCTCTATAGCAAAAGAAAATCCCAGGTCATGTGTTTCTTTGCTCATTAGGTTAATGTCTACCAGGCTTCTCTACTACACAAATTTATGACTTTTCTATTTGTACTTAAATAATTTGTGGAAAAAAACTTTGAGAATATGTAAGCATTCTTTACTCCCACCCCAACTGTCAACTGTCTACTAACCAATATAATTCTATTTAATTGCCATGGCTTTTAGTCTCATTCAAGCTGAAATAGTTCTGCTATATTTCTTTGTTTTTTAATATAGTAGTATTTTTGAAGAGTGCATGGCATTTATTTTGTGAAATATCTTTAAATTTTGGTTTTTCTAATATTTTATCATAGTTAACATTCAATTATCAGTACATGCTATAATTTTTAAAGTCTGGTTCATTTAATTAAGAGGGGATTTTTCCAATAAAACTGTACATTTATGTTTAACAATTATTTACCAATATTTCATTATGATTATGAATATTTTGTTTGTTGTACACTAATAAAAATTGTAATAATAAATCTAGAACAATTAGACTTAAGCATTTTAAAAATTCTTCTCAATACATTATATCAGAGACAAAGGATATCAATTTGTTCCATTTTAGGTTAACTTTGATCCTTTAGTTAAGGCTTCTATGTGTTCTAGTATTGAGTAAATATATTGGGAGATGCATTTCCCACTATAGGAGAAGAGAGTTACAAATATAGAATCAGAGTAGTTAGAATGAACCCTGGAATATTGAATTGGACTTGGAGGTATGAATTCATAGTTTTTAACAGATAAATAGTGACATACATGGAAACACAGATATGTGTGTGTGCATGTATGTGCATAAGTAGTTCAGACTACTCAGAGAATCTAAAATCAATAACGTCCTAGAAGCAATAAACTCACTCAATGCTGAGATCTTGGTTTCTAAATACCATTCTCCACAAAGAGAACCAGGGCTCCTTAGATAAATGGCTGATTCCAGCCTGAAGAAGAAAAGTCCTTAACTTTTCTCAACTTCAATTTAAATTTTTATTTTATGTTAATTTTTAATTCTAGATAAAAAAAAGTCTTGTAGAGTTAGTTTTGATTATAATTTTTACTAGTGCAGTTGCAACCAAAACAACAAAATTTTATTGACATGTTGGTGTATAATTACTAGATGTAAAAAGTACTATTTTATTGGAAAAGCGTCTCTGAATGAAATGAATGATATTGTTAAAATTATATGATGTAGTCATAATTAATGTTATTTATTACTACAATTTATAAAACTCAGCATAAATTCCATCATAATTTTTATGGATACAGAAACTGAGAAATGTTGTTCAAATAAATAATAGAAATAGGAAAGAAGGAAGTTTTGTTACTGCAATACCATTTGATTTGTTGAATTCTATTTGAGTTATGTGCCCATAATTATGTAATGAAATATCATCAATAATTATTATTAATAGTGATTCCACTAAAAGCAACTCTTTTGATTTTATCAAAAGCAAAGAAATGGAAACATTCTGACTTTCAAATATATTCATCATCTATAAGTAGAGTAATTCCCTTTCTAAATATGTACCAATATTGTATTTCAATTGTCACACTGGAGTTTACTACCCTGCATGGAATTGAGCTATATAAAAATAAAGAGAAAGAAAGACATATACCTTTCTTTTGTAAAATAGAGCAAAAGCAATTAAAATGGGGGAGTTTAGAAGGGATAAATTTTAGCAAAGTACATACGAAACTGAAGATCTGGACAATGATTCCCTTTAAGTGATCTTTGCCAGCATGACTTTTGGAAATATCACCAAAGATACAGCTACTCAAGTCTGAAAACTACTGAACTAGATCTTATATGAGGTCTTTTTGAGTTTTAAGGTTTTATAAAATATAAACTGCTGGAAATTTGGAATAATGCAACTTTTCCCAACCATGATTGGCAAATCACCAGGGTTTGTTACAGAAGTAAAAAATATTCACATCAGTAAATGAGGTAACAGGATATTTTAATTTCTATTGTTGAAATAATTAAAATATAAAAATATTTTACATTTTAAAGGGAATAGTTCAGGGGCCTTCAAGTGGGTCTACATAGCATGTGACTGGATCAATGGAGTTGACCTGGCACATAGTTAACAATGATAAAATGTTCATTGTTATTATTATAACCATAATAATAGTTGTTGTCTGGATATGGTAAAAAAAATATTCTTGGTACCAAACATTTAAAAATATAACCATTAATGACAGGAGAATTTTATATATGGAATACCCTGTATTTTTTATACATTGATTGAGGTTGCATAAAGTGAGACATAGTTAGACAAAATTTTTAAATGTTTTCTGGAACAAGGTGGTCATAATATACAAACTTCCAGTTATAAGATATACAAGCACTAGAGATGTAACATACAACATGATGACTATAGTTAATGCTGATGTATGATATTTAATGTATAAAAGTTGTCAAAAGCGTAAATTCTAAGAGTTCTTGTTACAAGGAAAAAATTTCTTTTTGATTTTTCTTTTTCTTGTATCTATATGAGATGATTGATACTAACTAAATTTATTACGGTAATGATTTCACAATATATGGAATTCGAATCATTACTCTATATACCTTAAATTTATATAGTTAGGTATGTCAATTAGGTCCCAATAAAACTGGAAAATAATATAAAATAAAAATATTTCCTGGATTATGTTAGAGTAAAAATATTGATTTTTGGATAAAGATTTGTTATTTTTTGAAATCTATCATGAGACAATAATAACATTTATGAACTTGCTTTGATGATTGTAATATGTACATTCTGTTAAGTTTATAAGAAATATGTATCTTTATTAAGAGAATATAACCCCCTGTCAGAATTTACTTAAAAGCACTACATAAGACAGTAATTGTAGTGAATTAGATTGACTTCGCATTAATTGTCTAGTCTTCTATTGTAGTTCATGGAGAAAGACTATCAAGACCTATTATCCTCTGTGATAGAGTGCCAGGACTCTCTTGGTTCCAAATTCTTTAACTATTATTTTTTCAGCCTTTCTGGAAAGTTGTTCAACCATCACATCTGATATTCATTTTCTTTAAAACCTCAGAGTGCAATATCTTCTGACTATTATAAGCTTTTGGTTTTTATTAACTAATATTGTCCCTTTTTTTAGATTATTTTCCCTTAATATTCTGGCATATTAAGTATAAATTTGAGCTACACATTTGCAAACTCATTATCTGAGCCAAACATATAAAATGCAGATGTTGGCATTATACGGTGCGTGATGGTTGTGTACAAATAGTTTATTGCAGGCTGTTTATTGACTAATAGTTGGCTTTGATTTCATCACACTCTGATTTCTTTTCTCAGTTCTAGTAACTAGACTTCTGCTTTGTTCATGCCTTACGATAGACAGCCTTTGTCATGTACAATTTCCAGTAATTTGTTCCATATGATCTACTTTTGCTTCACTTACTATCTTGATTATTTCTCTAAATCAATGAATGCTTTAAGATGGGGAGTCCTGTCTTCCAACAGTTATTTATGAGACAGAAGCAAGATATTCATTTTATACTGTTTTACCACCAGCCAGACACTGGATATATTTCTCTTTATTCCAACAATTGCTATGGCCAAGTTACCTAATATCACAACATTATGGTTTACAACTGCTGATTATTCCCTTATTAAGTGCAAATTGTTTTTCTATACCAGATAACATTAAAAATTCCCCTACATATTTATAATCCCCTTGAAAATTATCATTTGTTTAGCCTTTCATTTGCTCATAAACTAATCAAACCCAACCACACTCTATGTACACAATAGCTATTGAATACATGTTGTAGATAATGCCACATTTCTTTCTCCTTGTTCTCAATCTTCTTTTGCTCTTTTTCCACATCTCTTGAAATGGAAAGTCTTTGCCTTAAATTTGGACTCCAATTTTGCCCCTTGTAGCTTAGATTTTATGTTTGTATGTGACATCCTTAGCATTTGATATTTGAGTTTCCCAATGTTCATCAGTATAGACTGGCATCTCCAGCTTTTTCCCTTTAAGAGATTTGTATATTCACAATTTGCTTTTCCTCTCACCCAACTAAACTCAGTACAATATGTTTCTACCCCATATTTTATAGTTTTGCATTTAATTAACAATGACTTACCTGATGGTATCTGGAAAGAACTAGAAAAACATGTATGAACATAATATATCTTTGGTCTCAAGATATTAAAACTACCCAGATTTTTCTGGTGTTTTTAAGTACATTCCCAGTCCCACATTTATGAGTCCATCAGAATAAACTAAAAGTTTTGAACAAAATGTTGAAGTTCAATGTCTTAATTGTTGAAGGGAGACATAATCAGCTTTGTTCTTTTTCTTCTTACAGTTTCTGTCATTTGTCCTGGCCTACCAATAAAATAAACTGGAAATTGGGAGAGGATTTTTTTAAATGTTCATATTGGCCAAAGGAAATTACTTATATAAAGACTTGTCAACCGCCCTGGCTGGTGTGGCTCAGTGGATTGAGCGTCAGCCTGTGAATCAAAGTGTCACAGGTTCGATTCCCAGTCAGGGCACATGCCTGGGTTGCAGGCCAGGTCCCCAGTTGGGGTCTTACAAGAGGCAACCACACATTGATGTTTCTCTCTCTCTCTCTAAAAATAAATAAATAAAATCTTTGGAAAACAAAATTACACACTTAAAAAAAAACCTAAGTATATCCTAATTAAAAAAAAAAAAAAAAGACTTGTCAAGACCCACTGCTCAGTCCAGGACTTTAGCTGAAATTATGTTAGTTGCCATCATGAATAGTTACTTTTAGAACTTTGGTGCTTAGGCCAACTGATCAGAAATAGAAAATGCATAGGAACGTGGCCACATTCATGTAGATAAATGAGAATGAGTTGTAATTTTTAAAGTATTTCATAAGTTGAATGTGTCAAAAACCAGAGTACATGTAGGATGACATTCTACTTAACATTTAGCTATGGTAAAGTAAAGGGGATATCCTCCAAGAACTGGGAATACAGCAGAGGCTGAGTTCATCAAACTTTCCTCCAAAGGTAGGTATGAGAAAGTAAACATGAGTGAGAAATATGTATTGAATAAACAACAATCAGCTTTATGTTTGTGAAGAATTATTGGGTAAGACATGGAACATCTTGATTTAATGTTTTAAACATTACAACATTTGAAGTTAAAGCAACTCCTGAGAAGAGGAAGGGGGCACAAGAGAATTTAAGTGTTTTATTATTTTCTGTAGGTTCTCAGATGTGTGGTCTCTATGAGACATGAACAAACAAACATGGGAAAAGAGAAAGACAACATAAAACTATTGTATAATGGGAAGAGTTGAAATGGGGGTTTGGTGAAGTTAGCAAGGCTTATAGAATGTTAGCAATGTATAGTGTGATTAAATTTTGTATCGCAGGAAGTAAGGATGATAATCGACAGTACAAAGAAAATAAGTATATGAGAGTAAGCTAACTCTGGGAAACTGTTGACTATTGAGAAACACAAGAATGATTGATAGGAGATAAAGATTAGGAATACAACTTAAGAAATAGAGATCTTTCCTAAGTATAAGTCATAATAGAAGGGAAAAAGAAATAATCAAATGTACAATTGGAATAACAAAAGTTTTCTAAATAAAGATAATTAAATATATAGATTAAAACAGATCACTGTATTTGAGAAATAAATGATAATAAGAGACTCACACATATTGTTTCACAACAAAGTTAAGTACAAAGGAAAAATTCTAAGGGAAAAAACCCATAAATTTTAAAAATAGGTAACAATCTAAAGGAATGAAATAACACTAGCCTCAAATTTATTTTCTGCAACAGGTACCAATAGATATAGCATAATGCACTGTTGAAAGAAGATGTTTATGACCCAATAACTCTACTCAATCTACTTGTCTGTCATGTATGAGGACAGCAGAATATTTTAGTTATATAATGTTTTAGAAAATGTACATTCTTATGTTATCCCCAAAATTACATAAGAAATAAGAAACATAAGTAACTAATTAACAACTGTATGGGAGAGCAGAAAAGGGGGGAGAAGCAAAGGGGTACAGAAGAAAATGCATGTCAGCAGGGCTACTGGTTAAGTCCTTTTAGAATCAGCAAAACTAGGCATGAGAGGAAATGCTGAGTTTATTATTCAGGAGATTTTGTGGTTGAATTTTTTTCACCTCTTGCCATGCTTTTCTTCCTTCCCCAGTCCTACTTCCTTGACTACCATCTCTAATGATAGCAAAGGAAGGAGAAGGGAGACACGAAGAGGAAGTAAGTTTGTAAGAATAAGAATATGTAGTCAATATAAGGACTATGACCTCTTCCTAAGCAGGGTAAGAAAGTAAATATGTGTAACTCTGAATTACAGCAATTAATAGGAAGGTTATAATGTGTTCAGAAAGGCTCATATGATTCTGAAGGCTATGGCTTTGTGTTTAAGGACTAGTAATTTTCCACGTTAGTTTTTGTTACTGGTCCTTACAGAGACATGAGGATAGAAAAGGGATGACAACAACAGTTGTGTGGGACGTAGGGCCAGAGTAAACCCTTCAGGCTCTTCCAAGGCCTGAAGACATTGTGTTGACCACTTTCTTTACTCTTCTATATCTACAAAAACTTGATTTACCAGTGAAGGCAACATCTTCTGTATCTCTAGTCTTAGACTCTCCCATACCTAAGTTCAATGAGAGAGATGACAGTGAGTTGGCCTTGTCTTATATTGGTATTCCTATACTATTCTTACCTTATAGTAATTCTGTGAAGGTTAAATGAGGCAATGATTATAATGTCTACACTGTCGGAGACCGATTAGACAAGCATTAAAATGTAGCTCTGGTTCTTTGCCATGGAGTAAGCTGAGAGAGATTGAGCTGATATGAGTGCTTTATGCCATTAATACTCACCCCAATTTTGGTTTATTCCTACTTCATAGATTAGGTATAAGAAACTATGATCAAACTATAAAAAGAATATTGCTGACTTCCGGCCAAGACAGAGGCCTAGACAGACACACTGCATCTCCCTCCACAACTAAGAAGGAATACAACTACCTCAAAACTAGAAACAACAAGAAGTTCCAGAAAATCAAGTTACATAAAAGTCCAACAAACAAAGATATAAAGAAGAAATACTCATCCAGACAGGTATGAGGGGTGGAACCGGGGTGAAGAAAACGCGGTGTGGTGGCAGCAGTGGTGGTGGCAGCAGGCCGGCAGAAAACACAGTCACACATTTTAAAAAGTTGGAAGGGACCCCTGGGAGTGTTCCCAGCCTCAGACCAGACCATGCAGCTCACAGTCCCAGGGCCAGGGAAAAATAAAGCCTCATTTCTTCTGACTGTGCAAACCAGTGGGATTTGGGACAGAGGAAGAAACTGTTGGTCTCTCAGTAGAGTCTGCTTGTTTAAAGGACCCTCACAGTCCTGTAATGTCCACAGGCCCACCTACTCTGGGAATGATGGCCAAGGTAACAGCTAGAGAGGCACCGGTCCCATACAAAAGTGGGAGAAATGCCTGGAAAAGAGGAGAGTGATGAGCAAGTGACATTGTTCCCTCTCAGAGCCCTCCCCCACACGAAGAGCCATACTGTGGTGAAACAGGTCACCCCATGCTGATGAATACCTAAGGCTCCATCCCTTACAACACAACAGGTGGGACAGCTCTACCTAAGACACAGAGGCAAACAAACACAGGAGACTGTCAAGATGAGGGGACAGAGAAGTATGGCCCAAAAGGGGGAATGGATCAAGGTTCCAGTGGGAGAACTAAGCGACGTGGAGATAGCCAACCTCACAGATGAGGAGATAGACAACCTAACAGATGTAGAATTCAAAACACTGGTGATAAAGATGTTCAAAGGCTTGACAGGTATGCTTGAGTATGGCGAACACATAAGAGAATAAATGAAGGCTATGCTAAGTGAAATGAAGAAAAATCCACACGAAACCAAATGTAAAGGGGAGGAAACCAGGATTCAAATCAATGATTTGGAACATAAAAAAAAAAAAAAGTCAACCAGTGCAGAATGAGGAAGCAAGAATTGAAAACAATGAGGAAAACTTCCCAAATTTTGTGAAGGAGATAGACATACAGGTCTGGGAAGCACAGAAGGTCCTGGACGAGCTGGACCCAGAGGGGACCACACCAAGACACGTCATGATTAAAATGCCAAAGGTGAAAGATAAATAGAGAGTCCTGGGGGCAACAAGAGAGAGGCAGAGAGTTGCCTACAGGGGGATGCCTATAGGACTATGAGCTGATTTCTCAGAGGACATTTTGCAGGCAGGAAGGGACTGACAAGCAGTATTCAATGTGGCATCAGAACAGACATATAGATCAATGGAACAGAATAGAGCCCAGAAATAAACTCAGGTCTTTATGACCAATTAATATTTGACAAGGGGGGAACAGCATAAAATGGAGTGAAATTACCCTCTTCAACAAATGGTGTTGAAAGAACTGGACAGGGACATGCAAAAAAATGAAAGTAGAACACCAAATTACACCAGACACTAGAATAAACTCAAGGTGAATAAAAGACTTAAACATAAGCCATGACACCTAAAAGTCATAGAGGAAAACATAGGCAGGAAAACTTCAGAAATTCCATGTAGCAATATTTTTGCCAATATAGCTCCCAGGACAAGGGAAATAAAGGAAAGAATAAACAAATGGGACTACATCAAACTAAAGAGGTTTTGCTCAACAAAAGAAAACATCAGCAAGATGAAAAGGAAACCAACCATATGGGAAAACATATTTGCCAATGATTCCTTGGACAAAAGTTTGATCTCCAAAATATATAAAGAACTTAAATGACTCAAAACCAAGAATACAGACTATCCAACTTAAAAAATGGGCAAAAGACATGAACAGACACTTCTCCAAGGAGGATATACAGAGGGTCCATAGGCACATGAAAGAATGCTCAACATCACTAGCCATCAGAGAGATGCAAATAAAAACCACAATGAGATACCACCTCACACCAGTCAGAATGACCATCATCAACAAATCAACAAACAACAAGTGGTGGCAAGGACGTGAAGAAAAGGGAACCCTAGTGCCATGTTGGTGCGAATGCAGACTGGTGCAACCACTGTAGAAAACATATGGGATTTTCTCAAAAAAATAAAAATGGAACTGCCTTTTGATCCAATGATTCCACTGATAGGATTATACCTGAAGAATCCTGAAACACCAACTCAGAAGATCCTATGCACCCCTATGTTCATAGAAGTGCTGTTTATAATAGCCAAGTGCTGGAAACAGCCTAAGTGCCCATCAGTGGATGAGTGGATCAAAAAACTGTGGTACATTTACACAATGGAATACTATGCTGTAGAAAGAAAGAAGGAACTCCTACCTTTTGTGACAACATGGATGGAACTGGAGAGTATTATGCTTAGTGAAATAAGACAGGTGGTAAATACAGATACCATTTGATCTCACCTAATACAGGAACCTAATAAACAAAACAAACAAATCAACAAAATAGAACCAGAGGCATGGAAACAAGGAACAGACTGACAGTGACCAGAGTGGGTGGAGAGAAGGGTGAGGGGAAGGGTCTAGTTAAGGAATGAATATAAATGACCCATGGACATGGACAACAGGTTGGGATTCACTATGGGAGAGGGGGGAGGTGGGCAAGCCAGGGGAGAGAAATTGGGAAAAAATGGGACAACTGTAATAGAACAGTAAAATATTTAAAAAATTAAAAACAAAAAATATTAAATTGCAAATTGGAAAGTTGCTAAAAAGGTAAACTTTTAAAGTTCTCATTACAAGAAATATATTTTTATAACTTTTATGGTGATGGGTGGTGGCTGGACTTATTGTGGTGATCACTTTGCAGTGTATACAAATGTTGAATTTCAATTGTTATGTTTTACACCTGAAACTAATATAACATAAGTCAATTATAGTTCAACAAAAACAAAGAAGAATCAAACAACTGTGCTTGCTAAGGGCTATAGTAAACTAAAATAAATAAATTAATAATAGTGAAAATTTATAGAAAACCTAATAACAATAGAAAAATACTATATACATATTGTAGAATACTATGTTTCTATTAATGATTACAATAAAAATACATAATAAAATGTTCACAATAATGATAAATGTAGAAAAAACAAAAATCAAACTATATTAATCTATATACATAAATATATATGCACATATTAATCTTAACTATTCCTCAAAATCTGAAACAATATTATTAAAAGGCAAAACATAACAATACACCAACTAGATGTAGTAGCTTCCTGTATTTTCTAAACTTACAGCATTAGCAAATATTATTCATATAATCAAATAAATATTATTTTGACTGTGACTATCAATATTAATAATCAAGACTAAACAAAAACGTCATTGTATATAATATGCACCTTCTTAGTCTATCACTATACTTCTGAAAGTCTACATTTGTTCTGCACGTAAGAAAATTCCTTTTCTGTCATGTCTTAGCTGGGTGACCTAGAATAGGTCTATCTTCTTTGGTCCTAACCCTGGTTATATGCAAACTTTGAGTCATCTTCAATTTTGTTGTATTTCTCACATAACTGCAAGCATCCTGATTGACGTCATAGAATTTAAGGAAAAGAGGAACTTAGCATTTGTTATACCTATTACTAAGCTCTTTCTACATGTATTGTTTATAAGTAAAGAGCACAGATTTGGCACCAATTTGATACCAGACTCTCCCTAATATCTATGAACTTGAAGGTAGAAAGTTCTACATGTCAGTGCTTACTTAATCCTGCTTCAACAACGTTTCTCTGGCTTCTGGTTTTCTGCACCAGCCCCTCAGCTGCCATTTGGGTAGATGACCATTCAGTTCTAAACAGGATTATTTCTGTTAGTGGAAAGCAGAGCCATTTAACTAAAAAGGGATAATTAATAGATATTAGAGTTTTAGAACTGGAAGAAATTTGGAATAATATATGTCAAGACTTTCTTCTGGTACTTTAAATTTTATTTTATTTTATTTTTATTTTTTATGTATTTTATTTTCTCCTTTTTATTGAATATTTTTCTGGTACTTCTAAAGTCTGTTTTTTACTGCTCTGCAATCTCACTTTCATAAACTGAATGGCCATGTACGTATGTCTCTTTCTGAACTTTCTTTTTATTCCATCGGTCTATTTTCTTCCCCTGTGTCTACATTGTGTGGTTCTAATTATTTTACCTTTATAATAAATCTTGATATCTAGTTAAAAAAAAAAAAGACTTATTCTTTGGGTAAAAACTCTCACTCCCAGAAATATAGTCACTTACCCAATGTTTCACTAAAGGCTGTCTAGGATAGATTTAAAAATAAGGTTACCTAAGTTGAATCTGGGCAATTCCAACTAACTCTACAATATAAGCCAAGTAATTTTAGTTCTCTAAAGTTCAATTTTCCAACATGAAATAAGACTAGTAATACTTTCCTAAAACAAAATATCTCCTCAAGTATTATGCCACTTTTACCTGCGTATCTGGCTAGTGACAAGTCTTAGAAAAAAGTTCTCAGTGCTTTTTTTTTTTTCTTTTAAATTTAATTTTACTGTTTTTTTATTATACTTGTCCCATTGTCCCCCATTGCTCCCCTCCACCCAACCCACCCCTTCTCCCACAGTCATTCCCCACCCTGTTGCCCATGCCCATGGGTTATTTAAACTAGTTCCTTTACTAAACCCTTCCCCTACTTACCCTCCTTCTCCACCCCCCCATAACTGTTATTCTGTTTCTTGTTCAATTTTGTTCATTTGTTTGTGTTGTAATTAGTCTCCTGTATGAAGTGATATATGGTATTTTTCTTTCATTGCCTGGCTTATTTTGCTATGCATAATTCTCTCTAGTTCCATCCATGTTGTTGCAAATGGCAGGAGTTCTTTCTTTCTGCTGCATAGTATTCCATTGTGTAAATGTACCACAGTTTTTTAATTCACTCATCTACAGATGGGCACTTAGGTTGTTTCCAACACTTGGCTATTATAAACAGTGCTGTTGTGAACATAGGGGTGGATAAGTTCTTCTGAATTGGGGTTTAGGATTCTTAGGTATAATCTTAGCAGTGGAACCACTTGTTCAAAAGGCAGTTCAATTTTTAGTTTTTTGAGGAAATTACATATTGTTTTCTATAGTGGCTACACTAGTCTGCATTCCCACCAACATGGCACTAGGGTTCCCTTTTCTCCACATCCTCGCCAGCACTTGTTGTTTGTTGATTTGTTGATGATGGCCATTCTGACAGGTGTAAAGTGATATCTCATTGTGGTTTTTATTTGCATCTCTCTGATGGCTAGAGATGTTGAGCATGTTTTCATATGTCTTTGGATCCTCTGTATGTACTCTTTGGAGAAGGGTCTGTTCAGGTCCTTTGCCCATTTTTTAATTGGGATGTCTGTTTTCTTGGTATTGAGTCGTATAAGTTCTTTATATATTTTGGAGATCAATCCCTTGTCTGAGGTATCATTGGCAAATATGTTTTCCCATATGGTTGGTTTCCTTTTCATCTTGCTGATGTTTTCTTTTGTTGAGCAAAAACTCTTTAGTTTGACATAGTCTCCTTTGTTTATTCTTTCCTTTATTTCCCTTGCCTTAGGGGATATATCAGTGAAAATATTGCTACGTGGGATATCTGAAATTTTCCTGCCTATGTTTTCCTCTAGGACTTTTATGGTGTCACAGCTTACATTTAAGTCTTTGATCCATCTTGAGTTTATTCTCATGTGTGGTATAAGTTGGTGGTGTAGTTTCATTTTTTGCACGTGCCTGTCCAGTTCTCCCAACACCATTTGTTGAAGAGGTCCTTCTCACTTCATTTTATGTTCCTTCCCCCTTTGCTGAATATTCGTTGATCATATAGACCTGGGTTTATTTCTGGGCTCTCTATTCAGTTCCATTGATTGGTACATCTGTTCTTAGGCCAGTACCAGACTCTTTTGATTACAGTAGCTTTGTAGTACAGTTTGATGTCAGGTATTGTGATTCCTCCTGCTGTGTTCTTCTGTGTCAAGATTGCTGTGGCTATTCAGGGTCCTTTTTGGTTCCATATATGTTTGAAGTTTTTGTTCAAGGTCTGTGAAATATGTTACTGCTATTTTAATAAGGATTGCGTTGAATCTGTAAATTGCTTTGGGTAGTATAGACATTTTAATTATGTTGATTCTTCCCATCCATGAACACAGTATATGCTTCCATTTATTTGTATCTTCCTTAATTTCTTTCTTTAGTGTTATATAGTTTTATGAGTACAGGTCTTTTACCTCTTTGGTTAAGTTTATTCCTAGGTACTTTATTTTCTTGTTGCTGTAGTAAACGGGATTAATTTTCTAGTTTCTATCTCTAATACTTTACTGTTGGTGCACAGAAATGCCATCAATTTCTGAATATTGACTTTGTACCCTGCTATTTTGCCAAATTCATTTATTATGTTGGGTAGTTTTTTTTTGTGGAGTCTATAGGTTTTTCTGTGTACACTATCATGTCATATGCAAATAATGACAGTTTTACTTCCTCTTTTCCAATTTGGATGCCTTTCATTTCTTTTTCTTGTCGATTGATGTGGCTAGGACTTCCAACACTATAGAATAGGAGTGAAGAGAGTATACATCCTTGCCTTGTTCCTGATCTTAGGGGGAATGCTTTCAGTTTTTGTCCACTGAGTATGATGTTGGCTTCAGGTTTTCATATATGGCCCTTATTATATTGAGGTGTGCTCCCTCTATTCCCATTTTGCTGAGTGTTTTCATCATAAAAGGGTGTTGTACTTTATCAAGTGCTTTTTCTGCATCTATTGATATAATCATGTGATTTTTGTCTTTCATTTTGTTTCTGTGGTGTATTACATTTGCTGAATTGTGACTATTAAACCTACTTGCATCCCTGGGATGAATCCCCCTTGATCATGGTGTATGATCTTTTTAATGTGTTGCTGGATCCTGTTTGCCAATATTTTGTTGAGGACTTTAGCATCTATGTTCATCAGCGATATTAGCCTGTAGTTTTCTTTCTTTGTTGTGTCTTGACCTGGTTTTGGAATTAGAGTAATACTGTCTTCATAGAATGAGTTTGGGAGTCTTCCCTCTTGGATTTTTTTGGAATAGTTGAGAAGGGTAGGCATTAGTTCTTTCCTAAATGTTTTGTAAAATTCACCTGTGAAGCCATCCAGTCCAGGGACTTTGTGTGGCAGGAGTTTTTTGATTATTGTTTCAATTTCACTCTTTTTTATTGGTCTGTTCAGGCTTTCTGCTTCTTCTTGATTCTTTTTTGGAAGGTTATATGTTTCTAGAAATTTGTCCATTTCATCTAGGTTGTCAAGTTTCTTGCCATACAGGTGTTTGTAGTAACTTCTTACAATCCTTTGTATTTCTGTGATATCGGTTGTGATTTCTCCTCTTTAGTTTTGATTTTGTTTATTTGTGTTCTCTCTCTTTTTTTCTTGATGAGCCTGGATAAAGGCGTGTCAATTTTGTCTATCTTTTCAAAGAACCAGCTCCTACTTTTGTTGGTCTTTTGAATTGATTGTTTAGTCTCTATGTCATTTAATTCTGCCCAGATCTTGATGATTTCCTTCCTTCTACTCACTCTGGGCTTTGTTTGTTGTTATTGTTCTAGCTCTTGTACCAGTAGGGTTAGATTTTTTCATTTGAGATTCTTCTATCCTTTTCAGGTAGGCCTGTATTGTTATGAACTTTCCTCTCAGGACTGCTTTTGCTGTGTCCCATAGGTTTTGGACTGTTGTGTGTTCATTATCATTAGTTTCCAGAAACTTCTTGTTATCTTCCTTGATGTCATTGTTAACCCATTCATTATTTAATATCATGTTATTCATTCTCTATGAGTTCGAATGTCTTTGAGTTTTTTCCTTGATGTTGATTTCTAGTTTCAAGGCATTGTGATCTGAGAAGAAGCTTGATATAATTTCAATTTTCTTGAATTTTTTGAGGCTTGTTTTGTGTCGTATCATGTGGTATATCTTTGAAAAAGTTCCATGTGCACTTGAAAAGAATGTATATTTTGCTTCTTTGGGGTGAAAAGTTCTATATATATCAATTAAGTCCATTTGATCTAGAGTGTTGTTCAATGCCTCAATATCCTTGCTGTTTCTTTGCTTTGAAAATCTGTCAATTGTTGACAAGGAGGTGTTAAGGTCTCCTACTGTGAGTGTGTTGCTGTTGATATCCTTCTTGTAGTCTTCCAATATTTTCCTTACATATTTGGGTGTTCCTATGTTGGGTGCATATATGTTTACCATGGTTATATTTTCTTGATGAATTGTTCCCTTAAGTATTATGAAATGCCATTTATTGTCTCTTTTTATGGCCTCTGCTGTGAAATCTGTTTTGTCTGATATAAGTATTACTACCCCAGTTTTTTTTTCATGTCCATTTGCTTGGAGTACATTTTTTCATCTCTTCACTTTCAGTCTGTATAAATCTTTTGTTTTGAGGTGTATCTCTTGTAGACAGCATATATGTGGGTCATGTTTTCATATTTATTCCGCTATGCTATGTCTTTTGATTGGAGCATTTAATCCATTTACCTTTAAGGTCACTATTGACAGGTATTTAGTCATTTCCCTTTGTACCGGTGTTCCTCTCCCTCTCTTTTTCTTCTTTTACTTAAAGCATTCCCTTTAGCATTTCTTGCAATGCTGGTTTGGTGGAGATGTACTCTTTTAGTCTTCCTTTGCCAGGGAAACTCCTTATTTCACCTTCCATTTTAAGAGAGCCTTGCTGGGTAGAGTAATCTTGGCTGTAGGCCTTTGTTTTTCATTGCTTGAAATGTTTTCTGCCGTTCCCTTCTGGCTCGTAGTATTTCTGTTGAGAAATCAGTTTATAGTCTTATTGGAGCTCCCTTGTATGTTATTTGCTATTTTTCTCTTGCTGCCTTTAGGATTCTCTCTTTGTCTCTGAATGTTGCCCTTTTAATTATGATGTGCCTTGGAATGGGCCTTTTTGGGTTTATCTTCATTGGGACCCTTTGTGCTTCCTCGATTTGCATGACTTTTTCTCTCATCAAGTTAGGAAAATACTTCTGTCATTACTTTTTCAATCAGGTTTTCCACCCCATGCTCTTCTTCTTCTTCTTGTATCCCTATTATACAGATATTGTTTTGTTTCATGGTGTCTTGCAGTTTCCTTAAACCCTCTTCATTCTTTTTAAATCTTTTTTTCATTTTGTTGTATTGTCTGGGAATTTTTTTCTACGTTGTCCTCTCACTCACTGATCTGATTCTCTGCTTCAATTAGTTTTCTTTTGATTGCTTCTACTGTGTTCTTCAGTTCATAAATTGTATTCTTCATTTCTTCCTGGTTCTTATTGATAGTTTCTATGTCCTTTTTTATGCTGGTGTAATTTCCCATAAGTTCCTTGTAGGTTCCCTGGAGTTCTTTGTAGTTTCCCTGGAGTTCTTTCTCACTCCCCCTGGAGTTCACTGTGGTTTTCTCTGAGTTTGTCGAGTTTATTGAGCTTCCTTATAACCGTTCTATTGAATTCCATGTCTTATAGTTTGCTTACCTCTGTTTCATCTAGTACTCTTTCTGGGGATTCCTCCTTTCCTTTCATTGGGATGTTGTTTCTGTGTCTCCCCACATTGGATGCTTCTTCTTGTTTGTTTCTGTTTCTTAAATTTGTCTGCTTTGATTTCCCACCTTCGTGGTATGAAATTCTGTATAGGAGACTGGGGGATTCAGTAGTACAGTCTCTTTGATCTCCTGAGCTTGATGTCCTTGGTATGCCCTTATATCATTTGTTTAAGCTGTGCGGTTGTATTTCAGTTACTCTTTGGTGGATCCTTCCCTCTGGCTAGTTGATTGAGAGTCACTCTGCCCGGCATGTCTTGAGTTCTTTTGTGGAGATGCTGTTGAAACATAAACACACAACCCAGGCAAGAAACCAAAACCCTCAAAAATATCCCCCACCCAAAGTCACACTATCAGCAGCAAATGAGCCAGTATTAATATAGATGTAAAGAGGTTAAGACTATTATATTATAAGAAAAACAGATAAGAGTTGTTTAAGTGAAAGAAAAGTAATTTTTGAGAGGGAATATGGTAGAATAATAATAGTGGCAAGTAGGGTCAAAGCTATGCTAGACAGTAAGTAATATTTACATTGTATGTTGAAAAGGGGAGGGAAGAATGCAGAATGAAGTGAGAAAGTGGAAGTTTATAGTATTAGGTTTATATAGCAGTTATATGTTATATATTTAGTGCAAGAGGAAGGATAAACAAAACAGACAAAGAAATCAAAGAATAAGAATAAGAAGGAGAGAAGGTAGGAAACAGATTAAAGAAGGAGCTTTTCCCCAGTACAATCTTTGGGCGCTGTCTTCTTTTTCTGGATCTGCCCCTGGTCAAAATTCCATGGTGTTCAAATCTTTTCTGTCTGTCTGTCTGCGGGGAGATCTAGTTGTATTCTGAGGCTGCTATTCTCTCACTGTGGGCCTGCTGCAGCCCTCTGTTGTGAGCCACACTGAGTTGAGTCCCCCCACACTGGTCCTGAGGCAACCTATAACACTCCTCAGGCTTGTCTAGCAACGCTACTCTGCTGGCGAGCCACAGCTCATGCCTATAGACCCTGCCCAGACTTGGGTCCTGTCTCTGCTACTCCTCCAAAGAAGCCTCTGTGTTGCCTCCAAGCTGCAGCACTGGCCTGTGTCCCTGACTGGCAGAGCCTTGTTGTGCACGTGCATGCACAGAGTTCCCTGCCTGAGGTTTCTACTGAGTCCGGGGTTCCACTGCAGCTTTCCTGTATGGGCCCCTCACCATTGCTCAGTTCTGCATTTTTGTTTGGAGGAGGCTTAGTGCATGCACACACGCATGCGTGTGGGCACAGTGTTGCCTGCCTGGGGTCCCCACCAAGTCTGGGGTTTTGCCACAGCTTTCCCACGTGGGCCCCCCCCTCTGAAGCTCAGTTCTGTGTTTTCGTTTGGTAGATCCTTGATGCGAGCACCCTGGGGAACAGGGTTGCAAGCCCAGGGGGTCCCCACCAAGACTCAGTTCACAGTTTCTCACAGTCTTAGCTGTTCTCTGTCTTTCCATGTCTCCGGCTGTTTCAACTGAACCTTCTCGCTGACTCCCTCCAGGATTTTGCTGGTCAGGGTGCCTATGGCAGGGAAAAGTTTCCAAGCAGATCCCTGCTCATGCGCTGGTCAGAAGCTGTCCCTTTTGGGTGCCCCGTGGCAGACGCTTGGCTGGGAAGCCCAGCAAC
Source organism: Furipterus horrens (assembly GCF_987537825.1). Taxonomy (NCBI): domain Eukaryota; kingdom Metazoa; phylum Chordata; class Mammalia; order Chiroptera; family Furipteridae; genus Furipterus; species Furipterus horrens. Next base: position 22,838,979 of record NW_028327174.1, read on the forward strand.
TCCGCCTGGAGAGCTCAGGCCAAGCTTTCTGCCCTCTTTCACGCTGCTCTCACACTCCCGTCACTGTTCGCCCTATCTGCAATCCTCATTCACTCACTCCACTCCGTGTTTGTACTCCAAGTCCTTCTGCAATGGGAGCAAGCAGACAACGCTGCTACCTACTCTGCCCCCATCTTTTTTTTTTTCATTGCTTTTCTTTATATATTGCTTCTTTCAACTCAGCTTTTGGGAAAGGTAACTGATTTACTTTATTTGTAAAATTTATCATATTTTTAAAAATATCTTTTTTTCCTTTCTCTGAGCATCTTTCTCCACTAAATCTACATTTTGCCACACGGTCTCAAGATTCTAAAGAGATACTTTCTTTTTCTATTTAGGTTACATCCTCTTTTGAGTGGAGAGTTGAAAAGCACAAGAAAAATCTGTGTTGTGCCTTTTAAATAAACATTCTGTTGCTCTTTTCTACAGAAAGAATTAAAACCTAGGATGGCTCTCTCCGTTCCAGTTTTCCCAAGTTTAAGATATCACTTCTCAGGACATAGAATTACAGTGGTTTGTGGAAGGAAATATAATTAGAGGTCTCAACAATCCTGGTGTTTCCCAGGAAAGAAACAAAAAATAATCGTATGTGTTATCCATGATTTATATTTATCCTCTTTTGAGCCTTTTATTCATAGAGAAATATCTTTAGATGCAGAAGTGTCTACAGGTTTATAGAAAATCAGTTACTTTGAGCCAGATCATTCCCAGGGACAGGGAAAACACCATGTGTAAGAGGAACACACTTTGGCCCAAAAGAAATGTGCCAAAGCAAATTTCAATGGAGAAACACTTATTTTCCACTAACCTATTGACATAAATGACATTCCTACAATTTCTTAGGATAGTCATTTGGGGTCCTGTACTAAATTGGACATAGGTGACTCGGTGTGCCCGTAATAGTAAAAAACATCTCAGTTTAGTCAGTGTACAAAAGCCAAGTAGGAACAGGGCATGCAATCAGCACATTCTGGTTTAAGTTTAATTTAATTTAATGAAGTTCAATTTAATTTTAAAACTTGACTTAATTCTTTCTGATTTAAAGTGATGCAGCACACTAGACCATGAAGTGTTGCCCCAAAAGGCAAGTCCTGCTTATCTGTGAAGAATTAGAAAAGCAGAGAACAAAAACAAAATCTTTGTTCAGGTCTAGAAAAACACATGCTAACAAACAAGAAGAGAACAGTGACAAAGTCTTGCATACTGCCGAGACAAATTTTAGCAACTTCATAATTAGGCCCAGGGTTAGGCTTCCTTTGAGCACTTTGTGGAAAACTGATGCAAGAGTTAGTATTTCACAAAAGGCACATGATTTCCATTGTTACTCATGAGAACTTTTAACCACTTCATTAACTTTACTCTCTTTTTTTCTCTCCTTTCACCTTTATGCAAAAATTACAGTCCTTAAGAAGTTTCTGCCTTGTGGCTCTGCACCTGCCTATAATTAGAATAGAGAAAGTGAATGAAAAATATGTTTGGAATATCCCAAACCTCTAGAGAAAGGTAGCTGCCTTTGGCAAGTAGGAGGCCAGAGGAGAATTATGAATGGGAATTCCAGCCCTTCCTTCAAGCCTCGACATGCCTAAAGTTTCAAATCACTGCCTGGAGGTTGATACTAAATGAAGTCCAAAGGTAATCAAGTACTAGTTAAAGGTTACAAACTTTCTTTAACTTACCAAGCCAAAACCATGAACTCATGTAGTAAATTCAGTCAAACAATGATCAATTCAAGAGGACAAAAAAAAAAAAAAGAGTCTTTTTAGACTAAATGATTTAGCATTATTGACTGCTAATTTATTTCAAACAAAATATTTCAGGTACAATTTCTGTATAAAACACAGAACTCTACATAGACTATGTTTTTCCTATACACATATACTTATGATAAAGTTTAACTTATAAACTAGGCACAATAAGAGATTAATAATAAAATAAAACAATTATAACAATATATTGTAATAAGTTATGTGAATATTGTCTCTCCCCCTCTTTCAATATATTTTATAATACTGTACTCATCCTTCCTCTTACGATGATGCGAAGTGGTAAAATGCCTATATAACAAAATAAAATAAGGTGAATGATATATTATTAAGTAAAATAATGGTTAATGGAACACAAATACTATGATACAGTGACAGTCAATCTGATAATCAAGACGGCTAGTGTATACAGCATGCATAGCATATTCAGCATGGATATGTGGAACAAAAAGATGGCTCATGTCCCCTGTAGAATGAAGCAAGACAGCACAAGATTTCATCATGCTACTCAGAACAGCATGCAATTTAAAACTTAATAAAAATTTTTTAAAATATATTTTATTGATTATGTTGTTACAGTAGTCCAAATTTCATCCCCTTTGCTCCTCTCTGCCCAGTACCCCCTTTTCCCCAGCAATCCCACCCTCCTTAGTTCATGTCCATGGGTCATGCATATAAATTCTTTGGCTTCACACTTTCCTATATTATTCTTAACTTCCCCCTGTCTATTTTGTACCAACCAATTATGCTTCTTAATCCCTGCACCATTTTTCTATTTCTCTTCCTTCGCCCTCCCAGCTGAAAATCCTCCAAATGATCCTTATACCTAAGATTCTGTTCCTATTCCGGTTTGCTTAGTTGGATTTTTCTTTTTTTTTTTACTTTTTAGATTCAGTTGTTCATAGCTGTGAGTTTGTTGTCACTTTAGTGTTCATAGTTTTGGCCTTCTTTTTCTTAAATAAATCCCTTTAACATTTCATACAATAATGGCTTGGTGATAATGAACTTTTTTAGCTTTACCTTGTCTAGGAAGCACTTCATCTACCCTTCCATTCTAAATGATAGCTTTGTTGGATAAAGTAATCTTGGTTGTATGTCCTTGCTTTTCATCACATTGAATACTTCTTACCAGTCCCTTCTTGCCTGCAAAGTTTCTTTTGAGAAACCAGCTGATATTCTTATAGGCATCCCTTTGTAGGCAAGTCTCTGCTTTTCTCTTGCTGCTTTTAAGATTCTCTCTTTATCTTTCACCTTTCGCATTCTAATTATGTGTCTTGGTGTGGTCCTCTATAGTCTAGTTTGTTTGGGACTCTGTGCTTCCTGGACTTATATGTCTATTTCCTTCACCAGATTTGGGAAGTTTTCCTTCATTACTTTTTCACATATGCTTTCAATTTCTTGCTCTTCCTCTTCTCTTTCTGGCACCCCTATGATTCATATGTTGGCACGTTTAAAGTTGTCCCAGAGGTTCCTAAGCCTCTCCTCATATTTTTCAATTCTTGTTTCCTCATTCTGCACTGGTTTATTTTTCTTCCTTATGTTCCAGGTAATTTATTTGAACCCCAGGTTCCTTCCCTTCACCATTGGTTTTGTGCAGATTTTCCTTCATTCCATTTAGCATAGCCTTCACTTCTTCCCTTATGCATTTGCCATACTCAAGCGTATCTCTAAAGTCTGTGAGGATTTTTATCACCAGTGTTTTGAAGTCTGCATCTGTTAAGTTGGCTATCTCCTTGTCTGTTAGGTTGGCTATCTCCTTGTCACTTAGTTCTTCCACTGGAACCATGATCTGTTCTCTCTTTTGGGTCATACTTCTCTGTCCCCTCTGTGTTTGCCTCTGTGTCTTAGGTAGAGCTGTCACTCCTGTGATGTTGTAAGGGGAGGATCCTTAGGGACTCGTCAGTACAGGGCGACCAATTTCACCACATTGTGGTGCTGTATGTGGGGGAGGGGTCAGAGAAGGAACAATGCCGCTTTCTCAGCCCTCGCCCCTTTTCTAGGCACTTCTCCCACTTCCGTCTGGGACTGACGTCCCTCTAGCTATTGCCCTGGCTGTCGTTCCCAGAGTCGGTGGGTCTGCAGATGTTCTAGGACCATGGGGGCCCTTTAAACAACCAGACTCTGCTGAGAGACCAGAAGTTTCTTCCTTTGCTCCAACCCCCACTGGTTTGCACAGTCAGAAGCAATGAGGCTTTATTTTCCTTGGTGCTGGGACCGTGAGATGCGCCGTCTGGTCAGGAGCTGGGAACACTCCCCACCTTTTAAAATGTGTGATTGTGCTTTCTGGCCTGTTGCTGCCACCACCGCTGCCACCACACTGCATCCTCTCCACCCTAGCTCCACTCTTCCTATCTGTCTGGATGAGTATTTCTTCTTTATATCTTTGTTGGACTTCCACGCAGCTTGATTTTCTGGAACTTCTGGTTGTCTCTAGTCTTGAGGCAGTTGTATTCCTTCTTAGTTGTGGAGGAAGATGCAGCGTGTCTATCTAGGCCTCCATCTTGGCCAGAAGTCAATAAAAATTTTTTTAGTCTGGAATTTTCCGTTTAATAATTTTGGACCTCAGTTGACCACAGGAAACTTAAACTACAGAAAGGGGATGTTGCTGTACTTCTAAAGTTCGTCTCACATAGGCAGAAGATAGGTGGGTCTTATTTTTTTAATTTCCATTTAACAACTTTATGTCTTGTCTGGCAAATTTTGTCTATTTATATTTAGGGTAGTTATTGATAAGTATATATCTTTGCCACTTTATTAAATGTGTTCTGGCTGCTTTTGTAGTTATTCTTTGTTCTTTTCTTCTTTTTCTCTCCTCCCTTGTTGTTTCATGGCTTTCTTTAGTGTTATGTTTAGGTTTTGTCCTCATTTTCTTTGTGTATTTGCTGTGTCTTTTTCTATGTGTGTGTGCCTGGTTACTGTGAGGTTCACATATAACACCCTATGTATATAATAAAAACTTACATTTCAACATATTTTAAATATTTATATTTTTGCTCCTCTTCCTATTTTATATTTTTTATAACACTTCTTACTTGTTTTTATTTTATAGTGCCTTAACTAATTATTGCAATTTTAGTTAATGTTATTACTCTTGTCTTTTAATCCTCATATTTGCTTTATGAATGATTGTTATACTGCCTTTACTAGGTAGTTACATTTTCAGTAAAATTTTTACTTTCATATGTTTTATTATTATTAATTAGTGTTGGCTTTATTTAGCTTTAAAATGTATCTTGTATGAGATTTCTTGTAAGGCTGGTTTGGTGGTGATAAACTCCTTTAGCTTATATGGAAAACTTTATTGGTGGATACATTTAATTTTATTTTGTTGTTTTTAAATTACAGTTGTTCCAATTTCCCCCCCATTGGTCCTTCTATTCTGAATGATAACCTTTACAGATGGGAGATTCTTGGTTGTACACTTTTTCCTTTCAGTGCTTTGAATGTTTCATGCCACTTACTTATGACCTGTAAAATTTCTGCTGAAAAAACCTGCTAATAGCCTGTTTATGAAGTTTCTTTCCCTTGTACATGAAAAATTGTTTTGCTTGCTGTTTTTAAGATTCTCTCATTATTCTTAACGTTTACTATTTTAATTATAAAGTATCTTGGTGAGTATCTCTTTGGGTTTATCTTATTTGAAACTATAATATCTGGGTTTCCTAGACATGTATGTCTGTTTCCTTCCCCATATTAGGAAAGTTGTCAGTCTTTTTTTCTTCAAATATTTTTCTGGCCCTTTTTCTCTCTCTTCTCTTTCTGGGACCTCTATAATATGAATGTTATTCTGCTTGATATTGTCCCAGAGGTCCCTTAATGTATTTTCACTTTTTAAATTTTGTTTTGTTTTGTTTTGCTTCTCTATTTGGGTGAGCTGCATTGCTCTGAGGACTTATAAGAACTTTAATACCATAACTTATGTCCTAATATTTGGATTTTTGCAGCTTGAGCTCTGAAGCTACTTACAAAACATAACTCTGACCTTTTGGGCTCTGAAGCCATCTGTAGAACCAGAAGTCTTCCTGTGTTGATCGTACTGTTTGATAAATTGTACTCTTTGCATGGTTGTTAAATAATACTGCTCAAATTAAAGAACAGATCAAAACTCCAGAAAAAGAACTAAACAAAATAGAAATAAACAATATATCAGATGCAGAGTTCAAAACACTGGTTATAAGGATGCTCAAGGAACTTAGTGAGAACATCAACAGCATAAAAAAGATCCAGTCAGAGACAAAGAATACACTAATTGAAGTAAATAACAACTTACAGGTAATCAACAGTAAATTGGATGAAGCCAAGAATCAAATCAGCAGTTTAGAACATAAGGAAGCAAAAAACAACCAATCAAAATAGCAAGAAGCAAAAGAATTTAAAAAATAAGGTTAGTGTAAGGAGCTCTTGGGACAACTTCAAGTGTACCAACATTCACATCATTGGGGTGCTGGAAGAAGAGAAAGAGCAAGACATTGGAAACTAATCTGAAAAATTAATGAAAGAAAAACTCCCTAACTTTGAGAAGGAAATAAACATACAAATGCAGGAAGCACAGAGAGTCCAAAACAAGATGGACCCAAAGAGACCCACTCCAAGGCACATCATAATTAAAATGCCAAAGGTTAAATACAAAGAGAGAATCTTAAAAGCAGCAAGAGAAGAGCAGTCAGTTAGCTAAAGGGAACCCCCATAAAACTGTCAGCTGATTTCTCAAAAGAGACTTTTGTAGATTTAATTGGGTCCTGGACACGCAAGTAATTCTAGCAAACAAAATGGAGATGATTGGGGGGGGGGGCTGCACGCTCAGGCAAGTCAGCGGAGAGCATGAGACCCCACCATCCTTTTATTAGGATTTCAAAAGTTACAAAAAATAAAACAGGGGTGGGGGGAGAGCTCTGTAGACAATAGTGAAAGAATTCTTACAATGTATCATTAGTGTGTGAAACACAGGTAGGGTAACTCATGGCTTAGATAGCACCTATCAAAGATACAAAACAGACTGGCTAGTCCTCAAGGCCAGCTCCAATTAAGACTTTATTTACAAGGAGGCAGATGGAGTACTTAACAGACCCCTTTTGATCTCAGGATTCCATGACTCAGTGGCCTGTACAGCCTAGCGCTGCAGGCGGAGACAAGGCCAGCTTATCTCCTGAGCCATAGGACACCTGGACGGAGGAGCATGTGAACATGCTTCTACCCAGGGATCTGAGTTCCTGCAACAGACTTTGCAGGCTAGAAGGGATTGGCAAGAAATATTCAAAGTGATGAAAAGCAAGGACCTACAACCAAGATTACTGTACCTTGCAAAGCTATCATTCAGAATTGAAGGACAGATAAAGAGCTCCCCAGACAAGAAAAAGGTAAAGGAGCCCATCATCACCAAACCAACATTATATGAAATGTTAAAGGGTCTTCTTTAAGAAGAAGAAGATAAAAAATATGAACAATAAAATGGCAATAATCACATATTTATCAACAGTTGAATCTAAAAAATAAACAAGCAGACCAGAAACAGAATCATAAACACAGAATGTTTTGATGGTTGCCAGAAGGAAGGGGATTTGGGGGAATGGGTGAAAAAGGTGAAGGGATTAAGAAGTACAAATTATAGTTACAGAATAGTTATAGGGATGTAAAGTACAGCATAGAAAATAGAGTAGACAAAGAACATACACCACATCCTGTCCAGAAAATATCCAGCCATGTAAGTGAAAAATAGAGATGTTTATTGAAGGTACAAGATACGAGAAACATTCTAGATAGGAGAATGATGCCTTAGTCCCCTTCAAAATAAGTATCTTGGGACCTTACACAGTCCTCTCAGTCACCATGAGATGCCCCATTATATTTTTCTAAATCCCATTGATGGTCTGAAATCTCTTCTTTCAAAGGTGATTTTTAGTTTTGGGAACAGTCAGAAGTCACAGGGCACCATATCTGGTCTGTAGTGGGGCTGAGTTACCTCGGTGACTTAATATTTTGCCAAAAAATTCTGCATGAGACATGATGCATGAGCAGGTGCATTGTTTTGATGAAGTTGCCAATCACCAATTGCCCATGGCTGCCATCTTCTGAATCATCTGAATAGTTTGCTGGGAAGAATGTTCAAGCTTAATGCAAAATTTGATGCAGATTCGTTGTCCTACTTGCTAAGTCATTTTGAATGTGATGGCCACTTACATGCTCACTCAACAGTCTACTGCCCCCACTGACTAGTACAGGGAAGTCATCATTGTTCATACATGCGCATTCTGGTCCAAATTCCTTGGCTTCCAGGTTACAATGATGCCATGCAAACCATTCTCTTTATATTAACAATGGCTGGAATTTTTCTGGACAGACCTCATCTATGCGGGGCCCATGGACATGGACAACAGTGTGGGGACTGCTTGAGGGAGTTGGGGGGAGCTGTGAGGAGGGGACAAAAGAGAGAAAGTTGGGACCACTGTAATAGTATAAACAATAAAATATAATTTACAAAAAAGACTACAGCTTCTATAATTTGGAAATTAGTGCAAAGAATATAAAGGGATATTTTGTGAAAACAAAAACAAAAAAAGGGCAGTGGGAAAAGAACTGAACAGGTGAATGGAGATAATATAAAATCAGAAGAAAAAGGGCTACTATATGTATAAACATTTTTTACATAAACCTAGTAGTAAACACAAAACAAACATCTGGAACTGAGACATGTAACATTAAATAAGAGGTAACAAAGGAAAAATCATAGAAAATCACCAAACTAAAATAGCAGAAAGAAATACAAAGGAGTAGAAAATATGAAGATACAGAGCAGCCAGAAAACAAATGATTAAAAAATATATCACTAATCACCCTAAAGGTAAATGGACTCAACTCACCAACCAAAAGCACAGAGTAGTGGGATGGATTGAAAAACTACATGTTGCCTTCAGGAGATCCATCTCAGCTACAAAGAAAAACTAGAAGATAAGAGGTGGAAAATATTCCAAGCAAATAGCATCCACAGAAATGGGTGTAGCCATATTTATATCAGACAAAATAGATTTCTGGATAAAAAAGATAAAGACAGAGATGGACATTTTATAATGATAAAGGGGATAATTCATCATGCTCAATGGAGAACAACTGAAAGCTTTTCCTTTAGGATCAGGAATGAGGCAAATATGACACTGTTATTTAACACAGTACTGGAAGTCCTTGCCAGAGCAACCAAGCACGAGAAAGAAGTAGCAGGCATCCAAATTAGGAATGAAAAAGTAAAACTCTTACTACTTGCAAATGACATGATTCTATATAGAGAAAACCCTAAACACACCACCAAAGACTATTAGAGACAAATACACTAAAGTTGTAGGGTACAAAATCAATGTAAAAAAATCCATTTCATTCCTATGTATTAACAATGGACTATCAGAAAAGAAATGAAGAAAACAAACCCGTTTATAATTGCAACAAAAAGGCTAAAATGCCTAGGAATAAATTTAACACAGGAAGTGAAGGACCTATGAACTAAAACTACAATATGTTGTTGAAAGAAACTGAAGACACAAGAAGTGAAAAAGATATTCTATGTTAATGAACTAGAAGAATTAACATGGTTAAAATGGACACATCACCTAAAGCAATATACAGATTTCATGCAATCCTCATAAAAATCCCAAAGATTTGATTTTTCAAAAAGACCCCAAATTTCTGTGAAATCAGAGAGGACCCTGAATAGTCAAAGCTGGAGGTATCAAACTCCCTTGTTTCAAATTTTATTACCAAGCTACAATAACCGAAACAGTATGGCAGTGGCAGAAAGGTAGAATTACAGACCAATGGAACAGAATTGGAGCCCAGAAATAACCTCACACATATATGGGCAACTAAATTTTGACAAAGGAGACAAAAATATACAACGGAGAAAAGACACCCTCTTCAATAAGTGGTGTTGAGAAAACTGGAAAGCCACATGCAAAAGCAAAAACCATACACAAAAATCAACTCAAAATTGATTACATACTTGAATATAAGACCTGAAATAATACAGCACATAGAAGAAAATATAGGTATTAAACTTATGATTCTTGGTTTCAGTGGGTTTTTTGTGAACTTGACCCCAAGGCGGGGAAGTAAAATAAAAAATAAATGAATGGGACGACATCAAACTAAAAAGCTTCTGCACAGCAAAAGAAACCATCAACAAAACAAAAAGGAAACCAATCAAATTAGAGAAGGTATTTGCAAATACCTTTGATAAGGGACTAATATCCAAAATAAATAAAAAAACTCATACAATCCAACAAAAAAAGACAATCCAATCAAAAAATTGGCAGAGGACCTGAACACTTTTCTGAGAAGACATGAAGATGGCCAACAGGTATATAAAAACATTCTCAACTTAACTATAAGGGAAATGCAAATCAAAAACCACAATAAGATACACCTCATAACTGTTAGATTGGCTATTATCAGTGAGGCAAGAAATAGCAAAGGTTGGAGAGGATGTGAAGGAAAAAAGACCTTTGTTTACCATGGAAAACTGTATGGAGACTCCTCAAAAAAACACCAAGAATTGAGCTATCATAAGACCCAGCAATCCCTCTTCTAGGTGTCCACCAAAGATTTTGAAAACATTTATTCATTAAGATGTATGTACCTCTATGTTCAATGCAGCATTATTCACAATAGCCAAGACATGGAAACTATCTAAAGTGTCCTTTGGCCAATGAGTGGATAAAAAAGATGCAGTACAGTATATATATAGATAGGTGATAGAGATAGAGATATAATGGAATTCTACTCAACTGTAGAAAAAGAACAACGGGTTGGATATTGAAAGTAGCATACTGAGTGAAATGTCAGAGAAAAGGAGAAGAACCGTATGATTTTACTCATGTGGAATATAAAACTGAAAGCAACAAATGAACAAAAACAAACAAACAAACAACAAATTCAAAGACACAAACAACAGAAAGGTTACCAGAGGCCAAAGGGGAAGAGGGAGAATGAAGAGGATAAAGCGGGTCAATTATATGTATTATATTATATTACATTATATTATGAAATTAGATGCCTGAAACTTATATAACGTTATTAACCAATGTTACCCCAATAAATTTAATTTTAAAACAAGAAAGAAAACGGATGATGTAAGTTTATGGTCTTGTTTCCCCTAGCAACCCAAATCTTTGATCATCAGCTGCTTGCAACTTTTTCCTTTATAAACCTTGCCTTATAATTTAGAAATGTATTCTCAATTCATACCGAGGGCTACGTTTCCTGATTTACAAATCATTATCTGAATAAACTCTCTCTTAATGTTTCAAAAAGTTTCCTCTAAAATGTTGTTTACATTTTTGGCAACAAACATGGGATTTCAAGCGGCTCCCTGATTTCCTCGCTTCCCTGGGGGCATCTCACTCCATTCTGAGGGTCTGAAGAGCCCTTGGAGTGTTGGGAGGCAACTACCTGTGATTCCTCTCAAATCCTCAACACCCTACGCTTTAGGTGGAGATCTGAGAGTTTTATTCTTAAGAAGAGGGACACCTCTATGAAGTGCTTCAGTTTTCTAGGGAGAGATACCTCCATAAGGGATCAAGGAGTTAGACTAAACCCGCAGATTCCCGGCTATTGTCTCTTACTAGGGATGGGTAATTCTGGTTCTAGAGCGACACCTGCTGGTCATTCATTGTCTAGCACTCCTGCAGGATAATGTGGTTAAAAACTAGGCATCAGAGGCCTGCAACTGGCTTGGTTTCTGGACAAAAATCACTCTGATAGCTTTAAACTGGCCCCTTTGGGGCTCTTTTGATATTCCTAACTTTATTTAAGGTCCCAATTAGAACAAAGATGTTTCTAGACCTCTCAAAAACAATGGGGAAGCCTTCAATTGGTATTTGAAGGTTCCAAAAGAAACCAAAATGCCGTTATAGCCTTTTTGCATGAAAGTAGCTCTTTATTGAATAAGAGACTTAAAAAACTAGTTGGGGACTTCCGGCCAAGATGGAGGCATAGACAGACACTCTGTGTCTCCCTCCAAACTAAGAAGGAATACAACTACCGCAAAACTAGAGACAACCAAACCGAATGGGACCAGAGCAGGGTGGGCACCATGGCTGGGATCACCACCATTGAGGCAGTGAAACACAAGATCCAAGTTCTGCAGCAGCAGGCCAATGATGCAGAGGAGAGGGCCAAGCGCCTCCAACGGGAAGTGGCGGGAGAAAGGTGGGCCTGGGAACAGGCTGAGGCTCAGGTGGCCTCCTTGAACTGTAGGATCCAGCTGGTTGAAGAAGAGCTGGACCGTGCTCAGGAGTGCGTGGCCACTGCCCTGCAAAAGCTGGAGGAAGCTGAGAAAGCTGCCAATTAGAGCGAGAGAGGTATGAAGGTTATTGAAAAAAGCTTTAAAAGATGAAGAGAAGATGGAACTCCAGGAAATCCAACTCAAAGAAGCTAAGCACACTGCAGAAGAGGCAGATAGGAAGTACAAAGAGGTGGCTCGTAAGTTGGTGATTATTGAGGGAGATTTGGAACGCAGAGGAACAAGCTGAGCTGGCAGAGTCCCATTGCCGAGAGATGAATGAGCAGATCAGACTGATGGACCAGACTCTGAAGTGTCTGAGTGCTGCTGAAGAAAAGTATTCTCAAAAAGAAGACAAATATGAGGAGGATATATTCTTACTGATAAACTCAAGGAGGCAGAGACCCGTGCTGAGTTTGCTGAGAGATCGGTAGCCAAGCTGGAAAAGACAATTGATGACTTGGAAGAGAAACTGAAATGCACCAAAGAGGAATAGCTCTGTACACAAAGGATGCTGGACCAGACTCTGCTTGACCTGAATGAGATGTAGAGCACCCCAGTCCTGCCCTGCCGCTGCTCCTCCCTGTGACTCTGACTCCACCTGAGGCCAGCCTGCCAGAAGCTGACCTTTAAACTGAGGGCTGACCTTTAACCGGAAGGCTAATTTCTCCTTTCATTTTTCCCACCCCCCCATCCTCACGCAATCCCACTCCCCACTCCTCCCCCCCCCCACCGAACTGTCCTTGCCTCTCCCAGAGATTCTAGTTGGGCTAGAGAACAACATTTAAGGGAATGTGAGCACAATGCAAATTGTCTTTAAAAGCATGTTGTGATGTACACATTTTGTAATTATCTTTTTTGTTGTTGTAGCAACCATTTGTAAAACATTCCATATCCACAGTTCTCAAGTAGCAGTCTAATCCCTTTCACTTTTAGAAGGTAATTTTTCAGCTTAACCCATATTGCCTTCTCCATAGAGGAGGGAAAGGGGTATGGGCCTGCCTTACTGAGAGCCAAACAGAGCCCAGAGAAAGACACACTGTGGGGCATCACTGCTTTGTGCAGAGTACCAGCCAAACCAGAAAGATTATGTTTTTGGCACTGATTTAGCCACATGAAACTCATCTGATCACCCTTTTCTGGGTCTGAAGCTGCTGTCTCTAAAGTACCATCTCATTGTGCTTTGTATCAGTTAGTGCTGGAGAAATCTTGAATAGTTTATGTACAAAACTGTTTTAAAATTTTATATTAATTTGAAACTTTGCTTCTTTGGGGTTGGGGGGCACTGGCCACCCCATCTAGCTGTGAAAGCGCTCTATAGTCTGGGCTGGCAGTGTGCTGATGTTTAAGTGTCTTTCCTTACCCAGTACCCCCTTATTGGTGAGGTTTCTGTGAGGTCTGTTAGGTTTGCATCCTGCAGCGTATTGGCTTAAAATGTACTCTCCTTTGATGTGGTCACTTTGAGGGCCGATTGGGAGAAAGAGAAACAAATAGTGCAACTATTTTGATACTGAAAATTGACAAATGTCTTTTTAAAATAAGAAACCAGTCCCTCCAAAAAAAAAAAAAAAAAAAAAACTAGAGACAACCAGAAGTTCCAGAAAATCAAACTGCATAGAAGTCCAACAAACAAATATATAAAGAAGAAATACTCATCCGGACAGGTAGGAGGGGTGGAGCTGGGGTGGAGAGGACATGGTGTGGTGGTGGCAGCAACAGCAGCAGCAGCAGGCTGGCGAAAAGCACAGTTACACGTTTGAAAAAGTCAGGAGGGACACCTGGTGTTGCATACCCAGCTCCTCACCAGCTGCGCAGCTCATGGTCCAAGCACCAGGGAAAATCAAGCCTCATTGCTTCTGACTATGCAAACCAGTGGGGGTTGGGGCACAGGCAGAAACTGCCAGTCTCTCAGCAGAGCTCACTTGTTTAAAGGGCCCCCACGGTCCTAGAACACCCACAGACCCACCCACTCTGGGAACGACAGCCAGGACAGCAGCTAGAGGGGCGTCAGTCCCATATGGAAGTGGGAGTAGTGCCTGGAAAAGGGGCAAGTGCTGGGCAAGCAGCATTGTTGACTCTCAGGCCCCTCCCCCACATACAGTACCACAACGTGTGAAACAGGTCACCCTGTACTGACGAATCCATAAGACTCTGCCTCTTATAATGTAACAGTAGCGATAGCTCTACCTAAGATGCAGAGGCAAACAAACACAGGAGACGTCAAGATGAGGAGACAACTTCCAGTCAAGATGGAGGCCTAGGCTGACACGCTCTGTCTTCCTCCACAACTAAGAAGAAATACAACTACCACAAAATCAGAAATAACCAGAAGTTCCAGAAAATAAACCTACATAGAAGTCCAACATATGAAGTTATAAAGAAGCGGTGCTTGTCCGGACAGGTAGGAGGGGTGAAGCTGGCGTGGAGAGGTCAAGCTGTGCTGGGGACGGCAGCTGCGGCGATGGCGGCGGGCCGGCAGTAAGCACAGACACCCATATTTAAGGGGAGGCAAGAGGGGCCTGGGGAACACCCATGGCTGCAGGCTGGACCTGTCAGTTTGTGATTCGAATGCCAGGGAAGGCAGACCCCCTTTTCCTCAGACTGTGCGGGCCAGAGGGTGTGGAGACAGAGGAGGCGACTCCCGGTCTCTCAGTGGAGAGTGAATGGTAGGAATCCATCTTGGACCCCCACCCCCACGCGAAATGCCACAGTGTGGTGAAAAGGGTCGCCCAGTTGCAACAAGTGCATGGGGCTCTGCCCCCTATAGCATAGGAGGTGTGACAACCCCACCCAGGAAGCAAAGGTAAACACAAAACTGTCACGATGGCACAGATCATGATAGAGATACCAATCATGCAGCTAAGCAGACAGCAAATAAATCTAATGGCTCAGCAGTTAGGAAATCTTTCTGAGGCATAGTTCAGAACTTTGGTTATATGAATGCTTACAGACCTAACAGAAGATCTTAAACAAGACAGGGAAGGAATGAAGGCTAGCCCTGCTGAAATGAATGGAAACACATACAGAACTAGTGGTGAGAGAAAGAAAACCAGGGATCAAATCAACAAATCAAAACAGAAGGAAGGAACAAACAGTTAACCAGTGCAGAAAGAGGAAATGAAAAGTGAGGAAAATGAGGAGAGCGTCAGAAACCTATGGACAGCCATAAGTGGGCCAACATCTGGATCATAGGGTTGCCAGAAGGTGAAGAAGAAGTAGAAATTGAAAAATTATGTGAAAAAATAATGAAGCAGAACTTCCCTAACTTGGGGAAGGAAATAGACTTACAGGTCCAGGAAGCACAGAACGCCAAAAAAACTGGACCCAGGAAAAACCACACCAAAACACATTATAATCAAAATGTCAAAAATTAAGGATAAAGAGAGAATCTTAAAAGCAGCAAGAGAGAGGAAGAGAATTACATACAATGGGATTCCAATAAGACTATCGGCTGATTTATCAAAAGAAACTCTGCAGGCAAGAAGGGACTGGCAAGAAATATTCAAAGTAATGAAAAGCAAAAACTTACAAGCATGATTACTCTATCCAGCGAAGCTGTCATTCAGAATAGAAGGGCAGAGAAAGTGCTTCCAGGACAAAGTAAAACTGAAGGAGTTCCTCAGATCCAAACCACTGTTACATGAAATGTTAAAGGGACTTGTTTAGGAGAAAGAGGATCAAAACTATGAACATTACAATAAAAACTGTATCACAACAACCAACAACAGAAGTTAGGGAACTGAAACAAAGGCAAACTAAGTAGGCAACGAGAGTGGGAATAGAATTATATGTATGGGGAATATATAGGGGGGAGGTCAGCAGGGAGGCAGACAGAGGTAAAGGGAGGGAGATGGTACAGGAATAAAGAAGCATAGTAGGAGGGAGTGGAGTAGACAGGAAAATGTTGAGAACTATATGCACAACAAATGGGCATGGGGGGAGAACAACTGGAGGGAGGGGAGGGGGGGTGTCACTGAGTGGAGGGGAACAAAGGGAAAAGAAGTTGGGACACCTGTAACAGCATAATCAATAAAGCATATTAAAAATTTAAATAATAATAATAATAATAAATTAAAGTAGATGAATGTTCTGGCGCATGCATCTCTCCTTCTAACTGGTTTTTCCTCCTTCCCCAACTCCCCTTCCTTCCTCCATCCACTCACCTTCTGCCCCTCCTGCCTGTCCTCTAGCTGAACTCCTTCTTTTCTCCTCAGAAATTTCCCCTTCTGAATCTCCTATTTTCATGGCACCTTTTATTTTTTTTTATTTTTTTTTTTTATTCCACCAGTCACTTTAATCAAGTCTGAAAACCGTAAGGCAAACATCACTGTATTCAGTTGTCATCTATGCCCTGGGGACAAAATATGCCTAAGCAACTCTTCATTCTCTTGGATGTGAGAAAAGAAATTAATTTGAAAAAATCTGTAATTTCTTTTTTTTTTTTTTAATATATTTTATTGATTATGTTGTTACAGTAGTTCCAATTTTTTCCCCTTTACTCCCCTCCACCCAGTATCTCCCTCCCCCAGCATCCCCCCCCAAGTCCATACCCATGGTTCGTAAAAAATAACTATCCCTCCCTCTCAGATATTAAGACCCTTTGTAATCTTGTAAAGGACAATGGGCGAAGGTCTCAAGCTCCTCTAGCTGCTTCAAGCTGGACATGGTCGTCGTCCTACCTACCCTTGGGTCCAGAAATCCCTAATAAGAGTGGGGGTGTGGAGGGGAGGGTGGCCTTCCCACATGGGGAAGGATCATGCAGACTCCAGGTCAGTTGGCTGTCTCCGGACAACGGCGTGCTTGGTTTAGCAGGCTGGCATCCTTGTTGTGTTCTGGGGGCAACAGATTTGGCAAAAAGGGTTAAAAAGCATCATTCAATCCATAACTACTAGGTGGCAAAAGGCAGGGATTAATTTTTCAATGTTCCACATTAGGAGAAAAAAAAAAAAAAAAAAAAAGGGCTTCTTTGGAGGAAGGTGTGCTAGGCACATCTCTCCTGTCCAAAACCCTTTTGCCCATTTTATTTAGTTTGGGCTGAGGGAAATAGTTTATGTTTCCCCCCTCTCAGACCTCTGGGCCCTTTCTGTCCAAGCCATTAGGATAGAAAAGAGAATTCAGTTTTAAAGTGAAGCCCACAGACCACCCCATTCTTCACCAACTCAGCCATTTAGTTCAGCCAAACTGTTGAGTCTCCGGAGGCAGCGCTGCAGAGAGGATTAAGTGAGGCTTATGCGTACAGACAATCACTCAGGTAATGCGGTCATAGGCTTATGCCCTTTGAAAACAGAAAACACATGTTAATTTATGTAACATAACCAACAAAAAAGTCTCTAAATCTGTAAGACTGTCTTATTGGGAAGACATACAGTTGCAAGGCACTTGACATTCTACTTGCCTGCAACTTGAATCTCTTTGGTGATATCACAGATATGGTTTAATTTTCAAGTGAAACCATTTTTTAAATGAGAAGAAACTTTTAAGACGGTTAGCTGCCCTACTTTACAGTCTGCCACTGATCATTGTGATTTTCCTTGAATACTGATTTTTCTCCCTAAGATTACTCTCCTTGTCTTTAAAGGGACTACATTAAGTCCATTTTTAATTTATCCTGTTCATTTGCATAAGCATAACAAGAGCAGCAAATGATCACTTATGATCTTTAGTTCTGTTTTGCTGGAACTTACCCAAGGAACATTTAGGGTGGCCCTCAGTCTGCTCTTCAGTGCACAGAAGCTGGGCCACATACCTGGCATTCATCCTTGCCTGTACACACCTGTCCTTTCCAAGTCTTTCTGGTTTTCCATTGTGCCTTAAGGTCCCTTCTAGCCATCTTTCAGGAAAACAACCTTCGTTCCTTCCCTGGAGAGATTGCTGTGGACCGCACAACCAACCATGGCAGCAGGCCTTTTATTTCGCGGGCTTTTATTACCTTTGAAAGTCATTCCCAGTTCCTTAGGGCTTTTTGGTAACAACATGAGCCCAAGCATGTCTCCTTTAGGCTTGACATTCCAGTCAAAGGCTTGTTCAGAAAAAGGAACCTCTATTAACAACTGGTCTTATTAGGTCTATGCAAAGAAACTTAAGTCATTACTTACTTGTTTAGAATGCCAAACTCTGGAGAGATCAAATAGGGAGAAAAATATACAACGTGAAGGAAAATCTTTGTCCTAATATTCACTGAACTGGCATTTCCATTCTTCATATTTTCATTTTCCCCCACTAAAAAAAATTTTTTTGTTTGTTTTTCCATTACAGTTGTCTCTCTTTTTTTTTTTTTTTTTTTCCCCTCTTGCTTCCCTGTATCCTGCCCCTCCCTTCCCCCACATTCAGTCCCCACTCAGTTGCCCATGTCTGTGGGTCATTTATACATGTTCTTTGATTTTACACTTCCCCTTCTTACCCCCTTTTCTCCCTCCCCCCTCCCCCCTTGTTACTGTTAGTCTACTCCTTGTTTACATACCTCTGGTTCAATTTTGCTCATTTGTTTGTGTTGTTCATTAGTTTCCTGTAATAGGTGACAGCATAACGTATTTTTCTTTCGTTGCCTGGCTTATTTCGCTAAGCATAATTCTCTCTAGTTCCATCCATGTTGTTGCAAATGGTAGAAGTTCCTTCTTTCTTTCTGCTACATAGAACTCCATTGTGTAAATGTACCACAGTTTTTTGATCCACTCATCTACAGATGGGCATTTAGGTTGTTTCCAGCACTTGGCTATTGTAAATAGTGCTGCTATGAACATTGGAGTGCATAGGTTCTTTTGAATTGGTGTTTCAGGATTTTTCGGATATAATCCCAGTAATGGAATTGCTGGTTCAAAAGGCAGTTCCATTTTTAGTTTTTTGAGGAAATTCCAAACTGTTTTCCATAGTGGCTGCACCAGTCTGCATTCCCACCAGCAATGCACCAGGGTTCCCATTTCTCCGCATCCTCTCCAGCACAAGTTGTTTGTTGATTTGTTGATTATGGCCATTCTGACTGGTGTGAGGTGGTATCTCATTGTGGTTTTTATTTGCATCTCTCTGATGGCTAGTGATGTTGAGCATATTTTCATATGTCTATGGGCCCTCTGTATGTCTTCTTTGGAGAAGTGTTTGTTCAGGTCCTTTGCCCATTTTTTAATTGGGTTGTCTGTCTTCTTGGTGTTGAGTCGTATGAGTTCTTTATATATTTTGGAGATCAATCCCTTGTCTGAGATGTCATTGGCGAATATATTTTCCCATATGGTTGGTTTCCTTTGCATCTTGCTGATGTTTTCTTTAGCTGAGCAGAAACTTTTTAGTTTGATGTAGTCCCATTTGTTTATTCTTTCCTTTATTTCCCTTGCCTTAGGAGATATATCAGTGAAAATGTTGCTACGTGGGATATCTGAAATTTTCCTGCCTATTTTTTCCTCTAGGACTTTTATGGTATCACGGCTTACATTTAAGTCTTTGATCCATTTAGAGTTTATTCTGGTGTATGGTGTAAGTTGGTGGTCTAGTTTCATTTTTTTGCATGTCCCTGTCCAGTTCTCCCAACACCATTTGTTGAAGAGGCTCTTTTCACTCCATTTGATGTTCTTTCCCCCTTTGTCAAATATTAGTTGACCATATGAACCTGGGTTTATTTCTGGGCTCTCTATTCTGTTCCATTGATCTATATGTCTGTTTTTATGCCAGTACCAGACTGTTTTGATTACCGTGGCCTTGTAGTATAGTTTGATATCAGGTATTGTGATTCCTCCTACTGTGTTCTTCTTCCTCAAAATTGCTGTGGCTATTCGGGCTCTTTTTTGGTTCCATATAAATTTTTGAAGTATTTGTTCTAGGTCTGTGAAATATGTTGCTGGTATTTTAATAGGGATTGCATTGAATCTATAAATTGCTTTGGGTAGTATGGACATTTTAATGATGTTGATTCTTCCCATCCATGAGCATGGTATATGCTTCCATTTATTTGTATCTTCTTTAATTTCTTTCTTCAATGTTATGTAGTTTTCTGAGTACAGGTCTTTTACCTCCTTGGTTAAGTTTATTCCTAGGTATTTTATTTTTCTTGTTGCTATGGTAAATTGAATTTTTCTTTCAGTTTCTATCTCTGAGTTTTTATTGTTGGTGTATAAAAATGCCTTTGATTTCTTAATATTGACTTTGTATCCTGCTATTTTGCCGAATTCACTTATTAGGTCGAGTAGTTTTTTTGTGGAGTCTATAGGGTTTTCTATGTACACTATCATGTCATCTGCAAATAATGACAGTTTTACTTCCTCTTTTCCAATTTGGATGCCTTTTATTTCTCTTTCTTGTCTGATTGCGGTGGCTAGAACTTCCAAGACTATGTTGAATAGGAGTGGGGAGAGCGGACATCCTTGTCTTGTTCCTGATCTCAGGGGGAATGCTCTCAGTTTTTGCCCATTGAGTATGATGTTGGCTTCAGGTTTCTCATATATGGCCTTTATTATGTTGAGGTATGCTCCCTCTATTCCCATTTTGCTGATAGTTTTTATCATAAATGGGTGTTGTACTTTATCAAATGCTTTTTCTGCATCTATTGATATTATCATGTGGTTTTTGTCTTTCATTTTGTTTATGTGGTGTATTACGTTTATTGATTTACGAATGTTAAACCATCCTTGCATCCCTGGGATGAATCCTACTTGATCGTGGTGTATGATCTTTCTAATGTGTTGCTGGATCCGGTTTGCCAATATTTTGTTGAGGATTTTAGCATCTATGTTCATCAGCGATATTGGCCTGTAGTTTTCTTTCTTTGTTGTGTCTTGACCTGGTTTTGGAATTAGGGTTATACTGGCTTCATAGAATGAGTTTGGCAGTCTTCCCTCTTCTTGTATCTTTTGGAATAGTCTGAGAAGGATAGGAGTTAGTTCTTTCCTAAATGTTTTGTAGAATTCACTTGTGAAGCCATCCGGTCCAGGGCTTTTGTGTGCTGGGAGTTTTTTGATTACTGCTTCAATTTCACTAGCTGTTATTGGTCTATTCAGACTTTCTGCTTCTTCTTGATTCAGTTTGGGAAGACTATAGGTTTCCAGGAATCTGTCCATTTCCTCTAGGTTGTCAAATTTCTTGCCATACAGTTGTTCATAATAATTTCTTATAATCCTTTGTATTTCTGTGGTATCAGTTGTGATTTCTCCTCTTTCATTTCTGATTTTATTTATTTGGGTCCTCTCTCTTTTTTTCTTGATGAGCCTGCTTAAAGGCTTGTCAATTTTGTTTATTTTTTCAAAGAACCAGCTCCTACTTTTGTTGATCTTTTGAATTGTTAGTTTAGACTCTATGTCATTTAATTCTGCTCTGATCTTGATGATTTCCTTCCTTCTACTTGATCTGGGCTTTGCTTGTTGTTCTTCCTCTAGATCTTGTAGCTGTAGGGTTAAATTTTTTATTAGATATTCCTCTAGCTTTTTTAGGTAGGCCTGTATTGCTATGAACTTTCCTCTTAGGACTGCTTTCGCTGTATCCCATAGGTTTTGGGTTGTTGTGTGTTCATTATCATTAGTTTCCAGAAACTTTTTGATTTCTTCCTTGATGTCATTGTTAACCCATTCATTATTTAATAGCATGTTATTCATTCTCCATGAGTTTGAATGTTTTTGAGTTTTTTCCTTGAGGTTGATTTCCAATTTTAAGCCATTGTGATCTGAGAAGATGCTTGATATAATTTCAATTTTCTTGAATTTGTTAAGGCTTGTTTTGTGTCCTACCATGTGGTCTATCTTTGAAAATGTTCCATGTGCACTTGAGAAGTATGTATATTTTGCTTCTTTGGGGTGAAAACTTCTATATATATCGACTAAGTCCATTTGATCTAGAGTGTTGTTCAGTGCCTCCATATCTTTGGTGTTTCTTTGCTTCGAAGATCTGTCCATTGTTGACAATGGGGTGTTAAAGTCCCCTACTATGAGTGTGTTGTTGTCTATATCTTTCTTGGAGTCTTTCAAAAGTTTCCTTACATATTTGGGTGCTCCTAAGTTTGGTGCATATATATTTATAAGGGTTATATCTTCTTGATGGATTTTTCCCTTAAGTATTATGAAATGCCCTTCTTTGTCTCTTTTTATGGACTTTGCTGTGAAATCTGTTTTGTCTGATATAAGTATTGCTACCCCGGCTTTTTTTTCATGTCCATTTGCTTGAAATACATTTTTCCATCCCTTTACTTTCAGTCTGTGTAGATCTTTTGTTCTAAGGCGGGTCTCTTGTAGACAGCATATATGTGGGTCATTCTTTCTAATCCATTCAGCTACCCTATGTCTTTTAATTGGAGCATTTAATCCATTTACATTTAAGGTTATTACCGATAAGTACTTATTCATTGTCATTTTTCCCCTTTGTACTCGTGTTCTTCTCTGTCTCTCTCTGTTTCTTTATCTTCTTAGAGCAGACCTTTTAGCATCTCTTGCATTGCTGGTTTGGTGGAGATGTATTCTTTTAGCCTTCTTTTGTCTTGGAAGCTCCTTATTTCACCCTCCATTTTGAATGAGAGCTTTGCTGGGTATAGTATTCTAGGTTGTAGGCCTTTGTTTTTCATTGCTTGGAATACTTTTTGCCATTCCCTTCTGGCTTGTAGTGTTTCTGCTGAGAAATCTGATGATAGCCTTATTGGAGTACCCTTGTATGTTATTAGTTGTTTTTCTCTTGCTGCTTTTAGGATCCTCTCTTTGTCTTTGAATGTTGCCATTTTAATTATGATGTGTCTTGAGGTGGGCCTGTTGGGGTTCATCTTCATTGGGACCCTCTGTGCTTCCTGGACTTGCGTGACTCTTTCTCTCGTCATGTTAGGAAAGTTTTCTGTCATTAGTTTTTCAAAGAGGTTTTCTATCCCTTGCTCTTCTTCTTCTCCTTCTGGAATTCCTATGATACGGATATTATTACGTTTCATGTTGTCCTGCAGCTGTCTTAGAACCTCTTCAGTCTTGTTCAGTCTTTTTTCATTTTGTTGCATTGTCTGGGAGTTTTTGTGTAGGTTGTCCTCCAGCTCGCTGATCCGATCTTCTGCTTCCTCTAGCCTGCTTTTAATTCCTTCTACTGTGTTCTTCAATTCAGAGATCGTATTTTTCATTTCCTCCTGGCTCTTATTGATAGCTTCTATGTCCTTTTTCATGCTCACGTAATTTTCTGTGAGTTCCTTGTAGTTTTTCTGGAGTTCTTTGAAGTTTCCGCTGAGCTCATTCAGCTTCTCCATAATCCATGTTTTGAATTCCATATCTGATAGTTCGCTCCCCTCTATTTCATTTAGCACTCTTTCTGGGGATTCTACCTTTCCTTTTGATGGGAGGTTGTTTCTCTGTCTCCCCATTTTTTTGACTCCTATTGTTTGTTGGTGCTTCTTGGAATGATCTGCACTTCCTGGATCTGCCTCTGGTGGCGTCAGATCATGTACCAGTCTGGCCCTAGGCAGCCTGTTGGAGACTTCCAGGGATCTACTGCTGTTGTCTGTCTTCTTTGATTGTTAATCTATTCAATCTGTGATTAGCTGTCAGGCTTAAGAACTGTGGGTGTGGCAGCTTAATTCCTGTAGGCAGGGCTTTTGCTTCCCCTCAGGCTGACGCCACTTGGAGGGGAATGGTCTACCCGCAGTACTGGGGATGAGTCAGCACTGGGACCCAGTCAGCTGCTCCTCCAGTTCTCCCCTCAAAGCCACCGTGCCAAATTCTCCCCAAGTGTCTCCAGTCCTCTCTGCCTTCCCTCTGCTTGAGCCCAGGGTAAGTGGTGGCCAAAATATTTTCGTATGTGATCCACTTAAGAGCTCTTTGTCTCCTGCTGTTTCTCTCCGGCTAGCAAGAAAGCCTGTGGCTTTTCGCTTTTCACAGCTGATACTATTTTACTTTCCACTCTGTCGCTGTAGGCTGGGAAGCCCAGCTGGGGGTTTAGACCCTGCCCTTCTCAGGGGGAATCCCCGTCTGCTGAGCTGTTTCTCAGTCCCTTCAGCAGCCACCCGTGTGAGCCCAGCCAGCCCTTCCGCGTCTCCGCACTCCCTACCGGTCACGTTGTGATGTAGCGGCCTTTTCTGTCTCTCCGTGGTTATAAGACTTCTTTCCAGCTAGTGTTCCGTTGGTTATTCCAGATGATTTCTCCAAAATTAAGTTGTAAATCCAGACTGGTCCTGGGAGGAGGTTAGTGTAGCTTCCACTTACTCCTCCGCCATCTTGGATCTTCATGGCACCTTTTAAATGTCAGGGAGATTCTGATGGGGTAGATACTATCCCTTATATCCCATGATCCAAATCAGAACTGTTAAGCCATGGTAAAGAACTTTCCAGACCCAAAAAGGAGTTCTCTTATATTTGAATCTTTAAATCTTATAAGTGCCTCTCAACCTGGCTTCTTTAATCTTTATCAACTCAGCCATATGTTAGTTGGAAATGTTTTAGCTAAACAATGGATGAAATCAGCCAACCCTTACAAGATTTAAAATTGACTGGAGCCATTGCTCTAGAACTCACACCGAAGCAGACCAATAAGTTACTCAAGGTGATTCCCAAATATTTGCAGGACAGATTAAGTGGAAGACCTTCCCTAGATGTACTCAAAGGAAGTACTGGGTTATGCTGCCCAGTTCAAAAAGGTCTTTCCACAAAACTGAGGAATTAAAAAATTAAATGAGGAGCCCCTTAATTTATTTTATTCAATATATGTAGCAGGTCTTTCTGAAAATATCAAAACCTAGTTAAACAACATGATCTTAATTGGGCAGATAAGTGCCCTCATGAGATTGCCTCACCAGCAAAACAGAACAAAACAAAACAAAACAACTCTCTAAAACCATTGAGGACAGTGATAGTAGAAAAAAGAATTATGGATTACCAAAGAAGAACTGCAAAACTAATGACCCTGCAACTTTAGTAATTTAACAAACTGACCCGACCAAATAATAACCCTGAAACAGTCCTCCAATCCTTACCAGTCCCTTTTCAGATTGATTTCTTCTCTGACACTCATCAATTTTTACTTGTTCCTTCTGCACCAATTAATTTATTTAGGGAAAGATTCTTCTAGAAACCCACTGAGTTCATATTTTGCTGTTCCCTAAGGGAGAAATATTATTAGATTTAACCTTCTCAAATAACAAGAGAGAATCAGAAATCAGTAATTTTCAAACTCCTTAAATTTATCCAACCATTCTCACCCTGCTTTCCAAGATCTGCCTGACTATCTTTGAGCACAATCTTTCACTGATAGAGGGAAAATCTATCCAGCAGCCCCTATCAAATTTCAAACAGATCCTAACAGACCTTTACCAAAACCTTAAGGTGCAGACAGGAATTCAGATCAGAATAGAGGAATTTTTAGCCCAGGGACTCAATATCTCCTGCAATACCCTTATCATCCCAATCCAGAAGCCTGATGAAAGGGGATAGTGATTTGTCCTCTAAGTGATTAATAGCATAGTTATTCCCTGGTATCCTGTAGTTTCTGACTTCTATTCCCTCCTATCAAATATCATTCCCAAAACTTGTTGTTTTTGTTTGTTTGTTTTGTTTTGTTTTCCCGCCTTAGACCTCTGCAGTGTCCTTTTCAGTACTCTAGTTGATTCAGAAAGTCAATATTTATTTGTATTCACCTGGAAAATTGATATATATCTAGACTGTCTTGCCCCAGGGGCATACTAAAAGGCCTACTTATTTTTCTCAAATTCTTAAGGCAGATCTTACAGGTTTTGAATTGCCCTGTATTTCTAACTTAAATCAATATATAGAACTATTTTGATGTGCCCCCTCTGAACAGGCCTGCCTAAAAGACTGTCTCAGCTTATTACATAATCTAGCTCTAAAGAGACAATAAGGTCACTAACGAGAAACTTCAATTCTGTCAGCCTTTTGTAAAATTTTTAGGACATCTCCTTACCCTAAGAGGAGCTAAACCTTGATCTTTCCTTAATACTGGGCATATTGGCTTTCCCCAAACCTCAAACTAAAAGACAACCTTGAGGGTTCTTAGGACTTTCAGGATATTGCTGCAATTGACTCCCTAATTTTTCCTTCCTCTCCTAAACTTTATAGCAGCCCTTAAATGCCTCTTCTTCTGATGCTTTACAATAGAATGATGAGGCTGAACAATCTTGTACTAATTTAAAGAAACAACTGACTCAGGCACCAATGCCAGGACACCCAAATTATAACCTTCCCTATTTTACATGAAAAGGAGTAGCCATCACTGTTATGTTAATTAAAACTACTGAAAAAGTAGTTATTGGACCTCCTCTCTCACCATCTGTGTTCCCCATGGAGTCAAGTCCCTTTTCAACACCCATTATACTCAATATCTTTCTGTTAGCCACCTCACCTCCTATGAAACACTCTCTCTTCTCATCTAACAATCACCTGCTATAATCTTAATCCTTCAACTCTCCTTCCCCTCCTTGATGATGTTCTCCATGACTGCATTTTCCTGACAGACCAGTTACTCCCTGACTAGATCTTCAAGACACTCCTTTGCCTAATGCTGCTTTCAGCTGGTTCACTGATGGGTCTCCTTTCCAGCCATTGATGGGTTCCTACCAAGCCAGTTGTATACAGTATTGATTCTTTAGAAGAGACTATAGAATCAGGCCCACTTCCAAATACTAGGTCTGCACAACAAGCTGAATTATATGCAATGACTAAAACCTGTATCTTAGCCAAAGACAAAACTGCTAATGTCTATACAGACAGAAGGTATGCTTTTGGTATACATTATAAATAACATGGATTCCTTACATCCTCATGACAACCCATCAAAAACAAAGATTTTATTCTTTTCTTTTTCTTTTTCTTTTTTTTTTCCTTTGCTACCCTCTGCCCAGTACCCCCCTTCTCTCTAGCAATCCCTTCCCCTTTAGTTCATGTCCATGGGTTGTGCATATCTGTTCTTTGGCTTCACCCTTTCCTATGTTATTCTTAACTCCCCCCTCTCTATTTTGTACCAACC
This sequence comes from Furipterus horrens, assembly GCF_987537825.1. Taxonomy (NCBI): domain Eukaryota; kingdom Metazoa; phylum Chordata; class Mammalia; order Chiroptera; family Furipteridae; genus Furipterus; species Furipterus horrens. Next base: position 22,865,955 of record NW_028327174.1, read on the forward strand.
AATTATGCTTCATAATCCCTGTACCATTTCCCCATTTCTCCGCCTCCCCCCTCCCAGCTGATAACCCTCCAAATGATCTCCATACCTATGATTCTGTTCCTATTCTGGTTTGCTTAGTTGAATTTTGTTTTTGCTTTTTAGATTCAGTTGTTGATAGTTGTGAGTTTGTTGTCATTTTAGAGTTTGTACTTTTGATGTTCTTTTTCTTAAATAAGTCCCTTTAACATTTCATATAATAATGGTTTGGTGATGATGAACTCCTTTAGCTTCACCTTGTCTGGGAAGCACTTTATTTGCCCTTCTATTCTAAATGATAGCTTTGCTGGATGGAGTAATCTTGGTTCTTAACCTTTTAGGCTCTATCTTACTTCCTAAACAATTGGCTATTATAAAGTTATGGGGGCACTTTTCTATGCAGGATAAAACTGCATTGGGAACCACTTAGGTGACATTGCCCCTAAATTAGCAGCACATCAATCACAAGCTTTTGCTCTCCTACTACCTTTTCTCCCACTTCTCTGCATGAGGTTGTGCCTTATCTGCAACTGTCCAAAACCCAAACCACTTCTCCAGACACTGAAAGGGGGAAATGAATAAAACAAAGTTGCTCTTTTGATTTAACTTGGCAGATATGGTTTAGACCAAACTGCTGCCCAGTTCTTCCTCTCAACCTTCAAAGAGAAGTTTTCTTTTTAAGTACATTTTATTGATTATGTTGTTACAGTAGTTTCAAATTTTTCCCCCTTTGCTCCCCTCTGCCAGTACCCCCCCTTCTCTTCAGCAATCCCACCCCCTTTAGTTCATGTCCATGGGTCATGCATATACCTACCTTCTTTGGCTTCACCCTTTTCTATATTATTCTTAACTTCTCCCTGTCTATTTTGTATTTACCAGTTATGCTTCTTGATCCCTGCACCATTTCCCCATTTCTCCCCCTTCCCTTTCCCAGCTGATAACACTCCAAATGATCCCTATATCTATGATTTTTTTCCTCTTCTGGTTTGCTTACTTGGATTTAGTTCTTATTTTTTAGATGCAGTTGTTGATAGTTGTGAGCTGGTTGTCATTTTAATGTTCATAATTTTGATCTTCTATTTCTTAAGTAAGTCCCTTTGACATTTCATATAACAATAACTTGGTGATGATGAGCTCCTTTAGCTTTACCTTGTCTGGAAAGCACTTCATCTGCCTGTCCATTCTAAATGATAATTTTGCTGGATAAAGTAATCTTGGTTGTAAGTCCTTGCTTTTCATCACCTCGAATACTTGTTGCCAGTCCCTTCTTGCCTGCAAAGTTTCTTTTGAAAAATCAGCTGATAGTCTCATAAGCACCCCTTTGTAGGTAACTCTCTGCTTCCCTCTTGCTACTTTTAAGATTCTCTCTTTATCCTTAACTTCTGGCATTTTAATTATGTGTCTTGGTGTGGTCCTCTTTAGGTCTAGCTTGTTTGGGACTTTCTGTGCTTCCTGGACTTGTATGTCTATTTCTTTCACCAAATATAGGGAATTTTTCTTCATTATTTTCTCACAAAAGTTTTCAATTTCTTGGTCTTCTTCTTCTCCTTCTGGCACCCCTTTGGTTTGGATGTTGGCATGTTTAAAGTTGTTCAAGAGGTTTCTAAGCCTCTCCTCATTTTTTTCAATTCTTATTTCCTCATTCTGTACTGATTGACTGTTGTTTTCCTCCTTATGATCCAAATCATTGATTTGAACCCCAGTTTCCTTCCCTTCATCATTGGTTTTGTGTGGATTTTCCTTCATTTCACTTAGCATAGACTTCACTTCTTTACTTATGCGTTTGCCGTATTCAGGCATATCTGTCAAGCCTGTGAGCATCTTTATTGCCAGTGTTTTGAACTCTGCACCTGTGAGGTTGGCTATCTCATCTGTTAGATTGGCTATCACCTTGTCTCCTAGTTTTCCCACTCGAACCTTGTTCCATTCCCCATTTTGGGCCATACTTCTCTATCTCCTCATTTTGACAAGCTCCTGTGTTTGTTTGCCTCTGTGTCTTAGGTAGAGCTGTTGCTCCTGTTACATTGTAAGGTGCAGAGCCTTAGGCTGGTTTGGCTCAGTGGATTGAGCATCGGCCTGCGAGCTAAGTGTCGCTGGTTCGATCTTCCAGTCAGGGCACATCAGAGAAAAAAAACTCTGACCCCAAAAAACCTCCGCTGCCTTGCAGCATACCTCTTCAGGGGAAAGGCTAAGGGAGTAAACCCCGACAGAAAATCCGGAGCCGGAGTCCCTAAGGCGGTTTGACGTTGTAGTCAACAGCGGCAACTCCTGCGGCGCACCTGAAGCCAAGCTGTATTGACTCCGTCTTTCCCTTGGACCCTTCAGCTGCGAAGAGAGGGGGGGGAGTCTGCTGCATGGGCAACAGCAGACCCTCCATATCACCCTGCCCAGGCTCTGTAGCTTCAGCTTCACTGGAGAGGACACTCCAGCGTCATCGCAAGATGCCGATTCAACACAGGAGGAGACAGATACCGTGTCACTCCCGAGTTGGACTGCACAGCCATTCTCGGCGGTGCAGATAGACTCTTAAGAAACTACACCATCGTCTCTCGAGACGGACGGCTGCCGACGGAGAAGGTGACCTGTTTCACCACATTGCAGCACTGTATGTGGGGGAGAGGCCTGAGAGGGAACAATGTCACTTGCCTAGCACTCACCCCTTTTCCAGGCACTTCTCCCACTTTGTATGGGACTGGCGCCTCTCTAGTTGTTGCCCTGGCCATCATTCCCAGAGTAAGTGGGTCTGCAGACATTCTAGGACAGTGTACAGTGTAGGCCCTTTAAACAAGTGGACTCTGCTGAGAAACTGGCTGTTTCTTCCTCCACCCCACTGGCTTTCACAGTTAAAAGCAATGAGGCTTAATTTTCCCCAGCACTGGGACTGTGAGCTGCGTAGTCTGGTCTGGTGCTGGGAGTGCTCCCCAGGTGTCCCTCCTGACTTTTTAAAATGTGTGACTGCGCTTCCCGGCAGCCTGACGCTGATACCACTGTTGCTGCCACCACACTGCATCCTCTCCGCCCCTCCTACCTGTCTGGATGAGTATTTCTTCTTTATATCTTTGTTTGTTGGACTTCCATGCAGCTCGATTTTCTGGAACTTCTGGTTGTCTCTAGTTTTGAGGTAGTTGTATTCCTTCTTAGTTGTGGAGGGAGACACAGTGTGTCTGTCTAGGACTCCATCTTGGCCGGAAGTCCCTTCAAATAGAAGTTTTAACTTTCATTTATAACCTTACCCATCGGAATGCAGAAAAAATGATTTAATTGGAAAAGTAATACCATCAGGGACCTTCCACCAGTATTGCACATCAAATTTATTAAGTATACAAAATTTGTACTCAGTGCAATCAGTATTGCTAATATATGTCAATATAGGTCACAAAACCATTTGAGGAATGGCAACTTGATTTTATCTAACTCCCACCTTCTCAGAATTATACCTTTGCACTTGTTGTAAATTGTATGTTTTCTCACTGGGCTGAAGTTTTTCCCTACTGTCAGGCCACAGCCATGGCCACAGGTAAAGTCTTGCTGGAAAAGATTATATCAACTTGAGGAGTTCCTAGAGAGCTACACGGTGATCGAGGAGCTCATTTCAAGGGACAGGTTGTCTGAGCCATTTGAAATATCTGATCTTTTTGTCAACACTTCCATTGTATGTACCATCCCTGCTCTTCTGGTTTGGTGGGTTACACAACAGCATAATTAAAACTCAATTGGCCAATATTTGTAGAGCATTTGGATCCTCATGGCCCAAAGCTCTCCCTTTGGTTCTTCTTAATCTTTGCTCCACCCCATTTGGTAAAAATAAACTTTCCCCTTTTGAAGTAATAGCAGGAAGATCTATAAGTTTGACTGAAGATTTTTATTCACCAATTCTTATTAAAGGAGACATTTATTGTCAAGAATTAATTAATGCCTTGCAGAATAATTAACCTTCCACAGTGTGTTTCTGGGAGACAAAGACAAGTTTCCCCATTTACACCCAGGAGACTGTCTGCTTCAGCTGACAAAGTTGCCTTCAGAATGGGGAGCAGACATTTCCCCTGGACAAGAAACAGGCATTTTCCGCAGGACAAGAAGTAGGTGATCTTTTAAAAAAATGTAGATGGTCTTAAGAGTAAAACTGACACCTCATGCCTGAACTTTCACCAGAATTGTGAAAATTCTTCTTTCGCCCTATTCCTTACCATTTTAATCCTCTTACATCTAGTTGAGAACCCACAGACTCTCGCTCAAGATCCTCTAGAAGTATCCTGGGATTGTTGTGTTTTTCCCCCTGGTACAAAGTCCTAAACTCTTAATATTCCCCATTAATTCTGTACCTCCTGATCTCTCCTTCATCCCTCACATTAATTGTTAAGTCATTTACTCTGTCTTTCTCACCTTCTTTACTGTTTAAGTTTTCACCAGTGACAATGACAACCAAATCAAGCATTCCCTTTCTTCTTATTCCTTTTTATAACCACCTATACTTGGAAAATATAATGCCTTGATAAAGTTCTCCCAAAGCACCACTGAAGGGGGCTACCTCTCTGATTGTTGGATTTGCTACCAACTCCCTCAGTCAATAGAAGACCAATACTTACCATTAGTTCTTGTAACCAATTTTGATACTGTTCCTGACCCTATTATTTACCAAGACTTGGCCCCATCAAATTTTACCTTTCAAGTAAATGTCATTAAGGTAGAAAAAGTCTATTTCCCCATTTATCACTAATCTCTGTTCTTGTCAACACTGACAAAAGTGAATTTAAATCTACGTTTAACCTCAAACCTAGCCCTTCTCAGTCTTCTCATTATATACTTCAACAATGTAAACAGGATGAGGAATAAAATAAATATTACTAAATTCTATAGCATTTATCTGCCTATTGAATATAAAGCAGATGGCTTTTGGCCAGCACGGCCACAATCACACCCTGGGTTAGAGGAAATATTTTCTATCATACCTATGAATCAATATATAAGTGAGACTACTTTTATTTTTAATCCTCACACAAGAATATGTTTATTGATCTGAGAAAGAGAGAGAGGAAGAGAGAGAGAAAGAGAAACATTGATGTGAGAAAGAAACATTGATTGGTTGCCTCCTATGTGCCAGGACCAGGAATCGAACCTGCAACCTAAGTATGTGTCTGTCATGTCAGGATGACTGTAGCCAGGATCCCCACTTCCACACACATGTCTTTTCCCAGTTCTTCCTTAGGTAAGAGAGTGCCTTAGTGTACAAGTGTCACACTGTCTCACAGTTCTTGCCCCGTGCCACTTTTGTTTAATTTCATATATATATGAGCCCCTGCTGTTCAGGGAGTGTGGATGCTCTGTTTGTGTCTCCCCTGCCACCACAAAAATAGAATAATAGTGGATCATCTTTTCCAGTCTCGCCTGCTGCTGTGAGAATCAACTTGGTACAAATTCCCTCTCTAATGCTCCACTGACATTTTTCAGCCTTGCTGAATCCAAAGTTAACCTGCCTGGAGCAGAGCTCCTGCGATACACTTGGCACAGTTGGCAGGATTTACCGCAGATGGAAACTATGGTACAGGGGTCAGCCACAGTCACTCAGGGTGGGCTATTGGGTTGGCCTGCCACGGATATGTGGTTTGTGGTGGTGACCATGTTGGTGGCTTGGGTATCCATGCAAGATTAGGAGGGGATAGAGGTGACTCCTAAGGTGATAGAAGAGGGCCTGCTGAAGATAGGGGGCTCTCTAGAGAAAAAAGGTGCCCAGCAAGGTGCTGGTGCTGCAGGCTGGCTTTTTCTCACTATTCTGTATAAAGCAGTCCAGGAGTCACTTCTATTGGAGGCACAGGTATGAGGGTTGAAAGAGGACCTTTCCTGGGAGCAAGAAATGAGGGCTTCCTGGGAGAAAACAAGGGAACTATTAGAGGCAGAAGGGACTGCCCTGAGGACCCAGATTGAACCAGTCCCTTGAAGAGATCAGAGGTAAAGTCATAGACTCCTCAGAGGATGACAATGATGGGGAGGGCCAGATTCCGCCTCTCTTTCAGGCGCTACCAGTGGTAATGCAGAAAATTAAGACTGAGTGTCCCCGAATGGGGGTGGGGGGCAAGCCCAGTCCCTTCTGCAAATCATGGAGCACTTCCCAAACGCAGAGCTGGTGGATTTGGGGAGCTGATGGGGAATGCAAAAGGTGTCAGAATCTTTAGCAGCTTGGTTGCTTAAGATTATGGGAGGCAGGTGTAGGTGGCATTTCGCTTTCTGGTTAGGAAATGGGTAAGCTTGCATCCATCACCACACACCTGGCACTGAGACAGTAGCTCCAGAATGCATACCGGACTCCATCATTCCCTGTTAGATTGGATCCTGACAGCCCCTTGCATTACGTGGCCAAACACAGGAGATTTGTCACTATGACCAGTAGGTGGCAGTCGTATACTGGATTACAGCAGATATTGCAAGAATGGGGAATGAGGAATCTATTTATAATTTGAATACTCATGGCCCAGACAAAGAAGTGTTCACAGCAGGAATGAGGGATTTGGTCCTACAAACTGTGCCATCACAGTTATTCAGACCTTTAGTAGCTATTCTTACCCCTTATAAAGGCCATGCCGTCAATGTGGTGACCAAAACCATAGCTGACCTCAAGGAGGCAGAAGCTGTCTATAACAGGAAGAGAGTGTGGGCAGTAGGGCCTGTAAAGGGAACAGAGGGACCAGTCAAGTTCATTAGGACCCAGATATGGGTTGATCTCCTGGAGGCAGGAGCCAATAGGGAGAGATTAGACAGAAAGGCTAACAAGGTGCTCTTGGAGCTGTGGCAACAGTTGAAACCAGAGCAGCAGTTTTGCCCACTACAAAGGAAGGGAGGGAACCCCGGAGCAGGTAATGAGAAGCGATGTGCACCTCAAGTGCAGGCTCTGAGTCTATTGCAATTACTTGCAGAAGTCATCCAGCAAAGCCAAGGATCCACCCGATGGCAGGGATTGGGTTTTCTGGTCTGACTGAGGAGAAGGCTGAGGGGCCAGCCTAGTGGGGCCAAGGGAGACCAGAGGCCACATGTAGAGCTTACTACCTATTGCTCTCCCAAAAATGTACAATAGGTGCTGGCCTTGGTGGACACAAGAATGGACCAATACTAAGCAATACCTCCTCCCTGGAGGTCATCAGGAGACAGGTGATACTGTTAAGGAACTATAAAAGTTCCAAATAATTCATCCAGCACATAGTCCTTACAACTCCCCTGTGTGGCCTATGAGGAAACCAGATGGCATGTGGAGGATGACAGTAGAATACTGGGAATTAAATAAAGTAATACCACCATTACACGCTACCACACTCTCAGTAGCCGATCTAATAGATAAATTAAGCCATGAGCTGGGAACCTATCATTATGTTCTTGATTTGGCCTTTTTCTCCATAGACATAGCAGTTGAGTGTCAAGATCAATTTGCTTTCAACTGGAAAGGCCACCAATGGACCATCACTGTATTGCTGCAGGGATATCTGCATAGCCCAACACTGTGCCATGGACTGGTGGTGTAGGATTTAGCAATGTGGCAAAATCCCTAAATGATGCAATTGTATCATTATATTGATGATATCATGCTGACTTCTGACTCTCTTACAGATTTAGAAACTGCTGCGCCTACCTTGCTGAAGCATTTGCAACAGTGAGGATGGGCAGTAAACATGAACAAGACAAGGACCTGTCTTATCTGCCAAGTTCTTGGGGATTATCCGGTCAGGTAAGATGAAGGTGGTGCCAGAGGCAGTAATTGATAAAATACAGGCAATTCCAACCCCCCACAATGGTCAAGCAGTTACAGGAGTTCTTGGGTATGTTGGGCTACTGGAGGGTGTTTATTCTGCATTTGGTGCAAATTCTGAAATCCTTGTACCACTTGGTAAGGAAAGGAACAGATGGGACTGGGAATACAAGTGTAAGAAGGCTTTCGCTGCAGTTAAACAGGCTGTAAAAACAGTATTGGCCTTGAGTGTTTTAGATCCAAAACCTATGTCACCCCCAAAGGGTATGGTTGAGGTCTATGGAAATGGCAAGAATGGATCCGACAACCTATCTGGTTTTGGTCTCAACTTTGGAAGGAGCAGAGGTTCGTTACTCCCTAACAGAACAGCAGCTAGCTGCCACCTATCATGCCTTGATAGCTACAGAGCTTATTATAAGGATTGCCCCCATAAAGCTGATCACAACTTATCCAATAGTAGGCTGGGTATGTGACTGGAGGCAAAAGCCCAAAAGCAGGGTGGCAAATGCTCACACTAGCAAAATGGGGTGCATATTTGCAACAGAAAAGTACCCTGTCCTCAAGCCCCCTAAGTGGGGAGATGCAACAAGTCCTGGAGCCTGTATAATACCTTGGGACACAGTAGACTGAAGGACCAATGCCTGAGCTGACTACCCTTGTGAGCCCCTATAAAGAAGGCCTACCCCCGATACCAGAGGATGTATGGCATGCAGATGGGTTGAGCTGGAGGCAGCCTACCACATGGAAAGCCTTGGCTTTCCATCCTAAGACAGAAACCATATGGGTGGAACATGGAAGAGGAAAAAGTAATCAGTGGGTACAGTTACAAGTTATATGGATGCCCGTTACCAATGAACTCTCTCCTCTCTTGTCATTTACACTGACAGCTGGGCCGTGTATGGCAGTTTGACTCTCTGGTTGCCCACGTGGCTAGACTCTGAATGGATGGTGGCTCATAGGCCCTTGTGGGGCCAAACCATGTGGCAAGACCTATGGACATTAGGGAAGTAGAAACAGGTAACTCTGTACCATGTTACCAGACATGCCCCACTTGTCTCACCTGGAAATGATGAGGCAGATACCCTTGCTCAGATATGGTGGCTAGAAGAAGCTCCAGACTCAGACATGGCCACCTGGTTCCATAGGTGACTCCTTCATGCAGGTCAGTGCACTATATGGACAATAGTGAAACAATGGGGATTGACCCTGACCTTTGATGCAGTGGCACAGGCATGCCAAAAGTGTATGGTCTGCTCCCAGCACCAACTATGGCGGGTTCCCCGAGAAGGAGGTCACATAGCCCAGGGTCCATTGCCACTGGTGAGATGGGAAGTGGAACACATTGGCCCCTTACCAATTTCAGAAGGTTTCCAATATACTTTGACTTGTGAGGATACTGCAACAGCTTTGTTGGTGACATTCCCTGCCAGGCACGCTGATCATCAGACCACCAAGAAGCACTTAGAAAAACGGTTTTCCACCTATGGCTGCCCACTAATTATAGAGAGCTACCAAGGAACTCATTGTACTGGAAAGGGGTTACAGACCTGAATAAAGGATCTGGGCATCCAGTGGAAGTTTCATGTCCCATATAATCCACAGGGGGGCAGCATCATTGAAAGGTATAACAGTCTGTTAAAAAAAGGGGATTTATGGAGAAGACAGGTTCTCTGAAGGGGTGGGCCTCATGGTTATGGACTGTGTTACACATCCTCACTGAGCAGACAAGGAAAGGAGAGCTCTCTCCTATTGATTCTTTGCTCCAACTAGCCACGGCCCCCATATTGAAGCCTGGTTTTGAAGACAGAATAACATTCTCTTGCCCATGCTGACAACCTTGAATCTGGATTACATGGTGTGATGGACCTGGCCTTGGGTGTTTCGCCACATGGGTCAACAATGGTTAGCATTGATGGCCCCACGGTATTCAAGCCAACTTGAGGTGTATACCTTGGATAATAGCCACGTGGCCTCTTCAGGTCATGGTGGTATACTTGAAGGGTGCAGAGACCATGAGCATCTTGAGGGGCAGTTTTGCTCTTTCATTATGGCCAATGCATGCCCCTTCAAGAACTTACATATTGACACAACAGTAACTTCCCTGGGGAGGGGAGTAAAGGTGCAATATAGAAAACTGGGGAGGAACCCTATACCTGCTACTGTGTTCTCAAGATTCCTCTTTAGGATGAGCAGGATCCACCCTTGTTAGTACTGCTAAAATGTATTTTTTATTGCCCTTAAGGTTGGTCTATAGCAATATATATGTGGATTGGGCATACACTTTGCTGATGCGGCAAACCTTTCGCCATACTGGGTCTGCACAGAGATGCCAAGCAGAACTGCCACTGGCTTACCATAGGGAGTACAACCTGCCAATGACTGTGCATGGCAGTGGCTGCACCATGGACTCATGCTGACCCCACCTCCTCATGGAATGATACATGGACTCAAATTAAGGGCTTGGTACGCAGCCAGGTGAATCACCTTAGGCCCCTGTTAGGGTACTCACTCTGGGATGGGCTAGGCTTGCTAACAGCAGTGATGGTGGGGTTAACATACCCTACTACCTCCGTCTAGAATGCCAAAATAGCACCAAGCCTGAGATTTTCCACAAAACCCATCTTGTCTCTGATGTGGATTACTGGGGAAGACATGGCAGTGCCCATGTGGGTGCATTCTCAGTTCCTTGGGGGACCCTGTGGGTTTGCAGGACCCACAGATGGCGCTATTTGCCCTTTAACTGAGCAGGATGCTGCACATGGGGGGAACCATATGTTTCAGGTCACATCTTATCTACCCCGAAGCAAGTGCCCACTAACTGAAAAACACTTAAGGCTAGGCACCGGGAAAAAGAACTGCTTGGTGGTTCTGTCTGTTAGACATAGTCTCCCTGCAAGGTGCAAGTATAGTCACAGAGGCAGAAGTAACCGCCTTGGCCAAGCATACAGCACAGGCCTTTAATGTGACTCACTATGCTCTGTCCCTTCTCAATAAGAAAGTTGGGCAACTGAACAATGTTGTGCTGCAAAATAGAATGAACTAGATATGCTTTGCTCCACACAGAATGCAGAGTGTGTACCCCTGATGCCCAACACAATATATCCCTTGCATTACAACAGTTACAAACCCTGGCTGGTTTGGCTCAGTGGATTGAGCGTCGGCCTGCGAGCTAAGTGTCGCTGGTTCGATCTTCCAGTCAGGGCACATCAGAGAAGGAAAACTCTGACTCCAAAAAACCTCCGCTGCCTTGCGGCATACCTCTTCAGGGGAAAGGCTAAAGGAGTAAACCCCGACAGAAAATCCGGAGCCGGAGTCCCTAAGGCGATTTGACGTTGTAGTCAATACCGGCAACTCCTGCGGCGCACCTGAAGCCAAGCTGTATTGACTCCATCTTTCCCTTGGACCCTTCAGCTGCGAAGAGAGGGGGGGTCTGCTGCATGGGCAACAGCAGACCCTCCATATCACCCTGCCCAGGCTCTGTAGCTTCAGCTTCACTGGAGAGGATACTCCAGCGTCATCGCAAGATGTCGACTTAACACAGGAGGAGACAGATACCGTGTCACTCCCGAGTCGGACTGCACAGCCATTCTCGGCGGTGCAGATAGACTCTTAAGAAGCTACACCATCGTCTCTCGAGGCTCTGTAGCTTCAGCTTCACTGGAGAGGACACTCCAGCGTCATCGCAAGATGTCGATTCAACACGGGAGGAGACAGATACCGTGTCACTCCCGAGTCGGACTGCACAACCATTCTCGGCGGTGCAGATAGACTCTTAAGAAGCTACACCATCGTCTCTCGAGATGGACGGCTGCCAACAACAGTTACAGGATGAGACGGTGGGTATAACCAAACTCACCTATGACCTGCTGGGGGTCTGGTGGGCCTCCCTAGCCTTTGGATGGTGTACAGTCTAAATTACAGCTCTGTGCTTTGTGCTTGGTATTGTCTTTTGTTGTTGCAGCTTATATTGCTGCTGTGGGATTTGGATGCAGTGCTCCAGTTTTCTAGTGCAGGGCCCCTTGTGGAAGAACCCTGTCACGTAGATTGTGAGGTGAGAATCCTGGAGGGGTAGAGCATCCTGTCGGGATGACCATCGTCAGGATCCCCACCTCCACGTGCATGTATTTTCCCAGTTCTTCATTAGGTAAGGGAGTGCCTTAGTGTGCAAGTGTCACACTGTCTCACTGTTCTTGACCCCGTGTCACTTCTGTTTAATTCCATATATATATGAGCCCGGGCCCTGGCTGGTCTGGTTCAGTGGATTGAGCGTCGGCCTGCGAGCTAAGTGTCGCTGGTTCGATCTTCCAGTCAGGGCACATCAGAGAAGGAAAACTCTGATTCCAAAAAACCTCCACTGCCTTGCGGCATACCTCTTCAGGGGAAAGGCTAAGGGAGTAAACCCCGACAGAAAATCCGGAGCCGGAGTCCCTAAGGCGGTTTGACGTTGTAGTCAACAGCGGCAACTCCTGCGGCGCACCTGAAGCCAAGCTGTATTGACTCCGTCTTTCCCTTGGACCCTTCAGCTGCGAAGAGAGGGGGGGTCTGCTGCATGGGCAACAGCAGACCCTCCATATCACCCTGCCCAGGCTCTGTAGCTTCAGCTTCACTGAAGAGGACACTCCAGCATCATCGCAAGATGTCGATTCAACATGGGAGGAGACAGATACCGTGTCACTCCCGAGTCGGACTGCACAGCCATTCTCGGCGGTGCAGATAGACTCTTAAGAAGCTACACCATCGTCTCTCGAGACGGACGGCTGCCGACAATATATGAGCCCTCGTTGCACAGGCAGCATGGATGCTTTGCTCCTGTCTCGAGTGCCACCATGAGAATAAATTTGGTATGAATTCCCTCTCCAACATTCCACTGTCATTTTTTGGTCTTGCCAAACCCAAAGCTAACCTGCCTGGAGCTGAGCTCCTGCAGTACAGTGCTCTGAATGGAATCAAACCCGCAAACTTTTGGTGTACAGGATGGTACTCCAACCAAATGAGCCACCTGACCAGAGCTAGGCTATGCCTTTTAAGATAAGTTCTATATAGAAATTTTCCACATCTTAGAAGGACGAATTAACAGCAGAATATCAAAAATTTCATAAGGGAGAAAAATTACAAAAGCTTACTCAACAAAATCTATGAAAAACCATATTGGGTAGAGGAAGAATTTGTTGTTGTTAAAAGAATATAATAAGAAGGAATTAAAGAAAAGTTAAGTATCTAAAAATACCTTGCTGAAAAGAAAGTGTTTATTTCATGTGTAAATTGCAGCATAGAGATTGCAAGAATAATGTACAAGCTGCACTGCTGAGTAACTGATATTTCTATACTGTAACATCATTGTGTTCCATTTACCTAAGGTTTAAATTAAAAAATTACAATTTAAATTGCCTTCAGAAAAAAATTTGGGTTAATTTTTATATCCCAGGATGTTTTGCTGTGATACATTTGGCCATGTATCATTGAGCCAAAAGTACACCTGCAAATAAGTATAAAGGTAGTCATTGCCTCGTTTGTGAGAGGGGGAGAAAAACTGGAAATGATTTAAATGTCCTTCAGAAGTGTGTGGTCTATAAATTATGGGAAAATTTAAACAATGATATTAAGATAGATGTCCAAGTGCATCGATGAATAGAAAGATAATTTTCAAAACTTAGAAGTATGCACAGTATGATTTTATTGCTATAAAAGTAGATAAACAATATAGTATACAAACTGCATGTAACACAAGCTTAGAAAATGTCTCAGAGTATATATAAGAAATCATTAAGTGTGGTTGACTTTAAAAGTGTGTATTAAGGGCAGATTTCACTCTTATGTGGAATCTAATGAACAAATTCAACTAACAAGCAAAACAGAGACAGACTCATAGATGGAGAGATGACAGCTAGTGAGGGGTGGGTGGAGTAGGGGGTGGAGGGATTGAGCAAAAAGGAAAAAGGACTCATGGATATGGACAGCAGAGTAGTAATTGCTGGGGGGATGGAGGTATAAGGGAACTAAATAGTAATGGAAAAATTACAATAAAGAGTAAACTTTAAAAATATAAATGGGAATCTAAAAACAACAACAAAAAGGATAGATGGGAGGTTTTCTACCTGTCATATTCTTCTTCTAACAGTAACCATAAAACTATTATTTTTATAATTTGAGGAAAAATAAAATGAAGGATAAAATTATATACATACTTTGGCAGGTAAAACATTGTTTGTTTACTAATTATTAATATGTAGTTAATTGTATATTCATAAATTTATATAATTATTTATTGATATTGACTATTGCTGATTGATCATACTAAATAAACGACTGTAGTCATTATGGTTCATCATTTAACAATTCATATAACTCATTCACTAGATAATTTCTCTCTTTTCACTAGTCAAAAGCCATTTGCTGATAATACACATATTAAATATGTTTATATTTTATAATATATGCATATAATTTTTAAACATTCTTTAATGTACAGGAAACTGACTAATGCATTGAAACAATGAAAAGTCCCTTTGAGAACAGAATATTTCCTAACACGTGGAAAGTCTGTGAATCATTGGGTGTGGGGATTACCAGGATATATAGAACTAATGCCTCCTGACACTTGTGAATTTATATCAAGTGAATCCAGTTTGATCTTATTCTTAAGTATTTTAAGGAAGAAGATGAAACATTGCTGTATCTACTAACATCCCAAAAAGCATATTCTAATGTCTAGCTGAAATTGCTTCTTCTGACATTCAAATTCATTTCTCCTAATATAGCCCCCAATATAAAACAAAAATTCCAAAGAAAATATATGCATAACTTATAGACACAGACAACAGTATGGTGATGGCCAGAAGGAAGAGGAATGGGGGCTGGGTGGAGGGGGGCAAAATTGGGAGAATGGGGACATCTGTAATAGTATCAACAATAAAAATAAAGTTTAAAAAATGATATTAACTACCAAATAAAGAATATTACTTTAAAACTCATCTGAAAGTTCTTTGGTCATAATTTGCCAAATGAGTCTTTCTATTTGAGGTATAATATAAAATAGTAATAGAATACAATTATTTTATAGCGAGTGGTTATATTTTTAAAATCCCAAATAATTCTGAACAATAGAGTTAAACTAGGCTTTAGAGTCTCTAGGCTTTAGAAGCTATGTTATGATGTAAGAAATTGAGCTGAGTTTCAAAGTCATCAAATGATAGGAGGCTATTCAACTGAAGTGGAGCTGTAAAATAGCCTACTAGTTAGTACTTTGAAAAAAGGATTATAAATCCACAGATCTAATTTATTTTTAATTAAATTTATCGGGGTAATATTAGTTAATAAAATCATATAGGTTTCAAGTGTACAATTCTATGATACATAATCTGTGTATTGAATCATGTATTTGCCACCCAGGGTAAAATCTTGATCCATCACCATGTATTTGGCTGCACATGAAGGATGAAGAAAAAACATAATGAAAAGACACTCACGTTGCTACATATTAAATACTTACACTGTGTGCCCAGGTTTGTGCTAAGTGCTGTAAAGATGTAGAGTTTGTCTCCTTTTCAGTTAAGAAATATGTGGTAGTAAAGACCAAAAGTGAGATTGGGGTACAGAGGTAGACCCCACAAGTGTCAAGGAAACATTGAGGGATGAATAAGGCCTGGAAGAAGGCGGAAAAATTTTATCCACCAAAACAAGACAATATTTTTGAAATCACTCATATTTTTCTATGACCAGCCTACTTCTGTTGTACTTACTGTTTCATCATTTCCCCATTTTGTTGTTGTCTGGAGTGCAGAGACCGACTTTTTGTCCAGTAAACTCCCTTGTCCTCCTTGTGCAAGAAAGGAAATCCTGAGGTGAACACACAGCCACCGAAAAGTTAACATTCTTATATCTTGGGGTTGAACTTCCTAAAATAGGATATAAAATGTTCATTCCTAAAGATTCCTTTTCCTTGAAACTTACCAACAAAACACTCTTGGACTCAGAAACTGAGGAGAGAGAAAGAGGAAGAGGGAGAAAGAAAAAAGGAAAGAGAAAAAGGATGTGTTTACCCAAATCATCTGCATCACAGTGCACAGGTAAAATTTGCAATTTTCCTTTTTTTTTTTTTTTGTGGAATAGGTGATAAAAAAATGTTGAAGGATAAGACAATAGAAAAGCATGCAGTAGAGTCAAGAGTGACAAAGAATAAAACAGAGGAAAATAAAAAAATGGTTAGAAGAGTATATATTATACTGGAAAGATCACTGGACTTAAGTTCAGGGAGAGCTATGACTGTTGTTCTTACCTTCTCTGTGTTTCACTGTGTCCCGTCGGGCAAGGCACTTCATTTCTCTGAAACTGCCTTTCCTTGTCTGCAACTGTGTACTGGGAAGAAAGAGAAGAGAAACTACTAAGTGAATTCAACCTTTTATCTGATTGGTTTATAAAGGGCTTGGAAAAGGAGGCACTAAAAAGAGGAGAGCAAGAGAGAGACAAGAAAAATGGAGAGGGAGAAAGGGAATGAGGAGGGGGATGAGTGACTTAGGAAAGGAAAACTTGGCACATCTTCCAACTTCATGAATCAGTCTTAAAATTAGTAATGGATTACTCTAGTGGTTCTGACAGTGTGGTCCCCAGACCAGTGTCCTGAGAACTTATTGGTTCCATACCAACACTAACTAAATTTTTTTGTTGTTTTGTTTTTATTTATTTATTTATTTATTTTATTTTTGGTTTTTCAATTACAGTTGTCCCATTTTTCCCCCATTTCTCTCCCACAATCATATCCCTCCCCGCAACTAAAATTTTAACTCTGGGGATGATGCCATCTGTGTTTTAATAAGTTTGAGAATTACTCAATATAGACAATGCAAGAGGAAGGAAATATGTAAGGTTAAATTAGAATTTCTTATGCCTCTTGCTTAGGAAGGATTGACCATATTTATGTCTTTCTACAGAGAGAGGATGCTTCTCTTACCCACTGGTCCTTTGGACTGTTGCTGGGGTCTCCATCTTACTACTCAGTGCCTGTTTTATCACCAGATGTGTTGGTGAGTTCTGAAGGTCAAATTCAATCTCCCTGGTGAATATTAGGAGTACATTCTTTCTTGTTGCCTGTAGGCTCTCTTCTCCCATAAAGAGTATTTATATTCCACTGTTCCTCCTATTTGTCTCCAGGTTATTCCTCAAGCCAGAAACACCAACTAATATATAACTCTTTCCAAATTTCAGTAGCTTCTGCTGCACTTTTCATAATAGACAATTTTCATATCCATGATGGCCTTGAGTCCTCTCCTTTGTCCCTGTTATTGATTAGGGTAACCCTTTCTATGAGGTCCTAGCCAGAGTAATGACAAATCACTTTCTGGAAGGAAGGGTAGAGGGGGTTAAACTTGGCATAATAAAGAATGCTAACACACTTGTTTTCTCTGCATCTTTGGGCCTGAAATAAGGTACAGTCACTTTTATAAATTAGGAAAGCCATAAAATGTAAATTCCCTCTTCTTTCTTTCAGTAAATCTCAGTGCCTCTCCATGCAGAAGGAAAAGTAGATAGTAAGAAAACATCATGATAATTGTTGGCACTTTTCTTATAAATACAAAAATGATAAAATTTATTTTATCAAGAGTAATAAACATTAACTGTTCCCTGTCCTTACAGTGACATATCAAATCTTTCAACTCTGTGATGAGAAAAAGGTCCCACAATATGAGGAGTTACTGGAATTCTCCTGCAACAATGATGGATTGGGTAAGATATTCTTTAAATTGGAACATCAAAATTTACTTATCAATATTTTTGGATTTATAGATTGATTTGGAGATAAATAAAGTAGTTGGATTAGGTCCTGTTTTTCAAAAACAAAATGTAAAAACTGGCCTGTACTGTAATAGAAGAACAAGGAGAGGAGTTGAATAAGACAGGAAATGAAATAGCATTGGAGCAGGAAATCACAGGGATATTATAGCAAACTCTCAGAATAAACATGAGGTATATATCTGAACAGTAAATCTAGAAATGGATGGTGTTATCCCCAGGAGTGCACTTTTTTTTTAAATTCATCACCTGCTTCCAAAATGAAGTACAGGGGGAAAATATGTATAGAATATGGAATTTGGAAATACCTCAGAAATATACTTGGTATGCTTTTTCATATAGTATTGTTCCAAGTCTTAGGAAAATGCCATACAACACTAGAAAATGTCTTCCTTCTTTGGGCTATAATTTCCTCACCATCAAATCAAAAGACTGGACTATTTATTTTTAGTCTCAGAAATTTAGCCCACCTGTACAACCAGTTTGGAGATTTTGTTGAGAGTGCACTATTTGGGCCACATGACAAATGGTTGAGATAGCTAGTGTGTGAGGTATATCCAGAAAATAAGGATTATGTCTCAAAAGACAAGAATATTGCTGTCCACGTTTATTGACAGAGGAATTACCTAAAGTCTTAGATAGGAAGATGGGGGAGGAGGGTATGAACAAGGAATTCCAAGGCTTCTGACTATAAATGATGAACTTCACAGGGCCAGATGAATCTTCTCATTTTCTTAGTTCACATGGGACATTCATGGAAACTTCTCTCCTCTTAGGTTCAGTC
Organism: Furipterus horrens; assembly: GCF_987537825.1. NCBI lineage: Eukaryota > Metazoa > Chordata > Mammalia > Chiroptera > Furipteridae > Furipterus > Furipterus horrens. The sequence continues at coordinate 22,884,272 of NW_028327174.1, forward strand.
AAGAATTGCTGTCCATTGCGCTGGATACATTTTCAATCTAGCTGCTACTTTTTTTCTACTAACACCATGACCTGGTCAGCAAGTTTAAAAAACTGTTCAAGCATGGGAGCTCATCTGGTGGTTATCAACACACAGGAGGAACAGGTAATTTGAAGTACAGCCTCCACCAGTGTCAGTGTAGCACTCTCCACATGATCTATCCCTTTTTCCATACATGTGTACAGTGTTTGGACCACAACTAATATTTGTAAGTGAATGTACTGAACTGCATGCTGTTCTTACTATTTCTGTAAGTCAATACCTATCTAATTTTTCATTTCTAGAAGAGTCTAAGAATAAAAGAAATTTCCATGTTTAGTTTCTTTATTAGTAAGGCAGAAAAAGGGGAGTTGGGAGTCCATTTTAGAATGACCATTATGTTTATAAACCTATTTGAAAGAGAGAAAGCAAACAGTGCCCATTACCTTTAAGCTGTCATTAATAATGTTTTATATTAATTTATGCAGATTTGTCTATAAATAACAGAAGATAAACTTTGAGTGAATTATTGAGAAACTTGTTTGTTGAAGGTTCTTTTTTGTTCATTTAATTTTATGTTGTATATATTTTTACCATAATAAAAAAATCAGAAGATAATCTCCCACAATCTTAATATTTCAGGGCCATGTATCTATCATCTTTAGTCCAGATCCTACCTTATCTCTTTAAATAACAATTGCCTTCAACATTTGTTTAGAATTTGAGATAACGGATCTATTTTTTTTTTTTTACTCTGTATCTTCCATAGGAGTTCCTTTTCCATGCAAAACCTAAAGAAAGAGAGTTTTATATTGGACTAACAGACCAGGTGACTGATGGTCAATGGAAATGGGTGGATGGCACACCTTTCATGAAGTCTCTGAGGTAATTTCCTTCTCCTTCTTGTAGGAGAATTTAACACTATCCAAAATCTTAAAATTAGCCCATTGTTGAAGGGAGTTCTCAGAACCTCCTTCCATTCCATGAGATATATTCAGGATCATCCTATTGCTCATTTCCTAAAACCATCTCAAATATAAAGGAAGTAGATGAACAGGAAAAGAGGAATAGAATTGAATGCTAACACTTTGGAAATGCAGCAGGAACGAAGCATGAAATTCAGATTCTTAAGTCCCTAAACTGTAATCACTAAGACAAAATTAGTGATTTGAAAAAGACAGAAGATTCTTCTGGGGTGAAAAGCGAACTCCTTGATACATCTCTTTTCTCCTCAGTAGTGACTTTTCCGCATTAGAACACCGCATTTTGGAGTTTTCAAAGTTTTGATCTCATTCATTGTCTCACTTGCCTAAGTTACAACTTTCTGAGATACATCGATATGATTAACTTCACTTAACATTTGAGGAAACTAAAGGTCAGGGGGCTTCAATCGATTCTGAGAGTATAGCCCACATGCTCTGATACTTAAAAAGCTGGTTCACTACAACACTGTAACACCAGTGAAGGGGGCACCTAAGTTAATATGCCTCTGTGTAGAATAAGGGGAATCAAATCAAATGTGACAGGACATATGAGTGCAAAGAAAACAAATCCACAAGGACATCAGTCATTCCCATAACCTCTCATTCAGTGTCTAAATCTTTGAGGAAGTATGACAGAATGGAAAGAATCAGGTCAGCTTTACTACTCACAAAACTCTACAACTTAGACAAATGGTTTAGCTTTTCTGAGACCCCTTTTCTTCATCAATAAAAGAGTGAGAAGGGTGAAAGTATTAAGCAAAGAAAAAAAAAAAGACTCATGGACACAGACAACAGTATGGTAATTGCCAGAGGGAAGGGGGAGTGGGAGGTAGAAAAGGGTAATCGAGGAATAAATGGTGATGGAAGGAGACTTGACTTGGTATGGTGAGCACACAATACAATAAACAGATGATGTATAATAAAATTGTACACCTGAAACCTATATAATTTTATTAACCAATGTCACCCTAATAACATCAATTTTAAAAAAAGAGCTTATAATACCTACCTCGCAAAATTGTTATGAAGTTAAAAACACAAGTAACTTGCCTAGTATATTAGGTCACTTTACCTCTTGTAGCTGGGACTTAAAATCTCCCATGTTGGTTTTTTTTTCCAGTTTCTGGGATGTAGGGGAGCCCAACAACTTAGCTACAGTGGAGGACTGTGCCACTATAAGAGACTCTTCAAATCCTAGGAAAAATTGGAATGATACGCCCTGTTTCCTCAAAATGTTTCGGATTTGTGAAATGCCAGAAAAAAATATTTTGAACAAATAAAAATCTCCAAAAACAGAAGGCACAACTTAAATGTATAAATGAGGAAGAACAAGAGCATGAACAGAGCCACAACTCCAATATGAGAAACATGTGCATTGCACTTCATAAGGACTTCAAAAGTGTTGCTTTGGTGTAAATAAAAATAAGTCGTTTTGAATGTTATAATTCATGAAACTGACTGAAGAGCATTTTTCGCTTTATTAGTCTATCAGGCCTTCTTCTCAGAATATACCAGGCAATTCTCTAGCAAATGCTGTGAGAAGAAAGGCATGACCCTTTTGGTACATCTGCTTTGTTTCTGAGAGTTTATATGAAAATATAGAGACAAAGAGCAAGTACAGAGTTTAACAAAGAAGGTTTTGGAAAGCATCTGAATCCAGGCCCTGTGTCAGCTCCTCTTCTTTCTAGATTCTGAAGTCTGTCCTCTCTTCTTGGTTTCATACTAGTTTTATCCCCTGCCCAAGCATATATTCTCAATATGTTCTTCTGTACAAGGAGGAAGAAACTTCTTCAAGTCATGACTTATTATGGCTCAAAAAACTCATGTGGCCCTGGCTGGTGTGGCTCAGTGGGTTGAGCACTGGTCTGAAAACTGAATGGTTGCCAGTTCAATTCCCAGTCAGGGTACATGCCTGAGTTGTGAGCCAGGTCCTCAGGAGCGCACGAGAGGGAACCACACATTGATGTTTCTCTTCCTCTCTTTCTCCTTCCCTTCCCCTCTCTCTAAAAATAAATAAATAAAATCTTAAAAACAAAACAAAACTGGTGTGGACTTTTGGGCCAAGGGCTTTTATTGCACCTTATTAGGAAAAAGCCATGCTAACCTTCAGCTCCAAGCAGACTGTCATCCAGTCCACTCCCTCTTTTCTCTGTTCTCTTCCATTGACTAGTTGGATCTCACTTGAATTTGTATCTATTGCTCAGCTAGGGCCAGAGTTCAACAGTCAAATTATCCTAAGAAAACATTCAGCTTGACACTTTTTGATCTCAAGCCTATCCACTTATTGCATAATATTCTATTAATACTGATAAAGTTACTCAAGAATATGTAAATAACATGACAGCTTTTATAATCATTTTTCTTGAACACAGCACTTTAAAGAGACCCTCAAAATTCATACACTGAAATCGGTGTGTAATTATTGAATGGGAAAATCCAACTGAATGAGTAACTATATTGGCTTTCTTTACAAATCTTTATTTTTCTTAGGCACAAGTGTCTTTTTTATTTTTTATTTTGAACAATTTAATGGTTTTCTGCACAATATACATCACATTTAAAATTTAGCAAGGTTTTTAACATCTGATTCTTGTTAACAGCACACCTTATCCTATCCTTTCATCGGGTTTTTCAGAGATTTGATGCTCAACAAATTTTAGCTTTTATAAACACATTTTATGATTAAGGCACTGATCTGAAGGCTTTTCAGGACCTAACTTACCTCTGAGTGAGGTGCTATCCCATCATGGAAGCCCATGGGCACAAAGTCCTATCTGATGTTTAGAAAAAAGGCTGGATGGGAAAATTCCTCGCAATCCTGGAATTACCTAGAGAAGGGATCAGTAAGGTGGCCATGTTCAATACTTAACATTTCCATAGCTTGTAATAAAAATACCACAGTTCGTAATAAAAATAAGCACTTATCCCTAACATGCAGTACTGCAGATGCAAGTTAAACTTATCTGTTAACAGTTGCCTGCTGTTTTCTGCTCCCAGATGAAATGAAGCATCTCTTCTGATAATGAAGAGAAACCTGTCTGAGGCAAACGAAAGATTGGCAAACAGCACAGCCTCCTCTGAATCCACTTGATCCCACTCATCTCTGAATTACTTCAGCTTCTTTTATTCTGGGATTAATGTAGTGTTATCATTTTCTTTTCATTTCATTTATTTTCTGCTTTTATAAAGCAGTATTTTGAGATGGACGTTTGATCTTCATTGTATTCATCAATTTATTTTATTTTATTAATTCATTATTTTCTCAATTCCTTATTTTACTTCTCATCAATTCGTTATTTTTGTGGGTATAGCTTGATAAGCCATACTTTATAATGGTAGACTCCATTAACTTTAAATTGATAGCTTTCATTTGCTCTTTTTTTTTTTTTTTTTTTTGGCACATGTAGACAATATTTTCATCAGTAGTAAGGATCTCAGGGTTATGCCTTTTCCCCAATGAAGGTATGAAATACACTTTTCCACCTTTACTTATCATTCACCAAGGAGCTGTTACGTCTCCACCTAGGCCATCATTATTGCCAGGCTGGTTATGACTCAGAAGATGTTATCTGAAAAAAGTCTACAGAAAAAAAAGTTTCCCCTCCCTCATTAACAAAAGCCCACCCTTTATCAGTTATGATTTAAAATACTTAAGCAGAAATAAAAATATACAACTGACAATAACTTTAAAGCATACCTTAACATCTTGTTTTGTAGTCATACAAAGGAAAAACATTTTTCCTACATTAAAAGAAAACTTGCTTTATGTGCAACTGAAAACAGAATCTTATATGATAATACAAAAGCTACCCTCAGAAGAAATCACTTCAGGATCATTAAGCCACTTCCTCTGCTTTGAAGCTCCTAGAGTTTTAAGTTTTATTAAATCACCTGAAAAAAAATTCCAAAAGAGAACCACACACACTACCAAATCCAAACCTGAGGGTTTCAAACACTCCCCCAAGATGTTCTGTGTCAGCCCACTGGGCTAGACCAAGCCCGACTCTTTGCTTCCCCACGCCCTACACTTCGACCCCAGCAGGTCTGTCTGAACCTGCCGTGCTGCTCAATTCAAAACCTGAGGGAAAACAGAAACTTGAAGACTGGGAGTTACTTGCCAGCTTGAAAGTAGCGATTTCTTACTTTTCCACCCTAAGTATTTTTAAGTTCTCTAGCATGAGTTATCTGAAATCATAAACTAAACAATTACCTAAACCCAACCCTCCCAACCCCAACCGTAACAGGCCACTGCCAAAAACTAATTACCAAAATTTGCCCCTCCCCTTCAATAAAAGGAACTTCGAAGTCACATTATTTGAAAACTTAACTTCAACATCTGGCCTAGCCAAGCTCTTCTGAAGGTCTCCTGAGGTGCCTGAATGTGACCCGCAGCTGCAGTGTGCGGTACACTTCGGCTTCAACTTCAGGGGAAAAAGCAGCTCCAACCCCTAAAGGCGTTGTTGCCAACAGCGTTAGCGGTACAATCCTTCTCTAACCCAGGGTTTGTCAATAGTACTATAGAATCTGTGGAAAATCTTAGGGGGAAAAAATACATTCTCTCCCCCACCATCTTCCCTGTTAAGACCACCCCAAAATACTTCAGGTAAAGGAGTTACATACTTCAAAATCTGATTAAGGGGTGGAAAAAGAGTAACTACCAGCCATTTCTCCAACGGACAGCTCCGCCACAGACCTAGTTTTTAGAAACTGTAAACCTGTGGCGTTCTAGTTTTCCTGATACTGGAGTTTCTTTGTTCCTGCCACCTTGAGTCATTTGCCTTTGAGATTGTAGCCAGAGCTAAGGGGAAAAGAACTCAAAACCTATTTTGCTCCCCACCCCCACAAAAACTACCCCCCTCCACGAGTTATATGCCCAAACTCGACATTCACAACTATTCACAAAACTAAAACATTGCATTACCCCAAGCTAAAAATAAAAACTGCTTACAAAAACAATTTTGTCTCAAATTCATTTGTTTCTCTCAAATTGGTCAAAAGACAAAACCAGAAAACTTGCCATCTACCATTCCTCCGAGCCTTGTCAGTCTGCCCTCAAAAGCTCCAGATAAAATAAGCCTGAAAAAGAGAAACCTACAGCACCCGGAAATCGGCCTACATTCCAGATGAAAGCCCTTGCCGCTCAGGTACACCACTGCCCCGTTACCATTAGGAAAGTCAATGTCACCACTCCGGTTACCGAAACCCTGGACGCGGCCGTGCTCCCGGACTTCTACCAGCGCCGGCTGCCTGCACGCGGCTGGCGCACTGGGGCCCCGGGGCGCTCGCGCTCCAGGTTCCTCTATCTGTCCCTCTATCTGTCCTCCACCGCCCGCTCGCCGCCTCCGCGCGGTCGCCCAGGCGCACGCTGGCGTCGCACATCGCACGGGCTGCTCCTGGCTGGCACCCTCGCCTGGCTTCACCTCCAGATCGTTAGGGCTCCTTCCTTCTGGCTCGCTCCCTCCACATCGCACTGGCTGCCGGACTCCTCTCCCTTCTGCACCACCAACCGCCGCTGGCTGCCCAGTCCTCGCTTCACCGCACTGGCTCCCCGAATCCTGTCTGTCGCTCCCGAATTCCTAGCTTCTCTGAATCCACTTCTGGGTGGCACCTGGGTCAGCTTTCAATTAACGCTGGTCCTCAGGATTTAAATCATCTGAGCTCAGTCCGATGCAAAAACGTTAAATGGGTGATTATTCTTGATCTCGAATTACTTCAGTCAATGAGGCTTTTTTAAGTTTTCCAAAGAAAACTAAACTAGCGTATTTAGGCCTTTCAAGTTTTTAACTCTTCCTAACAGCCTGCCTTAGTTTTTAAATTACTTCAGTCCTTTTAGTAGCCTTTTGCTATGATTTTTAACCGATTTCCCTTCTAGCTTCTTGCGGATTATCTTCTAAGTTAGTCCTGGTCTACAGCAGTTTAAACATCCTCATCTTCTCAAATCCAACTTCTGCAACACCGGAAATTAAACTCATGAGCTTTTACAATAAATTATAAATTAAAAACTCGATTTCCTCCTCAGTTGCTTTTTTTTTGGCTCTAAACTTTTCTATCTTCTAATTTTGACATCTTGTATGCTTGTGTCCAACAGCTTTTCTACCTAGCTCGCTTTTTTTCCTTTTCTAACTGAAATATTTCCCTTGACAGTATTTTCAAATTTGTGTCTTCTGGTTTTCTACTAAACTTCTATCTTCTCATTTTCTATCTTCTACCTTGCTTCTAAATTTGTATCTGTGCCCTTGGTTGCTTTGGTTTTTCTACTTTTGCTTTCTACCTTTTGTGTTTAATTTTCATTTTCCTGTCTTTTAAAATGAGTGTTTTATCTTCTATTTTTCTATCTTCTCTAAGTCTTCGTCACCTTCCTGTTCACTTGTCTTCTGAGTTTTCCACTTCAAATTTCTAGTTTTTCCTCAAATTTTATCCCATCACTCGTAAGTTAACGTTTGCCAATCTTTAATGCTGCTTTAAGAGCAACTAGGCTTCAACTGACGCCATCTTAACTGCGCCATGTATTTAAAGGTCTATCTCTTCCATCACCTATAATCTTTTTAAAAGACGGCCTTTAAAATATTTTAATGATCTCCAACTTCGTTAAAGTAGACGATTATTCTATTTATGCCACCTATGTTTTAATGGCACTTTAAGTTTGCCCTTCAAGTAAGGCTTTTTGAATTCGGACTTTGAGAATTCTATCAGCCATTTCTTTGAAAATTATTTCATTAAGTAGTTTCACCTCAAACTCCTTCATGTTCTAGAAATATTTTTCTTCTCTCTTCCTTTCTGAAACTACTTAAATCTTCATATGTTCCCTTAAGTAAGATCTTTAAGTTATAAAAACTACTTTAAATTTTTAAATCTAAGCAATATGTCGATAAGTATTTCCGCTATTTAAGTTTCCTAAATAAATGTATTAATTTCTATCTCTTTATAATTGAAAATCTTATCTGGTTTCCTCAAGCAGTGCCTGCCGCCTCACCAGTCACCTCTGCGCTCGCTGCCTGAATGCCTCTAGGCATAAGTGGTTTTGAAATCAATACTCGTTTAAACCAAATCTTTCAACCTAAAAGTAATCCAATAACTATGTTTTAAACTCGCTAATTCTCTTTTTCAAATTATAAACATCAAAGAGAAAACATAGAGATTTTTTGTTCATTGTTATTTTCCTATAGGTAGCTATAACTGATTACTTAAAATTTTATTTCAATATTGAAAGACATGAAAAATTTCTGACTTCAAATGTTAAATGGCAGGATGGAAAGATATATATGTATATATATATAATCTTATCTAATTCCTTATCTGTGGTTTTGTTTTCCATGATTTTGGTTACCTGTGGTCAACTGTGGTCTGAAAATATTGAATGAAAAATTCTACAAATAAACAATTCATGAGTTTTGAATTGTTTACTGTTCTGAGTAGCGTAATAAAAATCTCACACCACCCCACTCTTTCCTGCCCAGGTCATGAATCATCCCTTTACCCAGTGTCTTATCTCCACCCTGCAAACACTACCTGCACATTAGTCACTTAGCAGCATCTCCATTATCAAATCAGCTGTCATGGTATTGAAGTGCTTGTATTCAAGTAACCTTTATTTCATTTAATGATGACTTCAAAGGGCAAGAGTGGTGATGCTGGCAGTTTGAATATGCTAAGGGAAGCTTTAAAGTGTTTTCTTTAAGTGAAAAGAGTGTATGGGAAGAAAAAAAAAAGCCATAATACACACACACATACACACACGCACACACATTCAGAAAGGAATCATATAGCAGATGATGCTTTTAAAATATTAAATTTAATTTTATTTAAATTTAACAAATAACAAATTGAAGTTATTTTGAAACTTTAAGAATTTTTTAGGCTTTATAAGTTAGCAAAAAGAATTATTTCCTAAAGGTCCCTCTCAAGCAAATGAAAACTATGAAGAATCATGTAAAATATTCTTCTTGCCCTTCTGTTTTCCCAATTCCCTTTTCCTTTTCCTCTTCTTAACAATACAGTCTTAAAATGACTCATCAGATGGTACAGAGCAAGGTAGCTTTTACGTATGTAGGCATGCGTGTATGGGGTGAGGTTGGGTGAAGGGGTGCAAAATTTCCCCCACAGGGATTTAGAACTTGAGTCTGTGTAAGGGGAAGAGTGGGGGTAGGAAAGGTAGTAAGGGTGTGGGGGACCTATTAGATTCCAGAGGCCCTCCTGGTGAGGTGGCGGACTGGCCCAGACTGGGGAAGCCTAAAATAATTTGAGGAACATGGGTGTCTGAGTCCAAGTAGGAGGACCAACTGGAGGAGTCACAAGTCATATGGTGGGATGAGGAAGGTCACACAGGAAGCTCTAACAGGTCTCGCAATCAAGTTTTGTCCATAAAACTTGCACATTTGGTTATTTATTCTTGGGAATCTTATAGTTATATTGCTATTATAAGTGTAATATTTTATATAAAAACACTATATTTTGCAGGTATTATATAGAAATATTGTTGATCTTTGTGTATTGATAATTTATTCAGAAACATTTCTAAAACTTTGCTATTATTTTAAAAACTCTTCAGCTATAGATTCCCCTATATTTTCTATATAGATAATTATATTGTCTATATAGTTAGCTATTCAGGACTGTAGTCACTGAACACTAACCACTAGTTCTAGTTGAGAAATGCTGAGAAGTATAACATACACACCAGATTTTGGAGGACTAAATTGGAAATTAAAGTAAAATCTGCCACTAATAATATTTTATGGACTACATGTTGAAATGATAATATTTTGGATATATTGGTTTAAATAAATTATTAGAATACTTTTTTGATGTGGTTAATGGAAAATTTAAACATGTATGATTCACGTTTTTTAGCTTGTTTTGTATTTCCTTTAGACAATTCTAGTCTGCAAATAATGATAGTTTGGGGTTTTTTCCCTTTCCAGTTCTTCTGGTCATACTAAGCTAATTAGGAGTTGCATAGAAGCGGCTATAAGTGAGCATTCTTGTTTTGTTCTTGACTTTAAAGAAAACACTTCTAATTATTTATCATTAAATATAATGGTTGCTATAGATTTGGAGTAGATCCTCTGTGGAAAATTCCTTTTCTTTCTTATTCGTTAAATGTTTTATACTAAATGGTTTACTGGTTTTATCAGATGATCCTTAACCATCTCTTTTTAATATCAGATGTTAACATTAAAGTGTTAATTGCTAAAAGTTAATGTCAGTTACATCAGTAAGTTTGTATTCTATGTATATACATGTACATTGTTTAAAAATCCAAATTCTTCTGCAGGGGTTATAAATTAATAATAGTTGCATTCTGCCTATTCCTTATTCCCTTGCTCAAGAGGCAGACACATTCAAATTTTTAGATGTTTCTTTTGTTACTGCATTCTATGTTTCTAAATAGTATAGTTTGTATTTTTATCTAATAGTATATACTATAATGTCTTGTTTTTTTCAATTTTGTATAATTTGGCCATTTCTCCACATTAATAAAAACAAGAATCTCTCTCTCTCTGTAACATACACCTCCCATCTCTCTGATATCACTATATCATAACTTAATTTTGTTAAATAAATATTCAACACTTACATTATTATAATATATAAATATTATTCACAGCTGAATGATATACTGTGTCATGATTGCTTATACTCTCTTAAATACATTTTGCTTTTCATGTAACTATTATTGGCATCATTTTTATATTTATTTAGTTTTCTATGTAATGATTAATAATTCATCCCTTAACTCTCCATAATTATGCATCACCTTCAATGCATTCAAATGCATTCTCAGTCCCATATTTTTATGGAGAATATAATCTTTTTGGAACTCTGATCTGGGGTTGTTCTCAAGTATGTTCCATAATCATTCGTCGGCAGCCGTCCGTCTCGAGAGACGATGGTGTAGCTTCTTAAGAGTCTATCTGCACCGCCGAGAATGGTTGTGCAGTCCGACTCGGGAGTGACACGGTATCTGTCTCCTCCCGTGTTGAATCGACATCTTGCGATGACGCTGGAGTGTCCTCTCCAGTGAAGCTGAAGCTACAGAGCCTGGGCAGGGTGATATGGAGGGTCTGCTGTTGCCCATGCAGCAGACCCCCCCTCTCTTCGCAGCTGAAGGGTCCAAGGGAAAGACGGAGTCAATACAGCTTGGCTTCAGGTGCGCCGCAGGAGTTGCCGGTGTTGACTACAACGTCAAACCGCCTTAGGGACTCCGGCTCCGGATTTTCTGTCGGGGTTTACTCCCTTAGCCTTTCCCCTGAAGAGGTATGCCGCAAGGCAGCGGAGGTTTTTTGGAGTCAGAGTTTTCCTTCTCTCATTATTTTGTTGTTTTCTATTACATAAAGATTTTTTTGTCATTTTTAAGGTTATTTCAAATTATGGAATACAATAAAACACTAGTTATTTATAAGGAATAAGCTTTCAAGCTCTGTGTTAAGTAAAAAACGTGAGGAGTATAGGGCTACTATGTAGGTAATATTCCCATTAGTGTAAAAATTGTGGGGAATATATATGTTATATAACACATGTAAACATATGAAAATATGAGGAATGGCTCATGTAGTTACTCTGAAGAAGCATTTAGGTACTGGAATTCAGGGTGGAAGAGAGGTTTACTTTATACTTTTATTAATGTTTTTACTGTTTGCCTTTTAAAAGATTTATCACATTATGTCTTCAAAGACAAAAACAGTTTAAATTTTTTAAGTAAAAAAATTTCCCACATTATTTCTTCAAAGATAAAAACAATATTTAAGTTTTTTAAGTGTTTCAGCCTTCTAGGACTACCACAGTGTACTAATTAGCTTCTTTTTTTTTTTTTTTTCCATTTTTTAAATTGTTGTTCTATTACAGTTGTCCCATTTTTACCCATTGCTCTCCCCGGCCAGGCCCACCTCCCCCCTCTCCCACAGTCAATCCCCACCCTGTTGTCCATGTCCATGGGTCATTTCTATTAGTTTCTTGACTAGACCCTTCCTCTTCTTTCTCCCTTCACCCACTCCCACCTCCCACCTCCCTCTGGTCACTGTCAGTCTGTTCCTTGTTTCCATGTCTCTAGCTCTATTTTGCTCATTTCTTTGTTGTTTTCATTAAGTTCCTGTATTAGGTGAGATCATATTATATTTGCCTTTCACCGCCTGGCTTATTTCACTAAGCATAATACTCTCCAGTTCCATCCATGTTGTCAAAAAAGTTAGGAGTTTCTTCATTCTTTCTGCTGCAAAGTATTCCACGTTGTAAAGTACCCCAGTTTTTTGATCCCCTCAACCACTGATGAACACTTCAGCTGTTTCCAGCATTTGGCTATTGTAAATAGTGCTGCTATGAACATAGGGGGGCATAGGTTCTTTTGAATTGGTGTTTCAGAATTCTTCGGGTATAATCCTAGCCGTGGAATTGCTAGTTCAAAAGGCAGTTCCATTTTTAGTTTTTTGAGGAAATTCCATACTGTTTTCCACAGTGGCTGCACCAGTTTGCATTCCCACCAACAGTACACTAGGGTTCACGTTTCTCCTCATTCTCGCCAACACTTGTTGTTTGTTGATTTGTTAATGATGGCCAATTCTGCAGGTGTGAGGTGGTATCTCATTGTGGTTTTAGTTTGCATCTCTCTGATGGCTAGTGATGTTGAACATTCTTTCATATGCCTCTGGATCCTCTGTATGTCCTCCCTGGACAATGGTCCCTTTCCCATTTTTAAATTGGATTGTCTGTCTTTTTGGTCATATAAGCTCTTCATATATTTTGGAGATCAAACTCTTGTCTGAGGTACCATTGGCAAATGTTTTCCCATATCTTTGATTCCCTTTTCGTTTTGCTGATGTTTTCTTTAGCCGAGCAGAAACTTTTTAGTTTGATGTAGTCCTATTTGTTTATTCTTTCTTTTATTTCCTGTGCCCTAGGAGATATATTGGTAAAACCATTGCTGCATGGGATATCTGAGACTTTACTGCCCAAGTTTCCCTCTATGACTTTTATGGTGTCATGGCTTTCATTTAAGTCTTTTATCCATCTTGAGTTTATTCTGGTGTATGGTGATAGTTGGTGATCTACTTTCAATTTTTTGCATATCTCTGTCCAGTTCTCCCAACACCATTTGTTGAAGAGGCTATTTTCACTCCATTTTATGTTCCTTCCCCCCTTGTCAAATATTAATTGGCCATAGAGATCTGGATTTATTTCTGGGCTCTCTATTTTGTTCCATTGATCTATATATCTGTTCTTATGCCAGTGCTAGACTATTTTGATTACAGTGGCCTTGTATAGTTTGATATCAGGTATTGTGTTTCCTCCTACTTTGTTCTTCTTTCTCAGGATTGCTGATGCTATTCAGCATTATTTTTTGGTTCCATATACATTTTTGAAGTATTTGTTCTAGGTCTGTGAAACATATCATTGGTATTTTAATAAGGATTACATTCAATCTATAAATTACTTTGGGTACTATGGACATTTTAATGATGTTGATTCTACCCATCCATGAACATGATATATGCTTCCATTTATTTGTATTTTCCTTCATTTCTTTTTTCAGTGTTCTATAGTTTTCTGAATACAGGTCTTTTACCTCCTTGGTTAAATTTATTCCTAAGTACTTTATTTTTCTTGTTACTATAGTAAATGGGATTAATTTTCTAATTTCTGTCTCTGATATTTTATTGTTGGTGTATAGAAATGCCTCTGATTTCTTAATATTGACTTTGTACCCTGCTATTGACCAAATTTACTTATTAGGTTGAGTAGTTTTCTGGTGGAGTCTATGGGGTTTTCTGTGTATACTATCATGTCATCTGCAAATAATGACAGTTTTACTTCCTCCTTTCCAATATGAATCCTTTTTACTTCTTTTTCTTGTCTGATTGCTATGGCTAGAACTTCCAATACTATGTTGCATAGAAGTGGAGAGAGTGGACATCCTTGTCTTGTTCCTGATCTTAGGGGGAAAGTTTTCAGTTTTTGCCCATTGAGTATGATGTTGGCTGCAGGTTTCTTGTATTATGTTGAGGTATGTTCCCTCTATTCCCAGTTTGCTGAGTGTTTGTATCATAAATGGGTGCTGTACTTTATCAAATGCTTTTTCAGCATCTATTGATATGATCATGTTATTTTTGTCTTTCATTTTGTTGATGTGGTGTATTACATTTATTGACTTGTGAATATTATATCATCTTTGCAACCCTGGGATGAATTCCACTTGATTGTGGTGTATGATCTTTTTAATATATTGCTGGATCTTATTTGCCAATATTTTGTTGAGGATTTTAGCATCTATGTTCATCAGCAATATTGGCCTGTAGCTTTCTTTCTTTGTAGTGTATTGACCTGGTTTTGGAATTAGGATAATACTGGCTTCATAGAGTTTGGGAGTCTTCCCTCTTCTTGGATTTTTTGGGATAGTTTGAGAAGGACAGAAGTTAGTGCTTCCTAAATGTTTGGTAAAATTTGCCTGTAAAGCCATCCAGTCTAGGGCTGTTGTGTGCTGGGACTATTTTGATTACTGCTTCAGTTGCAGGCTTTCTACTTCTTCTTGATTCAGTTTGGAAGACTATGTTTCCTGAAATTTGTCCATTTCACTCAGGTTGTGAAATTTCTAGTCATGTCATTGTTCATAGAATTTCTTACAATCCTTTGTACTTCTGTGGTGTCAGTTGTGATTTCTCTTCTTTGTTTCTGATTTTATTATTTGTGTCCACTTTCTTTTTTTCTTGGTGAGTCTGGTTAAAGGCTTGTTGATTATGTTTATCTTTTCAAAGGAACAGCTCCTGGATTTGTCAGTCCTTTGAATTGTTCTTTTTGTCTCTATGTCATTTAATTCTGATCATATCTTTATTACTTCCTTCCTTGTACTTGCTCTAGGCTTTGCTTGTTGTTGTTTCTCTAGTTCTTGCAGATGTAGGGTTAGGTTGTTTATTTGAGATTCTTTTATCATTTTTAAGTAGGCCTGTATTGCTATGAACTTCCCTCTCAGGACTTCCTTTGCTGTGCCCCATAGGTTTTTGGGCTGTTGTCTGTTCATTTTCACTTGTTTCCAGAAACTTTTTTATTTCTTTCTTGATGTCATTGTTAACCCATTCATTATTTAATAGCATGTTATTTAGACCCTGTGAATTGGAATGTTCTTGAGGTTTTTTCCTTGAGGTTGGTTTCTAGCTTCAAGTCATTGTGATCTGAGAAGAAGCTTGATATAATTTCAATTTTCTTGAATTTGTTGAGTCTTATTCTGTGTCCTGACATGTGGGCTATCTTTGAAACTGTTCCATGTACATTTGAAAAGAATATATATTTTGCTTCTTTGAGGTGAAAGGTTCTGTATATATTAATTAAATCAATTTGATCTAGAGTTGTTCAGTCCACAATATCCTTGTTGTTTCTCTGCTTGGAATATCTGTCCATTGTTGGCAATGGGGTGTTAAAATTCCCTACTATGAGTGTGTTGTTGTCAATATCCTTCTTGAGGTCCTGCAAGATTTTCCTTGTATATTTGGGTGCTCCTATGTTGGGTGCATATATTTTCACAAGGGTTATATCTTCTTGATGGATTGTTTCCTTAAGAATTATGAATTGTCCTTCTTTGTCTCTTGTTGTAGCCTTTTTTGTGAAGTCTGTTTTGTCTGATATAAGTATTGCTACCCCAGCTGTTTTATTCATGTCCATTTGCTTAAAATATTTTTTCCATCCCTTTAATTTCAGTCTGTGTAGATCTTTTGTTTTGAGTTGTGTCTCTTGTAGACAGCATGTATGTGGGTCATGTTTTCTTATCCATTCAGCTACTCTGTGTCTTTTGATTGGTGCATTTAATCCATTTACAGTTAATGCTATTATTGACAGGTGCTTATTCTTTGTCATTTTTCCTATTTGTACCTGTGTTCCTCTCTATCTCTCTCTGTTTCTTCATCTTATTAAAGCAGACCTTTCATCACCTCTTGCAATGCTGGTTTGGTGGAGAAGTATTGTTTTAGCCTTGTTTTGTCTGGGATACTCTTTATTTCACCTTCCATTTTGAATGAGTGCCTTGCTAGGTAGAGTAGCCTCAGTTGTAGGCCTTTGTTTTCCTTTGCTTGAAATATTTTTTGCTATTCCCTTCTGGCTTTTAGTATTTTTGTTGAGAAATCATCTGATAGCCTTATTTGAGCTCCTTTGTATGTTAGTAGCTGTTTCTCTCTTGCTGATTTTAGGTTTCTCCCTCTGTCTTTTAATTTTGCCATTGCAATTATGATGTGTCTTGGAGTGGGCCTCTTTGGGTTAATTTTCATTGATACCCTCTGTGCTTCCTGGACTTGCATGACTTTTCCTCTCATCAAGTTAGGGAAGTTTTCTGTTATTACTTTTTCTACAGGTTTTTTATCCCTTTCTCCTCTTCTTCTTCTGGTATCCCTATAATATGAATATTATTATGTTTCATGTTGTCCCACAGCTCTCTTAAAACCTCTTCATTCTTTTCAGTCTTTTTTCATTTTGTTGCACTGTCTGGGGATTTTTTTCTATGTTGCCCTCCAGCTCACTGATCTGATCCCCCATTTCATCTAGCCTGCTTTTGATTCCTTCTACCATGTTCTTCAATTCAGAAATTGTATTCTTCATTTCCTCCTGGCTCTTATTTATAGCCTCTATGTCCCTTTTAATGCTGGTGTAGTTTGCAATAAGTCCTTGTAGTTTCCTTGGAGTTCTTTGTAGTTCCCCTGGAGTTTGTTGTAGTTTTCTTTGAGCTTGCTGAGGTCATTGAGCTTCCCTATAATCATTATTTTTTTTGAATTCCATGTTTGATAGTTTGTTTGCCTCTATTTCATTTAGCACTCTTTCTGGGGATTCCACCTTTCCTTTCAGTGGGGGGGTGGGTGTTTTTTGGTTTTTTGGTTTTTTTTGTCCCCCTTTTGGTGACTCTTCTTGTTTGTTTCTGCTTCTTAGATTGATCTGCTTTGACTTCCTGTCTTCGTGTAGTGACCTTCTATGGCAGGAGACTTGTGGGATCAGTGGCGCAGTCTCATCGATATCTGGAACTTGATGCTCTTGGGATGCCATTTATGCCACTTATTTGGGCTGTCTTGTTGTACTTGGGTTTCAGTTGTTGTTTTGTTTCTCTTTGGTGGGTCCTTCCCTCCAGCTAGCTACCTGAGAGTCACTCCCCCTACCACGTCTTGTATACTGTTTTAGATGTACACTGTCCCCAATCTGGGCTTAGGTAGCCTGTTTGAGACTACCAGAGATCTATTGTCTTTGTCTCCTTTAGTTGTTAATTTATTCAATCTGTGATCAACTGTCAGGCTTAAGCTCCAAGGGTGGGACAGATTAATTCCTGTGGGAGGGGTTATTGCTTCCCCTCAGGCTGATGCCACTTGGAGGGAAGTGGCCTTCCTGCAGTATGAGAGATGAGTCAGCACTGGGACCCTGTCAGCTGCTCCCTCAGTTCTCTCTTCAAAGCCACCACCCCAAACTCTCCTTAAGTGTCTCTAATCTACTCTGTCCTCCCTCTGCTGAAGCCCAGTTTAAGTGAGTGCCAATGTATTTTCATATGTGGTACCTTTAAGTACTCTCTGTGTCTCTAGCCATCTCTCTCAGGCCACCAAAAACCCCACAGCTTATTGCTTTTTGCTTTTTGCAAGTGGATGCTATTTTACTCTTGGCTCTGTTGCTGTAGTCTGGGAAGCCCAGCTGGGGGTTTAGGCCCAACCCTTCTTAGGGAGAACCCCAGCTACTGAGTTGTTTCTTTGTCCCTTCAGCTGCCACCTGTGAGAGCCCAGCCAGCCCTCTAGGGCCTCTGCACTTCCTACCAGTTACATTTTTCTGTCTGTCCATGGTTATAAGGCTTCTCTCCAGCTAGTGTTCATTGGTTATTCTCCACAATTAAGTTGTAATTCCAGATTGATCCTGGAAGGAGGTTAGTATAGCTTCCACTATTCCTCCACCATCTTAGATCTCCTGAAAACCAGGTCTTCTCAGCATTTATTTTTATGAAGTTACTATCAGCTGTCTTAAAGAAATTTTGAAGAAAGGAGAGATACCAAGAGTATTGAGAATAGGCTGAAAGGAACTAAGGATGGAAATAGGGATACCAATCAGAAGGCCACTACAATAAGCCAGGTAAGAAAACGTTGATCTGGCCTGTGGTGGCAGCCATGGAGGTAATGAAAAATGACATACAGGTAGATGTATAAAATCACAAAGGGGTCACATTTTATTGACACCGAATCCCTACCACTACACAATTTTATACAAATAAAATGAATAATATTAAATGTACAAAGCCTATTAGCATTTACATAAAGTTAATTCAATAGGTTTTTGTAGATTTTGTAACTTAGGAAAGATACCAAACACAATTAAAGTTACTTAGCACTAGTGAAAACGATCAGCTTTAAATGCAGACACATACACACATGTGTTTGTATCAATCAAGCACTAATATTCAAACTCAGAAAATAACTAATTTGCAAAGTACTTTTTAAAAAAATAGTGATAAAAAAGTTAGGTTATAAAGCTCTTGTTTGAAATTTTTTAGCTTAGATCCAGGAAACATCAGCAAATTCAGAATTTTAAGAAAGACCATTACATTTTGCTGATATTGGATGTGACTGTTCCAAAATTAATACTACATATATCACAAAAGCATAATTTTCAGTTGTTAAAACAATTACTTCCTTGCTAGTTTGAACTATAGCTCCAAAGAAACATGCTAACAATTTACATAAGTGAATTGAAAAATTATTCAAATTAAAAATATAGAAACACCAATATAATGTTACTTCAAAT
This sequence comes from Furipterus horrens, assembly GCF_987537825.1. Taxonomy (NCBI): domain Eukaryota; kingdom Metazoa; phylum Chordata; class Mammalia; order Chiroptera; family Furipteridae; genus Furipterus; species Furipterus horrens. Next base: position 22,903,012 of record NW_028327174.1, read on the forward strand.
AATTAGGAACTTTTATCCATCTGTTAGCCAAGAGGCCAAATCATCCACAGTAACTTTCCTGTAATAACAAAGAGAGTGCTTTTCACCTCTTAGATCTGAGCCATAGGCCTGGCTCTCCCATGAACTAGCTAACAATGCAAAGGTGAGCTCTTGGGCTTCCCAAGGTTTTTATTTCCTCAGCTATAGAACTGAAGGGCTTTTGTTAAGGTGATTTTTCCACTAAAAAAATAACTAAATAAATAAATAAGTCAACTTGAGACTCCCTGCTTTGGGAAGACATTTAAGATAGAGTAAGAAATTAAATTTTTAAAGGTCAATAGATATTTTCTTTCTACCAGTGCAATGCTGTAATTCAGAACTATTCTATACTGTCACTCAGAAAATATTTTTCTTACAAAATGTCAATCTAATGACTGATACTATTAAAATATCTAAAAATAAAGGACCAATTAAAAATTATTTTGAAAACCTTAAAATGTTTGTGATATTTGAGATAAAAAATTATGTATCATTATCAGTTGGAATATCCCACCTCTGAATATTTTTTTAAATTTAAGTATGGTTGGTGTGCAATCTTATAATTGTTATATTCATTTCAGTTGTACAATAGAGTGTTTGACATTTTTATACCTTACAATGTGAATAAATTTTAGGAGTTAAGATTTGGGACAGAGGAAGAAATAACTAAGACATTGTACAATTTAAGACATTCTGTTAAGTATTTAATAATTGCACACCAATTGAAAAGTAAATTTTTAAACATACTATCAAGAAAGCAAAGTTAATGATGACTGATTTTTATAGAAGAGATTATTCCTTCCACTGAAACACCACACAAAAATACATTATCTTGAATGAATTGAACAAAATAAATAAAGCCATCATGACTGAAAATGTTCTATAATCTAGCATGTTTTCTCTATCCCAATGAGGTATGTACATTCTGCACTGGACTAATGGGTTCTTCTTTTCTGTCCTCATCACAAGAACCCCTTCATAACTTTCAGGCAAGTATTCTTCCAGGTTTCTTACAAATCCTACTTGCCTCAAAATTACAAGAAATATTATCCCAGGTCCATTTGTTTTGGTCATTAACAAGGACAACACAATTTTCTTTCTGTTGGTTGTTGGGTATACCCTTATACAATAATCTGAAATAAAAAAAAAAGAATATATATAATACACACACATACACACACATGGGGTGGGTATCAACGCACAAGGCAGAGAAAATGCCCCTAAATGTCCCTAATTGAAAAATTTAGAGCTTCACTGTCCAATACAAGTATGGTAGTATACTAGTATAGAGATTACTCAACACATGGTGCTGAGTAGCACTTTTATGTTGGTATCCTCCACCCAAAAATGAATTCTACTTGCTACCTACTCCCATCTTTGTCTATAAAGTTCTTTCACCCTAGTCAATATACTCACATCATATGTGGGTTAGATGGTGTCTTTTTCACCCTTTGCCACTGGCCTTCAGGATTCTCATGTGGAAGTCCCAGGAAATATGAAAATTGTCTATCCAAATACTGAATAATAAATTTCTGCATTAAAAAAAAGAAAATTCTTACAAATATATTTGCATTTATTTTGTGATAGATGTTATTTGAGGAAAAGAGGAAAGAGGTAGAATAGATTACTAGTTAAGCACAAAAGTGTTGGTATCAGAAGGATCCGTTTTCATATCCTGCCTCTGCCCTTTACTGTGTAATGTTATTAAGTGCTTCATCTCACTGAACCCTAGTTTTCTTATTTTCAAAAGAGACAACTACATTACTTCATAGAGTTATTGTGAAGATTAACTGAGATGGTACTTGCAAATCACTTGACAAATGCTTCATAGAATCAGATTATCAGGAATTTTTGTTTCAAAAATTGTCTTCCTTAATTGTTTGCATATTTCATTAAATCCCATTTTATTTAGTCAGCCTGTAGATTGCAAGGCCATGAAAGCAGAATCCTCCAGGAAACCATGTTGACCAATAAAAAAGTAGGTGCACGCGTAGCGAAGCTGGAGATAGTGCGCAGCAATGAAGAGTGCGAAGGGCAAGTCTGCAGCCAGAGCTTGCGCTCGGCTTAACACCTCTTGCGACCCCGGGAGGAAGAGGCTTTATACCCCTAACACAAGGACAAGCAGGAATAGGGCTCGCGAGTTGAGTAGGGGAGCAGACCCGACCCGGCCTTGGCGTCCACCTCTACCCATCGTGGGAACCTGGGTCCCTGTAGAAGGTGAAGACAGCCTGATTGGATGCTCTTTCACCCCCTCCTCCTGCCCCAGGCCCACCTGCCCCAGGGTGAGCCTTGGTAAATAAATGAAGGCTTGTACAGCCTGGAGCCTGGAAAAGAAAGGGAAGGGGGGGGTGCCATGGTTGATACCTGAGCAGCCAGACCCCAAGGATCAGAAGTCACAAGGGACAGATTCTCTGGGAAGAACTGTCCAGCCCCAGAGAACAGTATTAAGTCTGCAAGGGCTTTGAAGTGGGACTGACGCTGGCTGTTTAGCACAGGTGTGGACCAGGCCCGCTAGATGGTGAGGCTGGAGAGGTGAGCTGGCCTGCCCTTACCCTCTACTCATGGGTGCTGGAGGGAGGCAGGAGGGCCTGGACTTCAAGGTCAGAAGATCTCCACCAGGACCTTGGTGGACCCCCATGCCTTATGCAATGGGCATGGAGTCTATCTTGTGGTGACTTCTCAGCCTGCAGTGTGGGGACAAGGTCAGAGTGCCTCCTTACCTTACCACAGCTGTGTTGTAAATGTGATGAAAGTCATGGACAGTAAAAGAATATGCTAGGGGGAGAATCACCTTCCCCACTGGCATCCCTGCCTGTGACCCATGACTCAACAAAGTTCATTAAAACCCAAGTCTAGTCCTGGCTGGTGTGGCTCAGTGGAGTGAGCACCAGCCTTCAAACCAAACAGACCCTGGGTCAATTCCCGGTGAGGGCACATGCTTGGATTATGAACCAGGTCCCCAGTTGGGGGCACACGAGAGACAACCACACATTGATGTTTCTCTCTGTCTTCCACCCTTCCCCTCTCTAAAAATAAAATCTTAAAAAAACAAAAAAAGAAACCCAAGACTAATGGCCTCATTGTCCTTGTTCAGGATGTGGGCCTGTGTGGTTCACTGTGTCTGCTCCATTCAACCTTAATGACTGCTCCCCCCCACTTTGTTTTTTTTTTAATGTTTTATTTATTATGTAGAGAGGGGAAGGGAGGGAGAAAAACAAATAAAATTTAAAAAATAAAAAATAAAAAAGTAGACTGTGAGTCATGGTATATATATATATATGGAAATATATTACATGAGGCAATAAATTTCATTTTTTATGTTGATTTTCTTACTTACTTCTTGCCATTCCCTTCTTGCCTGCAAGGTTTTTTTGCAAAATCAGCTGAGAATCTTATAGGGACCCCTTTGGAGGTAGAGGGACTGGCAAGAAGTATTAAAAGTGATGAAAAGCAGGGACCTACAACCAAGATTACTCTATCCAGCAAAGCTATCATTTAGAATGGAAGGGCAGATGAAGTGCTTCCCAGACAAGGTAAAGCTAAAGGAGTTCATCATCACCAAGCCACTATTACATGAAATGTTAAAGGGACTTATTTAAGAAAAAGAAGACGATCAAAACTATGAACATTAAAATGATAACAAACCCACAACTATCAACAACTGGATGTAAAAAATAAAAACAAAAACAAACTAAGCAAACAACTAGAATAGGAACGGAATCATAGGTATGAGGATCATTTGCAGGATTATCAGCTGAGAGGGGAAAAAGGGAGAAACGGGGAAATGATGCAGGAATTAAGAAGCATAATTGGTAGGTACAAAATACACAAGGGGATAAGAATAGTATAAGAAAGGGAAAAGCCAAAGAACATACAGATATGACCCATGGACATGAACTAAGGGGGGTGGGATTGCTGGAAGGAAGGGGCATACTGAGCAGAAGGGAGCAAAGGAAAAAAATTGGGACAGTTGTAATAACATTATCAATAAAATATAATTTAAATTATTTTCTTATTTAGAATTATAACCATACATCTGAATTATTTTTCCTGTGCTTTATCCTGTAGCTATTTCAGTCTCGATTAAACTATTCACTTATTTACTTACTCACCAAAGAATTATTAAGACACAGCCAGAATGCCTAGCACTGTGCAAGGCACTGGAGATGCAAAAATGAGTAAGGCATAGCGCCAGCCCTCTACAAAGTAGGACCTGTGGGAGTAGATGGAGTATTAAACTGACAACTGCAGGGCGCTAAAGTAAGTGCCATGACCACACAGGGCATAGAGTACCACAGAAGTACCTCCAATGTAGAATAGGGAGGGTGGAGTAGGGAAGATGAGTCAAGGTAGTTTTCTGGAGGAAATAATGCATGACTGAAATCTGGAAAGACCTGAAGAGGTTGGTAATATGAAGAGAATAAGAGGAAGAAAATGTTTTCCAAGCAGATGGAAGAGATGAAGCAAAGACACAGAGGCAGAGCAGAGCAGAAGTCCTCTTTCTCTTCAGAGAGATTCAAACCAGCAGGGAAACTGATGGGTGCTTCCCAACGTACCTGCTCAGCTTCTGTGTTGATGGTGGCCAGGTGAGCCCCCAGCCCTGAACAGTTCCTTTCGCTCTCCGCCCACGTCTTGTTGTCATTAAAAGGAAAATAGCAGTTGGACTGGAAGGCTCTCCAACCAACAGGACAACAATTCCAGGTGCCTCCTCACAAGAATATTGAAATGAAAATTAGTTACAAAGAAGTATTCATTTATAACAGATTGCATAATTATTCTACTACCTTGTATCCAGTTATCATTTATGGGAATAATACCAAGATTACCAAAATCACGGCGTTGCCCCTTTTAAAATATTCTTAATTACATTTCTAAACATCTTCTAAACAAAAGTATTGGAATCGTGTAATGACTAAAGGAAAATGACAACATATTCTCTTAGAAGGGATGATTATTTTTCAACATCTCTATATCTATTTACATTCACATTTAAAGTATTTCCATAAGAAAGTCTTTTACAGGACATTATATCTGAAGGGGGCAAAGAACTTGCTAAAACTCTGAAGCATTTCCCCGTTCTCCTGAATGAGACTTTACAAATTCCAGAATAACAAAAGAGACAAAGACCATTGTAGGAGGAAATTGTCCTTATGACATATCTGAATCAAAAGAAAGGGAATTAAATTATGTTTTGGATGCCAAAAAAGACCCATAAATGTGTTGTTATATTCTCCAGTTATTCGACTGATTACAGTCATGAGAAACAGTTCTATCTCAATGACTGATGTTCACGCTTGTGCCGGATTCTCACCTTATGTTATTTTAATCTCTTCTGCTTTACTACAGATATACCTTAAATCATATTAGGAAGTTCAGTGGAAATGGAAAAGAGAAAGCAATTCTCTTATGCTACTTTGCTACCTGTTCCCTTCAGTTCTGATTCTTCTTTGATGCATGTCAGGTACGTGCGGTGCCCTGGTAACTTGAACCCTCCCATGCTTCTCTCACAGCGTAGAACGTTGTTATGAGTCACTGTCAAGGAGGAACAAAATTAGTTTCCTTTCCCTACATAACCACTTAATTTGGGAAATGGGAACTGATGGCTCTAACCTTTCTCTTACGCTAATAGTTAGGACCCCCACCTTCCCTTTTCTTCCTATACAGTTCCTTTGTTGCAACCCCAGGTGAAATGGTTGAAATTGTTGAACTTAATATTTTTATTATCATATTGTCCATTCTGTGCTTCATGGGGGTAGTTTTATAACCTTTATGTGCATATGATTTTAAGCATAGTTTTCTGTCAGAATTTGTGTAAGAGTGGAAATTTTTAGTGAACACTGGAATATTTCTACAAAAGTTTATAATCCAATATATATTTATCTTTTGAATATTTTTACTATGAAATATAACCAAATGTAGAGAAGTGAAAAATATAAATGTACAAGGTATCAATGGATTGTAAAGTGAACACTCCAGGTAACTACCCAGCTCAAGAAACACATTGACAACACACTAGGAGGCCTTTACACCCCAGGTGCTACCTATCCCTCTCTCTTCAAGGTAACTCTGCCATGGCTTTTAAAGTAATCACATTGTGCCTTGCTTTACAAGTTTACCCCTTAATAACATAGCTCTAAACCATATAGATCAGATTTGCCTGCTTTCAAACCTTATATAAATGGAGTCATACAATATGCCTTCTTTTGTTTCTGTTTTCTGCTCAGTGTTGCCTGAAATTTATCTATGCTGCTACATGCAACTATAATTCACCCATTTTTATCATTGTAAAGTGATCTATTATCTTTATGCCCTGACAGGTATTTATCTATTTTTCTTCTGGTCGATATTTGCATTGCTTCCAGTGTTGGCTTATTGTGAGTTATGTTGCTCTGAGCATTTTTCACCATGCATCATTCTAGAGCACATAAGCATACAATTCTGCAGGGTCTATGCCTAGGAGTGGAATTGCTGATAATAGTATATACATATTGTCAACTGGTAATAGTATATACATATTGTCAACTGTGATAGTGGCAAACTTTTCCAAAATGAGTGTACTCCACTTCTTTACACTCCTACTGGCAGCAATTCATTGGCGGTCCAGTTGCTGCATATCATTATTAATATTTGATAGTGCCATACTTTTTTTTTGACAATTAAAAGGTATTTCATTTTATTTTATTTTTTACATTTATGCTACGAATTTATAGAGAATGGGTTCCAGCAGCTCAGGCTCCTTTCCCTTGGTTCTCAAAAAGTGTGTTTCTCTGGGTGGGGCAGGCTGGCACTTCAGCTGAACCCAGGTACCTTTCTCTTTGGCTTCCTTCTTTTTCTGATCATTTTGTTTCACACATTTTCAGGAAGCTATCTCAGTTCTTAAGAGTACTTAATATGCTCAACATCTACATTAATTATCTTGGCAGGAATCTCATCCATAACTTGTTTACAACATGTCCACTGCATGCTGGGTGACATTGTAGACTCTTCCAGTTTTGCCATGGGAGCATTTGCGGGACATTTATTTTTGAACAGTGCCCATTCCTTTGATATCTATATCACCTTTCTTGTAGATTTGCGTGTATGTGGTCAAAGGAATAACTCCATCTTTTCTAAAAGGCCTGGAGAACATATAGCAGTGCCTCTCTCCTTTCTCTGTCTGTTAATCATTTTGGAAGATGGAAGTTCTGGCTGAAAGGCAGCGCCAGACTTTTTAATTATTGCCATACTGTCATGTTGCAATGGCATCTCATTGTAAATTTAATGGTTGACTTTTTAAAATATTTTTAATTTTCATGTTTATTGGGTGCTTCATTTTTCTTTTCTATAGTGCCTATTTGAAAGTGTGCCGGTTTTTCTGTGGTATTCTCAGTATTTTTCTTCTTGATCTTAAAGAGTTGTTTATATATTCTGTGCACTTATCTTTTATTAATTATATGCATTACAAACATCTCCTATGGCTTTCTGTTTCAGTCAGTGATATTTTTATTGTACAGTAATTTTTACTTTAATGTAGTATAATTTGCCAATATGTTTTTATTGACTAGCACATTTTGTGACTTGTTTAAAAAACTATTCCTTGGTCAAAGTCATGAAGATGTTCTCCATTTATCTTCTAACAAGTGCTATTGATTTGCTTTTCACATTTTGGCCAATAATCCACATTGGGTTGGTTTTTGCATATGATATGAGACTGGAGACCAATTTTATTTTTAAAATATAGATAACCAACGGTCTCTACACCATTAACTGAACAAACCTGTCCTTTCCATACAACTCTACAATATCCCCTTCTGTTTTATATAAAAAGTTTATACATGCAGAATCTATAACTAAGCTCTGTATTATTTTCCTCTAGTCTACTTGCCTACACTTGCACCTATATTATATTACTTTAATTATAATAACCTGATACAAGGTCTTGATATCAAAAAGAACAAGTCTTCCAACTATTTTTCTTTTCAAAGCTAGACTGAAGTCCATATGAAATGTGGGTTTTGCTGGTTGCTCTTTGCTCATCTGAGGCAGCACTTTGTAATCCTAGTCCAAAATGGTGGGTGATTTACTACAGTCACCAACCTTCACATGCATAGAAAAGGGTCTAAATTCCATCCTTCATTCCCTGACACAAAGCAGCATCACCAAAGAATAGCAAATCTAGTACGTAGCTCTGATTTTTAAATCAAAGACACTGAAAGCATTATAGGTTGATATGTTGGGGGAAATCAAGATAAAAAGTTTAGAGCAACTTTATGAAATTTGAGGGGGAAATAATTCAAGGAGAGCACCACTTTTGTTAACAACTTACCCAAACAACTTGCAATAAAGAAGGCACTGAGGAGTGAGATGAAAACAATAGCAATGACCCAAGGGATTCTCTGGAAATGCTGGCCACTTTCTACAAGGGTAAAAAGAAGGATAAATAGGCTATCTTCTTCTCAGCCCCAAGAGCTAGGGAAACTAATTCTCCCAAGGAGCAAACTAAATATGAGATTATCCAAAATATTTTAGATATAGTAGAGACTGTAAAGATCTTCTCTGGAAAAAAATCAATTTTAGAGCTTAGTAATAAATAAATAAGAAATATGTAAACATTTTTTGAGTAAGAAAAGTGTTTTATAAGGAACTCGAAAGTCATAAAAAATTGATAATTTGGGTACACAAAAGTTAAAACTTCTCTATAACAATGTTAAAACAGAAGGAATACCTGGAAGGAAAATCATGTCACAATATTAATATCCAGAATGTATAAAAAATTTTAAAAATCAATTAAAAAACAGCAAAAATTTGAACAGAATGTTTGATGAAAATTTAATTTGTTGAAATTATAAATGGTCATTAAACAAATAAGAATATGATCAGAGAAATGTAAACTAAATTATTATGGTATGATTTTTCACAAATCAGATTTTAAAAAGTAAATTAAAAATATAACACTCTAAGTGAGAAAATAAATGCTGCTGCTGAACTACAAATTAGAAAGCCATTTACACAGATCAAGTTAGCAGCATTTATCAGTTTTTAAATGTGTTATATTTGCCACAATTTCTTTTTTCTTTTTTATTTTACTTTTTAATTATATTATAGTTTATATTCAATATCATTTTGTATTATTTTCAGGTATACAGTACAGTGGTTAGACAATCATATACTTTAAAAAGTGCCACAATTTCTTTTCTAGAGATTTATCCTATAGATATAACTGAATTTATTTATATTAAAAGGTATTCATTAGAGTACTTTGAAAATACAATAAAATACTGAAATCTAGTATTTGCATATTATTGTCAATAACAGAGATTTTAAATTATGGAGAATCCATATTATGAAATTCTATAAGGCAATTAAAATAATCAGATATATCCCTGGCTGGTGTGGCTCAGCAGATACAGTGCTCACCTGCAACTGAAAAGTTGCGGTTTGATTCCCAGTCAGGGAACATGCCTGGGTTGCAGGCCAGGTCCCCAGTTAGGGGTGTGTGAGAGGCAACTAATTGATGTTTCTCTTGCACATTAATGTTTCTCTCCCTCTCTTTCTCCCTCCCTTCCACTCTCTTTAAAAATAAATAAATAAAATCATAAAAAATAAATAAAATACTCATGTAATGAGTATGCATTGCACTAAAAATCTCAAGACATATTGTTACATAAAAATGGTTTTCTTCAGTACCGTTGTTCATTGTGGGTCCATTGAGGTTTGCCATGGTGGATGATGAAATAAAGTGAAACATTAATTTTAAAATTAATTTTAAGATTCTGCATATGTTCTATTTATTTCTCAAAATATTATTTAAGATTCTCATACTACAAATCCATTCACTTCAGTAAAACATAAAGTGGGTTAAAGTTAGAGACTCAGGAACACCATGAGCCTGAATCAGTGGGTTTTTTATATCTTTCTTCTCTCCCTTCCCTTTAAAGAATATTCCCAAGTTACTCTCTTTCTATCTTGTTTTTATTTTATACACTTTAACTCCTCTTTTGGCCCAATTTATGTTTTACAAAGAAGTTTCTGTTGCCCAATGTATTTGATTCTATCTATGGCCTTTCTCTTCATCAAAGTTATTCTCATTTTCTTCCACCTTCCCCTCCCCATATCTTCATATTCAATCTTAACAACTACAACTATCAATTCTATTTTAAAATCTTAGTCATAATTTTACCTGCATCTATAAAATTGAAAAGAGAGGAGTACTCACGTTTATCATGGAGTTCTTCTTGCTGCATTGTGTGTTAACTCTCTTGTTGCACTGTGTTTGGGAGAAACAGATGTCTCATATTTTTTCCCCCAGAATATATTTCTGTGGATAAAAGAATATATTCAGGAATTCTTGAGATTAAACATCCATCTTACTGTTCTGGTGGGATTTTAAGTTCCTAATATAAAATACTTAACTCAAAAGAAGAAGTCTGTTTAAAGATTGAGGTTTCCTTTGATTCACTCTGGGAGATGAAGCAAGGAGAAAAGGAAATTGTGAAAGCGGTACCCAAAAACAGTTAGTAGAAACTTCCATAAGTATCTTGATATCACTAATCAGTGTGCCATGTGAAATTATTCAATTTATTTTTATTCATTTAAACAAAAAAAAATTAGCTAAACCCTAACAGAATAATCATTATACCTAATAAAAATGTAATGCATCTATCTGACAGACTTGGAGCAATTACTGTCTGCTGATAACGTTCCAGTGCAGAGATAAGGAAAAACTGTCCTCACACTTTCTGTCTGATTGTGGCAGCCAAGCTCGAATGGGGGAATACAGTGCAAAAACATGTAGTTTTTACAACCCAGAAATCCCCTTATAAACAGCTGGAGAGCCTGTTTTATTCCAAAGAAGAATTTAAAATACGAGTTTACAAGTGAAAAAAAATTGATGAATATGCTCTCATTTTTCTCTTTTCCTGGATATTATATTTTAAATGGCAGTTATATGCTTGAGGTAAGCTCTGCCCTCGATAGTTCTCTGTTCTGAGTAAATTGAGTGTAAAATGGTAAAAGACAGTGTGACCAATAAACAAAACCTTTTATTGTATACAATGTATGTACATTGTATGTAAAGACATAAAAACCCTTGTTTTGGAGTTGAGAAAGAGGTGATGGAGCTGTTAATTAAATCTTAAAATTTTCATAGTTGAGAGAAAATAGGTTTGTTAATGCAAATGAAAGTGTGACATTCTGTGATAAAGACACCATCAGAGCCCCGACTTCACTTACTCTACTGTCATGAACTGAACTTTTTGTCCCCCACCACTATGCTGGTACCCTAATCTCAGACTTCCCAGCCTCCAGAACTGTGAGAAATAAATGTTTATTGTTAAGCCATCCAGGCTTTGGTATTTTGTTATAGCAGCTCAAGATGACAAAGACAAGTACTAGCAGCCCAGAGATCCTCATTAAATTTAACCTTCCAGAATATGTCCTTTCCCTACATTTTTCCTTAACCTACAATACTACTTTGAATATATGATTTTGAATAAAATACTACTTTATTATGCTAAATTGGGAATGGGAGAAAGTAAAATTATAAACTTGACAATACATATCTCTTCCAGCACAACTGCACCCGAAAGTATTACCACAGCAGCAGCAGCAATTGCCCACAAACTATCATAAGCAACACATAAACTAGAACTTGTCTAAAGTAATATTTATTCTTTATTAAATGGATCTAGGGCTCCTGGGTATATATAAATCTTGCTTTCAGCAGGAAAAAGTAAACTATATTTGGCACATTTTGTATTCCCAGGAAACAAGAATAATTTCAAAAGATGAGAGAAACTCTGCTTTAAGATGTTCTCTAAGATAGATGAGAAGCTGTGTCCAAGAAATAGTTAAGATTACAAAAAGACAACGTGAAAATGAGCAAAAGCTCTATTAACATTTGTTTTGGGGTTGAGTAAAAAGTGATAGAGCTGTTGAGTAAACCTTAAGATCTTCCTAGATAAGAGAATTGCAGACTTTTTAAGGCAAAGGAAAAAAAATGTAAAATACTTTCATAAAGTCACAATTGTTATCACAGATAAAAGGTACTAAAGGTAAAGCAGCAAACTTTCAAAGACTCCATGGACAGGTCTAAAATTTTTGAGTATAAATATAATTTCTTTTTATTATTTTGATTAATTAGAAATATATATTATATATTTATATATTAATTGAATATATTAAAATCCATGAATTTACAATGGTACAAAAAGGAAATAACTTATGTTTGCCATATAAGATAAATAAATTTTATAGGTGTTTATTTTAAATTGTTTTAGAAAAAAAAGGAACTATTATATGTATATTAATATATGTTTGTTTTTTCCACTAAAATTATATACATTTCTAAGCATAGGTATTTCCTTATTTTGTTTTGTAAAATTAAATAATAGGAACCAGAAATGATATGACAAGTAATCCTGGGGGAAAAAGTCAGTTCTGTACCAAGAACAGGAAGAACTAATGTACGTCAGTTGTTACACTTAATAACCAGGTAGAAAGGGAAGCCAAGAGTTTGTACAAAGTAACTGAGTAGAAAGAGGGCTCATAATGTGCTGTAAAATTATAAATAAATAAGATGTACTAAGCAAAAGTGCTAACAATGTAGACTCACTTATATCCTAGAAGATGACACTTCTAAATGGACCTACTCATTATGACAAAATAAGGAATATATGGTTATGGCATAATGCTGACAGATAAAGCCAATGAGTTATGCAACACTAGCCAAATGAGATATTAGAAGTACAATATTTCTGGGAGAAGCACCTGGTTGCAGAAAAATTGCACAAAAAGTACAGACTAAAGTAGACTAATGTCAAAATTGAAGAATGAAAATAATTATCATGTTCTTGTTCAAATTAGTGACATGGGAGGCTCTTGAACTCATCTCTTCCTACAGACACACCAAATCTGCAGCTACATAGGGAACAATTCTCTCTGAAAGAAATCCAGAAACTAGCTTAGCAACTCCTACACATCAGGTGAATGAGAAAAACCTATATCAAAATGAATAGGAAAGGCTGAGACATACTTCCATTAACCCCACCCCCGACATAGCAACATATAATTGGAAGAAAAGTCACAACTCCCAGTTTCTGCATGAAAAGTGAAGGATTTGGACGTAAGACTAAGCATCGACACTTTTAAGACTACCACTTGAGGGATGGGTACCCAAAATACCTACCTCTGAAAGCCAACAGGGCTTGAATCTGTGAGGCCCACAAGACTATAGTAAACAAAGAAAGCATCCTTACTGGGCTCTGGAGGACCCACACGGCTATCTCCCCAGGGCACATCACCCACCCTGGCTGGTGTAGCTCAGTAGGTTGGGCATTGTCCTGTAAACTGAAAGGTCGCTGGTTGAATTCCTGGTTATGGCACATGCCTAGGTTATGGGTCCAGTCCAGTAGGAGCACATGTGGGAGGCAACTGATCATTGTTTCTCTCTCCCATTGATGTTTCTCTCCATCTCTCCCCCTCCTTCTCCTCTCTCTAAAAATCAATAAACATGTCTTTGGGTGAGGATAAAAAAAAAAAAAGACATCTTCTAATCTTTCCCTGAAAGTTGTTTATTTGCATATCTTAAAAGCTGCACCTGTGCAGCCACTGTGGAAAACAGTATGGAATTTCCTCAATAAAATTAAAAATGGAACTGCCTTTTGACCCAGTAGTCCCACTTCTGGGAATATATCCTAAGAAACCTGAAACATTAATTTGAAAGAATATGCACCTTCATGTTCATTGCAGCATTATTTACAATAGCCAAGATCTGGAAACAGCCCAAGTGCCCAAGAGTAGATGTGTGAATGAAAAAGCTGTGGTACATTTACACAACGGAATACTACTCACCATAAAGTAAAGGAAATCTCACCTTTTGTGACAGCACAGATGGACCTGGAGATTATTATGCTAAGTGAAATAAGCCAACCAGAGAAAGGCAAACATCATAAGATCTCACTTACATGTAAAATCTGATGAACAAAATAAACCAATGAACAAAATAGACACAGGCATAGACACATGTAACAGACTGACAGCTGTCAGAAAGGAGGGCTGTTGGGGGACTGGATGAAAAAGTGAAGGAATTAAGCAAAAATTAAAACCACATATATACTGTATAACACACATAGACACAGACAACAGTGTGGTGATAGCCAAAGGAAAAGGAGAGTGGGGATAAGCAGAGCTGAGCAAAGTGGGGGAAAGAGACTTTGGTTAGGGTGATGTGTGCACAGTGCAGTGTGCAGATAATGTTTTATTAATTTGTACACTTGAAACCTGAATGGTTTTGCAGACCAATGTCACCCCAATAAATTTATTTTTTTAAACCATAGATTTACAGGAAACAGAAATATATTTATTACGGAAATTATGACTAGACTACACACAAAAAAAAGTCTGTGCAAGAGGCTGAGAAAAAAAAAGTTGTATACCAACTCTAGTGATGATGCAAGCAGCAGACAAACAGGATGGCATCCACAGCAACAATCCAATGACTCAATGGAGACTCACAGCTTCCTCTTTGTTGTAGCGTGTAAATAACACTAATCTGGGGTCATATGCTTCTGAGAAGTAAGATAAGCCAGAGTAAACCAGAAACATTTACAAGTGCATATGTCTAGGCCAACAGTATAGATATGACTTTCTTTCCATTAGTGCTGTGGATGCATCCTAGAAGACAGACTGTAGTTCAGGACACTAAACAAAGAACTTTCTTGGAGTAGTATAGACAGCATCTATACTTCCAGGCTATTAACTAGGTTTATATATAGAAGATGGAGTTCCCCTAAAGGGGCCGTGAAAATATTTTTTAAGTGACTAAATTTTTTTCAGATTGGATGAAAATTATAAACCCAGAGATCTAAGATGTTTATTAAACCCCAAAACAGGATAAACATCAACACACGCACAATCAGGGTACATCAAAATCAAATTGCTTTAAAAACAATAACAAAAAAAAAACAATAGTGAGGAAATTTTTTAAACTCCAAAGAAAGACCACAGACTTCTCAACAGAAATTGGCAAGTTTTATAAAGATATACATTGACTTCTTATTTGACGCAGCAATTTTATTTCTAAGAACTTATTCATGGTAAATGAAAACATATGCTCACAAAAAGACTTGCACATAAACATTTATAGCATAATTTATTCATAGTAGGTGAACACTGGAAACAAACCAGATGGCTACCAGTGGATAAGCAAATTGTGTTCATACAGATGAATACGACTCATTATCAATTTTTTTAAAAGTTGTTATTGGTGAAAAAGCACCAGAATGCCATTTCCCCAAACTGTCAGTAAGGAAGGAGAAGGAGAAATGCCATCTCATAGTCCTGGGAGCAACACTATGCCTGCTTCCACTTATTTTCTCTTTCTAAATTCTATTTCAAGTTTCTACAACCTTTCTTTAAAAAAATTTTTTTTTAATTTATTTTTAGAGAGGGGAAAGGAGGGAGAACGAGAGGAGGGGAGACATCAATGTGTGGTTGCCTCTCATGCACCCCCAGCTGGGGACCTGGCCGGCAACCCAGGCATGTGCCCTGACTAGGAATCAAACCAGTAACCCTTTGGTCTGCAGGCTGACACTCAATCCACTGAACCACTCAAGCCAGGGCTGCAACTTTTCTTAAGGTGGCCTAACTTTCTACAATAAAAACATACTCTTTTACAGGAATTTCCCAGCAGATCTTATTTAGCAATTTCATCGTTTTGTTCCTAGAAATCAGTATGTATATTAATTGGATTAGGTCAAAACAGCCAGGATCACATATTCTAACAATTCAATTAAATTCCTTTATAAATTCATCAGGGTTCTGGAGAAAGTTGTGGAAATTTTTAGGTGGATTCCTTAATTCTGTTCTAGTCCAAGGAACATATACAATCACTGGTTCTCCTCTAACTGAGACTGGTCTTTCTGGTTTTCTATTCTGAGCGTAATTTACTTGTGCTCCTCCTAGAAGCTTCTAATTTCCAATCAAGATAAGCTTTCCATTCATTCAGTTTATTTTTACAGTCAGCTTTGTCTAATTTTTCATGCATAAAAATTAATTCAGGTGTCAAAAGAGTTCAGTTTTGGCCATCTTAAGTTGATATCACCTCTAGTTAAATCTTTTTATTTCTGTAAGTACTTGCAAGTAAAGACTTCCTATTAATTGAATATCTGTAAGAGTAGTAGTGGGGGCTGGAGGCTGGGGGTGTTTGGCCTTGGAGGCATGATTTCTTATGTTAATTTTAGTTTTATTTTGACATTTGGGATGCAAACAAATTTCTAGGGATGTTGTCTAGTGGGGTGATATGTGCTGCTTATGGGTTGAGCTCTAAGGGGTTGTCACCTCCTGAGTTATCTCAGCCCTCTTATGTGTCTTGGTTTCTCTCTCAACTCTCTAATACAGCAGTGAAAACTCAAAGTGCTAGGTAACCAACCTTTATGTGCGCATCCCGGATGAGTCAATTATTTAATTACAGTTGAGTTGGAATTCCCTATGAGGCTCCTGCACATCCTGAGGGATACCCTCTGACACCTCCACAGAGTTTCTTAGTATCATACATAAGAATACCCAAGGTGTGAACTGGACAGAGGAGGCACCCCTTAGCTTTGGAGCCAAATGAGTTGAGGCTCTGCTCTCATTAATCCAGCAAAAGGCTCAGACCCTCACAGAGCAATTTTATTTAAAGGCTAAAATTAAAAACCAGCCACTCATTTTCCTCTCCTGTCCTTAGTTATCTTGACTCTGATATTTAGCCTAGGTTCTCTCAACCCTTGACCCTTAGCTCCAACTCAAAAACAATTTTTAAGAAAGAAAAAAACAAAACAGTCAACTTCTTACCTTAAAATAGGGAGGTCTGGAATTCCAAGGAAAACTCACCCAAGTTCACCCAATGCAAAGCAAGGAGTCAGTGGGGCCCAATGGGCCCCTACTACTAACTAGCACAGGTTTGGGACTACAAGGAGGTCCTGAGTGGGCTTCTCTGGAATCCTGCCACACGACACCACATAAGACAATCTGAGTCACAGCACCAAATTGACTACTCATTGAAACAACAATGTGAATGAATCTCAAAAACAGTATGCTAATCCATACACACAAAAAAGTACACATTGTACAATGTGTGTGACATTCCAGAAAATAAAATCTAATCTATATTCACAACAGGTCAATGGTTGCTTGGAACTGGGGGTGGGAGTAGGGTTAGCTAAGAAAGAACTTAAATTTTTGGTATAATAGAAATGTTTTATTATGATTGTGTTGGGGTTTACATGGGTATAAAAATTTACCAAAAGACATTAAAATGTACATTTTTAAAAATTAATTAATTAATTTTTTATTACAGTTGTTCCACTTTTTCCCTCATTGCTCACCCCCCACCCCACACACTTCTCCCACAGTCCACCCCCACCCTGTTACCCTGCTGTCCGTGTCCGTGGGTCATTTATACTAGCTCCTTAACTAGACCCTTCTCCTTCTTTCCCCTCTTCTTCCCTCCCCCTTCCCCCCTGGTCACGGTCAGTCTGCTCCTTGTTTACTTGCCTCTGGTTCTATTTTTCTCATTTGTTTTTGTTCTTCATTAGTGTCCTGTGTTAGGTGATATCATATAGTGTTTGTCTTTCGTTGCTTGGCTTATTTTGCTAAGCATAATACTCTCCAGTTCCATCCATGTTATCACAAACCATAAAAGTTCCTTCTTTCTTTCTGCTGCATAGTATTCCCTTGTGTAAATGCACCACAGTTTTTTTAATCCAATCATCTACAGAGGGGCACTTAGGCTGTTTCCAGCACTTGGCCATTGCAAATAGTGCTGCTGTGAACATAGAGGTGCGTAGGTTCTTTTAAATTTGTGTTTTAGGATTCTTTGGGTATAATCCTAGCAATGGAATTGCTAGTTCAAAAGGCAGTTCCATTTTTAGTTTTTTGAGGAAATTCCATATGTTTTCCACAGTGGCTGCACCAGTCTGCATTCCCACCAACAGTGCACTAGGGTTCCCTTTTCTCCACATCCTCACCAGCACGTATTTGTTAATATGTTGATGATAGGCCATTCTGACTGGTGTAAAGTGGTATCTCATTGCAGTTTTTATTTGCATCTCTCTGACGGCTAGTGATGTTGAGTATTCTTTCATATTCCTATAGAGCCTCTAAATGTCCTCTTTGGAGAGGTGTTT
This sequence comes from Furipterus horrens, assembly GCF_987537825.1. NCBI lineage: Eukaryota > Metazoa > Chordata > Mammalia > Chiroptera > Furipteridae > Furipterus > Furipterus horrens. Next base: position 22,921,176 of record NW_028327174.1, read on the forward strand.
GTTCAGGTCCTTTGCCCATTTTTTAATTGGGTTGTCTGTCTTCTTGGTGTTGAGTCGTATAAGTTCTTTATATATTTTGGAGATCAATCCCTTGTCTGAGGTATCATTGGCAAACATGTTTCCCATACTGTTTGTTCCCTTTTCATCTTGCTGATATTTTCTTTTGCTGAGCAGAAAGTCTTTAGTTTGATAAAATATACATTTAAAATGGGTTCTGCAGTGAAGTGAATGTTTGTGTCCTTCCCAAAAGTCAGATGTTGAAATCCTGATCCCAAATGTGATGGGAGATTACTATGTTATGGGAGTGGAGCTTTCACCAGTAGGATTAGTGCCCTCATGATAGAGGTCCCGAGAAAGCGCTCACCTTCTTCATATCAAGTGAGGATACAATGAAAATATAGCAGTCTTTTACCTGGAAGAGGGCCCCCACCAGCACCCAACCATGTTGTAACCCTATCCTTGGATTTCCAGCCTCTAGGACGGTGGGAAATAAGTTTTTGTTGTTTGTGAGCCACCCAGTCTATGGTACTTTATTACAACAGCCTGAACTAAGACAGTTATAATTTATTGTATATGTTATAACTCAATAAATTTTATTTAAAAAGAAATCATTGGCCACAGTAAAAATGATTCTCTCATCTTCATATTCTTTTTCAATCCATAAAAAGATATTCTACTAATACTTCCATTGTGTTTTTGTTTCTTTTCATTTCTCATAGAATCTTAGACTGGAGATAGGATCCAATGCTTTTATTATTTCCATGGGGGAGGACTAATTAATCAAAGGGCAGTATTCAATTGTTGCTTTTCTCTCTTGGCTCTCTACAGGAAGGTGAATAGGAGGTCTATTTTTTTCCTACATGTAGCCTACATACTTCTCCCCAAAAGGGGATCCCATTTTAGACTTGGAGTTGGGTAGATAATTTTAAAACTTTTTTGGCTACAAATTTAATCCATATTTTTTTAGTACAGATTTCCCAGTAATAAAGCTGGTTTTTGGATTTCTTCCTGGTTCCTTTATATATTTCATAAATTCTCCAGAATTCAGACATGAGAGCAGTGTTGTTAATCATTACCTTTAAACTTTAACAAATAAGATTTGTTAATAGATTAGATGAGGGGGGTGCAGTGTAAGCACCTGACAATTGGGCTTTTTTTTATTATAATGTGTGTGCCTGACTTAAACTGTTGATTGCTAAGACACCCACTTTAAAACTAGATATCTTTGAATTAATATTGCCAGTCACTTGACTAGATAGTCAGGCTTCCCCCTTACCCAAATTTCTTTTGTTTTAGAGGTCTCTGGATGATTTTGATAACTGACCCTTTGGTCTTGGTCACTCGTTTTTTTCCTTCTCATTCTTTAATTCACCCTTCCATTTTATGTTTTAAATTCACCAAAAAAGAATTAACCTACAAAACCCTAGCCCACCCACTGTCAACCCCCATAAAAGAACCCCAGATCTGTGCTCCCCTCCTCTCTAGCCATGATGTCACTGTGTGGCCTAGGTATGCCACATACCCTCCAGGACTTGAGAATAATAAGCATTATTACTTTTTTCAAAGATTTTTTATGGTTATTGCTGAAGGTGTCTTGCAAACATATAAGAACTACAAGGGCAGATCCAGCCGAAACATTGACTTTAAAAGTGAAGATGTCTGTGAGGGCTCACTGCAGGCCCAGGTGAGTGCCCTCAGGGACTTCTTTCTAGCCAATAGCATCACTATCGATGTGCTGAGACCAGCACAAAAAAGGAGGTAAAGAAAGGAAAGTTGTTGAGAATGATTCTTAGATTTATAGCTTGGGCATCTGGCTATATGTTGCAGCTATTTACTGAAATAGGGAGCGTTAGAAGAGACAAGTTTTTTTGTTTTGTTTTTTTGTTTTTGGTAAAATCTATGGCCTGTTTTAACATGTAAAGTTTGAAATGCCTATTTATAACAGAGGACCTACTCATTTGGAACTCAGAATGGAGGTCAAACTGATAGGAATTTGAACATTAGAACAGGAAGCTCAATTACTCGTGGAAAAGTGGTATCTTTATGTAGGATTGCATTTCACAAGCAGGTCATAATTTTTCATTATGAAGACTTTTGATGAGTCACTGGGAAAGAGGAAGGGGGATTAGTTCCCTTACAATTTATTCTGCCTTTATGAAGCTAGAGAGCTTCATGTTTTCACAAACCACCAGAACACAGCCCTCTCACAGATTATTTTACTCCTCCCACATTTATTTTCTCTTATGTGTCTTGTCAATGTAAGAAACATTAAAACCAGTAGAGAATTTTTGTGAGTATATTTGAGCTAAACTGGCAACAATTGGCAAGAAGCAAGATCTCAATGAATTGAGAAATGCTCAAGAGAATGGCAGTTTAACACTTTATTTTATACATTACAATCAAAGGAAGAGACATAAGGGGGTTACATGAAGTCCATTAGTGATAAATAAGGGAGGTGGGAGAAAGCAAAATGGGGAAATTTCTGGACTTGGATAAAAAGTAAAATGGAGAGACACATACTTCTTTTACATTGGTGGGTAGACCATAATTAATAATAAACACTTATAGCACATAAAGATGGGATGTGGGAAAACAAAAAAATAATGAGGGACTCGGGCGGTCTCTGCTGTGGTGGGAGGTTGTGCCCTGAGGGGTTCGGAGAAAGGAAATTATTTTGACATTCCAAAGGTATGTTATTGTAGAGGCAAAAAGACAAGACTTGCCTTTGTTAGGAAAAGATACCAGCCTAGGACATGACTAACCACCACAAACTGCTTTTAGTTAGTGTTTTAATTTCAGGGCATCCTTTGCATTTTGTCATGGACTCTGACCAGCGGGGTCTGCAGCTTTGTGGATGAGAAGGAAACAAATGCACATGGACTCAGTGAATCATGTGGATAAAAGGGACAGAGTGGCCACCTTCTAGGTGAGAGAGCACCTTGACGCATGCCTAGACAGGCTTTTTTATTTTTTTATAAACTCAACTTGTTGTATTTTTATATTCTTTGATGAGGCACATTTCCATTGTATACTTACAATATTAATGAAAATTTTGTCATGACGTTGGACACAAAGGAAACCTTAAAATTGCAGAAGTGGAGATTTTTATAGGTAATAGTCTCTGATTTAAAAGCCAATCAAGAGTCATTTCGACTTCTGGCCAAGATGGAGGCCTACACAGACACACTGCGTCTCCCTCCACAACTAAGAAGAAATACAATTATCTCAAAACTAGAGACAACCAGAAGTTCCAAAAAATCAAACTGCATGGAAGTCTAACAAACAAAGATGTAAAGGAGAAATACTCATCCAGACAGGTAGTAATGGGCAGAGCTGGGGTGGAGAGGACGCAGTGTGGTAGCCTTGGCAGCAGCAGTGGCAGGCCGATGGAAAGTGCAGTCACACATTTTAAAAAGTCAGGAGGGACACCTGGGGAGCGTTCCCAGCTCCTGACCAGACCTCACAGCTCACAATCCCACCTCCAGGGAAAATCAAGCCTCATTGCTTCTGACTGTGCAAACCAGTGGAGGTTGGGGTAGAGGAAGAAACTACCAGTCTCTCAACAGAGTCTGCTTTTTAAATGGCCCCCACAGTCCTAGAACATCTGCAGATGCACCCACTCTGGAAATGACGGCCAGGGCAACAACTAGAGAGGTGTCAGTCCCATACGGAAGTGGGAGAAGTGGCTGGAAAAGGAGCAATTGCTGAGCAAGCAGCATTGTTCCCTCTCTGACCCCTCCCCCACATACAGTGCCGCAACATGGTGAAACAAGTTGCCTTGTACTTAGGCTTTTTATTACCGTTCTCAGGGAATTACATCCAAGAGAGTCATAAATTATCATACTAAAGTTACTTTAAATGGTTATAGCTTATAGATAAAAAAGAAGAGATTGTGCATGCAGAGGGATGATAAGGATGAGCAAGCTGGCCACACATCCTGTCCTTGAAACAGCTCAGAATAAATCCTAGGAAGTTACTGGACTTCAAGGTTATACATTAAACATGTTGTTCTCAACCTTAGGGTGAGAGAGTTTTAGCAAAAGCAAGCTTTAAAGCCATCTAGATACAACGCAGGCCTGATTCCCACAGGAAAGCTGATCTGCAGGCCTGGTCCTGTGTGCTGCCTTGTGCCTGTTGGTTTTCTGGACCAGAGCTGAGCTACATTCACCACTGCCAAATTGACTGGTTCCCTATAGTATTTACTTTAGGTCTCTGAGTTTGTAAGGCTATCATGCAGGCCTCCCCTAAGCTTGTCTGGTTTAGTTTGTGGTCCCTTTTCTTCCAGTCTTAATGCCTTCATAAGTCTGACCACCGAATGACAACTCTAATCCTCTTAAGTATACTCACTTTTCTCTGTGCCTAACCTCAAGAAAAAAAAAAATTTGCTACCTCAGAGGTTTTTTTGTATTTTTTTACTTATAAATTTACATATTTTAAATATGTTTATTGATTATGCTGTTACAGTTGTCCCAATTTCTTTTCCCTTTGTTCCCCTCCACCCAGTGACACCCCTCCCTCCAATTGTCCCCCCCCCTTAGTCCATGCCCATTGGTTGTGCATGTAGTTCTTCTCAACATCTTCCTGTCTACTTCACTACCTCCTACTATGCTTAATTCCTATACCATCTCCCTCCCTTCCCCCCTTCCTCCTCCTTGCTGACCTCCCTCCATAATGTTTCCCATACTTATAATTCTTTTCCCAGTCTTGTTGCCTTATTAGTTTGCCTTTGTTTTGATTCCCTAGCTCCTGTTGTTGGTTGTTGTGATACAGTTTTCATTTTAATGTTCATAGTTTTGATCCTCCTTCTTCTAAAGAAGTCCATTTAACATTTAATATAACAGTGGTTTGGATCTGATGAACTCCTTCAGTTTTACTTTGTCCTGGAAGCACTTTCTCTGTCCTTCTATTCTGAATGACAGCTCCACTGGATAGAGTAATCGTGATTGTAAGTTTTTGCTTTTCATTACTTTGAATATTTCTTGCCATTCCCTTCTTGCAGCATTTCTTTTGAGAAATCAGCTGAGTTTTATTGGGACCCCTTTGTATGTAATTCTCTTCCTCTCTCTTGCTGCTTTTAAGATTCTTTCTTTATCCTTAATTTTTGACAGTTTGATTATAATGTGTCTTGGTGTGGTTCTCCCTGGGTCCAGTTGTTTTGGAACTCTCTGTGCTTCCTGGACCTATAAGTCTATTTTCTTCCTCAAGTTAGGGAAGTTCTGCTTCACTATTTTTTCACATAATTTTTCAATTTCTACTTCTTCTTCACCTTATGGAAACCCTATGATTCAGATGTTGGCCCACTTATAGCTGTCTGATAAGTTTCTGAGCCTCTGTTCATTTTTCTCAGTTCTCGTTTCCTCTTTCTGCACTGGTTGACTGTTCGTTCCTTCCCTATGTTCCAATTTGTTGATTTGATCCCTGGTTTTCTTTCTCTCACCACTAGTTTCATATGTGTTTTTGTTCATTTTAGCATGACTAGCCTTCATTCTTTCTTCGTCTTGTTTAAGATCTGCTGTTAGGTCTGTAAGTATTTTTATAACCAAAGCTCTGTACTGAGCCTCAGAAAGATTATCTATCTGCTGGTCCATTAGATTAGATATTCGCTGTCTGGTCAGCTGCGTCACTGGGATCTCTATCGTGATATGTGCCATTCTGACAGTTTTGTGTTTACCTTTGCTTCCTAGGCAGGGCTGTCACACCTCCTTTGCTATAGGGGGTGGAGCCCCATGCACTCATCACTACTGGGCGACCCTTCTCACCACGCTGTGGTGTTTTCTGTGGAGATAGAGGTCCAAGATGGATTCCTGCTGTTCACTCTCTGCTAAGAGAACGGTAGTCTCCTCCTCCATCCCCCACCCCCTCTGGGCCTCACAGTCCAAGGCAATGGAGGTCTGCCTTTCCCAGCTTTGGAATTGCAAGCTGACAGGTCTTGTCTGCAGTCAGGGGTGCTCCCCAGGCACTTCTCACCTCCCCTTAAATATGGGTGTCTGTGCTTACTGCTGTCCTGCTGCTGTTGCTGCTGCTGCTGCCAACAGTACAGCTTGACCTCTGTGCCCTGGCTTCGCCCCTCCTACCTGTCTGGATGAGCACCACTTCTTTATAACTTCATACGTTGGACTTCCTCTTATTTTCTGGAACTTCTCGTTATTTCTGGTTTTGTGGTAGTTGTATTCCTTCTTAGTTGTGGAGGGAGACAGAGCATGTCAGTCTAGGACTCCATCCTGGCCAGAAGTCTCTAAATTTACATATTTTTTAATGTCCATTCCACTAAAATGTAAGAGCTACAGTTAGAGCAGGAACTGTTAGGGGCCTCACTTTTCTCCTAATATCAAGAAAATAGTAATTATTCAATAAAAATATGTTGACTCACTGGCTGTTTACTTCTCTGTCTTTTATTATTCCTAAAAATAAAAATAAACAAACAAAAAAAAAACTCATAGGTCTTTTAGAAGTGTCTGAAGTTATCTGACTGCTAGTAACTACAATATATAAAGAATAAAATAAACAGAAGAAAAATTTAATGCTCTGAGATATCTTAGATGTCTTACAATGACAACTACCTTTGGTAAGTACATGAACTGATCTCTCTTAGTTCCTCACTTCATTTTTTTTGCCCCTTTTATATATTTTCTTCTGATTTGTGCAAACTCAACTCAATCCAATTTCTATACATTTCCCATGATTAATGAAATATCTATCCTCAAACCTACTTCTCTTTAGCACTTGACCTTGAAAAATTAAAATGGAGCTGATGTTAGTAATGATGTGTTTCAGGGGGGAGGGAAGGATTTTACTAAAGTCTGGGTTTTTTTTAAACATTCAAAACATTTCAGGTTGTCTAAATCAACACATTCCCAATTCACATAAGTAGGCAACTTGGGTTGCTCTCCCACACTCTTATCTTCTTATTTGCCATATTAGAAAATAGACATATTTTAAATATCACAGAAATAGCAAAGCAAAGAGATGAGAAAGTCTTAATGCCTCTCAAAATTTAAATCTTAGATATTTGCTTAATAATGTAAAATGCAGGAATAATGTATTTTAGTGTTATATTTTGATATACTATCTTTTGAACATGTTTTTCCTTTATAGTTTAGAAAACTTTCACATTAAAATTAAAGATACTAATCCAAAGATTGTAATTGTGGAAGGTGCTATGTACCCAGTATACTTCTTTTGAACCATGGACATTTTAACACTGGTAAGTCTGGAATTTGGACATACTATGTTAAAGGATTGATACCATTGATGCGTACATATAGATGACTTCAGAGTAGAAATTGGGATGATAATATTAGCAAAATGGAGGGCTATGAGATCCCAACACAGTCTTCCCACGAAACAACAAAAATAATAAACAACTACAAACTGACAAAAATAACTCTGGGGAAGTTCTGGACTACAATGAAAAAGTAGCAGAAACCCTGTGGAGCTAAGAAGCCAATGGATGGCTGCAGAGAAAAGCATAGGAAGCATTTTAACTGCATCATCTCATCTCCCAGTTCAGAAAAGCTCAGCCCCAGAAGGAATCTCCTCAGAGGTGTTTTACCCCATGTGGAACAGGAGAGTGGCAAAACCCCAACAAACCTTACTGCCATAGAAGTTTGCAGCCATTGTTACAGAGAAATACTAGTCTTCACTAACATGGATCCCAAAATTTTAGAGCTGAAGAATAGAAAGAATGAAATAATGTAATAGAAAGTTTCAACATCAAGCTCAATCAGGCAGGAGAAATTATCTGGCAACAGTTCTCTTGATATTATTCAGTCGGAGGAGAAAAAGCTTTTAGAATAAAAAAGTGAAGAAAGCTTATGTGAATTATAGACACCATCAAGTGAAGCAATGTTTCCATGATGGGAGTCCCAGGAGGAAAAAAGGAGAAAGGTATAGAAAACATATTTAAAGAAATAATTTCTGGGGGGAAAAAGTTATATCCCAATTAAAATGTACAAATAAAAAAGAAAGACTGAAAAATTTCCAAATGTAGGGAAAGATATGGACATCTAGGTACAAAAAGCTCAAATATTTCTACATGGTTTCAATCTAAAGAGATAGTCACTGAGGTTCGTTATAATTAAGCTCCCCAAAATCAAGGACAGAGAGAAATTTTGAAAGCAACAGGAGAGAAACAAAAAGACATCACATACTAGGGAATCCTCATAAGGGTATCAGCAGATATTTTAGCATAAGCTTTACAGACCAGAAAAAAGTGGGCTAATATATTCACATTGCTTAAAGAAAATAACTGTTAGCCAAGAATACTTTACCCAGCAGATGTAGAAGAAATAGACTTTCCCGGGCAAATAAAAGCTGAGGGAATTTATCACCACTAGACCTGCCTTACAAGAAACAATTATAAAAAGTTCTGCCCTGTCTGGTGTAGCTCAGTGGATTGAGTGCCAGCCTGGCCTGAGAACCAAAAGGTCAATAGTTTGATTTCTAGTCAGTGCACATGACTGGGTTGCAGGCCAGGTCCCCAGAAGGGGGCTTGTGCGAGGCAACAATTGATGCCTCTCTCACACATCGATGTTTTTCTCCTTTTCTCCTTTTCTCCTTTCCCCTTCCCTCTCTCAAAAAATAAATAAATAAAATCTTTAAAAAATTTTTTTAAAGTTTATACAGTTGAAAAATAAAAGGATACTAATTGCTAACATGAAACATATAAAACTCTAAAACCCACCAGTAAAGGTTAATATATTCTCAAATTCAAAACACTCTAATACTGCAATAGTGGTGTGTATGCCACTTTGAACTCTAACATACAGGTTAAAAGGTACAGTGCTAAAAATGACTATATTTATAATACTTTCTTAATAGATAGACAATATAAAATGATGTAAATTGGAACATCAAAATCAAATTGTTGGGAGGCAGGTAAATGTGTAGAAATTTCTATGCAATTAAAGTTATCGGCTTAAATTATTTTAAGTATAAGATTTATTACAAAAGCCATATGGTAATCACAAAGCAAAAACTTATAATACATACACAAATGATAAACAAAAGAAAGCATACATTATCAACTCACAAAAAGACATCAAGAGAGGAAGGGGAAAAAACACCATGAAACAATCACTAAGCAATTAACAAAATGCTGATAAGAAGAAATTACTTGTCAATAATTACTCTATAAGTGGTTAAATTCTCCAATTCAAAAGCATAAAATGGCTTAAAGATATTTATAGGCTGAAAGCGAAAGGATAAGAAAAAACATTCCGTAACAATGGAAACCAAAAGAGAATAGGAGCAGCTATACTGAAAATCAGGAAAAATAGACAAGTCCAAAAATGTAACAAGAGACAAAGAAGATCATTATAAGTAACAAAGGGTCAAGTCATAAAGAAAATATACCAGTTATGAATATACGTGCTATACATACATATTACACCATTAATAACAGATCTGAAGACAAAATAAACATTGATTCAATAATTGTAGGGAATTTTAATACCCCACTTACAACAATGGATAGATCATCCAGATAAAAATTTAATAAGAAAGTAATGGACTTTACATTTTATGAAATTGATTTAAAGACACATACAGAACATACCATCCAACAGCAGCAGAATACACATACAGGCATTCTCCAGGTTATATTATATTTTAGGTCATAAAAAAGGTGTAAACAAATTTAAGAAGATTGAAATCATATACAGTATCTTTTCTGAGCACAATGGAATAAAACTGGAAATCAGTAACAGGAGGAAAGCAAGAAAATTTATAAATATGTGAAAACCAAACAACATATTTTTGAACAACTAATGAGTCACAGAAAAAATAAAAAATGAAACAAAAAAATATCTTGAGACAAAAAATGAAACAATATACCCAAACTCTTGAGATGCAGCAAAAGCAGTTCTAAGACATAAGTTTGTAACAATAAAAGCCTACATTAAGAAAAGATAAATTAACTTGGCCTTTAGCTAGACTTACCAAAAATTGAAGAGGTAACTAAACTTAATAAATTTATTTCTAAAGTGAACTGATACTATAGGAATACAAAGAATCATAAGAGACTGTTCACAACAATTATACTCCAGAAATTAGATACCTTAGAAAGAGTATTAATTCCTAAAACACACAAATTACCAAGACTGAATCATGAAGTAATAGAAAATGTGAACAGACATTATTATGAGCAAGGAGGTTGAATCAGTGATCAAAAATCTCTCAGTAAATGAAATCCCAGAACCAGATGGCTTCACAGGTAAATTCACTACATATTTAAGAAGAGTTAATATTAATGCTCAAACTCTTCTTAAAAAATTTGAAGAGAAAGAAACACAAACTCATTTTATGAGGCCAGATAACCCTGACACCAAAGCCAGACAAGGAAACTGAAAGAAAATACAGACTGATACTCCTGATGAAAATAGATACAAAAATTCTCAACAAAATACTAGAAAACCAAATTCAAAAGCACATTGCAAATGTCATACACTATGATCAAGCAGGATTCATCCCTGAGATGCAAGGATAGTTCAACCTATGCAAATCAATAAATGTGATACATCACATTAACTGAATATAGGGGGGAAATCATAGAAACATATGAGCCAGGTGATCAGAGGGAGTCCCATGGGCAGCAGCTACCAAAATGGGGGTGCCAGACATGTGCCTAAGCTCCTTTCTAGGATATAAGAATGACCTGAAGTAAGGCAAGAGGAGAACAGACATGTGGTGCCTGAAAACCTCTGTGGTCCTTAGAGAGTGTTTCAGTCAGTCCTCATATGTGTATTAACTTAGATGTCTATTTACTTATTGCCTTTTCTTATTGTTGTTCTTTTACAGTTGTCCCAATTTTTTCCCCATTGCTCTCCCCTGCCCCCCGATGCCCCAAAGTCAATTCCACTCTGTTGTCCATGTCCATGGGTCATTTATACATGTTCCTTGACTAGCCCTCCTTCACAGAGAGACTGGGCGATTCTCAGTCTGCTTCCCCTGTGCTGTGTCTGAAGGATTAGCCATGGTGAGCCTGCTTAAGCCCCTTGAGAACCATTTATTTGTTCTCTATAGAACCAGATAGACATTCTATAGAACACATATAGATGTTTATTGGGGGCCTCGTGGATGCAAGCTTTGTTGGCTTTCAAAGCTGGATGTGTTAGGGGCCTACCTTGCAGGTGTGGTGCCAGATGTGGGGTTCAAGCCCTCCATTCCTCAGGAATAAGCTTAAATTCTTCCAATTGTGGATCACCATGCCTGCATGGAGTTTATGGCAGGACTGTGTCTTAACCTCTACTTCCCATATTGATATGAGTTTTTCCTCATTCACTTGATGTGTAGGAGTTGCTTAGCTAGTTTTGGGGCTTCTTTTAGAGAAAATTGCTCTGCATGTAGGTGTAGATTCAGTGTGTCCATGGGGGAAAGTGAGATTAGGATTTTCCTACACCACCTTCTTGAACCATGGTATATATTTTTCTTACCCTTGCAATCATTCATGACTGAGTTATTTTTCCATTTTCATATTTTCCTACTCATTATCATGCTCTATTCTCTATTTTAGTACTAAAATCATCAAACTTCACAATTCTCTCACTTATTTACTTTCTTTATAGAACATCACTCTTTGAATCCATATCAATTCCTAACCTTCCATTCTTGGTTTTACTTCTACTCTCCTATCTGAAACTGAAAAAAAAAAAAAAAAAAAAAAAAAAGTTCTCACTTCCATTTTAAAGTTACTCCTTTAAGAAACATTATGTGTGTGCTCCCATACTGAAACATACTATAAACCTCTTATGTCTGTTTCAATGGAGATTTTATCCAAGAAACCTGGATTTATTCAGAGAAGTTAAACCTTAGTCACTCTGAAAGACTAGAAAACTTCAAATGTAAAATTCACTTCAAAAGAAGGAGTATCATTAAGAGTTAAAGTTCCCAAATATTTAAAAGTCTTTTCCTTTATATGGAGAAAAAAGTAAGCAAATATACATTGAAAAGTAAAAGAATGTTAAGGACTTCTCCAAGCATGTTAAAATTGTTTGCTTAGGGTTTCACATGAATTTACTTTATTTGATTATTATGTCAGTTCACGCAAATGATTAGCATGTATGAGGGGGTAACTAAAAGAAAAAGAATTATCTTCTGCAGAGCGGGCCCCTTGTAGTACAGGCTTCCCCCATTAGGTGAGTGTTCTAGGAACCCATCTGTATCAGTTTACTAGCTGGCATTGTAATGAGAGGCTGTGTTTGGCTTCAGTGAATTTTTTCAAAGTCTCTTTCAACTCATTTGCCTATTTCATGATAGGTGATTTATGGGCAAACCTGCCCAGACCATGCTGAGTGTTCAGCAGTTTTTTAACCAAAAATGGCATGACCCCCATACCCCACCCTCCCTTTCACCTGACCTCACTCCAATTGACTTTTTTTTGTTCCCCTGGATGAAAAAAGTCCTCAAGGGGAAATGTTTTGCCAATGCGGAAGAGGTGAAAAAAAAAATGGCAGAAGTACTAAAAGACATCAAAATTAATGAGGTCAAAAACTGTTTTGAGAAGTGGATGTGTATTACATGAAATGGAGAGTACTTTGAAGGTAATTGAAGTTTAAATATGTAAGAATAACTATACAATTTTTAAAAATTAAATTCCATGTTTTTTGGGTCTCCCCTTATATATGACATAAAGTAATTTGTTATGTCTTCAAAATATGAATAATTATTCACCTTTATTGTTATTTCTATATAATTTTATTAAGTTTATTGCAGTGACATTGGTTAATAAAGTTCTATAAGTTTCAAATGTACATTTTTGTGACACATGATCTGTATATTGCACTGTGTGGCCACCACCCAAAGTCAAATAATCTTCCATCACCAAATATTTGGCCCCCTTTACATTTACTACCCCTTCACAATCCCCACCCTTTTTTCTGGTAACCACCATACCATTTTTGTGTCTATCAGTTTTGTTTTGATTGGAAAAATCAACATAGTTAAAATGTCCATATTACCCAAAACAATATAGAGATTTAATGCAATCCTTATAAAAAAAAATCCCAATGGTACTTTTTTAAAGAAATAGAACAAAAAGTCATCAGATTTGTGTGGAACCACAAAGACCCCAAATAGCCAAAGCAATTCTGAGGGGGAAAAAGAACAAACCTGGAGGTTTCAGACTTTCTGACTTCAAATTATACAACAAAGCAACATAATCAAAACAACATGGTATTGGCAGAAAATCAAGACACACAAACCAATGGAACAGAATTGAGGGTCCAAAAATAAATTCATACAGGCAAAAATCTTTTGACAAAAAAAAAAAGCCAAAAACATACAATGAAGGATAGAAAGCCTCTTCAATAAATGGTGCTAAGAAAACTGGTTAGTCACATGCAAAAAATAAAACTAGACTACTCTTTCTCTCCATATACAAAAATTAACTAAAAATTGATCAAAGACCTAAATATAAGACCTGAAACAATAAATTACATAAAAGAAGACATAGATTCTAAACTTGTGGAAGGTTTTATAAATTTAACCCCAAAGGCAAGAGAAGTAAAGGCAAAAATAAATGAATGGGGTTATATCAAAACTAAAAAGCTTCTGCACAGCAAAATAAACTGCCAACAACCATATAAACCCAACCAACTGAATGGGAGAAGATATTTTCAAACAACTTTAACAAGTGTTTAATACCCAAAATATACAAACAATTCATATAACAACATCAAATAAATAAATGATCCAATTAAAAAATAGGCAGAGGACCTGAACAGACACTTCTCTCAAGAAGACATATAAATGGCGAACAGATATATGAAAAGATGCTCAACTTCACTAGCTATTAGGGATATGCAAATCAAAACTTCAATGAGATACTACCTCACACAGTTAGAATGGCCATTGTCAACAAGACAAGTAATCACAAGTTTTGGAGAAAATATGGAGAAAAAGAAACACTCATTCACTGCTGGTGGGAATGTTAACTGACACAACCGCTATGGAAAATAATATGAAGGTTCCTCAACAAATTAGGAATAGAGTTACCGTATGACCCAGCAACCCCTCTTCTTCTACCCAAAAAAACTTGAAAACATTTATTTGCAAAGATATATGCACCTCTATGTTTATTGAAGCATTATTCATGGTGGCCAAATATGGGGACACCAAAGTGTTCATCAATAGAAAGTTGGACAAAGAAGATGTGGTACATATATACAATGGAATACTACTTAGCCATAAGAAAGATAAAATACTGCCATTTGCAATAACATGAATGGATCGTGAGAGTATCATGCTAAGCAACCTAAGTCAGACAAAAAAGTTAAGAACCATATTATTTCACTGATATTTGAGATATAAAACTGAAAGCAGCAAATAAACAAGAAAAACAAACAAACAATAACTGTATAACTTTTCAAGGAAAATTTTTATTGGAAGTTTTGTTCATGAAGTAAATAATGCCTTAGGAAGAAACCTAAGTCATCATACCCAGACAGATTAGCAACATGCTATTTTTGCAGACATAATTTAAAGTTTTAGAAAGAACATAATAAATAACAATGGGATCAATAAATGCTTTACTATGTGGGATATGTTTGCAAAAATAGAGAAGAAAGCATGGGGAAAGTGAAGAAAAATACTGATAGAGCTAAAGATATAGAAAATGATAGAAAGTCCTAATACATACTTAAATGAAATGCCAGAAAAGACAATTAGAGAAATAATGGCTGAAGATTTTCTAACACTAAAGATGTACTTCAATCAATATATTAAAAAGACCAAAGAATCCAAGGTATAATAGAACAGTAAGAAGAAAGAAGAAAAGAAAAAATGTTATGAAGGTGAAGAAAGAGGAGAGTGAGAAAAGGAAAAGAAAGGAAAGAAAGGGAGGAAAAGAAGAAGGAAGAAAAGGAGAGAGGGAGGAAATCTTTACCTAGACACATAATGGTAACACTTAAGAAGAAAAAGGACAAAAAGAATGTCTAAAAATGGCCAAAGGAAATTACCTTCAGAAGAGCAAAATTTAGTTCAATTACTAACTTCTTAAACACAGTTATGAAAGCCAAAGGTGTTGAATAATAATTTCATTGAGCTAAAAAAAAACAAAACATTACCAACATAATATTCTATGCCCTGCAACATTATCTCCAAGAGTAAATGTAAAGTAAAAAACATTTTCAGGAAAATAAGCATTGAGAAAATGTGCCATCAGAAAACTTATAAAAATGAAAATATAAAGATTGTTATAGAGAGAGAATAAAAATGATTCCAAGTGTGCAGTTTGAGATAAGGAAATGAGTAAGAAAAAAACTTAAATGGTAAATATGTAGTTAAGTCTACATGGACATTGATTACATAAAATAAGTCAAATTAAATTTGTAAGGTATAAAGAATATATAAAATTAAAGTATATGCCAACAATAGCTTATAAATAGAGAGGGGTGGCAATGAAATTAATGTGTTCTAAGTTCCTTAGAGTATGCAGAAAGATAGCAAAAACATCAGTTAACACTATATCTGATAGGTCATTGCTACACGTTATGATTTCTAGAGTAAGCACTAAGAGAACAGGAAAAATGTAGATAACTCCCAAACTAACAAAAGGAGGAAATAATGATTTTAAAATACTATTTCTAAATGAAAACAAGAAAACAAGAGCAGGAACGAACGTAGAACATGATGGAAAAAAATGAAAATCACATAGTAAGATGATTGATTTAAACTATTTATGTGAAGAATTGACATACATGTAAATGCATTAAATTTGCCACCTAAGAATTAGTGGTCAGCATAAATTTTTTAAGAATTTAACTATATGTGGTTTATAAGAAGCACCACTAAAACATAAAGATCAAGAAAATCCAAAAATAAAGAAAAGAAAGGAAATACCTTATAACACTAACCTTTAGAAAGTTGGCGTATCAAAGCAGAACTTCCCTAACTTGCAGAAGGAAACAGACTTACAGGTCCAGGAAGCACGGAGAATTCCAAATAAACTGGACCTAGGGAGAACCACACCAAGACACATTATAATCAAAATGTCAAAAATTAAGGATAAAGAGAGAATCTTAAAAGCAGCAAGAGAGAAGAAGAGAATTATGTACAAAGGCATCCCAATTAGAGTATCAGCTGACTTCTCAAGGGAGACCCTGCAGGCAAGAAGGGACTGGCAAGAAATATTCAAAGTAATGAAAATAAAAAATCTACACCCATGATTACTCTATCCAGTGAAGCTGTCATTCAGAATAGAAGGGCAGAGAAAGTGCTTCCAGGACAAAGTAAAACTGAAGGAGTTCATCAGATCCAAACCACTGTTATATGAAATGTTAAAGGGACTTGTTTAGGAGAGGAGGATCAAGGCTATGAACATTACAATGAAAACTATCACAACAACCAACAACAGAAGCTAGGGAACTGAAACAAAGGCAAACTAAGTAGGCAACAAGAGTGGAAAAATAATTCGTCGTCGTCGTCGTCGTCGGCAGCCGTCCGTCTCAAGAGACGATGGCGTAGCTTCTTGAGAGTCTATCTGCACCGCCGAGAATGGCTGTGCAGTCCGACTCGGGAGTGACAATCCCTGCCGCACTTGTTACAGGTGAAGGCAGATGGCTGTTGTTGCTGCTGTTGACGCTGCTTCCGTCTCGATCTTTTCTGGGCCGCCTCCTCGTTGCGCGCAGCCTCTGCACGTGACGTACCTTGCCTGACCGCGAGCCTCCAGGCTAGGCGGTCGTCTGCTTGAACTTCCCATGTGTTGAGATTGATGGAGCATTGTGTCATGTCCTTTTTGCAGATGTCTTTGAACCGCAGTTTTGGGCGCCCTGTCATCCTCTTGCCTTCTGCTAGCTTGCCGTAGAGGAGGTCTTTGGGGATACGGCCTGCATCCATTCTTTTGACATGGCCGAGCCACCTGAGGCGTCTCTCACTAAGAACTGCATGCAAACTGCTCATGTTGGCTCGCTTCAGCACCTCGGTGTTGGGGACCTTATCCTGCCAGGCGACATGCAGGACGCGTCGCAGGCACCTCATGTGGAAGCTGTTGAGTTTCCTTTCGTGCCTTGCGTAGGTGGTCCACGTCTCGCTGCCATAGAGGAGAGTGCTGAGTACGCAGGCTTGGTAGATGCGCAGTCTGGTTTTCTCAGTGAGGCTGGAATTGTTCCACGCTCACCGGTTCAGTCTGGCCATAACTGTGGCTGCCCTGGCGATTCTCCGGTTGACCTCCAAGTCGACTGACAGAGAGCTCGAGATGGTGGACCCGAGGTAAGTGAAGTCGTTGACAACCTCCAGGGTGTATCCGTCGATGGTGATGCATGGGGGAGTCCCCGTGCCTTGAGCCATAACATTCGTCTTCGTCAGGCTGATGGCTAGTCCGAACTCCTTGCATGCATGAGAAAGGCAAGTGACTAGCTGCTGGAGTCCCTCTTCGGAGTGTGATGTCAAAGCTGCGTCGTCGGCGAAGAGCATCTCACGGATGAGCACCTCTTTGACTTTGTTCTTGGCTCGTAGACGGGCCAGGTTGTAGAGCTTGCCATCGGATCTGGTGTGAATGAAGACACCCTCGCTGCAGTCCTTAAAGGCGTATTGGAGGAGCATGGAGAAGAAGATTCCGAACAGCGTAGGTGCGAGGACGCAGCCCTGCTTTACTCCGCTGCTGACTGGGAAGGCCTCAGAGGTTGCGCCGTTGTAGGACACCGTGCTGTGCATGTTGTCGTGAAAGGACATGACCACAGCAAGCAGATGTGGTGGACAGCCAATCTTCCATAGCAAGCTGAAGAGTCCGCTTCGACTGACCAGATCAAACGCCTTCGTGAGGTCGATAAAGGCGAGGTAGAGTGGTTTATGCTGCTCGTGACACTTCTCCTGCAGCTGGCGTAGGGAGAAGATCATGTCCACTGTTGATCGGCCAGCTCTGAAGCCACACTGGGACTCTGGGTAGACGCGGGAAGCAAGGGTCTGCAGGCGGGCAAGAGCGACCCGGGCGAATACTTTGCCGACGACGCTGAGGAGAGAGATGCCCCGGTAGTTGTTGCAGTCGCTGCGGTCTCCTTTGTTCTTGTACATGGTGATAATGTTGGCATCTCTCATATCCTGGGGTATGTAACCCTCCTTCCAGCAGAGACAGAGTAGATGGTGGAGCGGCTGTAGCAGGACTGGTTTCCCGCTCTTTAGGATTTCTGGAGGGATTCCGTCGCTTCCTGGCGCTTTCCCGCAAGCGAGGCGGTCGATGGCTTTGCCGAGCTCTGCCGCAGTAGGTGGGGTGTCTAGCTCCTCCATGACTGGTAGGTCTGGGATGGCGTTAAGAGCAGTGTCTGTTACGGTGTTCTTCATTGCGTACAGCTCGAGGTAGTTCTCGGTCCACCGCCGCATTTGCTGTTCCTGGTCAGTGATGACCTCACCTGTCTTGGACTTAAGGGGGGCGATCTTGGAGGGGATTGGGCCTGTTGCCTTCTTGATACCCTCATACATTCCTCGTGCGTTGCCTATATCGGCGGCTTCCTGAATGCTTCTGCACAGGTTTAGCCAATAGGTGTTGGCACAGTGGCGGGCGGTCTTCTGGACTTTGTTCCTGGCAGCCCGTAGAGCTTGAAGTGTACTGGGAGTGGGCGTGGCCTTGTAAGCCAGTAGGGCCTTCCTCTTAGCCTCGATCACGGGTTCCATTTCTTCCCAGTGAGCCTCGTACCAGTCAGCGTTCTTCCGCTCTTTCTTCCCGTAAGCAATAATGGCGGAGTTGTATATGGCGTCGCGGAGACGTGGCCAATTGGATTCGATAATGTCATCTGCCGCCACTCCCTCACCGAGTGCATCTTCCATCTTGTTGATGAATTGCTGGGTCTTAACTGGGTTGCTGGCACAACTGGTGTTGATGCGTGGGCGACCCTTCATCTTGGAGTGGTGCAACCTCTTCGGCATTATGCGCACCTTGCTTACCACGAGGGCATGGTCCGTGTCGCAGTCTGCACTGTGGTAGCTGCGGGTGAGGAGGGTGCTGCCAATATCCGTTCTTCTGGTGATGACGAGGTCAAGCTGGTGCCAATGGCGGGAGCGGGGATGCCTCCATGACACCTGGTGGATCTCTTTGCACTTGAAGAATGTGTTTGTCACGCACAGGCCGTGGTGACACGAAAGCTCAAGCAGTCGCTGATCATTCTCATTGATCTTTCCTCTCCCAAAGTTTCCAAGGCAGGTGGGCCAGGCCATGTGGTCGGCTCCTACTCTTGCGTTGAAGTCTCCAAGGAGATAGAGAGCGTTACTTCTGGGGATCTTGGATAACGCTTCGTCCAGTGCATGGTAGAACTGTTCTTTCTCTTCGATGGTGGCGCAGAGGGTTGGGGCGTACGCGCTAAGAATGCTGACTGGGCCGAAAGTTGTTGACAATCGGAGGGTAAGTAATCTCTCTGTGCCTCCTGTGGGTGGCTCTATGGAGTTAACAAGCGTGTTCTTCACAGCGAACCCAACACCGTGCTGTCTTGGTTGGTCCGGAGACTTCCCTTGCCAGTAGAAGGTGTAGTTGGTTTCTCTGATAGTTCCGTTGTCGGCCAACCGGGTCTCCTGTAGAGCCGCAATGTCGATGTTTAGTCGTGCCAGTTCCCTATCGATGACAGCGGTTTTCCTGGCACTATTGATCCACGGAAGGTCTGCAGTAAGTCCAGGGCACATGGTCCTGATGTTCCAGCTAGCGAGGCGAAGAGCTGGAGGCTTCTTTCTTGTTGTTTGCTTGGAATTAACTGGTGCGGGTGTTTTGTGGCCCACTTTTCGAGAGGCGCCTCTCTGATCCCCACGCACCCAGTGGGGCAGGCGAGCCATGGCGAGACGGCACCTAATTGGCTGGGGCTGCCCAGCTTGAGGCGGGCGGTAGCTGTCCAGTGAGGTGCGATGACCTCTCCCACCATCAGAGGAGACCCCTGGCGCTCATTTCCTTCACCAATCGGATGAGCTTATAACCGGTATCTGTCTCCTCCCGTGTTGAGTCGACATCTTGCGATGACGCTGGAGTGTCCTCTCCAGTGAAACTGAAGCTACAGAGCCTGGGCAGGGTGATATGGAGGGTCTGCTGTTGCCCATGCAGCAGACCCCCCCTCTCTTCGCAGCTGAAGGGTCCAAGGGAAAGACGAAGTCAATACAGCTTGGCTTCAGGTGCGCCGCAGGAGTTGCCGGTGTTGACTACAATGTCAAACCGCCTTAGGGACTCCGGCTCCGGATTTTCTGTCGGGGTTTACTCCCTTAGCCTTTCCCCTGAAGAGGTATGCCGCAAGGCAGCGGAGGTTTTTTGGAGTCAGAGTTTTCCTTCTCTGATTTTTGAGATGTCCTTCCTCTTTCCTCCTTTACAGGAGTAGAGATGGCCCACTTGGTGTCTGAGCCACCTGCCCCCTCCAGGACCTGATTCCCTGATTCTGATCAGAGGGGAATGGGTGGAAGGCTTGGGCTTGATCAGCTCTCAGGAGTCAAGGTGGTGGTTGTATGAGGTCTCCTGGCCCCAGAGGGCATAGGTGATTCCAAAGTGCCTGTGTATGACAATTCCTAATAAAGCTCCTCATTTTTCTTGTTTTTGCCTCATGTAAATTGTCTTAAATGTCCTTCTGGTCACATCATTTTGCCAGGGCTAATACAAGCTGAGAAACATTTTGCCTCAATAGTTTAAACTTCTGAATTCAGTTGCATGGTCTTGTTTCTTTGCTGCCAATTGCAGGGTTAATGATAAGCATATAATATTTATAGCCTTGTAATCATTATGATGGCAAAATCTAAGAAAATTAACCTTTCTATCTCTGTACTTTATGTAATGATATCTGTAGTTGTTGCTTGGGAATTGTTTTCTAAAGTGTTGTTTTATTTACTTAACTTTATTGCATTTTTTTCAATTACTATTTAGTCCCTTTTCACCTGCCGTGCCCCGGCAATCACCACACTGTTGTCCATGCCCTATAATTATAGGTATGGAAAACATATGGGGGGGAGGTCAGCAGGGAGGGGGAGTGGGGAAAGGAATGGAGATATGCAAGAATTAAGAAGTATAGTAGGAGGTACTGGAGTAGACAGGAAGATGTTGAGAAGAACTATATGCACAACCAATGGGCATGGACTAAGGTGGTGGGAAACCACTGGTGGGAGGGGGGTCACTGGGTGAAAGGGAGCAGAGGGAAAAGAAATTGGAACAACTGTAACTACATAATCAATAACACATATTTTAATAAAAAAAGAAAGTTGGTGTATCTATTTTAATATCACGAAGGGAAAGATACCAACCTAAATAAAAGTTGGTGTAGGACTTCTGGCCAAGATGGAGGCCTAGCCAGACATGCTAGGTCTCCCTCCACAACTAAGAAGGAATATAACTACCTCAAAACTAGAGACAACCAGAAGTTCCAGAAAATCAAGCTGCATGGAAGTCCAGCAAACGAAGATATAAAGAAGAAATACTCATCCAGACAGGTAGGAGGGGTGGAGCCTGGGCAGAAAGGACGCAGCATAGTGGTGTCAACAGCAACAGCGGCAGCGACAGGCCAGTGGAAATGCAGTCACACATTTTTAAAAGTGGAGAGGGATACTTGGAGAGTGTTCCCAGCTTCTGACCAGACTGCACAGCGCAGGGTCCCAGTGCCGGGGAAAATCAAGCCTCATTGTTTCTGACTGTGCAAACCAGTGGGGGTTGGGGCAGATGAAGAAACCACCAGTCTCTCAGCTGAGCCCACTTGTTTAAAGGGCCCCCATGGTCCTAGAACATCCACAGACCCACCCACTCTGGAAACGACAGCCAGGGCAATAGCTAGAGAGGTGACAGTCCCATACAGAGGTGGGAGAAGTGGCTGAAAAAGGGGCAAGTGCTGAGCAAGAGGCGTTGTTCCCTCTCTGACCACTCCCCCCACATACAGAGCCACAATGTGGTAAACAGGTCACCCTGTACTGATGAATACCTAAGGCTCCACCCGTTAAACATAACAGGAGCAACAGCTCTACCTAAGACACAGAGGCAAACAAACACAGGAGCCTGTCAAGATGAGGAGACAGAGAAGTGTGGCCCAAAAGGGGGAATGGATCAAGGTTCCAGTGGGAGAACTAAGTGATGAGATAGCCAACCTAACAGATGAGGAGATAGACAACCTAACAGATGCAGAGTTCAAAAGGTTCTCACAGGCTTGATAGATATGTTTAAGTATGGCAAATGCATAAGGGAAGAAGTGAAGGCTATGCTAAATGAAATGAAGGAAAATCCACACAAAACCAATGGTGAGGGGCATGAAACTGGGGTTCGAATCAATTATTTGGAACATAAGAAAGAAAAAAACAGTCAACCAGTACAGAATGAAAAAACAAGAATTGAAAAAAATGAGGAGAGGCTTAGGAACCTCTGGGACAACTTTAAATGTGCCAACATCTGAATCATAGGGGTGCCAGAAGGAGAAGAGAAAGAGTAAGAAATTGAAAGCTTATGTGAAAAAATAATGAAGGAAAACTTCCCAAATCTGGTGAAGGAAAGAGACATAAAAGTCCAGGAAGCACAGAGTCTCAGACAAGGTAGACCCAAAGACGTCCACACCAAGACACATCATAATTAAAATGCCAAAGGTGAAAGATAAAGAGAGAATCTTAAAAGTAGCAAGAGAAAAGCAGAGAGTTACTTACAAATGGGTGCCTATAAGACTATCAGCTGATTTCTCAGAAGAAACTTTGCAGGCAAGAGGGGACTGGCAACAAGTATTCAAGGTGATGAAAAGCAAGGACTTATGACCAAGATTACTCTATCCAGCAAAACTATCACTTAGAATGGGCAGGCAGATGAAGTGCTTTCCAGACAAGGTAAAGCTAAAGGAGCTCATCATCACCAAGCTATTATTATATGAAATGTCAAGGAACTTACTTAAGAAATAGAAGATCAAAATTATGAACATTAAAATGACAATAAACTCACAACTATGAACAACTGCATCTAAAAAATAAGAACAAAATCCAACTAAGCAGACCAGAATAGGAAGAGAATCAAAAACATGGGGATCATTTGGAGGGTTATCAGCTGGGAGAGGGAAGGGGAAGAAAGGGGAAAAAGAAGCAGGGATTAAGAAGCATAATTTGTTGGTACAAAATAGACAGGGGGAAGTTAAGAATAATATAGGAAAGGGTGAAACCCAAGAACTTATATGCATGACCCATGGACATGAACTAAGGGGATGGGATTGCTGGAGGAAGTGGGGTACTGTGCAGAGGGGAGAAAAGGGGAAAAAATTGGGACTACTGTAACAACATAATCGATAAACATACTTCTAAAAAGTTAGTGTAATTATATTTTTATTTTTAAATCATTTTTATTTTTAATTATAGTTGACATTCATTATTATATTAAGTTTCATGTGTACACCCCAGTGATTAGACATTGTATGACTCACTAAATGATCATGCTTATAAATCTTGCACCCATCTGACACTATACATTGTTAATAGAATATTATTGTGTATATTCCCTTTGTTGTACTTTACATCCCCATGACTATTCTGTAACTACCAATTTGTACTTCTTAATCCCTTTACCTTTTCACCCATCCCCTGAAACTCCCTTCCTTCTGGCAACCATCAAAATGTTTTTTGTATCTGTGAGTCTGTTTCTATTTTGCTTGTTTGTTCGTTTTTTTTTTTTTTTTTTTTGGATTCAATTATTGATAGATATGCACTTATTGCCATTTCATTTTTCATATTTCAATCTTTTCCTTCTTTTTCTTAAAGAAGACCCTTTAACATTTCATATATTCAATAATACTGGTTTGGTGTTGAAAAACTCCTTTAGTTTTTTTCTTGTCTGGGAAGTTCTTTATTTGTCCTTCAACTCTAAATGATAGCTTTGCTGCGTAGAGTAGTTTTGATTGAGAGTCCTTGCTTTTCATCACTTTGAATATCTCTTGCCACTCCTTCTAGCCTGAAAAGTTTCTTTGAGAAATCAGCTGACAGTCTTATGGAAACTCCCTTGTAGGTAGCTAACTGCTTTTCCCTTGCTGCTTTTAAGATTCTCTCTTTGTATTTAACCTTTTGCATTTTAATTATGAGGTGTCTTGGAGTGGCCCTCTTTGGGTTCATCTTATTTGGGACCCTCATCCTTCCTGGACTTGTATGTCTATTTCCTTCACCAAGTCAGGGAAATTTTCTGTCATTATTTTTTCAAGTAGGTTTTCAACTTTTTGTTCCCTCTCTTCTCATTCCAGCACTCCTATAATGCAAATGTTGATACACTTTTAGTTATCCTAGAGGCTCTTTAGCCTATCCTTGTTCGGGGGGAGTTTTTTTTCCTTTTTGCTGTTCTGGTTGGGTTTTTTTTTTCCCCTTATATTCTAAATCACTGGTTTGATTCTTGACTTCATCTACTCTACTGTTGATTTTCTGTAAATCATTCTTCATTTCAGTTAGTGTATCCTTCATTTCTGACTGGTCCTTTCTTATGCTATTGAAGTTCTTACTAAGTTCATCAAACATCCCTCTAACCAGTGTTTCGAACTCTGCATCCAATAATTGCTTATCTCCATTTTGTTTAGTTCTTTTTCTGGAGTTTTGTTCTGTTTTTTCATTTGGGCCGTGTTTCTTTGTCTTCACATTTTGGCAGCCTCCCTGTGTTTGTTTCTATGTATTAGGTAGAGCTGCTACATCCCTCAGGATTGGTGAGTGGCCTAATATGGTAGGTGCCCTGTAGGGTTCAGTGGCACAGCTTCCCAGATCACCCAAGCTGGGCAGTCAAGGTGTGCCCCTATATGGGCTATGTATACTCTTCTCTTGTAGCTGAGACTTGACTGCTGTTGGCACATCAATGGAAGGGATTTGTCTGGATGCAACCACTGACCACTGGGCTCCAACCTCCAACCACTATAGAGGGTCAGCTGTACAGGGACCCACCACACAGAGCAGGACTTACTTCAGCAGGGCTCTGGTGGCTGATGAGTGCACTCCTTGAGTGTGTCACTTGTGGAGGTATTTGGGTGATGATGCTTTGATGTGGTTGGAAACTGTCCACCGGTGTGCCAACTCCCAGGAGGTGCAGGCCAAAGTCAGCTGCCACTTTTGCTCTCCCTGGGGCCACACAACATGAGCTGCAAGGTGATCTGCAGATGTCTGCTACTTATTCTGTGCTTGGAGTTGCCCAGGTGAGGCCAAGCTTCTAATAAGGCCAGCTGCTACTAGTGCCAGGGCTGAAGCTACTTAGTGAGAGGTACAAGGCATGCTGAAGTCAGACAATGCTTGTTTGAGAGATTTCAGGGAAATCTGAAGCACAGGCCATTTGTATGGAAAAGCCACCGTAAACCACTTGGGTGAGCCTGAAAATTGGGTGAGGTGTGGCCTCAAAGAATCTCCAGGGCAGGACAAACAGTATGAACCAGGTTGATAGTCTCATATATGGCACCTGCCTGCCAGCTCTGTGCAGAGCTAATGTCCTTGGCCAGGTCTCTGTCTGAGAGAAAGCTGCCCCCCTCAGCTTTCATCTTAATGCTGGACAATTCAGTTCCTCCTCATGTCTCTGGTGTCTTTAAAGCTGATATCCCAGTGCCTGAGTTCAGAGGGAGTTAGTCCAAGTAAGTTCCTGCACTGGCCCTTAACAGACTCCAGGAATCCTCTGCCTCTCTCAGCCTCAATCTCTGCTAGTTTTTACAACCAGATGTTATGAAGACTTCTCTTCCTGGCAATGGAAACCTGGGCTGAGGGTGGAGGGCAGTGTGCAGCTAAAACCCCTTCCTTCTCAGGGGGGATCTCTGCAGCTGAGATATCCCTCTCAATTTTTATCTGTCACACATGGGTGTGGCACCAACCTGTTTTGAGTCTCTGCCCCTTCTTCTAGTCTTGATGTGGCTTCTTCTTTAATTCTATAGTTGTAGGACTTCCATTCTTCCAGTTTCAGACAGTTCTGAATGATGGTTGGTCTGTAGTTTAGTTGTAATTTTGATGTGGTTGTGGTAGAAGGTGAGTACACATTTACCTATGCCATTATCTTGCCCTGAAGTGGTGTATCTATTTTAATACCAGGAGGAGAACTGAAGCCAAAAGGTTTGGTGAAGTTAAAGAAAGTGATATCATAATAATATGGACTATGGGTACACAAAAACATTTTAATCATAACTTTATTTTATTTTAAATTAAATTTATTGAGGTCATATTGGTTAATAAAATTATATAAGTTTCAAACATACATTTCTGTGATACATCATCTGTATATTGCATTGTGTGCCTACCACTCAAAGTCAAATCTTTTGTCATCATATATTTGACCCCCATTAGCCTCCACAACTCCTTGTCCCACTTTTCCTCTGGTAACCAGCATACTGTTTTCTGTGTCTATGAGCTTTTGTTTGTTTTTCTTGTTCATTCATTTGTTGCTTTCAGTTTTATATCCCACATATGAGTGAAGTCATATGGTTCTTAAGGTTTTGACATTATTTTCTTACATTGTGGTTGATGTTTGTTTTATAAACACAGCTACCCAATACAGAAATTAGAACTTCATCACATGCTTGTGTCCTCCTTCCAATTTAACTCTCTGCTTATCACCCAAGTGCAACCATTATAGTGATGTCTTATATTGATGTGTTGCATTTATCAAATTCTTGATTTGCTTTTACTTTTACCATATATGTGATTAAAAAATATAATATATTATGCAGAAAGTCTCCCTTGTTAAAACAACTCCTAATTTTAATATCCACATTTTAAACACCTTGGATCTCTCAACATAGCATTTGTTGGATGATGTCTGTATAGGAAAAATGTAGATTTATGTACTTTCCCTTGTGGTAATACCAATATAAACTCAAATCAACAATGTATGAAAGAGTCCATTTAATTGGCACAACCTATGTGGAAAACAGTATGGAAGTTCCTCAAGAAAGTAAAAATGTATAGCGCTGGCTGAGTGGCTCAGTTGTTTGGAACATCATCCCATACACAAAAAGTTGTGGGTTTGGTTCCTGGTCAGAGTACATATCTAGGTTGCTGGTTTGAACCACAGTTGGGATGCATATGGGAGGCAACTGATCAATGTTTCTTTCTCACATTGATGTTCATCTCTTTCTCTCTAAAAAAATCAAATATCCTTGGTGAGGATTAAAAAAATAAAAAATATAAATATAAATATAACTATCGTATGATCCGGTATTTCCACTTCTAGGTATTTTCCAAAGAACTCCAAAATATTAATTCATAAATATATATGCACCCCTATGTTTATTTCAGCATTATTGACAACAGCCAAGATATG
Source organism: Furipterus horrens (assembly GCF_987537825.1). Classification (NCBI taxonomy): domain Eukaryota; kingdom Metazoa; phylum Chordata; class Mammalia; order Chiroptera; family Furipteridae; genus Furipterus; species Furipterus horrens. The sequence goes on from NW_028327174.1 coordinate 22,948,339, forward strand.
ATAGCCACCGATATGTCCATCAATGGACAAATGGATAAAAATGATGTGGTACATATGTACAATGGAATATTACTCAGCCACTAAAAGAGTGAAATATTGCTATTTGTGACAATATGGATGGACCCAGAGGATATTATGCTAAGTGAAATAAGTCTGACAGAGCAAGACAAATACCACCTGATTTCACTGATATGAGGCAGCTAAAAAACAAAATAAATGAGCAAACAGAACAAATAAACTTATCAATAGAGAGAACAAACTGATGGTCACTGGATGGGAAGGGGGTTGGGTGATAGGTGAGAAAGATAAAAGAGACTTAAGAAGTACATATTTCCAGTTACAAAATAGTCATGGGAAAAAAAAGTATAGCATAGGGAATATAGTCAATAAAATTGTAATAACTATGGATGGGGCCAAATGGGTACTAGACTTATTGAGGTGACTTATTGTAAAGTATATAAATGTCTCATCACAATGTTGTACATCTGAAACTAATATAATGTATGGATTAGCCAAAGAACATATATGTATAACCCATAGACATAGACAACAGTGTTATGATAGCCCAGAGGGAAGGTGGATCTAGGAGCTGGGTGGAGCAGGGCAAGGCCTGGCTAGAAATTGGGACGTCTGTAATAGTATCAACAATAAAAATAAAGTTTAAAAAGAAGAATAAATAAATCGTTAAAACTAAAAAAATTCTCTTAAAAAAAAGGCCCCACTTATCTATAACTCCTTGAACTCTTGATATTACTGTTTCTTATATTTTGCCATGAAAATGGGTATGAAATGGTATATTGGGTGGGGCAAAAGTAGGTTTACAGTTGTGAGTATGCAAAACACAGAATTTATTCTTGTATTATTATTTGTTAATTATTGTATTGTTTTTCATATAAACAACTATAAACTTACTTTTGCCCACACTGTTGAGGTCTTTACTTGCAGTTCTAACATTATGAGTGAAGCTGAACATTTCTATAAGACATATTTATTGGATTAGGTATTTTCTCTTCTTTGAAATGCTTTTCCAATATCTTGCCCCCCCCCCCTTTTTTTGTCTTTCTAATTCATTTGTGACCATTGTTTGTATGGTTTGGTATTAATGATGTGTTAGTTATAGGTATTTGAAATACCTTGTTTCAGTTCTACTTTTTACATTTTTATAGTGTTTTGATAAACCCAATTTCATAATTTTAGTGTAGAAATTTTTAAAATTATTTTTCTTCTTGGTACACATATTTTGTATTTTTTAAAAGAAATCTGGTTATGGTAGCCAGTCTACAAGATGGCCCTCAGTGATTTTCATCTTCTACTATTCATGCCTTTGAGTAATATCCTTCTTTAGTATATCAAATTTGGTCTGTATGACCAATGGAATGCACCAGAAGTTAAAGTGTTTGATTTCTGAGGCTGGATCATAAAAGATATTGCCTACAGCCACCAGATTATTAGACCACTCAAGAAACCCTATGGAGAGTTCCCTCTGGTAAGGATCTGTGGCCTTCTAACAATAGCCAGTACCAAGTTGCCAGCCACATCAGTGAGACATCTAGGAGGCAGATCCTTCAGCTCTTGTCAGGCCTCCAGATGATTGCAGTCCCAGTTACCATTTTGACCAAAAGAGCTTCTCAAGGGCAGGTCTTAATTTTCAATAGTTACTTCCTTATAAGTCTAATGAAGACAAAATTGTATCCTCTCTGGCACAAGGAATGTTTGTAAAAAAAAAAAGTATGAATAAAGTAAAGAACATATAATGAATTAAAGAAAAAAAGAAAAGAAGAGTTCAACCTATCATTAGCAGGAAAGAGGAAACTATAAGAATGATTGAAGGGAGTATGGCATCTGGATATTTCCATGAACCTTTATGATAAGAATTACACATAAATTACAAGAGGAAATTATCATTTTATGATAGGTCTCCATTTTAAGTATGACAATGAATAACGTTTCACTCAAAAATAAACCCTCCTCATCTCACAGATTGAACTTCTTTTAGAAGCACAGAAAACATCATTCCAGCCCCATCCATTAGGATTCCAGAAAACTAATGAAGCACATTCTTCTTCGGGAAAATTGGGCTCCTCCTTGTGCCATAATCTAAAGAAAAACAAAGGATAAAAACACTTCAATGAATGCATAGTGATTGATTAGAAAGCATGTAGGATTGAGGGCTGAAGAGAACGGGGTTTAAGGTGAAAGAACACTCCAGTGATTGCTCTCCTCTTCTCATACTGCCCTCCTCAAAAACCCCAAGTGTAAATGCAAACTTTTATAATCGCTCCTCTAACATTCTTCTGGCAAATATTGTAATATTGCACCTTTTCCCTAAAAGTCTGATCTTCACTTCTCCCTCTATAAAGAGCCCTTATACTGGTCTGGGTTGTTAACAATTCCTTTCTTAATGGCATATAATAAAGAGCCTGCCTCCTTAATTTGTGTACTCTAATCACCTTCCTAAATTTCTATATTCTCATAGAACTCGAGTCTGCACATAAAAAGTTGCTCTGCCTACAAGAAATACAGTCTGTGGTAGGGTTGAGGGGATTATGGGGTAAGACTTTGTTTTTGAAATTAAGAGACCTGGTTTTGCTGCTGGCTCATTTTGACCTTAAGCAAATAATTTATTCTACTCAGGTATTTGGTTCTCCATCTATAAAAATAGGAATCATAATCAGATCCCCAAATAGTTCACAAGATTATGTGAGAATAACATAAGATAATGTATAATTAGATTCTGGATTTTTTTCAAAGCCACAAATAAATAGTATTACTATATAATTATCCTACTAGAATTGGACACAGTTCTGACAGATATTTTAAATCTTATTAATTGAGGTAAAATTTAATTGAAGTGTTTACATATGTTTAGAGGCAGCAAACTGGAGGCCTGACAAGAGCTGAAGGATCTGCTTCCTAGATGTCTCATTGATGTGGCTGGCAACTTGGTACTGGCTATTGTTAGGCCTCAGATCCTCGAGGATTCTCACAATCTGGTCACTGTAGGCAATGTTTTTTATGACTCAGCCTCAGAAATCAAACACTTTAACTTCTGATGCATTCCACTGGTCACAAAGACCGAGTGATTAAGAGCACCATATTTGGAGTTAGACATGGAGTTGAGACCCTGTTTCTCATCTTGCTAGTTTTTGACCTCAGTAAAATGAGTTCTAAAAAAGTTTTATGAAGTTTAAGTGTGACAATGCACTTAGTAAGAGCTTAATAATTGTTAGAATCTGTTATAATTAATATAATTATCAGTATTAGCCAACAAAATTTCCCTACATTTTTATGTAAACAAAGCCCCATGTTTATTAATGTGAGTCTGTACTCACTTGACATTTTCTTTGTAAGGTGTCTGATCAATCCATTGCCAATTGTTATTTCCTTGTGGATCTGAGAGTCCCAGAAAATAAGATGATGATTTATTCAGCTGCTGAACAATGAAATTCTGGATAAAGAAAAAGAAGCGTAGACTGAAATTTCCAGATCGCATAGAGTAAGGATTCTTATAGCTTTAAAGAGAAAATAAAATGCAAAGCGTGAGGAGCAGTGTTATGACAGCACATTGGATAAGAGAACAGGCCAAAAACACCACCATCATATAGGGAGGAGGGAGTTCTAACCTGCGAATTTCTTTCTCAAACAGAATTTATATTTTTTCTTCACGAAGATACAGAATTCTTTTAAAATCTATATCCGTTTTTGTGTTTCCAGTTATTTCTTTAAAATTTTATAAGTTCAAATGTATTCTTATTGTTTGTCAGTGAAATTGCATTTTGAGTTAGCAAAATTCAAATTTGTTTCTCTAGTCTCCTAAGTAGTAATTCTCTAGGAAGAAGTAAATGACTTTTAAGAATTAAACATAAAAAAGTGTTTATTAGATTATAGCTGTAGCTATTTCTTTAAAAATTATTAGTCTCATTTTTTCATCTGGGCCTCTATATTACCTTGTTAATATATCTAGATTGTTTTTCTATTGTGATTAAGTGCAATTAATTTTGAATAGAATGTGCAGGCTTAAGAATTTCCTGTGTGTTGTCCTGAGATTCTTAGACATAAAGTAAACATTCTGGGGAAGGGATGCTGTTTATCAGCCAAGGGTGTTATATAATACAAAAATTTTCCTGACATTAATTTCCATTTTTAAAAGTACCCTGCTCATCATGGAATAGTATTATCTACCTAGGCATTTTAAAATACATTTCAATGGTTTAAAAAAACAAACACCTATACCCCCTTTTGGTATTACCACTGCAGCTTAAGCATATCTGTAGCTTGATAATAAAGAATTTTAAAATGTGAGAGAGAAGGAATCTGTCTCTTGTTCCCCAATGGTCTAATTAATTTTAATAAATAAGAATATGTACCCTTTTCATGTGATATTTTTGTGATTAAAAAGTAGTTTCAGGTGATGTTTATAACATGCCAGATATTGTAATTTCCTATGATAATGATAACATTAGCAATTTTTTGCAGATGTAACTCTTATGTACTGAACCACAGGTTCTCTGGCTTCTAAATCTATTATTTTCATGCACATTTCAGTTATCAGAACAAATGACCTCCCACACACATACAAAAAAGCATAATATACATTTGGTTGATGGGTTTCTTGCTCCACTGAAATATGCCTGTGTATATTAGGGAAATGGGGTGGCAAGTAAATTTTTTTTTAATTTTATTTTTTTGTTATTCAATTACAGTTGTCCCATTTTTCCCCCATTGCTCCCCCCTTTCAGCCCATCCCTTCTCCCACAATTATATCCCTCCCCGTTGTCCATGTCCATGAGTCATTCATATACGTTCCTTCACCTGACCCTTCCCTTACTTATCCCCCTTCTCTCCCTCCCCCCTCCCCCCTACTGTAAATTTTTAATGGTATCCTCTTGCAAAAAGCTCAGACTTCCAAATAATTATTATAAAATAGGTTGGTACTCATTGCCCAAGATTGTTTTTCCTTGGAGTTTTGCTAAAGCAATCTTAGTGATTTCCTTCATTTCAAAGAATTTGTAATCTCAAATGCCACCATCTCTCAGATATTTGACCCTCTTGCTTCATCATTGGTATATATTGTGCATACATTAACCTAAACAGGGACAATCTTTTCAATGCCTCTATTTCAGTGAATAACAAAAGTTTCAAATAGAAGATGAAATTTCTTAAAATACTAATTCTAAAGACAACAAAAAAGACAAGAAACCATCATGGCCCAAACCACTTACCCAGGAGATATACATATTGTACTTTAATGACACAGTACTTTATTATTAAAAGTCAACACCATTTACTTTAAATTACTTCACATATTATTGAGGTTTGTAGATCTGGGCTCTTTGCCAAAATCAACATCTAATGAAAACATGGCTTTGTTTACTGAGATTCAAACTTGATGTGATGCTTTCAAATAAATTTGATACTTTTAAAAACATAGTATATGTGTTCCTGGAGTTTCAAAGTAGTATATTAGTAATTTAGGTGAATAATATCTATTTTAGAAGCTGGGGAAAGAGAAAATAACAGAAAGAAACAATTTAAATGCAATTTCTAAATTTTCTTTTCAGGGTTCTGAATTTTGCCATGCACACTGGAGTCAAATGAAGAACTATTTCTTTGTTTTGTGTACAGAAATATGCTACAGAGAACTCTAGAGAAAACAGAGTGCGTCATAATAGATCCTGAAAAGTACTGAAAAAAAGAAAAAAGAAACTTGGTCAATATTTATTAAATACTGAAGGTGCTACTTGTAATATTATCTGTGGGCTTGTTTTTTCTAACTTTTGTTTTATTAGAAGATAAATTAACACTTCAAAACAGACTTTCTTCACATATAAATAAGTTTTTTTGAGATGTTTATATTTACAAGACAATACAATGAACATACATGTATATTTAAAATAAAAGGTTGGGTTGAGTCTTACTAAATTTAATTTTTTTATTTTACCTATTGAGAACTGCATGTCTGGTAGATTAAAAACATGTTAAATTCTGAATATTAAGGTGAGCTTTATAAAGAATTTTTATAAATTTTTTCTGGAAAATATAAACCTTGTTACTTGTAATATTACATTTAACACATTTCAGTTTGTAAATCAGACCTGCTAATTTGTTATTTTCCACTTTAGAGCTCATTTGCCCTTAAGAATATTTGGCTTTCATTTTACCAAACAATGCAGGTTGGTTGTTGAATGTATGGCTAAATGTGAACATTTCTTCAGGAATCTCAGTATAGGAGAAAAGAGAATTTTGGTACTGAGACTGTTAATTACTTGTTTGGAAAAGTCTACACACAGAGAATTCTGTGGAATCAGGTTTCATTACACATATTCCCTTCATTCAACCAAAAGAAAATGGAGAGTCTGGTACATGATCTGACGCTACCAGAGGCAGATCCAGGAAGAACTGATCATTCTAAGAAGCACCAACAAACAAAAGGAATCACAAAAATGGGGAGACAGAGAAACAACCCCCATCAAAAGGAAAGGTAGAATCCCCAGAAAGAGTACTAAATGAAATAGAGGGGAGCAAAATATCAGATACGGAATTTAAAACATGGATTATGGAGAAGCTAAATGAGATCAGCGGAAACTACAAAGAACTCCAGAAAAACTACAGTGAACTCCAGAAGAACTATAAGGAACTTACTGAGAATTATACCAGCATCAAAAAGGACATGGAAGCTATCAATAAGAGCCAGGAGGAAATGAAGAATACAATCTCTGAATTGAAGAACACAGTAGAAGGAATTAAAAGCAGGCTAGAGGAAGCAGAAGATCAGATCAGCGAGCTGGAGGACAACATACACAAAAACTCCCAGACAATGCAACAAAATGAAAAAAGACTGAACAAGACTGAAGAGGTTCTAAGACAGCTGCAGGACAACATGAAACGTAACAATATCCGTATCATTGGAATTCCAGAAGGAGAAGAAGAAGAGCAAGGGATAGAAAACCTCTTTGAAAAACTAATGACAGAAAACTTCCCTCACATGAGGAGAGAAAGAGTCACGCAAATCCAGGAGGCACAGAGGGTCCCAATGAAGATGAACCCCAACAGGCCCACCTCAAGACACATCATAATTAAAATGGCAACATTCAAAGACAAAGAGAGAATCCTAAAAGCAGCAAGAGAGAAACAACTAATAACATACAAGGGAGCTCCAATAAGGCTATCCTCAGATTTCTCAGCAGAAACACTACAAGCCAGAAGGGAATGGCAAAAAATATTCCAAGCAATGAAAAACAAAGGCCTACAACCAAGAATACTCTACCCAGCAAGGCTCTCATTCAAAATGGAAGGCGAATTAAGGAGTTTCTCAGACAAAGGAAGACTAAAAGAATACATCTCCACCAAACCAGCAATGCAAGAGATGCTAAAGGGTCTGCTCTAAGAAGATAAAGAAATAGAGAGAGACAGAGAAGAACACAAGTACAAAGGGGAAAAATGACAATGAATAAGTACTTATCAATAATAACCTTAAACGTAAATGGATTAAACGCTCCAATTAAAAGACATAGGGTAGCTGAATGCATTAGAAAGAACGACCCACATATATGCTGTCTACAAGAGACCCACCGTAGAACAAAAGATCTACACAGACTGAAAGTAAAGGGATGGAAAAATGTATTTCAAGCAAATGGACATGAAAAAAAAAGCCGGGGTAGCAATACTTATATCAGACAAAACAGATTTCACAGCAAAGTCCATAAAAAGAGACAAAGAAGGGCATTTCATAATACTTAAGGGAAAAATCCATCAAGAAGATATAACCCTTATAAATATATATGCACCCAACTTAGGAGCACCCAAATATGTAAGGAAAATTTTGAAAGACTCCAAGAAAGATATAGACAGCAACACACTCATCGTAGGGGACTTTAACACCCCATTGTCAACAATGGACAGATCTTCAAAGCAAAGAAACACCAAAGATATTGAGGCACTGAACAACACTTTAGATCAAATGGACTTAGTCGATATATATAGAAGTTTACACCCCAAAGAAGCAAAATATACATATTTCTCAAGTGCACATGGAACATTTTCAAAGATAGACCACATGGTAGGACACAAAACAAGCCTCAATAAATTCAAGAAAATTGAAATTATATCAAGCATCTTCTCAGATCACAATGCCTTAAAATTGGAAATCAACCTCAAGGAAAAAACTCAAAAACATTCAAACTCATGGAGAATGAATAACATGCTATTAAATAATGAATGGGTTAACAATGACATCAAGGAAGAAATCAAAAAGTTCCTGGAAACCTATGATAATGAACACACAACAACCCAAAACCTATGGGGTACAGCGAAAACAGTCTTAAGAGGAAAGTTCATAGCAATACAAGCCTACCTAAAAAAGCTAGAAGAATCTCTAATAAAAAATTTAACCCTACAGCTACAAGAACTAGAGGAAGAACAACAAGCAAAACCTAGATCAAGTAGGAGGAAGGAAATCATCAAGATCAGAGCAGAATTAAATGACATAGAGTCTAAAGTAACAATTCAAAAGATCAACAAAAGTAGGAGCTGGTTCTTTGAAAAGATAAACAAAATTGACAAGCCTTTAGCCAGGCTCATCAAGAAAAAAAGAGAGAAGACCCAAAGAAATAAAATCAGAAACGAAAGAGGAGAAATCACAACTGATACCACAGAAATACAAAGAATTATAAGAAATTATTATGAACAACTGTATGGCAAGAAATTTGACAACCTAGAGGAAATGGACAGATTCCTGGAAAACTACAGTCTGCCCAAACTGAATCAAGAAGAAGCAGAAAGTCTGAATAGACCAATAACAGCTAGCGAAATTGAAGCAGTAATCAAAAAACTCCCAACACACAAAAGCCCAGGACCGGATGGCTTCACAAGTGAATTCTACAAAACATTTAGGAAAGAACTAACTCCTATCCTCCTCAGACTATTCCAAAAGATACAAGAGGGAAGACTCCCAAACTCGTTCTATGAAGCCAGTATAACCCTAATTCCAAAACCAGGTCAAGACACAACAAAGAAAGAAAAGTACAGACCAATATCGCTGATGAACATAGATGCTAAAATCCTCAACAAAATATTGGCAAACCGGATCCAGCAACACATTAGAAAGATCATACACCACGATCAAGTAGGATTCATCCCAGGGATGCAAGGATGGTTTAATATTCGCAAATCAATAAACGTGATACACCACATAAACAAAATGAAAGACAAAAACCACATGATCATATCAATAGATGCGGAAAAAGCATTTGATAAAGTACAACACCCATTTATGATAAAAACTCTCAGCAAAATGGGAATAGAGGGAGCATACCTCAACATAATAAAGGCCATATATGAGAAACCTGAAGCCAACATCATACTCAATGGGCAAAAACTGAGAGCATTCCCCCTGAGATCAGGAACAAGACAAGGATGTCCGCTCTCTCCACTCCTATTCAACATAGTCTTGGAAGTTCTAGCCACAGCAATCAGACAAGAAAGAGAAATAAAAGGCATCCAAATTGGAAAAGAGGAAGTAAAACTGTCATTATTTGCAGATGACATGATAATGTACATAGAAAATCCTTTAGACTCCACAAAAAAACTACTCAATCTAATAAGTGAATTCGGCAAAATAGCAGGATACAAAGTCAATATCAAGAAATCGAAGGCATTTTTATACACCAACAATAAAAACTCAGAGCTAGAAACTGAAAGAAAAATCCCATTTACCATAGCAACAAGAAAAATAAAATACCTAGGAATAAACTTAACCAAAGAGGTAAAAGACCTGTACACAGAAAACTACATAACACTGAAGAAAGAAATTAAAGAAGATACAAATAAATGGAAGCGTATACCATGTTCATGGATGGGAAGAATCAACATCATTAAAATGTCCATACTACCCAAAGCAATTTATAGATTCAATGCAATCCCTATTAAAATACCAGCAACATATTTCACAGACCTAGAACAAATACTTCAAAAATTTATATGGAACCAAAAAAGAGCCCGAATAGCCACAGCAATTTTGAGGCAGAACACAGTAGGAGGAATCACAATACCTGATATCAAACTATACTACAAGGCAATGGTAATCAAAACAGTCTGGTACTGGCATAAAAACAGACATATAGATCAATGGAACAGAATAGAGAGCCCAGAAATAAGCCCAGGTTCATATGGTCAACTAATATTTGACAAAGGGGGAAAGAACATCAAATGGAGTGAAAAGAGCCTCTTCAACAAATGGTGTTGGGAGAACTGGACAGGGACATGCAAAAAAATGAAACTAGACCACCAGCTCACACCATACACCAGAATAAACTCAAAATGGATCAAAGACTTAAATGTAAGCTGTGATACCATAAAAGTCCTAGAGGAAAAAATAGGCAAGAAAATTTCAGATATCCCACGTAGCAACATTTTCACTGATATATCTCCTAAGGCAAGGGAAATAAAGGAAAGAATAAACAAATGGGACTACATCAAACTAAAAAGTTTCTGCTCAGCTAAAGAAAACATCAGCAAGATGCAAAGAAAACCAACCATATGGGAAAATATATTCGCCAATGACATCTCAGACAAGGGATTGATCTCCAAAATATATAAAGAACTCATACGACTCAACACCAAGAAGACAGACAACCCAATTAAAAAATGGGCAAAGGACCTGAACAAACACTTCTCCAAAGAAGACATACAGAGGACCCATAGACATATGAAAGTATGCTCAACATCACTAGCCATCAGAGAGATGCAAATTAAAACCACAATGAGATACCACCTCACACCAGTCAGAATGGCAATCATCAACAAGTCAAGAAACAACTTGTGCTGGCGAGGATGCGGAGAAACGGGAACCCTGGTGCATTGCTGGTGGGAATGCAGACTGGTGCAGCCACTGTGGAAAACAGTTTGGAATTTCCTTAAAAAACTAAAAATGGAACTGCCTTTTGAACCAGCAATTCCATTGCTAGGATTATATCCAAAAAATCTCGAAACACCAATTCAAAAGAACCTATGCACTCCAATGTTCATAGCAGCACTATTTACAATAGCCAAGTGCTGGAAACAACCTAAATGCCCATCTGTAGATGAGTGGATCAAAAAACTATGGTACATTTACACAATGGAATTCTATGTAGCAGAAAGAAAGAAGGAACTTCTACCATTTGCAACAACATGGATGGAACTAGAGAAAATTATGCTTAGTGAAATAAGCCAGGCAACAAAAGAAAAATACGTTATGCTGTCACCTATTACAGGAAACTAATGAACAATACAAACAAATGAGCAAAATTGAACCAGAGGACATAAGCCTATGATCGCATTACCTGAGTGATTATCTGTACACATAAGCCTCACTTAATCCTGTCTGCAGCGCTGCCTCCTGAGACTCAACGGTTTGGCTGAACTAAATGGCTGGGTTGGGGAAGAATGGGGTGGTCTGTGGGCTTCACTTTAAAACGGGTTTCTCTTTTCTATCCTAATGGCTTGGACAGAAAAGGCCCAGAGGTCTGAGAGGGGGAAAACCTAAACTATTTACCTCAGCCCAAACTAAGTATAATGGGCAAAAGGGTTTTGGACAGGTGAGATGTGCCTAGCACACCTTCTTACAAAGAAGCCCCCCCCCTTTTTTTTTTTTCCTAATATGGAACATTGAAAAATTAATCCCTGCCTTTTGTCATCTAGTAGTTATGGATTGAATGATGTCTTTTAACCCTTTTCGCCAAATCTGTTGCCCCTAGAACACAACAAGGACACCAGCCTGTTAAACGAAGCACGCCGTTGACCGGAGACAGCCAACTGACCTGGAGTCTGCACGATCCTTCCCCATGTGGGAAGGCCACCCTCCCCTCCACACCCCCACTCTTATTAGGGTTTTCTGGACCCAAGGGTAGGTAGGACGACGACCATGTCCAGCTTGAAGCAGCTAGAGGAGCTTGAGACCTTCGCCCATTGTCCTTTACAAGATTACAAAGGGTCCTAATATTTGAGAGGGGGGGGATAATTAATTTTTACAAACCAGGGGTATGGACTTGGGGGGGATTGCTGGGGGAGGGAGGTGCTGGGTGGAGGGGAGCAAGGGGGAGAAAATTGGAACTGTTGTAACAATATAATCAATAAAAAACATTAAAAAAAATAAAAAAAAACAAAAGAAAATGGAAAGTCCACATGGATTTTATTTCTCAGTGTGGATGTACAAACTATAGAAAGATTGATATTAATCTCATCTATTACTGTGTAAAATAAAGAAATATTTCTTTTCTTTTGGGAAAAAAATATCTGCTTTGCTGACGTAAGCAAGATGGTGAAATAGAAAGCCTCAAGCCTCCATTCCCCCACAGAGACACCAACTTAACAACAGTGTACATACCTAACTGCCTTTATGGATATGCAAGAAACCAGTTAAGAGGTTGCAGCACACAAGGCAAGTGCAAGCCCAAGAAGAGCTGCATCAAAGAAAAACGGAAGTTTGTTGCATTTATCCACCAGCGTTTTTGCACTTAATGGGTGCAGCACCAAGCAACTGGGGAAAAACTTACAACTCTTGCTGGGGAAGAAAATAAGAGTGAAAAATATGTCCAATGCTCTGGGGTTTTTGTTTGTTTTTGTTTTTCTAAGGATGCCAGAAGGACTGGTTTCTGTCTTGCCTATCTGGGAGTACAGGGAGTGACTGTCTGTCCTGGCCCCACATTACGTGTGTGTATGTGCAACTAGGCCCTACCAATACACAGGAAACTGCAACTGGCTACCATGGCCAAATGTGTGCACATTATCAGTTCCATCTATGACCACCCCCACATTTGGTGTCCTACACCACTAGACCTGGGGTGACAGTATGCTCCAGTGTGCCCCATCCACAGGTGAAAATCTTTCCTTACTGAAGTCAGTTTATAAAGTGTGAAAGCAATGACTGCTTCTTCAAATGTATAGACACCTATGCAAAGGATTGGGGGGGAATGACTTCATCAAAGGAATACAGCAAATCTCCAGTAACTAGTTTGAAAGAAATGGAAATCCAGATATACCATACAAAGAATTCAAAATAATTGTTCTAAAGATGCTCAGAGAGATATAAGAGAACACATATAAACAATATAATAATACCAGGAAAACAATACAAGAAGAAAATGATTCAACAAAGATACGGAAACATAAAGGAACAAACATAAATTTCAGAGCTGGACAATCCAATGACAGAAGTGAAGAATTCAAAAGAAATCTTCAAAATCAGACTTGACCAAGCAGATGGAAGACTAAGCAAGCTCAAAGATGAATTAACTGAGATTGCCCAATCACAGATGCAAAAGGAAAAACAATAAAGGACTGAAGAAAGTCTATGAGAGCTATAGGATACTGTCAAAAGAACCAATCTGTGAATTATTGGAGTTCAAGAAGAAGAAAGGGAGAAGAAGGTTAAAAGGTTATTGCAAGAAACAATGGCTAAGAACTTCAAAATCTGGGGTAAGATTTGGATATCCAAGTTCATGAAGTTCATAAATCACCAAACAAATACAACTTAAAGAGACTTCCTCCAATATACATTATAATAAAATTGTCAAAAATCAAAGACTAAGAGAAGAAAAAGCTTAAATTTATAATTAAACCCCCAAAAAAGCTATCTGCAGATTTCTCATCAGAAACCTTACATGTTAGAAGATATTGAATGATATATTCAAAGTACTAAAAGATAAACCTCTTAACCAAGGATATTTTACCCAGAAGTTTTGTTTTTTTTTTCAGAAATGAAGTAGAGATAAAAAATGTTCCCAAATAAAAGCTGAGGAAATTCATCACCACTGGACCTGCCTTACAAGAAATATTGAAAGGAGTTCTTCAAATTGATATAAAAAGTCACTAATTAGTAATATAAAAATGTATACAAATATATAATATACTGGTAAAGGTAAATATATTGTTATATTCAGAATATATTAATACTATAACATGGGGTATGTTAACCACTCAATTCTAATATAAAGGTTAAAGGACAAGAGTATTAAAAATATTTATAGCTACAAAATTTGTTAATGGATATGCAATATAAGGAGAGGTAAAATGTGACATCAAAAACATAATGAGAGGACTTCTGGCCAAGGTGGAGGCCCAGACACACACGCTGCCTCTCCTTCCACAACTAAGAAGGAATATAACTATCTCAAAACTAGAGACAACCAGAAATTCCAGAAAATCAAGCTGCATGAAAGTCCAACAAACAAAGATATGAAGAAGAAATACTCATCCAGACAGGTAGGAGAGGCCGAGCTGAGGTGGAGAGGACATAGTGTGGTGGCGGCAGCAGTGGAGGCAGTGGCAGGCTGGCAGAAAGTGCAGGCACACATTTTAAAAAGTCGAGAGAGACACCTGGGGAGTGCTCCCAGCACCAGGCCAGGCTGCGCAGTTCATGGTTACAGAGCAAGTGAAAATAAAGGCTCATTGCTTCTGACTGTGCAAAAACTGGGGGTTGGGGTGGAGGAAGAAACCTCTGGTCTCTGAGCAGAGTCTGCTTATTTAAAGGGTCCCCACAGTCCTAGAACATCTGCAAACCCACCCGTCTGGGAATGACGGTCAGGGCAACAGCTAGAGAGGCACCAGTCCCATATGGAAGTGGGAAAAGTTCCTAGAAAAGGGAGAGTGCTGAATAAGTGGCATTGTTCACCCTCAAAGCCCTCCCCCACACACAGCACCACAAGATAGTAAAACAGGTCACCCTGTACTGACAAATACCTAAGCTCTGCCCCTTACAACAAAACAGGTGCAACAGCTCTACCGAAGACACAGAGGCAAATAAACACAGGATCCTGTCAAGATGAGGATGCAGAGAAGTATGCCCCCAAAGAGGGAACAGATCAAGGTTCCAGTGGGAGAACGAAGCAATGAAAAGATAGCCAAACTAACAGATGCAGAGTTCAAAACACTGGTGATAAAGATGGTCACAGGCTTGACAGATATGTTTAAGTATGGCAAACGCATAAGGAAAGAAATGAAGGCTATGCTAATGTAATGAAGAAAAATCCACAGAAAGCCAATGGTGAAGGGAAGGAAACCGGGGTTCAAATTGATGATTTGGAACATAAGGAAGAAAAAAACAGTCAACCAGTACAGAATGAGGAAATAGGAATTGAAAAAAATGAGGAGAGGCTTAGGAACCTCTGAGACAACTTTAAACATGCTAACATCTGAATCATAGGGGTGCCAGAAGGAGAAGAGGAAGAGCAAGAAATTGAAAGCTTATGTGAAAAAATAATGAAGGAAAACTTCCCAAATCTGGTGAAGGAAATAGACATAGAAGTCCAGGGATCACAGAGAGCCCCAAAGAAGCTAGACCCAAAGAGGACCACACCAAGACACATCATCATTAAAATGTCAAAGGTGAAAGATAAAGAGAGAATCTTAAAAGCAGCAAGAGAAAAGCAGAGAATTACCTACAAAGGGGTGCCTATATGACCATCAGCTGACTTCTCAGAGGACATTTTGCAGGCAAAAAGGGACTGGCAAGAAGTATTCAATGTGATGGAAAACAAGGCCAAAAACCAAGATTACTCTATCCAGCAAAGCTATCATTTAGAATGAAAGGGCAGAAGAAGTGCTTCCCAGACAAGGTCAAACTAAAGGAGTTAATCATCACCAAGCCATTATTATATGAAATGTTAAAGGGACTTATTTAAGGAAAAGAAGATCAAACCTATGAACACTAAAATGACAACAAACTCACAACTATAAACAACTGAATCTAAAAAATAAAAACAAAATCCAACTAAACAAACCAGAATAAGAACAGAATCATAGGTATGGGGACCATTTGGAGGGTTATCAGTTGGGATGGGGAAGGGGGAGAAATGGGGAAATGATGCAGGGACTAAGAAACATAATTGATTGGTACAAAATAGACAAGGGGAAGTTAAGAATAATATAGGAAAGACTGAAGCCAAAGAACTTATATGCACGATCCATGGACTTAACTAAGGGGGGTTGAGATTGCTGGAGGGAAAAGGGGAACAAAGAGAAAAGAAATTGAGACAACTGTAACAACATAATTAATAAAATATGCTTTAAAAATAAAATGAGGAAGGTAAGAAGTATACTTTTGTATGTGATTGAACTAATCACAATTAAAGTTTATCGTATTTATAAGATGTCATTAATAAGTCCTTACCTATCAGTAATTACTCTAAATGTGAATTGAATTATCTAGTCAAGACATAGAGTGGCTGGCTAGATATTTAAAAATAAATCGCAACTTTATGCTGCCTATAGAGAGACTCACTTCAGCTTTATAGACACATACACTAGAAGGGAAGGAATGAAAATAGATATCCCATACAAGTTGAAGCCAAAAGAGAGCAGGAGTAGCTATACTTATATCAGACAAGAAATGAAATAAGCTAAAAACTGTAACAAGAGACAAAGAGTGTTATTATATAATAAGGGATCAATTCATCATGAAGATACAACAATTATAAATATACATGCAACCAACATCAAAGCATGTAAATATATTAAGCAAATATAAACAGATCTGAAGGAAGAGTATATGATAGGTCACAAAATATCTTATCAAATTTAAGAGGGCTGAAATCATACCAACATCTTTCCTGACCACAATAGTATGAAACTACAAATCAATAATAGGAGAGAAGCTAGAAAATTCACAAATATGTGGAGATTAAACAATACACTTCTAAACAATTAATGAATCAAAGAAAATCAATAGGGAAACAAAAAATATCTCGAGACAAACAGAAATAGAAATGTATCAAAACCTATAGGGTGCTCACAGACCACCCCATTCTTCCCCAACCCAGCCATTTAGTTCAGCCAAACCGTTGAGTCTCAGGAGGCAGCGCTGCAGAGAGGATTAAGTGAGGCTTATGCGTACAGATAATCACTCAGGTAATGCGATCATTGGCTTATGTCCTTTGAAAACAAAAAACACGTGTTAATTTATGTAACATAACCCGCAAACAAGTCTCTAAATCTGGAGAAGAAACTTTTAAGACGGTTAGTTGCCCTGTTTTATACTCTACTACTGATCATTGTGATTTTCCTTGAATAATAATTTTTCTCCCTAAGGTTACCCTCCTTGTCTTTAAAGGGACTACATTAAGTCCATTTTTAATTTATCCTGTTCGTTTGCATAAACATAACAAGAGCAGCAAATGATCACTTATGATCTTTAGTTCTGCTTTGCTGGATCTTACCCAAGGAATATTTGGGGTGACCTTCAGTCTGTGGTCTGTGGGCTTCACTTTAAAATGGGTTTCTCTTTTCTGTCCTAATGGCTTGGACAGAAAAGGCCCAGAGGTCTGAGAGGGGGAAAAACCTAAACTATTTACCTCAGCCCAAACTAAGTATAATGGGCAAAAGGGTTTTGGACAGGTGAGATGTGCCTAGCACACCTTCTTACAAAGAAGCTTTTTTTTTTTTTTTCCCTAATATGGAACATTGAAAAATTAATCCCTGCCTTTTGTCATCTAGTAGTTATGGATTGAATGATGTCTCTTAACCCTTTTTGCCAAATCTGTTGCCCCCAGAACACAACAAGGACACCAGCCTGTTAAACGAAGCACGCCGTTGACCGGAGACAGCCAACTGACCTGGAGTCTGCACGATCCTTCCCCATGTGGGAAGGCCACCCTCCCCTCCACACCCCCACTCTTATTAGGGTTTTCTGGACCCAAGGGTAGGTAGGACGACGACCATGTCCAGCTTGAAGCAGCTAGAGGAGCTTGAGACCTTCGCCCATTGTCCTTTACAAGATTACAAAGGGTCCTAATATTTGAGAGGGGGGGATAGTTAATTTTTACGAACCAGGGGTATGGACTTGGGGGGGATTGCTGGGGGAGGGGGGTGCTGGGTGGAGGGGAACAAGGGGGAGAAAATTGGAACTGTTGTAACAATATAATCAATAAAAAACATTAAAAAAAAAAACCTATAGGGTGCTGTAAAAGCAATTTTAAGAGGAAAGTTTATACTGGTAAATACCTACATTAAGAAAAAGAGACATCAAGAACAATCAAAGTAACTTTAAACCTTAAGTATCTAGAAAAAAAGAGAGAAAATAAGCTCAAATTTAGCAGAAGAAAAAAATAACTGAGATGAAAGTAGAAATAAATGAAATATAGACCAGAAAAACAACAGAAAAGATCAAGAAAACTAAGAACCGGCATTTTGAAAGATTAACAAAACTGAGAAGCTCACCAAGAAAAAAAGAGAAAAGACTCAAATAAAATAAAAAGGAGACATTTTAATTGATACCACAGAAATACAAAGGTTAATAAAAAACTGTGAACAATACATGCCAACAAATTGGATAACCTAAAAGAAATATAAAATTTTCCAGAAAAATATAACCTACCAAGATGGAATCAGGAAGAAATAGAAAATTTGAACAGTAACAAATAAAGAGATTAAATCAGTAATCTAAAAGCTCTCAATACAGAAAAGCCCAGGGCCAGATGGTTTTATGGGTAAACTTAAGGCATCTTGAAGGAATTAAAACAAATTCTTCCCAAACTCTTCCAAAAAATTAAAGAAGAAGGAACACACCCAAACTTATTTTATGAGGTCAGAAATACTCTGATACCAAAGTTGGGTAAGGACACTACAAAAACCACAGCCAATACCCCCAATGAATATAGATAGAGAAATTTTCAACAAAATATTAGCAAACTAAATACAACAGTACATTAAAAGGATCATACACCATAATTTAGTCAGATTTATCCCTTGGATATAAGGATGGTTCAACATCTGCAAACCAATAAATGTAATATACTACATTAATAAAATTAAAGATAAACATAATATGATCATCTTAATAAATGCTAAAAAATTATTTGACAAAATTCAGCATCGGTCTTGATAAAAACTCTCAACAAATTCATAAAGAAAAAGCATACCTCAACTTTATAAAGGCCATATAGGGCAAACCCACAGGTAATTTTATAGGCAATGGTGAAAGGTTAAAAGCTTTTCCTCAAGATCAAGAACAAAACAAGACTGCTCACTCATACCACTTCTATTCAGAATAGTACTGGATGCTTTAGCCAGAACATATATATAATCCAAATCAGAAAGGAGGGAGTAAAAACATCTCTGTTTGGAGATACCATAATCTTATACATTAAAAATCCACCAAAAAATGAATAAACAAATTCATTAAAGTTGCAAGATACAAAATCAACATAAAAATATCAGTTGTATTTCTGTATCTAAGTTGCATTTCTAACAATAAACTATCTGAGAAAAAATTTAAAAACAATCTCATTACAATAGCATGAAAAACAAAATACTTAGGAAAACTATAACTGAGGAGATGGAAGACCTGAATACTAAAACCTATAATATGTTGATGAAAAAAATTGGGAAAGTCACAAATAAATGCAAAGATAGTCTGTGTTCATGCACTGGAAAAACATGCTTGTTATGTCTATATTACCCAAAGCAAAATTCCAGTGGCATTTTTCACAGAAATAAAAAAGAAAATCCTAAAATTTGTTGAAACCACAAAATACCCGGACTAGCCAAAGCAATTCTGAGAAATAAGAACAAAGCTGGAAGCATCACACTTAATGATTTCAAATTGTATTACAAATCCATAGTTATCAAAAGAACGTGCTGTGGTACATATATACCATGGAATGTTACTTGGCTATTAAGAAATAAAATCTTACCATTTGTGACAGTGTGGATGGACTTAAGAGTATTATGCTAAATGAAATAAGTCAGTCAAAGAGAGACAAATACCCTGTTATTTCACTTATACGTGGATTCTAAAGAACAACACATTCCTAAGATAATGAAGTTGAGCATTTTTTCATATATCTATTGTCCATTTGTATGTCTTCTTGGGAGAAGTGTCTGTTCAGGTCCTCTGCCCATTTTTAATTGGACTATTTGTTTGGTATTGAGTTGCATGAGTCCATTATATATCTTGGCAAATCAAAACTACAATGAAATACCTTGCCACACCTGATAGAATGGCTATTATCAACAAGATGAGTACTGACAAGTGTTGGAGAAGTTGCGGAGAAAAAGAAGCTCTCGTTCACTGCTGGTGGGAATGTAAACTGGTACAGCCACTACAGAAAATAGTATGGAGGTTCCTCAAAAAAATAAGAATAGAGTTACCATATGACCCAGTAACCCCTCTTCTGGGTATCTACCTGAAACATTTGAAAACATTTATGTACAGAGATACACGTACCACTATGTTCACTGCAGAATTATTCATAGTGGCCAAGACATGGAAACAATCAAAGTGTTCTTTGATAGATGATTAGATAAAGAAGATGTGGTACTTATATAAATGGAATACTACTCAGCCATAGGACAAGATGAAATTTGCAAAACCATGGGTGGACCTCGGAATTAATGTGTTAAATGAAATAAATCAGAAAAAGCTTAAGAGCCCCATGATTTCACTCACATATGAGAGGTAAAACTGGAACTCGCAGACCCAGACAACAGTATGGTGGTATGGTGGTTACCAGAGGCAAGGAGGGTGGGGTGTAGCCAAGGGGTAAAGGAAGGTGATGGAAAATGATTTGATTTTGAGTGGTAGGCACTCAATGCACCCCAAATGTTCATCAATGCATGAATGGATAAATACGTGGTATATAACAGAAAGACATATAATTCTAATTACACAAGGTATCTAAAATAGTCAGCTTAAAAAACAAAGTAGAGAGTGGCTGCAGGGACTGGAGGGAAGGGGAAATAGGTAGCTGTTCAACAGTTTCTGCATTGCAAAATGAAAATATAGTAGAAACCTTTTTGCAGCAATGTGAATATAGTTAACTTATGAACTGTACACTTAAAAAAGTTAAGATGATAAATTTTGCTTTTAATTAAATGATTTTATTTTATTTCTTCAGTGAAAATGAAAAATAAAGAAAATGGAAGTACCTGCTCTGCTTTTGTGTTGATCACCACCAAATGAGCCCCCATCTTAACACAGTTTTGCTCACTCTTAGTCCAAAAATTCTCTTCAGTAGAAATGAAGTAGCAGCTGGAATCAAAATATTTCCAGGTACTTGGGCAACATCCCCAGACTTTTTCTATGTTATATAAAAGAGAAGAGTGAGTGCAAGATGAGGCAAATACGATTTAAGAGGTAAATTCTGTACATGTGAAATTCCAACAATCTGAGGTTTTTATAGAACAAGCTTCTTAATTCATGTATTTACTGTTCTCTAAATTACATAATTTGAGGCCACAAAACTGCTTTTAAATAAAGTTTCTTTAACATTAAGTTCTCAATATCTACCAAGGTTTACCTATAGAATTTTGCCAAAAAATCACTACCATAGCTTTTTTTCCCTGTTCTTTATATCCATTATACATATATTAGATGCACCAAGTTCTATCAGTTACAAAAGACTAATAATCTCAAATACCAGTTCTACTTAAAAATCTTGGGCAAGCTACAGCCTCAGGTTTTTAAATGGAAATTATAATTATTAACAGGATGATTGTGAGAATTAGAATTATGCCTCATTAGGATTCAGGTACCACCATTTATTATGTATGCCTTTGGACAAATTACATAACCCCTTGAGCCTTAGTTATTTCATCTTTCAAATGGAAATAACAACAGTATCAAACTCAAAGGGAAACCTAATCACATAATATGTGGAAAGCACTTTAAAGGGTGCTTAACATGGAATAATAGCTCATAAATGTCACCTATTACTAATTTTTACACAGCATCAGCATGTAAGAGTTTTAAAAATTATCAGTTTCTTCCTTTCCCCTTAGAAACACCAGTTTACCACTACCCTAGAATTTTAAAAATATGTACATAAATTCACTGATATATTTTGATTACTTGTGTCTATATAGAAATTCAGCACATATATATGTATACCTAAATAATATGTTGTCTTAATTTGAGTTTTTAATTTTGTTAAGTATTATATGTTGTCTTCTTTGTTTAATTTTTTATTCCACATTGCTAAGATTCATTCATGTTGTTATATGTAGCTCTATTTTATTCACTTTTAATGTTATTAGATAATTACATTTTTAAATTTATTTTTTTCAATACCATTTGTGCCCCTTATATTCCCCTCCCCCCTCACACCAGTCAGAATGGCCATCATCAATAAATCAACAAATCACAAGTGCTGGCAAGGATGTGGAGGAAGGGCAACGCTTTGCATTGTTGGTGGGAATGCAGATTGGTGCAGCCACTGTGGAAAGCAGTATGGAGATACCTCAAAAAGTTAAAAATGGATCTGCCTTATGCCCTACCGATTCCACTTCTGAGAATTTATGTGAGGAAACAAAAAACACTAATTCAAAAGAACATAATCACCCTTATATTTACTGCAGCATAATTTACAATCATCAAGATATGGAAGCACCCAAGTGTCCATCAGTAGATGAGCGGGTAAAACAACTATGGAATACTACTCAGCTGTAAAAAAGAAGAAAATTTTGCCCTTTGTGACAGCATGGATGGACCTGGAGAACATTATGCTAAGTGAAATAAGCCAGTCAGAGAGACAAATACCATATAATTTCACTACTATGTGGAATCTAATAAACAAACTGAACTAACAAGCAAAATAGAGGCAGACTCATAGATAGCAGGCTGACAGCTCTGGTGGCAGGGGTTGTTAAGGGTTGGAGGGATCGAGCAAAAAGAAAAAAGGGCTCATGGGCATGAACAACAGTGTGGTGATTAAATGATGAGCACAACCTGTAAAACTATTCTTCTTTTTATAACATTTTAATATAAATAAAATAAAGCACATCTGTATCATTTTACTATTGGTCACTTTTAGAAATTTATCTTAATTCTGCATTCTGTTCAATATTAAAGATTGCTTTCATAATACTCCTTAAAGTCTGTATTAACATTTTAATTTAAAAAGTCTAATTTGGCTGACTGTTTTAATGGTAGGAATTGGCTTTGTTAGTTATGCATGGCAAATATTTTTCATATGTTGAATATGCTAAATCTCCAGCTTCATGGTTGCAAAACTATTGAAAGCTGTGATGAGCAGAAGCATTTGTAAAAAATATATACTGACATTAATAATGTTTTATTTTCCCAATTGTACTGAGAATAATGAGCTGATCAAGGTGCTTTATAAGTATAAAGAGAAATGTAATTAATAGTCATTTGATAAGACTTATAAAATCATTCTTTGATGTAATCCTCAAAATTGAGAAAGCAAATGACTATTGACTGAGAAATAACAAACCTTTTGTAAATTATTCTATTTATTGTTCTTTATATTCAACAACATTGAAGAATTACCTAATCAAATTCTCAGTGAAGAGATTATTACAAATAATTTTTGATGCTAGATTATTATATCTTTTTGGCAAATAACTAAAAAACAGAGCATTTTAGATTCTATAAATTTGTTTAGATAAGTAAGATTGATCAGATTGTGTTGCTAAAGTGAAAAATAAGAATAGAATTGATATTGAATTCTGTCTCACTCTAGTAATAATATTATTCAACAGTAGGTACAACTGATTGCATTTAAAAAAAAATCCATTTGTCTCATTAAAAGATGGGCTTCCAATAGTTTTATTAGTAATAATTTATCAAAAATTTCAATAAATTTGTAATGTTTTGAACATTGAATTCTGATAATAATTGTAATGAGTTAATTCAAAAGAAATTTTATAACACTTAAAAATGTTCCATAGGAAATAAAAATATTAGACATATCCTTATTTACATATTTTGGCAGATGAGGAAATGCATACAAATATTAGTGCAAGGAGGAAAAAGAATGATGTAAGACACACGACTGTTAAATAATATTGTATATGTTTTTCTTCTTTTTTGAACAATTTGTGATGATATTAAGACACCAGGAGATACACTTTTAATACAATTGTAACCGTTTTTTAATATTAATAATTACTATATTCCAGAAATTAAAGCTTTTGCTTCTACTGCATGATGAAAAATGTTATATGTCAAATTATATTGTATAAGGGGGCACATAGTTTTTCAAAATTTTTCTGTGGAGCTGCCAAGCAAAAGAGTTCAAAGAGCACAGGTATAGGCAATGCATAAGCTTATTGAAGAAACTGCTTCTAAATGTCTCAACACTCTGACAGAGAGTGGGTGGGAAACAAATTGGAAAAGATACATGTGAACTTCATTATTCTTTTTACTTGTAATCAAAATGAAAATTTTGTGTTTGGACTTTTAACTTTTCATTGCGATCATAATTTGAAAGGATATTTTATTTGTTGACATAGTATTATATAAAATAATTTTTTCATATAAGCTTATCTGTACCTTGAATTATTTGTACTGAACAGCTTGCAAGGGTATAATATCAAGTTGGATATATTTGGGGAGTAAATTTGCAATCTTTTATGCCATATGGTTGTGGAGTTAATTTAATTAATATCCATCTTTGTCTCACTTATTTCAGAGCATTCTGAAGGCAAAGACTCTAGTTATTGTTACAGGAGTGCCTCCAAATGTTGGGAGGAAGATGATATTGATGCAATTGTGTTTTTCTCCCCAGAAGTGCCAGCTCCACAATTTTTTGACCAAAAAACCTCAGTGTGAAAAAATACAAAACCCTATGTCGAAGAGAGTAAAGAAAATCATTCCTCACCACCACCATGCACCAACATCTCATAGAAATAGAAACTTTCATCCTTTATTCTCATATTTTCCCACAGACGCAGAGGAGTGAATTACTTAGTTCTTGACATCCTAAGTGTCTGACATCTATTTGTATTTCTTAGTTGGAAGGAGTAAGGCCATAAAGGTCACTACAAACATGCATTTTTGCCTTTCTTTGGCATTTCTCACTAGACATAGTGCAAGGTAGACTATGATCCTGAATTCAACTCTTTTAGCTCTTCACATATGAAGGTACCAGCACCAAATTTTCTTTTTGTTTTCTTTTTCTTTTTTTTACCACCACATTTTAAAGTAAGGACAGTCTTTTCCTGAGCCATATTTCAACATCCAACTTCACCAATAATAAAGCTAGCTGATACTTGGAATGGAGATGGGTGTTATTAACTAGGACTTTTAGATAACAAAAAGAAATTTTATTCAAATGATAAGGGTAAGGATAATTGAAACCAAAACTTATATGAAGAGTTTCCAGGGTTAGCTTAAGCCAACTGCATGAAGTATGTTGAAAGCATTTATTGATCTCAAGAAGTCTAGAGGAAGAATTTTTGAGGACAAATCTAGAGCATATAAATTTATAAGCATATAGAGATATCATAAAGGTGTCTAAGTAAATACCATATAAAAAATAGAACAAACCAAATGAGCTCAATCCTGACCTCTATCTGAAAAAAGAGAAAGTCTGGTTAGGAATTACGAGCTCACAGTCACCAGAGGGGATGGGGGCAGGGGGGTAAGGGAAAGAAGGGAAAGGTTCTAATCAATGAACAAGGGACTAGTCAAGGAATGTGTATGAATGACTCATGGACATGGACAACGGGGAGGGATATGATTGCGGGAGAAGGGGTGGGCTGGGTGGGGGGGAGCAATGGGGGGAAAATGGGACAACTGTAATTGAAAAACAAAAAAAAATAAAAGGAAAAAAAGAATTATTAAAAAAAAAACAAGTATAAAGGACCCATGGACATGAACAACACGATGGGGACTAAATATGGAGCAGGAGGGTGGGCAGGGCAGGGGAGAGCAATGGGAGGAATATTAGGACAACTATAACTGAGCAACGAAAAAATAAAAATAAAATAAAAAGAACTGCAACATCTTACCTGCCGCCCTTGTCCCTTCACTGAAGCAGGTTAGACTTGAATGATAATTATGTAACGCTAACACCCTTTTTTCAGTTTTGCCATGTGTAAAAAAAGTCACTGTGGAGGAGAAAGAAGGATTAGTATCCATCCATTCTTTTGCTATAAAGCCTTATGCTCTATAAATCCGTGCCAAGCAGGCTTCCCTCCAGTTACCATCATTTTTTTTTCTCTATTCAAACTCAGCAAAGACCATTTTCAATTACTGCTTGTCCGTATCACTTTTCTTATTTGTTTATATGCCTACGCTTTTCCCCCCTCTTTTCCCATTGACATTTAATTTCTATATTCTAGGACAGAGATTCTATCTCTTTTCTATACTGATTAATTACAAACAGCTAGAACAGTGACTGTAACAAAATAGTCTATAAATATCTGTTGACCCACTAGTTGTCTGCTTCTCCTTAGTTTTCATAATCATGGAGCAAGCATGCACATTATTTTTATATTTTCTAAAATTTCTGACTTTTAGTAGCTAAAGATAAATATATGTGATAAATAAAATCCAAAGGAAACTTTTAAACATTCAGAGAGATTTTAAATGTCTCAAATACTAACTTTTATGTTCAATGATGCACACGTTGAGCAAGACCTGTTCTCTCTTGGGTCCTGAATTGAGCCTTCACTCATTTCTGTGTTGGCCTTTTACTACTAAAGCTCAATACTGTCAAGCCTTTCTACCTTTCTCTCAGCCTCTTGATTAATAAAATAACTACCCTTAAACCTTCTTCTCTTTTTCACTTGACCATGAATAATGAAGCTGACTCTAAACTTGGTAATAATTACTTGTGTTTTAGTAAAGCTCAAGAGATTTATTTATATTTCAAGAGAACTTTAAACATGGCCCATTTGACATAAAGTCACTTCCACTTTCTTCCAGAATAGAGAACAAAGTAGTAGATTAGAGAGAAAAAAGTCTTTGAGATTTATCACAAAATATACTTAAAATATTTATTTGGAAGTAAATGGAACAGAAAAGAAATATTTTATTCCCTTACATCTTCGGTATTTCACTTGAATATTTTTCCTCCTTATATTAGAAAAAACTCCTACAAAAAAAATGCTAAAGTATTATGATTATAAAAGCAATTATAGTTGCATTCTCATTAGAGGGCTTTTGTAACTAGAGAACATGTGATCACCAATGAACCATGTAGTGGAAAATGGTGTCTTAGAGGATGACTACAATTAACATACATCCATATGTGAGGCCATGATTGGTAATATACTAATAAAATCAGGTTAACTATATCTGAAAGCAGAGTCAATTATCAAAAGGTGGAGGAAGAGAAGAAAAGAGAGGTGGAAAAGAAGAAATATCAGGAAGAAGAGAAGGACGGAAAATCAAGAAAATGATGACACTTGAAGTAACAACTAACATATTAATGGCTAAAGGAGAACACACCTTAGGGACTCTTTATAGAACCTGATAGGGAAAGGAATCAAGAGCATGGCAACTTCGTGAAGAACTTACCCACACCAGTCACAATGAAACAAGCACTGAGGAGTGCTATTGAAATCACAGCAACAGACCAGAGCTTCACTCGATACCACCATAATGCTTTCTCTGTCAGAGAGGCGAGACAAATGCAATTACTAAGGGGCCAGGAAGCCAGAGTTCCTAAGAAGCTTAGAGCAATGAAGAACCTAGGTGAAGAATCTCATATTAATTTAAAACCTAATTAAATGACCATGTAGTAGCTCTGAAGTTGTAAACAACGTGGGCAAAACTAATCCTCAGTCAACTGTAATTTCTACTTTCTTTTCCTTTCTTAAATATTACATTCAACCATGGATTCCCTATCTTTCTCAAAACATCACTTTTGTCTCCTACTTCTCATATCACTGTATTAATATTTAGATTCTTATTCTGTCAAGTACATCTAGCTCTAAGAATTATTCTTTCTTCTAACTTCTCATGACTGCTATAGCGGTCCAACCTTTATCCCCTCAATCTGTCCATTGTCTACCTCTTCTTTCCAGATAACTAATTACCTCATCATATACTTCCACCTTTCTCTCTAGAATTAAGAAAAGGGCACTGTCTGGTGTGGCTCAGTGGATTGAGCACTGGCCTGCAAACTGAAGGGTCGCTGGTTAGATTCCCAGTCAGAGCACATGCTTGGGTTGCAGGCCAGGTCCCCAGGTGGGGCACACAATACGCAACCCCACATTGATGGTACTCTCCCTCTTTTTCTCCCTCCTTTCCCCTCTCTATAAAAATAAATAAAATAAATACAAAGAAAAGGAATGCTCACCTTTACCTTGAGGTTGCCTTTCTTCCACCATTATGTGGGTTCCCTGTGTTCAGAAAGTCCAATACCTTCTTGTGTCTCTGTCTGTCTGTCTGTCTCTTTCTCTCTCTCTATTTCTCTCTGAAGATGTTACCCAGAGCCTTGGCTTTATTCAAATACATCAGAATACAGAGACAAAGAGCTAGACACTCTGGTGAGACTTCCAATAAAAAGTGTACCTCAAAAGAAGAAGTCGTGGTTTAGACTAAAGTTTCCAGTGATTTCCTAAAATGCCAGGAAAAATAAGAGGAAATTGAGAAACATACCCAAAACAGCTCATGAAAACTTTGACGAGACTGTTTCAATCAATTGTTCAGTTTCTGACATGTAATTTCTCTCTCTGATTCCTATATACTCTGGCATGCAAAATAGAAAATTTTACATACCCTAAAAGAAATGTACTGTAGGCCTTAATTAATTTAAGTGTTCCCTATTCAGCCTTTACATTGGATTTTATGTAAGGCTTAATCCACATGTTGAACAGTGTCCTAGAAGTGAACAAAAGTCTGATTGACTAGATATGGCTTAGATAGTATATTAATATAGAAAATTACTTAAAGATCCATGGACATTGTTCGGGAATATGATTGCAAAATGGAAGGTTATCAAATTTATCTACAAAAGTATTTAAACATTCTTAATGCATGAAGACCAGTATTAAGTAGAGGTTAGTAATATCTTATAATCTCCTGATTAGGTAAAGGAAAATTTCAAGTGGTATAACATCAGAGGGAGGCTTTATAAATTTATTGTCTTTACTCAAGGGCTTGAGGATTCATCTTAGTATATAGTCTCTAGAATGTAGACCTTGCTGTTAACATCAAAATACCTCCACATTCTCAAGTGAGAATCTTGAATACAAGGAAATAAATAAATATTGAACTCAACAAAGCTTTTTAAAATAGTTAGCTGTAGCTAATCATGAAATAGACATTGAGGACAGAATTAAAAATCCAACAGATTATCCCCAGGGGTGTTTTGAAATGCAACATGTCATATCTAATGGGAGAAGGAGAAGTGGTTATGAAATATCACCACCTGGTCTCAGTTCTCCTCATAAATGAAGAAACACAACCCATGGATTGTGTCACTTATTGATCCAGGAAAAGAAAACATTTTCTTTAGCTATAAACAGGAAAAATTTAAATACCTCTTTGCTTTCTTGCTGATGTCCAACATAGGCTCTTTTAATCACATAATCATTATGATCATTGGCAACCCTGTGCTCCATTCTCTTTGCTTTTTGCCATTCCTTTGTTTTATATACATTTCTAGATTGCTATTGGCAAATATTTTAATGGTAGTAGCAAGTCAGAAAGGAGCAAAACACCAAAATAAAATGTCAAATAAAATGAAACAAAAATTGATAGGGAGAATGGCAAATTGGAGCAAAAGCCAAATTGTGGACAGTTTCAGGTCAGATATGCAAGAAAAATTTAGGATATTTTTTAAAAAATATATTTTATTGATTATACTATTACAGTTGTCCCAATTTCCCTTCCCTCTGCTCCCCTCCACCCAGTGGCCCCCCTCTCTCAAGTTGTCCCCCCTTTTTAGTCCATGTCCATTGGTTGTGCATATAATTCTTCTCAACCTCTTCCTGTCTATTCCATTCCCTCCTACTATGCTTCTTAATTCCTGTACCATCTCCTTCCCTTCCCCCCTCCCACTTCCCCACTGACCTCCGCCCATATGTTCCCCATACCTATAATTCTTTTCCTACTCTCATTGCCTATTTAGTTTGCCTCTGTTTCGATTCCGTAGCTTCTGTTGTTGGTTGTTGTGATACAGCTTTCATTTTAATGTTCATAGTTTTGATCCTTTCTCCTAAATAAGTCCCTTTAACATCTCATGTAACAGTGGTTTGGATCTGATGAACTCCTTCAGTTTTACTTTGTCCTGGAAGCACTTTCTCTGCCCTTCTATTCTGAATGACAGCTTCACTGGATAGAGTAATCATGGTTGTAGGTTTTTGCTTTTCATTACTTTGAATATTTCTTGCCATCCCTTCTTGCCTGCAAAGTCTCCCTTGAGAAGTCAGCTGATAGTCTAATTGGGACCCCTTTGTACATGATTCTTTTCTTCTCCCTTGCTGCTTTTAAAATTCTCTCTTTATCTTTAATTTTTTGACAATTTGATTATAATGTGTCTTGGAGTGGTTCTCCCTGGGTCCAGTTTTTCTGGAACTCTCTGTGCCTCCTGGACCTATGAGTCTATTTCCTTCCCCAAGTTCAGGAAGTTCTGCTTTATTATTTTTTCACATAATTTTTTAATTTCTAGTTCTTCTTCTTTGCCCTCTGGCAATCCTATAATCCATATGTTCGACCTCTTATAGCTGTCCCAGAGGTTTCTGATCCTCTCCTCACTTTCCTTACTTTCTGTTTCCTCTTTCTGCACTGGTTGACTGTTCCTTCCCTGTGTTCCGGTTTATTGATTTGATCTCTGGATTTTATTTTCTCACCACTTGTCTCGTATGTGTTTTCATTCATTTCAGTTTGAGTGGCTTTCTATTCTTCCTAGTCTTGTTCCATATCTTTTGTTAATTCTGTAAGACAGCTAATAACTATAGCTCTGAATTGAGCCTCTGAAAGATTTCTTATTTGTTCATCTCTCACATTCTTCATCTGCTGCCTGGTGAGCTGCGTCACAGGATTTCTATAGTTGTCTGCCTCATTTTGACAGATTTGTGTTTTGCTTTGCTTTCTGGGTAGGCTGTAGGGGGCGGAGCCCCATGTACTCGTCACTGCCCCATGACCTGCGGCAATCCACAACGTTTTTCGCCGTGCTGTGGCACTTTGAGCTTAGGCGGGAGTCCAAGATGGATTCCTGCCGTTATTCTCTGCTGGGAGACCCAGATCCATCCTCCCGCCCTCTGGGCCTCACCATTTGAGGCAATTGGGGGGCTGCCTTTCCCAGCGTTGGGGTTGCGAGCTGCCTGGGCTTGACTACAGCAGGGATTGCTCCCCCTGCCACTGTCCCCGATGCTACCGCAAACAGTGCCACCTGATTTTGCCCCTTCTACCTCTCTGATGAGCACCGCTGGTTTATAACTTTGTACGTTGGGCTTCCATGTGTGATAAGTCAGTTTTTACTCTTTTTGCTATTTTTGCCATTTTTGCTTTTTACTCCAGTGACAGGTTATTTTTTGCTCACTTATCCCAGCAACCTTGAGGCCCCCTTTGCTAGCTCACCCTGGCTGTTATGTCAACCCCAGGTGCGCCAAGTGTTTATCAGCTGAAGCCCCTTCTAAATTAGAAAGTGTGTGTGTGTGTGTAGTTTCTCCCGCCTGTCGTATGTGGCAGCTCCAAGGACATGAGTGTAGTTTTTTGCCTTTAAAAACCTTTTAGTCTGTAAGGCGGGGTGGCTTTCCCATCTTCTGCTTCTGAAAGTGGGAAGAACCATCCCTGGCCAGGTAAATAAATGCCACAAATTTACTTCTAAATTGCCTCGTGTCCTCTTTACTCACAAATGCTCCATAACACGTGTAGTTTTATTTTCTGGAATTTCTAGTTATCTTTTGTTTGAGGTAGTTGTAT
Source organism: Furipterus horrens (assembly GCF_987537825.1). NCBI lineage: Eukaryota > Metazoa > Chordata > Mammalia > Chiroptera > Furipteridae > Furipterus > Furipterus horrens. The sequence goes on from NW_028327174.1 coordinate 22,979,936, forward strand.
TCCTTTCTAGTTGTAGAGGGAGACCGAGCATGTCAGTCTAAGCCTCCATCTTGGCTGGAAGTCTCCAAAATTTAGGATATTTGAGTTTGACCAGGGACTCATGCAAAAACTAGCATTGGCTGAATACAAAAACCACATACTATTGACAGAGTCAAAATGAATACAAAATGAGATGCAAAACAGGTTGTTCCCCAATCCACATGTGGTGGATAAAAACTTGGGAAGGATATCTTGAGAGTGAGGAGTCCCAACCCCACACCAGGCCCCCAAGCCCAGGGTACCAAGGCCAAGAATATAAGTCTCCATACCTTTTGGTTGCAAAATCCAGTGGGGATTGAGTTGCTGGAAGAAACTTCCAGGGCCCCAAGCAATTCCCCTTAAATAACCCACACACAGACTTACTCAGATTCATTCCATCTGCACTCTAGCACCAGGGTAGCAGCTTGAAAGGCACCAGTGGAATACAGGGAGGAAATGAAGTGTCTGGCATAAAGGCAGAAGCTGAGCAACAGCTTTGTCCCAGACAAAAGACGTGCAGAGGCCATTGTCCATTTTTGAGCCCTCCCCACACAGAGCCATACACCAGCAAGTAGGTGCCATATCTGAGACTCCATCAACCTGGCTAACACTGTTTGCCCAGCCCTGGGTATCTCCTGAGACTCTGTCTCACCCAATTCACAGGCCCACCCAAACTGTTAACCATGAGTTTTCCATATGAATGCCCAGTCTTGGCTCATACTTCACAACTTCCTAAATTCTATCAAACAAGTAAAACCAGCCTCAGTAAGCCCCCAGGCCCCATACCTTTTGCTAAGTGGGCCCAGGCCCTGCACTAGCAGCAATGAGCCTAGTTTCACAGCTTGGCTTTTCCTGGGAATCTCCAAGACCAGCACAAGTAGCAGCCATCTCAGATTGCTTTATAGCTCATGCAGGGTGACCCTGGGCAGAACATAGGTGGGGGTTGACCTTGGCCTGCACCACCTGGGAAACCCCAGAGCCTGCACAGATGTAGTAGACACCTATAGACCACATTGGATCATCACCACCTTGTCCCTGAACAGCTGATCCTCCACAGAGGGTGGAGGTTGGTGGTCAGTGGTCACAGCCAGTCCTTGCAGCTGACTGGCCTGGGTAAATCCCTCCCATTTACCTGCCAACAGCAATCAATGCTCAACTACAAGGAGAGGGTGTACTCAGCCCACACAAAGGGCCTACCTTGAGTACCAAGCTTGGGTGATAGGGTAAGCTGTGTCACTGGACCCTACAGAACACATTCTATATTAGGCCACACTACCAAGACAGGGAGGCATTGCAGCTCTACCTAACATATAGAAACAAACACAGTGAGGCTGCCCAAATGAGGAGACAAAGAAACATGGCCCAAATGAAAGAACAGAACAAAACTCCAGAAAAAGAACTAAACAAAACAGAGATAAGCAAGCTGTCAGGTGCAGAGTCCAAAACACTGATTATAAAAATGCTCAAGGAACTTAGTGAGGACTCAACAGCATAAAAAAGATCCAGTCAGAAATGAAGGATACACTAATTGAAATAACAATTTTCAGGGAAAGAACAGGAGAGTAAATGAAGCAGAGAATCAAATAAAAAATTTGGAACAAAAGGAAACAAAAAACAACCAATCACAAGAACGAGAAGAAAAAAGAATCAATAAAAACAAGGATAGTATAAGCGGCCTCTGGGACAACATGGAGAGGCCCAACATTCACATCATAGGTGTGCCAGGATAACAGAAAGAGCAAGAAATTGGAAATCTATTTGGAAAAATAATGAAATAAAACTTTCCTAATTTGATGCAGGAAATAGACATGCAAGTCCAGGAAGCACAGAGAGTCCCAAACAAGATCAATACAAAGGCCCACTCCAAGACACATCATCATTAAAATGCCAAAGGTTAAAGATAAAGAGAGAATCTCAAAAGCAGCAAAAGAAAAGTTAGTTACCTACAGGGGAGCTCCTATAAGACTGTCAGCTTATTTCTCAAAAGAAACTTTGTAGGCTAGAAGGGATTGGAAAGAAATATCCAAAGTCATGAAAAGCAGGGACCTACTGCCAAATTGCTCTACCCAGCAAAAATATTATTTAGAATCAAAGAGCAGATAAAGAGCTTCCCAGAAAAGAAAAAAATTAAAGAAATCCATCATCACCAAACCATTATTATATGAAATATTAAAGGGACTTATTTAAGAAAGAGGTCAAAACTATGATCAATAAAATGACAGTAAATACCTATCTATCAATTATTGAATCTAAAAAAACAGATAAGCAAACAAGAAGAACAGAGAGAGAATCATGGATATGGAGAATGTTTCGATGGTTGCCAGATGGGAGAGTATGTAGGGGAACAGGTGAAGAGGTAAGGGAATTAAGAAATACAAACAGGTAGTTACAGAATAGCCATGGGGATATAAAATAGATGATAGGAAATGGAGTAGCCAAATAAATATATACATAACCCAAGGACATGAACAATGGTGTGGGGATTGCCTGAGGTAGTGAAAGGTGCTGGGTGGAGGGGGGTAAAAGGAGAAAAATTGGGACAATTGTAATAGCATAATCAATAAAATACAATTCAAAGCAAAAACAATAGAGTACACATTCTTCTCAAATGTAACATTTACCAAGATAGGCCACATTCTGGGCCATAAAAATAACCCTAAATTTCAGCCCATGGTGGTATTAAACTAGAAATAAATAACAGAAAGATAGCTGTAAAATCCCAGAGTTCTTTGAGATTAAATAACATAAGGGTCAAAGAAGAAATCTTAAGCAAAATTTTAAAATATCTGACAAACAATTGTATCCAAAATACTTTTAAAACTCAACAATAAGAAAACTAACAACCTAGTTAAAACGTGAGCAAAATATCTGAACAGACACCTTACCAAGGAAGATATATAATGGCAAGAAAACATGTCAATAGATATTCAATTTTTTTCATCATGAAATTGCAAATTGAAACGAGATACCACACTAAATCCCTATTAGAATGGCTAAAACAAATAAACAAACAAACCCAAAACTGACAATATGAAATGCTGGTGAAGATATAGAGAAATGATGTCTTATTCATGTTGGTGAGAATGAAAACTAATATAGCCACTCTGAAAAATAGTTTGACAGTTTCTTACAAAGCTAAACATAGACTTACTGCACAATCCAGCAATTGTGCTTCAAGATGTTTACCCAAATGAGCTAAAAACACAAACACAAAAATTTGCACATAAATTCTTATATCAGCTTTATTCATAATTTCAAAAAAACTGGAAAATACCAAGATGTCCTATAATAGGTAAATTGATAAACTATAATACATTCGTACACTGAGATATCTCCTGCAATAAAAAGAAATGAGCTATCAGGCCACAAAATGACATGGAAGGACCCGAAATGCATATTGCTAAGTGAAATAAACCAGTCTGAAAAGGCTAAAAACAGTATGATTCTATATACATTGCAATCTGGAGAAGGCAACAATTTAGAAACTGTCAAAGGTCAGTGGTTGCCTGGGGGTCCTGGGGAAAGGGGAAAGGAATGAATAGGTGGGACACAGGAGGTTTTTAAAGCAGTAAAACTATTCTTTTTGATCATGCAATGGTAGATACATCCCATCCTATGTATAATCTGAAGAAATAAAAAATGTCTACAAAACACATTTTAAAATGTTTATAGCAGATTTATTCATAATAGCTAAAACCTAGGAAGAACTCAAAGGTTACTAAAGGAGAATGAATAATAAATTGTGATCTATCTGTACAATAGAATACAAGTCAACAATAAAATTGAATGTATTGCTGAAAAATACAAAAACTTGGGTGAATGTCACAAACATGTTGAGCAAAGGAAGGTAGAAACAAAAGTGCATGCTTTATTATTCCATTTATATGAAATTTTAGAGCTGGCAAACACATACATGTATCTGATGGAAATCAGATCACTGTTTTCCTAGGGTAGGGGCACAAGGAAATGTATGACAATAATGTAAATGTTCTTTATATTGACTGATGTGCTGGTTACATGTTTATATACACTTATCTAAATCATTAAGTTGTACTCTGAAAGTGTTAGCTTTTTACTCTGTGTAAATTAAATGTCACTGAGGTTCAGTCAGTAAAAATAATATACTTTCTTATATCGGTCAAAATTCAATCAGACATAAGTAATTAAAAAATTTATTAGCTTTCATTATTAAAAATTCAGAGTAGAATGTGTTTCCAGAATAGTTCATTCAGTTGCCCAATAACAGCCTTAAGGAACAAGCTTTTCCCCATTGATCTATTCTGGTATCCACAGTGTTCTTGTCATCCTAAGGCTAGTTCCCATCTTGATCATAGCATGACTATCAGTAGTAAGGAGAATTACATAGTTCTCTATTCATATTCTTTGGGAGAAGGAAATTAGCTCCATAATTTCTCTGAGAAAAAGGAGTAGTTCATCAGAATAATTTGCCATTTGTGTCTATGGCTAAACCAACCACTAGGTGGCTATTTTGATCACCTTGGATTAATCAGTATTCACCCAGGGATCTAAATAAGAAGTTAGTATCCCAACGCACCTGAGATGCTTGAGGAAAGTGACTCTAAACAACACTGAAGTTTTGCATGTAAGGAAAAGGGATAAACAGGCCAACAAATATGTGCCAAAGTCCCAATTATAAAACCCCACTTGCAACAATTTTAACTAATGCAGAGCATTTCATTTTATGGACAGAATATGATTAATCAAATCCTTATACTGAATATTGTGTTCAACTGTTGTCACATTATTTCTTACATCTTGGAGTGATTAAATTGATCTTTGATGAAGTGTGCACCATTGATGATTTTCCTATTAGCAAAGAACTACTAATTCATGTTTTGATATTAAGATCGTCTAATGAAAATTAACATTATACATGCCTTGAAGAGTTGTCAGGTGCTAGGAGATTCTAACCTTTAAAGAAATCATCCAGGTTAATGATTTCAATCCCAATGGGCAACAGTATTTTCTCCAGTACTGGACATTCTACTGAGTTTCTGCTTCCTCTTCTATTTACTAAGTGACAATTTGACCAAAAGAGCTTAAAGCATTAATAGGTTTATGTATTTATTTATGCATTTTTCTAGAATAGTGATCAAAACAATTTTTTAAATATTTTTATTTATTTTTAGAAAGGGGGAAGGGAGAGAGAAAGAGAGGGAGAGAAACATCAATGTGTGGTTGCCTCTCATGCACCCACAACCCATGCATGTGCCCCTCACTGGGAATCAAATCAGCAGCCCTTTGGTTCACAGTCCAGTGTTCAATCCACTGAGCCACACCAGCCAGGGCTCAAAACAATTTTTGGTTGCACATCCTTAATAGAAAAATATTATTACATGCACACTTAATATTGAACATATACTTAAGAACCACAAACCTGTGGTGTAATACAGCATAATATAACAAGCCCACTAAAAATAATAGGGATTAAATAATATAAAAACTGAACAATTTAATATTGCATTTTATTTATTGATAGTACAATTAATCTACTCTCATTATTAAATTGTTACTAATCCTTTTGGAAACAGCAGTTTGACTAAGTATATTTATTTATTTTGCAGAATCTTGGTTCAAAATGGCAATATAATTTAAAGGTGTCTCAGTTATATATTGCTGAATGACAAATTACCCCACAATTTAGTGGCTATAAATTATTGTGTTATTTTTCACAATTCTATCCATTGATTAGGACTCAGCTAGATAGTTCTTCACTTAAATGTCATTAACACAAATCTTACATGAAAACTATTATGCACAATCTTGATTTAATAGTGTTCTAAAAAAAAATAGGCTCTGAACCACATTCATACAATGTAAGGTGGAGGGAGAAGAGAAGTTCCAGCACTGAGAAATATTATCATTCTCCATTTCACTCCAGTTTAACTACACTTTCTGTTCTGACACTCAAAGGCATTATGTAAAGCTGTTCTTTTTGCCCTCCGTACATTCTGTTCCCATATTGTTGAAATAATAATGGGAAAAGCTTATTGTAAATAAAGTTTCCCCAGGATCTTCCCAAAATTGTGATGTGAGTTGCTTTCTGGGGAGTAAACTGGTAAATTCTACATATAATGTATAAAATCAGACCTGTATAAAGATAACTCAACTTTAGATATAGTCAAGAAATGAGTGGTAAATATAATCACTCAGTTAAGTCAGGGTATAATGAGATAGTCATGGCAAAAATCAGCCTTATCATGATCAGTTACAATTACTATACTAAAGCAATGAATATAGGCTTTATTATAAATATCATATAATTGTGGAAAGAAAATTATGTGTATGAACTGTAGTAAAAGTTAGAATATAAATATGCCAGGGACCATTCTGAGTGGCAACTCATACATAGAAACCATAATACATAAAGGAAAAATGTATCAGAATACCTGATAAATATAAATCTATGTCAACTCACCAGTATTAATGTAAAAGAAAAGACCAAAGTGAGAAGCAACAAGCATTTATTTAAGATCCAAAAGCTATTCTGGAAGCACTGAATTCAGACAGAAACTTAGTGTTCAAAGTAGGAGTTGATGCCAAGGGGTATTTGAGACAGGTAAGGGGAGCAATTATAAAAATAGAAAGAAGGGATTTCTATAGGTGCAGATAAACTACATAATAATACCAGTAAAAAGAATATATATCATTTTTGGTCAGGTAGTCATAATATCTGCTTTTTTTGTTATCTTTGTCAACAGTTTGGGATAGATGTTGCTTTAGGTCCAGCCCAAAAGTAATTTTGCCAAGTTTTAAGATCCCAAAGGTTTGGGATGGCAGCTCTGACTCTAAAGTGGCTCCACTTATATTATCTTTATGCCAGTAACAACATCTTATCCTATAATTCTAAATATCCAATGCTCAATCTCTGAATATCCTATGCCTGTACTCTGATATTAACACATTGTGTTCAGATGGCAAGAATTCTCGTCATTTGATTGCGTAATCTTAAATAAGGTTATTTAGACATTCAGGAGTCATTTTTCATTTGCTTTTTTTTTATTAATTAAGGATAGTAGTAGCTTAATTGTTAATTTTGTGAAGTCATTTCATTAATATTAGCCATATAACCATATTTAAATCTTAAAAATCTGCTGGAACAGACGATTAAAAGGCATTTAAATAGCCCAGTATGCAACGTGTTAAATGACAGTCCAAAACCAAACAGAGAATGTTATGAAGCACAAGTAAGTTCCTACTGGACCAAAGCTAGAACTTATCTTCCATTGATGTACATTATATTCCAACTAATATATACTTTGAGTCAGAGAAGGAAAACTCTGACTCCAAAAAACCTCCGCTGCCTTGCGGCATACCTCTTCAGGGGAAAGGCTAAGGGAGTAAACCCCGACAGAAAATCCGGAGCCGGAGTCCCTAAGGCGGTTTGACGTTGTAGTCAACACCGGCAACTCCTGCGGCGCACCTGAACCCAAGCTGTATCGACTCCGTCTTTCCCTTGGACCCTTCAGCTGCGAAGAGAGGGGGGGTCTGCTGCATGGGCAACAGCAGACCCTCCATATCACCCTGCCCAGGCTCTGTAGCTTCAGCTTCACTGGAGAGAACACTCCAGCGTCATCGCAAGATGTCGATTCAACACGGGAGGAGACAGATACCGTGTCACTCCCGAGTCGGACTGCACAACCATTCTCGGCGGTGCAGATAGACTCTTAAGAAGCTACACCATCGTCTCTCGAGACGGACGGCTGCCGACGATATACTTTGAATAAAAATAATAAAGCTGTCTGAGAGAAATGGAAATGTAATGGTTGGTATTATTTCACTTTTGACAACCCATAAAGAGATAAATCCAGATAGATGGAGGTGCCACATCATATATTACATCTAACCCCTTAGCAATTAGACAAAAATTGGGAGAGGATACTCATGCTCTTTCCGTTTGTCTGCAAAGAGACTTCCCAGTATACTGTCTGCCCATGGAAAATGTTCAGTAGATGTTGACTGTATGAAGGAATATGTGAATGAATGTGTACTCTGATTTTATATAAGTTGACTAGGTGACAACCTACTGGAAAATTCTCTGGAGATCACTTAGACAAGCTTACACATGAATTTTAAAAAGCAAATTATCTCTTTAATGATGGATGCCAATTCAACCACATGGTCGTGGACAGTGTCCCACTCATAAAAGGATCTTCATCATCTTGCAAATTGACATGTGATGGTCATGACAAAGGACATCATTCCAGCCCCATGAGCTTTGTAGAGCATTTAATATAACACAACGCTCTTTGGGATCATTGGGTTCATTTCGATGCCAGAATCTGAAAGAGGAAAGAAGTGGCTGAGGATGTGTCTTCAAATAGTGAGAAGAGTTAGAGACAGTGAGGGAGGGGGAGCTGGGGTTTAATTGTGTGGAATGCAAGGCAGATATGCCCAATCATTTTTCTCTCACCCTATTATGCGAGTTTTTCTCCACCTGTGTCTGTGACATTTCCCTTTAAAACTGTTTCTACATCACCAAGTATCATGTCATCTTATTGCATTAAGCATTTTCCAGCAGATAACCCTGAGGTTCCCATCTATTTGCCCATGCCCTGTTTCAGCGGACTGTCAGTCCACAGGCTCCCTTAAAAAAGGAAAAGGTTTACCCTGGTCACAAGTCTCAGTATAGTTTTGTTTTGTTTCTATGTACTGCTTTTGGAATCTAAACAAGTGTTCAATAATTAAAAATCTATGAATCTGCTACTATGCCTGTTATCTTGGTCAAGTAATTTAATTTCCTTCAATTACATATCTAAAAAATAAAGAATAGAGTAATATACCTATATATTTCACACACAGTGTAAGAATAAAAAATGGTAATGTACTAAAATGTACTAAATTACTTTAGAGTTTTAAAAGACCTACATAAATATGGGATATTATAAAACTATCAGAATTTAGTTCATTTGCTTTATGAGATAATAAATATTAAACCACTGGTCATGATTTTAATTGACATGACTATGTGTTTGTTTAGAGATATAAACGTGTGGTTAAGAGCACAGACTTTGGTGTCAAGTAGACTTGGCTTTAAAAACCATTGTCACCGCTCCCAGGTAACATACACTGAGTTATCTAAACTCTCTACACTCAGTTTCCTCAGCTCTACAGTGAGAAAAATAATAATGTGTGCTTCATAGAGTTCTTGTGATGATTAAATGAGATAATAAGTAAAACTATTTCACTTAGTGTCCAAGAGTTAAAAGAAGGGTGAGCTATTTTATTTTAATACTTGATAGTTTGGACATCCTAACATGCCTGATAATCCAGGACTCAGGATTCCTTTATCGAATTATATACTCACGTGGCAGTTTTATTGTATGATGTCTGATCAACCCATTGCCAGTCTCTTTTACCCTCTGGGTCTAACAGACCCATATAATAAGCATTCTGTTCATCTAGTTTCCGAATGATAAAATCCTGAAGAAAAAAAAGAGGAGTTATAGCTTAAGAGTGTTCAGGTTGAATTGAGTTTCTTGTGGCCATGGGGAGAAAAGAAGAAAAGGAGAGGATCCAGGAAGAGCCACATGGAGGGCCTGCCCAGGAGTCTGGGCCTTCTCTGGCTGTGCAGTACAGGATCATTGACATCACTTGTGAGCCTGATGTCTGTCTTAATCTATTCAACCTGCTGTAACAAAATACCACAGACAGGGTAGCTTATAAACAATAGAAATATATTTCTCACAGTTTTGGAGCCTAGAATTCCAATCAGGGTACTAACATGGTTGGTAAATCTCTCTTCCTAATTCATGGCTGGCACCTCTGGCTGTGTCCTCACATGGTGGAAAGTGAGGTAGTTGTTTGGGGGTCTCTTTCATAAGAACAGTAATCCAATTTATGAGGACTCCACCCTAATGATCTAAGCACCTCCCAAAGGCCCCAATTCCTAATACCATCACTTTTGGGAATTAGAATTTCAACATACAAATTTGGAGAGGACACACATATTCAGAACATAGCAATGTTCAATACAGATGAAATCTATTTCTGTTCATGGTCATAATGAATTCTCATCTCAGACTCACCCCCCCCCCCCCCGTTTTCTTCATTGAGAGAGGGTATTCTTCAAAGTTATGCATGAGTAAGCTTTTGCAGATTAAATCATTTTCCTTTCATAACATCAGAGATTCTTTTTATTTCCCTATTGGCCTGAATGCTATTTCTCTGTTAGTTAAAAATTTATAAGACATGTATATGTTTAAGTAATAAACTAATATTTCAGGCTGAAATATTTTCATCCTTCCACTCAAACCCCACATATTATATTTTACATGTCTCCATTTATTTGGGGGGAGTTTAGTTTTATGGAAGCATGAAGAAGGTGTGGAATGCAATGGCTTAAGAAGAATTTCCTGTCTATTTAATTGAATGTCTTTTGCCACAGCATCAGTATCCCCAAAACAATGAAATCCTCCTCCTTAGCCAAGAGAGGTGCACAAAATCCAGGGAGGATTTTTGAGTCCGTTATCTGTTAGAACGTACCTGCTCCTCCTTGGTGTTGATCACCAGCAGGTGAGCCTTCATTCCTAAGCAGTTCTTTTCACTCTCGGCCCAATTTTTACTTTCAGTGGAAATAAAGTAGCAGTTCAACCCAAATGAATTCCAACTCTTTGGGCAGCAGCTCCAGGCTTTATCTGTATCAATAGAAGACCATGTAGGTGTAATATAAGAAAAGTAATTGGCAAAGTGTGTATTAAAATTAAGAACAAAGGGGAAAGTGGTGGTGGCGGCGGCCCAAACCAAAGGAGAGGAGGAAGGCAGGGAGCCAAGAGTCTGAGCCAAAGTTGCAGCAGCAGAGACACCTGTGTGGTGTGGCCCCACCCTGGCCCTGCCCCACTCGGGATTGGGGGTGGGAAGGAGAGGAAGTGCACAGCAGAAATCATGACCTGGACCAGCGGATGGAGCAGCTGCACAACCACGAACTCATCGAGAAGAGCGAATTCAAGGTCCTGTGTGCTAAAGCCTGAGAAATCTTGGTAGAGGAAAACAACGTGCAGAGGGTGGACTTGCCAGTCACAGTATGCAGCGACGTTCCGGGACAATTCTATGATCTCAGGGAGCTGTTCAGAGTGGGTGGCAACGTCCCTGAGAACAACTACCTCTTCACGAGGGACTTCATGGATCGTGGTTTCTACAGCGTTGAAACATTCATCCTGCTGCTTGCACTTAACGTTTGCTATCCTGACTGAATTGCACTGATCCGGAGCAACCACAAGAGCCGTCAAATCGCCCAGGTCTAAGGTTTTTCTGTGAAGTGCCTGCATAAATATGGCCTGGTGACTGTGTGGCGCTACTGCACTGAGATCTTGGACCACCTCAGCCTGTCAGCCATCATCCACGGCAAGATCTATATGCATGGGGGCCTCAACCCTTCACCCAGACCCTTGCAGATCCGGATGATCGACTGAAAGCAAGAGGTGCCTGACAATGTGCCTCTGGGTGACCTGCTCTAGTCTGCCCCTGAAGACACAACAGGCTGGGGATATGAGCCCAAGTGGAGCTGGCTACCTATTTGGCAGTGACATAGTGGCCCAGTTCAATGCAGCCAATGACATTGACATGATCTGCAGTGCCCACCACCCGGTGAAGGAAGGTTACAAGCGGTACTCCAATGCAGCTGTGCTTACTGTGTGGTGGAAACCCACTACTGTTACCATTTGGGGGATGTGGCAGCCATTTGGAGCTGAATGAGCATCTCCAGAAAGATTTTATCATCTTTGAGGCCACTCAGCAAGACAGATGAGTAACCCCTCTAAGAAGCCAATGGCTGACTACTTCCTGTGACCCCTTCCACCTGTCCCGCACTCCACCACTGTCAGTCCCTCTGGCCCTCAGACCACTGCGATGCTACCTTCTTCACCAGATGGAGGCTGAGCATGGGGGATTGCTCCTGGCTCTGCTCTTCCTGCAAAGAGGGCAATTAGATAGTGAAAGCTTTCTCCATGCTCCTCCTCTCCTTTCTCTGCACCTGAACCATGAAGTTTTCAATAATTTTTGTTTTTCTTTTTTTGCTTGTTTTAGATAAAAAATTTTTATAAAAAATAATACTAATAGAAAAAATAATCAAAATAAAATAAAATTAAGGATCAAGGGGAACTGCATGGAACCCAAAATCAGCTGTGTGACTCTGGAAGGGGGGGTCACACCCATCACCTTCCCTGAAGCCTGAACAACACCTCCCATCACAAGTGATCCACTAGCTCCATCCTCCCCATTCCACCAGAGGCTCATTTAGTGACTGAGCTTGGCAGGCAGCTGTTGGGTGGAGGCAGATGCAGGCAGAGCCTGGGATGCCTTGGGATGTTTGGTGGCTGCTCTTGGGCCCAGTGCTGGTGAAAGCCAGCCATGGAGCAAGGTCTAGCAGAGGCAGACACAAACCTTGGATCACTTGTAGCTTCAAGCAGGTTTCCTAGGGCCAGGCACAGAAAGCATTTGACATTGGCCTGTGCCATATTCCCTCCCAAAGGGCCCAGAACCAACATGCCAAGTGACCAGCATCAGACAACATCGGAGCAGGATCCAACAAACTTCACAAACAGCATATCCAAAGGGAGATTGCAGCAGGCACTAAACCCCACTGAGGAGAATCTGTTCTTTTTTATTTTTAATTTTTTGCTTTTTTCATTTCTGTCTTTATTTTCTTCTTTTGCATTTTTTCTTCCCTTTTCCCCCTTTTCTTCTTCTTCTTTATTTATTTTTCTTTTCTTAGTTTCCTTTTTTATTCATTTTTCCTTTTATTTGCTTCTATATTTAATTTTACATTATTTTTATTTTGTTTTTCATTTTTATTATATTTGTTTCTTTGTTTTTGGTCAGCACTTGCACTGCAGCTCACACCATGGTTGGCGTTGAGCCTCATAGTCAGAGAGCCAGAGGGTTCATCCCATGTACAAGTGGGCCAATAGCAATCAACCTGAATTACAACTGGAAAGTCCACAAAACCCAAACAAGAGATGTTCCAAGAGCAGCCAGCTCAGGATATCAAGGAGATCATACCACTGGGTCCCACAGGACACCTACTACTTAAGGTCACCACACAAAGACTAGGAGTCATAAGATCTATCTGATACATAAATACAAAAAAAAACATCCAAAATGGGGAGACCAAGAAACAGGTCCAAAATGAAAGAACTGGAATAATCTCTAGAAAAAGAGCTAAGTGAAATAGAGGCAAGTGATCTATCAGATACAGAGTTAAAAGTAATGGGGATAAGGATGCTCAAGAAACTTCGTGAGAACTACAACAACATGAAAAATGACATAAAACCATGAGAAAGAACCAGTGGAAATGAAAAATACCATATCTGACATCAAGAATACACTGGAAGAAATAAAAAGTGGGTTGGATGAAGCAGAGGATCAAATCAGCTATTTGGAAGACAAGATAGAAAAAACACCCTATCAAACCTGCAAAAAAGAGAAAAGAATGAAAGAGAATGATGATAATTTAAGAGAAAATTGGGACGACAATAAGCATAACAACCTCCACAACACAGGGGTATGAGAAGAAGAGAGAAAGGAAGGGGTCCAAAACCTATTTGAAGAAATAACGACTGAAAACTTCCACAACCTAGTGAAGAAAAAAGACACACAAGTCTAGAAAGCACAGAGAGTCCCAAAGACGATAAACCAAAGAGGTCCACACCAAGACACGTCATAATTAAAATGGCAAAGATTAAAGACAAAAAGGAATCTTAAAAAAACAGCAAGAAAAAAATACAGATAATTACCTAAAAGGGAGCTCCAGAAAATTCTCAGCTGATCTGTCAACAGAAATATTTCAGGCCAGAGGGATTGACATGACATATTCAAAGTGATGAAAAGAAAGGGCCCACAATGAAGATTACTTTACCCAGCAAGGCTATCATTTAAAACTGAAGAAGAAATAAAGCACTTCTCAGAGAAAAAAAGCTAAAGGACTTTGTTATCACCAAACCAGAATTACAAGAAATGTTAAAGGGGCTGCAAGAAAAAGGAGGAGGAGGAGGAGGAGGAGGAGGAGAAAAAGAAAGAGAATTAAAAGAATAAAGTAGCAATAAATATGTACCTATCAATGATCACTTTAAATGTAATCGTAAATGGCTTAAATGCTACAATCAAAAGATACAGTGTAGCTGAATGGATAAGAAAGCAAGACCCATATATATGCTGTCTAAAAGAGACCCACTTCAGAATGAAAGACATACACAGATGAAAAGTAAATGAAGAAAGATATTTCATGCAAATGGAAATGAAAAAATACTTATACTTGACAAAATAGACTTTAAAACAAAGGCTATAGTAATATGCAAAAAAGAACACTACATAATAATAAAAGGAGTAACCCAACAAGAAGCTATTACTCTGGTAAACATTTATACACCCAACATAGGAGCACCTAAATAAGTAAAGCAAACTTGATGGACATAAAGGGAGAGACTGACAGTGACACAGTCATAGTAGGGGATTTTAACATCCCAGTCACATAATGGATAGATTTTCCAGACAGAAAATCAACCAGGAAACTGGTCTTAAATGACACACTAGATCAGATTAATTTAATTGATATATTCAGAGCATTCAAAGCAGCAGAGTATATATTCTTTTCAATCACACATGGAACATTCTCTAGAATGAACCACATTTTAGGACAAAAAAAAAAAAGTCTCAATGAATTTAAGGAGATCGAAACCATTTCAAGCATCATGAAACTCGAAATCAAACACAGAAAAAAAAAACTGAAATAGACACAAAGTCATGGAGGCTAAATAACACCTTACTGAACAATAAATGATGTAACAATGAAATCAAGGAAGAAATAAAAAGTAACCTTGAAATAAGTGAAAATAAGAACACAACAACCCAAAGTCTATGGGACACAGTGAAAGCAGTCCTAAGAGGGAAATTCATAGCATTATTGACCTACCTCAGGAGACAAGAAAAACCTCAAATAAACAATCTAACTTTACACTTAAAGGAACTGGAAAAAAAAACAACAAAGCTAAAGTGAGTAGAAGGAAGGAAATAATAAATACCAGAGCTGAAATAAATGAAATAGAGTCTAAAATATATATATAATAAGAGATCAATGAAATCAAGAGCTGTTTTTTTGAAAAGATAAATAAGATTGACAAACCTTTAGCAAGACTCATCAAGGAAAAAGAAAATAGAGAGAAAGCCCCAATAAATAGAATCAGAAATGAAAGTGGAGAGGTAACAGCTGAAAATAAAAAAAATACAAAGGATTGTAAAAATATATGAACAACCATATGCCAACAAATTGGGCAATTTGGAATAAATGCTTATTGATTTTAGAGAGAGGAGAAGGAAGGGAGAGAGAGAAGGACAGAAACAACGATGCAAGAGAAAAACCTCTCATGTGTGACCCGACTGGGACCGAACTTGCAACCTAGGCATGTGCTCTACTGGGAATCAAACCTAGAACATTTTGGTTTACAAGACCATACTATAATCAACTGAGCCATACTGGCCAAGACAAAAGAGTAAGTTTTAACTGATATGGGAGAAAAAGAGAGAGAAAGTGCACACGATGTTCAGAAAGAAATGAAAACTGAAGAAATCAAAAAACAATGTAATCTTTTTCACAATTAAGATAATTTCCTCAGACTTCTGTCCAAAATGGAAGCCTAGACAGACACACCACATCTCCCTCAACAACTAAGAAGGAATACAACTACCTCAAAACTAGAGACAACTAGAAGTTCCAGAAAAAATTGAGCTGCATGGAAGTCCAACAAAGATATAAAGAGGAAATACTCATCCAGACAGGTAGGAGGGGTGGAGCCGGGCAGAGAGAATGTGGTGTGGTGGTGGCAGCAGCAGCGGTGGTGGCAGCGGTGACAGGCCAGTGGAAAGTGCAGTCACATGTTTTAAAAACTAGGGAGGGACACCTGGGGAGCACTCCCAGCACCACTCCAGACTGCACAGCTCATGGTTCCAGAGCCAGGGAAAATCAAGCCTCATTGTTTCTGACTGTCCAAACCAGTGGGGGTTGGGGTGGAGGAAAAAACTGCTGGTCTCTCAGCTGAGTCCACTTGTTTAAAGGGCCCCCATGGTCCTAGAACATCCGCAGACCTACCCACTCTGGGAACAACAGCCAGGGCAACAGATAGAGGGGAGCCAGTCCCATACAGAAGTGGGAGAAGTGCCTGGAAAAGGGGCAAGTGCTGAGCAAGCAGCATTGTTCCCTGACCACTCTCCTACACACAGCGCCACAGCATGATGAAACAGGTCGCCCTGTCCTGACTGATACCTATGGCCCCGCCCCTTACAATGTAACAGGTGTGACAGCTCTACCTAAGACACAGAGGCAAACACAGGAGCCTGTCAAGATGAGCAGACAGAGAGGTATGGCCCAAAAGAGGGAACGAACCAAGGTCCTAGTGGGAGAAATAAGTGACAAGGAGATAGCCAACCTAACAGATGAGGAGACAGCCAACCTAACAGATGTAGAGTTCAAAAGGTGTTCACAGGCTTGACAGATATGCTCAAGTGCGGCAAATGCATAAGGGAAGAAGTGAAGGCTATGCTAAATGAAATGAAGGAAAATCCACACAAAACCAATGGTGAAGGGCCTGAAACTGGGGTTCAAATCAATGATTTGGAACATAAGAAAGAAAAAAACAGTCAACCAGTACAGAATGAGGAAACAAGAATTGAAAAAAATGAGGAAAGGCTTAGGAACCTCTGGGACAACTTTAAATGTGCCAACATCTGAATCACAGGGTGCCAGAAGGAGAAAAGGAACAGCAAGAAATTGAAAGCTTATGTGAAAAAATAATGAAGGAAATCTCCCCAAATTTGGAAAAGGAAATAGACATATAAGTCCAGGAAGGACAGAGAGCCCCAAAGAAGCTAGACCCAAAGAGGACCACACCAAGACACATCATTAAAGTGCCAAAGGTGAAAGAAAAAGAGAGAATTTTAAAAGCAGCAAGAGAAAAGCAGAGAGTTACTTACAAAGGGTTGCCTATAAGACTTTCAGGTGATTTCTCAAAAGAAACTTTGCAGGCAAGAAGGGATTGCCAACAAGTATTCCAAGTGATGAAAAGCAAGGACCTACAACCAGGATTACTCTATCCAGCAAAGCTATCATTTGGAATGGCCATTATTATATGAAATGTCCAAGGGACTTACTTAAGAAAAAGATCAAAACTATGAACATTAAAGTGACAACAAACTCACAACTGTCAACAACTGAATCTAAAAAACAAAAACAAAATCCAACTAAGCAAACCAGATGGGAACAGAATCATAGGTATGGGGATCATTTGAAGGGTTATCAGCTGGGAAGGGCAAGGGGGAGAAACAGGGAAGTGGTGCAGGGATTAAGAAGCACAATTGGTTGGTACAAAATAGACAGGAGAAAGTTAAGAATAAATAGGAAAGGGTGAAGCCAAAGAACTATATGCACAACCCATGGACATGAACTAAGTGGGGTGGGATAGCTGGAGGGAAGCGGGGTACTGGGCAGAGGGGAGCAAAGGGAAAAGAATGGGACTACTGTAACAACACAATCCATATAATATACTTACTTTTTAAAAAGATAATTTCCTCATATAAGTAAAATCATGTGATATTTGTCTTTCTCTGTCTGACTTATTTCACTTAACATAATACCCTCTAGGTCCATCTATGCTGCCGCAAAAGGTAAGATTTCATTCTTTTTATGGCAAAGTAGTATTTTATTGTGTATATGTACCGCAGCTTTTTTATCCACTTGTCTATTGATGGTCACTTGGATTACAACATAAAGAACAAAATAAGCATGCCAACAAAACAGAAACTGATCTACAGATACAGAAAAGAGGTTGATGGTTGAAAGAGGGGAGGGGCTTGGGAGGTTAGGTGAAAAGGGTGAAGAGATTAAAAAGTACAAATGGGTAGTTACAAAATAGTTACAGAGATATAAATTATAGCATAAGGAATAGAGTCAATAATATTGTAATAACTATGTATGGGGCCAGACGGGTACTAGAAATATCAGGGGACCACTCTGTAAAGTATTGATACATGATTGTCTAATCACTATGCTGTACATCTTAAACTAATACAGAACAATATTAAATGGAAACTATACTTGAAAATTTAAAAAATTTAAAGACTGTTTTTTGCATAGATATATTAAAGATATTCATATAAGACTTTTAGATCCTATATGGTTGTACAACTAAAGCTTGAAATGATCGTGAGACTCAACCTGTTAGTAAAATCTACTTGTGAATATTTTCATAAATATTGATTGGGGATCCTTACACAGTGTAGTCAACAACTAAATTAGAGAAACATTAATTTTTACCTTCCATGATTAAATTTTCTTTCATACATTCCAATGTCGTATGGTTAAGTTCATTTATAATCTTTCTTTCTTTAAGAAGCAGAGAATATTTTTGAAAGAAAACTGAAAAAGAGAATAAGAACATTCATTTTCCTGGTAGTGTTATGATTTTGCTTTTTATTGTTACTCTCTTGTATTTTTCATAGAAACAAAACTTACAAGTGCTCAATTACTTGAGTAAAAAGATCCTGACTGTGGGAAAGATTTTCCATCAACCCATATTCAATGTAATCCCAATTCTACTGATTTTGAAATCAGAGATTTCTCCAGGTAGAGCTGCAAGGTCAGTAGTTGAAAGAGGACATGACAGTTCTATTATTAGGAGTCAAAGGGGTCAAAGGGACTTATCCATATTCTCCTTCAATGCTAAATGTATGATCCATACAAAGAAAGGCTAGACCTTTGAGGAGGAGGAATAGAGAAAAAATGGCTTCTGCTTCCACCATTCTAGGAAAACCACTTTTGTAATGGTCATCATTAATATTCTAGGGCTACTTCTTGGTTTTCTTCCTCTTCTACTTCCTGCAATAGTTGACCCCAGTTGTCTCCCCACTTAACTCTTGGTTTCAGCCAGGACCACTGAGCCCAGTCCAGGCTGCCAAATCACAAAAATCATGGGTTAAATAAATAGCTGTTGTTTTCATCCACTAAGTTTTGGATGGGCTTATTAAGCAGCAAAAGATAATTGATACAATAACCTTCAGGGTGAAAATTCACCCTCTTGAGAATTGTACACAACAGTTTTCACTTTCTGAGCCCCACTTCTTTCTCCCACCTACAATTTCATTTTTCACAGTTCACTTAACACCAAATGTTCCAGTCTTTTATTCTTAGTTTTCCCCCACATATTTCCATGTTCTCTAACATCTCTATGTCACCTCCTTCAGGAAGTCTATCTCAGCCTCCTGTGCTTCTTATCTATACAACACTACCATACAATATTGTAACCCCTGGTTCACGTGACCAGTTACTACCATTCTCTGGACTTCTTGAACCAAATGGCTATGGCTTGGACTATGCCTGACACAGTGCCTGACATAAAGTAGCTGGCTATCATTGCTTATTGAATGACCAAATGAATGAATAAAACATCTACCCAAATATCTACTATTTTTATTCCTTTTAACAATTTGATAAATTCTTTATTAATCCTTACCTGAGGATATGTTTATTAATTTTTTTTGAGAGATAGAAACATTAATGTGAGAAAGAAACATTAATTGGTTGCCTCCCATACATGCCCCAACCAGGGATCAAACCCACAACCTAGGTATGTGCCCTGACTGGAAATCAAACCTGTGACCTTTTGGTGCATAGGATGACACTCCAACAGCTGAGCCACCCAGCCAGAGCTTTGATAAGTTCTTAAAACCAAAGACATGCAGCTATCTACCTACTTGCCAAATTGCCTTTTATATCTCACATCTTGGACAGGACAGAAATAATTAAGGTGAAATTTCCATGGGAAACTCTAGTATATTTCTCCTCATTTCCTTGTTCATCTGTCATCCCAAAATACGTATTGGTGCACTCAAAAAGTCCTGGACTTATAAACACCAAGAAAATCTAAATTTGTCCTCACAACAGTCTAGTGTAAAAATGGTGCTTTATAGATTTCACTTTACAACACAAACACATGGACGCACATACACTCTTCAAGGTCTATAGAAAGAATTTCATTGTTTTTGTAAAAAAAAAAAAGGAACTAAATTCAAATAAAAAAACATTTCCAGTGGATTCCCACTAACTATATCACCCCCCAGAGAAGACTTTTCTCCTAAACCTTTGGATAAACTCATTGTTAAATATCAGAATTTATTGAATACCCTCTCTTTGTGTAAGGTGGACATTTCTTATAGTTTGATTAGGATACTTACTGATAAAAGCAATAAAAAATGAGGTTGCCAATAACAGCAGAAATATCAGCATTGAGGGGACAAGTACCTTGGGAAAACCAAGGTTACTTTTGCGAGAGCTGGTCTTCTCTTTGGGAGCTAAAGGAGAAATTAAATTATTTTTTCTTTTTAAATCATATTTTATTGATTATGGTACTACAGTTGTCCCAATTTTTCTCTCTTCCCCGCCTCTACCCAGCACCCCCCACTCCCTCAACCAATCCCCACACCATTGTTCATGCCCATGGGTCATGCATATAAGTTCTTTGGTTACTCCATTTCCTATACTGTACTTTACATCCCCATGGCTATTCTGTAACTACCTATTTGTTCTTAATCCTCTCACCTCTTCACCCATTCCCCCACACCCCCTCCCATCCAGCAACCATTAACATCCTCTCTGTATCCTTGATTATGTCTCTGTTCTTCTTGTTTGCTTACTTTGTGTTTTAGATTTAGTTGATAGATATGTATTTTTGCCACTTATTGTTCATAGTTTTGACCTTTTTTTTCTTAAGTAAGTCCCTTTAACATTTTATATAATAATGGTTTGGTGATTATGAACTCCTTTAGTTTGTTCTTGTCTGGGAAGTTCTTTATCTGCTTTTTGATTCTAAATAATAGCTTTGCTGGGTAACAGTCTTGGCTGTAGGTCCCTGCTTTTAATGACTTTGAATATTTCTTGCCAATCTCTTCTAGCCTACAAAGTTTCTTTTAAGAAATCAGCTGATAGTCTTATAGGAACTCCCCTGTAGGTAGCTAACCTTTCTTTCACTACTTTTAAGATTCTCTCTATCTTTAACCTTTGGCATTTTAACGATGATATGTCTTAGAGCTGGCCTTTTGCATCAGTCTTGCTTGGGATTCTCTGTGCTTCCTGGACTCGCATGTCTATTTCCTTCACCAAATTAGGGAAGTTTTATTTCATCATTTTTTCAAACAGATTTCCAATTTCTTAATCTTTCTTTTCTTTTTCTGGCATCCTTATGATACAAATGTTGGACCTCTTGAAGTTGTCCCACAGGCTGCTTATGCTATCCTCATTTCTTTGGATTCTTTTTTGTTGTTGTTGTTGTTGATCTGATTGGTTGTTTTTTGCTTTCTTATATTCCAAATCAGTGATTTGATTCTCTGCTTCATCCACTCTACTGTTGTTTCCCTGTAAATTGTTCTTTATTTCAATTAGTGTACCTTTGTTTCTGACTGGATCTTTTTTATGCTATTGAGTCCTCACTAAGTTCCTTGAGCATTTTTTATAATCAGTGTTTTGAACTCTGCAGCTGACAGCTTGCTTATCTCTGTTTTGTTTAGTTCTTTTTCTGGAGTTTTGTTCTGTTCTTTCATTTGGGCCATGTTTCTTTGTCTCCTCATTTGGGCAGCCTCACTGTGTTTGTTTCTATATGTTAGGTAGAGCTGCAATGCCTTCCTGTCTTGGTAGTGTGGCCTAATGTAGAATGTGTCCTGTAGGGTCCAGTGACACAGCTTACCCTATCACCCAAGCTTGGTACTCAAGGTAGGCCCTTTGTGTGGGCTGAGTACACCCTCCCCTTGTAGTTGAGACTTGATTGCTGTTGGCAGGCCAATGGGAGGGATTTACACAGGCCAGTCAGCTGCAAGGACTGGCTGTGACCACTGACCACCAACCTCTGCCCTCCCTGGAGGATCAGCTGTATAGGGCAGAGTGGTGGTGCTCTAATGTGGTCTGTAGCTCTCCACTGTGTGTACAAGCTCTGGAATTTCCTGGATGGTGCAGGCCAAGGTCAGCCCTCACCTGTGTTCTGCCTGGGGCCACCCTGCATGAGCTATAAAGCAATCTGAGATGGCTGCTACTTGTGCTGGGTTTGGAGATTCCCATGCAATGCCAAGCTGTGAAACTAGGTTGGCAGCTTCTAGTACAAGCCCTGGGGCCACTTAGCTGTTGTTTGTTTGATAGGATTTAGAAATTTGTGTAGCATAAGCCAGAACCAGCCACTCGTATGGAAAAATCACAGTTAACAGCTTGAGTTATCCTGTAAGTTAGGTGGGATGAAATCTCAAGGGATCTCCAGGGTGGGGCAAACAGCATTAAATTGATGGAGTCCCAGATATGGCACCAATCTGCCAGCTCTCTGGCTCCATGGGGGAGGGCTCAGAAGAGCAACAATGGCCTCTGCTTGCCTCACTGTCTAGAGAAATCTGTCCGCCAGCTCCCACCTTGATGCCAGAAAGTTCAGTTCCTTCCTGTATGCCACTGGTGCCTTTCAAGCTGCTACTCTGGTGGTGGAGCTTAGAGGGAATGTATCTGTGTAAGACCGTGTATGGGTTCTTTAAGGGGAACTGCTTAGGACTCCAGAAATTTCTTCCATTGACTCAATCTCCACAGATTTTTGCACCTAGGAGTGGGGACTTCTCTTCCAGGCACTGGATCCCTGGGCTGGGAAGCCTGGTGTGAGGCTGGGACTCCTCCATCCCAAGATATCCCTCCTGAACTTTTATCCTCCGCACATGGATGTGGACCTGTCCATTCAGTGTCTCTGCCCCTCCTACCATATTTTCCAGTCTTTTATCTTCAGTAATCTTTTGTTCCATTTTAGTTCAGTATTAACAAATCCAGCCATAAAACTCTCCACCCTTAGAAAATAAAAAAAAGAAAAAAAAACTCTCCACCCAAACTCTTCTCCTCTAACTGGTCAAGCAACAAGGTTCAATAGTTCATCAATCTGCAGGAGCCATGGATAATTTAGTGGCTTTAATACTCCTGACTGCAGTCTCACTGATCCTCAGAAGACACAGGAGGACAACTTTCTCCCATAATTAGCACTCTCCTTAGTTCAGTACTGCAGTGGATTTCTCACATCTCAGTATTGTTATAGTACAACAGTACAATCCCTAATACTTATCTTCTGGCAACTTAATCTTCTGGAATCCTGGATTTCCATATTCTGGCCAGTCAGAAAACCAGCATCTAATATCACCCGTACTGTTTATAGTATTCTCTCTTCATCCTTCATCTCCTCATTAATTCTGACCACAAGAAAAAGTTTCTTACCTGCAGGAGGCTCTGATTTGGTGCCTAAGGACTTGGATTCATTTTTGAACCTCACTTCAGCATAAGTGATCTCTGAAGCCATATTGAGAAGAGACTTCTGCTATTCTAAGAAAAAATCCTTTTCATATCTTCTTTAAAACATCCTAAAATGAAAACCAAGCATGATGGAACCTTGTAATACTACTTCCTATTATGCAACTGGATGAGAACTGAGGTCCCGGTTATGCAAGTATACCTGAGAGGAATCTTATGAGAACTAAAAACCTCAAGAGAGAGGCCCATGCTCCAGGTGCAGCACAGTGAAAATCATAGCCTTTAAATATATGCTAGCAAAGATAACACAAGTAGGAACTCAAAGGGTAGAGGACAGAAATAGAAAGGAATAGAAAAGAGAAACTAAACAGAGAACTCTTTCCTGAGAACTGTATTATCTGAACTCACCAGCAAGAGTAAAATTTAAGTATTTGTGTGCATCTACATACAAACATAATTATTTGTAGACCAACCAATCTTGGTTTATACTCACTTCGGCGGCATTCGCTTCATCATTTGTGGCTGAAAAACTCATGTCAGCTTCCCATTTTCAACAGTTAGCATCCTCTAATGCATTGGGGAAGTGAAACTTCAGGTCATATATCTTCTGAACTTTTTTCCTCAGTGCTCTCTGCTTTTCCTTGCTGTTCTTAACTAGCTTCATCACGAATCTCCATTCATTTTGCTAAGTTACCTCCAGCAACTTCTGAAAGTGGCTCTCTCTGTTGGATGTTAGAAGAATAGGCCACCCTTCTCTACTCCATTCTTCTCTATCTCTTTAATGGCCACAATAGCGCAACAAAAGGGTATACAGGTATATATAACTATTTTTAACAATTAAGACAATTTAATGAAATCACAATACAAAAAGAGATAAACTGAGTGCTAAATATAACTTTTTTCCAAAGGCCAAGAAAAAAACACTCCAGAAACTAAATTCTCTGTGTGAAATCTTTCCACATACTGGCTCCCAGCTCACACCTGATTTATTTAGCTTCCCCCAAATAATCCTCCTTCTTTTAATCTCTCCCACTTAACTCATCCCCCTTCTATAACACACACACACTCACACACACATCTATATTTATTTCTATATCTAAACATATTGAAAATATTAATTCACACTAATACCTTTGATTCTACCCCAGCACTAAGAGCTCATTCCAGTTTGCTCTGTTTCCACATTTTTAACTCCCTCTGTGACAGTAAGAAATCTGCTTCTATTGTCCTGGCTGGTGTGGCCCAGTTGGTTGGAATGTCATCCTGTAAACTGAAAGGTCACAGGTTTGATTCCTAGTCAGGGCACATACCCATGTTTGGATTTGATACCCATTGGGGTGCATACAAGAAAGCAACCAGTTGATGTTTCTCTCTCTCTCTTTCTTTTGCAAATCAATAAATATTTTTTAAAATTTTTTAAAGAAATAAACTTTTGTGAACAATAATACAATCTACTCCAATCCCTTTGTCTTAGCCGTTTGGACTGCCATAATAAAAATCCTATGGACAAGGTGGCATAAATAACAACTGTTTATTTTGCACAGTTCTGTTAACTGGGAAGTCCGTGATCAAGGTGCCAGAAGATGCAATATCTGGTGAGACTCCTTCCACTTTCCTAGTTCATAGATTACCATCTTCTCACTGCATCCTCACATGGCAGAAAGAGCAAGGGAGCTCTCCACCCGCATGACCTAATCATGTTCCAAAGCCCCCTCCTCCTACTATTATCCCATTAGGGCTAAAATTTCAACATATAAATTTTAGGGGATACTGATATCCAGCCCATAGCATTCTTTAAATTATTTAGCCAAGGGATCTCAAAAATGGAACATACAAGTGCCCCAGATGGTTTAAAAGAGGATCCTCTAGGGCACAGAAATAAAATGCTAGAACTTCTATTTACAGGTGTTTAAAATATTAAGGAAAATCAGTGTCAGAACATCGCAGCAGCTGGACTGCTTGCCCGAACTGTTGACATATGCAAATTAACCATATGCAAATTAACTTGCCAAATGTGTTGATGGGTAAACTCACCCTAACCAAAGTGTATGTTTGGCAAGGTATGGAGATGGCGCCTGCACATGCACAGGCAGGTGATTCCTACAGGCCCATGTGGGTGACCAGGAGTCTCCACTCCTCCTTCCTTTCTGATTTCCCCCTTCCATTCCCCTTTCCCCGACAGGCCTGTGAGGTGGACCAGGAGTTAGTTTCCCCCTGCCCCGCCCCCGCTTCCCTTGCTCCTACAGGTCCTTGGGCCCTTGAGTTGGTCCAGGAGTTTCCTCTTTCCTCCACCCCCTTCCCCCATTTTTCCTCAGTAAACCTTGTGTTTAAACCTAGGGTGGTCTCCGGGTGATTTCTCAGAGCAAGGCTACCTGACAATAAGGTTTGCTAATAACATATGAATTGAGTGTTTTTTACATGTCACGTGTGGTAGAGGATCTATCATGAAGAAAGAGTGGCGGTTTCACAACTCTGAGAGTTGATGGTGTATCTTCACCTGTTCATTGATTTTCCACATGTGTCATGGAAATTGTGCAATCAAGAATTTGACTGGCCTCGAGAAACAAGATGGCGGAGGAGTAAGTGGAAGCTACACTAACCTCCTCCCAGAACTAGTCTGGATTTACAACTTAATTTTGGAGAAATCATCTGGAATAACCAACCGAACACTAGCTGGAGAGAAGTCTTATAACCACAGAGAGACAGAAAAGGCCACTACATCACAACGTGACCAGTAGTGAGTGTGGAGACGTGGAAGGACTGGCTGGGCTCACACGGGTGACAGCTGAAGGGACTGAGAAATAGCTCAGGAGCTGGGGGTTCCCCCTGAGAAGGGCAGGGTCTAAACTCCCAGCTGGGCTCCCCAGCCTACAGCAACAAAGTGGAAAGTAAAATAGTATCCAGCTGAGAAAAGTGAAAAGCCACAGGGTTTCTTGCTAGCTGGAAAGAAACAGCTGGAGAAAAAGAGCTCTTAAGCGGATCACATACAAAAATATTTTGCCCCCACTTACCCTGGGCTCGAGTAGAGGGAAGGCAGAGAGGACTGGAGAGTTTGGTGTGGTGGCTTTGACGGGAGAACTGGGGAAGCAGCCGACTGGGTCCCAGTGCTGACTCATCCCCACACTGCAGGCAGACCATCCCCTCCAAGTGGCATCAGCCTGAGGGGAAGCAAAGGCCCTGCCTACAGGAATTAAGCTGTCACACCCACGGTCCTTAAGCCTGATGGCTAATCACAGATTGAATAGATTAACAACTAAAGAAGCCAGACAAAGGCAGTAGATCCCTGGAAGTCTCCAACGGGCTGCCTAGGCCCAGACTGGTACTGGATCTGACGCCACCAGGGGCAGATCCAGGAAGTGCAGATCATTCTAAGAAGCACCAACAAACAATAGGAGTCACAAAAATGGGGAGACAGAGAAACAACCCCCCATCGAAAGGAAAGGTAGAATTCCCAGAAAGAGTGCTAAATGAAATAGAGGGAAGCCAACTATCAGATATGGAATTGAAAGCATGGATTATGGAGAAGCTCAATGAGCTCAGCGGAAACTACAAGGAACTCCAGAAAAACTACAAGGAACTTACTGAGAATTACACCAGCATGAAAAAGGACATAGAAGCTATCAATAAGAGCCAGGAGGAAATGAAGAATACAATCTCTGAATTGAAGAACACAGCAGAAGGAATTAAAAACAGGCTAGAGGAAGCAGATCGGATCAGCGAGCTGGAAGACAATGTAGACAAAAACTCCCAGACAGTGCAACAAAATGAAAAAAGATTGAACAAGACTGAAGAGGCTCTAAGACAGCTGCAGGACAACATAAAACATAATAATATCCATATCATAGGAATTCCAGAAGGAGAAGAAGAAGAGCGGGGGATAGAAAACCTCTTTGAAAAACTAATGACAGAAAACTTCCCTAACATGAGGAGAGAAAGAGTCACGCAAGTCCAGGAAGCACAGAGGGTCCCAATGAAGATGAACCCCAACAGGCCCACTTCAAGACACATCATAATTAAAATGCCAACATTCAAAGACAAAGAGAGAA
Organism: Furipterus horrens; assembly: GCF_987537825.1. Lineage (NCBI taxonomy): Eukaryota > Metazoa > Chordata > Mammalia > Chiroptera > Furipteridae > Furipterus > Furipterus horrens. The sequence goes on from NW_028327174.1 coordinate 23,007,317, forward strand.
TCCTAAAGGCAGCAAGGGAGAAACAACTAATAACATACAAGGGAACTCCAATAAGGCTTTCATCAGATTTCTCAGCAGAAACACTACAAGCCAGAAGGGAATGGCAAAAAATATTCCAAGCAATGAAAAACAAAGGCCTATAACCAGAATACTCTACCCAGCAAGACTCTCATTCAAAATGGAAGGTGAAATAAGGAGTTTCCAAGACAAAAGAAGGCTAAAAGAATACATCTCCACCAAACCAGCATTGCAAGAAATGCTAAAGGGTCTGCTTTAAGAAGATGAAGAAACAGAGAGAGACAGAGGAACACGAGTACAAAGGGGGAAAATGACAATGAATAAGTACTGAAAGAAAGAAGGAACTTCTACCATTTGCAACAACATGGTTGGAACTAGAGAGAATTATGCTTAGCGAAATAAGCCAGGCAACGAAAGAAAAATGCCTTATGCTATCACCTATTATGGGAAACTAATGAACAACACAAACAAATGAGCAAAATTGAACCAGAGGTATGTAAACAAGGAATAAACTAACAGTAACAAAAGGGGAGATGGGAGGGAGAGAAGGGGGTAAAAAGGGGAAGGGTCTAGTCAAAGAACATGTATAAATGACCCATGGACATGGACAACTGAGTGGGGACTAAGTGTTGGAGAAGAAGGGGACAGGGCACAGGGAGGCAAGAGGGGGAAAAAAGTGGGACAACTGTAATGGAAAAACAAACAAAAACAAATTTTTAGTGGGGGAAAAAATAAAAATATAAAGAATGGAAATACAAGTTCAGTGAATATTGGAAGGACAAGGATTTTCCTTCACACTGTATATTTTTCTCCCTATCTGATCCCTCCAGAGTTTGGCATTCTAAAGAATTAATTATTTAGAAAAAAGAAGAAGAATATATGAAAGGGTGAGGCAGAAGAGCTTGTATATACGACCCATGGGCATGGACTTGCGGGGGATTGTTGGGGGAGGGTGGTGCTGGGTGGAGGGGAGCAAAGGGGAAAAAATTGGAACTATTGTAACAATATAATCAATAAAATACACTTAAAAAAAAAGAATTTGACTGGCCTCTAAATATTCTTATTTCCTGAGTAATTGGAAGTGTCTTTTTTAATATGATACTTTATGTTAATGAAGTCACTCATACTGGGACCCTAGATAGTTTATGCTAACAAGATGATTCAAGATGGGGATTGGCCAAGCCAGAAAGCACAAGAATGGAATTAGAATGTTGGGGCTTGGAGCTGTGAGATACCAATCTAGACAGTAGAGGGAAACTGGAGATCGAGTTTGACCTTGTGTCAAATGATCCAATCAAGAGTGCCTATTGAAGAGGTTCAAAACAAGTCTCCCCAAGATGTGATATTTTGGCATATTAATTATTTTGAGCTGAAGGCACTTGAGACCTTGTGAGAAAGTTTTACCTCACCATTTAAAAATTTCAGAAAGGGACCTTGCCCATAATAAGACATAATTTATTATGACCTACCTATAGAGCAGGGAAAATTTCTAATTACTGAATGTCTGCCCTTCTTATTGTCCTGTAAATGACCTTCTTCCCCTCTGAAGCCCCAAAGTGCCTTACCTCATTTTAACTTCCTGTATCTGAAGTTCTCATGTATGTTGGGTTCTCACACATACATATGTAATAAAATTTGGTTATTTTCTCTTGTTAAACTATCTCATGTAGATTTAATTAGACCATCCAGAAGAACCCAGCGGGTAGAGCAAAGTTTCTTCCTCCCCACACTATGTAATAAATCCTGAGTTATTCTAGCAAATTATCAAACTTGATGGAGTCATGAGAACCTCCAAATTTGTAGGCAGTTGATAAGAAATGAGGGTAACCCTGAAACCCCCAAACCTGACTAGTGGTTAGTCTCTGAAATGAGGGCAGTCTTGTTGAGAACTTAAGCTACAAAATTTGGCCTAACTCTAGGGAGTTGGTACCAGAAGTCATTGTAATACCTCAATATGGTTAATTTCATAAAAACAAGATGTTTATTAGAATATATATAATATTTTCAGCAAGATAAAAAGTGACCATCTTGTTCACTTTGCAAATTACCTAAGAGGGTTTGGAAATATTAAATATTGCTGTGCTTTATAAAAAGGACAAGTGTTCCAATTTTCCTTTTTTCAGTGCTGAAAATAGCTTCCAGTGGCATGCACATTAGCAGACACTAAAGCCTGTGAGCATGCATGCATGTGCGCACACACACACACACAATTAACCTGTGCTTTCAAGCTAAAGGTGATGTTTTTACAATAAGTGAAAAAACTACTTTTGTTTTTAATATAAACTTTATTTAGTATAGTTTTAGATTTACTCAAAAGTTCACGAGAGTTCCCATCTATCCCTCACCCAGTTTCCCATTTTGTTAAATTTATATTTACATTTACAGAGATTAGTCATAACTAAGGAATTAACATCAATACATTATTATTAACTAAACTCCTCATAGTATTCAGATTTTACCAGTTTTTTCCTAATTCCTTTTTCTGTTCCTGGATTCCATCCTGATACCACATTATGTTTAGTCATCATATCTCCCAAGGCTCCGCTGGGTATGATGTTTTCTCAAACTTGCCTTGTCTTTGATGACTTTGAGGAGTACTTGTTAAATATTTTGTAGAATATCCCTCAATTTTGGTTCCCCTAATGTTTTCCTCATAGTTTGAGTACGGTTATGGGTTTATGGGATGAAGACCACAGAGATGAAGTAACATTTCATCACATTATATCAAAGGCATATACTAATGAACATGACTTATCATTGATGTTGTTAACCTTGAACCCCTGGTCAACATAGCATTTACCAGGTTACTCCATTATACAGGGTGGAGCAAAAGCAGGTTTACAGTTGTTTGTACAGAAAATAGTAATTAATAATAATACAAGAATAAACTCTGTTTCACATACTCACAACTGTAAACCTACTTTGCCCCACCCTGTATTCTTCCTGACTCCCTTTCCATACTATATTCTCTGGATGCAAGTCACCTAGCATACCCTACAGTCAAGGCTGGCAAAGGGAGCTTCACCTCCTTTTGGGGAAAGTATCTAATGAACTTATTTGGAATTCTAATGCATAGGAGATTTGTCTATTCCCCATTTATTTATTCCATCATTTATTTATATCAATCTGAATTCATGGATATTTGGGGGGTTAAAATCTAGGTTGTAATCTAATACTACGCTATTTATTTTGTTGCTCAGAGTCTACCTTTGGACACGCAGGAGCTTTCTTTTTTAAAAGATTTTTTTTATTTTTAGAGAAAGGGGAAAGGAGAGAGGGAAACATTGATGCATGAAAGATACAGTGAGCAGTTGCCTCTCGCACACCCCCAACTGGGCACCTGCCCCACAACCCAGGCATGTGCCCTGACTGGGAATTGAACCGATGACCTTTTGGTTCACAGGCCAGCACTCAATCCATTGCATCACACCAGCCAGTCGTGTTTGAACCCTCTTTGGAAAATCCATACTTGGAGTCTTAAGACAAACTCTAGAAGTAAAATCCAAAGGGGGCCTCTTGGATTTTTTTAGAACAAATCATGCCCTTTTAGCAAGTTACCATTCTAGTCTTTAAAATGCCTTTAGTTTGCTATTGGTTCCTCACAGATCCAGAATAGATGATCATGGGACAAGAAGTAAAAATGCAACCTAACAATCAATAACCAAGAGTCGTCTCTTCTGAGTGAAAGAGTCAATAATGCCTAACAGTTTGGATTTAAATATAGACAAAGGGAATAAAATAAGGCCTTGGACAAGCACTAAGGAACAAACTGAAACTGAGACCTCTGCCTAAGACAGAATTCTTGTAAAACTGTAAATTAAGTGAAAGGGAAACTAGAAAGAGACCACCCATCAGTACCACCTCTCCCTGGGCTCAAGATCAGAAAAGAAAAGTCAACAGGAAAGTACAAGGTGAATCAGGAATATCTTGTTCCATCAAATATAAAGAAACTAAATAAATTATTTTTCAGTGTCACTAAAATTGTGCCCTAGGAGACCACAGCCTCGGTCCCCACAAAAAGATCAATTACACAGCTATCCATGAATAAAAACAGCTCCAGAAGAATTCTGGATGGGGTCCACTTAAGAAACTAAAGGAATACACTAAAACAAACAAAACAAAGAAACGAACAAAAAACACAAGGATAACCACACAAAAGGGAAGACAGCTCCATTTAGCCTGCATCATCCCACCCACCAAGCCAGCACTGAACAGCACCAAGAGGAAACTATCTCGTTAGAAAGAGTTCCCCTTATCTAGAAAGAAGAGTGGGATGAGTGATCAGCTTCCTTAGCCTTTTGGGGGAACTTCAGAAAGGCCCTGTTTCTATTTCACCCCACCCATACTGGCAAAGCCAAGCTACACAGAGACAGCTAGGAACAAGGAAGAGAAACAGTGGGCACATCAGTCAGTTAGTGACCTGCTCTGCAGACTGCAGAAAATTACAGCTGCAGCAGATCCCTGCAGATTTCATCAACTTTCAACCCATTGACTGATGTCATCTACCTGAGTCCCTCCCCACCCTCTCCAACATTCTATTTCAACTGTAACTGGAGCCCTTGACCCACAACGTGGCTAGCCCAGGTCTTTGCAGCTGCACGAATATGAGATGGCAGCACAGACCCCAGCAGCTGACCCCAAACACCAAATGCACACTGCAGGCTAGCCTCCCTAGCTGTGCACTTGCATGCTGTCACCAGCCACCACTGCAGGGCGCACAACAGAGGTGGAGACTATGCAACAACTAGAGAACATGCCAACAGCCAGGGACCCCACAGCTTCCAGTGAGCTCATAGTTGGCTCCGGCCCTTGCTGCCTTTCCTGGTCCCCACCGCTGCATGTATGTCTGCACCAGGCCCAGCCACTTCACAAGCACCTGCAGCTGGTCCCCACAGCAAAGTGTGCACACACCACCGCCTCCAGCCACCAGCACTGCCTGCCAGCATCCCTAGCCCTGGATGTGGAGGCATTGCTGAGTACAAAAGCCCTTACAGCCTCTGTAGATCCCTGGCAGTGCTCACCAAGGATCATGTTGTCTGTCGAACTGTGGACCCCAACAGCCTCAGCTGAAGTCACATTCAGTACATGTTGTATACGTGTGTACAATGTTACATACCAGTTATATCTCAATAAAAATTAAATATATTTTAAAAAGGATAGAAACTCCCATCATTTTGCCCTTATGCGTACCATCTCATTGCACCTCCTGATAGCTAGAATTAGAATAGCACTGACATAGAGGTTACTATATGCCAAGTCCTGTTCTTAAGCACTATAAATTTTTAACTTGTCACAAAACCTTATAAAGTAGGAACTATTATCCTCATTTTGCATATGAGGAAACAGGCAAAGTTTAAAGTCCAAGGTTCCAACAATTAAGTAGCAAGGCAATATGCCTCCTCCCCAATCCATGTTCATAACCATTACTCTTTAGTGTCCATTAATTATCTATTTTGGTGGGTATTGGGGGTCATTGATAAGTATGTGCCCCATTCAAATATTTACTTAAGTATCAAAGTCTAATGAAAGTATTGTTCTGTACTTCATTTTCTACCTCCTCAAACATCTATTTTTCCACATTCCCAACAAGCTTTGGATTGGATGCATGTTTAGACTCCACAGACAAAATGTCCCTTGGCAGTCTTCTTTTGTCTTTCGTTTTAAATGCCTCCCGTCCGCGGAAAGAATGAGCGGTATTTCCTAGGTGTGCTAGTTGCTACGAGGAGCACGCCATCTAGTGGCCCTTGGTTTTCATGCAGCCAGAAAAACATTCACGGAAAGGGCTCCAATAACATTTCTCTACTGTTATAGGTTTAGTAGCAGAGCACACATAATATTAAAAAGCAAATTTTTAAAAATCCATAATGGGTCTTAATGCATTATTGTGTTTAATTGAGGAGATAACACTACCCTTATATTGCTAGGACAAAACATCAGGCCACAGTGGACCATTATTTTACTCCTGGCTCAGATGTAAGCAGCTCATGTGTGCCAGCTTTTTAAAAAAGATGCCAGCCCTGTATCTTGATAGCTTTCAAAAGATGACCAAAAATTACAATTATTGCAAATTTTAAAAATAAATTTCAGGCCATAAAGTTGCTGTGAAAACCTTATATGTGGAATTCAAAAAACAAACAAGCAGAACAGAAACAGACACATACAGAGAACATTTTGACAGTTAGATGGGGGTGGGGGAGAGTGGGTGAAAAGGTTGAAGAGATTAAGAAGTAGAGATTGATAGTTACAGAATAGTCATGAGGATGTAAAGTACAGCACAGGGAATGTAGTTAATAATATTGTAATAACTACGTATGGTGTCAGATGGGTACTAGACTTACCAAGGTGATCACTTCATAAGTTACATAAATGTCTAATCACAGGGTTGTATGCCTGAAACTAATACAGTATTGCATGTCAACTGTAATTCAAAACTAGAAATTTTTTAAAAAGACACTTTCTAATAAATAAGGCTAAATTTCTCATTTAAAAATTTGCTGTGAAGATCATCACAAGCCTACTCATCCCCCAGGGTTCAGAGACCTTCAAATAAAGATAACTTCCTTTCATGTGATTGATGGAGAGCACTTGAGTTTGAGTTCTAGAATCACAAACCATATGTAATTTTCTTCATGTACAGTTATGAGTCAATGACAGAAATTATTGTTTTTTAAAGCTAGACAATAACTAGAACATAACCAAAGTGCAATGCAGTCTTTAGCCAGGTATGATAATGAAAAGGAGACAGTAAGCTACCAAATTTATCAGCAGCTATGCTACACAATATACAATTTTCCTTCTTCCACGCCATAGGGTCTATATATCAAAGTAAAATCAGTTTTCTCTATGGCTTTCTTGATCCCAAGTATTGACTGACTTGGGAGCAAATAAATGAGATTTTTCTGCAACTTTGACAAAGCATATAAGGAATGCTTAGGTCATGTAGCTAGGAACAACCCAAATGAGAATGAGTAAAAGAAGGGAAATACCTGAGTTCTAGTCCCTCTTCACGGAAATCACTGTTAATTCAAGAAGCAGTGAATGAGCCTCTACTATCTAAAAAGGCAAATGGGAAGTATGGTGAGTAGATAAAAATGAAGACACAGTTCTTACACTCAAAGAGCTCACGAGCTAGTAAGGAAAAGAAATTCAAGAGGAACCCCAAGAAAAGGGAGGTCATCTTTCAGAGTGGGAGGACACGTGAGCTAGCTTTACAGGTTGGGAAGGATTTTAACATGTAGGAATAGAGGAAAAGGCATTTTAAGCAGAAGAAATTTTTAGCAAGCATTCAGTGCTCCCAGTGCTGATGACATTTGAAGAATGACTAAATACCCTGGTCAACTGGAGAGTATGGTGAGTGAAAGGGAAAACTAAGAGCAGATGATGAAATGGTACTTTGAACTTTATTCTGTAAGCAAAGGAAAATCATTAATTCAAAAGAACATAAGCACCCCTATGTCCATTGCAGTGTTATTTACAATTGCCAAGGCATGGAAGCAGCCCAAGCGTCCATCAGTAGATGAGTGGATAAAACAGCTATGGGACATTTACACAGTGGAATACTACTTGGCAGTAAAAGAAAAAATTTTACCCTTTGCAACAGCATGGATAGATCTGGAGAGCATTATGCTAAGCAAAATAAGCCAGTTAGAGAAAGACAAATACCAATGATTTCATTTATATGTGGAATCTAATGAACAAACTGAACAAGCAAAATAGAGCCAGACTCACGGAGTAGGCTGACAGCTCTGGAGACGGAGGTGGGGGAGGGGTTAGGGGGTAGAGCGATTGAGCAAAAAGGAAAAAGGACTCACGGACATGGACAACAGTGTGGTGATTGCAGGGGGGGGGGAGGTGGGTATAAGGCGGTTACATGGTAATGGAAAAAATACAATAAAAATTTAAAAATTAGAAAAAAAATCATTAAAGGCAATAAGAAGGGGACAAAGGGCTTGGTTATAGGAAATTATCCTGGTGGCAACATGTAAACTGAACCGGAGGTAAGAAAGCTACTCACAAGTGACTATCTAGAAGGTTATCAGCATGGAGGAAATGAGGAGTAATAAAGTTCCACATTTTGCCCTGGCTGGGATGGCTCAGTGGATCCAGTGCCTGCTTGCAAACCAAAAGGTCGCTGGTTCGATTCCCAAGTCAGGGCACATGCCTGGGCTGCAGGCTGGGCCCCAGGTTGGGGGCGTGTGGGAGGCAACCCATCAATGATGTTTCTCTTTCTCTCCTTCTCCCCCCTTCCTCTCCCTCTAAAAATAAATAAAACCTTTAAAAAACTAAAAATAAAGCTGCTCATTTCGATCATGAAAACAAATGTCAATGTGTAACTGAGAAAGTTAGCTAAAAAACGATTGTCTACATTTTTCCTCCAACCAAACCTGAGGATCAGATACAGTTCTGTCAATGCCAGTGCCTCACAACCTCAGTAATGTCAGAAAGGTCATGGCTGGGGAAGCCATCTAAACCCTACCTTTGGATATCAAATGGTAAGGGATATCAGAATCTCTGGAGAGCAGTATGTTTTACTTTACAAAAAAAGAAAAAAAAGGCGAACAGCCAGATCCTTGTGATTCATCCATCTCCTGTGATAGTCACTGAATGAGAACTGCAAGATCCTCTAGCTTCCAAAGTCTATGACTCATTTTTATTCTATCTCTTACATTGATTTCTTTCATTTGTGCTGATTATAGTTCTGGGATGTGATAGGGGGCCTAGATCATGAAGATAATTTGAAGCAAATGAAATTAACAGTGCTAGCAAATAAATAATGAATATAAGTAATCTCTGTAAGGAGTGCTCTGTGGGTTTAGAAGCATGAGCAGAGGTGTAGCCTCAATTCCTCAAGAGCCCGTATTTTTTGAAAAAGAATAATAGCTATAAAATGTCCTTTTATTACCTACTGGCCCATTTGTACTGGATCAATTAAATTTTTAAAAAGGGAATGAAATAGGCATATTAAAAGAGACACTACCTTTTTCCATATTTTTAATTACCATTATTGCACCAATACACTTTATATACATATATCTTAAACTTCATTCAAACTTTTCAGCAATTCTAATACATAATATATTATCATCTTGAGAATACAAAGAACACAACATGGAGAAAGATTGAGAAAATAGGTTCCCAATAGTTAGTCACTAGTGATTCTATAGACTTTCCTTTTAGTGTTTTCTATGGAATTTTAAAATGCTCTGTAAGAATAGAGCTGCCTGGAAGGGGAGGCAATGAAAAGAAATGGACCCAAAGTTAAAAGGAGTCAAAATGGCAATCCAGGAGAGAATATATTTTGAAACTAAACATAAGGACTCCCTTCAGCCAGAGTATACACATCCAAATAGTTACTAAGGGAAGAGAGGATATCTTTTCATTCCATCCTCAAAACTGGTCATTAACAAACAAAATAGGTAGTACCCAGTCACCTGTGGAAGGGAACTCTCTTCACAGCATCGTAAAAGGAATGGCAGGGCAGAGGGAAAGGAACGTGGTGGGAGAGCAACTTGCCTTTGAGATACCCTGGGTGATGGGTGTCAACACTGTCATTTGGACAAAACCTATCACAGCTAAAGCGATGACTCTCCAACTTCCCTCATAAATGAGGATACATGTAATAGCAGCTTTTCTGATGAAGAGCGAGATGGATTGAAAATGTTTATGGAAAGGGGCCAGATACCCAGGCAGCAAGGCAATGTGGGTAGTGAATAAGAGTTAAGTGCTTTCAACCTCTCTGCTCTACAAATCAGATTAAGAACTCTAACCCCTCAACTTCAGGTTGAAATAATCAGGCAAATACAAAATAACACTTCAAATGTAGCAATTAGACGGAGCTGCAAGGAAGAACAGAAGGTCCTTCGATAAGCTGTTTTGTTATGCTGCTGACGAGATGCTGTAGGAACGTAACTCTTGCTTATATCAATGAGCCTACGCTAAAACTGGCTTTGTTACAAGTGGTTTAGCTTCAAGTCACGGACCTACTGACATTAAGTGAGAACTGACTGTAAACACTTCTCTATAATATAACCTGGAAAACACAGCTCCTTAAACCTCCTTCATCCAAGAGATACCCACTGATTGAAGATGTTGCATATTCAACACCCAAAAGAATAGTGGAGGTGCCACCAACATAACCCTCGTATCACAGAGAGACATGTAAACACATGAGAGGGTGATGGAACTGCACCCAGCACTGGGTGTTCACTGAACGGGGTAAGCCTGAAGGAGGGCATAGAGCAAAGACCCAAGAAACAGGCTTTTCTCCATTCTTCCCTATCAAAATTCTGTATTTGTAAACACTGAGGTCTGTCTGTCTATTTGCAGAGTCTTGGGTTAGTGGAAAGGGAAGTTTCAGGACTTTTGTTTCCCCTGAAATTGCTAAATAGGGCTTCACAAAGAGGGATACAAGAGTCATGAGATAATTCTGAAATATGTTAAAGAATTTAAAAGATGGAGAAAAATTTTGCAGATGTTAGGTCATTTTCCCCTCACAGAGACCCTGGCCTTTGGAGCTCTGCATAGTCAGCCACAAGTATGATAAGACCTACTATTCCCCTGCCTTGATAGTGAAGAGGAGATAACAGATAGTACTTTCTTGGCTGTACAGCAAGTAACAACACGGGAATGATATAAACCAGCTTGAACGCAATGGAGAAGCTATGAAAAAAGATTGTCCTGTAATTTTGGTTCTGGGGAGAGAAGGGATTCCTAACTTCCCTCACAGATTGGTGCCCTCAAGGTCATTTTATTCTTCAAGTCTGTCCTTAAGCCAATGCTATTCAGAACTGGACCCAGTTGGACGGTTGTGGGGCCTGGTTTGGAACAGAGCTGCAAGACAAAACAGAGGAAGCCAAAAGCATAGGATTAGGATAGCTACTCCATTCTTTACTTAATAGTTTCAAAGAAATCACTGCCCCAAATTCCTAAAACTATATTTCACAGCAATTCTACTTCCCAAGGCCTGAAATATCCCACTCAAACTTCATCCTACAGTGTTCTTTTATCCCACCATCCCTAGCACTGCTGTGATTATTACCTAGAATTCCTGCCGGAGACTCAGTATCACCTACAAACGCCCTGTTTTCCCAGATCAGAGACTTCATCTGACTGCATATGCCACCTATACCCTGACTGAGGGTATGTGGGGTTCACTATGCTCATACCTGGGTGCAGTACTAAAGTCTCCCCACAAGTCATTGCTGGCAGAAACTGGAGTTGGTGTTGGTGCCGTGACAGGGGCATCCAAATCTAAAAGGATATCTGAATATAAGGTAAGAGAAGAAGAAAAAAGGGGAAACATAATAAACACCTTAGAAATGAAAATGTTCACACAATCTATACACAGCAACTTTATTTCTAATAGACAAAAACTGACAACAACCCAGATGTCTCTGCATGGGTGGTGGTTAAACACACTTTGCTACATCCAAACCATGGAGTACTCATGAGCAATAAATAGGAAGCAACTGTTGATGTACACAGCAACTTGGATGATCTCAAGGGAATTATGCTGAGTGTAAAAAGCCAAACTCAAAGATCATATACCATAGCAGCAATTTTCAGATGGTGTGCTGCAACAATCTTTAAAACATGCAATACCTGACTATTTAGTCAGGGGCACTGACCTCTTTTCCCTTAAACTGTCAAATGAAAAAAATGACAGGAGCCAAAACAACAATAGCTGTCCGGTATAAATGAATCAAAATTATGCCTTTTTTTTTTCAGAACAGCAAAAAATACACTTATTGGTGTGTCGCAGAATTTTAGTGATTACTTTATGTGTGCCATGAGATGAAAAGGTTGAAAATTGCCTACTATATGGTTCCATTTATATAACATTCCTGATATGACAAAATTACAGAGACGGAGAACAGATAAGTAATTACCAAGGGTTAGGAGATTGAGGGAGGTGGGGAGGATGAGGGAGAAGAAGCTAAGAGGCTGGGAGGGAGGTATGGTTATAAACAAATGACACAAGGGATCCTTGTAGCAATAAAACTTCTCTGGCCCTGGCTGGTGAAGCTCAGTGGATTGAGCACTGGCCTGTGAACCAAAAGGTCACAGGTTCAATTCCCAGTCAGGGCACACGCCTGGGTTGTGGGCCAGGTTCCCCAAGTGGGGCCGTGTGAGAGGCAACCAATTAATGTATCTCTCGCACATTGATGTTTCTCTCCTTCTCTTTCTCCCTCCCTTCCTCTCTCTCTGAAAAAGTAAATAAATAAAATCTTTTAAAATTAAAACAAAGACAAACAAACAAAAAAACCTGTTTCTGTATGCTGACCATGGTGGTGGATCCAGGAATCTACACACAATAAGACTGCACAGGACTCTATATACATATACACACAAATGAAAACACATAAAACTGATAAAATCAAAGTAAGGTCAGTACTAGATGGTATCAAGGCCAATTTCCAGGTTGTGATATTAGACTATAATTTTGCAAAATGTTCTCATTAAGGGAAACTGGGTAAATGGTACAAGGGACTTCTTTGTATGATTTTTACAACTGTATGTGTATCTACAATTATCTCATAATAAAGTTTAATTTAAGAAAAATAAAATATAAACCTTAGATATTATCCCTAGCCTTCTGTTGACACTTATTATAACTCATAGATTGTAACATCTGGTTCTCTAGTCTTAGGAAAATTCTTTTTTGATTTCTAATGTTCTCATTCTTTAAATGTAAATAATTATATCTATTCTTTTTCCCACCAGGTAGTAAGGAAGAACAAAAATGTATTCACAAACCCAAATGTCTCATTTCCTCCCAACTACTCTCCTGAAGAAATGGAAAGGATTAAGAAATAATATTTACTAAATGTCTATTATGTTCCAAGTACTGTGTTAGGTGCAGTCCATCATATAACCTTCACAATCCTGGGGTAGTTTTACTTCTCCATTTTGCAGCTAAGGATACTGAAACTCACAAGAACTTAAGTAATATTACCAAGCACATTCAGATTTAAAGTAGCACAGGCATAACTGAAAACTCGGTCCATCTGACTCTCAGGCCTACTAGCATCTAACCAAGGTACAATGAAGGAAATAACCTTTTTAATATCCACACATTTTCTGCAAAGACCTACCAGATACAATGACTCTCAGTTCACTTGAAAAGCTCTGATCCCTTGCTAGAGGCTACCTGAATTTCCTTGGCAACACCAAGTGCCATTTAATAGAAAAAACACCAGCACTCTCCTTGGCAAACAGGTGTTATCCAGTTACGATCTAAGGTATGGTTTCTGAACGCTGAAAGTACTAGAGAAATTTACCTGCATCACTACCTCCATGGTTAGATTTTGGAATGGGTGGTGGAGTGACATGATTGCTGATGGCAACTGAGGAGGACGGTGGGGGAATAGTGACTTTGCCTCCAGGTGGGGGTGGGAGTAAGCTTAGGCCCCCAGTCCCTGCAGTCTTGGGCTTAGAAGTGCCTCCTTTCTTGGTTGTAATGTTCTAGAAGAGAAAAAAAGAGGGAGAGCAAGAGGAGAAAAGAGAAGTCACAGGCTATGGAAATACAGGAAGGGAGGGAAAAAAGCAAACTCACCCCAATACTCAACTTGATGGTCTGTCCTTCCTTGAAGCCCAGATCCAACTTGGGACGTGTGTCCATTTCCTGAGATTCTTTGGAAATCTCAGATTCCTGCTTTACCCACCTTCAGCAAAAGAGTAAGTTATCTTAACTTGGGATTCCCTGAAAGCAGAGTTTGACATACAAATTTGAATACAGCTAATTTTATAAAACAGGATTCCAGAAAGCAAAGTGAGGAAACATGAAGATCTAAGAAAGAAAGAAGAAAAAAAAAGGCCAAGAAAGAGGGCAACTAGGGCTCAGTATCTCTGAGGAACCAAACAGAATGTGCATTAAACTTGTTGCCCCAAAGGAGGGCATTTAGCCACCAATTCCCATCCCCCAGAGCTGAGGGCTGCCCCTGAGGGGGTGCTATCTCCTCAGTTCTTCCAGGCTGCACCCCTGTGCTGAGTGGGGGTCCACAATTTCAGAGAGTCCTGAGGCCACAAAGCAGACATATGCCTGCCCTGTGCATGGCGCTTCCCACTACAGCTACACCAAAGTCAGGTGGGCTGAAGAAATGGTGCAACAGGCACAAAACATGTCAGTTACACAAAGTGACAAAATAGGTATGTAACTCCCCACATATCTTACATACAGCCCCCGGGGCACTGTATGCCTCTCTCTGCCACTAAAAGCAACAGCAAATTCCCCAAAAGCATATACAAAAGCATCATCTCAAACCACTGTACAAGGGATCAAAAATATATTCTGGGGCTATAAGCAAAAGAAAAAACACAAAGATAATGTAAGGAAAGAACGAATGGAAAAATTTATACTCATAATAAGCTACTTAACCAAATAATGAAACCAGGAGATAAAAGAGATAGTGCTCACTCAACTGAGAAGCAGCTTTCCCCAAACCATTTAACCTGGTAACTAAGGACAGGCTTCACTCACTTGAAGTGATCTTGCAAGGAGACATTAAAGTCGAAGGCATCACCCCGATCTGTGAAGCCAATGCCAATGAAAGCGCTGCGCCCTGGGAAAAAGACAGGAATACTCACAGTAGGAGTGTCCCTAGGGCAAATTCTACCCAATGAAAATATAAGCCTACAGTTAGTCTGGGAATGTGAATCATTTTCTCACAGACTGGGGTCCACAAACTACATATAGCCCATGGTCCAAATGCTGCCATAGCTGGTTTTTGTAAATAAAGTTTTCCTGGAACACAGTCACACCACTTTGTTTACCTATTATCTATGGCTGCTTTCACACTACATCAGAACTGAGTAGCTGCAATAGAGACCACTTGGCCACCAAAACCTAAAATATTTACTATCTGTCTCTTTACAGAAAAAAATTTGCCAATCTCTGATACTGACTATGAAGAAAAGATAATGGATGCCCCAGATATAGATAATTTAAGATAGTCCCACCAAAACCCACCACAAACAACGAGTGGGTGATATGTGTAAGTTCTTTTGTTAGATATGTTTTATTTACATCTACCTATTACTTACCACGTCTTGAATTTGTGTTCATTATCTATTATAAATAACATGTTAATCTTTCTCCTTTAGCAACTATAGTTAATTATGGAGAACTGGGAGGAAAAACTTAGTAAACTCAAGTGTGATAAATGCAATCGGGACAATTTGCTAAAGTGCAACTATTCTCCTAATCCCATTGCATCCCAAATCTCAGATCCCTTACCAGTACCATCCTGGATCCGGATTACAAAGTAGCGGCTGGAGTCTGTCACTGTCTCCACAGCAATACCAGGATACTGTTCTACTGGTGCCTGAGCAAAGAGTTCCCCTGACAGGTAAGAAAAAGACTTCTTTGAGCAAAGGAAGCAAAAATCTAAAACTCCACTTAACTAGTATTTCCATTTCAGTCCCCAACTTGAAAGCACTTTAAAAAGCACACCAAAACAAATCCTTAATATGTTTAGAGGGTCACCAGCATAGATTACCTGAAACTTTATCCTCGAGTTTGATATAAGCAATCTTCCCTTTTGAAGTGATTCGGAGGCGACCAGTCCAATCAGGCTGGTCTAATTTCCAGTCAGATGCCCTACGATAGGAAAATGGGAAGCCTCAGGCCTCGGGTCCATATCTTTAATATACTAACAACCTATGCAGAATCATTTGCCATATTTCTATTTCCTTGTCCTGGATTACTTATTCTTTTTACCTATTAAACAGTCAACAAGACTAGTTCACGATCACCTCTATATAGATAACTTATGTTCCACACAGTCCAAAACAAAAAGACAATGTTAGTATTGGAGGATTCTGGATTCCAATAATACCATCTCTCATCAAGTTCAACAATATTTATAGGCAGTGTTCAATATGTTTGGGATACAACAGCAAATAAAGCCTCCTGCCCTCATGCATACATTCTAATAGAAAGTAGACTATAAAAAAGACATAATAAGTAAAATAACTAGTATCTCAGAAGGTGATGAGTACAAAGGTAAAAAGGAAATGCAGAGGCAGAAAAGGGGCATTGGGAGTGTAGTGGGAGAGCAAACAGTTTGCAGCAATCAAAAGGGTGGTCAGAGTAAGTCTTATTAATTAACAAGGTGAAATGTAAGGAAAAATGTGAAGGAAGTAAGAGTCACCCACACAGATAACTGGAGAAAAGCATTCCCGGCACAGGGAAGAGCTAGTACAAAGGTGTTGAGGTAGGAGCCTGCTGAAATGTTTGACTTCAAGCAAAGTAGCCACTGTAGTGAGAATAAAGTAAGACATGAGGGGAGACCTAAGAGAGGGGCTGGTCATGCAGGGCCTTATACGCCATTGTAAGAGCTTTAGCTTTTACTCCGAGTGAAGCAAAGGTGTGACATGATCTCCCTTTTATTTGAGGAGAATTACTTCGCTGTGTGTAGAAGCAGTGTAAGGATATGAATGCTGAGCAGGGGGATTACTTAGGAGACTATTGCAGAAATCTAGGAAGAAATAGTAGCAGAAGTTGCTAATTCTGGATATGATAAAGGTAATGGCAGCAAGATTTCTAACAGACTGCAGAGAAAGAGAGAAGTCAGGACAAGTCCAAAGTTTTTAGCCTTAGAAAAGAAGTTGCCAATAACTGAGACAAGAAAGGCTATATAGTTAGAGCATGTCTAGGGAGAATAATCAGGGGTTTCGAATATGCTGAATTTGAGATGTCTAGTAGATTTTCAAGAGAAGATATAGGGTAGACAGTTGAATATGAGTCTGGAGTTTAGGAAAGACAAGTGGGCTAAACATACAAATGTTCAAATGTTCATGAAACATTAGAAAACAATGAATATTTATCATCTATAAATGAATTTGAATGAAATCTAAGACATTTAAATATGACCAATTTTATAAAACATGGCATTTGTGATTCTGTTTTGCCAAGAGCGTTAAAAAGGGAGGGCAAAGTAAGTTATTAAAACTCATCCCTTTGGGACCTGAGAACCAAACTTCCAGCTTAGAAAGGTAACAACAGGGTATATCCGAACAAGAATGAGTTCAACAGGATAAGCAAAAGATGGAAAGGAGGAAAGTGAAGATCAGAATTAGCACAGACAGATTTCACAGACTTTTAAAGATAAATTCTTGTCATGCCCTTCTCTCTTGATGTCCTGCTCTCAAAGACACGTAAGTACTGAATCTGATCCAGATTAGAGTGCTCTAGAGGTCCATCTATTAAATTTTAAAAACTGGGCCCTAACCAGTGTGTCTCAGTTGGTTGGGTGTCATTCCACAAAGCAAAAGGTCACTGGCTCAATTCCTAGTCAGGGCACATGCCTGGCGTGGAAGTTCAGTCCCCGGATGGGGCATGTATGAGAGGTATGAGAGGCAACCTATCAAAGTTTCTCTCTCACCTCGATGTTTCTCTTCCTCTTTTTCTCCCTCCCTTCTTCTCTCTCTAAAAATAAAATAAATAAAAGATTTAAAAAAATTTTTTAAATTGAGTTACTACTTATTCTACCATGCTACAAAGAGCTAGACATAATGAAAATGGCTATTGAAAATATTAGGAACCAGCGTACCAGATTTGTTTCTTTAGACAGGTTCCTTTTCTTATTTATTGTGTGTGTCTAGTGGTCGATATTTAACAAATTCTGAATAAGTGAATGGATATTCATGGCAGCAATTTCCCTCAACCCTCAGCCTTAGTTCCTCTTCCATTCCCAAGACCTAGTTTGAAGAATTCTTGATTTGACTGGTCTTCTGACAATACTCTAAACCTCACAAATTTTCATCTACCTTAGCAATAAATCCTTACCGTAGTCACATGAAATAGGCGTGAAAACACTATCATCTCTCTCCCTCTCTAAATGAAGAAAAAGACAATAATACAGTAACTAATAATGTCTAAGTTCAAAGTCCAGTATTCTTTTTCATTAGATTATGACACACTATAGAATTTAATCCTAATTTAGTTGGGGAGAAGGGTAGTAATGAATTAAAAAGTTTTATAGGTTGGGAAACCAAATATAATTATTTATAGTTTCTCATCAACCTAGATTTTCCTTCCATTTGTGTGGTCAGTGACAGTCTGGAAAGCAACAGCTTGCACTAAGTGAATCAAAGTCATTTATTCCCTCTGATATTATTAGTTACCAAAAGAAAGGATGTCTCCTGCTTCCTAAAAAGCCCAGTTTTTCCTCTGATGGTAGCCTAGGGAATAAATCATGCTTATAATGTAAAATGGGTTCCAATACACAACAAAAAAGATTATCCACACAAGACAGAAAAGTAATATTTATCAAGCATTTATTATGTGTCAGTCATCATGCCCATTCTTATGAAAATTAAGTGAGAGGATCTTGCAGGGTAACTAGTATTATATCCATTTTTATAGACGAGGAAACTAAAACTCAAGAGTTAAGTGACTTGCCAAAGGTAACCCAGCAAATAAATGAGAATCACAATTCAAACTTAGTTCTGCGCCACTCGCTCACTACACTAAGAGTAAAAGAGAAAAATTAAGAAATTGCTCTGATGGCTCAGTGCAGTTAACTGAAATAGGATAAAGCCTGTGAATAAACTAGTAAATGAAGGTAGAGAATGCAGATGAATAAGAGAAGGCAGGTCTTTTAAAAAGCTTAAAGTAGAAGGAATAGAACCCCATTTCATGTGTATCACATCCTTTAGTTAATCTTAACACTAAAGTTGAAAGGCTTGAGCTATTTTCCTTATTTAACACTTCAATCAATGCTAATTCATGTGATTAAGTATAACCTACTAATTCCTTCTTACAGTCAACATTTACAGAGTGCCCACTATGTACCAGACACTGTGCTAGGCCGTGGGAATGTAAAATTTAAAAAGACCTCAAGTTGCTCATAGTCCAGTCTGGAGATACAGGAGACCAATCAATTATAATGTTGAAGGAAGAGCAGTGATAAAGACAAGCATAGATGCAACAGAAGCACATGGAATAGAAGCCGGAATGGAGGCGTCCAGGAGGGCTTCCCAAAGAAGGTGATGTCTCAGATGAGTCACACATAGACTACTACCATCAAAAAACAGGCTGATTCCTATTCATGCTCAATTTGGGGTCTCACTTGAAAGTGTGAAATCAGGACTGCCTCTTTGTCAAAAGGTACAACTCATAGTGTTGACTGCATAGGTCGGCAAGAACAAAGATACTGATTTGTAAGGAATGAACCTCTGCTACAAAAACAGTGGACACAGGGGAGAGAATAACTTTTCAGCCAAGGCAATAATAAATGCCAAGAAAAAAACATGATGATGATATGGGTCCAAGAGAGGAATAAAAACTATATATTTATATTCTGCTTTACTGTTTCCTAAATTCTTTCACATTATGTCATTTAACCCTCCAAAAACTTCTGTGAGGTACCTAACTACAGCAGATTTTATTATCGTTAACTTTTTTTTCCCCCTATTTTACAAATGAGAAAAATTAAGCTTGGAGAGGTTAAGAGCTTTGTCACAGCTGTTAATTTGCCAGGGCTCAGAGTCACACTTTTTTAAACATGTAACGCAACTGAGTTACATGTTAACTCTTTCCACTACTGACTTCATTACTTCCTACTGCATCCTCATTGAATAGCAAGGTGGTTAGTTAGTCCTGCAGAGAAAATGCTGTGTTGCCTCTGAAGGGAAAAACTATAGGAAAGGTTAACAAGAGAGGAAGGGAAGAAGATAGAAAATATTGTATAAACATCAAGAAACTATACTGAAGAGAAACAAAATGGACAAACACTGGAAAAGCTATGATCATAAATAACCTCTGCCCACTAGCAAAAGATCTGCAAAGGAAACCAATCTGTTGTGTTATTTGGTGGCAAGACTGACTGACAGCAGCACGAAAGATAAACTGGATCATGCAGAGAGTGGTCAAGAACACAGCGATTATTCAGACCTGTGCACGGAGTACTGGAAATGGAGCTTTGGATGGATGAGGGTGACAAACTAAAGGGGGCAGGGAAGAGCAGAGAAAGGTGACTGGCGACGGAGCAGGCAGAACTGGATGTGGATGATGGGGAGCAGAGGGGTAACCCAGAGAGGTCCGGGAGAGGAGAGATGGGAGGATGCAGGCTAGTAATTTTTTTTTCAGTGGCCGAAACGTGGACGATTGCCGTCACGAGTGGGGAAATTGCAGGAAGACAGGGCGATGACAATAAAGGTGGGGAGGCAAGCAAGGTGACAACCCCGAGGTGGGGCAATGGCCCGGACGAGCGGCATGAGAAGGAAACTGTCACCCCCTACCGGGTACGTGAGTGCTGTAGTTCAGTACCTGTAACCGCGGTTGGAAGCCCTGGGCGGAATCCGGTAGACGCTGACGTCGGGCTTTACGCACAGGACAGACTCGTACTCCAACTCCGCCGCCATCTTGGCTCTGCTGTGGGCGCTCCTGGGGGCGGGGCGTACAAACAGGGGCGATTTGGGGGCGGGGAGTTTCGGATACCCGGCAACTTCCGTCTACGCTACTTCCGCTCCAGTTCAACTTGGTTCAGGAGATTAACCTCCGGTGGTGCGGATTGGGGGAACCATGTTGAAACCTGGAGACAGGCTACGAGGCGCACCATCTTAGGTAATGGCAAAGATGCCATCCTAGTGCGTGACTCAAGTTTAGAACATCTGTATCCCAAGAGGTAATGAGAGAGAGCGCCATCTTGCTCCTGGAAGGTGCCCGCGATGCTCTGGAAAGACTAGGACCATCTTGAAATCTGGCGAATTTTTTTTCTTCCAAGAGTCACTTCTTGACGTACGTTCCTGGCAGAAATCCGCCCCTCCATAATCCCCAACTAAGTACCTACAGGGAATGTATGAGGCAGTCCTGGACGTGATGGATTTAACCCTCCAGAGTCTTACCGATAAAAAATGCCCAGCCTGATTAATTACCCAATAACACCCTTTATTCTCGTATTACCCACAACAGCAGCTGTTGAAATAGTATGCCGCGCTTTCAGTTGTGTATTCTGGTTGTCTTTTTGGAAAATTTGACCCTGTTAAACTTTTAAGTAGGATCAACGCAGTTTCTGACAAAGGAAGCATAATGAACTATTTAAAGGCTACTATTTGTTCTCTGTTCTAATGATTAAAGCCAAATGAACTCTCTCTATAAATATGTTCTTATGCACTCCACATGTAAACTTGCAACAACAGTATCACTTAAAAAGATTTAATTAGCATGGATAGCAAATGGCAAAACCAAGATAGAACTCGAATCTGTCTGACTACAACAGCATTGATTTCCACCATTTAATCTGTCTCTAAATTTATCTAGATAGACAAATGATATCTTAAAATTCAAAAAAATTATATCACCTATCCTGGGCAAGGTGTGGGGAATTAGGTACTCTCATATACTGTTGGCAGGAATGGTAATTGGTATAGAATTTGAGAGAAAATTTAGCAGGGTTGGTCAAAATATTTCACGTAACATTCAATTTAGCAAATCCACTAATAAATATTTTAGAGAAATTCTTATATGCACAGAAATGTTTGTGCAATGAATATTATTACAACATTGTTAGTGAAAAAATAGAAACAACATGAATGTCTATCAAGTGGAAATGATTAATGGCAGATCCATTACCAAAGTATGCTTTGCATTAGATCGTCGGCAGCCGTCCGTCTCGAGAGACGATGGTGTAGCTTCTTAAGTGTCTATCTGCACCGCCGAGAATGGCTGTGCAGTCCGACTCGGGAGTGACACGGTATCTGTCTCCTCCCGTGTTGAATCGACATCTTGCGATGATGCTGGAGTGTCCTCTCCAGTGAAGCTGAAGCTACAGAGCCTGGGCAGGGTGATATGGAGGGTCTGCTGTTGCCCATGCAGCAGACCCCCCCTCTCTTCGCAGCTGAAGGGTCCAAGGGAAAGACGGAGTCAATACAGCTTGGCTTCAGGTGTGCCGCAGGAGCTGCCGGTGTTGACTACAACGTCAAACCGCCTTAGGGACTCCGGCTCCGGATTTTCTGTCGGGGTTTACTCCCTTAGCCTTTCCCCTGAAGAGGCATGCCGCAAGGCAGCGGAGGTTTTTTGGAGTCAGAGTTTTCCTTCTCTGATGTGCCCTGACTGGAAGATCGAACCAGCGACACTTAGCTCGCAGGCCGACGCTCAATCCACTGAGCCAAACCAGCCAGGGTTGCTTTGCATTAGATATACGTGTGAATATATATAAAACCTTGATATTAAACCCATAGAAAGGGATCCAAAGTTTAAAAAAAAAAAACAAAGCAGCAAAACTTTCACTTAAAATTTTAGCAATCCTCAACTACTTCTTATTCCCTAAGTTGTTTTAAGTTCTTCATACCTTTCCATGCACGAAACCTCCTAATTTAAACATTCTCCCCTAGCTTGCCAATTTAGCAAACTGAAACATGCACATATCAGCTCAAATAATAATGCCTCTGTAACTTTGCTGGGCCCTTTAGAAGAATTTTCTCTAATGCTTCCACTTCTGTTATACCTTTTAGTGGTACCTAATACTTCAAATATCTCCTGCTAAACCATAAGCTTCATAAAGGCAAGAACTTTGCTTTTTAAGTGCTCAGCACAATGCCCTTTACACAGTAGGTAGCAATCATTTAATAATACAAACATTCTATTTCAATTTTGTCATTTATCAATTTGGCCATTTCCCTGGATTCCCCAATTTTAGGACCCTACATACATAAAAAAATAAAAAAAAAAACTCAAAGAGTATGGAAGGGCATCAAGTGAAAAGTGAACGTTCACATCTCTATATTATGAACAACTTAATGCCAACAAATCAGTAACTTAAATGAAATGGTCATTGATGTACACGCCTTACCTAAAATAATTCCAGAAGACAAAGAAAATCTGAATAGCTCTAAATATATTAAAGAAATTGAACTAACAACTGAAAACCTTTCCCAGTGGTTCAGCCAACCTTCTCATTGTTGATCAAATATTTTAAAAAGAAATAATATAAATCCTATACAAACTCTCTAATAGAAGAAAAAAAACACCTTTCAATTAAATTTTATGAGACAATCATTACCTTGATACCAGAACCAGACAAAGATGTTATAAGAAAACTATAGAAAGTTATTTCTTCATGAGCAAAAAGTCTTAACAAAATGCCAACAAAGCAAATCCAACAATGTGTAAAAAGGATAATACACCATGACCAATTGGGATTTACTCCTTATGAATTTTAAGATTAGTTTAACATTCAAAAACAAGTAAGTATAATACAACATATTAACAGTATAATGAAAACACATTCTTATCCCAATAGAAGCAGAAAAAAAGAATATGAGAAAATTCAATATTTACTCATGATTTAAAAACAAACAACAAAAACTCTCTCAGCAAACTAGGAATAGAAGGGGAATTCCTCAGTCTGATAAAGGACACCTATGAAAAACTTACAGCTAACATCCTGCTTAATGGTTAAAGATTGGGTGCTTTTCTTTTCTTTTTTTAAAGATTATATTTATTTTTTAGAGAGAGGGAAAGGGAGGGAGAAAGAGAGGGAAAGAAACATCAATGTGCCAGAGAAACATCAATCGGTTGCCTCTCAATGGTTTGCCTCTTGCATACCCCTAACTGGGGACCTTGCCCACAACCCAGGCCGGACACTCACTCAACCCACGTGAGCCGCACCAGCCAATGCAGGGTACTTTTCTGATAAGATAAAGAACAAATGAAGAACAAGACAAGTGTTATGCTCTTACCACTTCTGTAAAATATTGTCCTAGAGGCCCTAGACAATACACTAGGGCAAGAAAAAGAAATAAAAAGTATACAGTTTGAAAAGGAAGAAATAAAACTGCCTTGACTATGGATGGCATCATTATACACATAGAAAATCCTAAGAGTTAACTGGTTCTTCCCAATCAAGAACATTTGAACTATCTTGGCAGGAATTTATCTCTACCCTCCACTAGGGGGTAGTAGCTACACAGTTCAAAAGTTTGGGGTTGGAGAATAGATTAATTGCACTAAAAATAAAACTATCTTTTTCTTTTAATTTTTTCATCACCATTTATCCCTCCTATACTCTCTTCCACCTCTACCAACCTTCCATCCCCCCACAATCTGAGTTCTTTCTCTTTTGTATACTTTTTGCTCAATCCCTCTACACCCTCAGACCCCTTCCAGAGCTGTCAGCCTGCTGTCTATGAGCCTGTCTCTATTTTGCTTGTTAATTCATTTTGTTCATTAGATTCCACATATGAGTGAAATCATATGGTATTTGTCTTTCTCTGACTGGCTTATTTCACTTAGCATAATGTTCTCCAGGTCCATCCATGCTATTGCAAAGGGTAAATGATTCTTTTTTATGGCCAAGTAGTATTCCTTTGTGTAAATGTACCATGGCTGTTACATTCAGTCATTTACTCATAGACACGTGGGCTGCTTCCAAATCTTGGCTATTGTAAATAATGCTGCAATGAACATAGGTGTGCATATATCCTTTCAAATTAGTGTTTTGGGTTTCTTTGTAAAAATTCCTAGAAGTGGAATTGCTGGGTAATAAAGCATTTTCATTTTCAATGTTTTCAGGTAACTCCATACTGCTTTTCACAGTGGTTGCACCAATCTGCATCCCCACCAACCATGGGTGAGGTTTCCCCTTTTACCACATCCTCACCAACAATTATTGTTTGTTGATTTATTGCTGATAGCCATTCTGATAAGTGTGAGGTGATTATGTCATTGTGGTTTTAATCTGCATTTCTCTGATGATGAGTGACATTGCACATCTTTTCATATGTCTACTGGCCATCCGTATGTCCTCTTTGGAGAAGTGTCTAGTCACGTCCTTCACCCATTTTTTAATTATTGTTAGTTTGTTTTTCTGGTGTTTAATTTTACAAGTTCTTTATATATTTTGGATATTAACCTCTTATCAGCTGTTTCAGTGAATATGTTCTCCCATTCAGTATTGTTGTCTTTTCATTTTGTTGATGATTTCCTTTGCTGTGTAAAAACTTTTTAGTTATATGTAGTCTCATTTGTTTATTTATTTATTTATTTTCCTTACCCAAGAAGATATGTCATAAAAAATATTGCTACAGCTATGTCTGAGATTTTACTGCGTATGTTTTCTTCTAAGATTTCTATGGTTTCAAGTTCAACGTTAAAGTCTTAATTCATTTTGAGTTTATTCTTGTGTGTGGTGTAAGAAAGTGGTTTATTGATAGTTTCATTTTCTTTTTTGCATGTATCTGCCAATTTTCCCAACACCATTTATTGAATAGACTATCTTTAGCACATTGCATATTTTTGCCTTCTTTGTCAAATATTAATGGACTATAAAGATGTGGATTATTTCTGTTCCATTGATCTGTATGTCTGTTTTTATGCCATCACCATACCGTTTTGATTAATATGGCCTTGTAGAATAGTTTGAAATTAAGTAGCATGATTCCTCCAACTTGTTTTTTTTTTTTTTTTTTCTCAAGATCACTGTTATTTGGGGTCTTTTATGGTTCCATATAAATTTTTGGAATATTTGTTCTAGTTCCGAAATATGCCATTGGTATCTTGACAGGAATTGTGTTGAATCTGTAGATTGTTTTGGGTAGCATAGACATCTTAATTATGTTAATTCTTTTTAAAATTATTATTTATAATCCTCACCCAATGATATGTTAGAGAGAGAGGAAGGGGGAGAGAAAAAGAAAGAGACAGAGAGAAAGACAGAGACAGCAATTGGTTTCCTGCTGTATGTGCCTGGACTGGGGCTCAAACCCAAAACCTAGGTATGTGCCCTGACCAAAATCAAACCCACAACCTTTTGGTATGGGATGATGCTCCAACCAACTGAGACACTCAGCCAGGGCATGTTAATCCTTCCTATCCATGAACACAGTATATGCTTCCACTTATTTGTATCTTCTTCAATGTCTTTTTTTCAGTGTCTTATAATTTTTTGAGTACAGGTCATTTACATTCTTAGTTAAATTTATTCCTAAATATTTTGTTCTTTTTGGAGCAATTGTGAATGGGATTGTTTTCTTAGTTTCCCTCTCTGATAGTTCATTACTGGCTTATAACAATGCAACTGATTTCTGGATATTAATTTTGTATCTTGCTACTTTACTGAATTCTTTATTAGTTCAAGTAGTTTTATGGTGAAATCTTTAGGGTTCTCTATTTTTAGTATCATGTCATCTGCAAATAATGACAGTTTTACTTCTTCCTTTCCAACTTGGATGTTTTTTATTTCTTCTTCTTGCCTGATTGCTGTAGCCAGGACTTCCAGTAGTATGTCGAATAAAACTGGTGAAAGTGGACATCCCTTTATTGTCTTAATATTAAGGGAAATGCTGGTAGTTTTTGCCTTTTGAATATGATGTTGGCAGTGGGTTTGTCATTTATGGCCTTTACTAAGTTGAGGTATGTTCCCTCTTTTTGCATTTGCTGATAGCTTTTTTCATAAGTGAGTGCTGAATTTTATCAAATGCTTTTTCTGCTTCTATTGATATTATGTGGCTTTTATATAGTTCATTTTGTTTATTTGCTGTATCATGTTTATTTATTTGAAGATATTGTACCAACCTTGCCTCCCCAGAATAAACCCCACCTGATTATGGTGTATGGTCTTTTTAATGTATTGCTGGATTCATTTTGCTAATATTTTGTTGAGGATTTTAGCATATATATTCATCTAGGATATTGGACTATAATTTTCTTTGTAGTGTCTCTCGCTGGTTTTGAAATTAGGATAATGCTGACCTTGTAAAATTGGCTTGGGAGTCTTCCGTCTTCTTGAATTTTTTGGAATTGTTGAGAAGTATAGGTGTTTGTTCTCTAATTGGGTGCTTTTTTTCCTACCTTGTCTTCCAAATTGCTGATTTGATCCTGTTTCATCCAACTTACTGTTTATTCCTTCCTGCATATTCTTTATTTCAGTATAGCATTCTTCATTTCTGACTAGTCCCTTTTTATAGTTTCTATGTTCTTTTTCATGCTGTTGAGCATCCTTATAATCATTACTTTGAACTATATGTCTGATAAATTGCTTGCCCCCATTTCATTTATCTCTTCCTCTGGAGAATTCTCTTGTTCTTTAATTTGGGATCTGTTTCATTGTGTCCCTATTTTGGCTGCCTCTTTGTGTTTGTTTCTATTAGATAGATATCTATGACTCCCAGGGTTGGGATGGTAGCCTTATGTAGTAGGTGTCCTATAGGACCCAAAGGTGCAGCTCCTTGATCACCTGAGCTGGGAGCTATAGGTATGTCTTGTAATTGAGTCTTGATTGCAATTGGCCTGATTGTGCATGAGACTGACCTTCAAGCTGGCTGACTGTGAGATTCAACCCCCAACACAGTGTGCAAGCTGCTGTGCAGATGCTCACCACATGAAACAGAATTCACCTCAGCAGTGTTTGGTGCCTGCTGAGCTCTACCTGTGGATATGCTGCTTGTGAAGCTTATTGAATCCTAGTCTGTTGTTGTCTGAAGCTGGTCACTGGGTGTATTGGTTCTGTAATAGTAGGAACTTGTGAGAGTGGGAAATTGTAACCCACCCCACCATTCTTTTGACATTGTTTCTGTAAGTGCTGACTCTGACTAGTATGTCTGTATAAGAATCCTAGGAACTAACTTCAAAAGATACAGACTTCAACTTTCAGGCATTCTAGTTCCAGTAGATTTGCTGACCATCAGCCATGGAGCCTAGATGACATAAAGCCAGAATAACTAAATCAGGATAATGCACACTGGACCATCACTTGCCTTACTGGAACGGACTGTGCTCGTCTGCACATAGAGAACTTTTCAATCCCCTCCCTCAATCACTTTGTTCTTTTTCCCCTCTCCATCCTTATAAAAACTTCTGTCTGCACTGAAATGTGGAGATGAGTTTTGAGACAAGAGTCCCCCATCTTCCAGGTGGCTGTCCTCTGAATAAACCACTTTCCTTCACAACAGCACCTGCTTCTTGAGTATTGGTTTTTGAAATGGCCAGCAGCCAGACCTGCATTTAGTTACAGTTCTGGGCCCCTCAGAAGGTCTCTGGTGCAAAACTAGTCAGACATCTGCCTGTGACTGGCCCTGGGCAACCTGTTTGGAACTATCAGCAATCCACACCTTGTGACTCCTTCTGCTGGGCTTGGGTGTATGCATAAAACACCAAGTGAGCACCAAGGCTTCTTTTTACCAATGCTGAGCCTGAAGGTGAGTCAGCAAAAGTCCCAAAGCACTAAGAGATTCACTTCCACCTGTGGGCTGTCTATTAGGCTTAGTCACTGAAAGAGACTCTGGCTGTCCCCCTCAGCAGAACATAATCTCCAGAGGGTGGGGTGAGAGTCATTCCAGTGGGTAAGGCTATTGCTTTCCCCCTGGCAAGGAGGGGAGTGCTCTGCCTGACAAAGATGACCTCTGCAGTATGGGGAATGACTAAGCCCAGGAATCCTGGTGGCTGATCTTTCAGCTCTCTCTCCAGAGCCACCAATCTCTGACTCTTCTTACGGGGCTCTAGTTCACACTGCCTTCCCTCTACCAGAGCTCAGGGTGAATGGCCGTGAATGAATTTTTGTACATTGGCCATTTAAGAAGGTGGCTATGTCTCTAGCTCTCTCTCCCTGACAGACGAAAACCTTGCTGCTTACCGGAGCCAGATGTTACGTGGGTATCTTTCTCAGTTCTGATGCTCTAGGCTATGAAGCCAGAGTTGGGATTTAGACCCTGCACTTCTCAGGGGGGACCACCACCCCACAGCTGATATATCCTTCCAAAACTTTAGCTGCTGCCCATGGGAGCCCAGACAGCCTCTTGCACCTCCACACTTTCTACCAGTCTCAATGTGGCTTCTTCTGTAAGTCTTTGGTTATATGGCTTCTCTCCAGCTGGTCTTCAATTGGTTATTCAGGATGACTTTTCTATAATTTACTTGTAATTCCAGTTTGGTCCTGGGAGGAAGTTAGTGTAGCTTCCATCTAGTCCACTGCCATCTTGGATCCTGTAAAGCCAATTTTCTCCTATGTGTAACTTTCTAAGTATACGAGACTTAACCAAAAGCACCTTTGTTGGAAGTGATGGAGGCCTAATCCATCTCAAATTTGATTATCTTTAGATATAAACATGATAATAATAGTCATGATTTTCTTGTTTTATCTCCACATGTCATATGTTGTATACATGAAATAGTAGTAATATAAAATAATAACATATTGCCCAGCTCGTCCTTCTTTTCCCACACATACAAATTTACTTATCACAGATTTTTAAATTCTGATTTACCTTTGTTCAGGGTATTGTTATCCATTTTATGATATAACGGTGCTTGTTAAAGTATAATCTCACTAAATCCTGGGGTTCCTACGAACTCAGTGATGAAAATTGGATATTGAATGATAGTTTACAGATTTTTCTTAGTTAGAATGGACATCACTGCCTTTGTAGTTGAAATCTCACATTTCACATGACAGGTTTGACTCCTAGACTTATTAAACCATTTGTCCAAATATACGGTTGATAGGGCATCCAAAATTGGACTTATGATTTACAAATTAACACTCTTCACCCCACCACACTATCTAACTCAGGAAGCACTTAAAATACTGGTTCAAAAATAGCTCCCTTGTATACTTTTGTATACACACTTGTTTTTCATTTAATGTAAATCATAGATAGCTTCACAAGTGCACAAAGATATATGGAATATTTATTGCAACATTTTTATAATTAAAAATGGAAATAATCTGACCTGGCTGGTGCAGCTCAGAGGATTAAATACTGTCCTGTGAACCAAAAGCTTGCTAGTTTGATTCCCAGTCAGGACACATGCCTGGATTCCAGGCCACGTCCCCAAGTGGGGGCATGTGAGAGGCAACTAATTGATGTGTCTCTCACACATTGATGTTTCTTTATCTCTCTTTCTCCCTCCCTTCCCCTCACTCTACAAATAAATTTTTAGAAACCTTTTTAAAAAGTGGAAGTAATATAAATATCCATCAATCTGGAATTGACCAATTCCACAAATAAATGGTACATCAATCAATAAATATTATGTGCCTATTAAAAATTGAGATTGATCTATATGTTCTGATATGAAAAGGTAAATTAATAAGGAAAAACTGCAAAGTACAGAAGAAAAAGTATAATATTAAGTCATTTATATTTAAAAATGAATATAAAGGCCTTCTGGCCAAGATGGAGGCCTAGACAGACACACTGGGTTTCCCTCCACAACTAAGAAGGAATACAACTATCTCAAAACTAGAGACAACCAGAAGTTTCAGAAAATTGACCTTCATGGAAGTCCAACAAAGATATAAAGAAGTAATACTCATCCAGACAGGTAGGAGGGGCGGAGAGGACATGATGTGGTGGCGGCGGCAGCGGTGGCAGAGGCAGGCTGGCGGAAAGAGCAGTCACACATTTTAAAAAGTAGGGAGGGACACCTGGAGAGTGTTCTCAGCATCAGACCAGACTGCATAGCTCATGGTTCCAGTGCTGGGGAAAATAAAGCCTCATTGCTCCTGACTGTGCAAGCCAGTGGGGATTAGGGTGGAGGAAGAAACTGCCAGTCTCTCAGTAGAGTCCACTATCTTAAAGGGCCCCCATCATCCTAAAACATCCCCAAACCCACCCATTTTGGGAATGATGGCCAGGGCAACAGTCAGAGAGGCACCAGGCCCATACAGGAACTGGGAGAGGTGCCTGGAAAAAGGGCAAGTGCTGAGCAGGCAACATTGTTCTCTCTCAGACGCCTCCCCCACATGCAGTACCACAACGTGGTGAAATAGGTTGCCCTGTACTGATGAATACCTAAGGCTCTGCCCCTTACAACGTAATAGGTGTGACAGCTCTACTTAAGGCATAGAGGCAAACAAACACAGCAGCCTGTCAAGAGGAGGAGATAAAGAAGTATGACCAAAAAGAGGGAATGGATCAAGGTTCCAGCGGGAAAACTAAGTGACAAGGAGATAGCCAACCTAACAGATGAGGAGATAGCCAACCTAACAAATGAGGAGATAGACAACCTAACAAGTGAGGAGATAGACAACCTAACAGATGCAGAGTTCAAAAGGTTCTCACAGGCTTGATAGATATGCTTAAGTACGGCAAATGCATAAAGGAAGAAGTGAAAGCTATGCTAAATGAAATGAAGAAAAATCCACATAAAACCAATGGTGAGGGGCATAAAACGGGTTCAAATCAATGATTTGGAACATAAGAAAGAAAAAAAACAGTCAACCAGTACAGAATGAGGAAACAAGAATTGAAAAAAATGAGGAAAGGCTTAGGAACCTCTGGGCTAACTTTAAATGTGCCAACATCTGAATCATAGGGATGCCAGAACGAGAAGAGGAAGAGTAAGAAATTGAAAGCTTATGTAAAAAAATAATGAAGGAAAACTTCCTGAATTTGGTGAAGGAACTAGACATACAAGTCCAGGAAGCACAGAGAGTTCCAAATAAGCTAGACCCAAAGAGGACCACACCAACACACATCATCATTAAAATGCCAAAGGTTAAAGATAAAGAGAGAATCTTAAAAGCAGCAAGAGAAAAGCAAAGAGTTTCTTACAAAGGGTTGCCTATAAGACTATCAGCTGATTTCTCAAAAGAAACTTTGCAGGCAAGAGGATACTGGCAACAAGTATTCCAAGTAATGAAAAGCAAGGACCTACAACCAAGATTACTCTATCCAGCAAAGCTATCATTTAGAATGGAAGGGCAGATGAAGTGCTTCTCAGACAAGGTAAAGCTAAAGGAGTTCATCGTCAACAAGCCATTACTATATAAAATGTTAAAGGGACTTATTTAAGAAAAAGAAGATCAAAACTATGAACACTAAAATGACAACAAACACAACTATCAACTGAATCTAAAAAATAAAAACAAAATTTAACTAAGCAAACCAGAATAAGAACAGAATCATAGGTATGGAGATCATTTAGAGAGTTATCAGCTGGGAGGGGAAGGGGGAGAAATGGGGAAATGGTGCAGAGATTAAGAAGCATAATTGGTTGGTACAAAATAGACAGGGGGAATTTAAGAATAATATAGGGAAGGGTGAAGCCAAAGAACTTATATGCATGACCCATGGACTTAAATAACAGAGGATTGAGATTGCTGGAGGGATGAGGGGTACTGGGAAGAGCAGAACAAAGGGAAAAGAAATTGGGGCAACTGTAAAACATAAACAATAAAACATACATTAAAAAGTTGTCCATTTGCACAATGTTCCAAAACAGATAAATTTAAAATTGTACAGTTTTAGGAAATATGCTTAGGTGGTAAAGTCATTTTTTAAATGTAAGGAAATGATAAACACAAAATTCCCAATTGTGTATGCTTAGAGTGGAATGGTACAGAAGAGAGATCACAGTGGGAACACAGGGTGCTTGGGAGATACTGGTAGCATCCAAGTAGCATGCTACCAGTATCTCCCAACTGGATGATAAACTCATGTGCAGTCATTTTATTGTTATTAAAAATGTACATATTTATCATATACACTTTTTAAAATATATGCCTCATCATAAAATTTAAAAGATAATATGTGAAATAGCTAAGTTTTCAGTTACTAATTTTGACAATAAACATTCTTTGTAACAAATGATGATAATATTACCTAGTATTTGTACATATCTTTAAGATTACAAAATGCTTTCACATACACTGCTTCATTTTTTTCTTACAATAATCTTGCCTAGGTAGATAATATTATCTCTCATTTTCATTAAAAACCCTGCTGAGATTAGAAAAATCATTAACATGCTCCTACAACCACATCATGTCAGGAAAAGAAAACCCTAAATTTCTAATACCAACACAACAGTTGCCTATACCTTATGTTTAAATGTTTGCATGTATTATTAGTATTCCTGTGGCTACGGTTGAATTATAGTAATAACTAACATTAGTTAAGTACTGAGTGCTGGTCTACATGGTTATGTACATTATATCATTAATCCTCACAAGAAATGGGTACTAGGATTATGTTGCTCATTTTACAGGTTGAAGAGACTAATACAGTGTCATTAAGTAAATTTCCTTCCCAATGTCACAAGTGGCAGACATGGATCTACGTGTCTTTAAGGCCAGGGCTTTAACCACTATGCATTTCTGCCTCAATAAATCTTCTCCAACTTCT
This sequence comes from Furipterus horrens, assembly GCF_987537825.1. Taxonomy (NCBI): domain Eukaryota; kingdom Metazoa; phylum Chordata; class Mammalia; order Chiroptera; family Furipteridae; genus Furipterus; species Furipterus horrens. The sequence continues at coordinate 23,040,404 of NW_028327174.1, forward strand.
CTATCTAGAAAATGGACATAATATTCAGGAGTTTTAGGAATTACAGTGGATCCTCATTATCCATAGATACCATAATTGTGAATTTTCCTACTCACTAAAATTTATTTGTAACCACAATATCAATATCCACTGAACTTTCAGTTTTTTCTGGATGTGCACAGGGTGACAAAGAAACCGGAGTCACTGGACATGCACTTACACAGCCGAAGTCAAACAAGGTGGTGTTCTGCCTTCCTGTTTTAGTTCTCATATTGTAAGCAAGTGTCCCTTATAGTCTAGATCTATTTAGTGCCTTTTTTTTTTTTTTGCATTTTTGTGCTTTTTACGTTGGTGATTTCGCTGTTTAGAACGACCTCCGAGCATAGTGCTAAAGTGCCGTGTAGTGTTCCTAAATACAAGAGGGCTGTGATGTGCCTTATGCAGAAAATATGTGTTAGATAAATTTCATTTATGTTGGTGGAGAGGTCAATGTTAATGAATCAACAATATATGTTAATTAAAATGTCTTTAAATAGAGACACACATAAAACAAGGTGAAGAATTGATTGTATTAGTATTCTCAGAGAACATAGTGGTTAGGAGCATAGGTTCTGAAGGCCAACTGTCCAGTTCTAATTCTTCCATTTACATAGTGGTGTGAACTTGGACAACTTATTAGTCCTTTTGGATCATCAGTGTCCCTTTTGACAATAAGATACCAATATTAGTACCTATCTCATCATTGGAGTGTTTTGAAAGTTAAATAATGTACAGTCAATGAAATACTTGGCACAGTGTCTGGTGAATAAGCCTTCAATGTGTAAGTTATTACTATTAAATACTAATTTACATCTGAAAATAAGAATTATCATGTCTGTTTAGGTAAATATAAACACTGACACATTCGTTATTAGTATTTCAGAAGCTATACAACAGAGAAGATCACTAAAATGGAGTTACTGTTTCAACACAGTTTTCCCCTAAATGGCTGACAAATACGCCCAACATAAGATGATTTGAAGAGATTTAGAAGGAGTATTTATTTCACCTGAAATTGTTACAGAACCCCTGGGCTGCTTCAATTGAAAACAAACCCACGGGCTCTTTAGTTAGGGGTCTGATTGCCCGCCGCCAGAATTACAACTCTTAATACTTCAGTTGAGTGAAAATTGTTTATTTAACAGTTACACATATCCTTGCCCCCCACCCCCACCAAACCTAGCCAGTTTTTAGGAAAGTCAGAAACACCGTTTTCCTACTTCCCAAACACAGTTCAGCTTTACCAGCGGCTGCCAATCATTCAATCTGATTGGGGAGGTCCTTTCTGTGCTGTGGTGCCCTTCAGCTCTCAATACAAAACTACCGGGATTCTCAGCCTCCTTGCAAACTGTCTTCTTTCTGTAAACCGCGTGGATCGCCTCTCCTTCTCCAGAGCACCCCTGCGAACACCCGCCAGTGAGGGAGACAGCCCCAGAGCGCGCCGTCTGCCTAAAGTGTTCGCAGCTGCCTATGTATTCCTGACTGCGTCCTCTGACGCAGTTGGTGTTGCCAACAGTTCTGACCATTCACAGAACCCCACATAGGCCCTGTGTGCTTTCCATACCGTCCCCTGGTTCAAGACTCCTCCCATCCACCTGAGGCCTTGGAAGCATCCAAGCAATTTTGCATCTTGAAAGACACCAGCCACCAGCCTCAGGCGTGTGGAGGCATTCTGAAAGCTGCTTCCTTCTCCCCATCCCCCAGCCGCAAACTCAGGGGATTTTTGGACTCCCCTGTTTCTGTAACAAAATGGCTGTGTAATTTATAATAAGAAATTTGCATCCTGGTCTCCGCCCCTGGTTCCTGAATCAGGGCTCCAAAAACCTTGTTAGTTCCTAACTAACAAGAACACTAGAAGCATCTTTTGTTCTAATATTTGGTCTTTGATCCCTGTTCATGACACAGGGCTCCTGAAAGCTTGCAATTTCTTGAATAATGGGAATGTCTTTTGTTCTAATGAGGCAACTCTGGGTGATTAAAAGCTTAAAATTTTTAGTCTTCACCCCCACCTGGGCCCAAAATTCTCTTGAGAAGGGAAAAGGGCTGAAAATGGAGTTAATGATTGATCATAGCTACATAATAAAGTCTCCATAAAATCTTAAAAGTACAGGATTTGGAGGCTTCAAGGTGGGTGGACACATCCACACCAGGAGAGTAATGGAACTCCAGTTCCACATGGATGGAAGCTCCTGTGCTCAGGGCGCTTCCAGACCTCACCCAATGTATCGCTTCATCTGACTGTTCAACTATATCCTTTATCATATCCATTAGTAATCTGGTAAATATAAGTAAGTGTTTCCCTGAATCCTAAGAAGCCACTCTAGCAAATAATCAAATCCAAGGGTGGGCAGGAGTCAGGGAACCTCTGATTTGTAGGCATGTAGGGCTAAATTTGTGGACAACCTGGGGACCTACTAGTTGAGATTGGCATCTTTAGTGAGGGACAGCCTTGTGGGACTGCTGTAAAATGTGATATTTGCTACTATCTGCAGTGGGATAGTGTTAGAGTTAAATTCTGTGAGATGCAACCGGTGTCACAGAATTGTACTGTGGGAAAAATAAAAACCCACACATTTGGTTACCAGAGTGCCAAAGTGGTGTCAACTATGTGCAAGTAAAGGAGATAAAGAACTGGGTGTTTTCCTACACAGAGGTAAAAATAAATAGTTTCCTAACTCAGCACATTTGTGTAATAACACATTCTTTTACATGCATATTCCTGGACATGAAAGGGGGAAGGAAAAAAAAAAGAAAAAGAAAATGAAGAAGACATTTTCTAAATAACTCACAAATAAGATAGCTAACCCAAACTATCAAATTTTACTCAAAAATTTATTTAGACCTACAATATTTATGAGAGTTGTCTGCCACTCAATAGTTCTGAATCCTATCCTCTTCCCCTAAAGTTACTCTAGTAGCTCATTAAATTAAATAAACATAAACTGAAGCCTCATGCCTTTGTCCATTTTCATTATTTTTTGTAACTAAACTCACAAAAAGTGTTAATTAAGCTCAGTTTACTACCCTTTCAGTCTCCCTTTTTTGGCTGTCCTGGATACATACTATAATAGAAAATCAATAACCAACAAATTAATATAAAAAACAAAGTTGGTTAAATTTACTTTAAACCACTCCGATTTGAATGATTTTTTTATACCAAATATGGCTGATTTCTTCAAGATCTAAGTGTAAGTACACTGGATATTTGTTGTTATAAGTACTTTAGATAGTATATTATTATACAGTCTTTTAAAATTTAATTTTCAACTGGATTACTTTAGTTTCTGTGTGGCTTTGTTCTTCAATTTCTGTTCCTACTTAGTTTTATTATAACTGTGTGCATAATTAGGCAGTTATGCTGTGGCGAGCAGGGTACATCTAATCTACATCCTTGAGGGCCATGGGTTGGAATTTGATTTGACAGAAAGGATGTGACTTAACACTGGGAAGGGAAACATTCTGTAGATTGCTCGCTACATGTCTAAGACGAGGGACTAGTTTTGATCTACTGGGTAACTAGAAGCCATATTAGTTTTTTGACACAATAATTCCTAACATTTATTGAATACCAGCACTGTTTTAAGTGCTTTGCATGTATTAATTTATTCACATTAACAATCCTATAAAATAGATGCAGCAAGTATTTGATTTAGTCATTGCCCAGCCAGGAGTATAAAAACCATTGTAGGTACTTTGAACAGGGTATTTAATACAAGGATTTGAATGCAAAAGTATTAGAAGGACTAGAAAAATAATTGAGAAGATGATAAAATTGAGGAGGCTGCTTCCCTAAAATTGGAAGAGAAAAGTGGAAAAGAGTGTAACCTAGAATGGTTAAATATGTACATCTCTTTGAGGACGGGGGATTTTTTTCTGCTGCTCAGAAGAACATAGGAACTCACAGGCCTATGGCTGCCGCTGAAACTACTAACCCTGTTAGAGCCTGCAGCTGCCGGAAGCTGTCACGGCCACCCCTGCATCTCCACTGTAAGAGCCTACAGGAGCGATCTGCCTCTGCAGGGGCCCAAAACTAAATGATTCCCCTTTCAGTCTCTCTCTCTCTCTCATTTTTAATATATATATATGTATTTTTTATTTTTATTTTTTTAATTTCTTTGGTGAAGGCCAGGGCCAGCTTTTCTTAAAAAAGATTTTATTTATTTAGTTTTAGACAGAGGGGCAGGAAGAGAGAAGAGAGAGAGAAACATCAATGTGTGGTTGCCTCTTGCACACCCCCAGCTGGGGACCCAGCCCACAACACAGGTATGTGCCCTGACTGGGAATCAAACCAGTGACACTTTAGTTCACAGGCCGGTGCTCAGTCCACTAAGCCACACCAGCCAGGGCTCATTTTTAATAGTTTTAACGTTTATTCTTTTCTACAGTTTTTGTTCCTTTACTTTAAAAATAGATTTGCAATCTCCATGCACAAACTAAGTTCCAGAATCAAATACAATGATTCCCCTTTCTCTTCACTTTCCAGCAGCACGTGACCATGCCCCTCTGGCAGAGCCTTTTCACACCCTACTGGAGAGAGGCCCAAGGACGTGTAGCACCTAGGCTTCCAGTACAGAAATAGTATGGAAAGATGGGAATGGGTTTGAGTATCAACGGATAATATCTGGCACAATCCTCGTTTTGTAGGTGAGGAAATAGAACACGGAGTTTGAATAACCTCTGTACAGTCATACAATTAGTAAGTGGCAGACCTGGGATTCTAACCCTGGCCTTCTACTTACCTTTCATTACTCCTTAGTGTGTCCCATTTACTCCAACCGAACTACTTTACTGTGTCATTCACTCATGTTGGTCTCACTTCCACCCTAACGTGTGCTCATGTTTTCCCCTTGCTTGAAATGCCGTTTCAGCTTCTCTCCCCCTGATCAAATGGGAGAATTATAGACTGAAAAAGAAACCTTAAAGTAGTTACTCCCAGGCAATAGAATTGAAAATAAAATCTCTCATGCTTTTACCTTTTATATTTCTGTATTATTTAAATGAATTCATCTTTTTTATAAATATGTGTTACTCTGACAATTAAATAACAATGAAATAAATAAATAAATTACACAATAAAAATCAACTCTTGGCATTTTTCTTGGGTCTTTTCCTCAAAAAATTATTTTAGTGATTTGACTGCAAACAAACGGAAGAAGAGGTAGTATTGTCTGGAGGATAAGTTGACCAATATGGATTGAAGCCCTTACCACAGGCAAGAGTGTTCACAAACTTTGACCCAAATAAACTTTAGTTCCTATGCATATGTGTAAAAGAATAATGTGGGCGAGAAATCTTTATGATATATAGTTTAAGCAGGAATCATTACTCAATGTCCCACTTCAATCTTATGCACTCTTTCATTATGAAACACATTCTAATTCTCCAGACTCCTGCTCTTACCCCAACGCCTAAATTACTCTCCCACCCACCTGCCTCTGGCTATGCTTCACTTAAACACGCTAAACAGCTTATCTCTTTCTGCTTATGGAATTCCTGTAGCTCTTTGAGGGCCTGCCCAGATCTTATTTCTACCGTAAGATGGCCCCAGGCAAAATACATCTAGATCTGTTGTAACAGTGGAAAATTGTAAGGATGGGAAATTGTAACCCACCCCACCATTATTTTGACATTGTTTCTGTAAGTGATGACTCTGACTAATATGTAGCGTGTAGATGAGGAGCATGGTTGTATAAGAACCCTAGGAACTAATTTCAAAAGAGACCCACTCCGACCTTCAGGAATCCCTGCTCTGGGATCTTCATCTTTGGAGTCAGGATGGTATAAAGTCAAGATGACGTGAATCCAGGATGACTAAACCAGGATGATACGTATTGGACCATTACTTACCTTATCGGAATGGGCTGTGCTCATCTGCACATAGAGAATTTTTCAATGCCCTCCCTTGATCTCTTTATTTTGTTTCCCTCTCCCTCCTATAAAAAACCTCTGCCTCCACTCAGATGGGAAGATGGGCTTTGAGACATGAGTCCCTCGTCTTCCCAGGAGATGGGCATTAAGACATGAGTTCCCCCATCTCCAGGTAGTTGGCACCTGAAAGTAAACCACTTCCCTTTACGTCAGTACCTGCCTCTCAAGTATTTGCTTTCGTAGCAGCAGGCAGCCAGACCTGCGTTTTGGTTACACTGTTATATTCTACCGTTTTACTTCTATTGTTATTTACATCATTATAGCCTGGGCTGTATACATTTTGTGTATGTGTGCATATTTCTACTAGATTGTGAGTCTCAAGAGATAAGAACATAGTTTTATTTCTCTGATTTTGGCATGGCACATTCCTTTACACATACTAAGCATTTAAGAGATGTTATTTGAGATTAATCACATGGGGCTGTGCAGGTCATTGCTCCCAACTATTCCTGACCTTCACCCTCAAGTACCATTTCTAAAAAAAAAGCAGGAACAAGAGCAAAAAACTTCTGAGAATTACGCCTGCCCACTTCTGTTTTTTACTTTATCTGATGCATTTAGAAATGACTCACTTTGAAACTCTTCCTGTGATGTCAAAGAGCAGACCAAAAACTGTGGTGTTTAATTCATCAACACAAATGAAGAGAGAGGAAAAACAAAGATCTCAGCAAATTTCCTAAATATACTTCATGAGTTGATTGTCATTAAGTGTGAGGACAGAACAGATTTCTGGAAGCCCCTAGATCGGTGCTAAAGTCTTCAGCTACTATCTCAAGTTTCTGGTAAGAAATCCTAGATTCTCCTGATGACATGCAGGTAGCTTGTTTTGCTTGTTATACATGATGGTTGCAGGATTATCATCTTCTATTTCCACTTATTCCTTCTCAACTTACATATTTTTTGTTTATTCCCCATGCGCACCTTTTTTCTTCTAAGTATTCCACATTCTATTTATCTTTATTTTTAGTATAGTCATTCTGAACTACTAGTGAGTTTTTATGTCATTTTCCCCTCTAATATTGGCTGTTTCTGACCTTCGATTCCAGTTTTCCCAATAGTTTTGTTTTTCAAATAATTGATAACTATATATATATATATATATATATATATATATATACACACACACACACAGGCATACATATATGTATTTATATTCATATCATTTTATGTATTCCTTATTGCTACTGACTCTTATCATATAATTAGAATTTGATTCTGGAATCTACTTTTCCTGTCATAGTTGAATTTTAGTTTCAAATTTTACTTACCTTTTTAGTTATTGTTAGTTAATTCAGTATTAAAAATAAAACTAAAAATTCTCTATTTTTCTTAAATGTAGAGGTATTTTTTAGTCAAAAGACTTGGAGAATAATAAAAAGTGATCTTGTTCTGAAAGACTTTAAAACTGTGATTTATGCATACTTTAATTTCAAGACAGATAATATGTGATATCTAAAGTAGTTCATACTGGATGACTCAGTTGCTTTACACTGGAATTTTGCTTTAGTCAGTCTTTAACACTTCAATTTGTGTGGTTCTCAGTACTTTCTCCTCCTTAACAAGACCAAAGGCTTTTCAGTTATATGATTCTTCATAGCAAAAATAGTATCAGCCTGACAGTTATTGGACCTAGGATCTGAGAACCCTCCTAATTGCATATGTAAAAATCAACTAATTTGCTGAGTATCAATTTCAAAAACTGCAAAATAGAAGTAGAGACAAGGAGAGATGATTGCTAAGTTAATTTCCAGTCCTAGCATTCTGTAACTCTATCCTTCTCTCAGTATTTTATGGATCTATGCATAAGTATGTGTGTTGGAGTAGCACAGGGGATCAGGATATCTGCCATGCACAAGGAAGGAAGGGACCCAGACAGCACTTGAATATTTGAGTAGGGAAGGCTACAGGAAAGGGAGTAAGTTTTTTAAAATTATTATTTTGCTGACTCCATTACTTTAACTTCTGCTAATTATTTAAGACCCTATGACAATGTTTTGTTAACTCAGCAGAACTGTTTCCTCAACACAAAAATATTTGGGGGCTTTATAGAAGGAAACATAAAATGCTGTTATAGCCACTAGGAACTGGGAACTGAAAAATAAAAAGGAAGTTAGAAGAGACAACATTCTTACTGTATTAAATGGATAATATTAGAATTTTAAACTTAGTTAAAAGAAAAGGGAAACCCTCCCCAAATAAACATCCATCCATTCAAGTAATATAATCTTTATGTCATATAAGGCATTGTGCTAAATTCTGTGGAACAAGCATTTAGGGACAAGACTCATTTTTTGCCATCACAAAATTTAAGGCCAGTATGATAAATAGAACAGTCATCATAATAATTACAAGATAAAGTGTGTCATTGCACAGAGAATAGAAAAGAGGTTCAAACAACACACTGAAAGAAATTTAAGAGACTGAAGAACTAATTTCTGATTGGGATTATTAGAGGAAGTTCTGAGGAAAATACGATATTTGAGCTGGATCTTGAAGAATAGCTAGATTTTAACAGGCAGATATTAAAAATGGAAGAAAGAGGAGGTTAAGCTGAAGGACATAATTGCAGATAGAAGTCAAGGAATAGAAAATAACATTAACTTGGAATATTGAGCTCTTCAGGAATACTATAAAGCAGGATATGTTTTTAGGAAAGTTCAGAATTAGGGGAGGGTAAGGTGACAGATGCCAAGAGAAAAGACTGTTAAGGAGTTAATGTATCAAATGATACATATTATATTCTGGAGGATGAAGACAAAGAAAAAGATGCTTGGGTGTGTTATTTAGAGGTAATTTCAGCTAAGTGATAGGAGCAGAAGGCTAATCACATGATTTGAGAAGTGAGAGATAAGAACAACAGACCCCAAAACGAGCCAGTATCTTTGAAAAAAGAGAAACCAGGCTAAATTAAGAGACTTAAAAAACATAACATCCTGATGTAAGCATGATCCTAGATTTGGATATAACTGGACAAATAAGCTATAAAAGATATTTTGGGAACATTTGGAAAAACTGAATAAGGACTGAGTATTTCTTAAGGTGTAATTGTACTATATAATGTGGAGACTGATAACTGAAAAAAAGAAAGCAGTTTATAAGACAATATGCATTTACACCCATGTTCATAGTGACATTATTCACAATAGTTAAAAGGTGGAAGCAACTCATATGTTCATTGACAGATGATGAATGCATACACAAATGTGATCTATACATACAATAGAATATTATTCAGCCTTAATAATGAAGGAAATTCTTTTTTAAATTTAATCTCTATTGTATTTTTTTCTTTTCCCATTTAGTCCACTTATACCCCCTTCCCCGCAGCAATCACCACACTATTGGAAATTCTGACACATGGTACAACAAGGATGAATCTATTTCAATTATGCTAAGTGAAATAAGCTAGTCACAAAAAAGATGAATGCTATATGATTCTGAATACTGCACAGGAACAGAAAATAGAATGGTGGTGGCCAGGGGCTGGAAGAGAGGGAAATAGAAAGTTGTCTAATAGGCATAGAGTTTCAGTTTTGCAAGGTGAAAAAATTGTGGATCTTGTGCAATAATGTGAATATCTTTAAGACTACTAAACTGTACACTTAAAAATCATTAGGATAATAAATTTTACTTACATGTATTTTACCACAATTAAAAATTTTAAGAACTAATATGCACATATAATAATGTTGTTAAATTTTGCTAAACAAAAATGTACATACATATGCACAAGTGTATTATTAATATAATATGAAAGATCCAGTGTATAAATTAAGATCCTAAAATAGTAATCACTGATTATAAAATATGATATTTTTTAAAGTTAATTTTATTGATTACACTATTACAGTTGTCCCAATATTTTTCCCCTTTGCTCCCTTCTGTCCAGTACCGCCTCTCCTGCAATCTTCCCAACCTAGTTCATGTCCACGGTTCATGCATAAAAGTTTTTTGGCTTCTACATTCACTTTACTATTCTTAATGTCCCCCTGTCTATTTTGTACCTACCAGTTATGCTTCTTGATCCCTGTACCTTTTTCCCCATTTACCTCTTCCCTCCCACCCTCTGATAATCCTCCACATAATCTCCATATCTATGGTTCTGCTCCTTTTCTAATTGTTTGCTTAATTTGTTTTTGTTTTTTAGATTCATTTGTTGTTAGTTGTGAGTTTGTTGTCATTTTACTGTTGATAGCTTTTTCTTTTTTATAATTTATTTATTTGTTTGTTTGTCCGCTTATTTTATTTGTAGAGAGGGGAAAGGAGAAAGAGAGGGAGAGAAACATCACTGTGTGGTTACCTCTCACTTGCGCCCCCGACTGGGGACCTGACCTGCAATCTAGTCATGTGCTCTGACTGGGAATTGAACCAGTGATACTTGGCTCGCAGGCCGATGCTCAATCCACTGAGCCACAGCAGCCAGGGCTTGTTCATAGCTTTGATATTCCTTTTCTTAAATGTGTTCCTTTAACATTTCATATAATAAGGGCTTGGTGATGATGAACTCCTTTAGCTTTACCTTGTCTGTGAAGCACTTTATCTGCCCTTCCATTCTAAATGATAGCTTGGATAGACAGAGCAATCTTGATTGTAGGTGTTTGCTTTTCATCACTTGGAAGATTTCTTGCCAATCCCTTCTTGCCTGCAAAGTTTCTTTTGAGAAATCAGCTGACAGTCTTATGGGAAATTCTTTGTAGGTAACTTCTTTTCTCTTGCTGTTTTAAGATCCTCTCTTTATCCTTAACCTTTAACATTTTAATGATGATGTGTCTTTGTGTGGTCCTCTTTGAGTCTAGCTTGTTTGGGACTGTCTGTGCTTCCTGGACTTGCATGTCTATTTACTTTGCCAAATCAGGGAAGTTCTCGTTCATCATTTTCTCAAATATGCTTTCAATTTCTTGCTCTTCCTCTACTCCTCTTGGTGCCCCTATGATTTAGATGTTGGTATGTTTAAAGTTGTCCCAGAGGTTCCTAAACTTCTCACTTTCTTTTTCAATTCTTTTTTCTTCATTCTTTACTGGTTGACTATTTATTTCTTCCTTATGTTCTAAATTATTGATTTGAACTCCAGCTTCCTTCCCTTCACTATTGGTTTCACATGGATTTTTCTTCACTTCACTTAGTGTAGCCCTCTCTTCTTCCCTTATGCATTTGCCATACTCAATCATTCCTCTGAACATGATTATCACCAATGTTTTGAACTCTGTGTCTGTTAGGTTGACTACCTCCTCCTTGCTTAGTTCTCCCTCTGGAACCTTGATCTGCTCCACCTTTGGGGCCATACTTCTCTGTCTTCTCAACTTGATGGCCTCCTGTGTTTCCCTCTGTAGAATATGACATTTTTATTTTCTTATTCTTACTTGTCTATATTTTCCAAAATTTTTCATGCATATTTTCTGTTTCTGTAATGATAAAGCTATTGTTCCTGTTACATTTAATACAAAATAAATAAATAAGAAAGAGATGATGGGTGGTGAGAAAATGAATGCCAAGAGTGTAAACAAACTCTTGAAATATTGGGCAGCAAAAGGAAAAGTTGAGGTTGTATCTAAAAGACATAACTGAGTTTATAACACCTTTTGCTGTGGCGATGAATGAGTCCTTGGAAAATCTGGTGCCGACAATAGATGAATATTTTGCCCTCAAGGAAATAAAAATATGTAAAGTTAAAAATTTCCATATCATTTGAGGTAGTGATGGAGTTTCTTAAAGCCCTTTCATGGATCTAAAGTTGGGGACCCCTGGTATAGAAGTTAGTGTTTGTTTGTCCATTAGACACATTTGTTTGTTTTCAAAAAAAATATTGGGTAAGGGAAAGAGCCAGTGAGGAATAAGAGATTGAAAGTGCAAGAAAAAGGAGAAATTTACATTGATATAACTTTCCAAATGAGGTTATTATTTTTATATGCATTTAAATTGGTACAGTACATTTAAATGATCTTTCAAGAGTGTTTTGTGTGATCCACTGTGAGATCAAAAAATACAAATTTAAAAAGTGTGAAGGGGCTTGTGTGGTTCTACATCATTATGTGGGAAGGTTATATATATAAGGATACTTATTTTTTAAAAAGATAATGTTACATTACACATGTTTGTTCATCTTTTTGCAGGAGTTTAGTGATGGAGTCCTTCCCTGATGAGACCAATTCAACTGACCTACACTCACAGCCCTGGAATAAACCCCCAGTAATTCTGTCCATGGTCATTCTCAGCTTCACTTTCTTATTGGGATTGCCAGGAAATGGGCTGGTGCTGTATGTGGCTGGCTTAAAGATGAAGTGGACAGTGAGCACCGTTTGGTTTCTCCATCTCACGCTGGCAGACTTTCTCTGCTGCCTCTCCTTGCCCTTCTCACTGGTTCACTTGGCTCTCCAAGGACACTGGCCTTATGGTTGGCTCCTATGCAAGCTCATTCCCTCCATCATCATCCTCAACATGTTTTCCAGTGTCTTCCTGCTGACTACCATTAGCCTGGACCGCTGTCTTTTGGTACTCAGGCCAATCTGGTGTCAGAATCACCGCAGTGTGAGGGCAGCCTTCACTATCTGTGGATGTATATGGATAGTGGCTTTTATAATGTGTATACCTGTGTTCATATACCGGGAAATGTTCACGATAGATAACCATAATATGTGTGTCTACAATTTTGATGACTATAGCTCAGATTATTTAGACTTCAACTTTGATCAACTGCAAAATTGGTCTCTTGACAACTCCATTGTTCAACTGCCTGGAGAAATGGATGAGAGGTTAGATGCTTTCTCTTTACAAACTAACGATCAACCTTGGACAGCTAATACTCACCTTCATTCTCAAACATTTCAAAGACCTCCTGGAGATTCACTCCCTGTGGATTCAGCTAGATTATCTAATCAACATCCAAATTACAAATTAATTAAACCTGATGATGAGGTCTTACATGCAATCCCCACTGGCCTTCCCACTGAAGATCACAGAATTAACCCACTGGATAACTCTGATGCTTTCCTCTCTACTGATTTAGAGCTTTTCTCTAGTGCCAATAGCAATGCCTTATACACGACTGAGCTATCACAATATTTCCAGGATGATAATGAAGACCTCTTTGCACATGGCAATCAAGTTTCAACACCTCTGGTAGTAATAACCATCAGTAGGCTAGTAATGGGTTTCCTGCTGCCCTTAATTGCCATGATTACCTGTTATAGTCTCATTATGTTCCGAATGCGACGGAGCCGCTTCACCAAGTCTCGAAGCAAAACCTTCCGAGTGTCCATGGTGGTGGTAGTTGTCTTTCTTGTCTGCTGGGCCCCATACCACATTTTTGGAGTCCTCTCATTGTTTATTGACCCAGAGACTGCCTTTGGGGAAGCTCTGCTATCCTGGGACCATGTGTCCATTGCTCTAGCATCTGCCAATAGTTGCCTGAATCCCTTCCTCTATGCCCTCATGGGAAAAGATGTTAGGAAGAGAGCAAGGCAGTCCATGCAGGGCATTCTGGAGGCAGCTTTCAGTGAGGATCACACACGTTCTACCAGCTGTACCCAAAGCAACATCTTTACAGAAAAAAACAGTAGCAGTATCGCTGTGTAAAAATATGTAGCACTTTACCCAAGCAGAGCTTCTTAGGTATTCACCATGTGTGACATGTTTCTAAAAGAACAAGAGACATTGGTGAGCAGGGATTTCAGAAAACATCAAAGACTCAATCTAGAGGTCTTTAGAGTGTGGTCCCACACTAGTTGCATCAGCATCACCTGGAAACTCTCGAGCCCCACCCCAGACTTGATAACAGGGTCTCTTGTTTCTGCTGAATGCTAAGTTTGAGAGTCAATGCAAAGCTTAGTCTACTTCTATTCCAGACTACGCCTACCGAAATAAATGAGAATCTAGTCTGTTGCAAAATGATGTTTCCATCATTAAATGTACTATTTATATATCTAAATTCCCTTCCAGATTCATTTAAAAACCAATTCTTCTAGCTTTGAGTAAAAGATGATTATTTATTCTATGGCTTTATTGTTGTGCTGCTCGTGGTGGTGGGATAGTTTTAAATAAAGAGTGCAAGAAGAAATAGTCTGTGGAAACAAGGACTTGTGAGACTGAGTCTGGAGCAGAGTGCAATGCCAGGCACTTCTTATTTGGAATACTCGTGGATATAGGACACAATTCCAAGTTTCCATTATTGCAACTAAATAGTCATCTCTTGTGTAAACACAGACAACTAAGACATCTAACAACTTACTCATGAACTGGAATGTAAGCTACCCTTTGAGGAGGTCTTCTGTCAATTTGTTTACTCTATCTGTTGATAGAACCATCTAACTTCTCATGGCCTTAAATTCATTAATTCCTTATTCCTCCTCTGCCTCTGAGTCTTCCTTTGCATTATTTTGTACCTCTCTACTAACTTCTAATTTCAAAAGTTTTATATCACTGAAAAATGACTGAGTACCCTCCAGAACACCATCAAACTTATTAAAACATGACTACAGGTGTATATCTTTCATGCTATAATTACCAGATGTATCTTTAGAGTTATAAATTAAACTTTATCAAAATAATATATAAACATAGAGATTCAAGGTTTATAATGAAATATGAGAAGTTTCCTGCCCCACTCTGCCCAACCACTCCCTCCTCCCACTCCCATTTGAGATAACCCTTGCAACGATTTTAGATGTGTCTTCTGATATTTGCCATGATATATATAAGTCATGGACTTCTGCTGATTGTTTTTGTAGACATGATAAAATGACTTCTTGTCCTGCAAGATAAAGAATTTTATCCAAGCACATTTATATTTTTTGTTTATCCAGAATCCCACTATTCATTAACCATCATACTTTAAATCGTTCATGACCACACACATTTTCTTCCACTTCCTCTATTCATTCCAACCACATATATAACTTTCCTTCTGTTCTTTCATTTTATAAAAGCTTTGGTCAATTTCCTATCACTTTTTCATTTTCTCTGTATATAAACCTATGTGTTAAACCTCTACAATTTCAGGTTTCTTTGTACTTCAACATAGCTTCATCTAAGCTCAATACAATGATTTAATCTAAAGATAGAAAATGAGAAGTTTTTGACTTGCTATGATTGATGTGAGGGTCCATACTACAAATTTGTTATAAAGTGCTACACAGGAGATTTCAAATAACTAGGAATTCTTTCACCTGTGAGGTAATGTCTGATATGATGTAATTTGCAATGCTACCTTTTATTTTAATCTACTTATATATTTGATGCAAATAAATGCTTTATTTCTTGTGGTTCCTTGCAAGGCTCAGAGCTTCATGGATCCTTTTAATTGTATGACACTCAGAATATAACATAATCTTTTGATATGCAACAAATAAATCTTATTGTGAGTAGCTACAGGCTTGCTATAATAGCAATGGGCTAGGCTTCTGGAAATTCCAACACATCTCACAAGACTGGGTATTAAGTTCCAAATTCCTGAGGTTAATATATAGTATATTAGGATGAATGAATTTGACATAGTAACAAAGATTCAATAGTTGCCATTGCTGGACTCCTTCTATAGTACCAATTACCTTGGGAATGTATTCTGAAAAATATTTCTATAATAGGAATTCTCTCATTTCTGATGAAAACTTCTGGTGAGTACCTGTAAGTACTCACAGAAAATCCCAGATGGGGATCCAACTCCTCCCAAAACTGTAGTATCTTTAATCTTTAAAATATCCAAGAATGCAAGCAAGGTGGCCTTGTCCACATACCAAGCGGCAAAGGGTGACTGACCCTTCCAACGACATTTCATTATCTTTAACAGCATTTGAAAAGGGGAATGTTAAAGGCATGCTTTACATTCTACTCTCTCATCAATCTTCCCCCAAAATAGTCAACTAATCAAACCCTATGGTGTGAGGTTGGGGAGGGGCAAAAGACCAACTGAAAACAAATGCTTCACATTTCTCTCTTCATATCTTGGCAAAAAGAAATTTGAGACCAGCACAAAGAAGATAAAACCATAAACATTCTTTTTTGTTTTTATTAAGAAAGCATGCAAAAAAACAACAATTGTGAGACCATACCCCCTTCCCAGCCTGCACCAATGCAAAGCATTATGGGTGGTAGGAAGGACTCACCAAACCAGAAACATAGGGGTTGAAGAGAGGAAGGCAGGATGGGTGGATCTATACCAAGCAATTGCTCCTCTGTCCCTCTCCTCCACTTTCTCCCTTATTTCCTCTTGCAGGCACTGAGCTCCTGCAGTTTTGCACACATCACCCAATACAATAACAATGACTATACTTCAAGCCCAGCAATGCTGAACCAACAAGAAAAAGTAGTATTCTTCCATTTCATGGAGGGGCTGGGAACTGAGCCCAAAGAGGGTCAGGTTTGTCCTGTGCCACTGAGCAAGGCTGAGTTTAGTGGAGGGGACCACAAGTCCCAGGAGGCCTCATGGCCAATGTCCAACCCTAGCCCCAAACTTCAGTTAGTCTGGCGGCCCACCAGAGTCCTTAATGAAGCTAGTTTTTTGCTTTACATTTTTTAAGACACAGATGAATTATACACAAGGGAACTCACATGTATGATTTAGTCTACCCTTGCAAACCCTGTCTGGAACTGAGTAGAAAAGGGATTTACAAAAGAGGAGTGATAATATGTAAAGAGGACACCTTTATGGAGAACAGATGCAAAGTTGTGTGCAAGAGGCACCTTGACTGGAAGGAATAAGGAAGAGATGCCCAAAATAGGAACACTGGGCAAAGGCATTGTGCCCACCTCTGAGAGAAATTCTCCTTTCCCCAATGGGAAATATTACACCACACTTCAACCCCACTAACTGCTCTCTAGCGCAATGGGGGATTCAAGCCACTCACACCCCCACCACTTACAAAGAACTTCAAAGAAATAAAGTGCTCTTCAGTCAACTGCCCTTTCTTACCTCTTTACTTCAGCCTCACCAGATTTCTTCAACAAACTCCCATATATAACCCCTTACAGAGAAAAGAAGGAGGAGTGGGGGGTGGGGGGGCAGGAGAGTGGAAAGATAAATCTCTTGGAAATTATCAGTAAATAAAAGAATATGAACAAAAAAAGCAGAAAACAAAGACAGTGGCCCTGTCCATTCCATACATTTTGTCCTGTAGCTTTCAGAAACTAAACATTCAGAGAAATAAAAACAGAAGTAAAACTGTACCTTCCCCCCATGAGTGAAATTATAATTAACATTAAATATATACTAAGTAGTTTGCAGCAATAAATCATGGCCACTCCTTGTTAAAGGAGATAAGTTATCCCTATATCTTTTGGGGGGTTTCCCTTGGCCCTCACTGAATTCTTCCCTCTAGATTATTTACTCCACACTACCAATGCCTTCACCCCTCAAAAGACTATTGCAAAAGTTTCAGCCCCAATGACCTGGATTCCAACAGAAGCATTTGCCTACATAGTAAAGTAGCTGAAATATTCCCTTCCCATGTTAATGCCAGCTGCATTTTCCTTTCCTCACCTTCCTTCCACCAATTTGGTTTGGTTCTCTGTGACAGGTGGGAAAGAGAGTCCCATCCTGTCCTAGCACATGATGACACT
Source organism: Furipterus horrens (assembly GCF_987537825.1). Classification (NCBI taxonomy): domain Eukaryota; kingdom Metazoa; phylum Chordata; class Mammalia; order Chiroptera; family Furipteridae; genus Furipterus; species Furipterus horrens. Next base: position 23,057,900 of record NW_028327174.1, read on the forward strand.
AAGAGTGCTAAAAAATGAGGGAAGAAAATAAGGCGAGTAGAAGAACTGAGCAAACAACCAAAGGAGGACAAAATAATATTTGCTGATTGGGAAATGAAAATGGAAGAGCAATCTGTAAATGCAGATAAGAGCCACAGTTAATTTTCAGAGAAAATTATGTTTAAAACGCCAAAATGGTTAAACTGAAAACATCTCCAAAAAGCTGAACCGATGCTGAATAGTTGTCCTCCCCTCTACCATAGCAGCAGAGTTCTGGCTCAGACCCACCTTATCTCCCAAAAAGAATGAGCCAATGGACCTTGATTTGACATAGCATTATTTACCAATTCCCAAATGTTTTCAATTCCATCACCCTGCTGCAGTATTCTACTCCACCCAGCCCAGGCCTCTTATTTCACTAGGGTTTTACTGTCACCTTCCGGCACTACTACCATCATGCCTATCCTAGATGGGAAACAAGGATCGCCAGAAGTAAAAACTGAAGAGATAAAAGGACAAGGAAGAGCTCAAAGGACAAAATTAGCACCGTTGAGTAAAACCTGCAAAGTCATGACTGCCAAGCAATATTAGAGATCTCTTCTACGTGAAAATGTGGCCTCCCCGGTCTCAGACTGAATTGACAAGAACAGAAAACAATTTAGGGCCCGAAGGTGGGATTAGCATTGCATTTCTCAGATAGAAAGGTAAATCTGAGTTTGAAACCTTCCCCTGTAAATATCGTGACCTCACCTTCCAGCCAGATGATTTTAAATTAGCAAGGGGTGCACATGGTTGATGGTATAGGGACAGGACACAGGGGACTGCGTACAATCAATAATAATAATAACATAAAAAGAACAATAATAAAAGAATTAGGAAAAAAACAACAAGAAGAAAGAGGAAGAATGAGACAGGAAAGAGGGGTTATCTTCGGCAGCATCTTGCGGTGGCTTCTCTGACAGAGAAAGAAAAAAAGAGGATATATATCTATATACAGGCAAGAGGGGAAAGGATGGGCTGGGACTGCTCTTTCCCCCCTGCCAGACTCCATCATCCAGCCCTGGGCTGAGAGTCACGCTCTGTGATGCACTAAGTGATCAAGTCCCAGTCGAAGTCATCAGGGATCTCCTCATTGGCACCAGGAGGTGGAACCGGTGGCCGAGGGACCATATGATGTGCTGTCAGGAAGAGAGAAAGAGATTAAAAGGCGAGTGGATGGGAAGCTATTTTATCTGTTAGATGGGCAGTGTTCAGCCCCCCTAAACACCATGAGGAATGTCTGGTGACACTATTGTCCTTATCAGCCCCGAGTTATTTTCGTTGATAGCTATTACTTCAGTGAGGCCCAGGAAATAACATGGAACAAAGTAGGTCCCATGCCAATATGATAGTTTACAGCCATTAACACTTATACTACGAAGATTATGTAATAATGGCAAACAACATACAGATGTACTATTTTGAAATAGCAGTACAAAAATTTGTATATGTATTACATAGATAAGGAATACACAGACAAAATTCAGATGTCACCTCCAAAACTGAAAACACTTGTGGTTCAGCAGGATATTAGTAATTTTTCTAAAATGTATTTAAAGGTGAAGGATCTGATCATTTTGTACTATTTAAGATAATTTTAGGTCTCCCCTGGTGCTACTACCATCACAGATAGTTCAATTCCAGACCCCTGATACTAGAGGTCAGGCGACAGGAAAGCAGACATGGGCACAAGGCAGGTATGTTTTATGTTTTGCATGCCATGCTCATTTTATTTGCCTGAGTGTATCTCTCACCTAGCTTCCAAAGCTAGACATAAATGGTCTAGGGATCTATCTTTTGTTTACATTCATGCTTTTACTTCCTTTCATTATTGCAGGTACCAGATAATTTTATTTATTTTATCCTTACCAGAGGACAATTTTCATTGCTTTTTAGAGAAAGCAGAAGAGAGAGAGAAAAAGATCAATGCAAGAGAGAAGCATTGATTAGTTGCCTCCCCTGATGCCCAGATGGGGGATCATATGTGCCTGGACTGGAGATCGTATGCACCCAGACCAGGAACCGAACCCACAACCCAGGTATGTGCCCTGACCGGTAATCCTGCAACCTTTTGGTTTTGTGAGGACGCTCCAACCAACTGAGCCACACCAGCCAGGGCATACCAGATAATTTTAAAGTAAACCTGTCTCATTTAGTCTCCCATGACATACACATTACTAGGAGGTGTCCCACATTCCCGCCTTTAGAACCATGAAGGCTCACCCTTGCCAGGAGGTACAGAGAATGCAGGCCAAGAGACCGAAGAAAGTGGAACAACTGGTCAGAGAAGGGACTACTTAGCTGACACTAAAACAAGCTTCCTGGCTCTTACCTGGGCGATTGTATCCTGCTGAGTCCTGGGTGGGGATTGGGTACAATGGTGAAGGGCCAGAGTAGAGGTGGGGGGCTTGTGGGTGCCCATAAGAGTTCACTGCCAAACAAAACAAGAATTACTTGAAGGGATCATTCTGCTCTGTTCTGTAGCCCCCACAGGCACGAAGGCTTTCTGCAGAAGCTATCAGTCCTCACCACTTAGGGTAAAAAGGACCTGGGACTAGAATTGTGAAAAACATAGTTATTAGATAGGCAATATAAACACAGGATCATTGAATCTTTCATGTCACTGATTTGATGATCACACAATGGTAGAGAATCAAGACTTCATCTGGTATCATTCAGATAGGATTTACTTAGACACAAATTTAGAATGGAGACTTTCTCCTCCCTTTTCTTATGTAATTCTGGTCTTCCACATCAAGGAATCATATGGTCTATTTTCTTTGGCATTCTTCAGTATACAACTTTACCAACAAATGTTCAGTCAATGTGGTGAACAAACTAGTCCTGCTGCTCAGTTTGTATCATTGCTCATTAGATGATTTTTCTCAATTCTCTCCTGCCCTTCTCCTCCCCATCCCTTTTTGTCAGTCTACACCTCCTTGGCCACTTGCTTTGTTCATACCTTGGTTCAGAGCTGGCTCCTGTTTGCCACTTGTGAGGGCACAGGAGTCAGCAATACGGGCAGGGGCCGGTGGCCGGTGGGAGCCCCCCTGGGGGGGCATGTGACCAGTCTGAGTAAGGAAGTGGTTGAGGGAGTCGCACAGATTGGCAATGTGATGCTGGTCCAGGCTCCAGTTCTTCTGCTCTGCCTGTCGCAGACTCTCCATCAGTTCTACAGAGAAGCAAGGAGCACTATCCTTACAGAGGGCCCAGAGCCCCTGTAGGATCTACTGCATCTCAGTGTTCCAACCACATCATAACTCACCACCACTGATTAAATGCTACCCATTATAACTGGTATCCATTAGAGCTCTTCATTTTCAAACTCTCATTCTATTTGTTACTAAATTTGTATCATAATTTTGATCTTATTGATGAACAAAACAAAATTTCAAAGTAGCTGAGGAAATTATCCATGGTCACATTGTCAGTAAATGGTGACAAAAATATAAAATAGTCCTGGCTGGAGTGGCTCAGTGGACTGAGTGCTGGCCTGCAAACCAAAGAGTCGCACATTCGATTCCCAGCCAGGGCACAGTCCAGGGTTGTGGGCCAGGTCCCCAGTTGGGGGCATGCAAGAGGCAACCACACATTAATGTTTCTCTCCCTCTTTCTCCCTCCCTCCCCTCTCTCTTAAAAAAAAAAAAAAAAAAAAAGGGTCCAAGGCTTCTGAATTCCTGAGGGCCTTCCCTCTCCCAGAGACAGAACTGCCTAGGATAAACTACTGTCACGTTTTGAGATGAGGCTAAATTTATGAAGCTTAATTTGCAAACCATATCAATATCATCCATCCTGTGAAACATGAAGGGAAAACAATGAAACTGTCAATTCTCAAACTTAACTTAACCATCCCTTCTGGTTCTGGTTTCTCACTAACCTGAGAATTGTGACTGCTCAATGCTGGACCAATTGAGCCGATTCACCATCTTGAAGCTTTCCTTTAAGGAATCGATATTAGAGCACCAGTCAGGAGGAAAGGCTGTAAAGGGGAGGACAAATTGGGGAATAAGAGAGAGTCCAGTATAAGAGGGCACCCAACTCACAGCAAACTGACTACATGTAGGTTCTTGCATCTACACAGGTTATCGATTGCATTACCCAGATAATTATAGATTCTCCCTCCCTGGAGATTTAGGACTAGTAAAGCTATCTATGCATTAGGTAGTGACAGCCTAGCTCATAAGCAGGAGAAAACGTAAAACAATCCCAATTTATCCACAATTTCTATAACACAAGGCTCAAAGCAGCAACTTCTATTAGCCCAGATGAGCTTCATGGAGGAGACAGATGAAAAGACTCAATATTAACTTCCTCACCAGTAGTACCTCCGTGCCTGGGCCAGAACAAGGAGGTCATTCACCTCGCTCTAGCATCTCGCTGCACCCTCCTTACTCACCAAAACCAGTACTGTTGATAGGAGCCTGGCCCTGTGCCTGTGGCTGTGGCGGCGGCGGCTGCTGGCCAGGGTGGGAGTGGGGATGGTGCTGATGCGGGTGGTAGCCTCCATGCTGCAGCGGGGGTGGGTGCATGGCCATCAGAGAGGCAGGCCCATAGCCTTCAGCCCCAGCTTGCTTCCCCCCTGGTGCAGTACACCCATCTGGGCTCGGGGTGTGCAGTGGAGGAGCACCCACTACAGTTGAAGGGCCCTGGGCTGATGCCTGCTGCTGTTGGGGCTGTGACGGTTGGGGCTGTGGCTGTGGTGACTGCTGCTGTTGTTGAGGTGGCGGCTGCTGCTGCTGGTACATGTAGTAGTTGTTAGAGGGTGGCATGTCCCCCAGGAGAGACGAAAAGCCTGCAGAGTAGGAGGAAGCAGGCAAGTCACTTGGGCAGTGCATTTTTCACTCACCAGGATTTCCACTGAGCTGTGGTGGGTAGCCTCAGACAGAAACCACAGGCTTCAAAGGGCAAGGGTGTTCTGGGACAGCAGGCATCCCATTGGTAGGTAAAACAGAGAGGGAGAGCCCTGACAGCGTGGTGACCGCTGATTTTTTAACAGAAGGTCAGCATGCACCTTTTTATGCAATTTTACAAAGATTTGGGTGTAGGCCTGTAATCACAGTATCAAAAGACTCCACACATCAGGTAAAGTTTTAAAAGTAAATCATAAAGAAAACATAGCCATTGGGCGTCCATTCTCTCCTCTCTCACCACCTTTTCTTGTATTCACTACCAACAAATGGAGCTTCAGAAAACAACTAGAGCTTGAGGCCTGGAGTTTTCAGGCACCATTAAACTTCAGTGAACACTTGGCCTTCTGCATCAATTTAACTTTTTACTTTGTTTCTGAGAGCCCCTCCATGTTCCTCTCTTCCAATCAACCAATCACCTGAGTTGGACTCCTTCCCCATGCAAATGCTACCGTCTTGGAACACAACTCTAGATATGAATCCCCTGGGTTATAAAAGAAGAAATTAATGACAATTAAAATGAATTTTCTAAAAAGTGACTCCTAATTACTTTCAATCACTCTATTCATCTCCTGCTGTCTATATGGGGCCACAATATAGAACAAGATCTGATGACTCACCTGAAGTCTTGACTTCACCCCTATCTCTAACTTCTTTAAAAATAAAACAGCCCTGGCCTGTGTGGCTCAGTTGGCTGGAGTGTCATCATGGAAACCGGAAGTTTGCAGGTTCAATTCCTGGTCAGGGCACATGCCTAGATTACCGGTTTTGTACCAGGTTTCTGGGAATTGCATCAAATTAGTCCAATTTTTTAAAAAAGGAAAAAGTTGAGCGGTAATTGAAACAAACCTAGCAGGATACTGGTAACTAAGTTGAGATATGGAAACATGAAGGTTTATAACCCTATTTTCTCTATTTTTGCATCTGTTTTCAAATTTTTCCTAGTAAAAAAGTAACATAAATATAAATAATCAAAAAATAAAATCAAATTGTTTTGAGGAAAAAAACCACAATGACTTTTTTTTTTTTTTTTTTGGACTGACTCCTAAGGAAAGAGAACTGCTGTCCCCTAGTGGTCATTGCCTAAATGACTTGCTTGCAGCAATAAAATCACTGCCTTTCCTTCTAGAAAGGGGATTCTTCCAACTCACTTTCTGAAGCTAATAACCCAGACCACCTGCTGAAATAGCTGTCCTTCAGAACTAAGCCAGAAGAGCTCGACTCCAAACAGGTTTGGTTCATGACATGCTTCCCCCGACCAGTGATCAACCTCTCCTTGTGTCAAAAATAAGAAAGGAGAAAAGAGAATGTCACCACCTGTTCAAAAACATAAAGACGACCGAGCTCCCACCCAAACCCCAGACTCACCATGCTGAGAGGAGGAGGAGGACTTCTCCAGCATGGATTTGTAGAGGTTGCGGAAGGACCAGCTCAGATCCTGAAAATTGATCTCTGAGTAGGAGAATTTGAAGTCATGGTTGGTGTTGTATAAAGGAGGGGGACCCTCAGCACTTTCTCGGCCTGGAGCCCCTGCAGCCACTGCTCCGCCATCCACAGACCCTGTGCCCTGCAGACAAAGGTAAGAAAGACTTGATCCATGTCCTACATGAGGAACCAATACTACCCTTTAATGGCCCCCATGCTCTCCTGCCTGTCTTCATCCTCTACCAACTTTTCAGTGAAAGAGCATCATTTTCTTCTTTTCATATACGTTCTTATTTTGATGTAGCCTCTTGCCCTTTCCGTATGCTACATCCATGCACTTCTCTTATAAGCTTTCTTGTCCCCCTTCTTCTTATCCTTTTTTTCTAATCTTTCTCAAATTTCTGTTCTCATTCTCTCACTCCCACCTTTCCTTCTCTCTCTCAGCTTCCCTTTTGCTTTCCCCTTCTTTGCCAATTTATCTGCCTACTGTATCACAGATACTCGATACCTAATTTTGAACCAACAGATATATGACCCTATTCAACCACCTGTCCACCATTCACCCTGCCACCAACCCACCCACCCAACCATTCATCTGCTTCTATGCCTCTTGCAACCTCTACTTCCTACCTGGCTGTAGCTGGCAATAGATGTGGGGCTCTGAAGTGTTATCTGAGGATTCCCCTCAGGAGGCAGTGAGGTTTCTCCACTCCCTGGAACACCTCCCCGGGGGCTCTTGCTTGCCTCCTGTTCTGGTGAGTCCTGGGAGAGCTGAGGGTAGTGAAAGAAGAGATATCCAAAAGCAGAAGCTAAACCTCCTCCCAAGACCCATGGTTTCACCTCTGCTGGTACTCGCCCTTTGCCCCAGATATATGAAAGGACTGAAAACACAGGAGAATGGGGAAGAAGCAGCCAGCTCAGACATAACTTACATCATCATCAGGAGGGTGTCTTCTCTTTCGGGAGATGTCAGGACAGGTGTCGATTGTCCAGTAAGAGCCCTAGAAGGAGAAGCAGCATGACAGAAAATAAAATCATTATAGCTGAAAGTTCTCACCTTTGGAAAAGTAGATATTTTAGAGGATTTTCTCATAAAATAACAGTTATATTAAGACAAATGACTAGGAAGAAAAAGAAAAAGAAAAGAAAAATGACTGGGAATTCACAGAGGCCTGAGGATACTGGCTATTTCTGAGGAGTCAATTTGTCCTACAAGTTCTCTGAGTGTATCAGACATACCCCTTGTGGTACAATCACAGACTTAAGATTTTTTCTGGAGAGGCAGGACAATGGTATCTAGTTCAAAGAGCTGACAATGCCAGACACAACCCTGCCCTTGTGCATGATCTGAGGCAACTCCCTCGGACTTTAGTGTCCACATCTGTCAGATGAAGAGAATGATTTATCCTGTCTCTCCTTTGAAGATAAAAGTCATGAGATTTGTGTATAGAAAAGTTCCCACAGAGGTTATTAAGATCACCTTTTAAATCTAGAAAGTGTGCCACACAGAAAAAAAACAGGGCAGCAAAGTCAACCTTAACACCAGTATTCCTATTTTTAAACGAAGATTTCACAATCTTCCTTAGTCACTCATTTTAGTGGGGACCCATAGCTTGATTACCACACTCTTCCATTGAGAAAAAATAAAGCTGCTTGTCTAATTAGCATAATTTCCTCTTCTGGGTAATTAAAACAACCTCAAGACTCTGGGCTGTCAACTACTTCTCTCTTCTTCCTGTTCCTCCCTTCAGCGCTTACAGAAAGCAATATCTCACCTTCCCAGGGTCATCCCGAGGTCTGGGCACCTTCCGGAAACACTTGTTGAGAGAAAGGTTGTGCCGAATTGAATTCTGGGGAAGCAAAGAAGCAAGTTAGATTTAAGCATTGTACAAAGCAGAGCCTTTTCCCATAGGACAAAGAAGGATACAAAAGGACATAGCAAAAAATTAAGGTCACGTATCAGGGTAAACTTAGCACCTCTCAACTCTACTGATGTAGGAGATTACCTATCAGACAGCAAGAGCAATGAACTAAAAAGAATGCAGAAATTGTACTGATGAGCAGTAATGACTATAAATGTGACCACCAGGTACTTCTGGAAAGCTGATTACAGTATATAGTTTTCAATCTTTCCACCCAACTGACAACAGATATATAAATGCCTCAAAATCACATCTGCCCACTTCTTATATCCTTCTGTCATAATAGCACAATATTCTAAAACTATTTATAAAAATAATAACAAATATAAATTATGAGAAAAACAAAAGCACGGTTCACCTTTGTTTTCTCAACAGCCCATAGAATGGTCACACTAGGAGAAAAGAAATATTGTCGTGTAAATTGTTGCAGGTTTTGGTAGCTAGCAGGGATGTATTCATAGAGGAAAAAACTAAATGCGGCTCAGTTGGTTGGAGCATCATACTGTACACCAAAAGTTTGCAGGTCTGATTCCCAACCAGGGCACAAACCTACGTTGTGGGTTCCATTCCCAATTTGGACAATGGATGTTTTTCTCTCTCTCTCCCTCTCTTCCTCTTTAAACATATCGTCAGGTGTAGTCTTCAGCTCATAGAGTGAGAGAACTACATTAAATCCTCATTCTACTCTGCAACTGGCAAATAAATTGCCCCTCAAAAAGACTGAGAACATCAGCGTTCCTTCTTTACTTGGAAGAGGAGTCCCTTTCTTTTTTTATCTCCAGCCAAAAGACTCATCCTCTCATTACTTGCTTGGTGGATGAGTTGTTGGTGAAGGACCTAATTATACTATTTTTTCCTAGTATACAAATTCTTAGAAGATAATAACTATGTGTGATGGAACTTTAGAAATGTGATGAAATTCCTACCAGCAGGTAGGAAGGAGTAATGCTATGCCTAGCTAGCACAGTGACTTGAACATAGTAGAGTGGCAAAAAATATTTGTAAAATGAATATATCTTCTTTTTGAGGAATCATAAGAGGGTCTATGGTGAGCACCAGCATCCTGCCATCCCCATAACTATACTAGAGGCTGGGTATCACTGGAGTTTCCCTGGTGCACCTGGGGAAAGTATATACTACATGTCTGACCCAGGTCGGAGTGAACTGGACCAGATTACACAAAGAAACAAAAGCAGAGGACAAGGTTGTCAAAGGCTGGAAATAATCCTTCATTATGGAAGCTGTCCCACCTTCCAGCCAATGCCAGCATTCTTGTAATAGGGGAAGTTATCACAGATCCAGCGGTAAATCTCACTGAGGGTCATCTTCTTGGCTGGAGAGGAATTGATGGCATAGGTGATGAGGGTGGCGTAGCTGTATCGTGGTTTGCCATCCTGGTGGACTGCTGCCTCATCTTTGCTCAGGGTGGCATTAGGATCTGTGGGCGAGCCTGGTGGACACTTGCGGCTGCCCCCTGGAGGCCCCGCCTGGGAGGCACTCCCAAGCTTCTCGATGGTAGCTCGGAGAGTCAGCTGGGGGAGCCAGTCTATCGAAGTGAGGCTACTCTCTAGGTCAGAAGCCATGGTTCTTCTTGGTTCTGCACAGAAGTGGACAAAGGGAAGAGAACAAAGGGAACAGAAAGACAAAATAGATGAGTGTTACCTCTGGTTATGACAGCAAGTAATACTTGAACCTAGTGGTTTAAGGGAGGTAGCTTTTCTTTCTTCTATAATTCCCTTAGACTTCTCTATGAGACAGTCCTCAAGCACATGGTCCTAGAACCCTCAAATGGGTCTATCACCAATTATCTACCAGATGACAGACTGGTACTTATTCTATATCTTAATGTGGGACATGACCAAGAGGTCTCTCCCTTTATGCAAGACTAAGAGAGAGATCAAACCTCCCACCCAATTGAGCTATTCCTTCTATTTTCCTTACTGAAAGTCCTACAGTGTAACATTTTAAAACTATGTACAAATAATTTTGAAAGATACACTTAAGCCCTGGCTGGTGTGGCTCAGTGGATTGAGCACTGGCCAGTGAACCAAGGGGCCACCGGTTCAATTCCCAGTCAGGGCACATGCCTGCATTGCAGGCCAGGTCCCCAGTTGGGGGGCAAGCAAGAGGCAACCACACACTAATGTTTCTTTCCGTCTCTTTATCCCTCCCATCCCCTCTCTCTAAAAATAAATAAATAAAATCTTTTTTAAAAGTAAAAGAAAAAAATTTATTTAAAAAAAAGATACGCTTAGATAGCAGGAAAAATCTGACAAATTTTATTCTTCAATTATGTGACACTTGTTATAATTTACTTACTATATCTACAGATAGCAAGCACAAGTGAACATGTAAAGTAAAACAGTCTAAACAGAAATATACACTAACGAAGCACACACCAACACTTTAAAGATGTTTTATATTAACTATATTTAAGCACGCGCCCGTTTCAATCTACATACATGTCCAAGTGAGACATAGTAGATATATACTAAGTGTAAGTTACATATGATTACCTGCAAAGAACAGTTGTAAGACAGACCTAAACAGTGGCCCACAAACAGGGGTCACCATTATCTATAGGGCAAAGGTTACCAACAGAGCACAAAGTCACACACAGAGGTAACAGATCCTGAGTACAGCTGCCCTCACACCTTGAAAGCTACCCCTTTGCAAGCTCCCGCCCACAGACACCTACGCCAGGAAGAAGTCATCAACAAGGACCTCCCACCTCTCAGCCTGCTGGGCTTCACTGGGCCAGGGAAACACCCAGCTGAGTGCGCACCGGTAACAATCAGATAGCCTGGCTAAAAATAGCCACTCTGGGGCTAAGAACTGGCTCTCCTTCTCCCGCCCCCCTCTCTCCTTCCTTTCCAGCCAGGCACGCAAGCTCGCTGCACCTCCATGCAAACTCCTGGCGCTGCCACAGCGCCCACGCCTGATGTTTGCACGCCCTGCTGCCACCCACACAGCCTGGGCGCTCTTTCTGGCAGAGAGGTGTAGCTAGAGTGACGTTTTGGTGGGGGAAGGAGAAGAACGATGGGTGACATCTGTACTGCAGGGTCTAGAAAGGCTGGCAGCAACCGCTTGGTAGCCATTTGGCACTCCCCTAGAGCTGATGCCAGCAGCCCCTGAGCACTTGCTGCCTAACAGATTTGTGCCTGCACAGCCTCCAGATTCCAACTTGTATTTCCCTCCTATCCCTGCAGACAGTCCCACCAGGGCATTTCTCTAGCGTGCCTCAGATTTCGGAATCCTGGACAGAAAAGTATTGTGTATGTAATCAAAATTTATACACAGGTACTATGCACAAGCATGTACATACAGCTACACCCAAATGCACTCGCTTCACCATTCAAAGCTCTACCCCAGCTATGGCTGCCTACCCCTCTCCTGACTCGACACATCTTTCAGGCTCAGTCACTGCTAGTCAGTGACTTCTCCCCTTCACGCTTACCTTTCTCCTAAGGATCAGCATTCATGCTCATCTCCCTTCCCCCCACCTACACAATCTTCCCACATATACACAAGTATTCTGCCCCGAGCTCCTCACCAGCAACACGCCCACCCCACAGGCTGAAGGAAACACCTTAGTGCCTCAGGGGCCTGGGGAGCCAGAGGCCTGACTGAAACCCAAGAATTGCGTGACAGGAGAAAGGCAGCGGCCAGGGGGTACGAAGAGTGTCATAGAGGGGTTTTCCTTTTATCCTTATCTCCTCCCCCACCACCCTCCTTTTCATCCTACCACCTTGGAAACTTAGAAACTAACAGGGATACTCAATCATTCCAGGAAGTCTCAGACCTCCTAGCGCCATACCAAGTCAAAACAGCACAGTTTCTGGGGTAAAGCAAGGCTCTCTGGGCAGTAACCGGGTGCCATCGCTGGGTTATCCCAGCTGGACAATAACACGACAATGAGCAGGTTCTCTATGACCAGAAGAGGAGGTCTGTAAAGAAGTTTTATCTATCTCTTGTGACCTCCTGCTAAAGATTCCTAGGAAATCTCAAGAACACAGAAGCCTCCATTGGATATTTTATCTGAAACTCACCCCTCAGTGGACAAGAGCATGAGAGTAGATTTCAAGAGGTGAGAAGGCTCACAGAACCCACTTGGCACATGCCAATCACTGTGACTTCTGGAAAGGGAAGCGCTCTCAGCCTTTTGCTAGTTCTATGCCCTTCCGTATCCTCACCCAAGCACCAGGTTAGGACACGGAGGTTAAATTTAACCTTTCTCCAGCACCCTCCCAGTCAGCCCTCCAGACACCGCCCAGCACTCAAAATATATTCCCGTCTTACCAGCTACCAGCTCACAGCAAAAGGTCCTTCTGATCTTTCAGCACCATTCTCCTTCAACCCATCCCACTTCCTCAGGCCCATCACTTCCCCATTCTTGAAGGGCAGCCCAGTGCAGAAAAGCTCAAAGACCGATGTTCCTCTGTTCCACTCCCAACCTTGACACTGACTCACTGAACGTCCCTAACCACCCCTTGCTCCCTGAAGTTTTGATGCCTCAGTTTCCCTTGTCAATAAAAGGGATGAAATCATAAACACTGCCAAAAGCTTCATCCCTGGAGGGAAGTGAATGAAGCTTAATGAGCTTGTGGCTGCCACACATTCCACGCTCCCCAAAATAATGGCATGAGGCTAATGTTCAGGGCTATTATTAGAAAGGCAAACAAGAGGTACTTCCATTTCTCAAACCAACCAACCTAGTTACCCAGACCTCTCTCTCCAGGTGGGCCTCGTGCCACTGGGCTTGGGCAGAACCTGAGTCAGGCCACATTCTTCTCTGCGAGCTGGAAGACTGAAAGGAAATACCCATAGAAACTGGGAAAGGCAGCCAAAGGGCAGGCTCCATCACATCCACAGGACGTCTAATGAAGACTACAGTACTGGGAGAAAGGCAGAGAAAAACAGAAAGACATTCTGTTGGAGTAGAAGACTGATCCCGGATGAGTCTTGTAAGATCCAAAATTATAAGCACAGTTTTCTTCCCATTTTATCTGCAAGGCCAGTAATTGTTCTCTGCATGGCGCCAAGGTCAGGTATTAAGGAGTGATAACTTCCTGCTTTGTACATAATGCCAACCCTAGCAGAGCAGTGGCTAAGTTAACCATATTACCAATTACCAGTCAGGCTGCCTTGGTTTCAGTCCTGGCTCCACTACCTACTGGCTGTGCAACCTCAGGCAAATTACTTAACCTTTGTGTGTTGTAGTTTCTTCATCTATAAACTAGAGATGATAACTGTACCTACATAGGGTTCATGTGAGAATTACCTTGAATTGATATTCTTAAGGCACTTAGTAAGTGTAACTATTAGTATTTTTGAATAGGGGAAAAGAGTATTAGATATTAAAAATTAGAAAACTGACAGATTACAGAGGTAAGACTAGAAGCAGAAAGCTTGTGATGGTTTGTACTGCAAAGCCTGCCCTGAATTTGAAATAGTTTTCAGGATGTCAGAATCTCAAGCACTTTTTTGGGGGACAGTATCACTCCAGTACTGACTAGTACCAGGACCAACTAAACTCCAAGGATGAAGAAATGAAGGAATATCATCTCTTATTTTTCAGGGGGAGACATGATCTGGAAAATAGCACTCTCGAAACCACGGTTAAGTCAGCCCCACAGCATGTGCTTCTGATACCACAGAGGCAAGGAGAATCAGAGAAACTCAGAGCAAGGAGGGCCAATGAAGCTGTGTGGTGGTAGTACACCTACAGGTGTTGTGATGCTGTTCACTCTGAGCCATCAACAAGTTGCAGTCCAGCATCTGGTAGAGTACTTTGTAGGAAACAGACTGTTGTTACGCCAAAGCTGTCTCTTTTCCAAAAGCTAAGAAGGGGTTTCTAGGGTTAAGAGCCAAAGATTCTCATGCTTTTGAGACCAGAGATACCAGAAACGAAGCTCTCTTATTAATAAGTCCTAGAAGAAACAGTTTCAGCCTGAGGCTGGGATGTCCTGCTCCTTGGGGTGACTTTCAGGCAGCCATTCATAATGGCTCCCACTGGCCAGGGGAGGACAAGCCTTTCTTCCGGCCTGGACATCTTTACCAGGACCCTCCCCAGGTCCTTGAAAAGGGGAACCTACTTTTAGAGGCCTACCAGAAACATACAATTCTAGGTAATTGATTGAAGGCTTGGTCTGAAAAGCACACATGCACATGTACCTGTCTCCAAAAACACACCCACTCAGAACACAGAGCCACACTCACCTGAATTAAGAAACATATGCACATCATTCTAAAGCTCGGCCATACAAACCTGGATTACAGCCGTCTCCCATACTCCTACACCTCTAACAGACAGTTTCCAGGACCAAGTGGTTGTACTTAGGGGCACAGGCAGCCCATCAATGGACCAGACAAAGAAGGAAGAAACATAAAAACCCAAAGAGATAAAGCCTCCCACTTGGCCTTGCTGTGGGGTATAATACCCCTTACAGAAGATAATTTCCTAATAGCAAGGCAGGAAGGCAGGCACCCAGTTAGTGATCCCAGGTTGAAAGGCAGAGCTCCTACTAAACACCAGCCTGGGCTCAGCAAGGATTTCCCAGCATCAGCATCTTTTTCCTGAATTTTCTAAAGATTCTGGACTTTGATGATTCTTACTCCTATCTTACAAAGGAAAACTTAAATGCAAGGCTCCAGAGACCCAGAACTGAACAAGAAACAGGAAGGGAGATGCGATGACTGGGTGCTTTTAGGAAAGGGAAATCCTCAAAGGTCACATCTCCCTGGCCAACTTATTCAAAAGAAGGACTGGAAAGGGGCTGAGCAGGACACTCCTCTCTTCCTACGCAGGATCTGGTTTTTCAGCAAAGAACAAGAGTTGGACAGGGGCCTGGGACAGTGGTACAGGGTCAGCTTTAGTGAACAACTTCAACCCAGGAGTTTTCCCTACGCCCTTTCTTCTTGTCTCAGGACATGTGAAGTTCCCATGTTCCCTTTGGATTTTTTTTGGTAGAGGCATGCTTCCAGCCAGGCATGAGAATATCCCTACAGGAGACCTCTTGATGTCTGAGCTACAACGCATGGGGAGAGGCTGCTTTTCTTTCAAGGGAGCAATAATCACAGCGGTGGGAGAGAGCAGTTCTGGTGGACATAAAGCTGACTTAGGGTTACAGATAAGAAAATGGAATATCAATGAAAGCCATAAACAAGGCCAGGCCATGAAAAGCCACCACGACTTCAATGAGGGCCCACTCTCCAGGTGAGAAGGCCCACTGTCCAGGTGACACAGCCCCAGGCGGAGGGTGGTGTGGGAGTCCGGTTGGGATGTGTTGATGGTTGTTACACAGTATGGATGGATTCCGAAAAATGCGGGCGTTCTCTGATAGCCCTTTGCTGTCGGGATGAAAGCATACACTTCCCTAGGGACTTCAGATGAATCCCATCCTTTAGACCCCAAACACTAAGAAGCCCACTTCTCAAGAGTCTCTGCAACAAGATGCGGGTTTGAATGCATGAGCTCCTTCAGAACACACTTCTCTGAGGACTCTCTTGAGTTACCACTCTACCTTCCCCAGGAATGAAACCCAAGAGAGCCCCCGTCTCAGACCGCTACAGCCACTAGGGCCTCAGGCTGATGAAAAGTGAAAGAATGCACTTACCTGTCTCCAAGGTTCCCCCAGCAAAGGGAGGGAACCACCTGGTACTGGAGTTTGGGGTTGGAGGGATTCCCCTCTTCAAAGGCAGATGAAGGGTCTCATCCTCAGTGGCTCTTCCTGTATTTGGCTGAGCCTTCCAGGCTGGGGAGGGGATCTGGGTCCCCCGAGGCCCCCGAGGATGAGGAGAGGATGGAGGCCGAGGAGGGGGAGGAGGAGAAGGAGGTCCTACCTGGGGAAGGTGGCACACGCCCCACACCCTGCGGGTTACACAGGGGAGGAGGGGAGGAGCCTCTCCCGACCAGGAGTTGTCTCCTCCCCCTTGGGGGAGTCCCCCTCCCCCCCAAACTGGATCTCTCGGGAGTGGAGGGCTCCTTCGGTCCGCTGGAGATCGGAGCGGAGGGGCTCTGCCCTGTTCCACTGTCTAGGTACAAGGAAGTTGAGGGGGAGGTCCTCTCCTCTCCCGAGAGGCTGAACGCCGGCTCCTCTTCTTGCCCCGGAGTGTCCCCTGCTTCTGTGAGTACTGGAGAGGATGGGGGGCGCCCAGTCCTCAGGCTTACCCCCTTTTCCTTTGCCTCAAGAGTCCCGAAGTGCTGAGAGTGTGTTTGGAGGGGTGGAGGCACGCGGGGCGGGCTCACTCTGCTCCCTTAGAAAGGACCGTCCCCTTGTACTTCTGGAGGTCTGTTCCCGGGCCAGTGCAGGGATTTCCCTCCCCTCCAGGAAGGAGGCACTCGTCCCCTCTAGAGGTGTCTTCTTTCCCTCTCCCGGATGGTAAGGGTCTTCTCTTCCACGGGGAGAGGGGTGGCTCCTGTCCCCGCTCCCGCCTCCGCTTCTGGGGTGCCCGAGAGGGTGGGGTTTTCGGACTCCCAGCTCTCCCCGGCCGGCCTGGGCAGCACGGTCCGCGAGGCCGCGGCTCCGCAGCCCCGTCACTGGCTACTGTGGCGGCAGCACCTCCTCTAGCCCCGTCCCGTCCGGCCCGGCCCGCTCACTTCGCGCGTGGAGCTCCCCGCGCTGCCACCTCTCGGGCTCCGGCCAGTCCGGGCTCCCAGGGAGCCAGAAGGCGGACGGACAGTGTCAGGGCTCGGCTCGGGCTCGGCTGGGCTCCGCTGCAGGCCCCGGCTCCTCCCCGGCCTCCGCGCAGCACTCCGAGCCCCTCCCCCTCCCCCCGCCCGCCGGGCCGCCGCCTCCCGCGTGGGTTAAGGAGGAGCGGGTGGCGCCCAGCTGCGGGCCGCGCCGCTGGGGGACGCTGCGCCTGGGTAGCGGCGCCGCTGCACAGTCGCTCCTGGGAGACGCTGCCACTACCTATAGTCCCCGCGACTAGCGCCTCCCCTCGCTCCCTTCCAGCCGCCACCTGGACATCTCTCTCTGAGCAGCTCGCCATCCATCCACGGTGAGGACTGTTATGTATCCGGAGTTTCCCTCGTTCGCACCATACACGAACTGTCAGTTCCAATTTGACATTCATTCTAGTACGCTGACCTTTTTTCATTCTGTTGATTATGCAGAACATCTTCATTTTTATTTTCCGGGAATGTCTTTGATGGGCTTCTCTTTCCCCTGATATAGTTTATAAAGGGCTATGGGGATTAGGGTGAAATTAATACGTTACCATGATATCATCCTAGAGTTCAGTAAATGCTTGTTGAATAGAGTGTATAAAGGGAGAAATGAGCATGCAACTGAGAAAACTCTGAACTAAGCAACAGAAAGTCTAGCTTTCTAAGCTTGTGCAAGGCCCTTGTTCTGTGGAATCTCGGTCACCAAAGAGAGGACCTTGCCTACCCAATAGGGTATTTTAAAGATCCAATGAGATAATATATGTGGAAATGCTTTTTAAATTGTACAGTGTACAAAATATCACTGTTGTTTGGTTCCCTTGAAAATCTGATAATGTATCTTACAGGTCACAGAATGTAGAATCTTCTCATTCTCTGCCACGTTCAGAACCCGCCCAAAGATAGAAAATGCCACCAGGGAATCCACTTCACTTTTCCTCCTAGAGTCATATTGTTTCTCTGTAGATTCTTAGATGTTTCATCTCTGTCTCATTAAGCTTTTCAAAATATACTCTACTTTGTATCACATAAAATAATATGAAAGCAAAAATATCCATGAAATATTTGAATTGCTCAAAAAAAAAGGCTACGTATTCAAGATTACAGCTTGATGACTACATTTCATGGTTAGATATTAGTCTTTTGTCCTCTCACTAAATACATGACACTGTATATTATATAAATCATACATATATAAAATAACATTATATTTACAATGGTCCAGGCATTGAGCTTAGCACTCTGCATGTATTATTGCATTTAATTCTTCTAGAAGTCCCACAAGGCACTGCTATTATACCTATTTTGCAGATGAGAAAACTATGACTAAGAAATACTGACTGTGTCTAAGTTTACATAATTAGTAAGTAGCAAAGTCAGGACTTAAATATACAAATCCAAATAACTCTAAAGACCTGGCTCATACTTTATTCCATTGTTCAAAGCTGTCAGAATTAAAAGTCATCCTTAAACTTAAAGGAAGTGAGGGCTTATGGAGGCTTTTCTTTCTTCCACCCTTCCAATATCCAAGTATCCCTCCACCCCTTTGAAACATTAACAAATTTCCCACAGGCAAATAATTTGGCATCAAGTGTTTCTTGATACATGTTAGATATTTTATTATGCTTCTTTTTCAACCCTTTTTGACATTTTCTATGTATGTATATGAAATTTGGGGGGCAGGGGTAAAGGGGTAAAAGTACTAAAAATGGAAACACTAGGGAAAGATTAGACTTTCTGGAAATATAGAAAAATTGAAAGTTCAAGAAATTATTTGATATATAAGATATTTGCTGCAGCATTATTTGTAACTAAAACATTATAAATAACATCCATAATAGTGTAACTTAAACTATGGTACATCTACATAATAGAATACTACTTAGCTTTTAAAAGAGTAGTCATTGTATTTAACTCTGGAAGGTAGAATTAGTAAAGAACTGTTTGTCTTTTTATAGCTTTACCATTTAGATATTTTGCAATAGGCATATATTATTTTAAAGAACATGTATCGTCGGCAGCCGTCCGTCTCGAGAGACGATGGTGTAGCTTCTTAAGTGTCTATCTGCACCGCCGAGAATGGCTGTGCAGTCCGACTCGGGAGTGACACGGTATCTGTCTCCTCCCGTGTTGAATCGACATCTTGCGATGACGCTGGAGTGTCCTCTCCAGTGAAGCTGAAGCTACAGAGCCTGGGCAGGGTGATATGGAGGGTCTGCTGTTGCCCATGCAGCAGACCCCCCCTCTCTTCGCAGCTGAAGAATCCAAGGGAAAGACGGAGTCAATACAGCTTGGCTTCAGGTGCGCCGCAGGAGTTGCCGGTGTTGACTACAACGTCAAACCGCCTTAGGGACTCCGGCTCCGGATTTTCTGTCGGGGTTTACTCCCTTAGCCTTTCCCCTGAAGAGGTATGCCGCAAGGCAGCGGAGGTTTTTTGGAGTCAGAGTTTTCCTTCTCTGATGTGCCCTGACTGGAAGATCGAACCAGCGACACTTAGCTCGCAGGCCGACGCTCAATCCACTGAGCCAAACCAGCCAGGGCTTGTGTATATATATATATATATATATATATATATATATATGCAAACATTCCAATGAGAAAATCACTTTTAGAAGTCTATATAATATGATCATAGTTGCTTCTTAAAATATGTACGTGTATGTATATATATATGTTTATGTATATACATACACACAGATATACACCAAAGATGTGAGCTTAAAGATTACTTTAATTTACCTCATTTCTACTATATTTATAATTAACATTTGTATGCTTTATGTTATATAACTTTTAAATTAAAAAAACTGATAAACCTGGTTGGTTTTGTTTTTGTCCTAAGACAAGAGAAGCACTTGCATTCATTTTTTTCTTTACTTTCTATTGGGGGGGGGGCAATTTGAAACAAATAAAAATATAGGAATCAAAAGGGAAAGATGTACCCTTCTGTATAATAGAAAGCGTTATATAATTATTCATGAGTGTTAGTTGACCTTTAGCAAAGTGCTTCTTCATAATATTGGTAAGTAATACGGCACAATACACATTTTGGAAGCATTAAAGACCTGTGTATTATATGAAACCTAGTATAGTGGATAAGATTCATGTGTTCAAATCCCAGCTTTAAGACTTAATAACTGAGAACTTAAGTTATTAAACTGCTCTGTTACTTAGTATCTCATCAGTAAAATGGGGATAATAATAGTTCCTACTTCATAGTATTGTGGAGGGACTATGTGACTTCATGCATGTAATGCATTTAGGTAAGTGCATGAAGAAAGGGAAACCTAGAGATTGAAAGAGGCTTAAAACATATATCAACCAAATGCAATATATGTGGATCAAGAGACATATTTGTCAAATACAATGTGAACATTTGGGGGAAATCCTGATTTGAACAAATCAACTGGAACAAATATTATGAAGCAGTTTGTAAAATTTCAGTCCTGACTGTGGTGATATCAAGGAATTATTGTTATATTATACATGTGCTAATGAAATTGTGTTATTATTTAAGAATATCTTTTAAAGATGTATATGGAAGTATTTAATCATGAAATGCCTGAAATTTGCTTCAAAATAATCGAGTGATGGGGGAGAGAGGCATAGATGATAAAAGATTGGCCTATTGTTGCTTATTACAATGTGGGCTTCTTTTCTAAATACTATTCTATTTGTATATGAAGTGTTACAAAATAATTTGTTTTTAAAAGTGCTGGAACATAGTAAGGACAGTATAGTTAAGTGTTTACTATTATTATATACTTTGTACAATATTTATAATATACCTAATGTTTACATCTTTCAGATTACAACTGTTTTCATTTACACTGATATCTGGTACTCATACTAAACCCAGGAGGTAGGTATTGTGCCCATTTTACAAAAGAGAAGACTGAACCAGAGACAAGACTTCAAGGCCAGGAAATATACTCTTCACTCTGCCAGCTACAGGGGACCCATGGTAAAAGGATAGGAGGTACCCTCAGCCACCGACACAAAGTCCTTGGCTCACTGTGCATGGAAAGGTCGCAGGTTCAGTTCCTTGTGAGTGCCCATATCTAGATTGCATGGTTCCGTCCTGCAGTTGGGGCACTTGCAGGAGATATCCAATCAATGTTTTGAAGTTCTCTCTCTCTCTCTCTCTCTCTCTCTCTCTCTCTCTCTCTCTCTCTCTCTCTTCATTCCTCTCTTTCTCTGGAATCAATTTAAAAAAATTTTTTTCAGTATTTTAAAATGGCTCTAGTTAGACCTAATAGGGAGAGAATAAACAGAACATACAAAATGATTCACTTTAGTTATCAGACAAAATTTGACCTCATATTTACACATCAGAAAAATCCTAGCTGCTACTTTAAAAGGCAATCTCAGAAGAATATAACACAGCAGAAGGGTTTAAATCATAAGGGAAGTTATATCCACGGTTTGTATTTCCTGTACATAACTGTGTATTATTTTAAGTTTTATTAATTTAACTTTATATCCTCTACCTAACTTGTTTATTCTTGCTAAAAATAAGACTAAAACTAAGGCTAGGGGACAGAGATGAGAAACTATGTGGGGAGAGAGGTTGAGAAGTTGGATGTCACACGGCAGTTGTTTTGAGGCCCAGCCGCCCTACACTTCTGTTCCACCTTAAGAAGCTTTAGCCGCTCCCGTAGCTGAGCAGGCACTCAGCTCCTCCCACTCCCGTGTCAGCTCCGACCTGGGAACGTGGGGAAGAGGGGAGACGCACTGAATGGAAAGATTGGCGCTAGGGACTGTAGGGTCTCTCCTTCCCCCGACTCTACCCGCACCGGGAGGAACGGAACGTGTAAAGCACCGGGCATTGGGGTTTGGGTCTTTCCGGGAGGATTCAGGGTGGGAATGTGCTACAGAACTAGGGAGAAGGCGGGATGTGAGGGGTGGGGCTCACCTTGAGGTGAGGCAGAAACGGGACAGAACTGGGGCGTTTGACATAGGCAGCATGCACTGATCGCTGGTTAAAAAAAAAAAAAAAAGTAAGTTCACGAAGTCCGGACGCAGTTCTTCAAACCACGTCCAAAAGAGGGCCAAATTTTCATTCCCCGCCCCAATTCCCCTTCTTCGTTTTAATTGATTGGGTTTAAAGTAGGCTGGGTCCAAAGTTGCTTGTTGATTGGCTGCATAAGTAATCTATCAGGATGACGCAACTATTTGGGGAGGAAGTGAAGATTATTTTGGTACCTCCTACCCCAACTACTGATTGCTTGAGATTTGCAGTGATGTGAAACGAGGCATGGAAATGTCCACCAAAGAGAAGGGCCTATTGGCCATCCTCGCAGGGACGTTGTCTGGGGTGGGACTGGGAACAGGCAGCCGGACTCTCTTATTGTAGTGAAGGACCAAATTGATTGAAACCCGGAAATGAGTTTCGAAGGGTACTGCAGGAAAAAAAGGAAAATCCGAGACACCTTCCTTGCCCTCAAACAAGGTCATTTCCTGCATGGGATCGATAGTTTCCTGTTTACTCAATTAAGTCTGCGTGTATCCTGGCTTTCTGGAATATACGTGAAAATAAAATTCTTATGAACCTTTGGTTCCAGACTTCTCATTTACTAATGTCACTTAAAAGAACGAATGACAGCCCTGGCTTGTGTGGCTCAGTGGATTGAGTGCAGTCTGTGGATGGAAAGGGTGATGGTTCAGTTCCCGTCACGACATATACCTGGGTTGCAGAACGAGTTCGGCTGGGAGCCTGCGAGAGACAGTTGATGGATGTTTTTCTCACATCGATGTGTTTCTCCGTCTCCTTCCTCCTTTCCCCTCTCTCTAAAAATAAATAAATAATGAGAGAATGACAGGGAATGACACTGGGATGGCACTGGATCAGTGTTCAAGCATGTGGGCTCCTAAAGAAACCATTCATAAAATAATTGGGGAGGGTGGGTGGAAGTGAAGAGAACTGTAAACATGTGTCTGAAGGAAACGCATTAATCACATACAAAAACCTTGAGTGTATTTTACTCATCATTTTCTTTCTGGTGCCTGGCCGTGTCTGATACATAGTAGGTGATCTGAACCAAAGCAGAATGAGTACACTTATAAAGTATACTGGGCGAATACTAAACATGTCAGACCATTCATATGCCAATTTTATGATCCTGAAAAAATGTTCCACACTTAACCACCTGAGTTAATCCAGCTGTAAACTGAGATGTAGATATGCTTCCTACCTGCTAAAATGCTACCATTTTCTCCTTAACACCCCAAGGACTTTAAAATTGAAGGCACATTTCCTGTCAATCTGCCTTTCTGGAAAAATTGAAAACATAGATGGGTTAGATGAAAAGATCTTCTCTTCTACAAGCAGTGAATGAAAGTCTTTAATCTACAATCTGAGATTCAAAAACAGGAAGGACTTAAATAATTAAATATTGAGAGATACCATCTGTACTATAAATTATGGAATCACTTGCTTCCCAGCAGAAATGTACATGTTTTTCCAAGTCCAGATTTTTTCTTATAGCTAGATTTAAGTAATGCTTAAATATGGTATAAAAACTGCTCTGAAACTGAGCGAGCAGTGCAAGAACTTCCCATTAGCATGTGGACAAAAAGGGGGCCACGTACTAAACCCGACAAGCTCAGAGGTGTCTAAATGGTGACTTTACAAACTCAGATCAAAAGTAACCACTTAGGATGGTCTGAAATGAAAACTAAACTAAAAGTGAGTCATGGTGAGTAGTCACGTCCTAGGCCCGTATCTTCCTTGACAAAGGTCAGTCTTTACCTTAACTGAGCCTGTCTATTGTCTTTTTGCATCTAAAATAGCATACTTTTGGAATGTCAGAGTAATTCCTTTTGCCAGACTCGCTCAGGGCACAATCCCGCAAACCCCTTATTGTTCTTATTACCATGTTAGTTGTTAACCATCCTATACCCAGTTATATAAAAGAAGTATGTGTCTATTCCTTTTACTTTTTATCCAGTCCCAGAGATTTCCCTGTTTTATTTTCTGCTGCCTCCCTAAACTATCACCAGCGGATTTCATGTAACCCTCTTACATCTTCCCCTTTAATGCTAATGTATAAAATAAGTGGTGAAACTGCCATTCTCTAGAGCATTTTCTCAGTCCATTGAAATTTTGCTTCCCGGCAATTGTTGTCAGTTTGGTTCAAATAAACTCATAAAATTTTTTTTACAGGTTTGGACATTTGTTATGTTGACAAGTATTATTATAACTATCCCAGCTGCAGGACAGCAACACATATCTTCTGCTTATCAGAAGCAATTCCTTCCTTTTATGATTTTTCTAGGATCTTCTAGGCCAGATAATTTACAAGACAGTGTATCATACTGGGTCTTCAGTATCATTATGGCAATAGTTTAGAAATGAGAGGAGGAACAGGAGGCAGCTATATTTGCAATAATGAAAGTACCATAAGAAAATTATTACTAGGTTATAAGTCGTCGTCGGCAGCCATCTGTCTCGAGAGACGATGGTGTAGCTTCTCAAGAGTCCATCTGCACCGCCGAGAATGGCTGTGCAGTCCGACTCGGGAGTGACACGGTATCTGTCTCCTCCCGTGTCGAATCGACATCTTGCGATGACGCTGGAGCGTCCTCTCCAGTGAAGCCGAAGCGACAGAGCCTGGGCAGGGTGATATGGAGGGTCTGCTGTTGCCCATGCAGCAGACGCCCCCTCTCTTCGCAGCTGAAGGGTCCAAGGGAAAGACGGAGTCAATACAGCTTGGTTTCAGGTGCGCCGCAGGAGTTGCCGGTGTTGACTACAACATCAAACCGCCTTAGGGACTCCGGCTCCGGATTTTCTGTTGGGGTTTACTCCCTTAGCCTTTCCCCTGAAGAGGTATGCCACAAGGCAGCGGAGGTTTTTTGGAGTCAGAGTTTTCCTTCTCTGATGTGCCCTGACTGGAAGATCGAACCAGCGACACTTAGCTCGCAGGCCGACGCTCAATCCACTGAGCCAAACCAGCCAGGGTTAGGTAATTCTATCATAATAAGGTATATGTTGCTTATGTCAAAGGGTGGGGGAAGATGTTAAGAAAAATTTCGAGAATTGTGTTCACAAAAGTTCCTGTCCACATAAGAAACATCCGAACCTGTAGAGAATTTTTACAAGAGTTTATTTGAGCCAAACTGACAACATATACTGCGCAGCAAGATCTTAAAAGCTCTGGAGAACAAGTTTCTCTTATGCATTTGAAATTAAGGAAGGAGCTGTAAGGAAGATTACATGAAGGTGAGAGAAACAAGATGGGGATCGGATAACAGGTTAAGATTTTGTGCTCTCTTGTCTTGAGGGTGCCCATGCTTTAGGAGGAAGGAGATGAAAAAAGGCATTTCAAAGGTTTGTTATAGTCCAGATGCACAGAAACAATGGACAGGGCTTGCTTACGACAAAGATAAGCCTTTTACTAAAGAAGTTATTTGCCTGGATGTGACTATCCCTCATGACCTGTCCAGTTAGGAATTTTGTGATCAGATTACTCTATGAGGTTACTTTCTATAGAACCCCATGTTTCATCAGCATTCCTAAAGTTGTATGACTTATATGGAAACATACAAAATTATTTTTAGGTTAATAGTTCATAAACTGATAGCATCGTCACTTTCCCTTTGATGATGTTCCGTAAACCAAAGCAGAAATTGTCCCTGAAGGAACCTAGAGCCCAGCACCAAGTCAAAGGAAGGGGGGATGGATAGGAGAAAAAAACTGTCATTGTTCCTAATCAGAGATCTAAACCCTCCAACATGTAGACTGATCATAAATTCCTAACTGGGCAGGTCATTGTAGATAGTCATGCCCCAGGCATATGACTTTTTAGTAAAGGTTTATCTTTGCCTTCAGCAAGCCCTGCTCATTGTTTCCATGAATCTAGGTTAACACACCTTTGAAATAAGCCATAACCTTCCTCAAGAGAGTACACAATCTTAACTTCCTATGATCCAATCCCGGCCTTGCTTTTTCCCCACCTCCATGTAATGTTCCTTACAGTTCATGCCTTAATTTCAAATGCATAAAATAAGTTGCAAAAGTGTCATTTTTCTAATCTTGCTTCTCAGTGTATGCTGTTAGGTTGGCTCAAATAAACTCTTCTAAAAATTCCCTAAAGGTTTGGACCTTTCTTCCATGACAAAATAAACCAGTGGCATCTTGACTGTTGAGAACATGAGACAGTAGATAGAATCTTGGACCTTAGAAAAATCATCACTAGAGCCTAGCTTCTCCTTGCTCTCCCTACCCGCCCCCTGCCCACCTGGTGAAACAGTAATCAAAAGTTTCTAGCTCTGGCAGGGCAGTCAGTTTGTTACAGTGTCATCCTGATAGCCAAGGTAGCTGGTGCAGTCCCCCATCAGGGCACGTACAAGAATCAATCAATGAATGCATAAATAAGTGGAACAACAACCTCTCTCTCTCTCTCCCCCCCTTTCTCAAATCAATAAATTTAAAAATAAATAAATAAATAATTCTTTCCTCTCTGGAGGCTCAAAGAACAGCTAAAGGGCCTCAAAAGACCGAGGATGAAGGCACCAGGTTTTACTGCATTTGGCATTTAAGGAAAGAAGAGGCAAAGGGAAGGCAGAGGTAGAGGTATAGGAGGGGCTGGTAAAGGCATAGAAAGGACAATATACTTAATACTGCCTGGTCAGGTATTCTACCTGTCAGCGTTGTTTGAAGAACAGTAACCACTTTATTTTAAGTAGAAAATGCCTTAATACAGAGATATGAATCCTTAAAAAATTGTTTGAAGGACTGGAGCAGAGTCTCTGCTATATCCCAGAAATGGCTCCAAGGATGAGACTACTAAACCCTCCCACCAGGGAAGCTTCAGAAAGGGGAGGAATGAAGACCTAATTGCTGAAACTGTTGAGTTTAAAATCACAGTGCCCTGGCCCTGGCCCTTGCCAGGTGGCTTAATTGGTTAGAACATTTTCCCAATATGCCAAGGTTACAGTTTGATCCCCTGTCATAGCACATACAAGAATCAACCAGTGAATGCATAAATAAGTGGAACAACAAATCAATGTTTCTCCCTCTCATCCTCTTCTTTCTCAATCAATACATACATTTTTAAAAAGATTTTATATATTTATTTATAGAGAGAGGGGAAGGAAGGGAGAAAGAGAGGGAGAGAAACATTGATGTGTGATTGGTTGCCTCTCATATGCCCCCTATTGGGGACCTGGCCTACAACCCAGGCATGTGCCCTGACTGGAAATAGAACTGGCAATCTTTTGGTTTGTGGCTGGTGCTCAGTCCACTAAGTCACATCAGCCATGGGAAAATTATTTTATTTTATTTTTTACAATTTTATTTCCTTTTAGAGATAGCAGAAGGAGGGAGACAGAGAGGGAGAGAAACATTGATGTGAGAGAAACATTGGTTGGTTGCCTCTTGCATGCCCCTAACAAGGAACATGGTCTACAACCCAGGCATGTGCCCTGACTGGGAATAGAACTGAGGACATTTTGGTTTGCAGGCTGGTGCTCAATTGTGGGGGACAGACAGGCATGGGGAGATGTGGGAAGCAGACAGGCTTGGTTTAAAAGACTCTGACCGCTGTGCAGAGCCACCCCCGCTGGGCCCGTAGCTAGCAGGTTGTCTTCCAGGCCTGCTCTGAATCCCACCCTCCAGGGGATTTTAAAGATAGAATAGAAATACAAAGTGGCTTTTAAGGAAAAGGGAATCTGCTCTGTTTTTCTCTGTATAGCCTCAAATCCTTATCAGTAAAATGTGAAGAACACAATAATTAAGTAAGAGGAAATGTTTTTGACCTTGTGTAAAACACCTGGATGTTTCAATCCTGTATTGATCTACATTTCCCTTTCAATCCCTGCCATTTCAGGAAGGGCTGCATATTTTCCTCACGTATTTTTGCATGTGGAAAGTGGATAAAAACCCTGGCTAGTAAAGAAACGAGGTCAATTTTCCACTAGGGAAAACCCCCTCCCTCCCTTCCTCAGATGGAGAGTGTCTGAGTAGTTTTTTCATCCACTCCGAGGGACCCAGAGTCTCTCTCACTCAGTCCACCAAGCCACGCAAGCCAGGGCTGCAAAATTTTTTAAAAATAAAAACACAGTACCCTAGCTGTGACCCAAGAATCAGAAAGCTACTGTTGGTAATGCTGCCTCAACTGCCTTCAGTGACCATGTGAAGGGATGCTGAAACACTGTTGCAGAAAAACACAACATCTCATGACTATGCTGGCCAGCAACAGCTAAAGCAGCCAGGATATGGCCCCTGCCTCACTTCTACCTCTCAATTCTCTTGGGTGTGCAAATTATTGATAATCAAAATTTACAATTAAAATCCTATGTGCAAGAAAATCTGGGAAATTGCCCTGGCCAGGTGGCTCAGTTGGTTGGAAAATCATCCTGTACACTAAAAGGTTTCAGGTTTGATTCCACATCAGGGTATACACCAAGGTTATAGGTTCAATCCCCAGTCTGGACAACTATGGGAGGCAACTGATTGATGTCTCTCACATTGATGTTTCTCTTTCTCCCTTCCTCTCTCTCTAAAGTCAATGAAAGTGTATCCTCAGAGAGATTTAAACAAAAAATCTGGGAACTATAGTTTTTGGGTTTCTAGCCTTTGCAGTATAGGAAGGTATATAAAAAGGAAATAGAATGTGGGTCAACTGTATCCATCACAAGTGTATATGTACCTGCATTATTTATTTTTTTATTTTTCTGTATCTACATTTTAAAAATGTTCTTGGTAATAAGTAGAAAGAAAGGATTCTGAGCCAGAAGCAGCACAAGAATGAAGCAAAAGTCTATTTCAGACTTTTGCATTTTATAAACCAACAGGGACAAAACAGGGAGCAGAGGACTTTTTATATTGTCACATAAAGACATTACCAACTACTGTCTACCATAACCATCATTTTTCATAAAAGAATTAACATTTGTAACACCAAGAAGGTGGGAAGGTTATACTCTCAGAATTTAAAAAGTAGATAAATTTAACTTCAAGAAAAATACTCCTTGTCCTTTCCTTTCTCAGTCAACACTTTGTTCCAGTGTGACAGGGCTAGGAAACCACAAAAGAAGTGCAAGATCACTGCCATTGCAAGGAAGAAACTTAGCTCTTTGCCCAGCCCTGCTTAGGACTTGCTGAATAACCTTGAACAAGTTATGTTACCACTGGGCCATCCTTTACTGCTAACTATAGTTTGTTATGAATAAATATTAACATTTAAGAAAGGATAAGAAAACTGGAAGATACAATTTCTAAAAGGAGCATTTAGTAAGAAAAAAATTGTTAATTAAAAATAATAAAGTCAGGTGCTGGCCAGTTAGCTCAGTTGGTTAGAGCATCATCCTGATACAACAAAGATGTGGGTTTTATCCCCAGTCAGGGGACTTGCAAGAATTGACCAATGTATAAATAAGTAGAACAACAAGTCTCTCTGTCTGTCTCTAAAATCAATAAACTAAAATAAATAAGAGGACTTCTGGCCAAGATGAAGGCATAGGTAGACATGCTTCACCTTCCACAACCATAAGAAGGATTACATCTACCTCAAAACTAAAAACGACCACAAGTACCAGAAATGTAAACTGCATGGAAGTCCAAATAACAAAGATATAAAGAAGTAATGCTCATCCAGATAGGTAGAAGGGGTGGAGAGGATGTGGTGTGGTGGCAGTGGCAGCAGCAAGGCAGTGGCTGTGGCTGGCCAACAGCAAGTGCAGTCACACATTATAAAAGTTTGGAGGGACACCTAGGGAGTGGTCCCAGCCCCAGATCAGACCAGGCCACGCAGCCCTCAGTTCCAGTGCAGGGGAAAATAAAGCCTTATTTCTTCTGACTGTGAAAATCAGCAGGGGCTGGGGTGAAAGAAGAAACTGCCTGTCTCTTGTGAGTCTGTTTAGAGGTCCCCATGGTTCTAGATTGTCTGCAAACACACCCATTCTGGGAACCACAACTAGGGCATCAGTTAGAGGGGTACCAGTCCTAAACAGGAAGCTAGTGAAGTGCCTGGAAAAGGGACGGGTGCTGAGCAAGTGGCATTGTTCCCTCTCAGTACCCTCCCCCACATACAGCATCACAATGTGATGAAATCAGTCACCCTGCACTGACAAATACCCTTACAACATAACATGTGCGACAACTCTACCTAAGACACAGAGGCAAACACAAGAGTTTGTCAAGTTGAGCAGACAGAGAAGTATGGCCCAAAAGAGGGAAGAGATCAAGGAGAACTAAGTGATGAGGAGATAGCCAACCTAACAGACACAGAGTTCAAAACACTGGTGATAACCATGCTCACAGACTTGACAGACATGATTGAGTATGGCAAATGCATAAAGGAAGAAGTGAAGGCTATACTAAGTAAAATGAAGAAAACTCCACACGAAACCAATAGTGAAGGGAAGGAAACCAGGGTTAAAATAAACAATTTGGAACATAAGGAAGAAATAAACAGTCAACCAATACAGAATGAGGAAACAAGAATTGAAAAAAAAAATGAGGAGAGGCTTAGGAACCTCTGGGACAACTTTAAAAGTACCAATATCTGAATCATAGGGATGTCAGAAGTACAAAAGGAAGAGCAAGAAATTGAAAGCTTTAGTGAAAAAATAATGAAGGAAGACTTCCCAAATTTGGTGAAGGAAATAGACATACAAGCCCAAGAAGGACAGAGATTTCCAAACAAGCTAGACCCAAAGAAGACCACACCAAAACACATTATCATTAAAATGCCAAAGGTTAAAGACAAAGAAAAAATCTTAAAAGCAGCAAGAGAAGAGAGTTACCTACAAAGGAGATCCTATAAGACTATCAGCTGATTTCTCAAAAGAAACTTTGCAGTCAAGAAGTGACTGACAAGAAGTACTCAATGTGATGAAAAGCAAGGACCTACAACCAAGATTACTCTATCCAGCAAAGCTATCATTTAGACTGGAAGGGCAGATAAAGTGCTTCCCAGACAAGGGAAAGCTAAAGGAGTTCATCATCACCAAGACATCATATAAAATTATTTATTTAAGTAAAAGAAGGCTTATTTAAGTAAAAGAAGATCAAAACTATGAACATTATTTAAGCAAAAGAAGATCAATTTTCTTAAAGGGACTTATTTAAGTAAAAGATGAAGATCAATACTATGAACATTAAAATGACAACAAACTTACAGCTATCAACAACAAAATCTAAAAAGTAAAAACAATAACAAACTAAGCAAACAACCAGAATAGGAACAGAATCACAGCTATGGGGATTAAGAAGCATAATTGGTAGGTACAAAATATACAGGAGGATGTTAAGAATAGTATAGGAAAGGGTGAAGCCAAAGAACTTACATGCATGACCCATGGACATGAACTAAGGGGAGCGAGATTGCTAGAGGGAAGTGGGTACTGGGTAAAAGGGAGCAAAGGGGAAAAATTGAGACAACTGTAACAACATAATCAATATAATATACTTAAGTGTATATATCAATATAATAATTATTATGTAATTTATAAGATTTTTAAATTACAGCTCTACTTAAGACACAGAGGCAAACGCACACAGGAGACTTTCGGCCAAAATGGAGGCCTAGACTGACATGCCCAATCTCCCTCCACAACTAAGAAGGAATACAACTACCGCAAAACCAGAAATAACCAGAAGTTGCAGAAAATAAATGGAAGTCCAGTGCATGAAGTTATAAAGAAGTGGTGCTCATCTGGACAGGTAGTAGGGGCGAAGCCAGGGTGGAGAGGTCAAGCTGTGCTGGCAGTGGCAGCAGCAGTGATTGCGGTGGGATGATGGTAAGCACAGGCACCTGTACTTAAGGGGAGGCGAGAAGCACCTGGGGAGCACCCCTGGCTGCAGACCGGACCCGTCAGCTTGCGACTCCAATGCTGGAGAATACAGACCACCATCGCCTTGGACTGTGACACCCGGAGGGAGTGGGGATGGAGGAGGAGGCTCCCAGTCTCTCAGCGGAAAGTGAACGGCAGGACTCCATCTTGGACCCCCACACCCACAGAAAATGCCACAGCATGGTGAGAAGGTTCGCTGAGTTGTGATGAGTGCACGGGGTTCCGCCCCCTATATTATAGGAGGTGTGACAGCCCCGCTCAAGAAGCAAAGGTAAACACAAAACTGTCAGGATGGCACAGATCATGATAGAGATCCTGGTGACACAGCTGACCAGACAGAAAATATCTAATCTAACGAAGCAGCAGATAGAAAATCTTTCTGAGGCAGAGTTCAGAGCTTTGCTTATAAAAATGCTTACAGACCTAACAGCAGATCTTAAACAAGACAGGGAAGGAATAAAGGCTAGTCCTGCTAAAATGAACAAAAACACATATGAAACTAGTGGTGAGGGAAAGAAAACCAGGGATCAAATCAAAATATCAGAACACAGGGAAGGAACAAAGAGTCAACCAGTGCAGAAAGATGAAACAAAAAGTTAGGAAAATGAGGAGAGGCTCAGAAACCTATGGAACAGCTATAAGCGGGCCAACATCCGAATCATAGGGTTGTCAGAAGGTGAAAAAGAAGAACTAGAAATTGAAAAATTGTGTGAAAAAATAATGAAGCAGAACTTCCCAAACTTGGGGAAGGAAATAGACTTACAGGTCCAGGAAGCACAGAGAGTTCAAAATAAACTGGACCCAGGGAGAACCACACCAAGACTCATTATAATCAAAATGTCAAAAATTAAGGATAAAGACAGAATCTTAAAAGCCACAAGAGAGAAGAAGAGAATTACGTACAAAAGGTTCCAGATAAGACTATCAGATGATTTCTCAAAAGAAACGCTGCAAGAAGGGAATGGCAAGAAATATTCAAAGTAATGAAAATCAAAAATGTACAGCCATGATTACTCCATCCAGCAAAGCTGTCATTCAGAATAGAAGGGCAGAGAAAGTGGTTCCAGGACAAAGTAAAACTGAAGGAGTTCCTCAGATCCAAACCACTGTTATATGAAATGTTAAAGGGACTTGTTTAGGAGAAAGAGGATCAAAACTATGAACATTAAAATAAAAACTGTATCACAACAACCAACAACAGAAGCTAGGGAATCGAAACAAAGGCAAACTAAGTAGGCAACGAGAGTGGGAAAAGAATTATAGGTATGGGGAACATTATGGGGGGAGGTCATCAGGGTGGGGGAAGGGAGGAAAGGGAGGGAGATGGTACAGGAATTAAGAAGCATAGTAGGAGGGAGTGGAGTAGACAGGAAGATGTTGAGAAGAACTATATGCACAACCAATGGGCATGGTCTAAGGGTGGGGAACAACTGGAGTGAGGAGGTCACTGGGTAGAGGAGAACAAAGGGAAAAGAAATAGGGGCAATTGTAACAGCATAATCAATAAAGCATATTAAAAAAAACAAAAAGATTTTTAAATTACATTTAAATTTAACATTATTTCATAACTTAAATATAAAATTGGATATTTATTTTATAAAATTTGTGTTTTGCATTTAATTTTTAATATTTTAGAAAATATAAGCTTTCAAAAATAAAAAATAAAAAATAAATAAGAAAGGGATAAGATTAATGGACCTCTTAGTTCTCTTGAAAGTTTATTATTTAACTTTTTTCCTGGACTCATAATAAGTTTTTAACTGGACTTCAGCTTGTATACTCTACTTATACCAACATGTTCCAAGATTTAATAAAGAAAAGCACATTTTTATACAATATTTTAAAAATTGATTTTAGAGAAAGAGAAGAAAGGAGAGAGAGAATGAGAAACATCGATTTGTTTGTTTACTTATTTGTACATTCATTGGTTGAATCTTGTATGTGCCCTGACTGGGGATTGAACCCACAACCTTGGTATATCAGGACAATGATGCTCTCACCAACTGAGCTGCTAGGGCAGCACTTTTTTTATTTTTTTTTTACAAATGTTACATCTTTTATTTAAAAGCATTCCATGGCTCCCGAACTGCTCAGTCTGACATTCAGTCCTCTTCAATTGGATCCTAACCCATAGTTCTCACAATTCTCTGCCCAGCCCTAAAATGACTGGCATCATTTGAATAGGTGCCCTTATTTCTGTTATTATTTCCTCTGTTTATGCCAACAAATATTCATTAAGCTTATTGAGCATCTTCTATGTGTAAGACTTTATGTTAGATTCTTGTACAAGTTCAAAGATATATCAGGATCAGCCCCTGCTAGAGTGACCACCCATCCTAGGATTTCCAGTATTATCTTAGATTTAGCACTGAAAGTCAACTGTCCCGGGAAACACATCAGTCCTAGGGAACTGAAACAGTTGATCACCATAGCCCCCGACCATAACTAATTATAAGGATCTTAAGACCCCTTCTGAAAAATAAATAAAGATCCCTTCTAACTCAGAAACTCTACCTAGGTGCATATTCTTTTCCCTACCTTTATTCCAAAGTAATTATTTTGGACTTCCCTAAAAATTGGCATGGTATCAAAGACTATTCCCAAGCAATAGCTTTTATGTTTGTGCCACCTACTCAATTATGAACTCCTGGAAGCAGAAGCATCTTTCCAGGGCTCCATAGTGCCTACTAGTGCATTTCAAGCTTTTTTTTTTTTTTAATGATAAGGTTTTTGTGGCGTTTTTTTTTTTTAAGGATTTTGTTTATTTATTTTTAGAGTGAGGGGAAGAAAGGGGGAAAGAAAGGGAGAAAAACATCAATGTGTGGTTGCCTCTTGCACCCCCCCAGCCAGGGACCTGGCCTGCAACCCAGGCGTGTGCCCTGGCTGGGAACCGAACCAGTGACCCTTTGGTTCGCAGGCCAGTGCCCAATCCACTGAGCCACACCAACCAGGGCCAGGCTTTTTTTTTTTTTTTTCTTAAAAACTTCTTAAAGTAAAAGTTATATAGAAAATGTTCAGTAGGATGATTGTTTTTAAAAAGCTAACAGCACCCAGACCAACTCACAGAACATACCTTAGAAGCCCTGATATCCCTTCCCAGTCACAATACCCCAAAGACACACCCATAGGTTCATGACACCATAAATTAGTTTTGCCTGTTTTTGACTCTTATAGAAGTGAAATCATTCAATATGTTCTCTTTTGCACCTAGTTTCTTTCATTCAGTTTTGTGAAATTTATCCATTTAGTTGCATGTCAGTGTACAACATTCACTCTCTTTGTATTATATTCCATTGTGTGAATATACCACAATATATGTATCCATCTTTCTCTTAATAAACATTTGAATTGTTTCCAGTTTGGAGCTTTATGAAAACTGTAGAGATGAACATTCTAGTACCCCCCCTTTTTTTAGGTATATGTACATGCATTTCTGTTGTGTATGAAGAAGAATTGTTGGGTCATTGGGTAGGCATAGGTTCTCTTTTTATAAGCACTGTTAAGTAGTTTTCCAACATGATTGAACCAATTTATCAGTTTATACTCCCATTAACAGTATATGAGCCCTGGCCGGGTACCTCAGTTGGTGTCTGGATAAGCCAAGGTTGCAGGTTCCATCCCTTGTCACAGCACGTAACAAGAATCAACTAATGAATGCATAAATAAATGGAACAAAGCCATGTGTTTTTATTTTCCCTCTCTCTCTAAAAATCAATTTAAAAAACAAAACAAAAACAGTGTATGTGAGTTTGGGCAGCTCCACATCTCCCCCGCTCCACCCCCCCACCCCGAGTTTGGCATTTCTCTTTTTCCTCCTCCTTCACTTCATACCCTCTGGTAGGTGTGCAATGAAATCTCATATGGCTTTAATTTGGAGTTCCCTGATTACCAATTCAATTGCACGCCTTTCATGTGTGAATTGTTCACTGGGATATTCTTTTGAGAGGTACAGTGTAGACTTTCTAAAAGTCCGTTGTCACTATTGACTCAGCTCTTTACAAAAAAGGCCAGGCTCTCATGGTGAGGCTCCAAATATTTAGGTTCTAAGAAGAACAATCTTTTCCAAACATCTTTGTGTTCTGTCTTCCGGGGCCCTGCCCTCCCCTCCCCTGAACAGCACCAACGAGGCAGCGGAGGACGACCTTGATTACTCCTAACCCACAAACTCGAGAGTCCTTTCCAGTTAGGGGAGGAAAAGGCTGAAGGTTTTCATCACAAGAGCTACTGGATCCAAAGGACTACCAGAAACTGCCCTTGGCCTTCTCAGCCCCGACTCTGGGCCACCCCGCACCGGTAACTGGGAGCACCAATTCGGGGGAGGCGGTGAGGGAGACGGGTATCTCTTAAAGCAGAAATGCCAACGCTCTCCTAACAGCGCCGTTAAGAATGGTGGGGCCCCGGGCTGCTTCCCTATAGAGGGTTGCCCACTGTTTCCGCCCGAAGACACCACTGGGGGCGCCGGATAGGATGCCAGTAGGCACCCTGCTGGTCAGTTGGGTGTGAAGGTGAGAAATCCAGGGGGGCTGCGGGGGCGTGACCCCGCGAGCTGCACGCTCGCTCAGACCCCCGGAGCTCCTGCGTCTTGCTGGCGGAGGGAGCCCGATAAACCCAGTCCCGTTTTTCTACCGGGTCAACGGATCATTCCAAACAGAATCCTTGGCATTTCG
Organism: Furipterus horrens; assembly: GCF_987537825.1. Classification (NCBI taxonomy): domain Eukaryota; kingdom Metazoa; phylum Chordata; class Mammalia; order Chiroptera; family Furipteridae; genus Furipterus; species Furipterus horrens. The sequence goes on from NW_028327174.1 coordinate 23,094,303, forward strand.
GGGCAGCGCGGCGCCTAACGGCCACTCAGCGGGCCGGCTGAAGCGCAGCGGCGCCGTCACTGTCACTCCCGGGCGCGGCGGCGGGGAAGCGGAGGAGAGGGGTGGGTGGCCCCGGAGATGGGCGGTTGAGTGGAGTCGCAGGGCCCAACTGCAGTTGCCCGGTGCGGGTTGTGGGTGCTCAGCGCTCTCCCTGTGGCCGGCAGGTGGGCGCAGGTAGAGGTGGGTGGTGACTGAGTGTTGGGCTGCGCTAAGGCAGAGGGGGTCCTGCGGCCCCAGGGTATTACAGAGAATATTTATTACCTGAGCACCTACTGTGTCCCAGGCCCTGTTCGAGGACCTAAGGATCCCATCGTGAACGAGGTGGATGGTGGCCCTGCCATCCCGGAGCTTACTAGGGAAGGGACAGACCAGAAAATGCATAGATATATAATAAAATGCCAGACAGTGATAAATCTTACGAAGGAAATATATTGTAGGGAATAGAGAGGGAACTGGTATATTAAATTGGGGGATAAGTCTAAGAAGTCCTTTCTGAGGAGGTGCCTTTTGACCAGACACAGGAAGGAAGTGAGGAAGCCATAGAATGATCCAAGCTCAGGGAATGGGACTGAGGAAGAGGGAACTGTGTTGGCCTTGAAAGATGTCTACCAGAAGTTTAAGTGCTATGCAGATGAGATTAGTTTTGTAGGTTTTTGCAAGATGAAACTTAGCTCTTTTCCCCTCTTCCTCCCCTCCCCCCAACCTTTGCACTGGCTACTGAACAAGTAGAAAGAGCTTTGTTGAGGACTCCAGAATTGAGTTAATCTAAGACGACATTACTGTTATATGAGGTTTTACTTTCTTCCACAAGTATTTATTGGTGTGCCCATTGGTTAGGGAGCTAAGTCACAGCCTCTTAAGGAGTTTAAGTAGAGCAAATAAATAACTAGCCAATTACAATTTACAGGAAGCAGTACTTGGAAGAGGAATTGGAAAGAGAGTCCATTCTTAGTATAGCAGAGAGATGGAAAGCAACGGACAGGATGTGAGTATTGTGTGGTTATGTCAATAATTATAATACCTATCATCTTCTAAACTTTTCTTGTCCTGATAATGAGTGAAATAATACATAAATGATGGTGGGAGGGACTATTGCCTCCAATAGCCTATGTACAATCCCACACTTCTGTTCACATTTAATTAGTGTTTGCCATATGTGTTGTTTTGTGCTTAAATATTATCAAGAATAATAAGAATGACAGAATACCCATGTTCAGCCTTGTAACTGCAAACAGGCCTTAGTTAAAATATACAGAAGTGGTCTTGAGGAAGCTCCTTGAAAATAACCATGACATATAAATGTGAAGAGTAATGTCAAGTAATACATGAGTGAGCACAATGATAGAAACTATTCTTATAGAGCAGAGTCTAGAGTGTGAGTCATATAACTTGCAAAACATTGTGATGAAGATTCACAGAAAGGTATTTTTCAGTAATAGATGAGTTTTTGGAATGCGATAGGGGTAGGGTAGGCATCATCTGGTAGCTAAATCACATATTGCCTGAAGTCAAGGACTTACCAACATGATCACATTGAGAAATATTTTAAATAAGCTTGTTATTTGAGAATTCACGGCTATCTTGAATTCACTGCTATCTTGTATGGATTGTTAGAAATTTTTTCCTGAACTTTTTAACAGTCCATACTAAAGTAAGCTGATCTGTAGGAAAAGTAGGGGGTACAATTGCTTTTCCTTAGCATATTTTTCAAAATGCCAAAGATACATCTTTTGGAAAATATAAAAAGTCAACACATTTTAAAGATGATACTTTTACATGACAATTGTTAAGACTATTTTAGAAAGACAGTTAGAGGAAGCACTGAAAGAGCAAGATAGGAAACAGAAATTAGTCAGAGTGATCCTTTTTAAAATGCGTTCACCCTTCTACCAATCAAGGGCAAAGCATCTGTGCCTGCCTACCTACCCCAGCTTCCCAGCAAGTTCCCCCTCCTACATATTAATTTAATAATTCGATCTACCTCTGTTATTTATGGGCTTCCTAATTATGCCAACCTTATCATTATTAAGATATCATATATCATTGTCTTTTTATTTTAAAAGCCTATAAAACATCCTAAGAATATGGAAATGAAAGGACAGAGTCCCTTGACTTTTGGTGGGTATTAAAGATAAGTAAAGGTTAAGTTGGTTGCTGATGGTGTTGTTACTGGCATTAAAAAACAGTGAATTTATTTAAAAAATACATTTTATTTATTTTTTAGAGAGAGAGGAAGGGAGGGAGAAACAGAAGGAGAGAAACATTGATGTGTGAGAGAAACATCAGTCAGATGACCTGGAACTGAACTGAAGAGCTTTCAGTTGACAGGTTGGCGCTCAACCCACTGAGCCACACTAGCCAGGGCAACAGTGAATTTATTTTTGATGAGGCCATTTTTGCACAGCCAGATGCAACTGGCTGTGGAAATTTGTCTTATTCCATACCTATTAACCAGATACTATGATTGGTTTTTTGGATGTCATCTGTCTTTACCGATTATTGTAACAATTAATTTAGATAATATACAAGGTGGCAAAAATAGGTACACAGATGTGAATATGAGAAAGAGTTTATTCTTGTATTATTATTTATTAATTATTGTATTATTTTCCATACAAACAACTGTAAACCTACTTTTGCCCTTCTCTGTATTCTAAGCACTTGGCAACGTGTTTGGTGTAAAGGAAAAAACTCCGTTTTTTTCTTTCCTATGGAGGGGAAAACCCAGTGCTTCCCTACGGTTATACTCTCTTGTGAGTCCCCTTTACTAACACAAAACACTTTACTTGTCGTCACCAAAAGTGTGGAGGTTTTTCCCCACACCAAGCAATTCTCTGTGACACCAGTGGGGTGTCCTACAATGTAATTCAATTTGGACACTATTCACCCAGAGATAGTGTCAGATCTCATAGATTAAGGGTTCAGTCCCACAAGAGTTCCTGCCCTCCACCCTCTAATCCCCTACACCATGTGTGTTTGCCTCAGATGCCAGTCACAAATCCATGTTAGCACTTGTGCTTCTTTCTGACCAGCTAGCTAAAAATGGGCAGTTCCAATGATCCTTCCTTTGGGTTCACTTAATTTGCTAGGGAGGTTCACAGAACTCAGGGAAACACTTATGTTTACCAGTTTATTAAATGATATGATAAATGATACAGATGAACAGCCAGATCAAGAGGTACATAGGTCGAAGTCTGGAAGGAACTTCTGTCCCCATGGAGATGAGATACATTACCCTCCCAGTGTGGATCTGTTCACCTGACTGGAAGCTCTCTCAACCCCATACTATTATGATGCTTCTTAATGTAGGCACGATCAACTAACTTCATATCCAGCCCCTCTTTTTTCCTCTGGAGGATGGGTGGCAAGGCTAAAAATTCCAAGCTTGGTCTTTTTGGTGACCGGCCCCAATCTAGGAGCAGTCCAGGAGCCCACCCAGAGTCACCTCATTATAACAAAAGATGGCCCTAGTCCTCTCATCACTTAGGAATTTACAAAGGTTTTAGGAGCTCTGATTCAGGGATGGGGTCAAAGACAAATACAAGAACAACAGATGCTCCCAGTGTTCTTATCACTTAGGAAATTATAAGGCTTTTAGCTCTGAGCCAGGATGTTGGTGCAGAGACCAATATATCTATTTTTCTATTATCTCATATTAGCATACAAAAGATGTTAAATAATTGGGAATTTATTATTATTTACATACATTGGTTTGTGAGGCAGATATCTGAAATCAAAGGTTAAGATCTTGAAATAAGTTATTAAGGTCACACAACTAGTGAGTGCTAGAGCTAACGTATGGCCAATGTTTTTATACCAAAGCTCTCTTTCCTTTCCTCTGTTCTACATTGTTCCCCTAGTAAACAGATTTCAAGGGATCAGGAAAAGCCCACTATGTAAAGATAATTTGTATTATTATCTACCCATCGGATTTCAGTTCAGGTTCAAGAGGAGATTAGGAAGGAGTGCATAGTTAGAAAACAAATCTAAATACTTTCAGTCTTTCTTGCTCTTTAGCCCTATGTAACTCCTCAGTTTGATATGCTAGAGAATACTGTGGAGGCACATAAATATCACTTTTACAAATTACGATGTGAGACATGGTTGTTGTGGTTCAGTGGATTGAGTGCTGGCCATGGACCAAAAGGTTGCTGGTTCCATTCCCGATCAGGGCACATGCTTAGGTTGCAGGCTGGTCCCCAGTTGAAGACCTGCAAGAGACAACCAATCGATGTTTCTCTCCCTTTTTTTCTCCCTCCTTTCCGCTCTCTCTAAAATTAAATAAATAAAATCTTAAAAAAAAAAAACCAAATCATGATGAAAATCAGACATGTTCTTTTACTCAAGGATAGTTTTTCTAATAAAATAACTTATGGGGTAATAAATAGGATTGTTTTATCTGGAAAGATGTGGTAGTTCTCTGTGACACATTTACTCATTCAATAGTTCTTGAGTGCTGTTATAAGACAGGTTCTGTTGGTACCAGGGAGTACCCTCATGGAGCTTATCATCTAGTGAAAGAAGTAATAAATTCTTTGAAGAAAAATAAACCAAGGTAAGCACATAAATGGTAGAATTTGGCAAAGGGTTCACAATTCTAAATAATGTGGTCAAGGAAGGCTTTTCTAAGGTGAGTGTGAGCAGAAACCAGAATAATAATAAGAACCCAGTAATAAGAAGATCTGAGGAAAGAGTGTTTCAGACAGAGGAAACAGCATATGTAAATGCTTATCATATTAGAGCAAGTGGTCAACAAACTGTTATGTTAAGATCCAGATAGTAAATATTTTAAGATTCGTGGGCCATATGTTACAATTATTCAACTCCCCTGTTGTATGTTAAAGTGGCCACAGACATTATATACCCAAATGGGCAAGTTTGTGTTACAGCGAAACTTGGTTTGCAAAAACAGACAGAGACTTGATATCAAAAGCAGATTCATGAAAAGAAAAGCAGATAAATTGAGCCTCACCAAAATTAAAAGCTTTTACTCAGCAAAAGACCTGGTGCAGATGGTGAAAAGACAGGCTACAAAGGAAATATATACAAATCACATTGACAACATTAGACATGAATCAACAGAATATAACTGTGAGTCCTGAAATAAACCCCATGTGTCTATGTTCAACTGATTTGCAACAAGAATACCAAGAAAGTTCAAAAGAATAGTCTTTTTAATGGTGCAGAGTAGCCATATATAAAAGAGTGAAGTTTGATCTTTACCTCATGTCATATGCAAAAATTAACTTGAAATGGATCAAAGACATACATGTAAGAGCTAAAACCATAAAATTCTTAGAAAAAAACAGAGATGTAAACCTTTGTAATCTTGGATTAAGCAGTGGATATGACACTAAAAACATGAGCAACAAATGAAAAATAGATATATTCAATTTAAGATAAAAAACTTGTGTTTCCAGCCCTGGCCAGTGAGGCTCAGTTGGTTGGAGCATCATCTTGTAACCAAAGAGTTGTGGGTTCAATTCCTGGTCAGGGCACACACCTAGGTTCCAAGTTCAAGCCCCGGTATCGTCGGCAGCCGTCCGTCTCGAGAGACGATGGTGTAGCTTCTTAAGAGTCTATCTGCACCGCCGAGAATGGCTGTGCAGTCCGACTCGGGAGTGACACGGTATCTGTCTCCTCCAGTGTTGAATCGACATCTTGCGATGACGCTGGAGTGTCCTCTCCAGTGAAGCTGAAGCTACAGAGCCTGGGCAGGGTGATATGGAGGGTCTGCTGTTGCTAATGCCCGTCCGTCTCGAGAGATGATGGTGTAGCTTCTTAAGAGTCTATCTGCACAGCCGAGAATGGCTGTGCAGTCCGACTCGGGAGTGACACGGTATCTGTCTCCTCCCGTGTTGAATCGACATCTTGCGATGACGCTGGAGTGTCCTCTCCAGTGAAACTGAAGCTACAGAGCCTGGGCAGGGTGATATGGAGGGTCTGCTGTTGCCCATGCAGCAGACCCCCCCTCTCTTCGCAGCTGAAGGGTCCAAGGGAAAGACGGAGTCAATACAGCTTGGTTTCAGGTGCGCCGCAGGAGTTGCCGGTGTTGACTACAACGTCAAACCGCCTTAGGGACTCCGGCTCCGGATTTTCTGTCGGGGTTTACTCCCTTAGCCTTTCCCCTGAAGAGGTATGCCGCAAGGCAGCGGAGGTTTTTTGGAGTCAGAGTTTTCCTTCTCTGATGTGCCCTGACTGGAAGATCGAACCAGGGACACTTAGCTCGCAGGCCGACGCTCAATCCACTGAGCCAAACCAGCCAGGGTATAGGCACTTAGGATCCCCGGTTTGTGTATATATGGGAGGCAACCAATGGATGCTTCTCTCTTGTATCATGTTTCGCTCTCTCCGTTCCTCTCTCCCTTCCTTTTCTCCCTAAAAGCAATTAAAAAAAAATCCTTGGTTGAGAGTGGAAAAAATAAACAAAAACCCACCACAGAGGCCCTGGGCTGTCTATGTGTAGAATTTCCCATCCAGAAGTCAAACATGGTCCCTGGCAATATTTTTTTAATACAGGTTGGGTCCAAATTAGAATGATGTTTTTTTTTTACATTACAGAGCTTAGTAACATGCAAAATGATAATTTATGTTAACATGGGAGACTGTTGTCAAGAGTACAGAGTTCAATGCTTTCCAGTGTTTCAGACCTTCTCCTGGAGACCTTAAAAATGAATTAGGTAATATAATCCCCTTTTTAACCAGTCTTAAATCATTGCCGAGTCCTGCTAAGTTAACTGTTGTGTTAATCTGCGTTATTTTTGCAATATATGTAAATGATGATAAAAACAAAACAACAACCCCCCTCCCCAAGAAAAACAACTTGTATTTCAAAGGACACTGTCAAGAAAGTGAAAAGACAACTCACAAAATGGCAGATAATTTTGGTAAGTAATTATATAGGGGACATATCTAGAATAAATAAAGACTATTACAATTCAATATTAAAAAGACAAATAAACCAATTAAAAAATGGGCAAAGGATCTCTGTAGATGCTTCCCAGGAAATGTACAAATAACCAATAAGCACATGAAAAGGTACTCAATATCACTAGCTCTTAGGGGAATGCAAACCACAACCACAGTGAGACATTACTTTATACTCACTAAGTGGTCTGTAATTGAAAATACAGACATTGAAAAGTGTTGGCAAGGTGCCCTGGCCAGGTAGCTCAATTGGTCAGAGAGTCATCCCAATACACCAAGGCTGCAGCTTTGATCCCCAGTAAAGGTATATATTACAAGAAACAAACAATGATTGAATAAATGAGTGGAACAACAAATTGACATTTCTCCCTTTCTCTCTCTAACATCAATAAATTTTTAAAAATTTTAATAAAGTTTTGGCAATTATTTGGAGAAATTGAAACCCTATCCACTGCTAGTAAAAATGTAAACCAGTACTGCCACTTTGGAAATTAGTCTGGCAATACCTTAAAAGGTTAAATAGAATTACCATATGACCCAGCAATTCCAATACTATGTGTATACCCAAGAGAAATGAAAACATATCTCCACACAAAAGCTTGTACTTTAAATGCTCATAACAGTATTATTCATAAGTGAAAACAACCCAAATGTCAATCATCTGATGATTGCATACAATGGAATATTATTTAACAATAAAAAGAAGTAAGAATACTGATACATGCTATAACATAGATGAACCTCGAAAACATACTGAGTAAAAGAAGCTGGTTGCAAAAGACCACCTATTATATGATTGCATTTACGTGAAATGTCTAGAATAGGCAAATCCATAAAGATAAAAGCAGTTAGTGGTTCCTAGGGCTGGCAGTTTAGGGGATATTGGAGAGTGACTACTAATGGGCATGGTATGAAAGTGTTCCAAAATTGATTGTTGTGGTGATTGCATAACTGTGAATATACTAAAAAATATCTACTGAATTATACACTTTAAATGGTGATTGTGTACTATGTGAGTTATATCTCAATGAAACTATTATGTAAAAGCCTCAATAGTTTTTTTAAAAATGGGCAAAAGGCATAAACAGACATTTCACTGAAGAAGATATACAGATGACAAAAAAGCACATGAAAAGATGTTCAGTATCATCAACTACCAGGGAAATGCAAAAGGATATATAGTAGAACCTCAGTTCTCAAACTTAATTTGTTCTGGAAGGCTGTTCCAGAAGTGATTTGTTCAGAAACCAAATCATAACTCATGCATTCTCTCCTTTGTCGCCTGAGAGATGTGTGACTGATCATACAGCTATCAGCATGAAAGTGTTGTCAGGTCAAGAACCGAAGTTTTATTCAACAACCAAGACATAATTTCTGTGAAAACTTGGTCAAGAACCGAATTGTCTGAGATGGGAGACGTTTGAGAACGGAGGTTTGACTGTAACTACATATCTATCAGAATTCCTAAAATGAAAAATAATGATAACACCATTTGCTGGCAAGGATGCAGAGAAACTGAGTTATTCATACATTAATGATGAAATGTAAAATACTATAGTTACTCTGGTAAAAAGTATGACAGTTTCTTATAAAAGATGCATTTACCATATGACTCAGCAATTGCACTCCCAGAGATATAAAAACATAGCCATACAAAAACCACTACTTGAGAGTTCACAGCAGCTTTATTTGTCATAGCAAAGAACTAACTGGACACAATCCAATTGTCCTTTACCAGATGAATGGTAAAACAAACTATAGTACATTCGTACCATAGAAGACTACTCAGCAATAAAATGGAACAAACTATTGATACATAAAACAACTTGGATAGATCTCAAGGGAATTAAGCTGAGTGAAAAACAAAAAAGAATATTATATGATATTGTTATGGACTGAATGTTTGTGTTCCCCCAAATTTATATATTTAAATCTAATCCCCAACATTATAGCATTTAGAGGCTGGGCCTTTGGGAGATAATTAGGTCATGAAGGTGGAGCCCTCGTGAATGAGATTACAGTATTCCCTCACTTATCACGGGTATTACGTTCTAGACCCCCCTGTGATAGGTGAAAATCCGTGAAGTAGGAACCTTACATTTATTTTAGTATTTATATATATTTTAAGGCTTTATAAACCCTTCCCACACACTTATAAATCATTCCCAGTCCTTTATTAACCTTTCCCACTCCCTTGTTAACATTTTCCACACTTTTATAAACACTACTTATATTCTTAAACATATTCTACACTCTTAAACCTATGTAACTTTAACAACATATGTATACAGTACCACAAAATCCCACGATATAGCAAAAAATTCGTGATAAATAATTAAATTTAATATTTTAAAAAATCCCGCGATACAGTGAGGCCGCGATAAGTGAGCCGCGATATAGAGGGGGACTACTGTAGTGCCTTTATAAGAAGAGGCCAGAGAGCTAATTTGCTGTCTTCACCTTGTGAAGTTACAATAATATGACTGCCTGTAAACCAGGAAGAGCACCTTCACCAAACTCAACCATGCTGGCACCCTGATCTCGGACTTTCAGTCTTCAGAACCATGAGAACTGATTGTTAAGTCATGCAGTCTATGGTAGTTTGTCGCAGCAGTCCAAACTAAGATAGGTACCATTTATGTAACATTTTCTTTTATGACAAAATTATAGAGATAGAGAAAAGTTTAATGGTTGCCACTGGCTGTGAATGCCGGAAGATGACTGGCTATAAAAAGGAAGCTTGATGCCCTAACTGGTGTGGCTCAGCGAGTTGAGACCAGCCTGCGAACTGGTCAGAGTACATGCCAGGGTTGCGGGTCAGGTCCCCAGTCAGGGGCATGGGAGAGGCAACTGAGCATCGGTGTTTCACACATGGATGTTTCTCTCCCTCTCTCTTTACTCCCTCCCTTCTCTCCCTGAAAATAAAAATAAATAAAATATCTTAAAATCATTTAAAATATTATAAATAAAAGGGAAACTTGAGGGACCCTCTTTTTTGGGGGGGTGGAGGATCCTTCTGATAGAAGTTTTGTATCTTGACTTTAATGGTGGTCATATGAGTAAATCTACACACGTGATAAAATTGCATACAACTGAACAAATGAGTGCATATAAAATTGGGAACATATTGCCATTGGAAAACTAGGTGAAGAGTATATGGGATCTGTGTATATATAATATTTCCAAATTATTTCTTATAACCACATGTGAATCTAATTACCTCAAAATACAAAGTTAAAACAACAAACAACAACATAAAACAAATGGTAGGCTGCATTTGGCTGATGGACCACTCAGACAACAGCAAGGAAGGAGTGGTAGGAAATGAGGTTGGGGGAACAGCTCAGAGTCAGGTCATGTAAGGCCTAGGAGTCCATGATGAGATGTTTATATTGTTTTCTAAATATGATGGGAGGCCGCTAGAAAGGCTTTGACCAGGGAAGAAATAAGAGCAGGTTTATATTTTTAGGAGATCCCTGTTCCTATTGGTTGAAGAAACACTCTATAGGGATAAATGTAGAAGCAGAGAGATTAGCTACTAGCTATTGTATTGTCAGAGATAACAAAGATGGTAGTAACGGGGATAGGAGAAGTGGTCAAATTCAGCAGACAGGACTTGCTAATGAATTGCTCATGGAGCTTGCAGGTGATATAGAAATTGATATTCTCTGTTTTTGGCTTATGCAGGTGAGGAGGAAGAACAAGTTAGTGGAGAAATAGACCAAAAGCCTAGAGTGTTCCTGGGTTTGAGATTCCCATTTATCTCCATGTGGAGACATCCAAGTTGGCAGCTTAGAGAGCAGGTCCAAAATGATATTTGAGGTGATATTTAAAGCCAGGGCCCTGGAGAAGAGCCCAGGGAGTAAGTATATATAGAAGAGTCTTAAAGATTGATCCTTGGGCACACTCAGCAGTTAGACATGCTGAGAAAATACAGTGAGATAAACAGATTGGTATATCAAAAGCAAGGAAAGAAATTTATTTGTACAAGGAGGGAGTGATCCATTTTACCATATGTTTTTGACTGATTGAATAAAAAAGTAATAGTGAATTAATCATTGGATTTGGAAAGATGAAGTTTCTTGACAGGAGTAGTTTGGACAGACAAGGTGGTACGAAAGCTTAACTGGAGAAAGTTTAATAGAGAATGGGTTAAGGAATTGGAAGATATTGACTTTTTCTTTTCAAATTATAAGAGAAAGTTTACTTAGAAAGTTACAGAGGTAGTAAAAGTGAGCTGTAGAAGAAACGGGCTAAGGAAACAAGTTACAGAGGCAAAAGAAGGGCCTTTGACATTTAAGATAAAAAAAAGGAAAGGTGAAGCACACCTGGTGGGGGCGGAGGAGGGAGGGAGGGAAAGGCACAGGTGTAGTTCTGAGAGGGAGAGCACACTGAGGAACATTACTTTAATTGGAGCACAGATATGGGGTGCTTATCTTTAGAGGGAATTAAGATCAAGAGAACAAGTATTTCTTTCATTTTTAAAGGAAGATTTTATTTATTTTTACAGAGAGAGGAAGGGAGGGAAACAGAGAGGGAGAGAAACATTGTTATGTGAGAGATTGGTTGCCTCTCATATGCCTCCAACTGGAGAACTGGCCTGCAACCCAGGCATGTGCCCTGACTGGGAGTCGAACCAGCAACCCTTCAGTTCACAGGCTGGTGCTCAGTCCACTGAGCCACACCAGCCAGGGCTCCTTCACTTTTATGAAGGAATATATATGTATTATAAGAATTATTTTATGGAGAAAACTCACAGTTAGCATTATTCAGCTGGACTCACTTTAGATGATCCTAATTTTGTTGGCAACATCCAAAGCATCACAGTCGGGAGCCAGTAGACATATGCCTTCTTCTCTCCCTCAGGCCTGATCAGGGTGTTGACATTGGCCATGTAATGTCATAGAGCTTCTTCAGAGCCTGTTTGATGTGGTGCTTGTTGGTCTAGATATCTGCAATGAACACATGTGTGTTGTTATCTCTCTTCTTCATGGCTGACTCTGTTGGTAGTCAGGTCGAATTTGATGATAGCATAGTGGTCAAACTTGTTTCTCCTGGGGCGCTCTCCTGAGGATCTTCAGATTGCCTTCGGAGCTGCAGTGTGTGGACACCTTTCAGTACTGCTTTCTGGACTTTCAACCTTTGCTTTGGCTTCAACTTTGGGAAAGGCAAAGGCCTTCCTTCTTTGTTTTCAGCACCATTTTTGTGAAAAAGACAAGAAATTTTAAAATGAACTCCTGATACCTACCATTCTGCTTCAAAAAAATAGAATCTTTTAGGTGTTGCAAGATTCTCCTTTAGAATCTTACCTTGCCTGAACTATCAGTTTTTCTGCATTTTATTGTTATCTAAGGGAAGGTCTTGTTAAGACATATTATGGTACGGACCTGGCAGAAAGGGAAACTTTAATGCTATGAGGAAGAAACTTTTAGGACAAAATTTTTTTTCTATCTTTTTTTTTTTGTATTTTAAATATATAGTAAGAACAATTATTTTAACACTTCTAAAAGATATTTCTCCATGCCTGATGATTTGATATAAAAATCCAACCCGTCATACTTTACCCATCAACCTGTACATCAAGAGCAATCAGAAAGTTATAAAAAATAAATATTTGCTCCTCAAACAAAATTTACAAATTAAGTGATAACAAAAATACACAAACCAACTGGACCCAACCAAATTTCTAATGACTTTTTCCCCTACATCCCAGTAACCAAGAACATCTTTCTTCAACCTCATTCTGCTCCTTTTCCTTTCTTTGCTTGGCCATGAACTTCTCTGTATTTTGCTTATGATGTGTACTCTTTCAGTGATTTGTAGGACAAAATTCTTAAGAAAGGTGAGAGAAAGGGATTCACCTCTCTAGTGGGTTGGCTGTCAGTGAGTTGAGTGTAGGAGGCAAGTTATGCATTTCAACAGGAGGGAACCTGAATGTGTGGATACTGATAGTCAAATTAGAAGTAGGAAGATGAGAAATTTCTCTCTAGGTTTTCAATGAAATAAATGAGATTTTTATCTAAAAGTGAAAAAGGAAGAGATCTTAGAAATTTGAGGAGAGGAAAAGGTATGAAATTGTTTTCTTGGAGAATAAGGAATGAGTTGATTTGGCAAAACAGAACTTTGCAGTGCTCAGAGACCACTTGAGATTATCATCTAAATTTAATGAGACCATTTAGCACATTTGTGGACTTTTTTCCAGCTCTGTTTATTTAGTTATATAGTTAGTGAGTATAAGCCAAGTTAGTAGAGTTGGATCTAACCAAGGGTTGGGTTTTACCAAGGAATACAAGAGGGAAAGAAGTGCCATGGAGTTGCAAGTTTATGCAAATAAGTGTTTAGACTGATGAATCAAAGAATTTCATTTAAGCTGGGTGATGTGGAAAGTCAAAACTGAAGAAAGGTGATGGACAGTGAAAAACTTATAGGGTTAATAGGCTGGAGACTCTACTTCTATCACATTTTGGAGAGGAGGTGATTGATGATCAGTATGAGATGCAAGAAATAGAGCTTTTGGAAGGAGAACATTTATTATTAATGACCAGGGTGAGCATGTCACCATGGGAATAAGTTACTGAAGTTAACCAAAAAACAAGATGGTTTGAAATGAGTGGACAGGAAACTGAGAGGCCAGCGTATGGGACAAATTATTTCCATGGATGACAAAGTCACAAAGAATGATTACAGTAAAGATGGTATGGCTAAGAGAATGAATCAGGTTTTAAAATTTCCAGGGAATGAGAGGAGTGACCCAGGAGATAAGAGGTGCAAATGAAATGCTGAACCCACACTGCAGTACTTTTAAAGAAGTGAGATACCCTAACGCGGAAGATCAGAAGGGGATTGTGGAAAGTGTCATTTACTCTGGAGTCCGAAAAATGAAAACATTTTTGAGAGAAATAGATTTGGAAGATATTTTCAGCCAGAGAAAATGCTATTTCCAAGGAAAAGGAGGCTAACACTGTGGATTCTGCTCGAAGCTAACACTGTGGATTCTGCTCACATCTAGTGCTTGTGTGAATCCACGTACAGGCCAGTTGCTGGAGCTCATAACATCGTGGTGTAGCCAGATCGCTTTAGCAGTTGGCCACCAGGTGGCAGTGCATATCTCTGAGGCAGTGGCTCTCAACCTGTGGGTTGCGACCCCTTTGGGGGTGGAACGACCCTTTCACAGGAGTCGCCCTAAGACCATCAGAAAACACATATATAATTACATATTGTTTTTGTGATTAATCACTATGCTTTAATTATGTTCAATTTGTAACAATGAAAATACATCCTGCATATCAGATATTTACATTACGATTCATAACTAGCAAAATTACAGTTATGAAGTAGCAACAAAAGTAATTTTATGGTTGGGGGTCACCACAACATGAGGAACTGTATTAAAGGGTCGCAGCATTAGGAAGGTTGAGAACCACTGCAGTCTGAGGCATCCTTCCTGGTACTATGGGTTTGTTGCTGTTGAAAATGAGACTGCCCTAGCTCTCACTGAGGCTAGTCAAGTGAGGTGTGGATTGATGTGTTTAGTTAGGCCTAGAAGTGTTGTCATGGTCCCAGCAATGAAGTGGCAAAATCATCAAGAGAAGAGAATAAGCTTGAGAACATTTAGGCAAAAGATGAAGAAAGATGATGAAGAAGGTAAAAGGAAAGCTGTTGCAGGATAGAGGTATGACAGGGTATAAGTAAAGGCAGAAAGAAAGAACCACAGAGAAAGGAAGGGACTGTCTAAATTCTTTTAGGCAGTTAAGTGGAGACGGTCAAAGGTTTTATTCTGAATCTTTTGTTTCCTAAAAATAACCAGCCTGAGTCCTTTTCTCCATCAGGAAGGATGTGGGTGTTGAGGAGTGTCACAACCATAGTTTCCAGTGCTTTGACGAAAGCTCAGATGCCTGGCCTTCTGGCCAAGCATCTGCAGTTTCTTCTGTGGGAGCCATCATTGTATCCCTGGGGGTTGCAGCTTTCTGTAAGTTTGCTGTGGCTGAACCAAGAAAGAAGGCATATGCAGATTCCTACAGAAATTATGATTCCATGAAAGAGTCTGAGGAGATGAGGAAGGCTGGTATCTTTCAGAGGGCAAAGTGGTCTTGGAATGTAAACGATTTCTTTGGGTTGAATTACATGGAAGTTTGTCACTGACCTGTGTTCCTGAACTATGAAATGTGAGTATTTGAGCTAAGAAGTAGTTTCTCTTGATAAACAGTTAAGAAATTAAAAAAAAAAAAAAAGAAAGAAACAAAAAAACAACTTAAAATAACCAAAAAGGCATATTTTAGGGCAGCAAACCTCTTTCCCCTTAGTACCCAGTGCAAAGAAAAAGGGTCCCCTCCTGACTGAGGAGCAGGCCTGACGGACGAGGGGACTACGTGCGGGCTGTACTTCAGCCTCCACTTACCCTAAGAAACTGCACAACTAGATTGTAGCCTCCATTTGGTCTGTAAACTGCACAACCACACACAAAACTTTTGTAGACTTTTATGTGTTTGTGTAAAAATTTTTGAATACAACTATAGCTCGTTCAATTTGCAGAAATATAAACGAAAGGACAAAGCCATTGTTTGTGCACAAATCATTAAGCTTGAATGAGACTTCCCTTCTATCAGAAAAAGTCTAGCTTTCTTTTTTATTTCAAATGAAAATGTTATTGTAAGTCCCTGTGCCAACCATCCTACTTCTTAATTCTAAGATCTACAGATGCTGTGGACCTTTGCCTAGGCTTCCTTGACCAGTTCATGCTTTTAAAACTGTAAGAGTTTAGAACAATAAAATGTCACCTGGAAGCTTGGTCCCACCCTGCAGAGATTCTGACTCAGCAGATATGGGGTGGAGCTGAAAATCTGCCTGTCTAACACGCTCCCAAGAGATGCTGATGTTGCCCATCCATGGATGATCACTCTATGAGTAGCAGTGGTTAAAATATGGTGCTGCCCCTTTAATATTGCCCATCAGTGCTGTATTGACTGTCACAGCACTCTCAAATTGTGCCTATTGCACCATAGTAAGAATTTAAGATGGGTTAGAAATCAGCTTTTTTTTTTTTTTGAAGTAAGAGAATGTAGTAAAAAGAAAACGGTGAAAACCAGTCATATTCATTAGAAAAAACAATCTTAGGGGGAAAAAACACATGAAAGTTTTTATTTTATTTTACTTTATTTTTTAAAGAGAGGGAAAGGGAGGGAAAAAGAGAGGGAGAGAAACATTGATGTGTGAGAGATACATCTATTGGTTGCCTCTAGCCCACCCCCAACTGGGGACCCAGCCCACAACCCAGGCTTGCGTCCTGACTGGGAATTGAACCAGCAACCTTTTGGCTTGCAAACCAGCACTTGGTCCACTGAGTCACACCAGCAAGGGCACCACATGAAAGTTTAAGATCTGAAAAATTACTTCATTAAAAATGGGTGAGAGGAACAGCGGGGTTGACTAGGTAGAACATAAAAAAAATTTTAGGGTAGTGAAGCTTCCCTGTATGATACTATAATGGTAGATGTAAGTCATTATACTTTTGTCCAAACACATGGAATGTACAACACCAGAAGTAAACCCTAGTGTAAAAAATGAACTTTGGCTAGTAATGATAATGATGTGCCAAAGTAGATTCATCAACTAATAACTGTACCACTCTGGTGGGGGATGTTGATAGTGGATCTTAAACAAACAAGCAAATAAACAAACAAACAAAAACAGTTTGGCCCTGGCTGGTGTGGCTCAGTGGATTAAGCACCAGCCTGCGAACGGGAAGGTCACAGGTTTGATTCCCAGTCAGGGCACATACCTGGGTTGTGAACCAGGTCCCCAGTTGCGGGCGAGTGAAAGGCAACCAGTCGGTGTTTCTCTTGCACATATTTTTCTCCCTCTCTTTCTCCCTCCCTTCCTTTCTCTCTAAAAATAAATAAATAAAATCTTTAAAAAAAAAAAAAAGGAACAGTTTGAATGCTACTGGATTTAAATACGTGTGTCCAAACTAATCAAATTTTACATGCTAAATTTTACACTAAAAATGTAAAATTGTGTGCAAAGTGATATGGCTAATACATATTTTAATTCTATTTCATGTTATTAATCTGGTGCTTAAGGAAAAGCATTGTGAATTGGAGGGGACAGTGGTGAAAGTTTAGGGTAAGCAAGGCATCACAGCCTGGTGAAAGAGAATATGAAGCTATCGGTGTATTACATGACTTATTTAGATTTCTTCTTATGGTCCCAACATTGCTAATATAGCCATTTGGGGAGCAAAGGGAGCCAGTCTTCAGAAAACAAATAGGAACTGAAATTGACCTAACTGTCATAAGAGGATGTAAAGATAGGTTGCCTCATGTCCAGATTGGGGGTTAAGAGGTTACCCTTAAGTCATTTTTCTGGGCAAATGACAGTCATTGATTTCCCAAGCTACACATAAAGTGAAATGCCTTTTAGGAAAGTTTGCTCACAGGATGAGCCACTGCATGACCTCTGGTTCAAGAATCCTCACTTGTGAATAGATATGTTCTTGAAATCTTAAGAGAATTACAAAATTTTAAAACCTGAAGGGACTTTAGAGATTATATAATTCTTAGTTTCCAGACTCTAACTCTGAATATTAACCAAGAACAGAGGTCTCCAGGCAATGAGAAGACTTGGTAGATGGGGATTCCTGTACCTACTGCAGCAGGGGGTGGGATGAACCTTCCTCGCCTTTCCCCTTTTCTCGCCTATGTGCCCTCCCAGACAGCTCTCCTTTCTGACTAACCATTCCAAATATGTCTTGTTCTTAGGTTATAAAGTGTTACACCAATGGCTCCCGATTGGTGGTAATAAGTTTAGCATGAGAGAGAAAGTGACATGGAAAAAAATTAGACAGGGAAATGCACAAACCCTAAACATGAGGAGAGCCCCTTAGAGAAAATTGTGCTGGGTCTGAGGGAGAATGGTTCATTCCAACATGGCAGAAAGAGAAGGAAAGGTCAACCACACAGGTTTCTTACAGTGGATAAACATAAACATATTCTTCTAAAACCAATAGAACCCAAGGTCAAGAATGCCAAGTTAGTCACTACCTGATCTTCTCATGAATATGTAACCTTGCTTTTGTTCTGGAGAAACAAACTGAGATTAGCTGGAATATTTTCTAAATGACTCTCCTACTAGAAGGGCCACCAGCCTACAGAAAGGCACTTATCTGTGGTCAAATAGCTCATATCTAGGAGCTTAGCAATGGCTTTAAGCCATAACAATATGATATCTTTCTGTGAGTATACAAAGAATTGTGCCAAGAGGGCCCAATATAGAGTCCCTGACCAATAAATGTTTACTGAATGAATACCCCAAGGTTAGGTTGTATTTATTTATTTATTTTCCTGCTTTGTCACCATTTCTGTGTCTCATTTTTTTCACATCTTTAGTTTAGAAAAAACAAAATAAGAAATCATAACATCTACCTCTCAAGGAAATTTATTTGAAAGCATAGGTGTACATTAGATGTACTTGTTAAGTCCTTTTGATATTCTGAGCTCACCTGCCAGTACAATTCAAGTCATTGTCACCTGTTAGTAAAAAAACCTCTAACTAGTTTTAGTACAGTCAGTAATCTTTTGAAAATTCCAATCTGTTTATGTTTAATAACGTTCTAGTTCTCTACTGTACTCAGAATAAAGTCTAAACTTCTTAACCTGGCATATTAGGCCATTTGTGATATGATCCCTGCTTAGTTCCTGGCCTCTTCTCACCTCTATACTTTAATTATGCTGAAACTTTTACGGGAGCAAACCCTTTCTTACACAACCTAGAAGAGTGTTTTCTCCTATCACCCTACTTCCTCCTTTGTCAGGGCAAATACTACTAAGTGTTCAGGTCTTTCTCAATTTACCTTCTCAAAGAGCAAACCCTTTTGGACAGTACCACACCCCTTCCTCCAGCCTGAATTTCGTTTCTCCCCCAAGTCCCCACCCCCACTTTGTGCAAGACAGGAGATTGTGTGCCACTAAGTTACCAGGGAGCACCATTCACATAAACTCCGATGTGAATGTTAACCTGGAGTATGCAGACGCTCTCTGCACAATCTTATTTGGTGTCCCCACTGGACTTTATCATCATTCTCTCCCATATAACTGCAACCTTTATAATTTTAAGCCCTCTACTGAGTACTGGAAGAAAAGAAAGGAAAACTAAAGGAATTAATGTTTGTACTCAACTATAATACATAACAAAATTATGGTTAGTCTTATAATAAAATTGTAAAACAAATGTTACTGTGTAAGCATTCAGGGGAACATACTTAATTGTTTCTAAGGACTGGAAAGACCACAAATGGAAGGACATTTGAGCTGGGCCTTGAAGGTATGGCAATAGGCAGAAAAAGGTAAATAACCATAATTCAAGTAGAAGAAGTCATAATAAAATGATTCTAGAGGTAATCTGTGTGAGCAGATTAGGTGGGAGTGAAGGAGGAGGATGGAAATTAAGGTAGTGTAATGCCTTGAGTGCTTTATTAATCAATATGAATTTTACTCTGGAGGCAGCAAATTATTGAAGAGTTTGAGCATAACAGTGATATTATCAGATCTGTGTTTTAAAATACTTTAACTTATTTTTTACTATAAAACAAAGCATGCTAATATTCTTTTTTTTTAATTATTCCAGAAAAATACATGTCACATAAAGTGAAAGGTCTCTATAACCCTATTTATTAGAGTTAACCATTTGCTATAATGCTCCATATTTTTCCCTATGTACATGTGTATGTGTTTATATATAAATCACTTATTTATAAGAATGAGGTCATTCTAACCATTCATTTGGTCACTGCCTTTTCTAAAGTAATAGTATCTTCCATGAGGAGACAGATCACACAAATATCACAACAAAAACATGAGCATATGTAAATATACTCTACTTCACTAATAATCAACATAGAAATAATATCCTATTTTACTTATGTTTGGACAAATTAAAAAGAATGATCAAGATTCAAGTTTGTTGAGGATATAACAAAAATAACACTCTTGGTAGGATAAAACTTAGTACATTAAGAAAGCAAAATCTGCAATATTTTTCAAAATTTAAAGTACATGTACCTTTGAACTAGCATCTATATCTACAAATTTTTCCCATAAAATGCTCTCAGATGTTCACAAGGATAAACGCAAAACAACGTATATTGCAGCATTATTTGTGATAGCAAAGCAACTCTAAACGGACAATAAGTATGGCGCCCCTATCATACTGGGGACCACTGTGTAGCATATCTGAAAGCACTGATATAAAACAATGTCCATGATTTATTGTTGAGTGAAAAAATATCACGATGCTGAAATGATATATGTATTTATAAGATGCCGTTTACAAAATTATACAGGTATACAAGCAGAGTGCGGGTGTATGTATTTATCTAAATGTGTGTGCCTATGTAAAAGGTGTGTTCATATACGTGTATCACCCTCAAAGGTTTTAACCATGGTTTATCTTGAAATTAAAGAGCAATAATTATCTTTAACATTTTACATTTGTGTATTTTTACATTCTTTACAATGAACATTTATCATTTCTTGAATATACAGTAAAGAAATATATACCTAGATATGTTTTCAAGTCAATACATAGTTATATTTCAGACTCATAGATGGAGAGCAGGATGACAGCTGCGGGGGGTGGAGAGGTTAGGAGGTGGAGGGACTGAGCGAAAAGGACAAAGGACTCATGGACATGGACAACTGTGAAGTGATTGCTGGGGAAAGGGGGTAGAAGGGGACTAAATGGTAATGGAAAAATACAATAAAGATTAGATTTTAAAAATACATAGATATATTTCATTCTTTTAATAACTACATAATATTTCATTGTATGGATACACCATTTATTTATACTGCATTATTGCAAGCCCACTCACTTTACAGCTGGTATCAGGCTAGGTACAGGAAGAAAGGACAAGCACTTAAAATAGAAATTAGCCCTGGTTGGCGTGGCTCAGTGGATTGAGCGCCAGCCCATGAACCAAAGGGTTGCTGGTTTGATTCCCAGTCAGGGCACATGCCTGGGTTGTGGACCAGGTCCCAGTTGGGGACTCATGAGAGGGAACCACACATTGATGTTTCTCTCCCTCTCCCTCTCTCCCTTCCCCTCTCTAAAAATAAATAAAATATTAAAAATAAATAAATAAATAAAATAAAATAGAAATTAACAGAGAAGGGCTTTCTTTAGGAAGGGTGGTTAGGGAAGGTTTTTCTCAGGAGTGGCATTGACGCTAGGACAAAGCTAGAGTCCTACAGTACAAAGAGCTTGGTGTTTTTTGAGGAATCAAAAGAAAATATGAATGTGGTTGCACCTGGTAAATAAGGGGCAGTAATCGTGGAAGGTGAGATTGTAGATAACATATTAAAAAGCAAATTCCCTTAGACATTTATGTTGTTTCCAAATTTTTCCTGTAGGATCCATGTGCAGTAGAAATTATGTGTCAAAAAGTATGAATATTTAAATTGTAATAAATATTGTCAAACTGCCTTCAAAAAGGTCTACAATTTTACATTCATTCTAAGTATCTGTTTTCTAAAACTTTAACGAATCTTGAGTATTGTCAGTCTTCATAACTTTTACCACTCTCTGTAGAAAGGGAAAAAAACTTTTTAGTTTTATTTCTTTTATTGTTAGTAAGTTAGGATGCCTTCATTTGGACCATTACTGATTTTTCCCTTTATGAATGCTTCTTTCTGTGCTTGGTCTATTTTTGTCTTTTATTGTTCACTCTTCTTATCACTCTAAAAGAGCTTTCGTATATTATGAAAATTAAGCTTTTATCATTGCACACATTTTGCCAGTTCTTTAAAAAATTTTGATGATGTTTTATCACAATAAAGAGTTTTATCTTTATGTGGTCTTATTTGTGAATTTTATCCTTTATAATTCACATTACATGTTTTGCTTAGAACAAATCTGTATTAAAAGGCAACTATAGTGATGCAGAGGTATATCATAGGGGAAGTGGGGCTGAGGAAATTAAAGAAAATGAAACCAATTAGTCACTATAAATTGAGGCAGTGGTTATGAGCATAAGGAATAGAAGACACATTTGAGAAACTTTTAAAAAATGTAACAGCTTTATTAAAATATAGTTTACATACTATACAATTCACTTAAAGGGTTACAATTCAAAGGTTTTTAGTATATCCATAAAGAGGTGCAAGCATTAATTAGTTTTAGAATATTTTATCACCCCCAAAAGATGCCCCATAACCATTTGCAGTCATTCTGCTTTCCTCCTTAACTGCCTCCCAGCCCTTGGCAAATACTAAACTACTTTCTTTCTCAATAGATATGCCTGTTCTGGACATTTCATGAATGGGATTCTAAAATATGTGACCTTTTATGACTGGCCTCTTTCACTTGATGTCTCATGACTTACCCATGTTGTTGCATATATTGGTACTGCATGGTTTTCTGTGGACAAATATTTCATTGTATGACGATTATACTGCATGTGTTTATCCTCTGATCAGTTGATGGACATTTGGGTTTTTTCAGTTTTGGGCTACTGCGATGAACATTCTCGTCCAACTTTTTGGGTGGACATAGGTCTTCAGTTCTCTTGGGTATGTACATTGCAGTGAAATTGCTGGGTCATATGGTGAGTTCTGTTTAATTTATAAGGAACTGCAAAACTATTTTCCAAAGCACTGCACCATTTCACACCAACAATATGAAAGTTCTAATTTCTCCATATTCTCATGAACTATTATTATTATGTATTTTTTTACTATAATCATTCTAGTGGATTTAAATTAGTATTTCATTATGTGTTCAATTTACATTTCCTTAATGAAAAAGTTATCGAGCATGTTTTCTGCTTACTGGTCAATTTATATATGTTCTTTGGAAATGTGGCTATTCAAATCCTTTGCCCATTTTTTAATTGGATTGTCTTTTTATGAGTTGTAAATTCTTGTATATCCTGGATATGTCTTTTATCAGGTATATGAGTTATATATGTTTTCTCACATTGCATAAGTTGTGATAA
Source organism: Furipterus horrens (assembly GCF_987537825.1). Classification (NCBI taxonomy): domain Eukaryota; kingdom Metazoa; phylum Chordata; class Mammalia; order Chiroptera; family Furipteridae; genus Furipterus; species Furipterus horrens. The sequence goes on from NW_028327174.1 coordinate 23,117,257, forward strand.
ATGGTGGGTGCATAGAAATGCAGCATAGATAGCCTGACAAGGAGGCCTCTCTGAGGAAGTGGCTTTGAGCTCAGGCCTGAATGACAAGAAGGAATCAGGCATGTGAAGATCTTGTGTAGACATCTGCAGGCAGGCCCTGCATCAGAAATAGTGACAGAAAAATACCTATATGGCTGGAGTTTAGTGAACCAAGGGAACAGTGGTAGACAATAAGGCAGGAAAGAGAAATAGGGACCAGACACAGTTTTGGTACCTCTGTGAAAAATGAGTTGTAGAAGAATAAGAACGAAGTCATTAAGTTTGACTAAAAGACTATGGCAATAGATAATGTGGCAATAGATTATGATGGTTTTGACAAAGGTGGTTGTGATATTGTGATTAATGATCAGATACATCTGACCAAAATATATTTCTCGTATTTGGTCTTTGTCCCCAATTCCTGACTCACAGCTCCCTGAACTCTTGGAATTTGGTAAGTGCTGAGAGTGAAAAAGGTGTCTTTTGTTATGTTAATGAGGTGACTTGGAAAGTACTTAAAGATGGGGTTTGGAGAGCTTCCTGACTGGTGAACACCAGGATATGCAGAAGAAAGGCACACCTGGAGAGGGAATGGAAGCTGCACACCCCTTCCCACATACCTTGCCTTATGCAAGTCTTTCATCTGGCTGTTCCTGAGTTATATCCTTTTACAGTAAACCAGTTAGCTAGTAAATAAGATGTTTCTCTGAGTTCTGTGAGCCATTCTAGAAGTTAATCAAACCCAAGGAGTGGGTGTGGGAATCTCTGATTTATAGCCAGTTATTCAGAAGCACCGGTGACAACCTGGATTTGTGATTGGCATTCTGAATTGAAGGGGGTCATTGGACTCTCCAATCTGTGGCCAGTTGTTTAGAAGTGCAGGTACCCTGGTCTTGAGCCCGGCATCTGAAGTATGTGGGCGGGGGTGCAATCTTGTAGGGCTGAGCCCTTAACCTGTGGAATCTGATGCTATCTCTGGATAGTGTCAGAATTGAGTTGACACACTGCTGGTGTCTGAGAATTTGTTGGTGTGGGGGAACTCCTCCCCACATCACAAAATGGAATTGAGTCTGGGAACCTAATTTAGTGGTGCAGTGGAAATGGGACAATGGAAGGAACTTGGGTATATTTTGGAGGTAAAGTTGACAGGAGTTGCTGTTGGATTAGATGTGGGAAAGAGAGAATCTTGAATAACTCCTAGCATTTTGCAAAAAGGTGAATAATGATGTTTACTGAGAGGGAGAAGACTAAGCAAAGAAAAAAATGGGGGTTTGAAAGAGAAATTGGAACGTCTACACTTAGTTTGAGACACTTTTTGGCACTCAGCTGGAGATATCACACAGGCTATATAATACATGACACTGGAAATCAGGAAATAAATCAGCAGTGAGAAACTTTCTACCTTACAAGGCAGCCTGTTATATTTTGGATACCTCAAATCACCAGAAAGTTCTTTTCTATGACATTGAGATAATTACAAATGTAATATAAACGTGATGCCCATTTCCATCTGGGGTTATTGAAAAATACATATTTTTGGAAGCCCACTAAGAATTTGAAGAAAGTTATCATGTTCTTCCCCAATGTCTTTTCTTCACTAAGCTATTAACCCTAGTTCCCCAGCTGCCCTTCATACCTCGTTACCAGATACTTCATCATCCTGGTCATATCCTTTTTGAAGTAGGATGCCAAGGACTAAAATGGTCTGAATAACACACCCAAAATGTAGGACCATTGCCCTTCTGATACATTATTTTTTCAGGAAGATGATCACTCTTAATAATTTTTTTTCTTGCTGTTGTTAGTGTGTTAGGGTGCCTACCTGTGGCATATGATACCTCTTCTAATTTTATCTGATTTTTTGTTGGTTTGTAAATCAAATAATCAATGTATGCTCTCAGATTTTGCTTTGTAAGTTTGGAATATTTTATAATAATTTAAAAAGAGAGAGAGTATGTGCTTTCTGAGAACGGCCAACAGAGCCCTCCTATGAAAAGCTTTGAACTCTCATGAGAAAAAAATGTTTTCTTACTCTATTTTTCTAATATATATTCAAAATAAGTGAGTTTTTCAAATAGTTGAGTTCCAGATGGGTGAGGTATATCAGTCTTTTACACAAAGCTCTCACTAGAGATTTTCTTAATCTAAGGCAGTGATTCTCAACCAGCAGTGTGGTTTTGCTTTCCAGAGAAGTTTTGGCAATTTCTGCAGACATATTTGTTTGCTGTGATTTGTGGCAAAGAGAATGCTACTGGCACCTGTGGGTAGAGGCCAGGGATGCTGCTAAATGTCCTACAATGCAAAGGGCAAGCCCCAATAACAAAGAATCACCTGGCCCAGAATGTCAATAGTACTTAGATTTAGAAACCCTCAACTATTGCATTTCTCTGATTTTGTTTACTACCCTTATTGCAAAAAACAAGTAAAATATTAATGTGAAAAAGTTGACACGATTTAAACTTAGTGAATTAATTCTGCTTCCAACTAATCACTTCTCTCTCCTTTTACTACATACCAACCATCTGTTAATAACCTTTCTATAATTTAATGGAAAAATAATGAAGCACTATTTTTTTTCTATAAAAAAATGTTATTACGGCTCTAATTTTCTGTCACATCTCCCAATCTCCATAATTTTTAGAATATTTTTGATGTTCAGTGATCAAACTTGGACATTATTTTCAAGTGCTTTTAGGCTAAGCAAAATAATGCTCTTTCTTTCTCATTCTCCTTTCTGGCCTTTGGTTTCTCTTCCTCATATTTTGTTCATTCTTTCAGTTAAAATGTCATGTTCCATGAGAAGAGGAATAATCTTGCCTTTATTCTGTCATCTCTTAATATTAGATAAATGTAATACAACTTGACTAGGTGCTCTGTTCTTCTTCTCTTGCAGGTGCCTCAGTGAGGCATGCAGCTATTTTGGGATAGGGCTATCCTAATAATGTTCTGTGGTTTGTCATGAGTGAGAGAGGTAGAGGCAGAAGTCACTGTGCAATCACTGGTTGTGCTTAAGAGGTAGAAGTGTGGGGGACAAAGAAGAATGCTGTTGACTGCACGTCCTCCATGGTGGAACATGTGAGTTTTCCTGGGGCTGTTTCACTTCCTTGTATTGACTTCAGCTGTCAAGATCAAAGAGGAAATAATAAGGCAGGAGTAAATAGCCTCATTCTCAGAGTACCTGAAAGGAACAAATTCTGATGGGGATTGAAGTAAAAGGAGAAAAACAAATTCTTTCTTCGGCCATACCCAGAAACAACAAGTAGGTGGGTTTTTCCAGATTCTCCTAATTTTTCACATTCCAACTGTGTTGCCAGTCAGAATCCTGGGGCAAAATATAATCTTCCCCAATACCTTTATGTTTAGAGCTAGAGATTCATTCACTCATTCAAATATTTTTGTATCAGGCATATGAATGAACCAGGGACAGCACCTACAAATCTGGAAATTTCAAGTGTGTGTTTGAAATAGGAATGATAAACAAATACCTAATTAGTAGTAAAATATTTTTATACGATTTATCACCTTTCTTTCATGGAGTAATAATACCTTTACATGCATGAATCACTAAGTATTTGTATAGGCAGAGTATTTGTGGGGACCCTTGAGATTGTAGAGAATAAAACAGCTAGTGTTCTTCTCCTTCAGCCCTAAAATCAACTTTCAGAATTAGAGAACTGAGACACAGATTGAATGACGTAACTATCAGCATAATGTGTAGCACAGGGAGTCAGTACTATAGTCTGAGCTGATAACCTGAGTTTTCTAACTTTTAGTTTTGTTTTTGTTTTAAAAACTGAAGTGAGAGAAGATTGTTTGCAGAAAACACTTTCCACCATTGTACCAAGTTGATTTCTACCCAGATAGCCATCTGACTGAAAAAATACATAGGATAGTGAAATGAAGCAACAGAGGTTGGGGTTCAGGGTTGAGGCCGAGGGAAGCCTATGGGAAGGGGAGATTAATAAAAGCACAGAACAGCGAGAAGATTTTAGTTAGAGCAAAGCATGTGAGGTAAACGTGATCCATTTGGCATCTCTAAGAGTACAGGTGGTACTCTGGTGCTATAAAAAAGAAGAAAAAATGCAGAAAGATTTTATTACATTCCCCACCTAAGGGCTCACACTTCAAATAGCAGATCTGGTATTCAAGGACTTCAGCAGCTTAGCTTGAACTTGCTTTTTCAGCATTAGCTCTTACTAGTCTCCTCTGTGTACCCTGCTCTTCAGCTGAACTGGACAACGCACTATTCCCCAACTTCCCATACAAATTCCCTACCACCATACCTTTACTCAGGCCTCTGCATCTCCCTGAAATGCCCTTCACTAATCTCGGCCTATCTTTTATCCCACCCTTCTTTCAACATCCATTCCAAATTCTAACTTCAGGAACACTTTCTGGATTGTTCCCACATGAATAAAATCTCTTCATTCTTTGGCTTTCCTCAGCTCCTTGTTTCCAATCAGCTTGAGGTCCCCTCCATTGTTCACCAAAGTGCTATGCATTTTGTAGGCTCTCTTGATAAATTTTAAATGTTCTCAACATTGATTTTTTAAAAACTCATTAAAATCTTTGTGGATTTAGAAAATTGTTGTTTGTCATTGCTTTTATTAGATGTTATCCAAAGATTGAGAATTCAAGTAAGAATGCAGCTCATGGGCAAAAATGGAATTGTAAGAAACAACGTTTCTGGCTACAATATGGGGAGAAGTATGACTCTAGGTAGAGGCAGATATTGGAAGAGAGAATGGGGTAGACAGAAGAAGCCTTTAAGATGGTGACTTATAACCCAGGGAAAATGGGAAAAAAAGCAAAAGGAGCAAGAAAGAGAAGAAACTGTAGAAATGCTGAGATATAGATATTGAAGAGATGGAAGGAAGAATAGTCAAGAGAGTAAAAGGGTTTTGTCTAAGGGAGGTTCCTTTGGTTGTCTTTGTGAGGTTCCCTTCCTGTACTGCAGAAGACTGCAGGCAGGAAAAGGAAGTGGAAAGCAATACAGAAGTAAAGATCCTCTTTATAACCTTCACTGGTCCCTTCTTTGGAAAAACAAGTGACTCAGGGAGGCATTTGAGGATAAGTATTTCCTCCAAACTCTGTTCTTTTATTTTTTTATTGTTGTTCAATTACAGTTGTCTCAATTTTTTCCCCATTGCTCTCCCCTGCTCCATACCCACCCCCCAGTCAATCCCTATCCTGTTGTCCACGTCCATGAATCCTTTATACTTATTGCTTGCCTAGACCCTTTCCCTTCTTTCCCTCATTATCCACCTCCCCAAACTCTGTTCTTAGCAAGATTCTGTCAACAAGAGCGTTTGAGAACTTGCTCCCTGGCATATGTTGTAAGTTTGGCTAAAACTCTTACAAAAATTCAAAATTAAAAAAATATTTTTAAGGTTTTATTTATCTATTTATTGATTTATTTAGAGGGGAAGGAAGGGAGACAGAGAGGGAAACATCAGTGGAAGAGAGAAACATCGATCGGTTGCCTCTAGTATGCACCCCAATGGGGGTGGGGGGAGGAGGGAGGCGGCATGTGTCCTGACCCAGAATTGAACTGGCAACCTTTCAGTGTGTGGATGACACCCAACCAAATGAGTCACACCAGTCAGAGCAAAAATAAAAATATTTTTGAAAGATTCTGTCTGCAGCTGCTTTCTGCAGAATCCTGTATGATATGGTTCAACACCTAACTATGTCTCTCCCCTCCAGTGTCTCTACATATATTTCAAGTCCCTAGATTTGCTTATATGTCTGCTGCTTTAGTACCTCTTCTACTCTGTTCCTCTAACTGTGGGCAATATGTCTCCATCTGTTTCTATAAGTTGCTCATGAACTGTTATCACTTGTGCAGTTCCTCTTTCGACTGTCTCAAGTCTCATCTGTATCTGTGCCTTGTCCTTTTGCTTTAGTCTTTTACTCCTCTCTCTGCTTGCTCTCATTCTGTTTCTGTTATGGCTTTTCTTTACCAGCTGGCTTAATATGATTTCATCCCCATGGCAACTCCCCTCTGGGGAAGAGTGAGGGGAAGTGGAAGGAAGAGAAAGCCTAGAATAGATGGACAATGAGAAGCTGGATTAGTCAGAGAGCTACCTTTGGAATTGAGTCTTGGAACAGAGTACAGACAAACTATGTAGATGCATGCCAGCCAAGTTACACAAAACCTTAAGGGAGCCCAAATTGGGAGCCCAAACCCAATCCCTGCTAGCAAAACTCATTCAGCAAATCTTTTCTGTTTTTTATCAGTCTGTCATCTGTTTTTTCCTCTTGTAATCCAGATTATTATTTTTTTCTGTTTCTAGGCTTCATGATTTTTATACATGTATGGTTTCTGATGTATTGTAACTTGAAAGGTGATTTTCTTAAAGATTCATGAATATTCACATTGGGACGACAAGATCTGTCTTTCAATGTACTATAATATTCACTAGGATTTGTTCTGTACATCATAATTTAAGTGATAATAAAGAACACTAGAAATGGCCTTAGAAAAGGACAAAAAAAAATTAACTATGAAATGGTATTGTGTACCCAAACAAGAAGATTTTACTAACAAAGGAATTTGTTTTATCTAGGGAAAGTTTACTCAGGTAATGGAATCATTCTGCCCCAAGGTCTTTAAAACCAGTAGGTAACCATATATTTGTAAAGAAATTTGGCTTTAAAGATCAGTGCTTCTTAAACGTGAGTTCTCTTTCCCTTGACCTCAACCTGGAGAGCTTTCTAATTCTGTCAGTTTGGGGTTGGGGGTGGAGGATGATGGAAGCAGAATGAATTTGCACCCTTGGTGTTTCTGATGTAAATTCCTTGAACTCTGTGCTTTGAAAGCAATTTTTTTTAAAAGATTTTATTTTTTCATTTTTAGAGAGGGGGAGGGAGGGAGAGAAACATCAATTTGGTTGCCTCTCGCACACCCCCCAACTGGAGACCTGGCCTACAAACCAGCCACGTGCCCTGACCAGGAATCAAACCAGTGACCCTTCCATTTGCAGGCCTGTGCTCAAACCGCTAAGTCCCACCAGCCAGGGCTGAAACCAATTTAATAAGGCCTTAACTAAGGAGCTCCTGAAAGGCTACGCTGGGCAGGGAACTGGGTCTCTTCAGTTTCTCAGAGACAACAGCTGTAGTTATAAACTTAGAGCCGGGAACTTCCGTATAGAGTTTGTCATGTGTCACTTTGTCAAACAAGACTAGTTTGTTGAGCTTGCCCCCAACTTCACCTTTGGACCACTTCTTTCTGGCCTTATGCCCAGATTTGTTCACTGGGTCTTTTGTCTTTCTTGGCTGCCTTTCCAGCATCTTTTTCTGTCATCTTTGGGTGGCATAGTGAGGTTTGGAGAGCAGCTGCTATCACTGCACCTACTTTAAAACGGCAGAAAAAAGTAAATTTGCATTTCTAATAGGCTCCCTGGAGATGCTGCTGCTACTGATTCAAGGACCACAATTGGCATAGAGCTAGTCTAGAGGATTTCCAAAGTCAGGGAATACAGCTAACATACATAGAACATAAATGTGTGGTTATTCCATCGTTCTTTGATTAAAAAGATCTTTTCCTTTGGTAATGGAAGAGCATGAATGAGCTAAATCAGAAAGATTTTGTTTTTCTCAAGCCACTTGACTCTTTTCTTTGTTCTATAGAGTGAACCACCATCCCCGTTGCCCAGGGTCTTGCAATGCTAAAACCGGGACAGTCCAGGGCAAACCGGACATTAGGGTGACCTCTCTATTCTCATGAGGCCAGTGAACTAAGAGAAATGTAAAAGAAAAAAACGAACTTGACTAGTAATCAGAAAATGTGGTTTCTAGTCCTAATTCACTGCATATTAAGTTATGACTTTAAATTGGACATTTAAATTTTCTGTTTCAGTTCTATACCTGTAAAATGGAGATAGTATTACCTACTCCACTTACCTCACACACACAAGGAAAATGTTTGAAGATCATTTGAAACAATGTATATAAAAATTTTTATTAAAATATACATATATTAAGACAGACACTTAATTTTATTTATAATTTATTACATATTGCCAGAAAATTGCAACTTAGCAATCCCATTCCTAAGTACACATCCAAGAGAAAGAGAAAAATATTCACACATATGGCAAATGATAAGAACATTTATAGCTCAAAACTGAAGACAATAGTGTGTGCATCAACAGGGCAATGGATAAATTCTGGCATATCCATAAATGGAATGCTACTCAGCAATAACAAAGAATGAACCACTGATACACATAACATCAATACTCATAGATACTATGTTGAGTGAAAAAAAAAAATCCCAGCACAAGAGATATATACTATGATTTCATTTATATATAGATCAAGAACAATACAATTAATTGATGGTGATAGCAGTCATTATAGTGGTTACCTATGGGGAGGGAGGCTGTAGACTGGAATAGGCACAAGAAAACCTTCTGGAGAGCTAGACCTATTCTAGAATCTAGATCTCTATATTGGTATTGTTTATACAGGTGAATACACATGCAAATACTCATCCATGTATATATTTAACATTATTGCATTTTTACTTGCTTTACTGTATGTATATTATACTTCAGTGAAGAAGGAAAGAAAGAAAAACAGGAATAAAAGAGCAAAAGAACTCACTCTCAATTCTACCACCACTAAAAGACAATTTCTTTTTCTTGAAATGTTTAGATTCTAACAAGTCCCAGCGCTATAGAAGAAGCTCCATTTTGTAAGCTGAGCCTCTAATATGGGGATCTAGAGGTTAGCCCCTCATACAGAGCTGTTGCTCAGGTATCTCGGTTTTCTAGACTTGAGCAACATGTGACTGTACAGGGAAGTGTAAACCCTGTGTCATCAGTTAAGGAAGAGGGCCAGGTTTACATCAACATTGCAACAAATCTTTTTTTCCTTCCTTCCTTCTTATTTTTCATCTTTGTGTGCTTATGCCTGCTCTTCTTAGATTGATTTTTCACCCTCCCCTCATACAATGTACCTTTTAGGGAGGGGAGCCTTCGGATTTTCTTCATCTCTCCTCAGTAACCTTCGTTCCCATCTTTTCTAATATGTCTCACTAAACTCAAATAGCCCATGCTGATACTTAGGAGTCTTTTTTTCCAAGGCCTCATATCCTGTCCTCCTCCCCAAGGAGCCTTCCAGTAGCCTTTACAGCTGTATTCTCAGACTTTTATACATTTGTTTTCAAAACAGTACCTGTGAAATTTCCACAATCGTTAGGGCATGCCCACTCCCGGGCCGCCAGGAAATCTCTGTTTTAGTCATTTCCCACCCAGCATTCTCCTCATTGGCTACTGTGGGTCTACTGTGTTTTATTCACCCTCAGCCTTCCTTAGGAAAACAAAACAAAACATTTATTTCTCAAGAAGGATAGTCAGCTGACCAAGTAATCCGAGGATCTAAAAATGGGGAATGATCAGAAATATATAAGCGGAGGCAGAGCAGAAAGCTGAGTTGCATTATATGTGCCTTTTTTTCTTTTTTTTTACACCGAGTGGCTAGTTTCTTATTTATTTCTGTAAAGACATCAGTGTTTGTTTCATAGAAGGTACTTAGTAAATAGTTGCTAACATAAAAAAGATGACTGCATGAGAATAAAACTGTATTGTGTTATTGAAAAATGACAGTAACGTCAGCAAGAATCAGGGTGCTACAGGAACTTTCTGACAAGGTGCAAATCTATGGGGCGGTGGTTGCACTGGTTGTGTGTATCTAGCTGTTAGGGGATCAACCTGTACACTTAAAATGCATGAATTTTATTTTATATATTTTATACAAAAAATATATTGACTTTAAAAAATAGTAAATTTATTTGGGGCGCTGCAGGAGCATAAAGAAGAGTAAGGTTTTGTAAAGACCCGAGGCCGTGTGGACGTGTGAAATGTGGAACAAAATGCAGAAGAGAGGGGAGAAAAAAGAAGGCAAGATCTGTGGCTAACAGGCAGCGTTGTGGGGCCACAGTAGGCCGTGCTGACTGATACTGCTGAAGTCGTATTCTTAGTGGGGATGTCTGGGGATTAGTTGCCTACAACAAAAATATCTGCCCTTGAGGCACAACCTTAGACATCTCCGCAGAGCTGCCTTGGATTCCTGGAAATCGCCACTTTCTCTGTCCAATTGGATGGGCGCTCCCGCCAGTTCCCCTCAGCTTCTGGCCCCGGAGGAGGCGTGGGGGCGGCTGAGAGCACCAGCAATGCCTTTACGTCACTGTCCGAGGACGTGCTGGGTGACATGGCCTCGGAATCCCCGGTGGAGACGCTGGTGTGCAGGTTCTATCCTGTCAGCTTGGTCCTGACCCTGCATTGTCACATGCACACGCTTTTTTTTTTTTCCGTGCCTGCTCTCCGTTTCTTCCTTGGGCCGCTTTTAGCCAAGGAGGGAGAGACGCAGACGAAAAGAATGAAAGTGGAAAGAGTTAGAGAAATTATAAAGACAAGACAGAGTGGAGCGCAAAAGAAGGGAGAGAGGAGACGTGGATATATGATAGCGGGATGTGCACAAGAAAGAGAGGGAGAAAGCCCAGTAAGTGGACAGAGCTGGCATGGAGAGCAGTGATTATTTTGAACCAATCAAGAGGTTGAGGAAGACAGAGCTTGACTGGAAATGGAAGAGCAGTGAGAATTAATGGAGGTGTTAAAGAAGAGAATAAACTTGTATGCATTAAGTGTCACGCAAGTATTTGTCAAACTTAAAAGAAGAAGCAAACATACCTATTTAATTTTATATTTGAATATATATGCTCAGAGACAAAGAGGTTACTGCTGTTAATGCATTAAAGTCTAGATCCCCATTCATTTTATGAACCTAAAGGCTTCCCCCCAAATCTTCAATTACATGTGAGAAGTTAAATCATCACAGAAACATTCTTTGCTGTAGTAGATAAACCTTGATCAATCTGGGCACAGTTCTAAGTACTTTGCACATACTAACTGATTTAATTTACTCATCATAACAAGTCTTATGACATAGACTCTGTCAATACCTTTCCTTTACAAATGAGGAAATAGAAGCACAGTGGAGCTAAATTACTTTCTCAAAATCACACAACGTAAGTGGTAGAGCCAGGATTCAAACCCAGGATGTCTGGCTCCAGAATATGTGCTTTTAGTTACACTTGCTTTAAAATATTTTTTAATAAAAAGTAAAAATGTATATGTAATCCCAACCCACTCAAATTTAGGTCCTATGCAAATGGAGAATGGATTTCTCCTACCACCTTCACCACAGTCAGTATCTAAAACTGGCCCTGACCCTGGCCAGGTAGTTTAGTTGGTTGAAGCACCTTCCTGATGCACCAAAGGTGTGGGTTCCATCCCCTGTCAGGGCACATACAAGAGTGGAACAACAAATGAATGTTTCTCTCTCTCTCTCTCTCTCCCTCTCTCTCTTTCTCCCCCCCCCACTCCTTCTCTCTTTTCTTTGCTCTCTAAAATCAATAAATACATTAAAAAATAAAATAAATAAAATAAAACTGGGCCTGGCAACAGTAGAATTTTATGAGTGAAGGAATATATTAACCCAGACCTGTAGCCCATTGTGGATTTTTCAGGCTGTTTGTCTTTCTTCTTCATGCTTGCTGTCACTATGTTGATCTGTTGCTGCTCATTAATAGTGTTGAGAAGGAGAGGGAGCAGGCTGGCCTAATAATTCTCTAAGTGTTAAGTGCTCAAATGTTGGAAAGTTACTTTGAGACAGTGTAACAGGTGAAAATAACCTAACTTATTATGTGCATGTGGGGGTTCTATAATAATATGGGCCCATTAGGGGAGATAGATGGTGATGGACAGAGACTTGACTTAGGGTGGTGAACACACAATGCAGTGTACAGATAATGTGTTGTGGAATTGTGCCTCTGAGACCTGTCGTTAACCAGTGTCACCCCAATAAGTTCAACAAACAAGAAAAATAAATATAAAAACAAAATAAAAAAACAAAACAAAAAAAAGAAAAATAAATAAATAAAAGCAATATGTTCAGACCCTCAAAAAAAAAAAAAAAAAAGAACGTTTAGTCTTATTAGACAATGTTCAGATTATATTATTACAAAAGCAGATTTTAAACAATATAAACAAAAAATCTTTTTAATAATGTCTGCATGTATGTAGGTTTATAGAAAAAAATATCTTGACATTAAATAAAGCAAAATGTAAGTATGGCAGGAAAAAAAAAGAACATGGGGCCCAGGACAGATAAGGTTGTTAAGGTTTATATGCCATCTTGAGCTAAGGAGAAGGGGGACAGTTATGGTTTGGGACTTCAAAGGGGACAAAGGCAATTCACATGGAGATAGAAAAGCAAATGTTTGGTAAATAAATGTTTGCTGGGCCATCTTTAACAATGGGACACAGAGAGGACTTTGATCAAACCGGCCTTGCTAGGTTTCTCCCTGTCTACCATACACTGGTTTATATTAAACTACAGTTATCTATGATGATAGACTCCCTTTTTGGTGCAAGTCCTCCATCGAAATTCTTTCAGGCAGTAAGGGGGGGGGGGCGTCAAAGGGTTTTCTCTGAGTTTTTCCACATAACCAGGTTAAAATTTTGGGGTAGTAAACTCTGCTTCCCCTCAAAGCTAAGACCCAAAGCCCTTAAAGGACCATCTGTCAAGATTTAATGAATTATCTCTTTCCTCTTAATTTTGTAAAAACATGTATGAACTTTTGAAATTTTTAATGAGCTTAAAACAGCTATTTACAAAAAAATAAAAGTAAAATAATAAAACAGCTATTTACATGTAATTGGAATTAAATTGTATTTAAAAGTCTACCTGGTGCCCTGGCTGGGTGGCTCAGTTGTTTGGAGCATGTTCCCAGGTTGATTCCTAGTCAGGTACATACCTAGTTTGGGGGTTGGATTCCTGGTCGGGGTGTGTATGGGAGGCAACTGATCAATGTTTCTCTCTCACATTGATGTTTTCTCTCTCTTTCTCTCCCTTCCTCTCTGTCTCGAAAATGAGTAAAACATATCCTCAGGTGAGGATTAAAACAAACAAACAAAAAGTCCATCTGGAGCCTAACATTTAAAGAATTTAGATTGTGGTTGTAATCAAAGTAACTTCCCAACATTTGAACACTAAACAGTTACAGGATTATAAGGTCAGGCCATCAAAGTCAACACTTGCTGCACACATTTTTTAAATAGGTACACAGTAATTCATTGTTTGTGTAAAACCATGCAAGAAGCACTCAGAGTTTTACACACCCATGAGACCATGAGATTCATGTCCAATAGAGACCGAGAACCACAGAGGAGGAAAAGCAGGAGAATTAGGGAGGTGCCGAAAGCTGCACCCCTGGGTAGCATTATCATGAAAATAAATTCCGTGGGGCGGGGGAAGCTGCAGAATAATGAAGGGACCAGAGCCTTTGGTCAACTCTGAGGGATGGAACTGGTCCTTTGTAGAGCTGACGTTCTACAAAGCACGTATGCACTCACTCAATCATCCTAGTAACGAACAGGCGGGGCTAACCTACAGGGTCGACACTGACTAAAAGTGATTCTTTGGTTTCTGGGCCCGCCTCATCCAAATATTTCTGTGACTTCCTGACTCATTTTGAGGCTGAAAACAAGAAAGACAATGGCCTCGGTTATTTTTGAGAAAAATATGTAAATTAGGAAAACTGACTTTTTTTCCTACTGCACAGATCACATGGTACTTGTATGTGGAGCACATAGAGAGGACATAGAATTATTACAAGTACAGTGGCTAGAACACTGTGGTGTAATGGGCATTCGATAAAATTTGTTGAATGCATGTAGATGACAGTTCTGAAAAAAAGAATACACAATTCTTAGTTTACCTCAAGAGAGCTGAGCTCCACTTTGTCACATCTCGTCCTCTTTGAGTTAGGAAAGGCAAATGCTAAAATATTATTACCATGACCACTTGGATGAGTAAGCATGAAGTATTTTTAGTCTCTTCAAATTATACCCTGTTCTGAGGATGGGTTGTATTTCTTGCTAGAGCACCCTAATAGTGAGTGTCACATTCCTACACTCTTTTTGTTCTATCCCCCAGCACCTCCACTCCAGCCCCTCCCAGGAAAGAATTAGAGCCTCTGGCTTGAAAAAGGTTTGTTCTTTGTGACTTCACCTGTAGATCATCTCTAAGAGTGGGAGGAGAAGCAATGTGAAAGCAGACAATACCTGTAGTTTGCACATTACACTTCCTCTGATGACACAGGAAGGGGCAGATTCTTCTCCTCCCCCCTTTCTACCACACCCATGGTTTGCAGCTCTTTTAGCTGTTTTCCGGGCCCTGTACCCATGTTTGAGACTACAGTGAGAGTTTATGGTCTGCCTCCTCCTAGGAAAAGTACCCTGAAATACAACATTTGCATCACTTTCAGGAGGGCTGTGTTTCTGCCTAGTCCATCTCAGAACCCCATGTTAATAAACACCACCCTAGAGCTTCAATGGCCTTTTTCTTCCAGTGTACTTAATTTTTTTTTTTTCTTCCTGAGTTGGCTTTGCTGCTCTGGAGGGTCAACAAAATTAGAGAAGAGCCCTGCCAAAAGAAAGAAGACCTTTAACTGTGAGACATTGTATTGAAAAGTGGCTTTGCTCATTACCTCAATCCAGAGATTGACACTTGCTCTTGGTTTTCTGAAAGGGATGTGACTCAACAGAGAATATTTCAGTTATCAGTATTTCAATAACTGTCTTCCTGGAAATGAGCCAGGAAGGAGTATCCTGGAGATAAGGCCCAATTAATAACCACACAGAAAAAGAAGGACATTTACAGTTTTAGAGGACTGCCAGAGTAAACTTGAGGGACTCAAAAAAAGCTCTCTGCTTCCTGGAAGCTATAGTCTGTTTTCCCTATTGGCACTTGTATGGAAGTTGCCATTTGAAATACTTGTTTATGGCCCTGGCTGAGCAGCTCAGTTGGTCATTCTGGACATGCCAAGGTTGCGGGTTTGATCCTCAGTCAGGGCACATACAAGAATCAACCAATGAATGCATAAATAAGTGGAACAACAAAATTAATGTCTCTCTCTCTCTCTCCCTTCTCTCTCTCATTAAACAAACAAACAAAAAATACTTTCTTATGATCCAGCAATCACACTCCTTGGTACTTACCCAGATGAGATGATGAAAACCTGCATCCACACAAAACCTATACACAAATGTTTACAGCACCTTTATTCATAATTGCAAAAACTTGGAAGCAACCAAGATGTCCTTCAATAGGTGAATAAACTCTGGTATATTCAGATAATGGAATATTATTTAGTGCTAAAAGAATATGAGCTATAAAGCCATGAAAAGACATGGAGGACCCTTAAATATATACTACTAAGTGTAAGAAGCCAGTCTGAAAAGGATACATACTATATGATTTCAACTATATGACATTCTGTGAAAGACAAAACTATGGAAACAGGAAAAACACTGCTTGCCAAGGAATGTGGGCTACAGGTGGGGGCTGGGAAGGAGAGATGAATAGGTAAAGCACAGAGGGTTTTTAGGGCATTGAAACTATTCTATACGAATACTGCAGTGATGGATACATGTTGTTATACATTTTTCCAAACCCATAAAATGTACAAGACCAGGAGTGAACCCTAATGTAAATTATGGAGTTTGGGTGACTATGATACATCAATATAGGTTCATCAGTGGTCACAAATGTTCTGCACTAATGCAAGATGTTAATAATAGGGAAGTTGAGGGGTATATGGGAACTGTATGTACTTTCCACTCAATTTTTCTGTAAAGTTAAAACTGCTCCCATCAAATAAAGCCTATTAGTTTAAGAAAAAAACAACAACAACATTGCTTTATATGTCTCTCTCCATCCCCTTCCATGAGACCTTAAAGACAAGAACCATATCTTTTGTATCTTTTTATTCCCACAATCTAGGGATGAAATAGAAAGAATGTTCTCTTATTAGTGCATATCCTAACAATAAATAAGACTTAACATCTCTAAAATAAAACTCTTGATTTGACCTCTCAAAACCTGCTCAACTCTATGCTTTACTGAATAAAGTAAATGGCAACTCCAGTTCTCCAGTTGCTGGGGCCAAAACCCTTAAGGTCATTCTTGACTTCTTTGTTTTCTTTCACACCCAACATCTAGACTTACAATTAACCCTGTTAGTTCTGTATTGAAAATATATTTTAAAATCCAACTACTCACTGCTTCCACTGCTACTACTCTTATCTAAGCTCTCATCATTTCTCACCTGGACAGGTAGTCCCCTAACTGGTCTATATGTTTCCACTCTCGCTCTTCTCCATTCAACAGCAACTACTTTTTAAAAAACACAGATTAACTAATGTCACGCTACCCGAAAACCTCATTTAAACTTAACCTCTTTTAAGGCCCTGTCTCCAAACAGTTATATAGTCTAAGGTACTGAAGGTTAGAACTTCAGCATAAGAATTTTAGGAGGATACATCATCTGCAAGCCTAAAGTCTCATCTGGGTGTCATCAGATGTCCCTCAAAAGTCTTCCAGATTTTTAACCATTTCTTAGTTCCAATGCTATTTTCACATGTTTAGGTATATATCTGTTATATGTATAAAGATTTTTTTTAAGGAGTTTTCTCACATGGTATGGAGGCTGGCAAGTCCAAAATCTGCAGGGTGGGCTGGCAGGCTAGAGATCCAATTGCAGGTGAAATTCAAAGGCAGAATTCCTTCTTGCTTGTGGAGAGAGGGATGTCAGTCTTTTGTTCTAGTCAGACCCTCAATTGATTAGATGAGGCCCAGCCACATTATGAGAAGCAATTTGTAAATCTCCTCCAAAAACACCCCCACATACGAAATGTTTGGCCACATATCTAAGCACTGTGGTGGCCCAGCCAGGTTGACACCGGGCTTCCATATTAAAATGTAAGCTCTTGGGGATAAGGATTTTGTCTTAGTGACATTTGTATTGCCTCCACCTAGGACTATACCTTGCATACAGTAGGTATGTAACAAACAGTTGATGAAAGCACATAAATGACTGACTGACTAACTGAATGAATATTTGTTAGTGCTTTAGATTTTATGTTTTTTTCACTTGCATTATCTCATTTAATTCTTACGATAATTCCAAGAGCTGCATATTACAGCCTCCAATTTAAATACTGAAAGTAAGAGAGAAGTGAAATGACCTGTTCAGATGTCTAAATTCTAGTTCATGTTCCAGAGCTGGGACTCAGATTTTGCTCTTTTGACTTCCAATTCTCACTCCTACCTATTCTTCCTAGTGTTGATCATAAGAGGAAAATAGATAACATGATAATGTCAAACCTCGCTGGGTGTTAGAAAGGACAAAGAGTGAGTGAGTGAGGAAGATATCTGTGCCCCATCCAAGGCAACTGTGATCAGCGAGGGGAGGTGTCAGAGAAGAAGTCTCTGCTTTAGTGGTGGATAATCATTTTAGGAAAGTCCTGAGATGCTCTGCAAGGAGGAAGTGTCACTTCTTTCTCTAATCCCAGAAGGCCAGTTAAGAGAACACTGGGGATAGTGCATAAAGATAAACCCAAAGATATTGCACTGCATTGCTTTTCAGAGTTAGTTTGGCATACAGGGATTTGGTAGAGTTTGGGGCTGAACTGTGGGCAGGTGTTGTATAAAGTAGTAGTTCTTTTTAGTTTGAATTGTGACAGAGACACTCACTTCCCCCTCTTAGTAACCTGGTTCTTCCTTTTTCTTCAGATCTCTATCAACTAGAATGACCAAGTTTTCTTTGTAGATATTGTTTAGAGCATATTCTGACATATTATTATTGATTATTAACAATAAATATAATCTACATGATGCTATGGCCTGGTAAATCAATTTAATCTCTGCCAAGTATTAAAGAATACTATTGATGGTGTGTTAAAAATAAAAAAAAAAGAAATAAAAAAATTTAAAATAAATTTAAAAATTAAAAAGAAAAGAGAATACTTGATCAAAAAAATAATAATTACTTGGAATTTACAAACATACTTAAAAGTATGAAATTAAGTTTCTAAGGAGATGAATATTAAATAAGGACATATACTCGAAAAGTTTAGGGGTATGATATTAAACAGCAAAGTTCACTGTTCTTTTCATAGGATGTTTTTACAAACTGATTTATTGTTCAATAGAAATTAATAATTGTATTTCATTAAAGAGGTGACAAGGAGCAGGCCTAGTTGACTGGTTAGGCAGGGCTTAAAAGGCAAGTTATGCTAATGAAATTGACCAGACAAATTATAAATTTGTAATTACCATTCTAGTTTATGAATGAGAATGAAGTTTATGTCCAGTCAATACGTTCTGTCCTGCACAGAACTGTCTGTCTCCAAAATGAAATTATTTAATTTCGCTAAAATACTTAGCAAGTATATACTCTAAATGATATACTGTTCCAAGTATTGAGAGGATGATAGAAATGATGTTGAACGAAGAAACACAGAAATGACATGAACACAGCCTCTGCTTTCAAGAATGGAGAAGATTGCTTGTACAGGGAGTCAGTCAGCTTTTCTTTTCAGGTTTTGTTAGAGCAGTTTTAAGTTTACAGCAAAATTAAAAGGGAGATACAGAGATGTCCCATATACCAGTTGTCCCCACATATGCATAATCTCCCCATCATAAACATCCCCCACCAGAGTGGTAAAGTTGTTACAACTGATGAACCTACCTTGACACATCACAATCACCCAATGAGCATAGACATTACATTAGGGTTCACTCTTGGTCTTGTACACTCTGTGGATTTGGACAAATGTGTAATGACATGTATCCATCATTACAGCATTACAGCCTTAAAAACCCTCTGTGTTCTGCCTATATATCCCTTCTCCAACCCCTACCGAAATCCTTGGCAACCAGAGATTTTTTTATTGTCTTCATAGTTTTGCCTTTTGCAGAATGGTCTGTGGTTGAAACCATACAGTATGTATCCTTTTCAGATTGTCTTCTTTCACTTACTAATATACATTTAAGGGTCCTCCATATCTTTTCATGGCTTTATAGCTCATTGCTTTTTAGCACTGAATAGTATTCCATTGTCTGGATGTACCACAGTTTATTTACACATTCATGTGTTGAAAGATATCTTGGTTGCTTCCCAGTGTTGGCAATTATGAATAAAGTTGTTATAAACATCTTTGTGTAAGTCTGTGTGGATGTGAATTTTTAACTCCTTTGGGTAAAGATCAAGGAGCATGAGTGTTGGATCATATAGTAAAAATATGTTTAGTTTTATAGGAAACCACCAAACTGCCTTCCAAAGTGGCTGTACCATGTTACGTTCCCACTAGCAATGTGTGAGAATTCCTGTTGCATCACATCCTCACCAGCATTTAGTTCTGTCGGTGTTCTAGATCTTAGCCATTCTAATACCTGTTTAGTGCTTTTCTGGATGGTGTCTTTGATATTGTATCTAAAAAGTCATCACCATACCCAAGGTCATCTAGGTTTTCTCCTGTTATCTTCTAGGACTTTTATTGCTTTATGTTTGCTGTTTAGAGCTGTGATCTGAGTTATTTTTCGTGAAGGATGTAAGGTCTGTGTCTAGATTTATTTATTTACTTATGTTTGGCTGTCCCATTGTTTCAGCACCATTTGTTGAGGAGGTTGTCTGCTCCATTGTGTTGTCTTTGATTCTTTGTCAAAAATTTATTGGGCTCTCTATTCTGTTCCATTGATCTGTTTGTCTATTCTTTCACCAAAACCACAATGTTTTGATTACTGAGGCTTTATAGTAAGTCTTGAAGTCAGGTAAGTGTGTCAGTTCTCCAGCTGTGTTCCTCAGTATTGTGTTGGCTCTTCTGGGTCTTTTGCCTCTTCCTATAACCTTTAGAGTCTGTTTATTTGTTTGTTTGTTTATTTATTTATTTATCAGAAACGGGAAAGGAGGGAGAAAGAGGGAGAGAGACATAGATGTGTGAGAGAAACATCAATAAGCTGCCTCTCACACACCCCCAATTGGGGACTTGGCCCACAACCCAGACATGTGCCCTGACCAGAAATCTAACCAGCAACCCTTTGGTCCACAGGCTGGCACTCACTCCACTGAGCCACACCAGCCAGGGCCTAGAATAAATTTTTTGATATCCACAAAAATAACTTGCTGGGATACTGATTGGGATTGCATTGAATCTACAGATCAAGTTGGGAAGACCTGACATGTTGATAATATTGAATCTTCCTGCCCAAAGGAGTTGATGATTTTATTCATCAGTTTTAGAGTTTTCCTCATATAGAGCTTATACGTATTTTGTTAGATTTATATCTGAATATTTCCTTTTTTGGAGGTTAATATAAATAGTATTGTGTTTTTAATCTCAAATTCCACTTTTTTATTGCTAGCATATAGAAAAATGATTTACTTTTATATATGAACCATGTATCTTGCCACCTTGCAATATTCATTCAATTAACATATATTAGAACCCTCAACTATTCTGGGCCAGACAAAAACAATCAAATCAGATCATGCTTCCATGGAGCTCAGCCTAAAAAGCTAACATTCAAGACAGAGCTCTGACCAGAGTGGCTCAGTTGGTTGGTCATCATCTCACAAAGTGAAAGGTTGCCAGTTTGATTCCCAGTCAGAACACATGCCTGGGTTGCAGACCTGGCCCCTGGTTGGGGTGTGTGCAAGAGGCAACTGATTGATGTTTCTTTCATACATCACACGTCGATATTTCTTTCCCCCTCTTTCTCCCTCCCTTCCCCTCTCTCTAAAAACAAATAAATAAAATCTTTTTAAAAAATTCAAGATAGAATGATGTATCATAAGTTATGTATAATCTTGAAATGGATTTTCTCTGGCTGGGAGAATTTTAATTGACTGTTGAATGTTGGGAATGATTTTTACAAATAGGGAGGAGAGATTTGTAAGAGAGACAATAGCAAAGTAAAAACTGTGAGACAGGAAATGGGGCTTATTTGAAAATTGACAAATAGTTCCCTTTGGTTTAGGCAAAGGGGAGATATATATCTTGGGTATTTAGTCCATGTTCCAGATCATGCTGAGGAGTCCACATCCGCACTGTCCAATAGGTTAGTCACTTGCCACATGTGGCTATTGAGCACTTGAAATGTAGCTAGTGTGACTAAGGAATGTAATTTTAATTCATTTGTGTTTGTATTTAAAAATCGAAGCAGTGTGTGAGATAAAAAAGGAAAAAAAAGAAAAAATCAAAGCAGTGTAAAAAAATTTGAAACGGTGTAAAATGTTTTTGTCAAACACATATCACCTCCATCATTGAAAATTTAGTTTCTCAATTAAGATGTGCTGCGAAGTGTAAAATACAGATTGGATTTTGAAGGTCTACTACCAAAAGATAGAGAAAACTATCTCATTAATAATTTTTATATTAATTATATATTGAAATGCGACATTTTGGGGTATAGTAGGTTAAATAAAATATATTAAAATTAACACCTTGTTTATTTTCATTATTTTGTAATGTGGCTACTGGAAAATTTTAAATTTTATATGTGACCTACATATGTCTATTGGGCAGGACTGATTTTGACTTTATTGAATAACCATTGAAAATATTTGCATAGGAGACTGATATAATTACAATTTTAATTTAGGATAATGAATCTAGTACTGGTATGTGATGTATTAATTTTGGAAGGAATTGGAGAAGAGAAGGCCCCTTAGAAAGTAATGAGATAGATCCTTCAGGATCAGTTGGAGTGGTAAATAGTTGAAACCCATTTTAGACAGGAAAATCAACATTTCTCTTTTTTTGTTTCCTCATCCTGAGGGAGTATTTTCTAAAGTGTGTTTGGATTCAAAATGAACTTTGCCTACATTTAAACTAATAAGACAAGATTAAAAAGAATATGCTAAAACAAAAGTTGTCCTTTATGAGAAACATTACAAATACAAACAATGAGTGGAAGTAACCTTGGCAGACTTTAGAACAGTCACTAACTTTTTGTGTGCCTTGAAATGCCATTTACATTGTTCTGTGATAGAGGCAGTTTTCCCTGTCCTTATCTTGAAGTGGTTTAACATCCCAGACTGGAGGATGTTTGGTTTGTTTGTTTCCCCACTTGGTTATCACACTAGCCCTATCCTCCCAGAGTTAACAAGACATTTAGGATTAAGATTTACATCTGCAGATATCCATATTTGGATCTAAGGGATTTCAGACCATAAATCCAACTTATTCTGTGCAGCCCTACATTAAACTATTAAGTAGGAATTTCATAACATTCCTCTCTAACTTACTCCATTTTGAAATGTATCTAACACATTTCCTCCTCTTCGGTTTTCAGTAAAAATGGAAGAACATCTCCCAGGAATCAAATGACACAGGCTCCGTGTTTTAGGACATTTACCTTGCTTGCCTACTCAAACACAGTTCCTCTAGATCGATCACCAGCACTCTGGCTCTTAATTGAGTGGAACTTGAAAGCTAGTGCGACCTACTCACAAAGTGCACCCAAAACCCCAGTCAACCAACCAATCTTCAACAAACACATCATCAAACAGTAGTACTGAGCAAGTATTGTCTCTTGTCCATAGTGAGGATTGCTTAACTTGGACCTATCTGTACTGAACTGGTTTTGGAGCATCAGGAGATTAGATCCCACTTGTTTTAGACTTTATCTCAATATGTTTAGCATACTTTTAGATTTTTGAATTCCACTTGTAACCTTTCAAATATTTATTGTTAAAAGTAGTCTTTCTCCCTATTAAAAATGACTACCTAGCATTTTTAAGATAATTCACTCAGACTTAGTTTCAGCAGAGAAAACAAACAGGTTTCAGATCTCTCTCCCTTTCACCCTCCTTCCTTCTTACCATAAAAAAAATATTTTACAGATGCTATAGTGGTTTTATACGAAGTAGTTGGGGATGGGGACAGTTATAATCCTGGGTCTTCACAAATATTTTATTTACTCTTTCAATAAATACTGGGCAAATAATTACTGTTCTGTACTACATTGGAGCCTGCTCTGAGTAAATGAAAAGGGGTAGGACAGATCTATGTACTTTTAATTTCACTGGTTCCATTTGCTCTTGGAAAACATTAAAGAATACTTATTCTAAGGCTAGGGAGAAGGAGAAAGAAAAGACAAAGTGATTTAGAACCAAGGATAACATTTGTGAGACAAATAAGAAAGTCAAAGATAAAAAAAGAAAAGGAATGGAGAAAAGACTAGAAGGAAGAGGGCATTGTGATCATGTTCTCATTAGCTGCAAGTTCAGCCAGGAGCCTCATGTGCCCGTTGAGTACTTACATGTGGCCAGTGCAACTAAGGAAGGGAATGGCTAATTTTAGTTATTTTAAAATTGAAGCAATTTCAAATATCGTCCCATTAAACACGACTTTAGTGTTTTGATAGAACAGTCTATTACTTTAACTGTAGGAAACTTGAGTCTTAAATGGATATGTGTTGTAAATGTAAAATATACACTGAATTTTGAAGACGTGGCCAAAAAAACATGAATTAACTTTTCCATTGATTCCATGCTGAAATGATATTACTTAAAATATATTAGAAATTAAAATTGATTTCTGTTTCTATAAAATTTTTAAAGTGGATACTGGAAATTTTAATATTACATAAATGGCTCAAATTATATTTCTATTAAACAATGCTGAGATACCAGATATTCTTTGTCCTTTGGTTGCTAATTCAGTTGCTGTAGTAACTAAAGGGGCCTCCAGGCTCAGCGTTTCCTGGAACACAGGATGAGATGGGGGAGGGAAGGTGTGCCTTAGGGAAGATTTCCTTGGACATCACAGCTCTTGGCTTTAGAAAATATCCTCATTAGGGAGAAGAGACAATATAATCTAGTTTGTTTCAGGTCTAGTAGTTTCAGTTTGAATTCTAGGCCCACAACCAAAACCCCAAAGTAATATACACTTCATTTGGTTTACATGGAAAAATTGTGCCCATTTACTGTGCTTCTTTCAACCCACACCCTCTTCTCTCATACCTAAGGGATTTCTGGGCTACAAATTATGGGTGTTAGGAGTTTGACTAATATTTTCCCTCAAAGCCCTGATTTTATCTCTAATTTACCCAACTCTTTAATGACGACTAGTTTGCTTTGCTTTGTTTACTCTCACACTGGAGCCTCTTCTCTCCTTTTGTTATCCTTCATCTTTCTCCCTTCACATTTATCTGTTTTTATTTCCCCTGAGCTGCTCAATTTTCTTGATTAGCTTAGTATGAAAGATTTACCTCATTCTTTTCTTTAAAAAAAAACAAACAATCTATAAATAATAGGGTATTGATAATTCTCTCCAGTTGTGTAAGAATCCTTTGGCCTTGTCCCCCGCCACTGCACCCTGAGCCCTTCCCCACTTTTTTAAGTGGAAGGCGGGAAATGCTATAAATTCCTTAAGGGCCAGGACTTTTTTGTCCTATATACTGATGAGCCCCCAGCTCCTTGGAGAGTATCTGATACATAATCTGTGTTTAGCAAATACCTGTTTAACTGAATTTGATAGTTGTCCCATCTCTAGATGCTGTATCCGAGACTAGAGGCAAAATTTGCAGAAAGGGTAGAATTCAGAATCAGTGTTTGGTGGATTCAACGTTAAAGAGTTTGGATCCTATTTCATAGGCAGTTGATTCTCTCCTTCCTATAGCTTAGGGCATTTGAGCTGGCTTCTGGATATTCAGGTTTCCTTCCTACCTAGAGCGATTATGCCAATCAGGACAAGTAAAGCCACAAATTGGCCCAGTTCTTCCCTCCCCCCCCCCCCCCGACTGCCCTTCCCTCCCCTTCAAGGCTGTAGACTCAGTCGACAATCAAAAAGCAGCTGATAAATTCATAAGCTCATGAATTCTGCTTACACTCCTTCAAACAACCTTAAGTCTCAGATAGCAGCACCCGTTCGACTTGGCCTTAATAGATAGCATTTATTTTCATCCCCTTACAGGTTGGTTTAATTCTGAGCAGGTGTGAGAGCAATAAATAAAGTGAATTTGCCCTCCCTCCAGGCTTTTCTCGAAACATTTTGTCTGTGAAACCAAGAGGCTGTAGTTGCTTTAGAAAAAGGAAGGAGGACGAGCTGTAAAAAAAAAAAAAAAAAAAAAAAAACACAAAAAAAAACCTACCGGGCTTGGCAGAAGGATGTGGTTTTAAAAGGAGAGCAGAGCAGGGAGGGAATTATTGCCTAGAGTGGGGGTTGCGTGGATGTTACAAAATTCCGACAGTCACGGGATTATTTGGGGGCGGTTTTGGGGTAGGGCTGGGGGCTCGGCTCCCATCCTGGCTCCACCCTTTGCAGGGATTATAAATAGATGCCGGTGTGCTCTTAGACGTTGGCTGAGGGTGAGATGTAGAGCGTTCCTGACGACCTGAAGGAAAATTTGTTGCCAGAGGACGTTTTGAAGGTTTTGTTGGTTGGAAGAGGTGTCTCTGGAATCCCACTCCTAGATCTTCCTTGAAGATTCCAAAAAAATTAAATTGGGGCCATGGGGACACAGAAGGTAAGAATGATACAATTATCAGTTATTTTTGCCTGTTTGGGGTACATTCTGAAAGGCAAACCATAATAGTGGCTGCCGTGTTCTGTTTTATTCTAAGTCACCCAGCCATCTTTAGCCCTTTCCATTTCTTCTCCAGCCTGCAGTACTCCAGTAGCACCAGTTCTCTTTGAATCTCATCTTAGAAAGGTTTTATTCCAGTCCCATCACCTTGCTGTCTTAGGGAAAGTCACCCGGAGAAGTGGTGTTCGTTTCTCCGGTTGATTTTACGTAATTACACTCTACTGAGGATGAGCTTGGTCGAGAGTACCAATGGGTCCAGCGCAATATGAGGATTTCTCGGGAAGCGTTAGACCTTCAAAAGACTTGAGATTTGTTTGGGGTCTTGGTTTCCAGCCATTTGTTTGTTCTATGGCCTATGAGATTCCCTGGGTACTAAGAATTCCAGTTGTCCTTCCTATTGTGGTTATGATGGTGAGATCATAGTATAATAATATATTATTGTGTATTATGTATGTATGCGGTATTTGTAGGGAGAAAGGCATTTTTATTAAGGTAAACTTATTTGAAAATAAAGGAAGGTAAGAGAAGGGATGAAAAAAATGGGAAGGAAGAAGAAAAGGCTCTCAAGGGTAGCATGATAAGAGGGGAAAGAGGTTTTTACTAAAATGAAAAGGATTAAACAGAGAGATCGGCACTGCCAGGGGGCCTCAGGGATCCTTTTACCTAGTTGCCTGGGAAGAAGGTCAATTTTGGGATCTGAAATCCTCAGCCAGCCACTCGTCCGACTAGAAAGAATTTAATGAACGGGTGAGTCATGTGAAGGATGGCCTCATGCATAAATATTGAGCTTGCTTTGACATAAAAATCTAAGATAACACCAACTTGAAATATTCCTGGCAAGCTGAGAGATGACTGGGCTGATTTTTGTCCCTTTCCCCCCAAAAGTGTCTCCTAATGTGTTGGGTTGAGAGTGAAATTTGTGCTCTCCCCCTGCTGGGTGAGGGATCGCAGTACAGTATTAAGTAAACTGGAAGAATTTCAAATGGGACCAGGACCCAATAGGTAGATACTGTAGATTATGATCCAGAGAGAGAGGAAAGGGCAGCTCAACAACGGTGAAGACATACCCACACTGCTACTACCGCTCTGGGGCTTCTGTGGAATCTAGGGTGCTAGTGAGACTGCACGGGATCTAGCTGTCTCTAAAATAATCTCTTCTTAGGAATTCTAAGTCTCTCTTTTATTCTTGTGTCTTCCCAAGTCTTTTAATTCCTCAGCGCAATTCTGTTTGCTTTTACCTGGGGCAAATTTTTTGAATTCCAGACTGACCAACCCAGAGCCTCTTAAAATTTTCTTGCCTCTTTTCCCAAGTTCATATGCTTGTACATGTGTTTCCAGGTAAGGTCTTCATTTATAACCTGTTCTTTTGTGTTCCCCATTCATTAACCTAAATCTCATTAAATTTTTGTTCTTTCATACCACTCATAGGCCATTATCTCAATATATCTCTTTAATTAACAAGAGACAATTATCAAGAGTTTAAGGACTGTTTCTCCCTTTCCCCTTTCACCCCCAGGTCACTGCACCCCTGATCTTTGCCATCACCATTGCTACAATAGGCTCTTTCCAGTTTGGCTACAACACTGGAGTCATCAATGCTCCTGAAGTGGTGAGTACCAGGCACCTAGATTTAGAATTTGGAAGAGGGGAGTTATTCCTTTAAGTAGGCTTTCAAGAATTAAAGAGTGTCAGACAAACTTGGTATCTAGCTTGGTTAAGACTGAAGAAGGAGAATAATATTGGTGGGAAGTCTACTTGAATCATTAAAACAAAGCTTTGTTGCTCCCTGTATTCTGCACTGTACCCATTTTTCCTCTCACCCTATGGTAATATACTTTATTTTCCCTTAGGTTTGGTTACAAGGGAAGGAGAAGGCTCTTAGGAGAGCACTGGGGTACTCACTGAAATCAGGGCTACTACCTACTGGGATTTTCAGGCGAATAAAAAATTGTTCTTTTCACAGTAACATTAACTCCAATATGTTACCTCTTCCATCCCCATCTAGTCATTCCTTTGGTTCTCTACCTAGAAAGTAGTAATTGTAATGTTGTTCTCTTAGGGAAGGGAAGCCCCACATTTGTCTCTTTTATCATCCAACTGTAACAGTCTGCCCTCCAACCAACCATTTTCATTTGCAGATCATAAAGGACTTTATCAATTACACTTTGGAAGAGAGCTTAGAAAACCCTCCCACTGATGTGTTACTAACGTCCCTCTGGTCCTTGTCTGTGGCCATCTTCTCCGTTGGTGGTATGATTGGATCCTTTTCCGTTGGACTCTTTGTCAACCGCTTTGGCAGGTATTGACGAGAAACTGGGCAAGGAAGAGGGACTATTATTCTGTTTGTACTGAGGACAGGTATTGAGAATTAGGATGGGATGGTGATGATGCATTGAATGAGATCACCATAATTTTGGATCAAGGGAAACCTAGTCCACCTGGCACTGAATATGACTACTCCTGCTTGGGGCTCTACTGTTCTACATGGCTTCCACCCAGCCATCAAGAGATGGGCTGCGTGAGTGGCCTTTGCAATCCAGCTTACGCTAATTGAGTTTTCTAGTAAAGTTCACTATGGAGTTTCCCAGAAACATACTTTATTTACAAGGTCAGTTGTTTGTTTTTCTCAAAAATTATGGGGTTTTACACAAGTGTTTTCATTATTTTACTCAGCAAGATAGGGAGGAAATACTTTGTAATCCTTAGTCTTTGGAAAATATGAATATGGCCAAAATAACTTAACTGAAATGCTTCTCCCTGAAAAAAGAAAATTGTGTCTTCACTTTATGCTGGCTTAATAAAATAAATGTCTTAAAGGATAGAATACTTTGAGTACTGACTGGTGAAAGAACCATTTAGTTTGCTAATTAAGAGGTTCTGGAAATGTAAATGGAATTCAAGTTTTCTTTTAAAAAATGAAAGCACCTTTCTTATTGGAGGCTGTGAAGCTGGGGAGATGACAGATGATCTCATTGTCCTACCAGCCCTCCGATCCTCCTCCCCTGAGGGCCCTCAATAAAATGGTTTGCTCCCCATCCCCCCAAATGAAAGCAACCTAGTTTATTTGATAATGTTTGATTTTTTTTTAAGACATTAAAATGTTGTCTACTAAAGTTATTAAAATTAACATGGGTTTCCCTGAACTAACATGGCTTCTTTCTGTTATTTTATTAGTAAAAGAACCAATAGAGGAGGGAGGGAACAGGGAAAGGAATGCAGAGAAAGGTAAAACTGAGAATGAGGGATGACATTTTTTTTCTAAAAGGGCTCTCTACTGTGACCATACCTTTAGAATCTCCTGGGGAGCTTTTAAAAGTCCCAGTGCCAGCCCTGGCTGATGTGGTTCAGTGGGTTGAGTGCTGGCCTGCAAACTGAAGGGTCCCAGGTTTAATTCCCAGTCAAAGCACATTCTGGGTTGTAGGCCAGGCCTCCAGTTGGGGGCCTGTGAGAGGCAGCAATTGATGTTCCACTCACACATCAATGTTTCTCTTCCTCTCATTCTCCCTCCCTTACCTTCTCTCTAAAAAATAAATCTTTAAAAATAAAATAAGATAAAAATCCTAGTGTCATGCCTGGTCCTGTGTATCAGTATTTTTCAAAGCCCCCCATGTAATTCCAATGGGCCAACCTAGCTCAAGAGTCCCTGCTGAAGTATCGTGGTGCTGGTTCTTTCCAACAGGTTTAGTAAGTTTTCAGTGTTAATTTTTGTTTTTTTGAAGATTTTACTTATTTTTTATTTTTTAGAAAGAGGGGAAGGGAGGAAGAAAGAGAGGGAGAGAAACATTAACCTATGGTTGCCTTTCGCATGCCACCCCCATCTGGAGACCTGGCCTGCAACCCAGGCATGTGCCCTGACCGGGAATTAAACCAGTGGACCCTTTGGTTTGCAAGCTGACACTCAGTGCACTGAGCCACACCAACCAGGGCTCAGTGTTAAGTTTACTTTAGTCTTCTATCAGCTGTTTTGGTGGCTTGGCCTGCTATGTTTTTAGTACATAAATGCAGTAATTTATTATTTGATACTGGTTACCAATACTAATTATTCATGACATCACAACAATCCAGCCTAGAAGAGAGTTGAAGCTGACTGCTTTTTGCATAAAATTTTTTGTGATGTGGAAAATCTTATCTGAAATAATCTATCACTATTATGTTGCTGATGTATCTAAGCAACTACATTATAACTAAATTAGAAGCATTAGCTCAAAAATATCTCTTGAGTAAATTCATGGACTGGCTATACATATCAGAATTACCTAGGGCAGTAGTTCTCTAGGTCCATTTTTGCATGTAGAGGTGGAAGAACCATTGGTCCTGGTTATCCCAACTCATGATAGAAAATGAAAAGTGTAACCAAAAGAGGAGAGATGTATGAGCTTGGGAAACACTGTAATAAGAAAAGAAGCAGAAAGATAGGGATTGTTTGCTAACTTGTCTTTTGTTTAAACCTGCAGGCGCAATTCAATGCTTATTGTCAATCTATTGGCAATCACTGGTGGCTGCCTCATGGGATTCTGCAAATTAGCGGAATCAATTACAATGCTGGTCCTGGGCCGGTTGATTATTGGCCTCTTCTGCGGACTCTGCACAGGTTTTGTGCCCATGTACATCGGAGAGATATCCCCTACTGCCTTACGGGGGGCCTTTGGCACTCTCAACCAGCTGGGCATCGTCATTGGGATTCTGGTGGCCCAGGTACTCTGTAATTTAAACTTAATGAGTATTCATCTCAAGGCTCATTAAAAGAGTTAACAGAAAGTATAAAAAAAATGTACATATTCAACTATATATAAGTCTCAGATGTTATTATAGCTCGGTGACAGCTGAGAAGCAAGCAGGGTAGAAAAGGAAAAACATTTCTTTTCATGTGGTGAAAAAAATCAATGATTTTCTGAACTTTTTTGTTTGTTTTAATCAACGTGTGGTCTGTAAAGTTTGGGATTTATAGTATTACCTTTATCTGGTTTCTAGATCTTTGGTCTGAAAGTCATCTTGGGGACTGAAGAACTTTGGCCTGTGCTTTTGGGCTTCACCGTCCTCCCAGCTCTCCTGCAAAGTGTAGCCCTTCCATTTTGCCCAGAAAGTCCTAGGTTCCTGCTCATTAACAGAAAGGAAGAGCACAGTGCTAAGGAGAGTGAGTATCCTTCACTTCACTATAGGAGTTATAGGGTTGTGGTTTGCTTTAGGATGAGGATAGTGAACCTATTTTTAGGATGAGGATGGTGAACCTATTTTTGTCATCTCCTTTCCCTGAACCTCAGGACCAAGTGAAGAGTTTTCTGATTAATGTTAAGAACTTTCTTTTTTTTACTATTTAAAAATTTTTTCATAGCTTTTTATTTATTAGTATTTTATTCTCTTACCATCATCATTTTTTAAAAATTTATTTATCTTTATTGTTTTTCTTTCTGTTTTTATTAATTAATTAATTTTGCAGGGGGGGTGTGACCCTGCTCTGTAACAATTCCCCCCTCTCAGTCTTAAGACCCTTTATAATCTTATAAAAGACAATGGGTGAAGGTCTCGTGCTCCTCTGGCTGCTTCTAGCTGGACATGGTCGTCGTCTTACCTACCCTTGGGTCCAGAAATCTCTAATAAGAGTAGGGGTATGGACAGGAGAAGTAAGGAACTTTCAACCCCTAATGAATGGGGTGAGAAGCCCTGGCTGGTGTGGCTCGGTTGGAACCTCATCCCACGCACCAAAAGGTGGTGGGTTCAATCCCCAGTTGGGGCATGTACAAGAGGCAACTGATCGATGTTGCTCTCTCACAATGATGTTTCTCTGTGCCTCTCTAAAATCAATAAACATATCCTTGTGTGAGGATTAAAAGAAAAGAATGGAATGAGAAGTAAGGCTTGGATGCCAATTGATTTGCCATGTCCAGGGCTCATCTTGGGTGGATTCTCCTTAGCTGTCTTATGGGAAAAATGGGTTTGGGGTAGCACCTTATCTTTGTCCATTCCTCTTCGTTCTCTTCACCAGTCCTCCAGCGATTGTGGGGCACCCAGGATGTGACTGAGGACATCCAAGAGATGAAAGATGAGAGTGCTAGGATGGCACAAGAAAAGCAAGTCACTGTGCTGGAACTCTTCAGAGTACGGAGCTACCAACAACCCATCCTGATTTCCATCATGCTCCAACTCTCTCAGCAACTCTCTGGAATCAATGCTGTGAGTATCAGCTTTTGTGGCCAAGGTATCTTACAATATCTCACTTGAAACACCTGACCAGAGATGAATAGCTCACCTTCTTATGCAGAGAGTCCCTCACAATGCTTGCTGTGTAGCAGTCACTCCAAAATGTTGGTTATCCTTTTTTGTTTTTAAGATTTATTTATTTAGAGAGGGGGGAAGGGAGGGAGAAAGAGAGGGAGAGAGACATCAGTGTGTGGTTACCTCTTGTGTGCCCCCAACTCGGGGAGCCCTGGCCCACAACCCAGGCATGTGCCCTGACTGGGAATTGAACTGATGACCTTTTGGTTCGCAGGCCAGCACTCAATCCATTGAGCCACGCTAGCAAGGGTGGTTATCTGGGTTTTGATTTGGTTTTGCTTTTCTTTCTTTCTTCCTTTCTTTTTCTTTTTTTTTTTAAAGATTTTATTTATTTACTTTTAGAAGGGAGGGAGAAAGAGAGAAACATCAATGTGTAAGAGAGATATATTGATTAGTTGCTCTCAAATGCCCCCCAACTAGGGACCTGGCCTACAACCTAGACATGTGCCCTGACTAGGAATTGAACTGGTGACCTTTTGGTTCGCAGGTTGGCACTCAACCCACTTAGCCATACCAGCAGGGCTGGTTTTATTTTGTTTCTTAAAATTATATTTATAGTATGTGTTTTCCATGTGGGAAAATGAAGAAATAAATAAAAATGAAAAATCTGTCACTCTTAGTCTTGAAATGGGGAGTTAACATTTGTCCTCTTCTAGACTTTTTTCAATATATAGGGCAACACAAATTTTTGACCACTTTTTATTTTTTATTTCCAGCCCTTTTTCACTCTGATCTGTCTGTATGATGTTATCAGGGATAATGTAAGCCATACAACAAAAGTAAATATCTGAGAATTTATATGCTGTTGCTTTTCTCTAGGACTTTACATTCTAAAATCAGTGTAAAGCTCTGGGGAACAATCAGGAAATCAAGAATCTGAGGGCACACTGGCAACTTCAGACTGAGGTGGCCTTACCTGTCTATTTTTTTACCACTAGAATACAGACTATGATAGTTGAGAGTTGGTGGAGACAAAATGGGAAGCTAGTAATTGGCATAGTCTATATTCTATATGCAAGCATCAGCTTTCTGCTTTTGAGTCTTGGTTGTGGGAAGAGAGGATATTACTACACCTTCTGTCCATTTGCAGATAAAATATTTGGATATGAAAAACACCCTTGTCCTATCTCTTTATATACTGACTCATGCATGCCCTGATGGTTTCTCATCAGTCTTTGATGGATATGATTAAATCATTTTATTGCAAAGCATTTTGCAAAACACAGTTGATACTCAAAATAGTAAGTTGGTCTTGTTTTTCAGCTGCCATGCACAATTGCTGTTTCAAAGTTGTATCTTCTTTTGTTTACTCTTAGGTGTTCTATTACTCAACAGGAATCTTCAAAGATGCGGGTGTTAAGGAGCCAATCTATGCCACCATTGGTGCTGGTGTGGTTAATACTGTCTTCACTGTAGTATCTGTAAGTTGGATGGTTTGATCATCTTTGGGGGATGGGAGTTAGGGAGAAGAGGAATTCTTGTTCAAAGATGGTTGCATGTACTTCCACTTCCCTACCAGTATTTAAACCCTTTGTTGTTGAATTTCTCTTTGAGGGGAAAAGAGATATAGAGTGATGGGTGTAAATAGTCTTCACTTTTTTCAAACAAATATAGAATGGATGGGAAAGGGGGAGGTTATGGAAGGGGTTGTTATATAGGATACATTAAACTTTGAACTGGAAAACTATAACAAGAACCCTGCTATTGTTAAGGCAGATTTGGGTGGCTCATTCAGTTTTCATGGAAAGGAAAGCAGAAGTATCATGTTTTATTCTTCTTTTAGCTGTTTCTGGTAGAAAAGGCGGGAAGGAGAACTCTACATATGATTGGCCTTGGAGGGATGGCTTTTTGTTCCATTCTCATGACTGTTTCCTTGTCATTAAAGGTGAGTGCTTATTGAGTGAAGAAAAGGGAGGGGAGCAGGGAAGAAGAGGTAACAGTTGAGTCTGTGACAAGGGTGACTAGTTGAGGTTGGAGATTGATAAAGTCAAATTTGGGAGAAGCAGCATGCCCAGAGTGCTAAGAGAAGTAGATCACCACAAATAGGTAATTAAATTGCTCTAATCCTTACATCTGATATTTAGCAGATAGCTTGTAAAATACATTATGTGATTTAATTCTTAAAATAATCTTGAGGCAATTATTTCTATTTTATAGCTGATGAAATTATCTCAGGAAAAATGATACTATATGTGATCACATAGCTAGGATTTAAAAGTCCAATTTTTTTTTTACTCTGAAGTCCAGTAATTCTGTTATGCCATAGGACAGAAGAAGGTTTTCAGTATCAATCAGTACTCATCTCTGCAGAGCTGGATCCTTCCTAGGTCATGCTCTCATTAATATTAACTTTCCTCTATCTTTTCTTCATACAGAATGAGTACAGCTGGATGAGCTTTATCTGCATTGGGGCTATCTTGGTCTTTGTGGCCTTCTTTGAAATTGGCCCAGGCCCCATTCCCTGGTTTATTGTGGCTGAACTCTTCAGCCAGGGGCCCCGCCCAGCTGCAATGGCAGTGGCTGGTTGTTCCAACTGGACCTCCAACTTTTTGGTTGGACTGCTCTTCCCTTCAGCTGCAGTAAGTAAATGAACGCAAAACTCACCTAGTCCACCTTGAAATCTGTCCACTTAAGCCAGTGGTTCTCAACCTTCCTAATGCCGTGACCCTTTAATATAGTTCCTCATGTTATGGTGACCCCCAACCATAACTAAAGCATAGTGATTAATCACAAAAACAATATGTAATTATATATGTGTTTTCTGATGGTCTTAGACAACCCCTGTGAAAGGGTCATTCGACCCCCAAAGGAGTCGCGACCCAGAGGTTGAGAACCGCTGACTTAAGCCATGTGTAGAATATGATTACTGACACCATGAAGGATTATATTTCAAGGGCTTTAAACCAGATTTTCCCCACCTCTTATTTCTAATGACATACAGAAGAGAAAATAAAAGGAATGACAGCAGAAAAGATTGAAGCAGGAGCATAAAACTGGGTACTTTTAAAAGACCACTTGTCTGAAATGATACAGGCACAGTTCTACCTAGAAACAGAACGGTAGTGATAAGCCAAGCCTCAGAGGATTTCAAACCAATACTTAAAATCCATCATTTGAATTAGCATTTTGGCTTCGTGATCTTAAAGGCTCACTAAGCAAAGGATGTTAATGAATGAGGTGGGTCTTACTATAAAATGAACTGCAGCTGATTTTGATAAAGGAACTTGCAACGGACATCTATAATGCATTTTCTATTTCTGTGAGTCTTTCAGAAACCCAGATTTTAACAGTGATCATCAAAAATCCTAAAATACTCAATAGATATTTGGAAGCAGCTAACTTTAATGAATAGGAAAAAGAGTGACACAAAATTGCAGAGAAATACAGTATGTTAGCCATGGAATCCTAAGTGAATCTCTGAAGAAACCTTACTG
This sequence comes from Furipterus horrens, assembly GCF_987537825.1. Lineage (NCBI taxonomy): Eukaryota > Metazoa > Chordata > Mammalia > Chiroptera > Furipteridae > Furipterus > Furipterus horrens. The sequence continues at coordinate 23,152,428 of NW_028327174.1, forward strand.
TTTTCATTAACTATGAAGGGGTGTGGCTTGAAGTCTGTTGGAAATAACGGATGTGAGGGAAACTGGAGTTTGTCAGTGACCAGATTTTTCTATCAACACTCCTTTGTCTGTATTCTTTTGTAGTTCTATCTAGGAGCCTACGTTTTTATTGTCTTCACCGTCTTCCTCGTGATCTTCTTGATCTTCACCTTCTTCAAAGTCCCTGAGACCCGTGGCAGGACTTTTGAGGAGATTACACGAGGCTTTGAGGGGCAGGCACAGCAGGCTGGCAGAGTGGCGAAAGGCCCCGTCATGGAGATGAACAGCGTCCAGCCTGTGAAGGAGGCCGCCACCAATGTCTAAGCCTGCTTCCGTCCCACCTCCCTCCCAACGTGAACACGCAACATCTCCCCGCACGGCGGAGAGGCCTCAGCAGGTTGTAACCCAGGACTGTTTCTGAATGCTGCTTCTCAATTCTCTTGTCAATCCACACTCCATGAACACTCAGAGGAACCCAATGCTGGGGTTAGTTGTATCTTCAATGGCTTTGTAAACATCTCATTTTGTGGACATTCTGTTCTGCTTAGGAGAGACCAAGTGAACCTACCTTCAATTCAGGAGGGACTGGCTACTTGGCATCTGACAACTTTGCCAGCTCTTCCTCCCTTAAGTTCTAATATTGCTTCATGAGGGCGTGGCGGGGAGGAGGAGTTCCTCAGACTCAACAGGAAACACATGAGAGTGTGGAAGGCAGAGAGGGTTTACATAAGAGCACCTGCCTCACTTCCATACATTGCTGCAGAGCAAATTAATCTGAGTTTTATTTATTTTATCTTCTGGTTTTATTGCAAAAATATTTATTTTTTTAAGTGTAATTTTACCAAATAATGAAAACATAAGAAATAGAGGTTAAAGGGAGGTGTTTAAAGAGTATGGGGTGGAAGATTTGATACTAGAGAGGTTATAGTTTAATAAGGGAAGAATTTAGGTGGAAATGTAATGCGTTATTGGAGGGTATATGATGTGGCGTGTGAGGTTTGCACGTTGCCTCTTAATTTCTGTCCTTCAGATGGAAAGTCTCAAGTTCAATTTCTCAGAACTAAGTCATGTGCCTGTATAAAGAAGCTACTGGGTTTCCTTATAAAGAAGCTGCTGGTTTCCCTGTGAACTTTTTTCTTTGTTTAAGAATTTACAGTAGTGATACTTGAAATCTAGTGTTATTACTAAGATGGCCATTGTAGTTAATGGTGATTGATGGGTTCTGATTTTGGATGGAGTCCAAATAGGATAGAAATCAATCCTCTTTGCCCCTCACAACTTACTTCCTCTTATGGTGGACTCACTTTTTTTTTAAGTGCTCCTACCACTTACCTGGTGGTAGAGCAACCTAAAATATTGGTTCTTGGTAAAGGTTTGTTTTTCTCCACTTTGGTCTTTGGGAGATTTTAGATGTTTAGGTTTTTTTTTTTCTTCACTTTGTTTTAAGCCATAGCTTTAAAAGAATTCATAGGAGAGTGTTCATAGCTAACTTGGAATTTGTAACCTCAGCCCTGGGAGTGGATTTTTCCTTGAATGACTATTACATAGTTGAAGTATGTTACTGCTTTAGGGTCAGCCCATGCTTGTTTATGTCTGTTACCATGTCAAATTACTCTTGTTACCATGTCACCATAGTATTATGTCAAGTGCCCAAGAGCACGTGAATCTTTCCCATAGACCACATTTGAGAGTATGAGTAAATGTGCAGTGTAGCCCACACTTGAGAGAGTATGAATGTATGTGCACTGTCACTTTGCTCTGGGTGGAAGTAGTTTACTGGTAACTTGTTTCCTCTGTTCCTACAACCCCCTTTTGGATGGAATGTGTTAAAACAACCCAATGTGTATAAGTAACACTGCCCCTGCTGCGTGGGATTTGCATTTACAACTTATTCCTAATACGTAGGGGACTCTGCCTCACTCTAGACTCAGACAATGGGAGTAGGAGAGTGTGAGGTCAGGACGTGTGGCCTACTAGGGGAGCTAGGGGGAAGCCATAGGGGAGAGGGAAGCATTCTTTTCGAGGGATAAGAAACACACTAAAGACTTATAAATCTGGAAAGTTTCAAAGAGTAAGATGAATGGAGGTGTTGACACTTTCCATAGGTCATAGACACTTCCAGAGTCTTAATTTCCCAGTATTTTTATAAATGGAGATAGGGCCCCAGTGACTCCCTCTCTTCCCTTTTTCATGTGTTGTTTGATCACCCTTTCCCTCCTTGGTGCTTATACATTTTAGACCCTTTAGCCAAGTCCTTGCCTGAGACAATATTTTAGTTCTCAGTTCTTGCCATTCCCTTTGGCTATTGAGCCTTTGGATTAAAACTCACAGAGCTATGGTGTGGGGCTTTGCTGGGACAGGTGACTTTCCTCCAACTGCACCTCCCATTTTTGGCTCCTCAAAAACTGTGGGTTGGCAATACACAGTGTGGAAGTTTCTCCATTTCTCAGTGACCAGATTGTGAATATTTCCAAACATGTTTTATATTATTAATGTTACTGTGGTTTTATGTTTTGAAATAAAAATTCTGAATGTACATTAGGCTTGGTTTTTGTTTTTTTGTTTTTGTCCTTTAACAAAAAAATCCATGTGAAATCCTGGTTTGGTGATTCAGTACCTATTGTATTTGTCCCCATTTTTTTCTCCTTTGCCATTCCACCCAGCTCTGGCCCTGCCTTCTCTCAGGCCAGCACCACACTGTTGGCTGTGTCCATGGGTTATACACATGTTCTTTGGCTAATCTCTTCTTTCATCCAGTGTACCCCTCCCCTCTGACAGCTATCAGTCTGTTCCATGTATCCATACCCCTGCTTCTATTTTGTTCATTAGATTCCACATTTAAGTGCAATCATATGATATTTGTCTTTCTCAGACTGGCTTATTTCACTTAGCATAATAATATCCAGGTCTATCCATGCTGTCGCAAAGGTGGGTAAGAGTGCCTCCTTTTTTACTGCTGTGTAGTATTCTGTTATGTAAATTATCACAGCTTTTGTGTGTGTGTGTGTGTGTGTGTGTGTGTGTGTGTGATAAAGGAAATGAGTCTATTCAAAAGCTGTCTACCAGGCCCTGGCTGGTGTGGCTCAGTGAATTAAGTGCCAGCCTGCAAACGAGAGGGTGGCTAGTTTGATTCCCAGTCAGGGCACATGCTTGGGTTGCGGGCCAGGTCCCAGTTGGGGATGCATGAGAGGCAATCACACATTGATGTTTCTTTCCCTGTCCCCCCTTTCCCCTCTTTCTTAAGAAAAAATAATTTTTTAAAGAAAACCTTGTGGAAAAAAAGAAAACAGTCTACCACAGCTTTTCTTTTTCTTTTTTAAGATTTTATTTTTATAGAGAGGAGAAGGGGGGGAGAAGGTGAGGGAGAGAAACATCAATGTGCAAGAGATACATCAATCAGTTGCGGTGCCTCTCACACAACCCCATCTGGGGACCTGATCTGCAGCCCAGGCATGTGCCCTGACTGGGAATCAAACAAGCAACCTTCCGGTTCACAGGCCAGCACTCAGTCCACTGACCCACACCAGCCAGGGCTACCATAGCTTTTTTATTCTCTCATCTACTGATGGACAATTGGGCTGTGTCCAGATCTGGGCTATTATAAATAACACTGCATTTAACATAGGGGTGCTTATAGTCTTTTGAATTAGTGTTTTGGCTTTCTTTGGATAAATTCCCAGAAGTGGAATCGCTGGGTTAAAAGGCAGATCTATTTTTAATTTTTTGAGGAAATTCCATACTGTTTTCTACAGTGGCTGCACCAGTCTGCATTCCCACTAACAGTGCACTAGTTTTCCCTTTTCTCCACATCCTTGCCAGCACTTGTTTGGTGGTTTATTGACAGTAGCCATTCTGGCAGGTGTTTGAGTAAATTTCTTAATAGGCAGTCACAGACATATGAAAATAGCAATTCTTGTTTGTTATGCAGATGAAATGAAAACATCTTAGTGCATTGCTTTGCATAGTTAACAAATTATGTTGCTTTCCTTCCCCCGTGAGAACGCTTTTATTTTTCTCTTATGTACTTTCCTGCTTTGTTTCTCCTTCAGTCCTTGATCATTAAAAAGTAATCCTACACTGATATGTCAGGGCATTCATATTACATATATGAGTATATGTATCACTCTCCTACTTAAAATCCTCAATAGCCTCCAATCAACTACAGAAAAAAATCTTAAGCCCTGTAATGGGCACAACCATTTCAGGGCAATGTCATACTGCCTTTTCAGTTTGATTTATCATTTTTTAGCTCCCCTTTATATAAGAAATCACCTCACACTCACTACAGCACAATTAACACATCCTTTCATTTATGTACTACAGACAACCCCTTCCCTATTTCCATTCCCTTACTAGCGATATTTGAAGGGCTGCTTCTTTTTTGTTTTTTAATTTATTGATTTTAGAGAAAGAGAGGAAGGGAGAGAGAGAGGGAAAAAAATATCAATTTGTTGTTCCACTTATTTATGCATTCATTGGTTGCCTGTATGTGCCCTGACTGGGGATGGAACCAGCAACCTTGGTGTATCAAGACAATGGTCTAACCCACCAAGCTACCCATCCAGGGCCTAAATGGCTGATTTTTAGTTCCACTCAGTCCAGGCATGAGCTCCATACAACATTTCTTATTCCCAGCATAATCCTTACACTGTGGTACTCTGTATGTTAGAGGGAATGAAAAAATGAACTTCCCCCGACTGTCCCAAAAGTGCTTCAGTGGGTACACCATATTTTCCATAATTGCAGTAGCCTTCACTCCTTTTTTCCACTTTGCTTCCTTATAATTCATTCTCCAGGTAACCAGAGAGATCTTTTAAAAATCAGATCATGTCATTCCCTGCTTAAAGCCTTCCCATTACATCCTGTGACACTTAAAATAGTATCCAAACTCCAAAGTAGTGTGCAGACTCCTTTACTGTGGCCTATCAATTGGCTGACCATAAGTCCCAGTTTACTCCTATTACCCTTCTGTAACTTTTAGTATACTGCTTCCATTCATTCTCAGAACTGCCCTGACAACAGGATATGGTTATTCTATCTACAAGGTTTGCTTCTTCAACTTCACCTCTTGTTGCTCTCCTTGCACACTGAAGTCTAGCCCCACTGGTCTCTCTAGTGCTCGTACATATCAAGTTCATGATCACTTAGGGTCTTTATACTTGTCCCTTTGTGCTTAGACTATTCTGCCTCAAAATTTTGCATGGCTGGGTCTATCTTGTAAGGTCTTAGTTAACAACTTCGATAGAATGCAAGCTGCATAAAAAGCAAGTACTTTGTCTGTCTTGTTCATGCCTAGAACACTGCCTAACTTTTAATTGATGTTTATTAACTGTGTCAGTCTGGCTCCCCTCTAAAGACAGAGATCACACATTGATTTAAACAGATAATGTTTAATATAAAGAATATCAAGTTATAAAAAGAGTAAGTAAAATATAAAAGATACACGAGAACTCAATATGGCATCCAAGAGCTGGGGAGAGTATCCAACTAAGAACAGAATTGGGAGGGAGGCCACCTCCCAAATGCAGAGGTTCAGATCTTATTAGAAAAGGCATAGCTGCAGTCCACTAGATAACAGAGAAATCAGCTAGGTTGCATGAGCCAGAGCTGGTAAGCATTTTCCAGGCAAGCAGAAGACAGCTCTTCAGGTGAGTCACTACTGGCAGTCAAATATGTGAGTCAGAGTACCAATATGGGTGGGAGGCCAGGGACCTTGTAGAGAGTGATCGCCAGACCTGAGCTTGGGCCATGTGAGGTGTCTGAGGAAACTCGAGTTCTGGGTGCATGGCTAGGGCAGGGCACCACCAAAACTTCTGCCATCTCCACCTGGGGTGTAGCCACTAGAACCAGCAGGAGAAATCCTCTACAACGTCCGGCATCATCCACTGAGAAAACGTCATTGTGCTAACATTCTAAAAAAGAAATGCTTTAAAGGAATCATATCCATTACCACCAAACAGGTATTGAAGGACCAATTTGGAGCTGAGAGGCAATAGATAACTGGCACAATAATTGTGGCTGGCTGGCTGGTTGGATGAAGGGGTCCTTGGTTGAAAAGATTTCCTCCTGACACACCTCCCAAAACCTCTTGCACTTGAAATTAAATTCCAGTTGAAAAGTGCCCCCCCCCCCCCTTTTTTGAACCGAAGGTATTAACTGCAGAAATTTGGCCAGAGTTCCAACTGGGTGGCTCCGGCTGAGGTTGGCCCAGCAGGTCCGCCTAGAGCTAGCTAGCTAGGTGAGACCAGGGAAAGGCAAAGGGACAGCCTCGTCCTGCAGCCCCAGAGCTGTGTGAGGACGGTGGGGGCCAGGCCGCAGGTGAAGCTTGAGCCCACTAGCTCTGCTTGGTGGTCTTAACCACACCGTCCCCCATCACCACGGAGAACCTCTTGGGTTTCTATTTCCCAAAAGTGGCACCAACTAATCATTTAGCAACAAATCTGTATCCTTGATCTGGGCAGTGGGTGCAGCGGCACCGCCTGAGAACACAGAAAGCGCCGGGGGTACTGAGGCGCTCAGTCCCGCCAAACCAGGCGTGGCCCTGTGGTCACTATCGCCCAACCACCCCCTCTAGGCTGTCGCAGGAGACCGCACCCGGCTCGCGATGAAAACCATCAGACCCTAAAGGAATCCCGACTTGGCGAGGCTGGGTCGCCCGCGAGCCGCCCGCACTGCACAGGCCTGAGCGGCGAACACCCTGTCATCCGGTTTCGTTCAAGATCAGGGAAACCATTTCTGGCTGTAACCCAGGATATGTTTGGAACCCAGCAAACGTCCAAGTGCAGGTATTTCCTGCCTTTATTATTCTGAAGTGAATTTACCCTTCCAGAATTGCTCTAGGTTTTGTGACTTAATTGATAGGGTTGAATCATCTCAGTTAAGGTGGATTTCAGAGATTAAATTTAAAAATCTCTCTCTGTCTCTTTCTGTCTCTGTCTCTGTCTCTCTCAGGAAGTTGAGCTCAATGACTGAGTTGGCAAAACTGGAACTGGCACCTGTGTCTTTGACTAAACCCCTCAATGACTGAAATAAAGTTAAGTAGCCAATTAGTATGGTGGTGTCTACAAATTTTCACCACGATGCTTTATTATCAAACATTTAATCCTTATCAATCTCAAGTGAGAAGGGGATCCTGTACTTCATGTTTGCATTTTTATTGAGATTGAGCTTTTCAAAAAAAATATTCTAATTGTTAGGAGTTATTTGTATTTTTTAACAGAAAAATGCATTTTTTTAAATATTTTTCTTCATTTTTTTAATTGCATTTTTTCTATTGCCATTTTTTAAGGTTTTATTTATTTATTTTTATTATTTTTTTAAATAATTTTTTTATTTTGAGAGAGAGAGAAAGGGAGAGAGAAAGAGAGGGAGAGAAACATCAATGTGTAGTTGCCTCTTGCGTGCCCCCAACTGGGGATCTGGCCCACTACCCAGGCATGTGCCCTGATTAGAAATCAAACCAGTAACCCTTTGGTTTGCAAGTGGGCGCTCAGTCCACTGAGCCACACCAGCTAGAGCTGATTTTCTTTTCTTATTTTTTTTCCTTTCTTTATTCTCTTTCTTCCTTTTTTGGTTTGTTAGTTAATTTTGTTCATTAGATTCCCCATATGAGTGAAATCAAACGGTACTTGTCTTTCTCTGTCTGGCTTATTTCACTTAGCATAATGCCCTCCAGGCCCATCCATGCTGTCACAAAAGGTAAGAGTTCCTTCTTTTTCACAGCCGAGTAAAATTCCATTGTGTAAATGTACCTCAGCGGTTTTTAGCCACTCATCCACTGATAGACACTTGGGCTACTTCCAAACCTTGGCTATTGTAAATAATACTGCAATGAACATAGGGGTGCATGTATTCTTTTGAATTAGTGTTTCAGGTTCTTTCAGATATATTCCCAGAAGTGGAATCTCTGAGTCATAAGGCAGTTCCATGTTTAATTTTTTGAGGTAACTTCATACTGCTTTCCACAGTGGCTGCACCAATCTGTGTTCCTATCAGCAGTGCATGAGGGTTCCCCTTTTTCCACATCCTCACCAGCACTTGTTTGTTGATTTATTGATAATAGTCATTCTGACAGGTGTAAGGTGATATCTCATTATGGTTTTAATTTGCATTTCTCTGGTGAGTCGTGTGGCTTTGATTTTTATTTCCCTAAAAATTAATGATGTTGTACATCTTTCCATGGGCTTATTGGCCATTTTTGTATCTTCTTTGGTAAAATGTCTATTTAAGTTCTTTATGTTTCACTGGGTTACTAGAGTTTTTAAAATTTATTTATTACTTGTAAAGTTTTTTTATATAGTCTGGGTATGAGTATGTTATCAAATATATGATTTGAAAATTCCATTCTGTAGGTATTTTTACTTTCTTGATAGTGTACTTTGAAGCACAAGTTTTTAATTTCATTGTAGGCTTGTAAATGGTATAACTATGGAAAATAACAGAGGTTCCATAAAAATAAAAAATAGAACACTATGTGGTCTAGCCATCTCACTTATGGATCTATATCCAAAAGAATTGAAAGCAGGGTCTTTTTCTTTTCTTTTTTTAAAATTGTATTTATTTATTTTTAGAAAGAGTGGTAAGGGAGAGAGAAAAAGAGGGAGAAAAACATCATCCATAGATTGGTTGCTCGCACACCCCACAACCTGGCTGTAACTCAGGCATGTGCCCCGAGCTGGAATTGAACTGGTGACCTTTGGGTTTCCCATATGATGCTCAACCCACTGAACCACACCAGACAAAGTGAAAGCAGTGTCTTAATGAGATTTGCATACACTTTCTGAAAACAGCCCAAGTGTGAAGTTTCCTTGCCACCTGAAGGAAGTAAGACATCAGTGGTTTTACCATATGCACACTTGGTCCAATTCTGGAAACCTGCCTCCACTTTTTTCAGGAACTGGGTTGCTCTATATCCATCCAAGAAATGGCCAGTTTTCTGTGGAAAAAGACCACAGAAACAAATAAGAAATAAAGCACTGTCATTTATGAGAACTGCAGTAGAGGAGGAAAGCAAAAATGCTTTTCAGGCAAAACTAGGTACCAGCACCCCAAATTTTAAAATTAAAATTATAGCCCTGGCTAGTGTGGCTCAGTGAATTAAGTCCTGGCCTGCAAATGAAAGAGTCGCTGGTTTGATTCTCAGTGAGTGCACATGCCTGGGTTGCAGGCCAGGTCCCCAGTTGGGGGTGTGCAAGTGGCAACCAATCTATGGATGATGTTTCTCTCCCTCTTTCTCCTTCTCTTTCCCTTTCTCTAAAAATAAATAATTAAAATCTAAAAAAAGTAAACTTTAAAAAAGTAATAAAGTTGAATTAAAATTATAGGCTCTCCTTTATATACATGAATATACCAAAGACCCACTCCAAGAGTTGCCTAATGGTAAGTAGGAAAGGAGGGGTTTCATGACACTGGCATGGAAGATTAAACATTTGATGCTCAGCAGGTAAGGAAAAGGTGGACCTTACAACAAATCAGCAAATGCCAAAAAGGTTATTGGAAAGGTATACTGATAACATATATGTGAAAGGGGTACTGCTAACACATTAGAAACAAGGTCAAATATACATTTGAAAACAGCAACAACAAATAACACTGTTTAGAAAAACAAAGCACAGTATAATATTGAATATCTATAAAGGTATTATGATGTTTGTCCAAGGAAGTTAACATTAACTATCTTCTGTTAATATAAATGTTATCTTAATATGTGACTTAGAGGTATCTTTATATGGTAAAAGGTTGATTTCTTCTTTATGGCCTAGTAAGGTAAGAACTGAGAATTGCCATTGGATTTAGCAACATGGAGATAATTAGTGATGTTGACAGGAACAGTTTGGTGGAAGGATGTTTTTGAAAATTTCTAATGGGTTCAAAATAGACTGAGAGGATATCAGATAAAATATATGTCAAGAAAAGGAGTATTAGCCCTGGCTGGTGTGGCTCAGTAGATTGAGCACTGGCCGGTGAACCAAGAGGTCGCCAATTTGATTCCCAGTCCGGGCACGTGCCTGGGTTGCAGACAAGGTCCCCAGTTGGGGGCGTGCAAGTATCTCTCACACATTAATATTTCTCTTCCTCTCTTTTTCCCTTCCTTCCCCTCTCTCTAAAAGTAAATAAATAAAATCTTTTAAAAACTTGAGAGACTTTAAAAAAATAAAAGAGAATAATAGAAACAGAAAAAAGAAAGAAGACAATAGGATGATAAAATGATTTAAAAAAATTTTTAAAACATTTTATTTATTTACTTTTAGAGAGAGGAGAAGAGAGGGAGAAAGAGAGGAAGAGAAACATGAACGTGAGTACATTGATCGATTGCCTCTCACACGTCCCCAACCGGGTACCTGGCCCGCAACCCAGGCATATGCCCTGACCGGGGATTGAACCGGTGACCTTTTGGTTCACAGGGCAGCTCTCAATCCACTGAGCAACACCAGCCCTGGCCCTGTAGCTCTCTTGTTTAAATTGTTGTCCTCATACACCAAGGTTGCGGTTTTCATCTCCGGTCAGGGCACATACAAGAATCAACCAATGAGTTCATAAATAAGTGGAACGAAAAATTGATGTCTCTCTCTCTCTCTCAAATCAATACAGTTTTGAAAATTAAATATATCCCTGGTGATGTGGCTCAGTGAATTAAGCACGAGCCTGCAAAATGAAGGGTCACTGGTTGATTCCCAGCCAGGACATGTGCCTGGGTAGTGGCCAGGAACCCAGTTAGGGGCATGCAAGAGGCAACTAATCGATATTTCTCTTGCACATAGTTATTTCTCTCTCTCTCTTTTTCCATTACATTCCCTCTCTCTAAAAATTAATAATAAAATATTTTTAAAAATTAAATACAAAATAGGGAAAATATAATTAATTTTAAAAAGTGAGTCAGAGAATTCACAGTAGACAATATTTTGAACATAATGATTATGAAAATATATTAAAACTTGTGTGATACAGCTAAAATTGTGCTTTAAGAGGATTTATAGCATTAAATATATAGATCAGAAAAGATGAAAGGCTGAGAATCAATGATCTTATGAAGTTAGAAGAACAGCAAATTAAGCCCAAACCAAGTAGAAAGAAAAAGTTAATTAGTTGACATCTGACCACCCCTTTTGCTGATTAGAGAATCACTTACTTGACTAGAAACTTAAAACTGTCCAGCTGCCCTTTATTTTTATTATTATTATTTTTTAAGATTTTATTTATTTTTTAGAGGGAGAGGAAGAGAGGAAGAAAGAGAGGGAGAGAAACATTGATTGGTTGCTTCTCATATGCCCCCAACTGGGGACCTGGCCCTCAACCCAGGCATATGCCCTGACTGGCCATTGAACCAGGAACCTTTCGGTTCGCAGATCAGCGCTCAACCCACTGAGTCACACCTGTCAGGGCTGTACTTGTTTTTCACTAGCACTCCCATACTCCCTAGTCTGATTGTTTCCAAATATGTATCTACAGTTTAAGAGTTTGCAGCTCCTGTACCCCAGATATATCTGCCTACAGGTACACTAAACTGATTCTGCGACAGTTTCCTCATCTGTAAAATAAATGAGTAATAATTTTCTTATCTTGTGGTGGTAAGGATTAGAGTTAATGTTTGTAAGAGACCTCCCAGATTAGGCACCCAGTAAATGGTAACCACAATTCTCATGGAAATATCACTGCCATGTCAGCAGATTTCCATATTAGCTACTAGTATTGAGCAATTAGCGTGATAAGCTTTTTTCATCCTTCTCTGAATATTCATTTGAGGGAGATTTATTATTATAACCATTTTTATATAATAAAAAAGAAACCAACAGTTTAAGCAACATGTCAGAGGTGGTACGGGTTCTGTGTGGTAAAATTTAGATTAAAACCCAGTTGCCTAATCCAAAAACTCCAGATGTTCCTCCGCTAATCTAGGCCATATTGGTAGCCTTAATCACTAAAATCTTTATTTCTGGCCCTGGCCAGATACTCAGTTGGTTAGAGCTTCATCCCGATACACCAAGGTTGTGGGTTTGATTCCCCATCAGGGCACATACAAGAATCAACCAATGAATGCATAAATAAATGGTGGAACAGCAAATCTCTCTCTGTGTCTCTCTCATCAATCAATAATTGTTTTTTAATTTTTATTTTTAGGGAAAGGAAAAAGGAGGGAGAAAGAGAAGGAGAGAAACATCATCATATCAATTGGTTGCCTTTCACATGGCCCCAACAACTTTATTTTTCACTATTTTTTTGAAAAAAGCAAGTGGCCTAAGGAAAGACATAGGAAAGAGCCATTGACAAAGTTAAGAATGATCATATTTTTCTAACCCTGATGAAGACCAATGTAGCAGTATTTAAACAAGGGCTTTTTCTTCATAGAGGGTAGGGTCTCAGTAGATAAAAGGAACCATTTTTATTGACCTAATGAGACAGGAATTGAACAGTGTTGATGGAATCTGCAAAGCCCTACAAAGTTTGAGGCACGTGGAGTATGAATGTAGGGTTACGTGGCTGACAAAGGTTAAGAGACTTAAGAAGTAAGATGCAATATCTAGGGGAGGCTAAGAATTAAGGAGGATTTAGAGTTGTAGAAAGGACAGGACTGTATGGCTAATCTATTGCAATGTGCATTTATTGTATTGCTTGAGAATGTTCACTCTGTGGAAGAGAAAACAAATAAAACTTGTATAACAAATAAGCATATTAATTATAGATAAATTAGTCATTGGTGAGACATTAGATTTAGCCGTAGCTGGTGTGGCTCAATGAACTGGCCTGTGAACCTAAAAGTTGTCAGTTGGATTCCCAGTCAGGTCACATGCCTGGGTTGCAGGCCAGGTCCCTGGTTGGGGGCTGGCAAGAGGCAACCAACTGATGTTTCTCTTGCACATTTATGTTTCTTTCTCTGTCTTTCTTTCTCCCTGCCCCTGTCTTTAAAAAATAAAATCTTTAAAAGAAAAAAAGACATTAGATTTAGATAAGTAGGTGTGTGTGCACACAACACATAGAGATGGAAGGAGCAAGAAGCAGCTAATACTCTTATTTAGTCTCACAGTAAATATCCTTATACACCAGAGGCACTCAACATCCATAACTCTTAAACTGACCATCCATTGATTATACCCATTCCAGCCTCACTGACCAACCAGTGAAACTAAGTTCCATAGCTGCTCATCAGGCTAAGGAGAGCTATTTTTGTGGCCAGGAGTACTTGCCCTCAGTGTCTGATAGTGCGAGTCGGTGTGATTGTGTCCAGGTACCTTTCTTCTGCAATATCCTGGCCCTGATTCAACTTCAAGTTCTGGTCCTCAACCCTTATTGTTAGCTCTTGTCACCACATCGTGTCAGAGAGGTGGGTCATAGGAACATTACGAACCCGTCTGCCCCACTTGCACCCTATTCTAAGTGGATTAGCATGACCCATCTTATTCCTCATGTTTCATGCCCTGTGCTTAATTAATTTGCTTCTAGCATCTTAATTTGGTCTGTGAGATTTCTTTGTCATGGTAGTATACATGGAGGCAGCGCTACCTTTGCAGTTAAGTCATTTTCCAGGCATTTAACCTTCTACAATTCTCAAGGGCGCTTCCTTCCAGGACCACAGAGTTTATATCAACCATCCAGAAACCAGGGATCAATTAAAGAGAGACTGACCACCAGCTGCTGTTTCTTTTCAATCAGGTTACACTTCAACTTCTCACCAAGGAACCTATTCAAATGCCTACATTTCGGTATCCTTAGTCAACCAACTTCCTGTGCCGGAAGCTTTTGTCTGTCCCGACTGGCTTCTTTATTTAACAAATTCCCTTTATCTCCCGCTAGAGGCAAAGCTCACTTGGCCCTGGGAGTAATATTTACTTTACTAAAAAGCCCTCCCACACTTTCCTGCCTCTGTCTGTCAGTTCTCTGTCTTTACCTTGGGTTTGTAGTCATGGCCTGACTTTTCCCTGGAGACACCAACTTTTCTAAATATTGAGTGCAATTATTCACAACAGAATTCAATGTGTCTTTTACTATGAGAATTGTGTGCTTGAAATACATTAAACAAAGTATATACTCCTCCCACTTTTTCTTTGCTTTTTTTTTTTTTTTTTTTTTTGCATGTTCTTGTTCTTTAATGGATGTTGAGTTCCATGGGTTATAGGAAAGGTGCGTGCTGTTGTGTACTCCTCTCGCTTCTGAGCTTTGAGACCAGACTGAAAGAAGGTCCAGGCAATTAAATCTAGTGTGCTTTTTTCCTTCAAATACAAACTAAAATGGACATGCAAGCTGAAAATCAAGACAAAATGATTTTTAAAAGCTAAATACAAGGCATGGCAAAGGTAGGTTTAGTCGTGAATACATGAAAGTTTATTCTTGTATTATTAGTTATTATTGCATTTTCATGCGAACAACTGTAAACCTACTTTTGCTCAACTCCATATAATAAAGTAACTAAAATATGACATTGGAAGTAATGACCACCTCCTATTGGGAAGAGAATGGAGAGCAGGATTTTGAAGGGATGTGAAAAGATGGGAGAAGCTGGCAGGTGAATTTATAATTAATTTTATTTTTACCTTATCTCCTTCTATACTAGTTTATATTGGTGATTCTGCAATCAAAAGAGATAAGCTGAAAAGCTTATTTTTAAAACGATTTTATTTATTTACTTTTAGGGAGAGGGGAAGGGAGGAAGAGAGGGAGAGCAACTTCTGTGTGCATTGAGTTGATTGCCTCTCACCCACCCCCAACTGGGGACCTGGCCTGCAACCCAGGCATGTGCCCTGATAGGGAATGGAACTGGTGACCTTTTGGTTCCTAATCCAGTGTGCAGTCCACTGAACAGCACCAGCCAGGGCTTCCTGTTTTTTGGGTTTTTTTTTGGTACCAGGAGTGGGATACAAACTCTTTTATGTTGTATTTTTCCCATTACTATTTATAGCCCTTATATCCTCTTCCACCTCCACCCACCTCCTCCCCCCAAAAAGGTTTAAATTGGGTTTTTACCTCTTCTAATTTTTTAAGTTTTTTAAAAACTGATTTTAGTGAGAGTAAGGAGGAGAGCAACATCAATTTTTAAAGATTTTATTCATTTTTAGAGAGGGGAAATGAGGGAGAGAAACATCAATGAGAGATACATCAATGTTTTTGAATGTAATTATCAATTTTTATGATTCTTTCAAATAAATATTTCTAAATTGTGACATGCAAAGAAGTTAAAGATGTCATGCTAAGTGAAAATAATTTTCAAGAGAATGTATGGCCCTGGCCAGGTTGCTCAGTTTGTTAGAACGTTGTCCTGATACACCAAGGTTGTGAGTTTGATCTTACATTATGGCATATACAAGAAGCAACCAATGAATGCATAAATAAGTGGAAAAACAAATCAACGTCTTTTTTTAAAAGCAATAAATAAAATTAAAAAAATATTAGTTCACTTATAAAACTACCCATATATAAAAGCTGTAGAAAGTGTTTACAATTGAATGTTTTTACTAGTCACTTTATTATGTATTTCTTTCTTAAACTCGTTCCTTTTAGTTTTGCAATAAAAATTTCCAATTTTATAAAAAAAGATAAATAAAAAGTGTCCTTTGTTTTCTTAATGATTGACTTTTGCTATCCTCTGCCTTTGGTCTTTTCACCCCCTTTTCTCAATCTTTCCTTTTTCTTCTCCAGCATCCAGCATGATGCTTTCAAATAGGTGCTTCTGTCCATTTTGCCACTCTAAATCTTCCTTAATTATGAGCCATTCATTGCCTGTTCCCAATGTCTAATAAACCACACCTAATCCAAAACACAGGCTGTAATCAGGGGTGTAAAAATTTTTTTCATGACATGGCTCAGTAATGGAGAGCTAAACTTAAACTCTTGTTTCCTGGGCTCTAGTCACTCTGTAATATTTATTTACATGTTTATTCACCATTTAGTATTTCCTCAAAATTTTTACCTATTCTGTGTGTTTAGTTAGAGCCAAGAATTTTGTAGAAATGTGACAAATTATCTTCAAAAAAAAAAAAGCTCTAGCTCTGGCTGGTGAGGGTCAGTGAATTGAGTGCTGGCCTGTGAACCAAAGGGTTGCTGGTTCAATTCCCAGTCAGGACACATGCCTTAGTTGCAGGCCAGGTCCCCAGTTGGGGGCGTGCGAGAGGCAACCACACATTTAATATTTCTCTCTTTCTCCCTTCCTTCCCCTCTCTAAAAATAAATAAAATATTCAAAATATAAGTGAAAAAGGCAAGTATACATCATTTTTTTCCCAAAATGACATTTGAATATGCTTCAATTTTAAGACTAAAAAGCAGTGACTTAAGAGAATGGCATTTCATATATATTATTTGTTGTTCAATAAATGTTTTGTTTCAATCATCTACCTGGTTCATAATATAATGCTTGTTACAAAACTCAAATACCTGAGAGTTGAAAGGAATAGCATGCTGTCCTTAGGTCTTGGCAGAAATTAATTATCCCTGCCTTTCTTTCCTTCTGTCAAATGTCTAGATAATTAGATTGGATGACATTATAGAGCAAAATTGAAACCTGGGGAAACCATGAGGAAAATAATTAAGGAAACTACCCTGGTTATTCTCTGCATCTGATGCTTCAGAGAGCTGGAAGTTTCCATGGAGCAAAGGGCAGAGTATTGAATGAAATGTGCTCCCAACCTATAAACTTGGGACAAGCCTGGATGGGAAAATGACAGTAAAAGAAAGGTTTATTAGTGTAATTCATAGGGGGCTCCTTAGCTCCTTCTAAGATGAGAACATAGTTCACCTGAAAAACAAATTCTATTTCAAACTAGTCCTAGTATTTACTTATATGTGTTACAGGGTGACATTCCAGTATTTGCCTTTCCCATCTGCATCTACAAACCCAAGAGCTCTGCTTATCACTTTCCAGATCTTCCAGATGTGCCATTCTTGTTTAACTAAAATAACCACGGATTCTATTGTTTCCATATTACACACAAAGAGGAAATAAGTTCGTTCAGGTCTATTAATCAGTCACTTATCATCATATCCTCAGTGACTTTTCCTTTAATCATTCCTAAGAAAGCAATCTCCCCAAGTACCTAGAAGATTTCAGTTAATTCCCCACCCCCATCGAAAATGCAACAAATACCCATGTTCAGCAGTTTTTTACTCATTAGACCAATGGGTGAAATTAGGGTAGAGCCAACTAATCAGAAAATAGATGATTTATTTATTTGTATTTAAACTTATAAACAAACCAACCAGCCAAACTTGTATTATCATGACACAGCAAAACAAAAAATATCTTTTACAAATACTTCAGTAGTAAACAAATTAGGGGTTGTCCTAAAACAGCAAAAGGGACAGAGGAAATCAGTGAAACATATTATCGTTTAACCATTCACCTGAATTGAGGTTTTTAACGAGCCTCCCAATCCCAAAAAACACGAATAATCTTTTTATCACTTGTCTTTGTACTTTTACTTTCTATTCTTGAGGTTGAGATTCTAGATCCTAGAGTAATCCAAAATAGTATTATATCTAATTATCTATAGACACAGACATCTTGTATGTCGATAGCAGCAAGGCTACAGAAATCTCTGATTAGATTCATCATACCTCAGCCCTACTCCTCCAAATGGGCATAAAAAGAATGAGAAGCAGCATATCAAGGTAGAGATACATAGAAAAATCTTAGGAGGAAAAAAAAAAATCCTTGGATACAACTACTGCCCAAATTGAGATTGAATACACCCATGGTCACACTGAATGTTCATGGCTATATATTTGTGGAGTCGGGAGTCATGGAGTAATCTTGGAATAAATCCATGGTTTGCTGGGTACTGTAATACTTAGGGGTCTGCAGTATTGCCTCATAGCTTTCCCCAGCAGTTTCCAAGGTGGCCTCTAAATCACTGATGGGAGTTTGCTGGAACTGGATCTGGGGCTGCAGGGATTCCTCTCCATAACTATAGAACTGATTGTTCCAGCCCTGGTTGTTCCAAGCCTGGTTATTCCAGGCTTGGGGGCACCAGGTCTGACTATTCCAGGAATGGTAGTTCCAAGATGGACTGCTCCAGGAATGGTTGCTGCAAGATATGTTACTGCAGGTCTGATTGCTCCACATTGAAAGGTTTCCAGAAGCATTCACCATACATCCCTGGTGATGATAAGAAGAGAGGCCCAGGTACTCTGTAGTTGCTGAGCTCGTCTGAAAGAGAAGGGTGAGTTAACTGAGAGAGGGCAGGAAAAATCAGCATTGTTTGTGACTGGGGTTTTATATTTTAGCAATAGATAAAACTAAAAAGTCATTGAAAGGCAAGAGCAGAACAAATGTTTCTTGATACCTGAGTTACACGGTTGCTATTTTTTGGCCAGCTGTATTTCTGCCACCTCTTACATTTCATTCTCTGGTTCTGGAACCAGGTCTTAATCTGCAGGAAAAGTGACAAGAAAACATAAAATGTAGATGTGCTGGGGATCAGAATATTCTTAAACATTTTTTCCCCCTGACAACTACAACTATCTAAAGCTCAGGGACAAAACTAGAATTTTTTAGAGTCTTTTTAAAAACAGATTGCAAATTTACTAACCAGAAAGTGTACATTTAAATGTCTATTCAGCCCTGGCTGGCGCAGCTCAGTGGATTGAGCACCAGCCTTTAAACCAAGAAGTCGCCGCTTGATTCCCAGTCAGGGCACATGCCTGGGTTGTGGGCCAGGTCCCCAGTTGGGGGCGCGTGAGTGGCAACCACACATTGACGTTTCTCTCCCTTTCTTCCTCTCTCTAAAAAAATAAATAAAATCTTAAAAAAAAGTATATTCATTTTCCTTTGGCTTACCCATGTCATTAGTCACAATTAACCTTAATCTATTTGCAATAACCCCCCCCATAAGCACATTACATAGTTCATGATAATGGTGGTATTTTAATTCAGGAATTATGAAATATACAACTAGGACAATTAATTAGGAAATTTCAAGTTATATTGTAGCACACAATAAACTAAAATTTTCACATGATTTATAAACTTATGTTAGAAAATGAGATCGCAGAGGGACCAGAAGAATTTGTATATATAGTCAGGAAATAAGAGGGCTTTCTCAGTATGGCACCAGTGATAGAACAATAAAAAATTTTACTGAATAAAATGCCAATACATGTATGAAAAAAAAATGTATGAAAACTGATTATCCTCAGATGAAAACAAAAGATGAAATTTTTCTTTAATGTGAACCAGTGTTGGTTAGGGACTCTCCTAACCTGGAAGATGGGACTATATACCTCTTTTGATTAAAGCAAAATTGGAAACCTTTTCACAATCTTGGTTTGTGCAACAGGGGAAACTGTTAAATAAATGAAGACACATTCACACAATACTGTTTAGTGAAAAATGAAAGATGGTTATGAAATGTATTACAAAAACATTCCATTTCCATGATAAATTATTTGTGGGTGGTACATAAAAACAGAGTGCACAGAAAGATGTTAGCCACGCTTATCTGCAAATTAGCTTTATTTTTAAAACTTTCTTATTGCAAAGAAAACAACAAAACACCCATACCTGTTTGTAGCTAAGGTTCAGGATGTTGGAAAGTTCTTGCATCTGCTGGAGGCTGAGATATTTCTGTCTCTGAAATCGCTCATTGAGTACACAGAGCTGGGTCTGTGAGAAGACGGTTCTGACCTTCTGTTTCTTGACCTGGCCTTTCTCCTCGTTCCCTGTACTGTTCTCTACAGAAGTGGGCAGTATGACGTTGGGACTAGTGGAAGAATCAGGGCTGTTCTGAATAAGCAGGTCCATGGAGGAAGGAAGAGGAGAGACTGTTGGGAATAAAAATGACACTTTTCTCTAAAGCTTTTTAAATATTAATACGCAAATTTATTATTCTCAAAGCAGTTTTAAAAGTCCTCACAACCCCAGAGCTAGGTAGGAACTAACAAGTCTTGAGCAACCTGGATAATTTGCCAACCTTTGTAAAACCCAGTGAGTGTAGCAGTGTCACCATGTTACATACGGTGGACACGACTAATACTGCTGGGAACACTGTGGGAGTCAAACCTCTTTGACAACACCCTGGCTGTTCAAAAAGGTCAAAATGGATTACTTGGCTCCCACCTACTGTGTCCCTTCATAACTTGCTTTAGTAATCTTAACCAGTACCTATATGTTTTTAAAACTGATGATCAGCTTTTTCCAGCTGACGCTGAGCCATGAATATCTCTCATGACAACTGGCACAAGCGCCACAAGACGGGGCAAGAGCAAGCCCCACAAGAAGCGAAACTGTGAGCTAGAACACCCTGCCACCAGCACTAAGACTGGCCCCGCGGTATGCACACAGTATGCATGCAGTCTGCATGCGGGGAGGCAGCAGGAATACCACCTGCGCCTTAAGGCTGGACTTGGGCAGCTTCTCCTGGGGCTCAAGGATTAATGATGTTGTCTGCAATGCATCCAACTCTAAACTAGTCTGTACCAAGAACTGCATCGTTCTCATTGGCCACACAGTAGAGTGGTACGAAATCCCACTAGGCACTGCCCCTGGGCTGCAAGGGGGCTAAAGGTGACTCCTGAGGAGGAAGAGAATTAAAAAAAAAAAATTATCAAAGAAAATTCAGAAGAAATATGATGAAAGGAAAGGAAAAAGAATGCCAAAATCAGGCTTCTTCTAGAGGAGCAATTCCAATGGGGCAAACTTCTTTTTCTTTTTTAAAGATTTTACTTATTTATTATTAGAGAGAGGGGAAGGAAGAGAGAGGTAGAGAAACATCAATGTGTGGCTGCCTCTTACACGCCCCCCAACTGGGGACCTCTCCTGCAACCCAGGCATGTGCCCCGGTGGGGAATAATCGAACAGGTGATCCTTTGGTTCGCAGGCCAGCACTCAATCCACTGAGCCACACCAGCCAGGAGCGGAGTAAGCTTCTTGCGTGCTTCACTCCACGACCAGGCCAGTGTGGGCCAAGCACATGGCTCTGTGCTGGCGGGCAAGGAGCTGGAGTTCCAGCTGAAGAAAATCAAGGCCTGGAACAGCAAATAAATCCTCTTCCTTCCCATCTTAGCTCATGTAACGAAGGTGTTTATTCCAAAAACAAATACATAAATAAGCTGATGATCAGATTCTGAGAGTCCTATAACATTAACAGTTTACTGCTCATTCCTAAATATCAGGACTAAGAGGAAATGTGAACTTTGATAGGCTTCTGTTTCAATCCAGACTTTATTAGCTCTGTGATCTCATCTCCAAAATTATTCCTCCCTCAGTTTCTTCATTGACTAAATGAGATAACAGATAATCATTGTCTAGCACAGGACCTGGGTATATTGAGTTTGTAACCGAAAATTAATTTCCCGTATTACCTAGACTTAGGAGGCACTTTGATTCTCATCTGCACTGAGGAATTCTCAGTTCTCAATTCCCATTCCTAGTCATGGACTAAAGGCTAACACTCACAATCTTGTGCTTCTTGCAAATAGCTCTAAGAAGGAAAGCCCTCAACTAATCACTAGAAGTGGGACGTTTTAAAAATTAACCATCTATACAGACTTGCACTTGGCTTGCTGCGGAGGACAAGCCCACCTGCTACTTCTCTCACAATCCAGCGCTGTTTTTTTTCTCAATGTTTGAAATTATCCAAGAACATAAACACAAAGTTTAGGGAAATAGGGTAGCATTAAAATTCAACAGTCAAACATAGCTGTAACTCCCTCTCCACAACATATTTTACAGTTGTAGTAACATAGGTTTTAAGCTAACTTTTATACTATGTTAAAAATGGCATTCTTGAGTATAAGTTGGTTTACCTTTTTACGTTTAACTAATTGATTTCCAAAAAATGTGTTGCCGGCTTTAAGTATCCTAAGCACCCCCACACCCAGTTATCATCTAGAAGCCTAAGTGCTAGATTATAGGTTTTGAAGCCAAACTGGATTTTAATTTCGAGCTCCAGCCACTTTGACTGTCAGCAGATTAAACCTTCTGGAATTATCAACCATAAGTGGAGCAAACACTTCCTTGGGACTTAGGAGATTTGAGCATAGCATGTGCTCACAGAGCTTTCCATGAACACCCATGCATCTAAAGGGTGGAAGAAAAGCCAACGGCTCCTGCGGTGGATTGGCAGGACATTTCAACAAGGTGAGATTCATGTAATTAGCCATGCCATTGCTGGCATTCCTGGAAGAGACGGACCAGGAAGGTGATGCTTACCACCAACACCCTGCCCCCCACCCTCCCAAGCTGTGATGTTATTTATCACTTCTGGTTTAGCAATGTTTCCTGTTACTGCGTGCCCGGCACGGTGGCTCAGATTTATACATCAGCTTATTTGCCACAACACATTTCCAGTGTCTACACACACAAATTCTCAACCATTATCTCAAACACACAGCATGCAGTTCAACTGCCGAGTCCCATGTCCTTAGTCTCAGTCCACAACTCCAGACACCCGGGCTATGGGTGAAAGGGCACGCGCGCTAAGTTACAATAGAAAGAAAGGTGTCGCAAGGATTAATAGGTAATGACCCTTGATTCTTTTAGTGGGTGATAATTGGTCAAGAGGGAAAAGGATGACCCCTTAGCTCCCTCTTCCTTCTTCCTCTCTCTCTGAAGGAACCCAGGCTTTCAAGGATTCAATTTTGTCTTACCAGTCTCTGTGTGGAGTGTCTCAGCAGATGACATTTGCAAGGATGCATAGTTTTCTTCAGGCTCATACATCTCAGGCACTGGTGAAGGTTCCCTAGAATTAGATGCTTCGGGGCAGGGCAGGCTTTGGGGAGAAGCTGAATCCACACTCATGTTGCTGAGTTGAAGGAGAGAGAAAAAAAAAACAAAGAGCTAGATGGTAAGACAGAAGAGCTTAAAGAAATATGAAGATCTCCAGATGTAAAAGTATCAAAAAGACAGGATGAACTGAGTCACCTTTGCAGTACCACGCACCAACCAGCCCAATCTAGGAGAAGGTGAAGTTTTTGGAGACTCTAGATTTATAAGGAAGGCTCAACCAAATTTAGACCCGCCCCTCCTGGCAGCCCCACACCCACACACACCCTGTGAATTCTCAGTTAATCCTGTCTGCCAGTCTCTCCAAGGCCATTGTAATGTAAAAGGTAGTTTCGGAATAACCCAGACTGGGTGGGGAATGAGAAAACTGGGGCCACAGACAAAATAAACCCAGGAATGAAATGCTTCTAGATTCATCACTTTTCCACCTTTTAAAGTCAAAGGTATCCTTCCAATTCCTAACGCTACCTCAGGCGAATGAAACTCCCACAAGAACAAGTACTTTCTTGATTTCTAGACCCCTAGAAATCGGACTAGTTATGCAGAAACTTCAACTTCCCCCGTTTACCTCTTTGATTCACCCCGAGGTCTCAATAAAGCACATTGTGTGTTGCTAAGGTTTCGATTGATGTTAAAAACAGTGCTTGTTTGCAACTTCCACTGAAGTTGCTTCTTGTTTTTCAGCTTTCAGAAAGACAGTCTAGTCTTTCCAACAGGACTGATGTCTTGTTTTCAACAACGGCCTGAGGAGAGGAGCTGCGATCTGCTAACCTGAGACACTTGGGTGTCCTGTTAGTAATTATGCACATACCATTACTATGGAATATTTTTAGTTTGTTTACACGTTACTGAACAGAATCTGGGTTCAACCATTTTAAAAAGTCAGTTTTCTCATCTGTAAATAGGAACAAAAGTATCTTCTCTGTGTTGTTGTTATAAGAATAAAATAAAGTTCTAAAAGCAGTATTTGACACAACAGTGACCTACAAACAGTGGCTGTTAACAGAAATTCTATCGGGATCCCATGCACATGACCTTCAAATTTGAAATTATCTGTTGTTGGGATTTTTGTTTTAATCCAGTGGACAACACGATAGAATAAAAACACACCCTTTTAATTTTATCTGGGACATTACTAGATGTAAAATAATGAAATATACTGACCAACCCAATTGAAAGGAGGGATTCAAAGAACATCGTCTAGACAAATGATATTCTGTAATGGACTTGCCAAAGTGTTCGTGATAGGTTCCTTTTAGAGTCAATGTTTGCCTTCCTGTCTATCCTTCTTTCCAAAGCAGTCATAATTTTCTGTTTTTTATTTTTTGGGTTTTTTTTTTTTTTCCTCCTTTGGCTCTTTCTTTAATCAGTTTTTTTCTTCTATAGCCTGGACATTCAGTCATGTCCTTCAACCTTCTTTTTTTTTTTAGCATGTCTTCCAAAGGAACAGTTTTTAGAGTTGGGTTCCAGCACCAACATTTATGACAAAGATAACAGACTACAGCTTTCAATTCTCCTCCCCATTTCCAAATTCAACATTCAAGAAACAAATACCTTCCCTTTTCAATCCCTTTACTTTTTTCAAAGTAAACCCTTGGCAAATCTCTATCATATATTTTTCTAAAATACAACATTGGACTAACCCCCACCCCCACCCCGCCCCCGGCTCCCATGCACTCTGCTACTTGGGTGTCCACGAAGAACTGCTGGCTTTGCATCCCTGTAAGGTGGTTTTTGTTCACAAAGCAAAGACGTCAACTTGTGGGCCGAGTGTAGGAATATTGCCCCATCCAAACAAGGAAACTAAATTCTATGTAACCTTTTCATTGTCTTTGCAGAGCATTATTCTGGAGGGCAAGGGTCTAGAATACGGGAGCCAAAGACAGGTAGGTGGAAAGACTTTGTGCTTCAGGCAGATAGTTTCTGTCTTATTAGAAATAGGATATGAGCTCTGGCCAGTGTGGCTCAGTGGATCAAGCTCTGGCCTGTGAACCAAAAGGTCACTGTTCGATTCCCAGTCAGGGCACATGCATGGGTTGCACGGGAGGTCCCCAGTTGGCATTGTGTGTGAGGCAGCCGATTCATGTTTCTCTTCCTCTCATTCTCCCTCCCTTCTCCTCACTCTAAAATGAAATTAAAAAATAAAAGAAAAGGAAAGAAATAGAATATGAGCTCTGGACAAGTAGCTCAGTTGGTTAGAGCATTGTCTGATACACCAAGGGTGAGGGTTCCATCCCCAGTCAGGGCACATACCAGAAGCAACCAATGAATGCATAAATGGGTGGAACAACTACAAGTTGATGTTTCTCTCTGTCTCCCTTCCTCTCTCTCTCTCTCTTTCTCTCTGGAAAAAGAAAAAAATCAATTAATAAAAAAGAAATGGGATATTTTTTTTTTAAAAGAAATGTGAGATGATGGACGTTAACTAAACTAATTATGGTAATCATTTATCGACACATACCTATATTAGATTATTATGCCGTAAACTTTAAACTAATATAATGTTATATGTCAGTTTATGTCTCAATAAAACTGGAGGGAAAGTAAATAAGGGGGAACACTTGACTTACTGGCTCTCAGTTAGTTTGGTGAATAAGAGCAGTCAAAACCACCACGCTCAGTTTTCTTGCAGCTCTCTAAACTGCAGGTACTAGAAGCTTTGTTCTTTGCTGCTGGGGTTCTTTGCATGTAAGCCCGGTACAAATTTACCTCATCCCCCTGACCTTGGTCCCATTGTATCCAGTGTAAGAGCCTCTGGAGTGAAAGGTCAAGAGGAAGGGGGTGGTAGCTAGAAGGCAGACTTACTACATTCTTTGCCCAGGAAAGCCATTTGAATACGTTGAGAATGCTTCAGAAGCTGTTGGAGACCTTGGGTTTGTTTGGGTAGGCTGTATGGGTGGAGGAGGGGTGTGTTGTAATGTGCTCGAGTCCAGGGCTGCAAATGCCATTCCATGAAACCCTTATTTTAGATTTTATAGGCATACCTTGGACATATTGCAGATTCCAGATGCAGACCACCACAATGAAACAAATGCCGCAGCAAAACGAGTTACACAAGTTTTTTGGTTTCCTCATGCATATAAAGTTACATTTACTCCAGTGTTGTCTGTTAAGTGTGCAATAGCATTATGTCTAAAACACATTGTATATACATTAACTTAAAAATACTTTTTGCTCAAAAATGTTAACCATCATCTGAGTGTTTAACAAGTTGTAATCTTTTTAAAAATACTTAAAATTTTTATTTATATTTTTTAATGGATTTTTTAAAAAAGATTTTATTCATTTTATTTTTAGAGAGTGAGAGGAAGGGAGGAAGAGAGGGAGAGAAACATCAATGTGCAATTGCCTTTCGCATGCATGCCCTCAATTTAGGACCTGGCCTGCAACCCAGGCACGTGGCCCTGACTGGGAATCAAACCCATGACCCTTTGGTTTGCACACTGGCACTCAATCCACTGAGCCGTACCAGCCAAAGCTAAAGTTTATTTTTTATTGGGGTAACATTGGTTTACAATGTTCTATAAGTTTCATGTGTGCAACATTATAATTCGATATCTGTATGTCCTACATCATGCTCACCACCAAAAATCTAGTTTCCATCCATCACCATACAATTGAGTCCCTTCATTTTATTTATCTTTATGTTGTTTAACTCTACCTAGTAAGACTATGCGATAAGCAACTGTTCCTTGTCAATTATGTACTGATACACACACACACACACAGACACACACACACACACATTTAGTGATTTAACAAACATTTATTGGCCAGGAGATATTTATTCATTGCGTATTTATTGAAATTACAGTCAAGAGACCTGAGAGGTAAAGAAATGACAATGTATAGTAAAAAGAATAAATAAATGAATTAATAAAACACTTGTAAGTTTTTAATTAAATCTCCTCTTGCCATTAGTTTATGCTGTTCTGCTGTTCATCCTTCTAACAGTGGCTTGCTCTCAGTCTCCCTTCTGGTTCTTCCTGTACCCTGTATATCTAAAGGTGTGCCAAAGCTTAGTTCTCAAACCTCTTTTCTACTTACACTCACTACCTTGGTGATCTCATCCTGTCATGGGACTTTAAATACCATTTATATGCTTTAGACTTCCAAATGTATATCTTTATCCCATACCTATTCCCCCACCTGAAGTCTCAATATCCAACTTCTTACTTAACATCTTCACTTGAATTTCTAATAGGCAGCACAAAATTCATATTTCCAAATCAAACTTTTAATGTTCTTCCCTGCACAAGCTCTTTATAAACTTCTCCATTAGTGTATGAAAATTTCATCTGTTAGCTGCTCAGGCCAAAATCTTAAAACCATCTTTGTTTACTAGGCCATCAAAACATATCTAGATATATAAATAATTCAGTTGATTCTTTCTTTTAATTTTTTTCCTCCACATGTTTTCTGATTTCACTGTTTGATTTTTTAAAAAGATTTTTTTTAATTTATTCTTAGAGAGACAGAAAGGGAGGGAGAAAGAGAGGGAAACATAAATGTGTGGCTCCCTCTTGCACACCCCAAACTGGGGACCTGGCCCACAACCCAGGCATGTACCCTGACTGAGAATCGAACCAATAACCATTTGGTTCACAGGCTAGCACTCAATCCACTGAGCCACACCAGGCAGCTCTTGAGTGATTTTTTGATCATCACTTGGACTAAGGCTCAGAGAACCAAAGCAGCAAGAAATGGTTATTTCTTTTAAATAATATGTATTTATTTTGTTACTGTTTGTGTCACAGAAGAGCTGGAGCTTGAAGTTACCTACATCTTCTGGCAAAATAGGAAGCTCACATTGAAAAGTGTTCTAACACAAGCTGCACTTAACCTTTGCTAAATATCTATAAGGCTACCAGGTTACCACCCTGTCCAAACTACCAGTTATTGCTTGGATTATTCCAATAGCCTCTTAATTGATTCCCTTGTTTACATCATCACCTTCATGACCTAGTCTCAACCTACTGGCCAAAATGTAAAAAACGTTTTTTTTTTTTTTTTTAAGACAAGTATCATCAAGCTATTTCTTTGCTCAAAATCCTCCTTGGACATTCTCACATTCAGAGAAACAAATCAAACCACTGAGATTACATAAACTCACCTCTAGTTTTGTACTATACCTCTGTCTTGTTTCTTTGTATTCTTTTCCAACCCATGAAGCTAGACTCCTTGCTGATCCTGGAACAATCCAGCAAAGCTCCAGAATCAGGGGTTTTGCCTCTTTTTGTCTCTCTGATCCATTTTCCCCTCAATCTAACCAACTTTACCTCTTCCCTCTTTTAAATCTTTAATATTCCCTTCTCATTGATGTCTCCCATGCTCTATCCTGCTCCATTTGATTATTTCATAGCATTTATCATCCTGCATAATATAATTCTATCTATCTATTATCTATCTATCATCTATCCATCTATCATCTTTGCCATCTACCATTAACTATCATCATCTTCTGTCTCCCCACTACTACTAAAATATGTTGCATGAGGGCAATTATTTTAACTTTTGTCTGTTTTGTTTAGAGTAGTATCCTCAGCCTTGGAAGAGTATAGTCCAAAGGCCAGCACCATCAGCATCACCTGGGAGCTTGTTAGGAACACAAGTAGATGAGCTTTAACACAGATTTACTGAGTAGGAATCTCTGGTGGAGGTCACTAGGAATTTGTGTATTAAAAGTTCTCCAGCCCTGGCTGGTGTGACTCAGTGGATTGAGCACTGGCCTGCAAACCAAAGGGTCACTGATTTGATTCCCAGTCAGGCCACATGCCTGGGTTGCAGGGCAGGTCCCCAGTTGGGAGTGTGTGAGAGGCAACCACACACTAATGTTTCTCTCCCTCTCTTTCTCCCTCCCTTCCCCTCTCTCTAAAAATAAATAAATAAAATCTTTAAAAAATTCTCCAGTTGATTTTTTCACTTGCTATTGTTTAAGAATTATTATTCTAGAAAAGTACTAAGTGAATAGTATTGCTTTGTGTTACTTGTTAATAAAGGAATGGATTTAAATAAGATCTGGAACTATATAAGCAAGTAGGGGGTGGGAGCCATTTCCTTACATTTAAATATTACATTTTACTTCAATGTGATATGCAAAATAACTTTTATGGATCCAAGAAGGAAAATTCACTTGATTTGAACCCCCAAAAGAAATGTTGGTTGGGTGTCATCCTGCAAAATGAATGGTCGCCAGTTTGTTTCCTGGTCAGAGCACATGCCTGGGTTGTGGGTTCTGTCCCTGCTCGTGGGGTAGTGGGGTGGGGGTGGGGGGGTGCCTGCAGGAGTTCTTTCTCACATCAATATTTCTCTCCCTCCCTTTCCTTCTCTCTAAAAATAAATAAACAAAATCTTAAAAAGAAATTAAGATGCTGAGATGGACTCCCGCATGATCATTTGAGGGCCCAAATTTTACAAATAATGAGTCTAGCTGCCATTTGATGGCAGGGGTTTCACATGTACTCTGTGTCAGGAAGAACCTCAGACCTTACCATTAGCACAAGTTTTGAAGTTCAATGAAAGATTCATCTAAAAGAAAAATATGTGAGACATCACTGACATTGTGCACTATCCAAACTTTCACTTAGTCAATCAATAGCTATGTCATGATAGTTTTATTTCTTAACACTTCTCCAGTCTGTGCCCTGGATGTTCGACACAACTCCTTAGACCTTATTTAAGGCATCACCTCTTGTCCAGACTTCTGTAGACCTTCAATAAAGATTCCACAGGCAGAACCAACTGTGCACCAGAATGACTTACCTGAAATTCAGCCATATTTTCCCTCTGCTTAAGTCTTCTCTAAGTAAGTTCACAGTCTACTCTCTGCCTGCTTCTCTGTATCGTTCCAATTTTAGTATTTGTGCTGCCAAAGTGAGCACTCTCTGCCTGATTCTCAAGCCCATTTGAAACTTTGGCAAATTGCTCTACCCAAGCAATCCCTTCTCTCTTGAGTGTTTGTCTCTCCTCTTTGCTTGGTTCATTTTAATTGTCTTTTTTTTAGTTTTTATTTTATTTTACTTTATCCTCACCCAAGACATGCCCATTGATTTTAGAGAAGGGGAGAGGGAGGGAAAGAGGGAGAGAAACATTGATGTGAGAAACATAAACTGGTTGCCTTCTTGAACATGCCCGACTGCCCCACCCCCCACTCAGCCCAGACATATGCCCTGAATGGAAATTGAACCCATGAACTTATGACTTTTCAGTTTATGAGAGGATACTCCAACCAACTAGCCATACCACTCAGGGCCCCCATTTTAGTTATCTTTTAAGACACAGATCAAATGTCACTTTCTCTAGTCCCTCTTCTCCCAATGAATTAGGTACCCTACTTCTGGGCCCAACTCCCTCCACAGCATTTGTAATTTTACATTTTAGTTACAGTTTTGTGTATGTCTGGATTTTTGGCTTCGAATAATTTCTTGAGGGCCTGGCTTGTTACTTCAACCTAGTGCTAGCATTGCACAGTCCATAGTCCCACTTTCCTTGCCACTGCAGGCACCACCCGGAAGCTTTTCTGAAATGCACATTATTGGGCTAAGTGTTACCCTAGACCTACTGAATCAGAATATCTGGGAGTGGGATCCAGGAATCTTGTCTTTTAAAAATGTCTAACTCAGCTCTGACTGCATAGCTCAGTTGGTTAGAGTATGATCCCAATATACCAATGTTGAAGGTCATGGTCAGGGCACATATAAGAATCGACCAATTAATGTATAAATATGTGAAACAACAAATCGATGTCTCTCTCTAAAATCAATCAATAAAAATTTTTAAAAAAGAATTTACCATCCCTTAAAAAAATATCTCTAATCCTTGTACACTCTACATTTTAAGAAGCACTGCTCTGGAACACAGTGCCAGGTAGAAAGGAAAATGCTCAACATTTATTAAATTAATAAATTAGCTACCTTGGCTAAAACAGTGATATTCAGAAAATTGGAGAATTGCAAGAACTCTCAAAAACACAAATTTCTGTCTTGTGGTTCAGTTTTAGATTTGTTAGATCTTACTCTAGAGGTTTATAATATTTAAGAACTAAATTATATGTGTACCAAATTCTAAGTTCTCCTAGTAGGGAGTTCAGAAGGGTAAACCATCAAGCTGAATTATTAGAACTCTCTCTTTTTTTTTTTTAAGCATGAAATAATCTTATTAGGGGAAATGTCTATAGGAGAACAAATTGGGAAGGAGCCCATAAGTCTGGAGAGCCATGGCAGATCATGAAGCAAGTCTGACTCCAAGTGAAGGAGAGAGGAAGGGAGGGAGATGGATGCAAACATCGTAGATGCCTAGAAGTCTAAGGAAGTTTCAGAAATCCATCTGGGAGTGGTGAGCCAAAGACAATCATCAGATAAATCCTTTCACACTTTGTCATTGGGTGAATTGTCAGAGTCTTGACCCTGAGTGACAGGGTCAAGGGTGAATTGACATCAGGAATCACTCCCTATTTCCCACCCTAACCTCAGGGCATCTTTGACTCAATGTAAAAACAGATTTCTTTTCTTACTGTTAGGTCTAGCCTCCAGGGGGAGGAGAAGAACATCTGGAAAAGTCTACCAAATGTGAGCAAATCTTTAAAATTGCTCTAGAAGGATGTGATATTCTTGACCTAGAAGTGAATAGGCTTCTCTGTTTCTCAGTAGGTCTTAGAGAATGAAGAACTTAGAAAAGTATTGATTGCAGTAGTAGAGTAAAGTGAAGCGATGGTGGCTGTGGTGATAATGGGGAACTCAAATGTTGGAAAGTTTTAGTTTCAGGCAACAGCTAATGAGCTTAGTAATCAATGTAAGTAAAAAGCTATTGTTTCAGGAACTGCAGGTATGACCCACCTTGACTTCAGGGAACCAGAGGCAGTTCCACCTTTGCACCTCAGGACGTCTGCAAGTAATAAAGACAGTATCTGAGCCCTTGTGCTCCAGGGTGAGATGACTACTACCCAGGACACAAAACCCAATGCCCAGGACACAAAGACCACTGCCCAGGGCACAAGGACCACCGCCCAGGACACAGATCCAGGAATGCTCCAGTTTTTATCTGATTAACTTTTTCCTTGAATTCCAAACCCTTTGCCTACCCTTTTCTTCTCCTTATAAAAAGGGTCCGTTTATAATGGAATTTAAGACAGTCTATTAGGGTACAAACCCACTGTCTTCTCAGATCACTGACCGTCTGAATAAAGTGTGCATAAAGATTCAATCCCTGTCTCTGCTTATTGGGTCTGGTAGATGACAGGCAGCATGAATGATGGCTTTTCTCGTTTCAATATTTGTTATAGCTTTGAACTTTTACCTTTACATGATTAAACTTATTTACTTCTGGGAGACAGTAACCCCTCACTTCTTTCTCTAACCCCTTTATACATTAAAATTCTTTGGCATCCTAAAATATTTTAAGTACAATATTTAGGTGCATAATTATTAGTATTAACAGCTTTATTTCATCACACTAGCACCAACTAAGGTGATTGCTTTTCCTCTTTTTTCTTACTGAAACTGGAAAAGCCGGTGTCTGGGCGGTGGTCATCTCACCCTGGAGCACAAGGGCTCAGATACCATCTTGATTGCTTGTAGACATCCTGAGGCACAAAGGTGGAACCGCTTATGGTTCCCTGGAGTCAAGGTGGGTCATACCTCCAGTTTCTGAAACAATGGCTTTTTACATACATTAATTATTAAGCTTCTTAGGTGTTACTTGAAAACTAAAATTTTCCAACATTTGAGTCCCTCATCATTCCCTCACTGTTAGTTTAAACTATCTTATTTCTATGAGATCAGTTTCATATGGAAGTACTCATTTTGTTGTTGAGCATGTATCTTAGCATTAGAAATACATTTAATTGCTATATACCATGATAAAGCACAAAACAGTTTTTAGCACAGTTGACAAAAGGTGCACATTCTCAAGCTGGGGCTTCATTTCATTAGTGACTTTTAAGGAAAACATTTCCCTGTCTTTTAGAGTTACCACAGATTCCTAATTATAAATGTGAGAATAAGTTATTTTCTTATTGATATGCTTAAATAAAGTATAATTTCAAATGCTTTCCAGGGGAATACAAACACCCATAAGACATGTAGTGAAACTTTGCTCAACATAAATTCTTCCTGCAAGACAAAATTCAGATGTTTAGAATGTTTTGTTAAATATACCAAATACTATACTTTCATCTCATTTGAAAGGAACAAGTCCTCCATGACATGGAGCTAAACAAAAGCAATGAAAAGAATATAAATCATTGGTTTTACAAGATGACTTTCAGGTTTTCTTGAGGCTTTTGGTGGTCCATTGTTCCTCCAGTGCTTTTGATGGGGGACTCAAATGTTGGAAAATTTTAGTTTCAGGTAACAGCTAATAAGCTTAGTCATCAAAGTACGTAAAAAACCGTTGTTTCAGGAACTGGAGGTATGACCCACATAGACTCCAGGAAGTCATAAGCAGCTCCACCTTTGTGCCTCAGGAGGACTGCAAGCAATCAGGATGGTATCTGAGCCACTGTGCTCCAGGGTGACACGACCACCACCCAGGACACAAAGACCAATACCCAGGACGCAAAGACCACCGCCCAGGACACAGATGAAAGAATGCTGCAGCTTTTATTCAATTAACTTTTTCCCTGAATTCCAGACCCCTTGCCTACACTGTTCTTCTCCCTATAAAAAGGGCCCATTTATAATGGAATTTAAGACAGTCTGTTAGGGTACAAACCCACCATCTTCTCAGATCGCTAACCATCTGAGTAAAGTGCCCATAAAGATTCAATCCCTCTCCCTCTGCTTACTGGGTTTGGTAGATAACAGACAACATGACTTTTCCGGTTTCACCTTCATATCTCCCACCCTAATCATAGCCTGAAATGGTCGCTTGTACACAATTTCTTAAGGATTCAATTGAGTTCCACTTTGAGGAGCCACCCTTATCCTGAGCAGGGCAATACGTAAAGCTTGATCCCAATGGAGATGAGTTTCTTGACACAGGTTGGGTATATTTTTCTTCAAGGTGTGATTCATCTTCTCTACCTTCCCAGAGGCCTGAGGTCTTCATGCTGTGTGGAGTCTTCACTTGATTCCTAAATATTTTCGAACCTTCCGTATAATTTCTGAAACAAAAGCAGGTCCATTATTGCTCTGTATGCTGCCAGGAAGGCCAAAGTGAAGGATTATTTCCTTCAGTAAGGCTTTCACTACCTCTGAGGATATCTCAGTTCTAGGAGGATAGGTTTCTACCCAACCTGAAAAGGTGTTTTCAAAGACTAGCAAATATTTCCACCCTTGAACCCCTGGCATATGGGTAAAGTCTACATGTCAGTCCTCAAGTGGACACTGCCCTTAGTATTGTTTCCTTTCTTTGTTTTGATGGGGATCTGTTTTGGGGTTGTTCTTCTGGTGCACAACACATCTAGCAATTACTTTTCTTATGGCTTTAGAAATTCTACGGCTTGTGAACCACAGTTTAATATATGTGGTTAATGAGTCCCTTACACAGTGAGTGGCCTCGTGCAAATGCTTCATGACTGGCTCTACTAAATGTTCAGGAAGCAGCATAACTCCCTTCTTATTCCTTTTTCATCCACTATCAGCTCCTTCTTCATCAAAATCCCAGCTCTCAGTTTTCTCTAAGTTTGCAGTCAAATATTCAGGGTCAAATTGTGACAAGTCTTGAACAGATACCAAAGGCATTATAAACATTTCTTTAGCAGCCTTTTTTTTTTTTTTTTGCTGCTAGATCAGCCAGATTGTTTCCCCTAGCCCCTTCATGTCCTCTTTCTGATGCCCAGGTCTGTGCATAACTGCCACCTGTAAAGGTACCTGGACAGCTTCTAATCTTAAAATTTCTGCTGCATGCTTGATTTTTGGAGGTTAACAGTTCCTTTTCCTTCTAGATGAAAGCATATGATTGCAAAATTAGGAAAGCTTACCTTGAATCAATATACACATCCACTTTCTTTTGTGCAAAAATTCCAATGCCCTTGTCAATGCAATCAGTTCAGCTTTCTGAGCAGAGGTTCCCAGCCTCAAGGCCTTGGCCTCTACTGCTCCTTCAAGAGTCACAACTGCATAGCCCACCTTTCTGTTTCCTTCATCCATATGACTACTTCCATCTGCATAGAGTCCAGCCTGCCTTTTCTAGAGGATGGTCCTGTAAATCAATTCTGCTAGAATAAACTTCATCAATTATATCAGCATAGTCATGTATTAGCACAGCCAAGTCAGTTCCAGGAGAAGAGAGGTATGATTTAATTTACTTACTGTTTTCAGGGAGATGTTGTGATGGACGAGAAGACTGGCTTGGTACCTGCCCAGTCTTCAGCAGTGAGCCACAAATTTCCCTTCTGCTCCAGCAGGCTCAATACTTGGTGGGATGCATAACTGGTTATAGGCTGTCCCAAGGAAGATTTTCAGCTTCCTGTAGGAGCTTGCAGGTGGCTGACACTGCTCTCAAGTTGGCTGGCCATCCCTGGACAGCATGATCTAATTTCCTTGACAAAAGAGCAGTGCATTGTGAAATGTCACTAAGCATTTGGGTGAGAACTCCTAAGGCAATACCCTGCCTTTCATGAAGTTATAACTGAGAGGGCTTTAGTATGTTTGGAAGCCCCAAGGCTGTTATAGAAGCCAGGTGTGCCTTCAGGGACTCCAGAGCCTTGGTGCACTCCTTCATCCATTGTAAAGGGATAAAGTCTGGTCTTTTCAGACTTTTTCCAGTTTAACAGAACTGATTTACAAGATGGAGTATGTGCCCAATAATATTCAGTGGGCTGCCCTTTGGTTCTACTCCCACTGGGAGTTTTCACAAAGGGTACTGCCCTGCCCTGGTAGGAGCTTTTCCTCCACTGAATTTAGTTCCCAGAAGGGTTCCAGACCCATTCAGACTCACTTTCCCCAGTTCCCTAGTCAAGTAAGGAGGAAGGTCCTGTAGGGCTGGAAGGGCCGTGGGAACCCTGACCATGCTCGCAGCAGCCTTAATATCTAGATCTTCTTGGTCCCTCTCCTTTGAGCTTGGCTATCTATCACAGACAAATTCCCTTTTCTCTGTATCATTAACTTATTTTCCTTTAATCCTGCATCTTTATTATGTAAATTAATGAAAGTTTCTAGGTAAGACATTTTATCCCAACTTCCCCAATATTTGACAAAATAATTCTAGTTACAATATAAAACAGAATTTAAAGACCCATTCAATGGCCAGCACTCTTCTGAGTCTAGATTATACAATACATAAGCAAAACAGTATTACAATAAAAAGCATTTTCTTTTTAGTCATAGGTTCATAAGCATAGGTCAACCTATAAGCCAAAATTTGCACCAAAGGGCTGCTTCTTGGAACTGAGTCTTTTCTCCTCATTCTACCAGACAGAGCTCTACAATATCACAACAACCAGAAGACACCTTCTAATAAGACAGAGCTCAGTAAACCAGATGGCATCTTATGGCACCTAAAACCAGAAGATGACTTTTTAACTAGTGATCTTAGTCATAACTCAGGATTGTAATCTGAACCAGAAAGCTCAGTGATTCTATCAAAATCAATAAAAAATGAAGACAACAGGAGGTGCTCAGTGTCAGGGGAGGAGAGTCCCCAAGTTAAATCACTTGGCAGCTGCTAGAAAATCTCCAAATCCGCAACCTGGGTCCCCCCAGTTCAGGCAGCCAATGGGACTTCCCACCAAATACCCAGACTTACTGGTGAGTCCCAAAGTCTGTCCCGGCGGAGTCGCCAAAATATGAAACCAGAAAAGCCTGTGTTTGTGCTGCCTGTCACCTACCAGACCCAATGACCAGAGACAGGGATTGAATCTTTATGGGCGCTTTATTCAGATGGTGGGCGATCTGAGAAGATGGTGGGTTTTTACCCTAACAGAGTGTCTTAATTTTTTATTATAAAAGGGCCCTTTTAATAAGGAGAAGAAAAGTGTAGGTAGGGGATTTGGAATTCAGGGAAAAGGTTAATTGGATAAGAGCTGCAGCATTCTTTCATCTGTGTCCTGGGCAGTGGTCTCTGTACCTTGGGTGGTGGTCTCTGTGTCTTGGGTGGTGGTCCTCTCACCCTGGAGTACAATGGCTCTGATACTATTCTGATTGCTTGCAGTCCCCCTGAGGCACAAAGGTGGAGCTTCTTATGGTTTCCTGGAGTCAAGGTGGGTCATACTTTCAGCTTCTGAAACAAAAGCTTTTTATGTACATTGATTGCTAAGCTTATTAGCTGTTACCTGAAACGAAAATTTTCCAACATTTGAGTCCCCCATCAGTGTTGTGTTATAAAGGAATTTAAATTTATGGAAGCATTTGTTGAAGGTACTAGAAAGGGTATGGCAAGAAGATGAGGAAATATGGCAATGTTTATTTTTTTAATTAAAATTGAGAGATAATGTGTATTCAGTGAAGTGACCAAATCTCAAATTGTAAGCTTAATGACTATCTCCTTATGTATACAACTCAAGTAACAACCACCCAAATCTAGAAGAAAGGTATTTCCAGCACCACAGAGGCCAGCTTGCATTTTTATTGAAGTCAGGGATCTCAAAATCCCAGTTTGAGACATTTGTCAGATTCTTTGTGTTTCAGATATGGAAGCATACAGCTTGAATCTGAATCTCCTTCCCACCCACTAGTTAGGTGACAAGTAGTTTCACACTTCTGTTCATTAATTTTCTTCATGTAAGGGACAACTAAATGAGGTAGTACACACAAAACGATCAGAAAGTTACGTGACATATTGTAAGCGCCTGATAAATATTAGCTATTATCTTTTTTTTTTTTTTTTCATTGAGAGAGGGGAAGGATGGGAGAAAAGGAGAGAGAAACAGCAATGCGAGAGAGAAACATCGATCGGTTGCTTCTCTTACATGCCAGATCTGGGACAAACCTGAAACATAGGCATGTGCCCTGACGGGGAATCAAATCAGTGACCTTTTGCTTTGCGGGACAATGCCCAACCAACTGAGCCACATCATCCAGGGTGATATTATCTTTCCTGTGTATGCTGTATTTTGGGGAATCCATCAGTTCATTCGCTTGACAAATATTTATTAAGCATCTCTGAAGTGTTAGGTGCTAAGAGAAAGAAATAATATATGCATGTTTCATATGCCAAAGTATTTTATAATACAGTATGGAGAAGCCACGTGAACAAATGAGTGCATTAAAGTGTTACTGTAACTGTGATATAAATGTGTGTGAGATGCAGCAGTAGCACAAAGGAGGAACTTCTATTTTGGAAGGAAAAGAGTTAGGAATATCATCATTAAAAGATAGACTTCCATGCAGTCTGGAAAAGTGGGCAGGCAGTAGAAAAGAAGGCAGCAAGCATGAGGAAGCCTGATATCTACTTAAGGTTATGCATAGTTTGGTGCAGGTATGGATAAAGATGAGGCTAAAACTAACAGGTGGATTATACAGGTCTCTGTTATGCTAAAAACTTGGGATATTATACTAAAGGTAATAGAGCCACTGAAGAGTTTTTAAGTGGGGAATGATATGATCAGTCCTACAAGAACCTAAAGAGAAACTGAGAAATAGGATGGAGCAGGCCCCATTAGGAGACTAAGGCAAGACCCTGGCTGGTGTGGCTTAGTGGATTGAATGCCGGTCTGTGACTCAATTGTCACTGGTTTGATTCCCAGTTAGGACATATGTCTGGGTTGCAGGCCAGGTCCCCAGTTGGGGGTGTGCAAGAGGCAACCACACATAGATATTTTTCTCCCTCTCTTTCTCCCTCCCTTGCCCTCTCTCTAAAAATAAATAAGTAAAATTAAAAAAAAAAGGAGGGACTAAAACAATAATCTAGACCAGGGGTGAGCAAACTGGTCAACTACCTGTTCTATATAGTTCATGAGAAAGAATGATTTATACATTTTTTAATGGTTGGGCAGAAATAGAAAGATTAATATTAATATGTTCTTATTTGTGAAAAGTATATGAAATTCAAATTTCAGTGTCCTTAAATAAAGTTTTATTGGAATATAGCCATGTTCATTTGTTTGTTTTATCTATGACTGTTTTCATCCTACAACAGCAGAGTTTAGTAGTTGTCATAGAATCCATATAGTTTGCAAACCTGAAATATTTACTACTTGGCCCTTTGCAGACAAAGTTTGCCAATTTTGGATCTAGACAAAAGTGATGAGTCTCCATGAAAGTGGGAGACATGCAGAGACAAGTGGGAGTGAATGTATATGAACTACCTTAATAGATAGAATCGGTAGGGCTTTGCACCTAATATGGTGTAGGAAGCATGATAAAGGAGAGCTCTAGGACAATTTTGTGGCTAGAATGTCTGAGTGGATCGAGTTTCCAGTCACTCAATTTTCAACTACAGAGAAATGATTTTGGAGAAGATAATTAAATTTCAGATGTTTTTAGATTGATATATATGAGATACCTCCAGATGTTGTTGGGTTAAGGGATATTGAGACAGATATCATCTTATAGAGATTACTGTGTTCATAGTGCATGACTAGTAGTTGAAGTGAAGTCCACCAGAATGAACAGGTAGAGCAGGGTTGCAAACTCAAACACCTTAGGTACCAGGCAAACAGAGTGTATTTGTTAGAGACCCTTGTATAAAAAATAACTCACTTTCCTCTTAATTTTCATATAAGGACAAAAGTAAACATTTCAATAACAAAGCTATTTGGCAGATCTTACTCAGACTGGAGGAATGCAGAGGATCCACAATAGGGTGTAGTGAGGACTAAGATAGGGGTTCAACAACATGGACTTCTACTCACCAAGACTGACCTGGCTAAAGCCACTGCTGATGCCCCATCTGCTAGCAGCAAAAACCAATACTATGTCCCTGATATGGCACCATTCCCTAGGGTGGGTGATTAGCTATCTACCCAGTGACAGGTAAATTACTTAGGACCACTTCTATCTCAGAAGAAGCAGTACTGCCCTGGCTGCTGTGGCTCAGTGGATTGAGTGCCAGCCTATGAACTGAAAGGTCACCGGTTCAATTGTCCACTCGAGGCACATGCCTGGGTTGCAGGCCAGGCCCCTGGTTGGGGGCCTGTGAGAGGCAACCAATCAATGTTTCTCTCATACATCAATGTTTCTCTACCTCTCTTCCTTTCACTCTCTAAAAATAAATAAATAAAATCTTTTAAAAAAAGAAGAAGAAGCAGTACTTTGTTCTTACTGGAATAGACACTTATTTTGACTATAGATCTGTGTTTCTGGAATGCAATGCTTCTGCCAAAATTGCCATCTGTGCATTTACCAAATGTGTTATCTACCTTCATGGTATTTCATGCAGCATTGCTTTATTGAAAACGAAGAGTCATAATGAACTCATACATAATTATGGAATTCACCAGTCTCACAGTGTTTCCTATTATCCTGAAGTGGTTGGATTGATAGAATGGTGGAATGACCTTTGGAAGACTTATCTACAGTGCCAGCTAAGTGAAAATACCATTCAGGGCTGGGGCATCGTCCTCCAGGAGGCTGAGTACACTCTAAATCAGCAGTCAATACATAGTGTTGTTTCTCCTGTAGCCAGAATTTACAAGTCCAGGACCCAGGGGAGTGGCATCACCTACTATTATCTCTAGTGATCCAGCAACAACATTTTTGCTTTGAGTCACCATGTCCTTACTCTCTGCTGGCCTAGAGGTCATATCTTGTGATTAAGGTCAACAGAAAACTACAATAACCCTATGTAGGTAGGACTATTAATGACCAGACCCTTCAAGAATGAAGGTTTGGGTCACCCCACCAGGCTGAATCACTATCAGCTGAGGTTTTTGCCAAGGGCAAAGTAAATATGTTCTATTCTCTTAGCAAGTTTGATGATGATAATACAACATTGTTTTCTATATTCACTAAACTGTGCATTAGATCTCCAGGGTTTATTTACTACCCATTGCAGGCAGAAGAAATATGAAATGGGTAGTGGAAGAAGGTAGGTACAAATACAACTTATGGCCCTGTGATCAGTTACATAAACAAAGACTGTAATTGTTATGAGTATTTCTTCCCTTTTTAGTTACTGCATTAGTCTGATCAGGCTGCCATAATAAAATACCATAGAAGTGGTGGCTAAAACAAGAGAAATTAATTTTCTCACAGTTCTGGAAGCTGGAAGTCCATGATCAAGGTATTGATAGGATTGGTTTCTGGTGAGAACTCTTCTGGGCTTGCAGATGCTGCCTTCTTAGTGGGTCTTCACATGGCCTTTCCTTCATGGGTGTGCACTTCTGGTGTCTTTTCCTCTTCTCATAAGGACATCAGTCTTATTGAATTAGTCCACCCCCTTATGACCTCATTTAACTTAATTATGTCCTTAAAGGCCCTATTTGCAAATGTAGTCACATTGGGAGTTAGGGCTTCAACATATGAATTTGAGGACATACATAATTCAGTCCCTAACAGTTATATGTGTGTGTATATGTATAGCAAATATTTTTGTTTATGTTAATCTCTTATCTCTGTATTATCTAACATTAAGATGTATTAATAGTCCTGACCTCTGGTTGCTGTGGCTCAGTGGATTGAGCGTCGGCCTGCAAGTCAAGTGTTGCTGGTTCGATTCCCAGTCAGGGCACATGAATAGGTTGCACGTCAGGTCCCCAGTTGGAGGCACGAGTGAGAGGCAACCACACAGTGATGTTTCTCTCCCTCTCTTTCTCCTTTCTGCTCTCTCTAAAAATAAAATAAACAAACAGATAAATAAATTATTAAAGAAAAATATAGTCCTGACCAGCGTGGTTCAGTTGTTTGGGCACTGTCCCACAAAGTGAAAGGTTGCCAGTTTAATTCCTGGTCAGGGTACATGTCTGTATTTCAGATTCAGTCCCTGTTGGGGTGTATATGGGAGGCATCTGATTGATGTTTCTGTCTCATCAATGTTTCTCTCTCTCTCTTTCTCCCTCCCTTTCCCTCTCTCTAAAAATAAATAAATAAAATCTTTTAAAAAATGTATTAATAATAGTTAACTTTACATCCTAGTATTTACAGTACAGAATATCAAGAAGAGTGAACGTCATGCAAAGACTTTGCATCATCTTACTGGAAAAGAGAATGTTTTGAATTGTGTATGGGGTAATTGTATTATGTTAGGCAGAGATATGACTTTGCTATTTTCTTTATCAGAAGATTAAATATGATTTAAGGAGATGTATATGGGTGCTAAGTTGACAAGAGATAAGCTACGATGGTTAATTTGTTAACTTAAGAGTGCCAATATTCAATTATAGACTATTCTAGATGCATATTGTAAAATATTTTGTAAGTGTAGTTAATATCTACCATCAGCTGACTTTAAGAACATTATCTTTAATAATCTGAGTGGGCCTCATCCAATCAGTTGAAAGGCCTTGAGCAATACCAAGGTTTTCCTGAGAAAGAAGAAATCCCACCTGTGAGCTCCAGCTTTAGCTCGAGCCTGGGTGTTTCTAGCCAGCTACCCTGCCTTATAGATTTTGAATTTGCTAGGTCCCACAATCACATAAGTCAATTCCTTGAAATAAATATCTATATCTAAATAAATATATCTATATTGATATATCTCCCACTGGTTCTGTTTTTATGGTAGAACACTGACTGATTCAGCTGTTAGGTATATTACCAATAAATAAAAGAAAGAATTAGTACCTAGGCATTGACAGGCATTTGATTTATTTGGTGTGTTGACTTTGGCATTTTTTTAAATTGAAAATTATGTATTTATTCTCATGTTTAATCTTCAGTTGCCTTCAAAATATTCTCTACTTGATGCAATACACCTATCAAGACATTTTTTCCGCTGCTCAAAACAGTTTTTGAATGTGTCAAATTTGATGCCTTTTAGTGTTTCTACCGTTTTTTGTTTCACCTCTTCCACATAAGCAAAGTGTTTCCCTTTGAGGATGTTTTGATCTCTCTGCATGAGTATTTCTTCTTTATATCTTTGTTTGTTGGACTTCCATGCAGCTCAGTTTTCTGGAACTTCTGGTTGTCTCTAGTTTTGAGGTAGTTGTATTCCTTCTTAGATGTGGAGGGAGACCCAGCATGTCTGTCTAGGCCTCCATCTTGGCCGGAAGTCCGGCTGGCATTTGTTATTAACAAAGTTCTTACTTAGCTTTATCAATTTTTCATGATCTTTAAAAACACATTAGACTTGACTGGTGTGGCTCAGTTGGTTGGGCATTGTTTTGCAAAGTGAAAGGTCGCTGGTTTAATTCCTGGTCAGGACACATGCTTGGGTTGAGTGTTCCATCCCTGGTCAGGGCAGATCTTAGAGGCAGCTGATCAATGTTTCTCTTTGATATTGATATTTCTCTTTTTCTCTTTCTCCCTCCCTTTTCCTCTCTCTAAAAATAAATAAATAAGATCTTTAAAAAATACATTAAAAACGTATTCACCTTTGATATTATTTAATTAATATTAGCAAACAAGTAAAAAATATTCTAGGTCTATTTTATTTATTTATTGATAATTAAAAAAACAAACTATTTTAGAATAGTTTAAGATTTACAGAAAGCCCTGGCTGATGTGACTGGGTGGATTGAGTGCCAGCCTGCAGACAGAAGGGTCACTGGTTTGGTTCCTTGTTAG
Source organism: Furipterus horrens (assembly GCF_987537825.1). Lineage (NCBI taxonomy): Eukaryota > Metazoa > Chordata > Mammalia > Chiroptera > Furipteridae > Furipterus > Furipterus horrens. Next base: position 23,195,693 of record NW_028327174.1, read on the forward strand.
GGCACATGCCTGAGGTGCAGGTCAGGTTTCTAGTGGAGGGTATGCAAGAGGCAACAGATCTATTTCTCTTGCACTCATTTCTCTCTTTCTCTTTTTCCCTCCTTTCCTCTCTCTCTAAAAAATTAAATTAAATTAAAATAAAAAAACAGAAGATTCACAGAAAATTTAAAAGATAGTACACAGAGTTCTTATATACTTCATACCTAGTTTCCCTGTTATTAATGTAAGGGTGACTCTCAGAGAAGCCAGTGACTCTGAGACCAGGAGGAGATAACTAACAGATGAATCATGGAAAAGGGGCGAGGAAATGACATTCCGCAGCTCCTCACACTTATCTCTGGGATCAAAAGGAGGAAGATTGTCATCACCAAACACAGAGAAATGGGAAGATGTAGCTAGATAACTTGGCAAATAAGTTGGAGATACAGTAGACCTATAACTAGACTACCCTTAGTTAATCACACCCTGAGTTAAGTAGTTAATTGCATTAGATTTTGAACCCGGAATAACCAGTAATGGGGAAACCAGGGGAGAAGGGGAGGGGAGGGGGAGCTAATCGCATTAGGGAGGGGGAGCTAACCACATTAGTATAAAACCAGTTTTCTTTGTCTACCTCATGTGCACATGCTCCTGGCTGGTGGTGCACCCGACTCTGCAGACTCGTGAATAAACGCCTCACTTTGCTGCTGAAGTCCTGTGTCTCGGTGTTTTATTGTGAGCATTTCTCACATTAACATCTTACATTAGTATGGTACAATTGTCACAATTAAAAACCAGTACTGATACACTGCTATTAACTAAAGTCCATACTTTATTCATATTTTCTGTTTTTATCTATTTTTAAATTTTAAGACTTTTTATCATATTATAAGAATAATATAAAGAAACACTGAAATATTGAAGAAAGACAAAGTCATCTATTCGTACCATGAAAATGTCCCCACTACCTCTTGTAATATTCGAGATTTGACATAATAAGGGTACTGATAAAACAAATGGAAAGGAAGGCCCAGTACTCTTGTAGAATGCCCTCCTCTGTTCCCTATCAATCTAGATATGTAAGTTTACACTGTGGATGAGCATATTTTGCTTTGATTTAAAGTCAACCATAGAGAGACATAACAGCAATGATAACATGAAAAACAACTAAAAGAAAACCATTACTTTTTACTGGGAATGAAATAGCAGACTCAGTAAATTCGTCAGATGTCAAGGTGTATAGTATACCAGTCCAGGCTAGCTCTAGTGACGAAAAGGCCTTGGGAGGGTTGAGTAAGGGAAAGAGGTGGCTGTCTCAACAATGAGCCAGCAGTGGCAGGAATGAACAAGAGGCAGCTATAAGTGTGGGTTGACGGAAGACACATATGCATTCCACCCCTCTGAACACATCCCAGGCATAAATTTGTATATAACTGTGATTAAACATGATGAGAATGTTCTAGATCAACTACCCAATATATTTGAACAACAACAACAACAAAAATTCGATCTGGGAAAGTTTTATTCTTCAGAAAGAAAACTTAATGAATAGGACTATCTCTGAGGTAAAGTATGAAGGAGTCTGATGAGTCTCAAATACAATTTTGTATGAATAAGGTAAGCATCGTTAAGTATAGGCGTCATTCTCTCAGGGAAATGTTCTGTTATGGGGCTAAGGGAAGCACCACTATCTGCAACCCTTCTTCTGTCTCAGTACTGTGAAGGCAGATGAGATAGAGACGTGCTAATCCCACTCAGTTTACTTCATGCCTGTTTTTACTTTCCGTGGGGTTCAGGTAAACCGAGCATGATATATAAACTTCAGTAGCATCGCCTATCCCTAATTCCATCAGTTCTAAATACTTAGGGTGGATGCCTACCTATCCTGGCATCCTCAGGCCCAGGAGAAGGTGCCACCATCATCTCAAATGCTGCCTTCAGACCGCTGCAGCCCAGGTTGGCTCAGAATCCAGATGATCCCATGTGCCGGGCTGGGCACCTCTGGTGGTGCATTGTGACCTGCGCCCGGCCAGAAGCAGGGGCAAGCACATGTCTGAGTTCTGCTTGCCTGCTGCCTGCTGCCTCTGGGTAGGAAAGCTCACATCTCCTATTTTCCTCTTTCTGTTTCAGAATCTCATGAAGATACCACCATACATTTAGTCATTGAGTCGCCTAAGGCTCTTCTTGGCTGTGAAATTTGGCTGCTTATTTTAAGGACTTCCATTTACTGCCTGTCTTCATCTGGTCTAGCACTTTATCTCCCATTTCCCCACCTTTTCTTCTACTCATATTTATTGCCTACTCCCTTGTCAGGGTCCCTCTGGGAAAGTATCCAGACCTGGAGCCGTGTGTAGGTCAGGTGAAGGAAACAAAGACTGTAAGACCTGACCAGAAAAGCAGGAAAGCTGGGTGCATACATGCCTTGATGGTGTAGCCAGAGGGCCCTGGTGGGAATTGGGCCATGAGAAAATGCTTTATGTCCTTTGAAGCTTGCCCTGTCCTTTTATCTCACTTGATCGCTTTATCGTACCAGCTGCAGAGGTTTTAGCTTTAATTCAAAATGAACTCACCCTCCCTATTTTACAGCCATCTGAATGAAGTCTTTGTGTCCAGCACACCCTGACCTGAGGGAGATCTCAACCTTCCTTCAGTTGCTGTCCCTGAACAGTATCTGTTTTCTGTAATCAGCAGTGTTTAACATTGATTGATGAGCTTTACGTGCACGCTGTATGCCCTTAAGCTTACTGCACTCAATAAAAGACCTTGGAGGAAGGTAATGGAGACATTTGTCTCTCAGACATTTGCCGGCCTTCTCACCCCTAGCACAAGCTGCCTGGGAAGTCTTCATTCCATCAGCAACAGCTGGGAATCTCTGCGGATCCGGGGTCCCCAACACTCCTTGAACACATAATTTGTTTCATACTCACTATTTTCAAAGTCACTATATTTTCTTAAGATCTTTATCTCTATTTGGGTGGTGACTGCTCTCCAAAATGTCAGAGGTTATATAGTTAAAAAACATCCAACGGTCACAGTAGATACCTCGATTTTTCAGGATTCTTCTTTCCTCTTACAAAATTTCTTCAGATCCATCCCATTCTCTCTCACTCCTACAAATTCGGGTAGTGTGGTATGGTTTTTCGTAACCTGGAAAGGCAGGTATTAGCTTTGTGGTTAGTCAGACCTGGGTTTGAATTCTAGATCTACTGTTATTTTAGTTATTTGGTGGAAGATCTTTCAAGAAGCTTGGCTAATATTGTCAATGACTATTCAAATTATATTACAGTAAAAAATTCCTGATTTTATATATTACTAGTTAGAGAATAAGTTTTTAAATACTTTCAATGAAAAATAATTTCAAAACTGTTACGCTAAGTGGTACTTTTACACCTAGAGATTTAAATAAATAAATGTAAAAATTATACATTTATAGGTGATATATTATGCAGTCATTAAGATGTTTTTAAGCACTACATACTTTGAAAATGTTTCACATTTGTAATTTATTTGAAAGAAAAGAAACAGGTGTGCTCTCTCATTCAGGAGTGCACCCACACTTTTCTTCCCTCTCAGGCTCTCAGGTGTGCGTCTCCTAAACTCTAAGGCAGTGGTTCCCAACCGTTTTGGCACCAGGGGCCATTTTTGTGGAAGACAATTTTTCCACAGACTGGTGTGGGATGATGGTTTTATGATGATTCAAGCACATCACATTCAAGCTCACCTCCTGCTGTGTGTCTTGGTCCTTAACAGACCTTAACTGATACCAGTCTGTGGCCTGGAAGTTAGGGTCTTTTGGTCTAGGTAATAAGCTCATAGGTGAGTTTTATTTTCCTTCAGGTTTTTTTAATTCCCCAAAGGATAGTGTCTTAATTTTATATTTAGAAAATACCTGCAAAGGATAAAATGGGAAATGAGCCCACCGAAAATTTAAGGCCCAGGTACTGCCATTAAGTTTTTAGGGGTCCTATGGTCAGATAAGACACTTGGTATCCCAGAAACTGTGGTTGATCAAGTGTAAGCCTATCCGAGCCCTAAGAACATGAAAGAGGTATAAGCCATTATACGGATTTTGGGATTTTTGGAGGAGTTTTCTTCCCCACTTGGCACAGTGCCTCCATCCCTTATACTGCCTAGAAAGAAAGGACATGGGGAGGGCTAGGGTGCAGAGCAGCAAGCTACTTTTGAAAAGATAAAAATACCAGTGAAGCAGATTAAAGCTCTGGGCATCTCCCAAGCGGGAGTTAGCTGTGTCTGTGACTCTGGGAGGTATGTGTTGGGCATGTGGCAGATACAACAGAAGGAGAAGGTGCCCCTAGGATTTTTGTCCCAGCTCTGGAAGAGGGCAGAAACCCAATATACCCTCACAAAGCAACAGTTTTTAGTAGTCTACACAGAGGTAAAGCCTCTCCTGAAGGAACAGCATGTCATGGTAAGAACTTCTCATCCTATCAAAGGGAGGGTTTGCAATGCTTTATTGGGCCCATCTCTGCAATGGCTCGAATCCCCACTTTGCCTATTTGCAGCAGAGGAGCACCTTGTCTGCCAGCCACTGTTTCTAAAGATGCCAGTGCTCCTAGGTGCTATAGAGTACGTGGACCCTCCAGATGCCCTCATCCCTATTCCTGTGGCAGCCCCAGCAACCCGTACAGAGAAGAGGAAAATCCCCACTGATGCCTAGTGTATCGAAGGGTCTAGCTGGGGCAATCCGTCCACAAGGGCTGTAGTCACTCTTCAGCCCAACACTGACACCATCTGGATGGAAACAGTAATAAACCACAGCAGCCAGCAGGATTTATTACTCAGGGTGGTTTGGCTGGTGATCGCTCATGAGCCCTGTCTATGAAACTTTGCACTCACAGTTGGGCTGTCTAAAGGGATTAACTCTATTGATTAGACAATGGGAAGCCCAGGGCTGTAGGATCATGAGTAAGTCCTTGTGTGGTCATAATATGTGAAGGGACATTTGGGGTCACCTGCAAGAGCCTGAGGAACTCCTCACTGTTTTCCCCACCCTGACTCATAAGGCACTGACACCCTCTGGCAATCAGAAGCTGATGCCCTAGCTCCAGTATGAGTCCTAGCAACTGAGACAGCTGATTAGGTGCATTGGAAGAGAGGCTGCTGCAGTGCCTGGGTGGGAGAAAGGATTGCCGAGGATGCCGGATTGCCCTTGAAATACAGGGACTCATTTAATTCAGTAACAACATGTCCTATGTTTTCTTTTTTTTTAGTTAAATTTTTTAAATGTATTTTTAGAGAGAGGGGAAGAAAGAGAGAAAGAGAGGGAGAGAGACATCGATGTGAGAGAGAGACACATCAATGGGTTGCCTCTCTCATGTTCCCAACCTGGGACCTGACCTGCAACTCAGGCATGTGCCCTCCTGACCAGAAACTGAACTGGTGACCCTTCAGTTTGTGGGACACAAATGATGCCCAGCCCACTGAGCTACACCAGTCAGGGCTGTCCTGTGCTTTCTAAATAATGTTTAAGGCAACTGCCAAAGGAGCCTGGGGTCATCCATTGGCGTTCCCCACGGGTGAAGGATTGAGAAATTGATATTGATCTCCGCTCTCTGAGTGAATGTCTTAAATATGTGTTGACACATCATCTGGCCTAATCCAAGCTTGCCTCTGTCACCATACAAACCAGACTGCCATTATTAGAGGGTTAGAGAAACTGAGTACCATATACACATACCCTTGTTGACTAAACATGATCAGTGGTCACATTTCACAAGTCATGATATGAAAAACTGAGCAAAAGAAAATGACATCGAATGGAGGTTCTATCTCTCCTATAACCCACAAGCAGCAGGGTTGGTAGAAATGAAAAAATGGAATATTAAGGCAGCAGAACAAATTACAAACAGGTAAAACCACCTTGGCCAGGTGAACTAAAGTACTGTCCCAGGCTTTGATACATCTGAATGATCAACAAGTATGGCTTGCTGCCTATATGCCAGACTGGGGAGTCCTGCTGAGGCACCTTCCATAAAGTTATAGAAGTTAAGGGAAGCAGTCATTGGCCCAAATCCCACATGGATCAACTTGTTATGGTACTGAGAAGACTGAGCCCATTCAGGCCTGGGAAAGATGCTATCTACCAGAATTTGCAATGGGTGCGTTACTCTGCACCTCCGGATGAGAGGGAACTACTCATTCTCCACTGGGATTCCATTGTCCATTGTCCTGCTATAAGCTAAACCTTTGAAACAAACTGTACTGTCACAAGCATATGTTCTGATACAGTCTTTCCTATAAGTCAGCTGGGCAGCTGCTTGGCTAGCTGCCTGCTGAGCAGCCTGGCCCCAAGGAGTAGGCAAGAGTCACACACAGCCTTGGCTTGGTGTGGCTCAGTGGATTGAGTGCCAGCCTGCAGACCAAAGGGTCGCTGGTTCAATTCCTAGTCAGGGCACATGCCTGGGTTGCTGGCCCGGTCCCTGGTTGGGGGCAGGAGTGCAAGAGGCAACCACACATTGATATTTCTCTCCCTCTCTTTCTGCCTCCCTTCCCCTTCTCTAAAGATATATAAAATACGTAGAAAAAGAAAAAGAAAAAAGCCAGACACAGAAAGTTTTATACTATATGGTTCCATTTATGAAATGTCCAGTCCATACAAATCTATAGCAACAGGAAATAGATGAGTGGTTATCAGGGACTGGGTTAGGGCAGAATGGGGAGTGTCTGCTAATGGCTTTCTTGTTAGGGTGATGAAGACATTCTGGACCTAAAGAGTGCTAATGGTTGTACAGAATTGTGAATATTAAAAACACACACACAAAACATTGAATTTTACACTTGAAAAGAGTGAATTTTATGGTTTCTATATTTTATTTCAATTTTAAGAAGTGGTCATATAGACCAGGATTACAGACCACAGTACAGTTAAATTGTTTAGGCACATTAAAACATTATTTACTTAAGCTCAAACTTACTAGCACTGGCTGGTGTGGCTCAGTGGATTGAAAGCCAGCCTGTGAACCAAAGGGTCACCAGTTCAATTCCCAGTCAGGGCACATGTTTGGGTTGTGGGTCAGGTCCCTAGTTGAGGGCATGAGAGAGGCAACCACACATTGATGTTTTTCTTCCTCTCTTTCTCTCTCCCTTCCACTCTCTAAAAATAAATAAAATAAAATAAAATGTAAATTAGATATTATTTCATAGCTCAAAACTTGACAATAGCTTTCCTTTTCTTTCAAAGGGTAAGACTTTACAATGGCTTCCAAAATTCTACAGGATTGGGTCTCTCAGTACCTTTCTGATTTTTACTAATACTTCCCTTCACTCACTTTGCTCCATCCCCTCTGGTGACCTTGTATTTTAGTAAACAAGCCAAGCAAGGTCCCAGTTTAGGCCTTTACTGCTCACCATTTGCTCTGCCCAGAAAGTTATTTCTCCATATAAAAGCACAGCTTATTATCTTACCTTCAGGCTACTCTCCAAATATATTTATTGGTTAAGCAGTGACCAGAAATGAGATTTGAATTAGTATTTGAGAAAGTGATTAGGGTTTTTGGATTAGAGTCTCAGGGTAAATAGATGCTATGGGAGAGTATTAATCTGGGTTGTGATCTGGTAAAATTTAAATTGGAGCTCTTCTAAATTGGAGACCGGTCAGAAGGCTGAAGTCTTTTCCAACTCAGGATAAGGGTTTTGTACTAAATATTTAAGACTATTAGACCCCACTGAAGGGTTGTAAGTAATGAGATAAACCATAGGATAGAGAATAAATTGGATTAAAGAAATTTAGAGACAGACCAATTATTCCCTGGTAGTGGAAGTTACAGAGATGATGGTGACAAGAACTGAGGTGGATATCATCTATATCTTGGATGTTAATGAACCACAAAAATGAACACTCAGTAGTAGAGTGGGCGAAGAGTATAAATAGTAAGTTCACAAAAAGAACATATTTCTAAAATGTCCATGAAAAACATTCAATTTAATTAAGATGCAAAGAAACCAAATCTTAAATGGGATGTGTATATACTGATACAAAAAATGTTATTTCTAGTATGATGCAATTTTTATAAATAAATTAATTAACTCAATGAATACTTGTTGACCACTTACTATGTAAATGGCAAAATTGCTGAAGGAGCAGATTTGTAGGAAGGCCATTAGATTTTCAAAAGTTTTTTCTTTCTATCACTACTGAAGATATTGAAGAGACAAACGATGAGCCAAAGTAAACAGTATGTCAGGCACCAATCTTCTGAGAAGACTCCTCCGGCACAACTGAGCCTCTTGCTCTAACAGACCACGTGGCAAATGGGGCTTTCACTTGCTTCTGCTCAAAGGAGCCAGATACCTTTGCTACCTGATGCTCTGGTATTACAGAATACTATGTGTAATATTATGATTTGTAATAAGTAATATGTATTTTGTCTGTATTCCAATCCTGGCCCAGAAGTCCTAAAATCTTTGGAATCTCCTAAGTCGTCGTCGTCGGCAGCCGTCCGTCTCGAGAGACGATGGTGTAGCTTCTTCAGAGTCTATCTGCACCGCCAAGAATGGCTGTGCAGTCCGACTCGGGAGTGACATGGTATCTGTCTCCTCCCGTGTTGAATCGACATCTTGCGATGACGCTGAAGCTACAGAGCCTGGGCAGGGTAATATGGAGGGTCTGCTGTTGCCCATGCAGCAGACCCCCCCTCTCTTCGCAGCTGAAGGGTCCAAGGGAAAGACGGAGTCAATACAGCTTGGCTTCAGGTGCGCCGCAGGAGTTGCCGGTGTTGACTACAACGTCAAACCGCCTTAGGGACTCCGGCTCCGGATTTTCTGTCGGGGTTTACTCCCTTAGCCTTTCCCCTGAAGAGGTATGCCGCAAGGCAGCGGAGGTTTTTTGGAGTCAGAGTTTTCCTTCTCTGATGTACCCTGACTGGAAGATCGAACCAGCGACACTTAGCTCGCAGGCCGACGCTCAATCCACTGAGCTAAACCAGCCAGGGCAATCTCCTAAGTAATGAGAGTGTTAAAGGCATATTTTGTCATGTTAATGAGGGGACTGGAATGTTCCTAGGTAATCTGAAGGAGGGCTGGTTTCCAGGGAAACCAACCAGGCTATTAGAAAGTTGGAGTTTTCAGCCCCACCCACTAACTGATTCCCAGAGGGTAGAGGGGCTGAAGATTGAGTTCAATCACCAATAGCCAATGATCTAATCCAGAAGGTGCATAGCAGGAGTTGAGCTTGAATGTAATTCATTTGAATCATCCAGAAACCAACACCATCACCACCCCCAAATCCACGGAAAATTCATCTTCCACAAAACCGGTCCCTGGTGCCAAAAAGTTGGGGACTGCTGACCTAATCAATTATGCCTGTGTGATTGATGCCTCCATAAAAACCAAAAAGGCTGACATTCAGAGAGCTCCCAGGTGAGGGAACCATAATGTATCCATGTGCCACCATTCTGGGGGCTAAACTCCACAGGGACTGAAGCTCCTTTGTTCTGGACCTCTCCCTAAGTATGTCTTCAACTGCTTGTAAGTAAATTGATTTGAGTCTTATGAGTCACTCTAGTAAATTAATTGAACTCAAGGAGGGGGTTACAAAAACCTCTGATTTATAGCTGGTTCACCAGAAACACAGATAATACCCTGAATTTGTGATTGGCATCTGAATTAGTGGTTAATTTTATAGGAATGAAGTCTTAACTTGTGGAATCTGATGTTATTTCTGGGTTGATAGTGTCAGAATTGAGTTGAATTGATGTCAGAGAATTGCTTAATGAGGGGGGAAAAACCACACATCAGAACTGGTGTTAGATTTATACTATGTATGCATTTTTAGTGTTTAATAGTAATGCTATCTACTCACTTGCACACATGTAATTAGAGGGAAATCAAACTTATGAAATGTGAAGCAGATCTTGGGAGTATATTTTCAGGTGGCAAGTTTACAGGTATAATCCTAAATGCATTGTAATCAAATGCAAATTAAACCTTTATATTTGTTTTGGAATTTCATCAGAAGTCCCTAAAATGCTGAACATGGAGGTATGGATGCTCTATGTAAATAATATTAAGAGGTTATAAAACAGGTTTTGTTATTATTAGCTTATCACCCACAAGAAGTGTCTATAAGCAGCAAGGAGAATGATCAAAAAAGGTAATAGAGTTTCTTTAAAGTGAGGTCGGTGGTGGGCTTTGCTTTCTTCCCCTGTCCCATCCGTCAGCCTTACTCTGGTGGGAGAAAGGGTTGCCACTTCGTTAATCTCAGCGACGTGCAGAGATCTTCTCAAAATTACTCATAGAGTTTGACTTTTTGACTTTTGTCTTTGGGGATATGCAAGTACTCGCACCGGACTCAAGCTTGGCAACGGTTAACCTGGGAGATAATTGGGAGCTGTCCGTGGTACTTAAGTGAGGGCGGAAGGTCTTGGCAGCGACTCACTAGCAAGCTGATCAGGGTAGGAAATAGCAGATGTATAACCGTTGGACAGGGGCTGAATTTGGTCTAACTGACTGTCAGGGCTGCTACTTAGGGCTTCCCAGATTATCCATCTTAACAGCTTTTCCTGAAAGGGACAATGACTACCAAAAGGGGGAAGGAGTCCTTCAGGGCAGGTGTAAGAGATAGATCTCATATTAAAAAGGCACCCATGAAAAAAAGAAATAAAAAGCAAACAAATAAAAATAAATAAGTAAAAAGGCATCCATGCGGGAGGTATCTTAACCAACAGAAAATGCCATGGGAAAACAACCCAGACCCATGATCTCTGCTTGGCAGAGTTACAAACATACCAGTAGAGTAGGACTTTGTCCTTTTTTAAATTTTATTTTAAATATTTTATTTATTTATTTTCAGGGAGAGGGGAAGGGAGGGAGAAAGAAAGGGAGAGGAACATCAATATGTAAGAGATGTGTGAGAGAAACACCTGTTTGCTGTCTCTCGCACACAGCCCCAACTGGGGACCTGGCTTGCAACCCAGGCATGTGCCCTGACTGTTAATCAAACCAGTGACCCTTCGGTTTGCTGGCCAGCACTCAACCCACTGAGCCACACTAGCCAGGGCTGCCCTTCTTTAATCTGCCTCTTATCTCCCAGAGTCAGACTCTGTCAAGGCAGGAGGCACCAGTGTTCTCATAATTTTTAATGCATTTTCTGTGATATTTTTTAAATTGCTGATTATAAAAGGAATTTCCATGGCTGACTCTTATTTGAAGAACACGTTAAACCTTAGACAAAGAACTCTCTGACAGTTTTATTAAGCCACCGATTTAAGTGGCAAATTACTTAAAACTCCAAACTTTAAAGTCCAACGTTCTTGGGAACACAAGTATTCAGGTGCTATTCCCTTCTTCAAGCCTGCTTATGTCCCTGCAATCTTACAATGTCAGCCATCTCTGCTGCATGGTAAGATTAAGGGACCAACTTACTTCACATATTTTACCCTTTGTTAATTAAAGCGGAGATGTGTCCTTTGAGAAACATGTAAAGCCAACAGAAATTCTGAAATTTTGGAGTTACTTCAGGTGGAAAAAGTGATGAATCATCAGCATTTCTGCCTTGAGCTATGGCCAATGTCTTCCTTTTCTTCCCCACAGGCAGTTATTTTCTTCAAATTATGTTTTTCAAGTCAAAAAGTTGTACCACCAACACCCCATGAAAACCTGACAGAAACTGAACTGCTGTGACTGAAGTAGGAAAGTTGACTAGAGGCTCTTGAAACTTCTAGGCATTCCAGGAGCACAGTTGCCTCACAGAACTGAGGTGTCCAACAAAGTAATCTTTATTTTTTTCCTGACCTTCTGCTGAGAGCATGCACCAAGCAGTCTGGAGCAATATCATGAGCATTCTCTTTTGGGAACTGATTTTGAAATATCTGTTGTGATCTTCCAGGGACTGTCTCTCAGGTACAGATATTAATAGACGCAGTTCTAGTTAATGGGTTGCCATATCTAAGAACTTACTCAGAAAGTGGGGCAGAGGATGAAGAATGAGGAAGCTGAAGTTTAGAGTGGGTCAGTAGCTTGTCTTAGGCCACAGTTTAGTTAAGATAAGCTGTCTGACTTCAAATTCCTAACGTAAGTGGGATGTGCCCTGGCTGGTGTGGCTCAGTGGGTTGAGTGCCAGCCTGCAAACCAAAGGGTCAGAAATTGATTCCCAGTCAGGGCACATGCCTGTAGTGGGCCGGGTTCCCAGTTGGGGGCACGCGAGAGGCAACCACATGTTGATGCTTCTCTTTCTCTTTGTTCTTCCCTTTCCCTTTCTCCAAAAATAAACAAATAAAATCTTAAAAAAGAAAAAAAAAAAAGTAAGTGGGATGTATCCAGGAAAACTAAAGGGATCATTCCTAGGAGATCTGAGAGTCATGATGCATAGTATTTCTGTTCTGATCTACCTAAATGGATGAGAAAAATAACCTGTAGTTAATGCATCAACAGAAGTTTTTACACTGTCAGAATGAAAAAGGGCAGTCCAAGTAAGTTATAAAAAGAAGAGGTGTGTCCGCACACGTCCAACCAGTAGGGAAATCCTGCCAAAATGCAGATTAACAGACCTAAACTCTGTGGGCACATTAAGTTAAAGGACAAATCTGCTTCACAACAACCTGAATAAGGGGTGGGCATAAGGGGGTGGTACAGCGGTTTTGTACAGAGGTTCGCTAGTACATTTCCTTTCTTACAAATGCTCCATTAGCTATTCCATTGGAGAGGAACAGACATGGAATTATTATGATTACTTTTAACAAGAGAATATACATTTAATGCATGTATATATACAGGAATCCCATCCATATACATAAGAGAGTTAGAGACCCCTACGTGCAGGAGAGGTGCTGAGACAGAAAGGGATCATGGATACATAAGACATTCTGAGCTACCAATGAGGTAAGATGTCTTGGGAGCTTCAAAGGGTCATTGCAAACTGATAAGACATGAAACTATTAAAATGGTGACGGCAACTCCTCTGGCAACAAACTTTACTACCCACAATTCCCAGCCCCTGGTCCCCTACTCTCCTTCCCGCCAATGGTTCTTGAACTTTATCATGAATAATAATTCCTAGGAGGCCTTGTTAAAAGTGAGATTCCTAAGTCTCACCCCTAAGTTTCTGAGTCAGAGTTCAGAGGCGATGCTCAAAATTATGCATGTGTAACAAGGTGTTATGTGATGCCAAAGTTCTTTATTCACGGACCAAACATATTTCTGACTAATAAAAAAAAAAGATATCAAAATAAATGAGGTTTGGAAATGGAGAAAACAAAGGAAAAGCAAATTAGAATCACTCTTACTGCACCAGTCAGATATAAATGTACTTATTTGAAGTTTTCCTTCTTTTCTTTTCTTTCTTCTTTTTTGTTTTTATTTTTAAGATTTTATTTATTTTCAGAGAAAGGGAAAGGGTGGGAAAAACAGGAGGAGAGAAACATTGAATCAGTTGCCTCCTGCACGCCCCCAATTGTGGCCTTGGTCCACAACCCAGGCATGTGACCTGACTGAGAATCGAACTGGCGACCCTTCAGTTTGCAGGTGGGCACTCAATCCACTGAGCCACACCAGCTAGGGCCCTTCTTTTCATTATTTTTAAAATGTATCTACTTCTTTACATGTGCCATATACACAATATTCTGAAAACCATATATATGCTGATTTATATACTGTTTTTTTTTTTTGGAAATTTTAAATTTGTTTTTTTGAGAATACTGAGTCCTTCTTAAACCTCTGAGCAATTTTCTCTAACTTGTTTTTCACATATCACATCAAGAATATTTTCCTGTTACTGAACATTTTTCAAACTATATGAATTTTAATGGATGTGTCATTAATTTACTTTATGGATCTCCAGCATTTTCTGTTAGTTCCTTATGGTAAAACATTTGTGCTATTTACAATGTTCTTTTTTTATAACTAATGTAATTCTGTATCACATATATTATTGCCTATATTATATTAATTTATAATTCAAGTGAGAAGTGTTGCCTTATGGTTTAAACAGTGTTCCTGGGATTACCCATCACATTTTTCCTAGACATGATCCAAATTGGCAAAGTAGCACATGGCAGCAGCTTGAAAAACAAGCAGAACTCTCAAATGCAGCTCATGTTATTGCACATCCCTATCTCCTAGACTGAAAGTTGAAACACCAGAAAAGCCAAGCATAAATCAGGAAACTGGGGCTGCCAGTGTCCATGGGCCCTTTATGTGTGCTGTGTGTTGGTTGCATGCATGTGACTGCTTCATGCTTTGAGAAGATGTGGTCTCTGGGTTATCCTCAGTACTAGGACTTTTCTGCAATGTTTTTTTTGTGTTCAGATTGTCATTCCTGGCAGTTTGGGTAGTGTGAATTATAATGAACACTTGTCCAAGCAGATCATTTATAGAAAAGCCTTGACCAGTCTTGGTAGGTTAGAAATTGGGGACACAATTGTGTGGAAGTTCATAGGAGGAAGATTCGTCCTGCAAAGGAATAAAAACGACATTATAAGAGCTCAGCACTATGAGGTGATATTATCACTGGTTCTTTGCACTGTAATTTGATGAAGGTCTTGGAACAAGAGCAAACAATTTCATGGGTCTGGCTATAATGATTTAGTAAATCTTAATCCAGTTTTCATATTTGGTGTGACTCTCAAAATCCTTAGTACAAAGGTTAAGGCTCAGGGTTGATGGGACCCAGGGCAGGCCACCCCAAGGTAACCCACAATGACATATTGATTACTTTGAATTAAAATTATTTAAGACACTGCCATTCTGACTTCCCTGTTCCTCTAAAAGCAGGAGATAAATCTCCATCTGATAAGCGTTTCTTGCTCCTAAGGGGTGAGAGACAACCTTTTCACAAGAATGAAAAGAATCCAAAGACAAAACATACAAAAACAAGCCTTGTAAACCTTTATTAGTTTATTACCCAAGCTCAAACTTTGCTTAGATTCCTTTCTATAGAGTGCTATTTTTGTTGTCGTTGTTCTGTAAATTTCTCAAAAGTGTACTGTTTCTTTGTCTAAGAAGTATCAAAAGGTGCTTTTGATCACTTTTTTAAGCCTCATTTTATGACATGAGTATCATATTGTGATTCTCCTGTGAACACATATTAAACTGGTTTTTCTCCTGTTAATCTAGTCTTGTGTCAATTTTATTATTTTATTACTTATCCAGCCTTAAGAACTAAAGAAGTGTGAGGGGTGAATTCTTCTCCTTCCCCAAAGGGCCAATTTACATGTGTTAATACATATTTTAGCTATTTTTCTCTTTAAAGTCTGTTTGTTGTTCACAAATATGTCTGTATATCAAGTATTAAAATGACAGTGCAAAAATTATTATACAGTAGACTTTCCAGAGTTGTGTTACTCAAAGACATTTTCTTCTGCCCTAGGTATGAAAAAAGTCAGTCTCCAGTGAGAAATTATTAAGCTATTTTTTTTTTAACTACAGTAATTTCCCCTGTATCAGCTGTTTTGTTTTCTGTGGTTTCAGTTACCTGAGGACAACCATGGTCTGGAAATATTATTTCTGGACAGTGCACAGTTCTGAGTAGTGTGATGAAATCTCTTGCTGTCCCTCAATGTCTTGCCCTGGGGTGAATCATTCTTTTGTCCTGGGTATCCATGCTGTATAGGCTTGCTGCCTGTTAGTAGCTTAGTAGTATAGGTTTACTGTTGAACTGTGCCTTTAATTAATTAATTAATTAATTATTTTTAGAGAGAGGGGAAAGGAGAAAGGGAGGATGAGAAACATCACTGTGTGGTTGCCTCTCACGCGCCCCCAAGTGGGGATCCGACGTGCAACCTAGTCATGTGCCCTGACTGGGAATCAAACCAGCGACACTTTGTTCTCAGGCTGACGCTCAATCCACTGAGCCATAGCAGCCAGGGCTTGTGCCTTTAATTACTATTTAAACAGAACATAGCCCCTACTTTTAAAAGCCAATTGAGGACATCAAAAACTGCAATGACATTAATTATCAAATACTCATCAAATACTTTTAAACTTTGCACCAGATTTTAAATGGAACAAATGTTGCAAGTCCACATTTTATAACAGTCTTGAGAACCAATTCATAAAAGAAATTTTATTTGCCTTTTGATATTTACATTATATTTTGGCATCACCCAACAGATTCAAGAATAACCTTCAGATATTTTTGGCCCATCCCCAGAAGTTTTGCTTTACACATAATTAGGTGAGGATCTGTTATGTTAGAAAATATGTTATAGCTATAAAAGGCTTCAGTCTTCTAAATTATATTCTCTGATATCTGCTCTATCAATGTGAAAGAGAAACATAAAGCTTTTCCAGTGGATAGAGTATTATAAAATGAGCAGAAATTTAAGATACGTTTCTGTCAAAATTCAGTCGGTCCAAACGTTTAGTTTTCCTTTGTGGACCTGTTTAGGATCAGTAATTATTTTTTACCTGCCTGAGGTTTGCCAGTATAGAATCAAGCTAAAGGGATTCCTAGGAATTTAACTGATGTATAATAGTATAATAGTTAGAGGCAGGTAATAACAGATGTTCTCATTTTACATGTCTAATTAGCACCTTAAAATTTCATTTATTTATTTATTTTTAGAGAGAGGGAAATGGAGGGAGGAACAAAGGGAGAGAAACATGGATCAGCTGCCTCACGCACACCCCCACTTGGGGACCCAGCCTGCAACCCAGGCATATGCCCTGACTGAGCCATACCAGCCAGAGCCTTTTTTTTTTTTCTAAAAGAAAAATCCCTTCTACCTGAGGATGCTGTTTAAATGCACCTTTACATTTTTTTGACTGGCAAATTTGGGAAGGGCTGCTGACCAGGACACCTTGGCCTTGCTCTTAGGGGGCGGGGTTTAGGTGGCCCCCGAGGAGGAGCTCCTCTTCTGTGCTTGCCTGCACTTTCTCACATCCTGGGGCACAGATTGTTTCACACACACCTCTGATTTTCTCCCCATCTTTCTAGTGGTCCTTTCTGAGCTATGCACCACAGGGACAAGGACACTGAGTGGGTTTGTGCATATGCTTCTGTCAGATTCCAGACAGGGCTGATGCCGTCATCTGCTCCTGCTCATCTGCTCCTTCTGGTAACTAAGCTCTTGATGAGGAGTTGGTTTCTTTCTTTTTTTTTTTTTTTTAAAGGTTTTATTTATTTATTTTTAGAGAGAGGGGAAGGGAGAGAGAAAGAGAGGGAGAGAAACATCAATGTGTGGTTGCCTCTCATAACTTGGCCTGCAATCCAGGCACGTGCCCTGACTGGGAATTGAACCGGCAACCCTTTGGTTCACACACCAGGGCTTAATCCACTGAGCCACACCAGCCAGGGTGAATTGGTTTTGATAAGAACTATATCTCTTACTTTTCCTTGCTTTGAAGTCACAGATGATGTGGTCACAGCCCAGATCTTAAACTAATCTAATCCCCCTACATTCCTCCCCCAACTCCCCTTCCCCACCATGATTTGAAGTATTGACAAAGTCTGAAATAAGACCATATTCTCTCAATTACAACCTATGAAGGCCAATCTTATGTAAACAATATTATATCTAAAGTAAAACAGCTGCTTAGTAAACATATTAATTGTATTATTTCAATGCCATTTTTATTACTTTAGATATATTTAATATTTAGTATAAAAACCTTAAAACTTATGACTGTTCATGTACATGCACACACATTAATTTGATAAAAAATTGTGTATAAATTGACAAAAAGTTATGTATATGTTTTGCTTCTACACAAAAACATCTGCATTTGCTCATTTTTTTCCAATCAGGTAAACAAATTATTTCATGCCTCATCTTTTTAGTGCAAAGTTTTTCAGACATATTGCACTTGAGCACCTGTCAAAGTTTATTTACTCCGTTATGAGGAACCCAGCAAGGAGATGATAGTGTGCCCACTCAGTGACTTGGGAAATTAGAAAGTTTATATACATTCACTAAGGAGTTAAGACATACAACTTCACCACTGAGTACAAATTATTATTGACTACTACTGTCTTATTATTTGAGTCATAAGATTGTCATGTTTTTATTAATCAACATGAATTAAATTTAGGATATGTCAATTTGAAGCTATCTTCCCAGAAACACTATTAACAGAAATAATAAGCAATGATCTGAGAAGCAAACTGTCAGCAGATTGATCTGTGGCTACTCATCAGTTCTAGGCAGCAGTGTTTGGTCCCCGGCCAAGTGCCTATTTTAGAAAAGAGACACCAACAGTGTCGAGGAGACTTCTGTTCACAGGGGGGTGGCATCCTCCTTCTTTTCCAAGCAATTATCTATGAACCTCCTCAGCATTCAATGCAAAATGCAGAACCACCATTTGCCCATTTCTCAGTTGGTGGACTAAAATTTTCTTTCTCATTTCCAATTGTTAAAAAAAAAAACTCATTGATTTTAATTGTTTCACATGATTTTAATTGTTTCAGAGCTGATTCTTTTTGCCTGTTCAGCGTTGAGAAGGCAGGCCTTTCCAACAAAACTGTTAGTAGAAAGAATCTTGGAAATATTAGGAGATATTCTTCCTCCTCTGAAACTAAAGAAAAGGCTGACACAATTCTGCATCATAAAACTATCCTTGCACGAAGTGTCCAGACTCCTTTCTAAGGCCCATACCTCCTGTTTTGTACTTAATCTTATCCTCTCTTAACTGCTCAATTCATACTCCTGGAATTCTCACTGCTCTTTCTATTGCATTTTCCATATTTCCCTCAGTACTTGATCTTCCTTGTCAGCATAAAAACATGCAAATACTGCATAAGTCTAGAGCCATCTGAGGATATTTGATGGTAGGCCATTAAAATTTAGTGTTATGTAATCTATTTTATAAAAATTCCCTCCTCTTACTGATGTGGCTCAGTTGAGCGTTGTCCCACAACGGAGAGGTTGCTAGTTTGATTCCCAGTAAGGGCACATGCCTAGGTTGTGGGCCAGGTTCCCGGCTGGGGTTGTGCAGGAGGCAACTGATCAATGTTTCTCACACATCAGTGCTTCTCTCCCTCTCTTTCTCTTTCCTTTCCCCTCTCTCTAAAAATAAATAAATACACTTTTAGAAAAATGACCTGTTAGCTCTAGAAAATGAGAGAATTGAAATTCTTGATGTAATTGTATTCATATGAGACTCAGTTTCCCAATTGGGTCCCACCCAACACCTACTGAATCAGCATTTGTGTTTTAACAAAATCCCTAGATACTTCATAAAAGTTTGAAAAACACTGGACTAGACAAGTGGCTCTCAACAACTGGGTTCACTTGAGGAGCTTAAAAAAAATTCCGATATTTAGGGCACACCCCAGATTAATAAAATCAGAACCTCTGAGGGTGGAGCCCAGTGTTCAGTTTTTTAAGGCTCCTACCAGGGACCACTGTAGTAGACACACCTTCCCTTTTCCCTGTGTGGTTGGCTATTGGTACAACCTCTTTAGAGAAAGAGAGAACTGAAGTCTTCATAACCCCAGGAAAAGAGAGACCTTGCTGACATGTACCATCATAGAGGACATCAGCATTGGCTACACAAGATCTAGTCCTGACTTACAGAGACTTATTGCTTAAGACTGGCCCAGGGGGAGGCCAACGTGACTCAGTCTCAAGAATGAGAATCTGAAGAACCAAGCAAAACTAATGGTTATACACTGTCATAAAATCCTAACAGAGATGACCAGATGAGGAAAGAAAAGAGAGAGAGAGAGAGAGAGAGAGAGAGAGAGAGAGAGAGAGAGAGAGAGAGAGAGAGAGAGAGAGAGAGAGAGACCTCAGGGTAAAGGGTGGCTAGGGGGATGACAAAGGGGAATTAGTACCTAACTCCTATGGTATTTGTAAGGATTTATTTCATAGATGACTATGTCTGTTTCAGTCGATCAAAAAATGAAGTGCTTCACAGAAGATACAGGAGTCCAGTGGTTTTTCTTTTTGGTTCTATTTCAAATTTTTAAAATTGATTTTGAGGCAGAGAAACATTGTTTTGTTTTTTTTTGTTCCACTTATTTATGCATCCGTAGGTAGATTCTTATGTGATCCCTGACCAGGGATGGAACCCACACCCTTGGTATATCAACAATGCTCTAACAAACTGAGGAACCCAGTGGTTTTTAGTAACTATTTTAGTTACTTCTCTGAATTCATCTGTTTTAGTGAGTAACTGGTGGGGCTCAGTTGGTTGGGCATCATCTTATAAAGCAAAAGGTCACAGTTTCGATTCCTGGTCAGAGCACATGCCTAGGTTGTGGGTTCAATTCAATCAAGGTGTATATGAGACTTCCAGCCAAGATGGAGGTCTTGACAGACACGCTGGGTCTCCTTCCACAACTAAGAAGGTCTCCTTCCACAACTACCTAGAGACAACCAGAAGTTTCAGAAAATCAAGCTACATGGAAGTCTAACAAACAAAGATATAAAGAAATACTCATCCAGACAGGTAGGAAGGGTGGAGCCCAGGTGGAGAGGACGTGGTATGATGGCGGCAGGGGCAGCAGCAGCAGCATGGCCAGTGGCAGCGGCATGGCCAGTGGAAAGCACAGTCACATGTTTTAAAAAGTCGGGAGGGACACCTGGGGAGCATTCCCAGCTCCTGAACAGACTGCACAGCTCAAGGTCCCAGCACCAGGGAAAATCAAGCCTGATTGCTTCTGAATGTGCAAACCAGTGGGGGTTTGGGCGGAGGAAGAAACTGTTGGTCTCTAAGCAGAGTCCGCTTGCTTAAAGGGCCCCCATAGTCCTAGAACATCTGCACACCCACCCATTCTGGGAACAATGGCCAGGGAAACAGCTAGAAAGGCACCAGTCCCATATGGAAGTGGGAGAGGTGCCTAGAAAAGGGGCAATTGCTGAATAAGTGGCATTGTTTCCTCTCTGACCCCTCCCCCACATATACAGCGCCACAATGTGGTGAAATAGGTCGCCCTGTACTGATGAATACAAAAGGCTCCGCCCCTTCCAACGTAACAGGAGCGACAGCTCTACCTAGGACGCAGAGACAAAAAACACAAGAGCCTGTCAAGATGAGGAGACAGAGAAGTATGGCCCAAAAGGGGGAACGGATCAAAGTTCCAGTGGGAGAACTAAGCGATGAGGAGATAGCCAACCTAACAGATGCAGAATTCAAAACACCGATGATAAAGATACTCACAGGCTTGACAGATATGCTTGAGTATGGCAAGTGCATCAGGAAAGAAGTGAAAGCTATGCTAAATGAAATGAAGGAAAATCCACACAAAACCAACAGTGAAGGGAAGGAAACTGGGGTTCAAATCAATGATCTGGAATATAAGGAAAACAAAAACAGTCAACCAGTACAATATGAGGAAACAAGAATTGAAAAAAATGAGGAGAGGCTTAGGAACCTCAGGAACAACTTTAGATGTGCCAACATCTGAATCACAGTGGTGGCAAAAGAAGAAGGGAAAGAGCCAGAAATTGAAAGCTTATGTGAAAAAATAATGAAGGAAAACTTCCCAAATTTGGTGAAGGAAATAGACATACAAGTCCAGGAAGCACAGAGATTCTCAAACAAGCTAGACCCAAGGAGGACCACACCACGACACATCATTAAAATGCCAAAGGTTAAAGATAAAGAGAGCCTCTTAAAAGCAGCGAGAGAAAAGCAGAGAAGTACCTACAAAGGGGTGCCTGTAAGACTCTCAGCTGATTTCTCAAAAGAAACTTTGCAGGCAAGAAGTATTCAATGTGATAAAAAGCAAGAACCTACAACCAAGATTACTCTATCCAGCAAAGCTATCATTTAGAATGGAAGGGCAGAGGAAGTGCTTCCCAGAAAAGGTAAAGCTGAAGGAGTTCATGTTCACCAAGCCATTATTATATGAAATGTTAAAGGGACTTATTTAAGAAAAAGAAGATCAATACTATGAACACTAAAATGACAACAATCTCACAACTATCAATAACTGAATCTAAAAAGTAAAAACAAAATCCAACTAAGCAAACCAGAATAGGAACAGAATCATAGGTATGGGGATCATTTGGAGGGTTATCAGCTGGGAGGGGGAAGGGGGAGAAATGGGGAAATGGTGCAGGGGTTAAGAAGCATAATTGTTTGGTACAAAATAGACAGGGGGAAGTTAAGAATAATATAGGAAAGTGTGAGGCCAAAGAACTTATATGCATGACCCATGGGCATGAACTAAGAGGGGTGGGATTGTTGGGGGAAGCGGGGTACTGGGCAGAGGGGAGCAAAGGGGAAAAAAGTGGAACTATTGTTGCAACATAATCAATAAAATATACTTTAAAAAAAGGTGTATATGAGAGGGAATCGATTGTCTCTCTCTCACATTGATGTTTCTCTCCTTCTCTTTCTTCCTTTCTTCCTCTCTCTCTAAAAGTAAATAAAATCTTTATTTTATTTGTTTTTAAAGATTTTATTTACTTATATTTTAGAGAGGGGTTGGGAGGGAGAAAGAGAGGGAGAGAAACATCGATGTGCAAGAGAATGACTCTCACACACCCCAAGCTGCCCCACAACCTAGACGTGTGCCCTGACTGGGAATCAAACCAGTGACTTTTTAGCTCACAAGCCAGTGCTCAATCCACTACCAATGGGTAGAATGTCTCAGATTTTTTTCTTTCTTTTTTAAAAATTAATTTGTAGCAGGAGGTATTATCATCTAATTCATTTCATTTTTTTTTAAAGATTTTATTTATTTACTTGTAGAGAGAGGGGAAGGGAGGGAGAAGAAGAGGGAAACAGTAATGTACTAGAGATAGGTGGTTCTGGTGCCTCTTGCATGTCCCCTACTGGGGACCTGGTCCACAACACAGGCATGTGCCCTGACCGGGAATTGATCTGGTGACTTTTCAGTTCACAGGCCAGCACTCAGTCCACTGCGCCACACCAGCCAGGGCTCAGATTCTTCTAATTACTTCCTCATGATGGAACATAGCATATTTCTTATGTCTCCCCTATATTTTTCTGTCATCTGAATTGATATTTCTGTTTGCATTGCATTGACATCCAAGTGCTTTCCCCTTAGTATCTTAATAGGTTTCTTCCTTTGTTTCTAGTCAGTTCTACATACCACCAACAAAACTTTCTGCTCAAGCCTCTGAAATGTTTATCTACTCATCATCAGGAGAAGCTCCAAATCCTATAGCCTCAGAATGTGATTAGCATAAACTCCTGAGGCAGGGCACATACAATAATCAACCAATGAATGCATAAACAAGTGGAACAACAAACCAATGTTTCTCTCGCTCTAAAAATCAATCAATAAGATTTAAAAAGTAACCATTCTCTACCTAATTTTTACCCTTTATAGCTAATGTA
This sequence comes from Furipterus horrens, assembly GCF_987537825.1. Taxonomy (NCBI): domain Eukaryota; kingdom Metazoa; phylum Chordata; class Mammalia; order Chiroptera; family Furipteridae; genus Furipterus; species Furipterus horrens. The sequence continues at coordinate 23,218,880 of NW_028327174.1, forward strand.
CTTTTGCTTTCCATTTTTTGTATTCTCTGGTTGGTTCCAGATATTCTCTGTGTTTTTTGTTCTGTTGTTTTTTCTTCTTGTTTGCTTTATAATCCCAGAGGTGTGAGAATCATCTTGACTGTGCAATTAAAAACAAAAAAAAAATTACTTTTAGAGAGAAGAGAAGGGAGGGAGAGAGGGAGCGAAACATCAATGTGCCCTGACTGGGAATCAAACCGGCGATCTTTCGGTTTGCAGGCCAGCACTCAATCCGCTGAGCCACACGAGCCAGGGCTTGACTGTATATTTTGATGTCATTTCTCAGTTTTGGGAAATTCTTGGCCATTTTCGAAAATTACTGTTACTTCATTCTCGTTCAGTGCTCTTTCTGGAATTCAGTTATATATGTTAGACCTTTTTACATTGACCAGATATGCTGCTCATGTCCTTTTCTGCATTTCCTATCCTTTTGTTTTTGTGTTCTTCAGTATATTTTTTCTTTTCTTTTTAAAAATATTTTATTTAGTTTTAGAGAGGGGAAGGGATGGAGAGAGGGAGAGAAACATCAATGTGTGGTTGCCTCTTGAGCGCCCCCAGCTGGGGACCTGGCCCACAACCCAGGCATGTGCCCTGACTGGGAATCGAACTGGTGACCCTTTGGTTTGCAGGCCAGTGCCCAATCCACTGAGCCACAACAGCCAGGGCGTTATAGATATTTTCTTCTCACTTTCCAGTTAACTAATTTCTTACTCAGCTGTGAAACTCATCTATTGAGTTCTTAATGTATTATTTTATTTTTCAATTTTAAATATTTAATTTTTTATAGTTTCCAGTTCTGTGTTGCAATTTTTAATCTTCTTACTTATATTCTTGAACAATTAATCATAGGTATTTAAAATTTGATTCTAATAGCGCTAACTTCTGGACCTGAATTTTATTTTTATTTTTTGCTTTAGTTCAATTCTTATCTTTTTGTATATACGATTATTTTCAATTGACTACCAGATAGTATATATAAAAACTTAAGGTGGAACATAACCCTTACTCTTTAAATGTGGGCTGTGCACAGTGACTTCCTTCCAAAGAGAACAGTACAAAGGAGGAAAAAAAGAGTAACTTTATGGTGGAGAAACCTGACAAATCATACCTCAGCCAGGTGACAAAGGTCAACATTTATAGCAGTGAGCATGATGATTATATGTACTCTAGATATCGTGTGATGAAAACGGCACTTTATCTCTGGTTTTCCTCACCCATACCCATCCATAATCAAATTTATCATGAGAAAAATATCTAACAAATTTCTGTTTACTTGTTCAACATTTATTATTATTTATGAGCTTAATTAATTAAGATATCTTAAATAAAAACAGCATCAGTATTTCTGATTTTTCCTTCTGCCTCAGGTTCCCAATATGGATCTGCTCAGATCCTGTCTTTATTTAAATTTTAATATTGTGTCTATCATAAATTTTTGCATTAATTTAAAAATAAATGTAAAGGAATTTATTGTGGTGACATTGGTTATTGCATTAATTTTGAATACTGAGGGTTTTTAATTTTTAGGTGCACCCTCCATTTGCCCTTGTCTTGCTTGCCCCACCCTAGTCCCTGTCCTTTCTCTACATGCCAGTAACTACACGCCCCTCCCCCGCCGTAAGTATCCAAAATGTCCCCTGGGGAAAAACTGCTCCTCATTGAGAACCCCTGCTCTAATGGTATTAAATATTACTTCCCTGGCTCCTGCTGCCCTGGGTCCATGTCTAGAATTTCACTTCCCTCAGCAGTCTCCTCTGCTCCTTTCATCCAGAGCAATTAGGTTTTTAACATTTATAAACTGCTTCTCTATTTGGTACCATAATTAGAAAAGATGGAGACTTTTTTTTCCAGCCGTTGCTAGGCGGCAGCTAAAGAAGAGGAAAGCCCTTTTAATCTCTAAAAAGGAGGGTTCTTCCAGGTCCTAATGAGCACAGGAACAACTGAGATGAAATCTTGTGGTATCAGCACATCTGTCTCCTGACTTTCAAACCTGCGTTTTAAAAATTGGCCCAGAGAGTGAGTCTGTATTGCATAATTTTTAAAAAGATCTGGTTTTAGTTTCCCCATTTCCTAGCTCTGTGAGTCAAATATTTAGTTTCTCTAAAGACTTAAATCCCACACCTGTATAATGGACATGACAATATTTAATGCACAAAGTATTACAGATGAAAAGGTCATTTACTTAAAAAAATTCCTGGAATCACCACTAGAAAGTGTTCAATAGCAAATGACTCTTCTACTTAAAAAAAAAAAAAAAAAAAAGCTACAGATACTGTGTTTTCAGATAATCAGAGAACTGACTACTATCCAAGACCATCACTTTGCGCTTGTGTATGTGTGTCTGCGCTGGGTGAGGGTGTTCCTATAATCAGATCACATACCACCGTTCTGTTAATAATGAAGTGACGAAATGGTACATAAAAAGAAAAAATGACAGTAAAACCAAAACAACCCCCAATATTTTCTTTAGACACACATACAAGGGGTGGGCAAAGTAGGAATACAGTTGTAATACAAATAAATAATGCAATAAATAATAAATGAATAAATTGTTTCATGTACTCAAAACTGTAAACTTATTTTTGCCAACCCCATATTTAAATTCTCATCCAACTCAAACTCAGGTGTATTGATTAGATGATTTTCCTTCTCTTAAAGCAAATATTTCCGTTCTCTTCCGCACAATTTAGCCCTCATCCCATGAGTGGTTTGCAGCGCTGGTGGAGATGGTCGGGGGAACATTTTTCTTTAATTAAAAACTATATTTTCACTTGGTGATTTGAGTCTCTCTGCCTACCTTTACTTTTCTCCTGGATAGGAGTGAAGGATGGTCTCTAGTCACGGATGTTACAGGCATGAAAAAAGCTTCACCTTTAAGTTTTCTCTAGGTTTGAAATCCTGAACCTTAAATGAAATTCCTGTTTCTCCACGGTATGTAGAAGTTCCTCTAGCTTCCGTATTCCTGGGAGCTTCACTTACCAGGACTTAAGATTTTTACCAAGTTAGACTCATAAGAGTCAGGAACTTTGCCAATTTCTATCGTGATGGACCAGCATGGCTCAGTTTGGTAGGGTCCTCCGCAAACCGAAGGGGGGGCTAGTTTGAGTCCCCCATTAGGGCACATGCCTGGCTTGCCGTTAGTTGCCCCGTTGGGGATGTTTCTCTCCCTATCTTTCCTCCTCCCTTCCCTTCTCTCTAAAAATAAATAAAATTAAAAAGAAATAAATCGATCATAGAAGCTCTTGAGGGGTGTCTAGTGAGTTGTACGTGTCCCAATGGCTCCATCTGCTGTCTGGAAGAGGAACAGCATGTCATCCGTCACCTTTTAGTGAGCAACTGATGGTACTGGCTCTTCTGCTGATGCTGTTCAATCAGAATCCTCCTTTTCTGAGGACTGAGTAACATTTGAGACAAAGTTTTACTTAGAATAATTTAAAAATACTATATAACTTTTCAGTTGTTTTCCTTCTTCAGATACTATTGGTTCAAAGGCGGGAGAGTAGTCCACTAACCCAGTTCGATCTGGGCTTTCAGACATGGTATGTTACGATTTCCTATGAATTTCTTCATGTTTTCAAAGTTATCGAGGTAAGTAAGGATTTACATATTGTTCTTTCAGCTTTATTGAGATATAACTGACATAAGATTGTAAGCTTAAGTTATACAATGTGATGATTTGATACATGTATCGTGAAAGGTTTGCCACAATAAAGTCAGTTACACCCTTTACCTCACTTAATTACCATTTTGTTGTTATAGTGAAAATAAGGTTCTACTCTCTTCGCAACTTTTATTTTTATTTTTAAAAGATTTTTATTTATAGAGAGAGGGGAAGAGAGGGAAAAGAAACATCAGTTGTCTCTCACACACCCCTAACTGGGGACCTGGCCTTCAACCCAGGCAATGTACCCTGACTATGAATCCAACCTGCGACCTTTCAGTTTGTGGGATGACACCCAACCCACTGAACCACACCAGTCAGCGCTCTCTTAGCAACTTTTAAATGTACAATACAGTATTGTTAACTATAGTCACCATGTTGCATATTCACCTTTTAAGTTTCCACCCTTTGACTACCAATTCCCCATTTCTCCCACCTTCCAGTTCCTGACAACCACCATTCATCTGTTTCTCGTTCTATGTTGTGAAGAGTCCACATATAAGTGAGATCATATAGCATTTGTTCTTTTCTTGATTTATTTCACTTAACATAATGCCCTCAAGGTCCATCCATGTTGCTGCAAGTGGCAGGATTTTCTTTATTCATCTGTCAACTGACAGGTTGCTTTTATGTCTTGGTTATTGCAAATAATGTTGCACTTATAATAGAGTGCAGATATCTTTTGGAGATAATTATTTCATTTCCGTTGGCTATATAACTAGAAGTGGGGCTGCTGGATCACATGGCAGCTCTAGTTTTAATTTCTTGGAGTACCTCCATGCTGTTTACCATAGTGGCTGTACCAATCTACATTCTCATCAACGGTGCATAAGGGTTCCCTTTTCTTAACATCCTCACCAGAATTTGTTATCTCTTGTCCTTTTGATAAGCCATTTTAACAGGAGAGCTTCTTTTATTATATTTAAGATTGTAAACTGAATAGAAATGCTACCATGTTTTCATTCCTAAAAATCATTTGTGCCTTATCTTTTATATAAGTCTATTTAAGTCTTTCTGAAATTTTATCAATTATTTTTAGAGAGAGGGTAAGGGAGGGTAAAGAGCTGGAGAAACATCCATGTGAGAAACATCAACTGGTTGCAACCTTTGCGTCTGCAGGCCAGCACTCAATCCACTGAGCCACACCAGCCAGGGCACCAGCTTAATTATTTGTTAAGTATTCAGTTCAGTAGTATTAAGTACTTTCACATTATTGTGATTCCAACCTAATTCTATGGCTTTCAAACAGCAGACAAGCTCACTGTGGCTGCTTGAGGGGAGCTGAAAGTCAGCTCTCCTTAAGTAGAACCTTCCAAACTAAGCATGACCCACTCTCCCTAAATAATCAACCCATCCATTTATAACTCTTGTTGGGTGTGCAATGTGGAGAAGGCTCAAAAGTCATGTGTGTTACCAGAGGGCATGTTATTAGGCCTGCAGTATTCCCATGTCTTCTCTAACAAAAGGGAAGGAAAACATACCTCAAAATCCTGTCTATCCACTAACCTGACACACTGGATTGGTATTGAGCACTTTAGTTTTCTGAACCAATGTGGTTCTGAGAAAATTTAGAAAATTGGGTATTAGCATTTTGGCAAGATTTTTCTTTGATGCTTGAGGTTCAGAGACACCACTTCTTTGTATTATTCAACAGTATTTTAAAAAATTGTTTATTGCCAAACACAAAATCTATTTCTCTTTCACGTGTAAATAGCTGTTATTTAAAAATATTTGCATAGGTGAGCACTTCAGGAATCCTGGCATCCTAGGGCTGACCTCTTGAATTGAGCTACCTCCACATTCATGGTGAGTGAGCCTTAGCTCTGTCACCCTCAACCTCATACCATCTTTAGGTAGGTCCCTATCACCTCCATGTCCCAGTCTCTTATTTCCTTAATTGGTCTGGACCCCAGAACTGAACAACAGCCGAAACTTTTAAAACTTTTATACAGTTGTATCTTGGTACTTGTTAATTTGTTCCGGAACATGCATGAGTGCTGAGACTGACCAGTACCGAGCAAGTGCTGAACGCTGAAATATTTTTTTCTCGTCAATATGCAACGAGTACAGGGTTTGACAAGTTCTGAAGCTGACGAGGACCTAGATATGACTTTATCTTTTGTAACTCAAAGAAATTAGGTCTGTATAGATGACAGGCCACCATGAAAAAAAAAGAAAATAGCCTGAGTAAAATACCCTTAGATGGTATCTTCCCTTAGTATTACACACCACTATCATATTCATTTTTCTTCAAGAAAAACCTCTACTTCCCCATTTTTGACATCTCTTCTAGGACACTGATATATGCAAATATCTCTGCCCTTGTTTTCTAACCTCACTGAAATGTGTCAAGTTCCTTCCCAGTAGAAAAATATCACAAAATATTAGACTGCCAGAGATTTTTACCACAGGGATGTGATGGGGATAAGAATTATTGTTCATTGCTAGCAAAAACAAGCATTAAATAAGGACTAAGAACAAGAGTAAAGAACTATTTTTAAAAGGTTTCAAATTTTAATAAGATACTGAAAATTGAAATAGCACGTGAAAAAATTTGTTATAATTCAAATTTTTGAAAACCAGAGAATCTAGTTAATAAACCCAGGACTAATCATGCTCACCAAACCACCCAATGTTTTTTTTTACATTCTTTCTGCACAAGTTACTTGCTTCTAATTCTTGATGTTCAGTTTCATCTTACCAACCAGGTTTCTACAATACAACAATAACACTCAAGACCTATTAGGACTTCTTTGGGTCAAATAAAAAAAGGAACTGAAGTCATTCAAATGCAGGCTATGTAGATTCCCTATAAGTCACTAGCATCAATGCAGATAAGAAAAAGATGCAAAAAAAAAAAAAAAAAAAAAGACATCACAGAACTGCTATCATAGGTAATCAAAATATTGGTCTACAGTCTATCCTAGAATAGTCACTTTCCCAAGCTGCTACATAATGGCCTTAACATTACCAGCAATAAACAAAAAGTACAAGAATAAGGTTTATGGCTAAATTGACTCCATGTCATAATTATTCTCCATGTCAATGGTATCAGAAGGATCTCCATGATATAGGCAGTAACGACAGCCACATCTAAATTTTCTGGATCTTGATTCAATCTGAAAAAATAATGGAGTAATTGGATTAATAAAAATAATGAAAGGATTAATTGCACCCTCAAATCTAATGTTATTAGAATAGCCTTTGGAATATGGTATACCAAAAAAAAAAAAAAGAAAAAAAAAGTCAAATACAAAACCTTTTTGAGGGAAGAAAGGAGGCAGGATTTAAATGTATGGGCACCAAAGATTGTCAGAATGTGGTCAGTTTGTAATGGTAACAGCTACTGTTGTCAACCAATAAAAATAAATTCTAGTGTCAATTTTCTGAATGCCTTAAATGTGAGAAACTCTTCTGAGGCTACTATGCTCTGTGCTTACACAGTATTATCATGTGATAGCTTATAAAAAAAGTAAACATACACCAAGAGTGAACCTTAATGTAAACTACAGACTTGAGGTGATAATAATGTGTCAGTGCAGAGCCATCAGCTATAACACTGTACCACTGCGGTGTGGGATGTTGGTAGTGGAGGAGGTTGTGCGTGTGTGGGGTCAGAACATATATGGGAACTCTGTACTTTCTGCTCAGGTTTTCCGTGAGTCGCAAACTGCTCAAAAAAAAAAAAAGGAAAGAAAGAAAGAAAGAAAAGGTTATTTTTTTAGTATGAAGATGACTGATTTTTTTCATAGTTCCTGGTGATTGGGAAAATCCAAGCCAATGAATTCCCCTTTACCCCTTGGCAACAAAACCAAACAAGACAAACAAAACACACCAAAAACCATGTAACCATATACCCGTATTCCCTCGCTTTTCGCGTGTATTACCTTCTAGAACACACCCCCCCCCCCGCGATAGGTGAAAATCTGCAAAAGTAGGAACCTTACATTTATTTTAGTATTTACATATATTTTAAGGCTTCATAAACCCTTCCCACACACTTATAAACCGTTCCCAGTCCCTTAACCTTTCCCACTCCCTTATTAACCTTTTCCACACTTTTATAAACACTACTTATGTTCTTAAACATATTCTACACTCTTAAACCTATGTTAACTTTAACAATATACGTATACGGTACCGCAAAATCCCACGATATAGCGAAAAACCCGCGATAATTAAATATAATATTTTTAAAAACCCCGCAATACAGTGAAGCCTCAATAAGTGAACCGCGATGTAGAGAGGGACTACTGTATAGTAAGAAAATTTCTGTTTACCTCAAGTTTCCTCTCTTGTGGGTCTTTTTGAAGCTTCATGGGGGAAAAAAAAAGCAAAGTATGTATTAAAGACTATCAAGAAAAAGTTGTATTATTAATGTTAAACATCTTGCATACTGTTTACACACCCCCACCCCGCAGTTGGGCAGAGCTGTCTGCCCAGATCCCAAACTCACCAGAGACAGGGTGCGGTACCTAATAACTTGCAGCATCCTTCGCATCCTTTCTTTCCGAGCAGTCGCCAATGTCCTCACTCCACGTCTCCTCTGGTAGAGCATGCCTTGACTCAGCCCCAGGCCCAGCCCCTGTAAGGGTTTTTCTCCGCCCTGCTGTTGGGGTGAATGTTCTGGTAGAAGGGAAGGGAGTTTGGTACTAGGGTTGAGTGTCAAGTTACCAAGGTTCTTTGCTAGTAGTTCTGAGACAGCTTGAGTGTCAGCTGAAAGAAAAGAGAAATTTAAGGCCATTAGGGTAAACTGCATTATCCCAGTCATTAGACTCAGGCTCAAACTAGGTCTGCTCCTAAATAGGTGGCCATGGCCATGGAGGTTCCTCAGGGGAGAGGATCTGTTATACTGCCTGCATTACCTACTGTGCTAGTCTAGCATGCTGTACAGTTGAAAGCCTACATTGAGAAGATGCCTAAGAATCTACTACTACAGGAAATGCATCATTCTCAAAAATGTTCTCATTTTCCTGTTATTCGTAATTCTGATTTTTTTTTTTTTTTTTTTTGCATGGGGTCAAATGTAGCTAAGTATATGATTCCAAGTAGAAAAATAAGGGACAGAAATCAAATATTGGTAGTTATTCCATTTTTGTTTGTGTGAATTTTTAATATAAATGAGGAATGTAAAGCATTAATACAAGTCAAAATGTTTCCATGAACAAGTTTCAGCAATTCAACTTTATGAGAATTATAAACAAACATGCTAAATTTTTCTGGAAAAAGAACCACAGTGGTGAAATAGCAAAAGAAACTCCAATTACAAGTCTCTCCCATCCTTAAGCAGAGCTAGGAAGTTGAAATGGCTGTTACCCCTTCCAGTTATACCCAGCTTTTTCACATTAGTAAGTCTTTGTACTCAAACCCAATATTGTGAGAAATCAACCACTTAACTCTTGCCTCTTTCATCCAAACTATTATGCATATCCATGCATACTCTCATCGATCGTACTATAAGGCAGTTAGTGAATGTGCTAATATAAATTTGGACGTCCTTAGAAGCAGAGCTCAAGGGATACTGCTAATCAGGTCCCCCACTGTCCTGCCTTCTTTCTTTGGCATAATTTTTCCTGGAGCTGCACCCACTCCCAGGCTTAGCCACATGACTTACTCCTTAAGAGATCTTACTATCCTGACCCATGGAGGGCTGAACATGGTAGGTGGTGGCAGTGGATGACCCGGAGCACATTCGTTGGCTTTTCTAAAACTGCCCCTTCCTTCTATTTCGTGAAAAGCCATTTCCCCGTTTATAAACATTCCTAAAGGTACACTTAGCTAGAAAGCCAATCCCAAAAATGTCGATAAAATTAAGAAAATCTTTAGGTACCCAGCTGGTGTGGCTCAATGGACTGAGTGCCGACCTGTGAAGTTAGATTCCCAGTCAGGGCACATGCCGGGATTGCGGGCTAGGTCCCCAGTTGGGGCCATGAGAGGCAACCACATATTGATGTTTTTCTCAACCTTTCTTTTCTGTCTCCCTTCCCCTCGCTCTAAAAAGTAATTAAAATCTTTTAAAAATAAATTAAAAATAAAATCTTTAGGTTACATTGAAATTTAGGTTTCATGTATTTTGGTTGTTTTGCCATTCTTGACATATATTGCTGATGGAAATACTGGTTGCAAGATGTTATGAGCCACGGTCTAGCAGAATTTCAGTTGCTGTTCCCCAGAAACTGGACTTAACAGGTTCAAGTATTCTGGAGCATCGTAAGCAGGCAACGCAGTTTAATGCCCCCACCCCCACCTTTTTATCTTTGTTTTCTTTGTGTCCCCCCCCCCCTTTCCTCACCCCCTGCACTGGATGAACCTACTTCACTGTATTCTTTAAAACACTGAAGTTAAGCCCTGGCCAGGTAGCTCAGTTTGTTAGAGCGCTGTCCCAATACACCAAGATTGCGGGTTCCATCCTGGGTCAGGGCACATATACAATCAACCAATGAATGCGCAAAGAGTGGGACAACAAATCTATGTTTCTCTCTCAAAAACAAAACGCTTAAGTCAATATAAGAAAGGAGGCAGCCTCTATAACTTCCCCAACCCATTGTAGTCAAAAAGGACACTACCTGGCTTACCCGAATATTCTTCACGGGGCATCTGAAGAGACTCGGGGGTCCAGGTTGGGTTAAGCTTCTTTGGGGAGTCCATTGGATGTCTAGCCACAGCCTGAAACGCCTAGATTCTCCAAAGGGTTCAGTAGAAGGCGATACTCAAACCTCTCGAATTGCTACAAAGTAGCTCAGAAAGAACCCTATAGCCCAGAAACCGCTAGAAAATCCCGAACTCCAACCAAATGTGAAAGAAAGAGCAAATCTAAAACGTTTTGGTCCAGTTTCCTTTTAAAACACATATAAACCAATCAGCCAGCCTATTTTAATGTAAATGGATGATTGTTAAAGAGATTAAGGTGAGGGAGTAATCCTGTTAGATAATTCTTCATCTGTTTCATCTGTTCTGCATTACCATCATCACGCCCTCTGTCAAATAGGCTGGAAAATTCTTCTAAGAGCCTCTGTGGTTGAGTCTCTCTAAAGCTGCCTTAAATTTTAGTTTAGTTTAGTTTTTTCAAATTCTAGTTCTGGAGATGTCTGCTGGTTTGTGAACTGTACTTTAAGTGTTCTAGAGCAGAGAAGAAAAAGGTAGTTTCCCCCCAGTTTTGGATTAACTCCCAATTAAATTAACTGAGAAAATTTCCTTCAAATTTTCCTTGCCTGACTCATTTTAAATTTTTGGATGTTTATAAGGGGAAGTCTGCTAGTGAGGGAAAGTAGAAGAGAAGTAAGTGTCTGTTACAAACAGTTTATTAGCTTGATATTTTATGGATGTGTATTTTAGATCTGTAATTTTTAGTTTGTTTTATAAACTACTCATTTAAAAGCATTTAACACTGGTAAACAACTGAAATTAATTAAATTTATAAATTGCTCCCCCCTGCCCCAGAACAAATACTTATATTAAATTCTAGCAAAGAGCACCAACATTAACTGCTGGTTTTCTACAGGGGGGTAGAACAAGTCCCCAGTTGCCGCATCTTCTTTTTTCCCATCTCCTGTTCAACGTGCAACCTCCCCCATCCCTCATTTAACTGGAAACTATGAGAAAATATGCAAAAGCAATCTTCTTTGTTTTTAGTAAAAATCAGAAGTTGAAATTATGATCAAGAAATATTTTTGTAGGGATGAGGAGTAGCCATAAACATGTTATGTCATGACAGAAAATAAAGAATTAAGAAAGAAAGAAAAAGAACAACAAAATAAAACGTGCTGTGTCACCACACTTCATTCAAGTGATTCTCAAACGTGTGACCCCCCCCAGACAGGTATGATCAAGGGCACCTGGGAACTTGTTAGGTGTGATTAGAAATTATTGCGTTCCAACTCAGACCTACTGAATCAAAGACTGGGGCTCCCAAATCAATAATCATTTTAACATTCCCTGGTGCTTCAGGTTTTTGCTCAAGTTTAAGAAGCACAGCTTTATGGTGCTCTTAATTTTTCACTCCTGTTGTTCATCTCTCAGCTGTTTTCCCTTTTGCCCTTGGACCCCTTCTTACAATAGTCTCTGAGACTGCCATTGGAGAGTGAGGGCAAAGTTCTCATTGGAGGAGATTTAAGAGTAAGAGGTGAGACAGTGGAAAGGACTGACTTGCCCTCTCAAGGTGGGGCAAGCACAGCTGTAGGAAGGTGTGGGGTGTAGAGGGTGGAGTTTCCGTTTACTTAAACCTGACAGAAGCTGAGCAAAAAGCAGCCGAAGGTCAAACTACTGAGAAGGTAGTTCAGAAACACAATCCCTAAATATGCTTAAAAAGATCAGATTTAAAAATCTTAAAATTTATAACACCTTTCTAGTTAACATGTTTTTCCTTTATAGTTTGAAAAATGAGATAAAAAGTTCAACAGCCCTGATTGGTGTGGCTCAGCGCGTTGGGCATCGTCCCACAAACCTAAAGGTCATTGATTTGATTACCTGCCCAGGGCAGGCAGGTCCCTGGTTGAGGGTTTTTGAGAGGAACTGATCTTTCTCTCCCTCTCTCCCCACACCCTTCCTCTCTCTCCAAAATTAAAAAAAAAAAAAAAGTCAACAGAATGGGGTGGGGGTAGAGCTGGATGAAAAATGAGGAAAGGATTTATCAAAGAACACTTATCCATGACCCATGGACACAGACAAAATCTGGGAATTGGCTGAAGGAAGGAAAAAGGTGGGGCTGGGTGGATGTGGGAAAAGGGAGAAAAGGTGGGAAGAAGTTAATAGCATAAACAATAAACAACTCTGGCTAGTGTGGCTTAGTGGATTGCTGCTAGTTCGATTCCCAGTCAGGGCACATGGCTGGGTTGTGGGCAAGGTCCCCAGTTGTGGGCATGAGAGAGGCAACCACATATTGCTGTTTCTCTCCCTCTCATTTTCCCTCCCTCCCTTCCCCTAAAATAAATAAATAAATAAATAAAAAATAAAAATTGAAAATTAAAAAAAAAGCCTAACAGAACAAAGAAATCTGAAGAAAAAAAGGACTATAAAAGAATATGTTAAGAAAACTATTTCTCAAGAGATTTAAAAAAATCATAAAATTTTGAAATTAACAGGATACTCTTTTTCTCCCCTTTCTATTGAATTTATTGGGGGTAACACTGGCTAACAAGATTATATAAGTTTCAGGTGCACAATTCTACAACACATCAACTGTACATTGTATTGTGTATTCACCACCCCACATGATGCTCTTTTTAAAAATTTATTTTAGAGGAAGAAGAGGGAGGGGGGGCGGAGAGAGACATCAATTTGTTATTCCACTTATTTATGCATTCATTGGTCGCTTCTTATATGTGACCTGACTAGGGATTGAACCCACAACCTTGGTGTATCAAGATGATGCTCTAAACAACTGAGCTACCCAACCAGGGCGAAATACCTTCCAATTTCTGAAAGAAAAATGATTTCTAACCTAGAATTCTGTACTCAGCCAAATGTGGAACATTTTTAGACGGTCAGTTCCTAAAAAATGCCACCACCTACATATATTCCTTTGTTTTGCAAGAAATTAACTTGCTGCAAAAACACTATCAGGTGAACTATTTCAAAGGTCACGAAACAGAATGGTTCACAGACCATGTTAAAATTTTGTTTTTCTCCCCCCCCCTTTTTTTTTATTTTATAAGAGTTTATTTGAGCCAAACTGACAACATATGCTGGGGAGCAAGATCTCAAATGATCTTCATATTAAAACGTTTTTAGTGTTAATTTAAAACAGAGCAAAAAGCAAGGCAAAAGGAATGAGGTAAACAAACAGGTGTAGAAGGTTAAAAACAAGGCAACAGGTCCAAAATAGAGTTGTTATGCTAAGCCCCATATCACCAAATCTAGATTTAATTACAGTTTCAGCTCTCTCAGAAATGGAATTTTTATTTTATTTTATTTTTAAAAAGTATTCATTGATTGACTTTAGAGAGAGAGAAATATCCACTTATTTTTGCATTCATTGGTTGATTCTTGTTATGCACCCTAACTGGGAATCAAACCCACAACCCTAGTTTAGTGGGAAAATGCTCTAACAAATTGATCTATCCAGGCAGGGTTCAGAAGTGGAATTTTAAACCAGTTAATGAGGAATGTTGTGATCAGCACTAGTTAGGTAATCTGTCAGAGAGACCCCAGGCATGCCATAAAGTAATGTTGGAATAAACAATCTACTTTAAAAGTTTGGTACAACTCCCTTATATCTGATCCCATCTGCCTACAAAATCTCTTTCCTTGTCCAATTCTTCACAGCTCCTTTCTATCTGCTATATTAGTTGCTGCCTGATTCATGAATCATTGATTAAGGCCAATAAGATCTTTTAAATTTGGTCAGTTGAATTTTAATTTTATTAAAAATTTTTTAAATTTATTGCCCTGGCTGATGTGGCTCAGTGGATTGAGCACTGGCCTGTGTGAACCAAGGGGTCATCAGTTCAGTTCCCAGTCGGGGCACATGCCTGGGTTGTAGGCCGGGTCCCCAGCTGGGGATGCACAAGAGGCAACCACACATTGGTGTTTCTCTCCCTTTCTTTCTCCCTCCCTTCCGCTCTCTCTAAAACTAACCAAATAAACAAAGTCTTTAAAAACTAAATAAATAAATAAAATCTTAAATTTATTTATTTATTTATTAATTTTAGAGAAAGAGGAACAGAGATGAAGGGACAGAGAAACAGAGAAAGAGAGAGACATCTATTTGTTGTTCCATTATTTATGTATTCAATGGTTGATTCTTGTATGTGCCATGACTGGTGATCAAACCTGCAACCTTGGTGTACAGTAGTACCTCTCTATATCCCGGTTCACTTATTGCGGCCTCACTGTATCACGGGATTTTTATAAATATTATATTTAATTATTGTGGGTTTTTTGCTATATCGCAGGATTTTGTGGTACTGTATACATATTAATATGCGTAGTATTTATGTTTTTAATGATTTTTGTCTAAAATTTTTCAAAAAATACATTAAAAATATAGCAAATGATTCTAACATTAAAAGAATATTAAATTGAAATAAAATATTGCACACTGTTCATAGTATGTATTTTTTTGTGGATGAACACATATAGTACGCTGAAAACGAGATGTACGCTCGAGCTCATTTGCCTACGTGAGATTGTACACGGCACATGATTGGCTGATTGATGGAAGGCGACCAACCAGAGCATTGTCTTGTGTATCCTGGGTGCTGATCGGCTCAGTAACCGTAGCATCAGTCTGTGTGCTATCCTGCACTGTGTGCATACGTGCAGCATCTCGCCTTGTCCGCTTTACTCCTACCTCTGATCGCTGTGTATAGTTTTGCTCTGCGGTGTTGTGTATTGTGAAATTTTCCTTAAAGACTGAATTTATTGCAAGCCCAACGATGCCACCCAAACATTCTGCATCTTCTAAGGATTCTGGCAGTGAACCCAAGCACCAGAGGAAGATGCTTACCATAAAAGAGAAGGTGGAACTTCTCAACATGTTGAAGGAGGGGAGAAGCTATGCATCTGTTGGCTCCCATTATGGGATCAATGAATCTACAGTTCGCTATATAAAGGACAAGAATATCAGGTCTACGGCATCAGTTACTTTCAAACAAAACAGCAAAGAGGGTGGTTACTTCCCACAATAAGATCATTGTGAAGATGGAGTCTGCATTAGCTGTGTGGATAAATGATTGCAGAAAAAAGAATATCTCACTGGATACAAACACCATCCGGACGAAGGCCAAGCTACTGTATGATCGTTTAGCAGCAAAAACGGATGATCATGACGGTAATGAGAATGAAGAGGATGACAACAATGATGCTGAAGCAGGACCTTCAAGTGCTTCTTCAACCAGACCAACCCCATTCAGTGCCAGCAAGGGCTGGTTTGACAGACTTCAGAAACGCTTTGGATTCAAGAGCGTTTCTCTGCATGGAGAGGCTGCCTCCGCGGATAAAGCCGGAGCCGAGTACATGAACAACACAGTCAAAGACATCATCGAGGAAGGAGGATATAAGCCTGAACAAGTCTTCAACATGGATGAAACGGGCTTATTCTGGAAACAGATGCCAGCTCACACTTTCATTATGAAGGGAGAAGCAAAAGCCATGGGTTTCAAGGCCCAAAAAGATAGGGTAACTTAAATCATGCGTGGGAATGCTGCGGCCTTTATGATAAAGCCAGGGCTTATTTATAAGTCCAAGAACCCAAGGGCCCTAAAAAACAAAAATAAGAATGTGCTGCCTGTGTACCGGATGCAACACCCTAAGGCTTGGATCACGGAACTCCTCACGACTGATTGGTTTTATCAATGTTTTATCCCGGGGGTTAAGGTTTATCTGGCAGAGAAAGGTTTTGATTTCAAAGTGCTTCTGATAATCGGCAATGCTGGAGGCCATGCTGTTGACCTGAAGTATGATGGCATCCAGATGGACTTCTTCCCACCGAACACCACATCGTTCATTCAGCCAATGGATCAAGGTATTATTCGTGCTTTTAAGGTGCTCTACACCCGAAACACCCTGCAAAACCTCGTTGAAGCTATGGACTCAGATGAAGACTTCTCGCTAACGGCGTACTGGCGTGAGTACACAATTGAATCGTGTCTCTGAAATATTCAAAGGGCCATAAAGGAGATGAAGAGTGAGACTTTGAGTGCCAGCTGGAAAAAATTGTGGCCAGAAGTGGTCCATGATTACAAGGGATTCTCTCCTGATGAAATCCATCACTCTGTGGTGGATGAGGCCGCGAAGCTGGCAAAAATCCTGGGAGGAGAGGGCTTCAGTGATGTGACTACTGAAGACGTAAATACCCTGATTGATGTGCACTCAACCATTGACAGATGAAGACCTGGAGGAGCTGACTAAGTCAGCAAGTGAAGAAGAGGATGAGGAACAAGATGAACAACTGGTTGAAGAAGAGGAGGAGGTTGGCCTAACACTTGATCGTCTTGCAACCATGGTCAGAATGGCCAAAGAACTTCAACGAGTGGCTGAACAATGGGACCCCCATATGGTTTGTTCATTGCAGTTTGCAAATTCAATTGACAGTGCCATGTCAGTTTACAAAAACATTCTCAATCAGAAGAAGAAGCAGCACCAGCAACTCCTCCTAACTACATTCATCACTCAAGTGAAGAGGTCGGTTATGCCTACACCTTTAGTGGAAGTAGAAGTTACGGATGAGGCCGAAGATACTACCGCACCACCTGAAGAAGCGCCTGATGAAATGGTGCCTTTAAAAGAGCTGTAATGCTTTTCTTTGCTGTGCAATATATTCCTCTCATCTTCATCACCTTCATTGTCATCAGGACTGCACATCTAATTCATCTTCATCATTCATGTTGTAGTATACTTCACTGGTGAGTACCCATATAAAATTTTACAATACTGTATATGTATGTTGGTAAAGTTATGTAGGTTTAAGAGTGTTGAATATGTTTAAGAACATAAGTAGTGTTTATAAAAGTGTGGAAAAGGTTAATAAGGGAGTTGGAAAGGTTAATAAGGGACTGGGAACAGTTTAAGTGTGTGGGAAGGTTTTATAAAGCCTGAAAATATATATAAATACTAAAATAAATGTAAGATTCCTACTTCACGGATTTTCACCTATCATGTGTGTGTGTGTGTGTGTGTGTGTGTGTGTGTGTGTCTAAAATGTAATACCCGCAATAAATGAGGGAATACTGTATCAGGAAGATACTCTAATCAACTGAGCTACCCAGCTAGGACCTTAATTTTGTGTTTTGTTTTGTTTTAAATATTTTATTTATTTTACTTTTTAGAAAGCAGGAGGGGAGAGAGAAAGAGAGGGAGAAGAATATTGATGTATGAGAGATACATTGGTTGTCTCGCCCCCAACCGGGGACCCAGCCAAAACCCAGGCATGAGCCCATACTGAGAATTGGACTGGCCAGCCTCCAGTTCACAGGCCAGTGCTCAACCCACCAAGCCACACCAGCTATGGCTTAATTTTGTTTTCAAGACTAGGAAACAAGCTAGGTCAAAAGATTTTATTTCACAAGTTAAGGGAAAAATTGGTAGGATTCAAGATATGCTACCCTAAAATATGATACCTTGGCACAGTTGAATATTTTAAGCTGAAGGAGTTTGAGAAAACAGCTGAAACAGGAAAGTTTCCCTGATCTTCCTCTGACCTTCTCGCCTGAGGAAGGCCCTAAAATCCTCACATGAGAGAGGCTCTCTCTCTGTACCTGAAGGGTGGAAACATCCTTATCTTTACAACAGAGGGAAATTGAAAACAAGAGGGAAATTGAGAAAAAAAGGGAGGAACAGGACTTGCTCCATTTCCCAGCTTTTTATCCTTAGTACAAACTCTTTGTTCTATCGTATCTTTCGATGACTTTTCATTCATCACAACCTAGCATAAAATACTCAGGTTAACCATTTCTTTCAGGTCTTCATTTCCTTATGAAGACTCCTGTGTCATGTAAAACTTACAGTAAACAAATTTATATATTTTCTCCTGCTAATCTGTCTTTGTCAGTTTAATTTTTAGACCCAGCCAGGAACTTTAACAAGGTCAAGAAAATGTTTTTCTTACCTACACAGGGTTCATATGTCCTCTGTCTCCATTTCCCCATCGATGGAATTGTTATGAGGACCAAAACTGAAGTTTGAGGATGGGGCCCCAGACCAAAAATGCAAGGTACCAATAACACACTGATTCTGCCAAGGAAATGGGCTTGGTTTTAGCTGTAGCTTGTCAATTGGCCTGGTGAACAATCATACATTTTATTTGCGTCCTGGCTGGTGTGGCTCAGTGAATTGAGCACCGGCCTGCAAGCCAAAGGGTCGTTGGTTCAATTCCCAGTCAGGGCACATACCTGGGTTGCATGTCAGGTCCCCAGTTGGGGGTGTGCAAGAGGCAACCACACATTTATGTTTCTCCCCCTCTCTTTCTCCCTCCCTTCCCCTCTCTTTAAAAATAAATAAAACCTTTAAAAAAATTATTTGCATTTCTAGGTAGAACATGTGGGCCCAAAGTGGGATAATAGTGAGTACCACTAATGGGTGACTGATTTAGGGGTGACAGAGTTGTCAGTCTACAGGTGACATGATCATAACTTGTCCTTTTCATTCTTTTCTTTCTGTAACTAATAACTGGTTTTTTTTTTTTTACAGGTTACTGTTTTACTTACTGTCTATTTAGACATATGTTGTGAATCTTCCCTATGTCTCACTTGCTACTTGTTTACCCAATAGCTACAATTCTGTGAGTTTCACCTCTGTCTCATAAGCTACAAGTTTATTGTCTATGCTTAACACTTCTTAAGAGTTTCATCCATCCAAATTCTCTTTTCCTTCTGTTGCAGAGTTGAATATGTCCAAAAAACACTGCAAATGTACATTATACCCTTTACCAGGAATGCTGATCTACCTAAAATGAAAAAACCAAATTACAGTTGAAGGATGAGGGTATGGGAAGTCCATGACTATGTGTTACGGGAGAAAGGAAAAAGCTAAATTTGTGTTTAAAAAATCAATAAAGCCATGGCTGGTGTGACTCAGTGGACTGAGCACTGGCCTGCGAACCAAAGGGTCGCCAGTTTGATTCCCAGTCAGGGCACATGCCTGGGTTACGGGCCAGATCCCCAGTTGGGGATGCATGAGAGGCAGCCACACATCAATGTTTCTCTCCCTCTCTCACTCCCTTCCTCTCCCTCTAAAAGTAAATAAAATCTTTTTTAAAAAGTTAATAATAAGCACTCCCCCCAATCAAGAAGTATCATTATAAACTTGCTATTTTGAAACGCAGAGACAAACGTGCACACACACAAATGCAGAGACAAATATTGCTTCTGGGAAAAAGAAAATGGGGAAGGCAGCAGAAGATAGCAGCAGTCCTGCCCAAGCAGAACTGCACAATTTAGATACCTCATTTATATAAGACAGACCTAACTGGGAACTTGGGCAGGAATTTTACTGTAAAAGGCATCCTCCCCTCTTTCTTGGTGGAACACAATTTAGGTTGCTATCTGAATCTGTATCTTGCAGGCAGCAGCTCTTTTTAATCAAATGAATGTTTTTTATTCTTTATTACAGCCTAAAATTAATTTTGGTTTACAAAAGAGGGCAGCTGGGAAACTATCCCAATTCATTTAAGGATCTGAATTCTCTCAAATGTTGGGGCTCTGTTTCAGACACCAAGACTGTTGCTATTTCAAAGGAATAGTTTATTTAATTAAATGAAAGGAAAGGAGAAACCAATTTTATCAAACTTCATTTGTTCATAAAGGTTACAATTTCATTCATTAGATTTTAAAGTAAATTAACAGCACAATCGCAAAAAATAAAATACATGTTTAATACCAATTTCTTTTTTTAAAATGATTTTATTTATCTTTAGAGAGAGGGAAAAAGGAAGGAGAGAGAGGGAGAGAAACACGGATGTTAGAAGTCTTGATCAGTTACCTCTCATTAAGTCCCCTGATCGGGAACCTAAGCAGGTGATGGGCGACTCAAATGTTGGAAAATTTTAGTTTCAGGTAACAGCTAATGAGCTTAGTAATCAATGTCTGTAAAAAGCCATTGTTTCAGGAACTGGAGGTGTGACCTACCTTGATTCCAGGAAACCAGAACCTTTGTGCCTCAGGAGGAATGCAAGCAATGAAGACCTATCTGAGCCACTGTGCTCCAGGGTGAGACGACCACCGCCCAGGATGCAAAGACCAACACCCAGGACACAGATGAAAGAACACTGCAGCTTTTATCCAATTAACTTTTTTCTCTGAATTCCAAACCCCTTACCTACAATTTTCTTCTCTTCATAAAAAGAGTCCATTTGTAATAGAATTGAAGACCGTCTGTTAGGGTACAAACCCACCATCTCAGATCGTCGACCATCTGAATACAGTGCCCATAAAGATTCAATCCCTGTCTCTGCTTATTGGGTCTGGTGGATGACAGGCAGCATGAACACCAGCTTTTCTGGTTTCATGGGGACCTAAGCAAGGACTTACTGATAAACTGACAAACTTTCACTTTGTGGGAAGATGCCCAACCAACTGAACCACACTCACCAGGGCAATATCAATTTCTTGAACTCTGCATAACCTACTCTTTTTGGGGGAGGATGCTAATGATATGATTTTAATTTTTTAACTTTTTAGAGATATAATTGACAAAACATTGTGTAAACTTAATGTATACAACATGTGGATTTGATACATTTATATATTGCAATATGATTACTTCCATCGTGTTAGCTAATACCTCTGTCACATCATGTAATATATTTTTTTGTTATGAGGACAATTAAGATCTATTAGTTGTAACACCATGGATGGATGTAGAGGGTATGGGGATTCAGAACAAGACACCCAAAATGTGCCTCAGTGGTATACTGATTACTTTGATCTAAAGGCAATTTTAGCTTCAGGCTCAAATGAAACTTCTACACCTTCCTTTAACTACTGGGAGATCTGGAATCAGAGGCCTTTCCCACACTAAGAAATTACCAGAGATAATCTCTTTTGACCTATTTATAGGGCAGGACAAACATCTATTCACTAAAGTTCTGCTCTAATCCACAGTGACCCTTTGAAGCCCCCAAGATGCTTTACCTCATCCCTAGTTCAAAATGTCTTATATACCTTTTTTTTTTTTTTTTTTTGGTTTTTCAATTACAGTTGTCCCCCTTTCCCCCAATTTCTCTAATGTCTTATATACCTTGATCTCCCTTTCTATTTCTGAACTCCATGTGGATCTCTGACTCTCTTAATCTATGCAAGGTTCCTATACATATGTATGTATGTATGTATTAAATTTGGTTATTTTTCTCTTGCTAACCCATCTGATGTTTATTTGATTTATTAGGCCAGTCAGAAGAACCTTGAGGGATGAGAAAAGTTTGTCCCTTCTTCACAAGGGTATACTAAATGAAATAAGTCAAACAGAGAAAAAGATAAATACCCTATAATTTATATGTGGGATCTAAAGAACAAAATAAATGAGCAAACAAAACAGAAACAAACTCATAGATACAGAGAACAAATTGAGGGTTGCCACTTGGGAGGGGATCTAGGAGCTGGGTGAAAAAGGTGAAGGGATTAAGAAGTACAGATTGGTCCTGGCTGGTGTGGCTCAGTGGATTGAGCGCTGAGCGCCGGCCTGCGAACTGAAGTGCCACAGGTTTAATTCCCAGTCAGGGCACATGCCTGGGTTGTGGGCCAGGTCCCCAGTTGGGGGCATGTGAGAGGCAACCAATAGATATATCTCTCGTACATTGATGTTTCTCTCACTCTCTTTCTCTCTCCCTTCCCCTCTAAATAAATAAAGTAAATAAAATCTTTAAAAAAAAAAGGAAGTACAAAGCAGTAGTTATAATAGTCACAGGAATGTAAAGTACAGAATAGGAAAAGTACAGAATAGGAAATATGCTCAATAATACTGTAATAACTGCCCTGGCTGGTGTTGAGCATTGGCCTGTGACAGGTCAAGCATTCGATTCCCAGCCAGAGCACATACCTGGCTTGTGGACCAGGTCCCCAGGTGGGTTTGTGTGAGGCAAAGCAACCGATCCATGTTTCCCTCACACATGTTTCTCTCCATCTCTTTCTCCCTCCCTTCTCCTCTCTCTAAATAATAAATAAGATCTTAAAAAATGTGGTAATAACTATGTACCGTACCAGGTGGGTACTAGAGTCATCGGGGAGATCACTTTGTAAATTATACAATTGTCTAACCACTATACTGTACACCTAAAACTAATATAAAATAATATTGAATGTCAACTGTAACTGAAAAAAAAAGAAAAGATCTGGTCTGTTAGCAACTTTGAAGTTAATGTACAGTATTGTTGGCTATAAGCCCTATTTTATGCATTGGATCTTCAGACTGTATCTACTAGTTGCACATGACTGACTCCTAGTGTCTCAATGCCTTGTGACTTGCTCCTTTGTGTTGTTCTCTACTCCCCTCAGCAGAAGACAAAGTGGGACAGGTACAAGAGGCAAGAAAAACTTTAGGGCAACTGGCCCAGTAAACTTAAATGTGTTCTACATGCTGAGGTACACTACCATTATTCTCCCTTTTGCCCTAGAACATCTGGGCTCACCTTGCAAATCAGGGAGATTTTAGGCAACCAGGAAGAGATACAACTAGGAGACAGGCTCTTTAGATTTTCCAAAAGATTTGTAGAAGGTGTAGTTTTAGTGAAAAAATAGAATTGAAACCCTATCATTTCTAATTCAATCTCAATATCCAACCACCTAATTTTTCGGTTTTTTTTTCCATTTTCTTATTGTTATTCTGTTACAGTTGTCCCATTTTCCCCCATTGCCCACCCCTGCCCTGCCCACCTCCCTGCCTCTCCCACAGTCAATCCCCACTCTGTTGTTCACGTTCATGGGTCATTTATACTAGTTCCTCCAACCACCTTATTCTTCCAGTTAATTGTTCCTTTAATTTTAAGTGGGCTGGCAGATAGATTTATTCGTTAGGCTAAAAGGAGATAGGAATTGAATTTCTAGGCCAATTCCACCTAGAAGTCTCCTCTAATGGGGTTAAAGCTGTCTTCAGACCTACTTGAAACAACTTGGAAGCCCTGAATGGCACCATTCTGTCCAGATCTGAATATTTTTGGAGAGCTTCAAGCTGGGACTAGTCCTCCATGGACCCACCACATGAGTTTACCCAACCTTGAACCCCAGTATTCCCAGATGGCTATGGAAAAAAATTCCTAGGAAGACACGGATAAACCAAATAACCTCCTTCTTGGCAACAAGGGAAATCCAGATTATCTGTATTAATCTTCAGCTCTTGAAGGAGGAACATAAGTAAACCTTCTCAAACCAGAAGAGGAAGGACCATAGGCCCCTACAGTGTGAAATCTGTCAACTATGCACAGACCCTGGAGTCCTCAGACTCATTTTGGGGGACTAGAACTGGACTATGATTCTGCACTGGTTTTCTATCAGCTTTATTCCCATTAAAAACAAAAACAAACAAAAAACCCAAAAAGGTCAGCGTTTGGAAACAAGAACAAAATACGAGGAAGTCTTAAAACTTCAGTTGAGGCTAGACGTCTTAACTTTTCATCAACATTTGTGAGATTGACTTTCTAGCCAAATTTACCCTTTACTAATGTTAAACAGTGAAATGGCTTAATCTGCCTGAGGGCAGAAGGAGGGGTAAAGGCTTTAAATTCCAGAGAGTGTACTTTTAAAATTCTAATCTACCCTAGAGAATGTAAATTGAGGACCTCAGGAATCGTATCTGCTGACCCCGCCCTTTATCTCCAGGTGCCTTCTCTAGATCAGAAATCTTTTCATTCCTCTGTGTCTGTCTGACTTCAGATCAGGCGGCAAATCAGTTTTGATCTCAAGGAGCGTACATTCTGGTTGGGACAAACGACGAGAAATCATCCATACAAAGGGTAGGGGTCTGATAGTGAAAGGATTCCACAGAGAGGTACAGCCTGGTAAGGGAGACAGGAGGCCTGCTGTTTTGAAACCTTCTTCCAGACGCTAGGTTAATGAATCACTTGAGTCCCTTCCACTGGTCTCTGATCCCGTCTGGCGGGGCGATCCGCCCCTCCCCTCCCCGGAGCCTTGGTCCCTCCGCCTCTGCGGTGCCACCTGCCACCCCACCCCTGGGTGCCCTTTGCGCTCCCGGTCCGCCGTCGTCTGGTGCTGTTCCAGCAGGACGTTTTCTCCAGGCTTTTAGGGAAACCCGCCATGAATAAGGGCAGGTGAAGCCCCACGGGCAGGGTGGGGCAAGCAGCTCAGGGCCGGTATCTGGGAGCCTGGGGAGTCGCTGCTGACCCAAGAGCCTTCCCCCTGCGCAACCCCCCCGCCCCCTCCCTACAGTTGCATTCCTTTTCTGGGAGTCCACCCTAGTTCTTGAAGTTCCACAGTGAAGACTCAGTATTCCCAGAGGTGTAATCTGGCCTCTATTATGAATTACTTAATAGCTTAGTGGAAAACATTTAATGACGTCTTTGGAATACGACAGCCCGCTAGAGTGCAGCTTGCTGGCCAGGATTCTGATGGGAAAAGGGCAGTATGCCTAAGAGATTTCCCAGCTTGCGGCTAGCTGGGGCCATAAAGGGCCTGTTAACTAGCCAATTCGGTTTATTAGAACAGGGTAGCAAATATTGTCAGCATTCCCAGGTTGGCATAACGATGAGATTTCAGGGAAGACTTGTTTCTTCATCTATTTATGAAACCAGAAAAGCCAGCCTTCCTGCTGTTACCTACCAGACCCAATAAGCAGATATAGGAATTGAATCTTTATGGGCACTTTATTCAGATGGTCGAGGATCAGAGGAAACAGTGAGTTTGTACCCTAATAGGCCATCTTAAATTCCATTATAAACTGTCCTTTTTTTAAAAGGAGAAGAAAAGTGTAGGTAAGGGTTTTGGAATTCAGAGGAAAAGTTGATCAGATAAAAGCTGCAGCATTCTTTCATCTGTGTCCTGGGCGGTGGTCCTTGTGCCCTGGGCTGTGGTCTTTGTGGTTGGTCTCCCCTGGAGTATAATGACTCAGATAGCATCTTGATTGCTTGCAGTCCTCCTGAGGCATAAAGGTGGAACTGCTTATGGTCTCCTGGAGTTAAGGTGGGTCATACCTCCAGTTCCTGAAACAATAGCTTTTTACATATATTGATTCCTAAGCTCATTAGCTGTTACTTGAAACTAACCTTTTCCCTTCATTTGAGTCCCCCATCATCTGTAGAGTTCCACAGAACCCATACCAGGTCATGCTGTTGTGGCACTAAGTGGCTCTAGGAATTCAGTCCAGAGATCAAAGCAATGTCTTGTGTCTTTATGCCTGTTGTTTTTGTCACTTACTGCTCTGGCTTAGCTTTAGAGAAGAACCTCCATTTCAGCCTGTGGATGAAAAAAGGGGCTCTATGGAAAGCAATGTCATGGGGTGACCATAAATTCCTAACTGGGCAGATCACAGTGGGTAGTCATGCACCTACATATAACTTTTATAGTGAGAAGTTTTAGGCCAGCTCTGCCCTTTACTCTTGTGCAAGTAAGTGAACACAACTCTGAAATACCAAAAATAACCCCCCTCAAAAGGGGTATTAACCCTCAAGAGAGCACATAATCTTGTTAAGAATTCTATAATACATTCCCCACCTTACTTTCCCCCACCTTCATGTAATCTTCCTTATGTTCCCACCTTAATTTCAAATGCATAAAAGAAACTACAGAAGTGTTATACTCCGGAGCATTTGAGGTCTTGCTCCCTAGCATATGTTTAGGTTGGCTCAAATAAATTTTTTTAACCATTTAAAATTAATTTATTACAAAATGTTCAATTACAGATTATTTTCAGTATTATTTTGTATTGGTTCCAGGTGTACAGCATAGTGATTAGACGATCATATACTTTGCAAAGTGTTCCCCCTAATAATTCCAGTACCCAACTGGCACTCTACATAGTGACATTATTATTTATCATATTCCCTATGCTGTGCTTTACAACAAAGAAACTTTAAAAAAATTCTCTTGGTTTGGACATTTCTTACATCAAGAGCATCGTTCACTTGTTGGAGCGGGTATCTGACTTGAGAAGGGCAGGTGGTGTCCACACGGTGCAATTCACTCTAATAGTTCTTTATTTACTTTGTCTTCTTTCAGCTGCCTCTTATGCTCCTCAGAAATACTGACACAGGACCTCAGCCTTGGTGCCAACACCCCAAACCCTTCTATCAGAAAAACAGGGCAGTATAAAGCTTAACCTGCCCAGAGTATGGTGTCCATTATCACAGTTGTTTTTGTCTCTCCAGATCTCTGTCTTACCTCTGTCCTTATTCTCATTTTATAAGCTAGCTATATAATTTTAATGTCTTTCTGATTTCAGTTAGCTTTTATTTCATTTTATTTATTGGCCCCAAGTAAAAGCACTCAGCCTCTTGGAATGCAAGTGCTGTAGAATTCTAATGTCAAAAATTAAGATGAAATATTAAGAATTTGAAACAAAAGATTAAAAAGGGAGGTGAAAGTATAACTTGGGGGTATATTGCATTGCATAATAATTGAGTGCATTAACTCATGAGTACTCTAAGCTCCAGAAACCTGGCTGTAGATCAGAGCAGTGCCATGTGCCTCTGCACAATTTATTCCATTGACATTCTGCCTTAGCCTGTTTTTCGGAAAGATCAGGGACCAAGCTTCGTTTTTCCCCTGATCTACTCTCTGCCCACCTACTTACCCCCAAAAAACTTATGCACACAACTCAAGAATAAAAAGACACAAAATAACCCAATTAAAAAATTATGTAGTGTGGTGATTGTAGGGGGATGGGAGGTATAAGGGAACTAAGTGGTAAAAAAATTTTTTAAATTACATATATATACATGTATTTGTATGAACATATTTTTTGCTCTGTCAGCTGGAAGGGCCTAAAAACTGACATCTCAGTAGCAATGAGCATGCATCATGCCTCATGGATCCCGTTGAATGCAGTTGCATAGATTTTGACTGCTTTTTGCCTGTTAGTCATATATTCCCCATGCCTCTGTGTGTGTGCATGCATGTGTGTGTACAAGTCTGATTTTTCAGAACACAAGGTTTTTCAGAAGTCATATGAGGTAGGCTGAATAACAGCCCTCCAAAGATGTTCACATACTCATTCCTGGAACCTATGAATGTTATCTCACATGGCAAATGAGACTTTGCAGGTTTGTGGATGACAAATGAGTTCTAGGGGAAGTAACCTCACAGGCTGATCTGATCATGAATTCCTAACTGGAAGGTCAGGATGGGTAGTCATGCCCCAGGCATATAAATTCTTTAGTAAGAGGTTTATCTTTGCCTTAAGCAAGCCCTGCTCATTGTTTCTGTGCATCTAGGTTAACACACTTTCGAAATGCTTCTTTTTCAAAGTAACCACCCTCAGGAATGCATTATTTTAACTATTCTGTAATCCAGTCCCTGCCTTGCTTTCTGCCATCTTTATGTAACTTCCTTACACCCCCTCTTTAGTTCCAGATTCATAAAAGAAGCTGCAAACTACCATTCTCAGTAGCATTTTCCTTAGTCCATTGAGATCTTGCTTCCAGGTGTATCCTCGTTATAAAAATTGCCTAGAGGTTTGAATGTTTTACAGCAACAGATTTAAGAACCCTGAGATCAGGAGATTATCCTGGATTATCCAGGTGGGACCAAGTTAATCACAAAGCTCCTTATAAGAGGAAGGCTGGAGGGTCAGAGAAGAGACTATGTGACAATAGAAGCTGAGAGACAAAAGGCAAAGTGATGGGGAGCCATCAACTGAGGAATGAAGACAACTTTTAGACACTGGAAAAGGTAAGAAAACAGATTCTCCTCTAGAGACTCCACAGGGAACACTGCCTGTCTGACACCTTGATTTTAGGCCAGTGAGAACCATTTAAACGTCTAATCTCCAGAGCTGCAAGGTAATTTGTTACAGAACCTAATATTTCTTATATCCCGTTATGTCAGAAACATTTTGGAGAAAATATTGATCTGAGATCTTATTGGGAAATCATATTAATGGTACAGAAACATGAGTTTGGTTTACATGGGTTAAAGGACCATTTAACAACATGTATAGGGGTTTGTAATGATACCATGCAAGCAAAACCTCCTTTCAAGGAGGTAATTTAGGTTTTCTCTAACACTCAAGGTCATGTACCACTCTAGGCTGGTCTTTTTTATATTTTAAAGAGAGGGGAAGGCTGGGAGAAAAAGAGGGAGAGCAACATTTTTGCCAGTGAGAAACATTGATCGGTTGCCTCTCATATGTATGCCAGCTGGAGACTGAACCTGCAACCAAGGCATGTGCCCTGACTGGGAATCGAACCAGCAACATTTCACCTTGCAGATAACTCCCAACCAACTGAGCCACATTGGTCATGACTAGGCTGGCCATTTAGTAAGCCATAATGCTATGGACCACAGGAGACTAATATAAGAGAATAGATAGGAACTCCTATAGTGGTTACCTTTCCTGAAGACAGGATCACCCATCCAATATATGTGGTTTGCTAGTCTTTGGTACCCTACTTACTATATATGATTCAGAATCCCATGAGATATATTATTATAGCTTCATCTTTTATTCAGCCAAAAGTTCACTAATGAGTGAAGTCATGTACTATAAAGATTTTGCTAGGATGTGGATAAATTTGAGGTTGGAAAAAATGCCAATATGAAACTTATGACTTTGGGAACAATTGGTTAAAATATACAGTTTGTAGTAAAATGCTAAGCTCTGTATCACTAGGTATAAAATACCTTGGGGTGCATATAAACCTCAGGAGAACAAGCAATCAATGAAAAGAAGTGGCCTTAGTTGCTACTTGGGCATGTATATTTTACTCTTATATGTAAGTCACAAGTGTTCAGAAAGAATGAGTACATTTGTTTTCAAGATTATTTTAGTTTTTGTCTTTTTTTCCCCTTTAAATTTAAAAATTTTTTAAATATTTTTAATTGATTTTAGAGAGAGATAGAGGAATGGAGATATATACAGAGAGAGAGAGAGAGCAAGAAACCTGATTTGTTGTTCCACTTATTTATGCATTCATTGGTTTCTTCATGTATATGTCCTGACTAGAGATCTACTGCAACCTTGGTGAATAGGGACAACACTCTAACCAACTGAGCTACCTGGCCATGGCCTGCCATATTTTTGAAATAGCAAAAAAATTTAGAGCTCCTAAATGTGAAGAGGTCAAAGAAGTTAATCCTAAGAATAAAGGTCATGAGCAACATCTTTTCTATTGTCTTCTGACTGCTTAAACAAGAATACTTTTAAGAATTTGTTACCTAAGATTGCAAGACTTAACAAAACATTGTTATCCAAGGCAATAAACATGACCTTATCAACTGCAAATTTATACTCTTGGAAGAAAGGAGGAGTGTTTTTGCTATTTTTGCTCTAGGCCCAAATATTAAGGATAGTCTTATACATAAGATGGACAATTTAGAGATTTAAGCATTAATATTTTGTCAGCCTTGCCTTTGGAGACCAAAAATATTAAAAATCTATTATCTAAAAGAGAAATTGTTTACAAACATTTCTTTAAAACTTAATTTGCCATTGAAGAACCTGTTTCTTGTTTTCTTTCTTTTTTTATATTACTTTTAAATTTATTTTTGGAGAAGAACTTGTTTCTTAACCACAAGTTACAAAATATTAAATATAAAGTTTTATAATGTAATATTTTATCTTTCACCTAATTTTAATTTACAGTCATTCTACTCTGCTAAATTTTAAAAAATTTATTGATTTTAGAGAGAGAAAGAAAGGGAGAGAAGGAGAGAAAAAAAAATCAGTTTTTTTTCCCACTATTTATGCATTCATTGGTTGCTTCTTGTATGTACCCTGACTGGAGATCAAACCTGCAACCTTGGCATATTGGGGTAATGCTCTAACCACCCGAGTTACCCAGCCAGGGCTTGAATATTTTTTTTATTTTATAACTTTATTTACCTTATCTAGAGTATATAATATTGTATTTCTATATGCTTATACTTATTTTTATTCCTGGATTAGTATCTATATATGTCTAATACTTTGAGGTATGCTATTCTGATTATGAAAATATTCTGAGCATATAAATTTATAGATAAAAGGTAACAATTTTTATAAGATTAAATAGTCTTAATTTAAAAAATTTATTCTAATTTTGCAAGAGCAACAAGATAATTCCAAGTTGTCTAAATGAGTGGTTCTCAGACTTTGTCCTCAGACTTTGTTCTCAGAAAAGCCTCAGTGGTCCTCAGACAATACCATTTCCATTTCTTTCCACACAAAAAAATTGTAAATATTGCCCTGGCTGGTGTGGCTCAGGGGATTGAGTGCTGGCCTGAGAACTGAAAAGTCAGTGGTTTGATTCCCTGTCAGGGGCAAATGCCTGGGTTGTGGGCCAGGTCTCCCACTGGGGGCATGTGAGAGGCAAACTGTTTCACTCTTGCATAACACTGTTTCTATCCCTCTCTGTCTCCTTCTCTTCCCTTCTCTCTGAAAATAAATATATAAAATCTTTTAAAAAATTACAAGTGGTTTTTCCCCAGTAAGAATATTAATGAACAAATACCACCACTTACTCGCACCATCACTTCCTTAAATATAAAAAAAAGAGCTCCTGAGTCACCCCACGCACGCTGCTTGTGGTGTGTGAGCCCAACACAGCCCCTGCTCTCTAGTACTTGCATCTCTTCACCTCCAAGATGCCTGAGGAGGTGCACCATGGTGAGGAGGGAGTGGAGGCTTTTGTCTTTTATGCAGAGGTTGCCCAACTCATGTCTCTCATCACCAATACCTTCTATTCCAACAAGGAAATTTTCCTTTTCGAGATATCAGCAATGCTTCTGATACCTTGGACAAGATACACTATGAGAGCCTGGCTGACCCTTCCAAGTTGGACGGTGGTAAGGAGCTGAGAGTTGACATCATTCTCTAACCTGCAGAAATGCACACTGACTACGGTAGACACAGGTATTGGCATGACCGAGCTGATCTTGTAAATAACCCAGGAACCAAATCTGGTACAAAAGCATTTATGGAGGTTCTTCAGGCTGGTACAGACATCTCCATTATTGGACAGTTTGGTGCTGGCTTTTATTCTGCCTGCCTGGTGGCAGAGAAAGTGGCTGTGATCACAAAGCACAGTGATGATGAGCAAGCAGTATGCCTGGGAATCTTCTGTTGGGGTCCTTCACTGTGCAAGCTGACCATGGTGAGCCCATTGGCCAGGATACCAAAATGGTCTCCACCTTAAGAAAGACCAGACAGAGGGCTTAGAGGAGAGGAAGGTCAAAGAAGTGGTGGAAAAACACTCACAGTTCATCCCATCACCCTTTTTTTGGAGAAGGAATGAGAGAAAGAAATCAGTGATGATGAAGCAGAGGAAGAGAAAGGGGAGAAAGGAGAGGAAGATAAAGATGAGGAAGAGAAACACAAGATTGAAAACATGGGCTCAGATCAGGAGGATGAGAGTGCTAAGGATAAGAAAGAGAAAACAAAGATTAAGGAGAAATACATTGATCATGAAGAACTGAACAAGACCAAGCCCATTTGGATCAGAAACCCTGATGACATCACCCAGGAGGAATATGGAGAATTCTGTAAGAGTCTTACCAATGACTGGGAAGACTACTTGGCAGTCAAGCACTTCTCTGTAGAAGGTCAGTTGGAATTCAGGACATTGCTATTCATCCCCCATTGGACTCCCTTTGACCTCCTTGGGAGCAAGAAGAAGAACATCAAACTCTTATGTCTGCTGTGTGTTGATCATGGACAGTTGCTATGAGCTGATACCAGAGTATCTCAACTTCATGTGAGATATGGTTGACTATGAGGACCCGTCCCTGAACATCTGAGAAATGCTCCAGGAGAACAAAATCTTGAAGTTTGTTTGTAAAAAACATTGTTAAGAAGTGCCTTGAGCTCTTCTCTGAGCTGGCAGAAGACAAGGAAAACTAAAAAAAAGTTCTACAAGGCATTCTATAAAAACCTAAAGCTTGGAATCCATGAGGACTTGACTAATTGGTAACGCCTTTCTGAGCTTCTGCACCATCATACCTCTCTAGTACAATTTTCTAGATACTCAATAAATATTGGTTTACTGACTAGCAGAGGCATCCAAGTCACTCTGTGCTTCAGTGGTCATTACTATATTGTTTTGTTTGTTTAATTAGGTAACCTTTTAATGATATTCAAAATAATAATTATAGAATGTTAATTACAAAAATTATTAAAATAATAGCCATTGTTAATGTTTTGGTATCAATCTTTCCAAATTTTTTTCTGTGCAAATTTTCAAGAATTATTATTTTTTAAATCTGCTTTTTTTTTGTTTAATATTGTTCATGGATAAGTTTCTATGTTATTAAAAAATTATAAACATTATTTATAGCCAAATAATAATCTAACTTATGGATGTTCTATATTACTGTACAATAAGTGTTTTCAACTTTTCTCTATAATGAATAGTCTTAAAATAATGTGTAAATACTTTGTCCATTCCTATTACTTCAATTACTCAACAAATATTTATCAAGTACCTGTAATTTGCCCTTCCTCTTTTGTAGCTTATATTCTAGTGACTTAAAACAATACTTAGAAGTGGATTGCTGTTTAAAAGACATGAGCAATTTTTAAATTGCTTTTTTTAAATTGTGGCAAAATGCACATAACATAAACTTTATTGTTTTAATCATTTGTGCAGTGGCATTAATGCGTTACCATCACATTGTGTTGCCATCACGATTGATCTCCAGAATTGTTTTAATCTTGCATACAGAAACTCTGTACTCATAAAACAGTAACCCCGCATCTCCCCAACTCCTGACAGTCATCATTTTACTTTTTGTCCCTATGAATTTGACTACTCTAGGTACTTCATATAAGAAGAACGTGAAGCTCCAGCGCCAGCGGCCTAATACCCCAGCACGCCTGACTCAGCTGCCCTGAACGCCTTCTGCAGGGACACACCAAGGCCCCGTAGCCTCCACCTTGAGCCCTGCTGCCTCCCCGGCTTCCGCGCCGCCTTGGCCTTGGAGCCCCGCGCCTGCAGACATGGAGATCCCACCCCGGCCCTCCTACGTGCGCCAGAACTACCACCCGCAGTGTGAGGCCTCCGTCAACGACCACAATAGGCTGCGGCTCTACTTTGCCAACGCGTACCTGTCCGTGGCCTTCTATTCGGTGGTGAGGGCGTGGCCCTGAAGCACTTCAGCCAGTTCTTCCATCAGAGGTCAAGCAAGGAGAAGGAGCACGCACAGCAGCTGATGGAGCTGCAGAACCTGCGCGGGGCCGTACCAGCCTAGAGGACATCGGCCGTCCTTACACCAATGAATGGGAGAGCGGCCCGAGGGCCCTGGAGCGCGCCTGGAGCCTGGCGATGAAAGTGAACCGGAGCCTGGTGCATCTGCACCGCCCGGCCACCGAGAAGAGGGACGTCCACCTGGGCAGCTTCCTGGAGCGTCGCTACCTGCACCAACAGGTGATGTTCATCAAAGAGTTGAGGAACCACGTCACCATCCTGCGCGAGATGGGAGCCCCGGAATCTGGCCTGGCAGAGTTCTTTGACAAGCTCACCCTGGGCACCAGCAAGAAGAACTGAGCCAGGACTGCCTCCCCGATAGCTGCGGGGGGACTTCCCCTGGTCACCGTGCCCAGAGAGCCTGATGCAATAGGGCCCTTGCAAAACGTTCCCTTCAGTTTTTAGGTTTGAGTTTTACCATTTCTTCTAATAAAGTTACTGGTTGCTAAATAAAGTTAAAGAAAAAAAAAGAATGTGAATAGTTTAAAAACTTTTAATATATATTGTAAACCTTTCCTCCCCTTTAGTTATATTAATGTATACCCCAGAGCTGAATATCTGCTCTTTTCCTTATTTCCTCATCTACATCTTTTTTCATTTTGCTGATCGGATACACAAATAATTTTTTAAAACTATTGAAGTTGAATATTTATCATGCTTATAATCACAACAACTCTTCTGGTCTATATATTTCTCATTTTATTGATTAGAAAATCAAAGGCTAGAAAAACAATTTGTCCAGGACCCCAAAGCAGGCAAGTGACAGAGCTAGGATTTTAATATAAGTCCATGACTTCAGAAACAGTTCTATATTAGCCATTTTGCCTTGCTTTGATTTTCTAATTTGGGCTGAGAGTCCAGAACTACTATGTTTTTGTTTGCAGAACACTAATAGAAAATCTAATTCAATGATGTGCTTTTAGGTAAAGAAAAGAAGGCCCAAATAAGTTAGCCTTTTATGACATCTCAGACCATTCATATCCTTATATTAAAAAAAAAAATTTCTAGCCCTGGCCAGGTTGCTCAGTTGGTGAGAGCATCATCTAGATATGCCAAGGTTTCAGGTTTGATCCCTGGTCAGGGCACATACAAGAATCAACCAATGAATACATAAATAAGTGGAACAACAAATTAATGTGCTTTTTTTTTTTTTCTCTCCCTTCTCTCTCTAAAATCAATTAAAAAAGAAGATTGGGTGAATATCTCAAGATTACATGGCCATTGGAGGAGCCTTAATTAACTCAGATCCCTGGACTCCTGATTTGGTGCTTTTTCTGCTATATTAAGTGACTGCACGCTCTCAGTTATTGCCTTCTCTTGATCAAACCCCACTTTTATTAATAATAATGATAATAATTAATATCAGCTAACTTTTATCGAGTTCTTACTATTTGGCAGACATTGTCCCGAGCCTTGCATATGTGTTATCTCATCAAATCCCCTCAGCATCTTAGCAAAGAATGTTTTATTCTCACTTTACAGTTGAGTGACTTGTCTGTGATCACACAATTACTAAGTGGTGGAACCAGAATTTAAACCAGTTAGTCTGTTTTCTGACTTTAAGTCCGGAAAGTTAAATAAAATGAAACCCACACTTATTGTTGAAAACAGGTGAGGATTATAAATTAAAAGTATTAACTAAGATACAAGTAGAAGGAGATAGGAGAAATGGGAATGGAGAAAACTTGCCTCTCTGACAGAGTGAGACCTCTGGAAATAGCACCAATTCATTCCTTCACTAATTTATTGCACACATATTTATTGAATGTCTACTACCTCCCAGACACTTTCCTCGGCAGTAATGTTAGAGGAAAAGATTCAGTGGAGATACTTAGAGGAAACAGCATGATTCCAGTCCCCAGTGACTATATTTTCTGGGAGGAAAATGGGCAAAACACAGTGAAATGCACTGTGATAAGTGCTATAATGGATGCCCACTCAAGGCTCAGTGGGAGAAAGAAAAACATCTCAATCTATTTTAGAGAGCCAAGTAAGTCTTTGCAGTAGAAGAGACCTTTAAACTTGGTCTGTGCTAAGGCTCTGAGATGAAATGAGCTCATAGGAGAACTACAAATATGTCGTTGTTAGTGCATTAACATTGACGATGGTGGAAGGTAAGAAATGAAGCTAGCTAGGAATATGGGTGCCAAACCAAGAAAGTCTTGAAGTGACAAGGCCTGGCTGGTTTAGCTCAGTGGATTGAGCGTCGGCCTGCGAGCTAAGTGTCGCTGGTTCGATC
The DNA here is from genome assembly GCF_987537825.1 of Furipterus horrens. NCBI lineage: Eukaryota > Metazoa > Chordata > Mammalia > Chiroptera > Furipteridae > Furipterus > Furipterus horrens. The sequence goes on from NW_028327174.1 coordinate 23,254,556, forward strand.
TTCCAGTCAGGGCACATCAGAGAAGGAAAACTCTGATTCCAAAAAACCTCCGCTGCCTTGCGGCATACCTCTTCAGGGGAAAGGCTAAGGGAGTAAACCCCGACAGAAAATCCGGAGCCGGAGTCCCTAAGGCGGTTTGATGTTGTAGTCAACACCGGCAACTCCTGCGGCGCACCTGAAGCCAAGCTGTATTGACTCCGTCTTTCCCTTGGACCCTTCAGCTGCGAAGAGAGGGGGGGGTCTGCTGCATGGGCAACAGCAGACCCTCCATATCACCCTGCCCAGGCTCTGTAGCTTCAGCGTCATCGCAAGATGTCGATTCAACACGGGAGGAGACAGATACCATGTCACTCCCGAGTCGGACTGCACAGCCATTCTCGGCGGTGCAGATAGACTCTTAAGAAGCTACACCATCGTCTCTCGAGACGGATGGCTGCCGACGACGACTTGAAGTGACAAACTAAGGAGTTTAGATTTATCCTGTATATGATGGGAAATGGTTATTAGATACAACATTTTTCCTTTGGGAGAAACAAGTCTTTGTGATTGATGGTATAAAATAATGTAAAATAACAAAATTCCTGTTTTCAAAAAGCTTGAAAGTGATTTTGGCAACAGACAAGCTTATTGGAAATAGCACCATTCGTTCACTTATCTTTTTTTTTACAAAGATTTTATTTTTAGAGAGGGGAATGGAAGGAGAAAGGGGAACAGAAACATCAATGTTTGAATGCCTCTCGTGCACCCCCACCTGGGCATGTGCGCCGACTAGGACTTGAACCAGTGACCCTTTGGTTCACAAGCCAGTGTTCAATGGCCACTTTTTTTTTTTTTTTGGTAAAGATTTTACTTATTTTTAGAGAGAGGGGAAAGGAGGAAGAGAGGGAGAAAAACACCAATCAGTTGTCTCTAGCATGCCCACAACCCAGGCATGTGCCCTGGCTGGGAATCAAACCAGCAACATTTCAGTTCACAGGCTGGTTGGTGCTCAACCCACTGAGTCACACCAGTGAGGGTATTTGTTCACTTATTTATTGTACATATATTTATTGAATGCCAGAAAGTTTCCTTGGCAGCAGAGTCAGAGGGAAAAATCCAGTATTTGAAAATCTCCCATTACTTTGTCAAAACAAAACACAACAAAACCAAAAATTGATATATGCTGCCCTACTTAAACTTCTCAATGACCTCCATGTCTTTTCACATGTAGTTCCTTCAGCCCCAAATACTTGACTGTCTTGCTGAAAAATGTCCACTTAAACTTTGAAGCTATCCCCTCTGAGAACACCTTGCATGTACTTATCATTTGGCAGGCATTGTGCTGAACTTTAAGCACATCATCTTATTAGATTTCTATGGCAAATTAGAAGGTCAGTTTTTATTCCAGTTGAGAAAACAAAAATTCAGGAATGTTAAGGAACTTGCCCAGTGTCAGATAGCTAATAAGTAATAGAATCAGAATGAATCCAGTCAGTCTGATTTTTGACTTTTAATTAGGAAGGGCAACGTTAGATGGACAAAAATTTCAGCCCTTCAGTGCTGACAGCTGACGGAGCAAGTGGATCAACTTCCTTGGAAGGATTTCTCACTCCCTGGTTTAATTTCCCGCATCACTATGGATACAGTCTAATAAAAATCTACCTATGTATTTGGCTAATTATACTATGAATGACAAGTCTTTGAATTACTTAGTACTATGTTCTTAGCCCCTATCTCAGGACTTTGCACATGATAGATGTTTGTGACATGAATAAATGCATGCCTCCTTTCCACTCTGTCTACTGCTGACAAACCTCAGATTGTTGTAGAGATAGGCCCACGCACTGGTAATTTTTGCTTTGCGTACTTATTCTCTGGAACTGTAGACCTAGGTAATAGACAAAAAAAAAAAAAAAAAATTCTGTCTTTTCACATCCAATTGCCTTTGAGGAGCTGGGAAGAGAGCAATTCACACTTGATTATCTTACATCAGATAAATTAGCAGCGCCTGAATTGCTGGGAAGTCAGGAGCTAGAGCTCTCTTCAGCCTGGCTATCCCGCTTTGTCTCAGCCTAGAGGCCATGCTTCCTCCCTTGCTAGTAGTCTTGGCTCTCAGCCTCTCATTAACTCTGGCCATGGGCCAGACATTGCAATTTCAAGAGCACGACTTTCTCCAACTTCTAGGCTTAGACAAGGTGCCTTCACCCCAGAAATTCCAACCTCTGCCTTCTATCCTGAAGAAAATTTTCCGTGATCAAGAGGCAGCAGCCAGCACTGGGAACTCACAAGACTCTTGCTATGTAAAGGAGCTAGGAGTCCGGGGAAATATACTTCGACTTCTCCGAGATCAAGGTAAGAATGCCGGAATGCTTCCTACAGAAAAATCTGCCATTAGAGGGTGTGGAGAAAGGAAAGAAGAAGTTAACAGTGTCAGAGGGGTTCATAGAAGGCCTTGTGCTGGTATTGGACGCATTTTATCTCATTTAATCCCAGCAACAACCCTGAGAGGTAGGCTCAGACAGTAGATAACCTGTAACATATTCGAAATCAAACAGCTAGTGTGTTAAGAAAGTCAGGATTCAAAATAGGTTGGTTCCCCCCTCCCTGAATTAACAGCTTTGTGCTGCATTTTAGGTAGGAAGGGTGAAGGTGGAATTAGGGTTCAGTCTTCCACTCTTTAGCCCACAATTTACTCATCTTGGTGCCTTTGGTATGGCAAGCAGGGGACAAAAAATTTGAACTCAGTTTGCCCGTTGATCTAGCTTCTCTCCGCCATATCTCCCTTCCACTTCTGTTGGGTGGAAAAGGCTGTTCTTGATTTAAAAATACAGAGCAATGCCATATGCCACTGTTAAACTCTATGTAACGATCTGAGGGAGTTCCATTTAACAATTTGCCAAAATAATCACCTCAAAATAATCCAAATCAACTGTTAAAAGTTTATTCTCTTGCTCAGCTCCTGCCCCTCACTCTCCCACCCAATTCTTATTCACAGTCAGAGATGAGTGTTGTAATCTGCATTTCCATATGGCCTCCCACATGGTCAGAGGCGGCACTGAGAGCCCTAGCTGGTTAGTTTTACAGCAACTGGAGATTGAGATTTGAATATTTATTTATTCAAGAAGGATTTGTTTGATATCTACTTTGTGCCAGGAACAGTGTATGGCTTTGAGAATACAGAGATTAAAGATAAAATCTGCTCTGTGAATTTATAGAAGGGAGGCAGACAAACAAACGAGTTCCATAATACATTGTATTAAGTATAACATTAGAGGCTCAGGGCCTTGTGGGTGTGGGTTCAGGGAAAATTTCTGGAAGGTTAAGAGGTAATAGGAGGGTTTTTCATGGAGAACATAGAAAACAGCCGAGGTTACTTCCTTTCCCAATGGATAAAATCTTTGATTTTTTATGATAATAATTTTATCAAATAATGGTGGGGGGAGAACATAATCTCCCTATTATCCCTCCCTAACCCTTCCTCCTGAGAAAACCACCATTAGCAGTTGTATATTCTTCTAGACTTTGTTTTTTTGCATATATATAACATAAATTTGTAATTAAAAAAATGGGTCATATTATACAGTCCTTTAGCATTACGAATATCTCATACAAACCAAAACAAATAGTCAGCTAATTTTCATTTAATGGTTGCATGGTATCCCATTGTATTAGCTATGCTGTAATTTATGTAACAAATGCCCTGTTGATGGGCATAGACATGTATCAATAGTGCAGCCTTATATCCACTTTTGAGTGTGTGCGCACTTTTTATGTTATTTCCCTGAGATAAATACTTGGAAGGGAATTGTTGGATCAAAAAGCAGGCACATTTATACTATTTAAAAAATTATATTTTATTGATTATGCTGTTACAGTTGTCCTGATCCCCACCCCTCTTCCCCTCCTCCACCCAGCACCCTCACTCCCTCAGGCAATGCCTTCACCATTGTTCATATCCATGGGTCATGTGTGTAAGGTCTTTGGCTACTCCATTTCCTATACTGTCCTTTACATCCCATGTCTATTTTGTAATTTCCTATTTGTACTTCTTCATTCCCCCACAACCCGCTCCCATCTGGCAATCATCAAAACACTCTCCGTATCCATGATTCTGTCTCTGTGCTTTAAAAATAAATAAATAAAAAGAAGAAGAGTGAAAGAAATAAATCCTCCCAAATGGTATGGTTTGAGTGTAACTGATTATTTCCTGCCCTTATTTTGTACATGTGATATACATATAACATTTGACACTTATAGGCAGATATAAAGTGAAATATATTAATATTATTGTGACACTCACATCTTTCTCTTCCTATCTAGGTTTCTTTCTTTACTCCAAGAAACTTCCCCAAGCTCCCTCTTGCCTACAGAAGCTCCTCTACTTCAACATGTCTGCACTTAAAGACAAGGAGCAGTTAACAATGGCCCAGCTGAGCCTGGACTTGGGGCCCAACACTTACTATAACCTGGGACCAGAACTGGAATTGGCTCTGTCCCTGGTTCAGCAGCCTCATGTGTGGGACCAGTCCATCCCTAAGCCAGGAAAAATGTTTGTATTGCAGTCAGTACCATGGCCTCAAGGTGTCCTTCACTTCAACCTCCCGGATGTGGCCAAGGATTGGAATAATAACCCTCAGAAGAACGTAGGCTTGATCTTAGAGATACTGGTCAAAGGACACAGAGACGTTGGGGTGAATTTTCAACTGGAGAATACCTGTGCCAGGCTGAGATGTTCTCTTCATGCTTCTCTGCTGGTGGTGACCCTCAACCCTGAGCAATGCCACCATTCTTCCCGAAAGAAGAGGGCAGCCATCCCTGCCCCTAATGTTTTTTGCAAGAACCTCTGCCATCGTCACCAGCTATTCATCAACTTCAGAGACCTGGGTTGGCACAAGTGGATCATTGCTCCCAGAGGGTTCATGGCAAATTACTGCCATGGAGATTGTCCTTTCTCATTGACCACTTCCCTCAACAGCTCCAATTATGCATTCATGCAAGCACTGATGCATGTAGTTGACCCAGCGATTCCCCAGGCTGTCTGTATTCCCACCAAGCTGTCCCCCATTTCTATGCTTTACCAGGACAATGATGACAATGTCATTCTACGACATTATGAAGACATGGTAGTTGATGAATGTGGGTGTGGGTAGGCAGTCAGAAATAGGAATCGTAGGAGTGTTCTTAGGGTAGAGCTTTTAATAAAGCTACCTATCTGGTTTATGACCTGTTGGATCTGAAGTATCAGTATGGTTATGCTTATAATTTGTCTTCCTGGAAAATCCATCATGACTGATGATGTCCCAAATTACACACAAACATTCACACACAGCCTTAATGATCATAGGAATTGTTTTTTAAATCACTAATATCTACATAGTTAATTTAATGGCTGAAATATTTATGACTAAATACATATTATACTTAAAAAAATGTTTATCATTGGCCATTGTGTTTGCCATTTTCATGGTGGAATACTGGTGTGAATTTTTGTTCACGTACCATTGTTCATATCTTAGAAAAATTTCAGACATGGAATTACAAAGTTAAAAGTATAAACTGACCTCTATAATTAACATAAAATATATTGATATTAAAACAAACATACATGTGTTATGGGGTAAAGTGCAAAATTGACATGTAATTCAAATATGAAATTTACAGAGTAGGATACTTTGGATTATATCAGGAAGTATGAGGTTTCTTACCTTTTGTTAGATGAACTAAAGTGGAAAAGTTTGGGAATCACTTAATCTCTTCCGTAGTTGCAGTTGTCACTACCTTAAATCAATCTCACTATTCTCCTTGGATTATTGCTACAACTTTTAACCTGATCTTTCATTTTTATTTTTGGGTTTTTTAAAATGTAGATTATTATAATTTAACTATATTACAAATACATGTAAAGATGCCTGCACAACCATCTCAGTCTCTTTTCTCATCTTTTAATAAAATTACTATCTTGAGTTCTGACTGGTGTGGCTCAGTGGATTGAGTCCTGGCCTATAAACCCAAGGGTCACTGGTTTGATTCCCAGCCAGGGCACATGCCTGGGTTTGGGGCCAGGTTGTGCAAAAAGTAGACAATTTCTCCCACACATTGATGTTTCTCTCCCTCTTTTTCTCCCTCCCTTCCCCCCTCTAAAAATAAAAAAATCTTTAAAAGAAATTATCATTCTCAATTTGGTGTCCATCTTTCCCCTTCATTTCTTTATAATCTTACTACATATACTTGAATTCATAAACAGTATAAAGCATTGTTTCACAAATATGTGAATACCATAGAAACAATATTGGACTTTATTTTTCTATCATTTTTTCTCTCTATTATTTCAGAGGTTGATACAGGTATAAATATATATATTTTTTCATTGCTGAATAGTAATTCATTACAAGCATATTACACAATTGATTTATCCCTTATGCTATTATTGGACACTGGGGACATTCAAACAAACTACTAGAATCATTTCTATAGAATGGACACAAAACCTCTTAATCTATTTGTCTAGCTAGGACTTCACTGTAGGGCAGCAGTGATTATGTGCAGCTTGTAAGGAGAATGAAGAGGCTACAGAGATTAAGTGCACATCCTTGAACATAAACTAATCTTTAGAAAGCACTTGCAAGACTATATTTTTAGGAATCATTTCTATAGTTTGTTAAAAAGTACTTGCCTTGGGGGAAAATAGGGACAACTGTAATAGAACAGCAATAAAAAAGAAAAAAAAATCACCTTGTCAAATGCATCATTTAAATCAGAAACTATTCTCTGACATATCAGTGGGAGGCTGACTTCGGACAAATCATTTAGTACAAGTTAGTGGAACAATCAGGATGATGCCAACAATAATAATCTATATCAATGTGTTTACAAAGCACTTTCAGATTATATTTGTTAAAGAGCTAAGAAATTGATGTAACAGAAGATAGATGGCTGTTTTGGAAAAGGCGGTGGTGCTTTGGTGGATCTACAGTGGCCCCAGCTCTGTCCTGTGGACCCAGTATTCTTGGTGGTGCACCTCAGGCTTGGACGAGGGAGCCTCATTAGCACAAGCAAAATTCATAACATTTCACCTGCGAACCAGTGATCAATATATAAACTTACAGGCAGATGCCAAGGGAAGAGGGCTAGCCAGCACACTGCGTTTGATAGAAAAGTACACATGAAAACCTACTAATCATCTAAATGTGTATTGGGAAGTCAGAAGAAGGGAATTAGTTATATGAGCTAAGTGACAAGATTTGTTAACCTCCAGGTCCAGATACTCGAGGAATTCTAGTCTTTTCAGACCCACCTCTCCTATTAATATTCTTCAATTAGGCTATACAATATGCTTGACTGACTTCTGGATTTCTTATTAATAATATTACATGCTAAGTAAATAAGCTGCTCACACTGATTGGGGCGGGGGGCACCCTATATCATGTTAATCAAACATTACAAATTATCTTGCTGGGCAGATTATTTCTTTTTAAAAATTTGTTAAATAGTTTATTTACTTTATATATTTTAAAATTTTTATTTGTTTCTTTTTAGAGAGAGGGGACCTAGGGCAGATTATTTCTGAACTAATTTATCTCCACAGTTTTATTTTCATGCAACTGATTTTTGTTGCATGTATTGTATGCCAATTTTGCACTAGCTTCTGAAAAATAAAGATAGTCACTTTCATCATAGAGCTTAACATCTAGTACATTTGCTTATAAATTATTTGAATATGTACAAATGAAAATAGCATAAACTCAATATACAAATATTAATTTATTCAAAATTATGTGTTAACTATTATATTATTATATTGTACATATTTTGAAAATGTGCCTATTAAGCTTTACTTTTAGATAAAACAGAAGTTCTAATAATTTCTTCTCTCATCTTAGTGTTTCAGGAACAGATGTTCTAGTATTTTCTTCCGCCCCTGCCAGGATGTTTCAAGGTGCACAACCCTTAGGCTGCAGGGCATCTCACTTTGGAGACTACTGCTTTATCAGGGATGTGACTTTGCTCCTGTTTACTGAGCACAACAATGATCTTCATAATCATGGTCTCCTGATATTAGTCTGATGATGATCTGTCTACCTTTCTTTCATGGGCTTTCTTACCTCAATCCTTGAACTGTCTGAGCTTGTTTCTGAAATTGCAAATGTGTATCAAAAGCCCAACTGATCATAGGTCTTGAGACTACATTGTTAAATTTATTTCTGAATTGAACTGATTTGTTATTGATGCATTTCCTTAGTCTAATAAATACCTTTTAATTTTGGGTCTGTGTTTAAAACACTTGCATTATTTTCAGAAAATTATGAAAAGGATAGTGGCTATTTCCATCTGCTAATAGTTCTATTGTTGGCATGTTTGTTCACTCCTGAGTTCATCATGTTATCTCCTGAGGCCATTATCATGCCCCAGGCTAGAAAGGGACATTGGGGACTGTCTTCATGGCTTTGGACCCACAGGGACCTGGCCAGCATCCCAGGCATGTGCCCTGACTCGGAATCGAACTGGCAACCTTTCAGTGTGCAGACCGGCTCAACCCACAGTCACACCAGCCAGGGCTCTACTAGAATCTTAAATCTGTTAGATCAATCTATAAACAGGCACATGCCCTGGAAGTCAAGTTATATGCTATGATTTGGGCAGGATGGCACAGGATAGGACTCCTTATTTCCAAAATATAAATATAAATAAATTAGGCACACTTGTACAGCACAGCATTTCAAGACTTTTGAGCTTATTTAATGGCAGGTCCACTCACTCACAGGCTTTTAAGTGGGGCAGAGAATCCTATAATCATCCAATAGATGTAAAAGAAAATTCACAACAATTTGTGATAAAAATTCTCCACAAAATAGAAATGGAAATTTTTCTAGCCTGAAGAAGGGCATCTGTGAAAAACCTATAGCAAACATTATACTTAAGGGTGAATAACTGAACGATATCCCGCTAAGACTGTGACCAATGCAGCGGTATTCACTCTCATCTCCTCTATTAAACTTTTTATTGGAGTACTTCGCCATCACAATAAGGCAACATGGAGAAATAAAATGACGTACATGTTGGAAAGGAAGAATTAACAATATGATCATCTGCCTGGAAAACCTTAAGGAATCTATATAGAAAAAAAAAACTATTAGAAATAAATGCGGCCATGGCTGGTGTGGCTCAGTGGGTTGAGCACCAGCCTGCGAACCCAAGGGTCACTGGTGTGATTCCTGGCCAGGGCACATGCCTGGGTTGTGGGCCAGGTCCCTGATTGGGTGTGTGCAAAAGACAACCTATTGGTGTTTCTCTCTCACACAGATGTTTCTCTCCCTTTCTTCCTCCTTTAGTCTCTCTCTAAAAATAAATAAATAAGGTCTTAAATAAAAATGTGTTTTCTTTCTCTTTGTATATAATAAAATATTCTTTAAAAAAAGGAAACCAGTGCCTTTTACAAGTTCACAGGTTGGTTACAAGGTCAATATACAAAAATCAATTGTATTTCTATACACTACCAATGAAGAGTTAGAAAATAAAATTAAAAATCCAATATCACTTACAATCAAATGAAAAACATCTCTATGTCCTTTAAGTAATGATTTTATATACAAGATCCAAAAAACATTAACTACAAAAAACAAATTGATAAATTGAACATTATTAAAATTGAGAACTTCTGTTCTTTAAAAGACACCATTAAGGAAATGAAAAGGCAAGCCAGGGACTGAGGAAAAAATACACAGATATCACAAAGGTATTGTATCCATAATATATAAAGAACTTTTACAACTTAATAAGGAGACAAATAACCTAATGAAAAATGGACAAAATATTCAAACAGACTTTAGAAAAGAAAATGTAAAAATAACCAACAAACACATGAAAAGATACTCAACATAATTAGTCATCAGGAAAGTGTAAATTAAAATCACGGTTAGATAACTACCACACATCCACAAAAATAACTGCAGCTAAAAAAGTTGACATTACCAAGCGTTGGTGAGGATGTTGAGCAACTGGAACTCATACTTGTGATGAAGCCATAAACTGGTATAACAACTGGGTATTTTCTTTTTTCTTTTTTTTTGGAAGATTTTATTTATTTCTTTTTAGAGAGAGGGAAAAGGAGGAAGAAAGGGAGAGAAACAGTGATGTGTGAGGGAAATATTGATTGGTTTCCTCTTGCGCATCCCAGACTGAGGACCTGGCCCACAACCCAGGCAACCCTTCAGTTTGTAGGACGATGCCCAACCCACTCAGCCACACCAGCCAGGGCACAATTGGACATTTTCTTGAAAGTTAAATATACACTTACTAGTTTGATTCAGCAATTCCATTCCCAGGTTCTGTACCCAAGAGAAGGAAAAAGAGACGTTTTTATAAAGAAGTGTAAACAATGCTCATATCATCCCTATGCATAATAGCCTAAAATTCGAAACAACCCCCAAGTCCATCAGTCGGTGAATGAATAAACAAATTGTAGCATACAATAAAGGAATTTACCCATCAAAAAGAAATGGCCCTCTGACACCTAATCACATAGATCAGTTCTACAGAGAAACTGAGAAAAAACATTGAATGATTCCATTTGTATGAAATTCTAGAGCAGTACAAATTAATCTATAGTGACAGAAATATCAGTGGTTGTCTGGGACTGGGAGTAGCAGGACTGGCAGAGAATTTTTTGGGTGACACGAATCTTAAATATTTTGATTGTGAAATGGTTACATAAATATATATACACATTTTTTAAAACTCATAATTTTCCAGGAACAGGACACTGACCTATTTTCAATCTCTTCTAAAACAAAACAGAAGATGGATCAAGCATTCAATAAGAATTCTAGTGGAAACAAATTCAAATTATATACCACCTTAACTATTGCATATGTGCCACCTGTGAGTATGTCTTACTGTATTAGTTTCCTATAGCTGCTGTAGCAAATTTCCATGAACTTAGTGGTGTAAAACGACATAAGTTATCTTACAGCTTTGGTGGTCAGAAGTACAAAACAGGATCTCACTAAAATGAAGATGCCATCAGGGCAACGTTTCTTCACGTGGCTCAAGGGAAGAATCCATTTCCTTGCTGTCCTTGTGCCTTGAACCGTAGCCTCCTTATGGCCCGTAATCACATCCCTCACATCTCTGCTTCCATCTTCCCATGTCCTTCTCTGACTGACTCTTTGGCCTCCCTCTTTTAAGGGTCTCTGTGATTGGATTGGGACTACCCAGAGCGTCTCCCTACCTCAAGATCCTTACCCTAATCACCTCTTCAAAGTTACTTTTGTCTTTATAAGGTAACATACTTATGGGTTCCAGGGATTAAAAAGAGGTGAGCATCTTTGGGGGTGTGTGTGTGTGTCATTATTCTACCTACCACACATGAAATTCTTGGCTTCTCAAGGACCTTCTTTTACGAAGTGGCACTCTGCTCCTTCTTCAATGCCCACTTGCCACTGCAAACAACTACTTCATCTTGTTGAGTCTCCAGCTTGACTTTCATAATTAAGGAAAGTGTTATATTTAGGACCCAAGTGTTGGTTTTATAAGATTTGAGACCTCAATTCTGGGAATGTGTGATAAAACTCAGAGGAGTTTGACTCAGGTATTGGGCAGTAGGAAGCAATGGCAATAGGGAACACATATGGTATTCTCTTTTCTTTTTTTTCTTTTAAGAGGAGGATATGAAAATGTAAGTGAACTTGGCCTTACCTGACTCAGAAGCCAAAGTCCTTCTGATTTTGTATCTATCAGTGCCCCTCCCCTTTCCAGCAGTATTTGGGCCAAAGAGCAAAATAAGAGGAAGTTATAAATAAATGAAAAGTAGCTAAAGAACAAGGCCAGTTTGCCAAGAAAGAATAATATGTCATCTTGCCTTAGCCTTAATTTAAAGGAATATTTTTAAAATTTAGGTGTTACTAGGGAAGATCTTTGCAATTAGGATATGCTCAGGGGTTTATTCTACAGGATTAATTATTTGCATCATAAGCTGTCTTGTCAACCCACTGATGCAAATGCCACACCAAATTCTCTCTTAATCTGCTACCTGTTTGTACAGCCTAGACACCCAGTAAGTGCTTGAGACTCAGGAATGAGTCATCTTCTGCTCAAGCAAGTAGCATTGGTCACACCTGAAGAATGTTAGGGTGCGGTGTGTTGCCTGGGAGAGCAATCAGCAGTTATATAGCCCCAGGGGAAAAAGTCTAGTGACAGGACACCATGGCTTCTGACAAAGGTAAAATGGATCGAGGTCCTGGTAAGCTTCATATTCTTGAAAAGAGCAGAAACTCTGTGTGTGTGTGTGTCTTGCTTGTGTCCTTAGGCATTTTCCAACTTTCCTACTTATTACTATATTAATACTATTTAAAAAAAAATAAAATTTTATTTACTTTATTGAAAAATTATCTGCCTTCCTGTGGGTATTATTTTTTTGAAGGGGTTTAATCTGCTCAAGTTTTACCAGAATGGTGACTGGCTGTGCTTGGTTAAATAAGATTTATTATTATTATTAATGCTAACTATTCATATTAACAAACAATTTTGAGCAAATGACACTAAATCAATGCTTGTTTCACCATAATAAAAAATTAAGGAAAATATACAACTGTTAAATAACTATTTAATATAACAACAGAAGTGATAGCAGAGGGGCATGTAAATTATTTAAGGTTTACTTAGTTAACTTTAGAAAAATGCATGCCAGAGGGAGAACACATCAGGCTGCGGAAGGAAATAATTTTCAGATCAGGCAGGATTTGAGCTGGATTCAACAAAGGTAGAATTTAGGTTGGCAAACAGAAGGCAGTTCCAGGATGGTTGACACAAGACTTTGAGAGAATTTATAAAAATTGTGTTTGGAATATACTGAGTAAACTAGTCAGGCTAGAGAAGAGTTTGGGGAAATAATCTACAGTGAAATTAGAAGGCAAATTTGACATGTTATTATAAAGGGCCCTGAATGCCAGGGTAAGGAAATTGAGGTTGATCTTTTAGGTAAGAGAAAATCTCTGGAGAACTTGTGAATAGCAGAGAGATGACTGAAATAATGCTTTAGACACATTTACCTGGCACTTGATACCTTTTGGACTGGAAGCAAAGACAACTGGAAGTAGGATGACCAGTTAGAAGGCTATTGCAGGAGTGTGGGCATGATGTGATCGGGGATAATACAGATATCAGTCTTGGGTTTTAAGAAAGAATATTCTTTTTCTCCATCATATTTTCTCTTTTTTTAAAAAAATATGCTTTGTTGATTATGCTGTTACAGTTGTCCCAATTTCTTTTCCCTTTGTTCCCCTCCACCCAGTGACCACCCTCCCTCCAGTTGCCACCCCTCCCCACTTAGTCCATGCCCATTGGTTGCGCATATAGTTCTTCTCAACATCTTCCTGTCTACTCCACTCCCTCTTACTATGCTTCTTAATTCCTGTACCATCTCCTCCCCCCCCCTTTTTTAAAGTTGTCTTGTGAGTGTCATGTTGGGGGAAAGACTAGAAACATTATTTAGTTGAAGTATAAGGTTAATTTTCCTGGATTTTCCTCAAAAAGTGGTGTTTTATCCCTCCAACCATCCTGACTCATGTGGCTTGTATCTTTGCTTTACATCCCAGGGGTAGATATTGAGAATACAGTAGTCCCGCTCTATATTGCAGTTCACTTATTGTGGCCTCACTGTATTCCGGGATTTAAAAAAATATTATATTTAATTATTTATCGCATATTTTTGCTATGTCATGAGATTTTGTGGTACTGTATATGTGTGTTGTTAAAGTTACATAGGTTTAAGAGTGTAGAATATGTTTAAGAACATAAGCAGTGTTTATAAAAGTGTGGAAAAGGTTAATAAGGGAGTGGGAAAGGTTAATAAGGGACTGGGAATGGTTTGTAAGTGTGTGGGAAGGGTTTATAAAGCCTGAAAATATATATAAGTACTAAAATAAATGTAAGGTTCCTACTTCACGGATTTTCACCTATCGCAGGGGTTCTAGAATGTAATACCCACAATAAGTGAGGGAATACTGTATACATATCTCACTCTCTCTTTCTGAAGTTCTCACTGCTGCTTCACCTCCTTCAGAGCAAGTGTCCTCCCATCATCAATATGACCTTCTTCTGCAGGTATGGCCTGTTTCTGCAAGGCCCCCTCTGAAGTAGATCAGCTGGTTCAAGGGCCCTGATTTGGATTAAGGTCTGAGCAGTGCCTATTTGAATGCTCAAATTCCCTATTCCTTCTTTGAAGGGTGAGGTTTATTCTTCAGGTCACTCTTAGGATAGTGTTTCTTGAGTCTGTTCTGTTTCCCAGATATCTGGGTGCTTATGGCAGAAACAGAGAGGGAGAAGAGCATTTATGAATAAACAAAGAACTTTTAGGAAACAAAGATAGGTCTTTAGAGAATAGATGGGCATAAAATTGTTTTGTGACAGTGTCTGTTTGGGTGGGTATTGCCAGTGGTAAAACTCAATCTCCCCCAGTTGCTCCAGGGGATGGGATTTATGACAATTGAGTTCTTTGGGTTCATTTTCTTTTGAGTTCTTTTGGTTGACTCTGCTTTTAGGAAAATAACAAATGTCAGGGGGGAAACATATGTTTGCAAATATCTTCAGCTCAAAATAATTTTTATGCTCCATTGGCACATTCTGTACCCCTTAACACACACACACAGACACACACGGAGTCTTGCAGAACACCTCCTATTTTGGAGGAAGTATCTCTCAGACGTGAATCTTGGTTTGAAAATAGCACCTGAGAGTTAAGGTTTGGCCCAGAGGATGGACTGAATCTCCTGTCTGTACCTCCACACAGCCCCTTCACCCTCAGAGTAGGAGCACCTTTTGTATCTCTCACTGACCCACTGAGAAGAAGTATCACGTGGGAAAGAAAATCTTAGGTCCTATTTCTCCACCTTCATGGATCTCTGCTTTCTTGGAACAGAGACATAGGTGATGGCAATTGAGCCTTTTGATGCCTTCTCAGGCAAATTTTAGCTTCCAAATAATGAGAAGGCAAACCCTTAACATGAGTTCTTATTGCCAAAATCAATGGTCTACGTTCTCCCGAGTAGAACATATGAGTTGTCTTTCTGCTCTTCAAGTTTTGGAATTCTGTGCCATGACTATTCTGATCCAAGACAGATCAGTGCCCATTTCATTCCCAAAGCTCTGAGCCTTGAGAGGCACAAACCTCTAAAATCTAGTACTTCCATCTGAATCATTTCCACACTCTCTGAAAGGCCCTATGTGGTTAGGCTCATTTCCTATCATTATATATATATATACATTTATATTTATCCTTACCTGCCTACTGATTTTAGAGAGAGGGGAAGGGAGCAAGAGAGAAAGGGAGAGAGATACTGATGCAATCGTTTGCCTCTTGTACGTGCCCCAACCAGGGACAAACCTGCAACCTAGGCACATGCCCTGACTGCCAATGGAACTGGTGACCTTTCGGTTTATGGACAATGCTCCAACCAAATGAGCCACACCGGCCAGGGCTACAGCATATATCTTGATCACTCTGGCCTACCAAGCCTACTCCTTGCTCTTCTTCCTTAAGCATGTCAACGTCTTCCCACCTTAGGTTCTTTGCAACTGCTGTTCCCTCTTCTTGGAATGTTCTCCCTTGATGTCCACATGCCTCGCCTCACTTCCCATTCAGGCCTCTGCTTCAATATGCCTCTTTAGAAAAGCCTTCCCTGACCAACCTCTGCACCTTTGATCTCCTTACAATACTTTTCACAGCATTTGTCACTGCTAACTTAATATATGTGTTTGTTTACTTTCTCTCCGCCTTTAGAATATAAGCTCTATCAACATGAAGATAGGATTTGTTTTGTTTCTTGTTTCTACTTAGAAAAGTGCCCAACATTTAATAGGCCCGCAAAATTTGTTGAAAGGATATGTAATTGAATCTTCCCCCATCCCTATGTAGACTGTAGTTCGCCAAGTTCCAGGAGCGACTTATCTGCTTGTCATTAGTACCCTCTCCTTGGCTGTTCTGGGTACTTCGCCCCTGTGTGGAAGCAAATTGAAGGGCACAAGAACCATCTGGGCTCCTGGCAATTCCAGGGAGTCTTTTGACTGAAGGAGGGATCAGGAGTATAGTAGTCTCATGGTTCCAGTTATCTGCGGTCAATTGCTGTCTGAAAATAATAAATAAAAAATCCAGAAATAAACAATCCAAAAGTTTCAATTGCGTGTCATTCTGAATAGCATGATGAATCTTGTGCCTTTCTGCTCTGTCCCACCCAGAATATGAATCATCCCTTTGTTCATTGTATCTGTGCTGCATACATTCCCGGCCTGCCATTAGTCACACGGTAGCCCTCTCTAGGTTACCCGATTGACTGTTGTGGTATCACAGCACTTGTGTTCAAGTAACCCTTATTTTACTTCATAATAACCCCAAAGCACAAGAGTAGTAATGCTAGCAATTCAGATAGGCCAAAGAGAAACTGTAAAGTGCTTTCTTTAAGTGAAAAGTTAAGCATAGTACAATAAGATATTTTGAGAGCTAGAGCACATTCACATTACTTTTATCAATGCTATCTTTGGTTTCAGGCATGCACTGAGGGGTCTTGGAATGTAACCCTGGTGGATAAAGGGAAATGACTGTGTCCCATTCTCTGATACCTTGTGCCTTGGGACCTGGTGACGTACCACCTCCACCTTTACTTTCCAGCTCTCAGTTCTGCTGATTACCCCACTGTTCTGTTCTTTTCCTAAGAGCAATAATTATTGCTCATTTCTCTTCCTCCTTCCAGGTTATCATGATTGAAGGGGAGAATTTTGCCACCACTAAGAGCTTCAATGCAGCAGAGTTTTGCTGTCAATGCTTTCAATAACCACTGGGTTCCAACTGAAGCCTGGTCCTCTTTCATTAGTCCAATGATATCTTTCTATAATGTTTTTTGCAAATGCCTTTTTTTCACTCATCACTTATGTAGATGTCTTTTCTCCTTTCTCTTGAGTTGTAGTTTAAGAATTATATGTAAAAAAGAAAAAAGAAAAAAGAAAAAAGAATTATATTTATTTTAGGCTAATGGTTTTCTAGTTTCCTCCACACTGCCAAATACTCTTTCTGTAAATTATAATTTTAATTGAGATAATCGTAGTTTAAAACATGAAGCTTTAAGAAATAATACAGCCCTGACTGGTATGGCTCAATGGGTTGGGTGTCATCCCGCAAACCAAAAGGTCTCCCATTTGATTTCCAGTTAGGGTACCTGCCTGGGTTGTGGGCCAGGTCCCCAGTTGGGGGTGTGTGAGAGGCAACTGGTAGACATTTCTTTCACACAACAATGTTTCTCTCTCTCTCTCTTTCTTCCTCCCTTCCCCTCTCTCTAAAAATAAATTTAAAAAATATTTTAAAAAGATTTATATAAAAAAGAAATAATATAGACATACTCTTTGTACATTTTTCTCAGTTCCCTGCAATAGTTACATTTTGCAAAACGATAGAATAATATCACAACCAGGATATTAACATTGACACAATCTACCAATTTTATTCACATTTCTCTAGTTTCACTTGTACTCATTTGTGTGTGTGTGTGTGTTTAGCTTTATGTTATTTTGCCACCTGTATAGGTTTGTGTATTTACCACAATCAGATATGAACAGTGCCAATGGTACAGATCCATTTTATTGCCCTCCTTCCTGTTTTACCTCATTCTTAACCCTTGATAACTATTTATCTGTCCTTACCTCTAAAATTTTGTCATTTTAAAATGCTATATCAAGCCCTGGCTGCTGTGGCTCAGTGGTTTGAGTGTTGGCCTGCGAGCCAAGTGTCACTGGTTTGATTCCCAGTCAGGGCACATAACTAGGTTGCATGTCAGGTCCCCAGTTGGGGGCATGAGTGAGAGGCAACCACACAGTAAAAAATAAAAAAATAAAAAATAAAAAAATTAAAATGCTGTATCAATGAAATCATATAGTATGCAATCTTTAGAGATGAACTTTTTCTGCCCCCACAGCATAATTTCCTGGAGATTCATCCAAGTTGTTGCAATGTCAATAGTTTGTTCTTTTTACTGCAGAGTAGTATTCCATGGTATATTTGTACCACAGTTTGTTTAACCATTCACCTGTTGAAGGGCATCTGGGCTGATTCCAATTTTTAAATATTACAAATAAAGCTAATATGGACATTTGTGTACAGGCTTTTGTGTGAACATAAATCTGTCTCTAAAATAAATGTCCAGGAGTGCAATAGCTAAGTTGTATGGTAGTTACATTTTCAGTTTATTTTTTCTAGGAAACTATCAGTTTCCCAGAGTGACTATACCAATTTACATTCTCAGCAGCAATGCATAAGAAATCCAGTCTCTTACTTCTCTATAGACATAGATAGATAGATGTAATTAAATATACATACAGATATACAGATATTTACAGTCATATATATACACATATATCTAAATAGATAGCTATTCTGTAATGGAGTAGATGTATAATGAAGTTCATTTAGTCATCTACTCAGTAAATTAGGGTCTGGGACAAAATATACATAATCCATATCTCACATACTTTACAATTCAGTGTATTTATAGGCATGCAAATAGATAATTATGATGTAGCATGAAAACTTCTATGATGAAGGAAGTATAGGGCGCTTTGGGGGCACATAGGGATTACACCTAGGAGTCTGGGAAAAGAGATGTTGGCATTGCACTTAATCATTCTGTTGGAAACTTAAGGAAGATTATCTAGTTTGAGCAAATAGATTTCAGCAGAAACCTTAAAAATCTTACTTTTCTTGATGCAATGAGCTGTCCAATCCAATTAATCCAGGAGAAAGTCTTCTAACTCCATTTTCTGATATGGTTTGCAATTTTAGAAGAATAGAGCTTTTTTTTCCCTTAACAACCCAATTTATATGTGGGTGTTATTTGACATACTCATCTTTTGGTCAACAGGTCCTTCAGCTGGTGATCCCACCTTGAGGTAAGAATAATACTATCATATTTTGTATTTAATTCAACAAAGAATAAGTGGGTATTTAAAAGTTGGAGGACTACCCTGACCAGGTAGCTCAGTTGGTTGGAATATTGTCCCCAATACACCAATACTGGGGTTTGATCCCTGGTCAGGACACATGCAGGAGTCAACTAATGAACGTATAAATGAGGGAAAAAACAAATGAATGTTTCTCTCTCTTAAAAAAAAATAGGAATTGAAAAACCAAAATAAAAAAAAAAAAAAAAAAAGTACAAATAAAAAAAAAAATAGGAAAAAAGAAGTTGGAGGGCTATAGCTTAAAAAAATTATTTATTTCTCTTTAGAGAGAGGGAAAGGGAAGCAGAAAGGGAGAGAAATGTCGATGTGCAAGAGAAACATTGCTTAGTTGCCTCTTGCACGTCCCCAGCTGGAGACCTTGTCCACAACCCAGGCATGTGCCCTGAGTGAGAATCCATCCAACTGGCATTCTTTTGGTTCATGGGCCAGTACTCAAGCCATTGAGCCATACCAGCCAGGGCTATAGCTTTTTTAATGCTCCTTTCCTCTTTTACAATGCTCTCATCCTCTTTTTTTCCCTTTTCCAACTTCATTCTCTATGATAATCACTTTCTATGCCTGTGCGCCTATGTCTTTTGTTTCTGTTTAAATAAATTACCTTCAGTTTTGTTCTGTTATTGTTATACTATTCCTTTCTCTCTTTAAATCACATGTTTTTATAGCCATTAGTGAAAGGTCCAAGGAACTGATTTGTTGCTTTGATTTCATCTTCCTATTTTATATTATATGCCCATTTTCCAGACATATCATTATAAGAGGGGGACTTTTGTCAAGGAATATACAAGTATTATCTCATGATGGATGGCAGGACTCATTTATGTAATGAATGTGATACTTTAGGGCTGAGTAAGAAATATTAGAATATAAGAAGCTTATGACTCAGTCATATCAGAAAGGAGAGTCCACAGCACAATCCTGAGTTTCTCCAGTCACAGTTTTGACACATGAAGAGTGTTAGATCTAAAGATGCCATTTACAGCAAGTTGAATTTCTTTCATATGACGTATTAGTATACAGAATTTAATGTGGAGGAACCCTGAGGCTAAATTATTCTCTTCATGGGCTTGGTAATTCTTTCTGTTGGTAATTGAGGCTTCTGCACCTGAGAAAATCTAGGTAGGGTCCTTTGAGGAATAGTAAATATTAACAATTGGGACATGGTACATCTAAGAGTGAGATAGAAAGATTAGAATATAGTGAGAAAATGAACACATTTATACTTGAATTCAAGATAACAAGCAACATTATAGAGAGAGTGGTAGCCAAATAACACGAGTTGGGAAAAATCTGTTCACTGTGTTTGTGATAGAAACTCTGATCAATCAAGTGGAACTTCCCAGATAACTTAGACATAGAAAAAAGTTTCCTGATATGTCATGTTTTAGATCTGCCTTCTAGAAGAGGGGAGCATTAAATGATTTTAAAGTTTCTCTAAAAATTACATGACAATGTGCATTTTTACTATTTTAGGAGAAGAATTGAACCCTGGGAATTCGAAGCGTGCTTTGACCCCAGAGAACTCCGTAAAGAGGCCTGTCTGCTCTATGAAATCAAGTGGGGCACGAGTCACAAGATTTGGAGAAACTCGGGCAAAAACACCACCAAACATGTTGAAGTGAATTTTATAGAAAAATTTACTTCTGAAAGACATTTTCGCTCATCCATCAGCTGCTCTATTACCTGGTTCTTGTCCTGGAGTCCTTGTTGGGAATGCTCCAAGGCTATTAGAGAATTTTTGCGTCAACAACCTAATGTGACTTTAGTTATTTATGTAGCACGGCTTTATCACCACATGGACCATCAAAACCGACAAGGACTCAGGGACCTTGTTAGCAGTGGTGTGATTATCCAGATCATGAGAGCCCCAGGTAGAAACAATAAACCATGAATCTTAATATTTTAGAATGACATAGCTGAAACCTCTATAATTTTATTAACCAATGTCACCCAAATGAATTCAATTATAAAAATAAAATAAACCAAAAAATCTTAAGTGCTTATGAGAGATTTGGTGGTGATATGTTTCCAGGCCAGGAGATTGATTATCCCAGAGTGGATCAGGTCTGAAATTCATTACAGGAAAAGTATGAAAAATATGACTCCTTTTTCTAGTTTGCCACTATGGCCTTTCAGTCATCTTGAAATGAGCTGCTTTGTCTTTTGGGGGCATTCTAGGGAGTCTAGACCATCTGTAGTATCAAATAGGCCAGGGGGCTTTATATATGATATATATTTAGGTTTGGCTTTGTGTTGTATTTGTGTTCTCTTAAGAGCATGATCACTGCTGGAGGAATTTTGTCAACTACTCACCTGGGAAAGATGCTCACTGGCCAAGATACCCTCCTTTGTGGATGGAGCTGTACGCACTGGAACTCCACTGTATAATTTTAGTAAGTTATTTTAAGAGACAAAGATTCTAATGCAAAAAAAAATAACATCCTTCTCCAAATTATTCCCCAATAATTTTTAAAATCCTCACCCAAGGACATTTTTTCATTTCTTTTAGAGAGAGAGGAAAGGAGGAAAAGAGAGACAGAAAAAAATCAATGAGTTGCTTTCTCGTACATGCCCTCACCAGGGATCAAACCTGCAACCTGAATATGTGCTCTGACCAGAATCGAACTCACAACTCTTCAGTTTATGGGATGATGCTCTAACCCACTGAGCCACACTGACCAGGGCCTGATAATTTTGACATGCACTCTCCTCAACATTTGTCATTTATATTGAGCTTTAATTATTTAACTACTTGACCTATCTTAAGAAAATGTAAGATAACCTTTGTGGAAAATAAGTGCAAAAAGCAAATGGATAAACTGGCCTAAGATATATGTGGACTCCCTATTAATTAGATATCATTATTACACCACATAATGGCTCTACAAATTGCATATATTTTCCTTTTCCATATTGGTGTGCATCATTCTACTGAAGAAATGTAGAATTTGTATTCCCTTGAGAGTAGTCCAATTGTCTTCCAACTGATGTTATAAAATGTTTGGTAATAATAAGATGAAGAAAAATATTATTCTAACTTCTTTTTTATTTCAGAGTCTCCCTCCTTGTTTAATGATTTCAAGAAGATGTCAGAAACAGCTTACATGGTTCCATCTTAGTCTTCAAAATTGCCATTACCAAATGATTCCACCCCATATCCTTTTAGCTACAGGGGTGATACAACTTCCTGTGACTTGGAGATGAGTAGAATGATTCTTTGAAGGCACTGATGAATCACTATAGATTGAGTGCCATTAGAATCTAGAAATTTTCAGTTTATGTAACTAGAAATTCACAAACTATAAATTATCTTTAAAAAAAAAGAAGAAAAGAAGAAAAGCATCCCATTTACAATAGCATAAAAAAAAAATACACTTTCTTTTTGGCCAGAACTGTCATCTTCTAGTAACTCACCGAAATGACCAACACAAAGGGAAAGTGGAGAATCACCCACTGTATGTTCTTTAGGCCTTTTAGAGTCATACCTTACCCTGGCCGAGGAGCTCAGTTGGTTGGAGTGTCATCCCATACAACAAAAGGTTGCAGGTTAGTAAAGGAACTTTAAATGACCCATGGACATGGACAACAGGGTGGGGATAAACTGTGGGAGAAGGGGTGGGCTGGTTGGGGGGAGCAATGGGGGGAAAATGGCACAACTGTAATAGAAAAATAATAAAAATAAAATTTAAAAAATAATTTAAAAAAATTTTTTAAAGATTTCTTGGTCTTCTAAACAGTCACAATTTATTATAACCAACTGCTTTTCAGAGTAGCAAATTTTCATTTTGATTAAAAAAAAAAGTTGCAGGTTAGATTGCTAGTCAGGGCACATACCTAAGTTATGGGTTCGATCCTGGTGGGGGTGTGTACAGGAGGTAATCCTTCAAAGTTTTTTTCACATCAATTGTTTCTCTGTCTTTCTCTCTCTTCCTCCTTCTCTAAAATCAATAAACACATTTTCATGTGAGGATTTTAAAAAATACTAATAGTAGAAAATAGAATTACTCCTCCTGCTATTAAAAAATAAAATAAAATAAAAAAACCTGACTGGTGTGGCTCAGTTGTTTGGTCATCATCCCACAAAGTGAAAGGTCATCAGTTCAATTCCTGATAAGGGCACATGCCTGGGTTGCAGGGTCAGTCCCTGGTTGAGGCAGGTATGAGAGGTAACCAATTGATGTTTCTCTTTCACATCATTGTTTCTCTCTCTCTCTTTCTTCCTCTCTTCCTCTCTCTAAAAATAAATTAAATTTAAAAAAAAAGAAAAAAGAAGAAAATGCCCCATAAATGTTACCATGGCAAAACTGGAAGAGCCTACAATGTTATCCAGAGTGCGGTTGGCATTGTGAACAAACAAGGGCAAGATTCTTGCCAAGAGAATTAATATATGTACTGAGTGTATTAAGCACTCTAAGAGCTGAGGTAGCTTCCTAAAACATGTGAAGGAAAATGAGCAGAAAAAGAAGGAAGCCAAAGAGAAAGGTGCCTGGGCTCAACTGAAGCACCAGCCTGCTCCACCCAGAGAAGCACATTTTATGAGAATCAATGGAAAGGAGCCTGAGCTGCTGGAACTAATTCCCTATAAATTCATGGCATGACAAGTGTAAAAGAAATAAAAGACTTCTGTACTGACTTAAAAAAATACAGAGGAATAAATTTGACTAAGGAGATGAAAACTTAAAACTATAAGATATTGATGAAAGAAATATGTATAAATGACTTATGGACATGGATAATAGGGTGGGGATTGACTGTAGGATCAGGGGGTTGGACAGAGCAGTGGAGAGCAATGGGGGAAAAATTGGGACAACTGTAATAGAATAATAAACAAAAATAAAAAAAGATACTGATGAAAGAAATTGAAGAAGACAGAAATAAATGGAAGGGTATCCCATGTCTTAGATTAGAAAAATTATTATTAAAATGCCCATGCTTCCTAAAGCCATCTATGTATTCAATGCAATCTCTATGAAGATTCCAAAGGAATTTTTTCACAGAAGAAAATACCATTCTAAAATTAATATGGAACCACATAACCAAAGCAATCCTGAGAAAGAAGAACAAAGCTGGAGGAATTACAATTCCTGATTTGAAACTGTTACAAAGCTGTAGTAATCAAAAGAGTATGGTACTAGCATAAAAACATAGACCAGTGGAACAGAACAGAGTCCAGAAATAAACCCATACATATGTGGTCAACTAATATTTGGCAAGGAAAGCAGGAATACTCAATGGGGAAAAGGTAGTCCCTTCAACAAATCATGCTGGAAAAACTGATATTTATATGCACCACACACAGAAATTATTTCAAAATGGTTTAAAGACTTAAATGTAAGACTTGAAACCATAAAACTCCTAGACAAAAACATGGGGAAAAGCTCCTTGACTTTAGTTTTGGCAATAATTTTATGGATATTACACCAAAAGTACAAGCAACAAAAACAAAAATAAACAAGTGAGACTACTGCAAATTAAAAAGTTTCTTCTCCACAACAAAAGAAACAATCAACAAAATGAAAAGGCAACCTATGAAATGGGAGAAAATATTTGTAAATAACATATCTAATAAAGGGGAAAATATCCAAAATACGTAATGAACTCATACAACTCAATAGCTTAAAAATGAAAAACAAACAGAAAGAAACAAAAACAAAAAAGGAAAAAAAACCTCAAAAAATCTGATTTTAAAATGGGCAAAAGACCTGCATGGACCTTTTTCCCAAAGAAGGTATTCTCAATGGCCAACAACTACTAATGAAAATTTGGTAAACATTACTAATCATCAGAAAAACAAAAATCAGAACTCCAATGAGATAGTACCTTGCACCTGTTGGAATTTCTATAATCAAAAAGACAAGAGAGATGTGTTGGCAAGACTATGGAGAAAGGGAACCCTTGTACATGGTGGGTGGGAATGTAAATCAGTATAGTCAATGTGGAACACAGTATGGAGGTTCCTTGAAAAAAATAAAAATAGGCCCTGGCCAGTGTTTCTCAGTTGGTTGGGTGTCATCTTGCAAACTGAAAAGTCTAATAGGAAAGGGAGAAGCTGAAGAACTTACATGTATGACCCATGGACATGAACTAAGGGGGGTGGAACTGCTGGAGGGAAGGGGAGTACTAGGTGGAGGGGAGCAAAAGGAAAAAAATTGCAACACTGTAACAGCGTAACCAATAAAATATACTTAAAAATAAAATTAATTTCACCTATATTATTAAAATTTTCAAAAAGTCAATATATCTTTCTCCTGTATGACCCAGGCACTTTTCAACCTGGTGCTCTGTGCTGGGACTTAGAGTGAACAAGTTTGCACATGGGCCCTTTAAGGGAGGATTCTCCATTTTCAGTAGCCCCATCTGCTCTTTGGGACATAAGCCTTACTGGTTTTCACAACCAGATGTTATGGGGACTCCTCTTCCTAATGCAGGTCTCTCAGGCAGGGGAGCCTGAGTTGGGTCTCCAAGAGCTTGGTCTCTAGGGCGTCTCCCTGCAGTTGTGATATCGCTCCCATTTACAGGATGCCACACCTCTGCTCCTCTCACCTGTCTCAATATGGCTTTTTCTTTATATCTTTAGTTGTAAAGAATCTGTTCTGCTAGTCTTCAGGTCATTCTCAGAGAGCACTTCTTTATATTTAGTTGTAATTTTGGTACATTGGAGGAAAGAGGTGAGCCCTCTCTTGATCTGCCTGCAGTTTCTGGAATGTCTCTAGGTCGTCTAAGAATAGGGGCTGGTTGTGAGGGAAACCAACCCTGTGATTGGAGAATCGGAACTTTGAGTCTCACCTTGCAACCTCCTGTGGGAAGAGATGGCCTGGAGATTGAATCAATTGGCAATGGCCAATGATTTAACCACTTATACCTAGGTAATGAGTCTCCATAAAAAAAAACAAAATGACAGGGTTGAGAGAGTTTCTGGGTTGGTGAACACATGGAGATGTGGAGAGAGCTGTGCACCTGGAGAGAGAATAAAGGCTTCATGACTTTTCTCCATACCTTGCCCTGTGCATCTCTTTCATCGGTTTCTACCTGAGTTATATCTTTTTATAATAAACCAGTGATCTAGTAAGTGAAATGTTTCTCTGAGTTCTCTGAGATACTCTAGCAAATTATTTGATTCCTAAGAGGTAGCCATGGGACCTCCGATTTATAGCTAGTTGGCCAGAAGTGCAGGTAACAACACAAACTTGCATTTGGCATTTTAAGTTGGAGGGAGTTGCTGGGACCTCCATTTGTAGCTGGTCAGTCGGAAGCATAGGTAATGATCTGTCCTTGCAATTGGTGGCTGAGGGTGGGGCAGGAGGACAGTCTTGTAGGACTGAACCGTTAACGTGTGGAATCTTCTGCTGTCTTCAGGTAGATAGTGTCAGAATTGCATTGCATTGTATTGTGGGATATCCAGCTGGTGTCCTGAGCATTGCTTGGTGGTGTGGGGGAGAAACCTTCCCTTTCCTCCACCCCCTCGAATGGAATTGGGTCCAAATACTAATTCAGGGACCCACAAAATGGAGGCCGGTAAGATCTAAGTCATCCTGTACTTATGGGAAATGTCTCACTGTCAAAAGAATGTAACATACACCAATCAGAATCCTCCCACTCAGCTTTAGCTACATTGAAAATAGGACCTGCTAGCCTAGCCAGTCATGCCCCATTTCCATGTTGCTGCTTCTAATGTTCTATAAAGCATCCCTCAGAAAAAGCGCTCCACTGATTGTAAGGCATTGCATTCCCCAACCTATACATTGTTTCCCCTTGACTAAAGGACATCAAAGCTGTTACTAAATTGTCCTATTTTTGTCATCTGACAATGCTTAGAAAGACTTTTCTCTCTATCAGAGTATAAATATATCCTCTCATCTCCATCTTTTCACACTAAAGTGGGGAGAACAAACAAGAGGAGCTGAATAGACTCCTTACAGTGTATGGCTGTAAGGACCTATTTGCAATGATGGTTTGATTGTAAATTTATCGTGGTCATAAACTCAAAGTCTTTAATTTGCCCTTGTGTGTGGCATTCTTCAGGTGCACTGAGATGATAAGGTGCGGGGATGGAGAATGCTGATGGTTGGGGTTAGCCAGGTTTAGGATTTTGGCAGATTGGAGCAATATAAAGAAAGAGAGGCAAAAACAAACAAACAAACAAAAAAAAACTTCACATTAGTATGTCTCTGAGCTGGATAAAAAAGAAAAGGAAAAAAGGAGAGGGCTGGTGGGTTAGAAAAAGTCAGAAAGGCAATGAACTGGAAACCTTGATAAGATCATTAAATAGGTATAGTGGGTACATTTAAACAACCAAGCTTGAAGAACAGTGTGTTATGGTCAGAAACAGAATGGATTAACTATTTTGAAAGCGAAATAGCTATAATTGTTGACATCACCGATGGTGTGACCAAGGGAGGCGGCGGCTGAGTTAGAGCAGAGAAGTAGAGAGGAGGACGTCAAGGAACTAAGAGGTATGCCCCATCACTGGTCTTCTTTTTCAGAATTCTCTTGGTGTTCTTGAGTGTTTCTTCTATTGGATGAACTTTAGAATAATTTTGTGGAGTTCCTAAAAACCTATCAGAGCTTTCAAAATATCATTAATGGAACTCTATACGCCAGATGAAAAAGGTAACCCTTCCTTTACTTTCCAATTCTGTTTCTCTCATGTGTTCTTTTCTTCCCAGCTAACTTTCTTGAAATAATAATGTATACTCATTATTCTATTTCCTTATCTTCTGCTCCTCAATTTTTTGGAAAACCATTTAAAAAAATGTATTGATTTTAGAAAGAGAGAGGAACAGGGAGAGGGAGAGAAACATTGATTTGTTCCACTTATTTATGCATTCATTAGTTGTTTCTTGCTTGTGCTCTGACCAAGGATTGAATCCACAACCTTGACATATTGGGATGATGCTCTAACCAACTGAGCTACCTGGCCAGAGAAAGGAAAATTATTGCCAAGGACACTGATGAGCTCTCTTTGATCTTTATTTTCCTTTATCTACTTGCAGTAGTCAAGTGTTTGACCACATTATTCTTGGAATTCTTAGACATCAAGGACATATTATCTCCTGGATCCCTTCTTTTCAGTTTTCTTCTTAGGCTTCTGTCCACCCTAAAATATTAGTGTTTTACAAGACTATAACCTCTCATTCATTCAATAGATTGAGTAAAACCAATCTGGGGATATAGCAGTGAATAAAACAGACTCCATTTTTGCTTTCATGGTGCTCAAATACCAGTTTTCACATACTGTATAAACACGCTTCCCAGGAGATTTCATCCATTTCCATGGCTTCAACTACCACTTATAATCAGGAGTGATAGTCATAGCAACAACTTGTATCACCAAAGCACCAACGAAATCAGAACAGGGCATCAACCAATCAGACAACCAGGCTGGCTGCACTCTATTGTGTTGGCTGAATATCAACCTAACTTAAACTATATAAATATTCTATGATAATATGATTTCTGGTAGCTAAGAGAACAGGTTGATACCTCCAGATTGTTCAAATTCTAGTTCTGTTACTTTTGGCTGTGTGACCTGGGGTAAGTTACTTCATCTGTTTGTGTTTCAGTTTCCTCCTTTATAAAACTGGGATAATAAAGTACCTTTAGCACAGGGTTGTTATGAGAATCAAGTGAGATAATACATGTCAAGTATTTAAAACAGCTTGGATAGAATATACTAAGCATTCAATAAATGATAGCTATTATTATTATTCATTATTCTACAACTTTGTCTCTAATCCTGATGTTCTGTTTTTAGAGCTCTAGAGTTATAAATTAAGTGTTTTTTCCTCCAAATATACCATGGGAGCTTGAGAAACCTACAAGGTTTAGTATAATTAATAGGATCAGCCTTGTAAACAAATAGGAACAATTAAATTTTATTTTTTGCTTTTGTTTTTAGATTTTATTTATTTATTTTTAGAGAGAAAGGAATGGAGGGAGAAAGAGAGGAAGAGAAACATCAATGTGTGGTTGCCTCTTGCATGGCCCCAACTGGGGACCTGGCCCGCAACCCAGACATGTGACCTGACTGGAAATCAAACCAGCAACCCCTTGGTTCACAGGCCAGCACTCAATCCACTGAGCCACACCAGCCAGGGCAGGACAATTAAGTTTTATATGTACCTGATCATATGTACTGGGTTGAATGGAAAGACATAATAAAAACAGGAAACATATATATATGGTACTACTCATTTTGTACTAGGATCTGTTAGAAGTGGTTCATACATGTGAACTCATTTAATCTTACTTGCCCCCTCAAGTAAGTGCTGTTATATTCCCACTCTGTAAATGGGAAGACTGAGGCACAGAAGGTTAAATGATTTAACAAAGTCACATAGCTACAAGTTTTAAAGCACTCTGCCTCCAGAGTTTAAGCTCTTTGCACACTACTATACTGCTCACCAAGAAGGAAGCATTTGTTTGTGAAAAAAAGAAAATGTCTTACATGGTTCATATGTGCCCTGACCAGGGATCGAATCCACAACCTTGGTGTATCAGGACAATGTTCTAACCAACTGAGCTACCTGGCCAGGGTATAATGAAATGTTTTCACATTGGTTTTCAGAAAAAGGAGATGTTACAAGTATATACTACAAAATAAATATGGCAATAATTTATATAGCAATGGAAACTTGAGCTCAGAATTCCGCCCTGTGTCCCAGGATGGCTCAGCTGTCCCCTAGTTTTAATTTAATCAAGTTATTGTGAATTTTTCTTTGGCACAGTGCCTGGTGTTTTCATTCAACCTTCTCTTGACAGTGACTATTCTCAGTTATAAACAGCTAGTCAAGATGATCCTATGTATTCTTACATGAAAGATTGTGATTATCTCTGATAATTTAAGAACCTCTATTTGATAAACACTGTCTTGACCAGTTTCAGAGGATGTCAATTTGCAGTAAATACAGGATTTCAGTGAAGCAAAGTGACTATCATTAGCACTAGAAACACAAATAGCATCCCTCTTATTACATTTGGGCAGGTCAAAATTCATCCTCCAGGTCTGTATACAGGTGGATACATCTGTGTGTTCACTTGCTCTGAGTTCTGGGACAAGGAGTTTGTTGACTTAAGTTTGTTCCTCTGTCTCCAGCTTTATCTCTGATTCCTATGGAGCTTGTTTAAAGTTTAGTAAAAATTTCATTAGGCAATGAAGCAGGACTGTCCAGTCACACAAAAAGTGTTCTCAGAAAACTGATTTTAATTTAAGGTGAAAAACATATCTTTCATGATGAAAGATCAGGTGTTTATAAATATTAGAACAGAAAACAAACATGTAAGTTACACTTTTGTTACCTCAGCTAAATAATAATCAGTAAAAAAAAAAAAAAAAAAAAAAGAGCAGGAAACAAGTCACCATAGGGTGCTGGTTCCAAGTATAATGAAAAGATACTTGATATATTAAATACAACTTCCTCCAGGGGATATTCCCATATTATAAAATCTGGAAGCAAATAGATCTGTTATGTAAAGAAAATTATAAGACATTTTCTTTTTTTCACAAACAAATGCTTCCTTCTTGGTGAGCAGTATAGTAGTGTGCAAAGAGCTTAAACTGGAAGCAGAGTGCTTTAAAACTTGTAGCTATGTGACTTTGTTCAATCATTTAACCTTCTGTGCCTCAGTCTTCTCTCATTTACAGAGTGGGGATATAACAGTAAATACTTGGGGGGGGCAGGTAAGATTAAATGAATTCACATGTATGAACCACTTCTAACAGATCCTAGTACATAATGAGTAGAGCCATATATGTAAGTGTGTTTCATGTATTTATGCATTCATTAGTTGAATGCATAAATACCTGGAACAACAAATCAATGTTTTCTGCCTCTCTCTCTCCCCTTCCTTTCTCTATCTAAAGTCAATCAATAAACATTAAAAAAGCAAACAAAACAAACCCCCAAACACATTTCATTAGAAATACATAGATGACTTCCGGCCAAGATGGAGGCGTAGACAGACAGGCTGCATCTCCCTCCACAACTAAGAAGGAATATAACTACCTCAAAACTAGAAACAACCAGAAGTTCCAGAATATCAAATCACATGGAAGTCCAGCAAACAAAGATGTAAAGAATAAATACTTATCCAGACAGGTAGGAGGAGCAAAGCTGGGGCAGAGAACATGGTGTGGTGGCAGCAGCAGCAGCAGCAGTGGCAGGCTGGCAGAAAGCACAGTCACACATTTTAAAAAGTCAGGAGGGACACCTGGGGAGGGTTCCCAGCTCCTCACCAGACCTCAAAGCCCACGGTCCCAACCCCAGGGAAAATCAATCCTCACTGCTTTTGACTGTGCAGACCAGTGGGGGTTGGAGTGGAGGCAGAAAATGCCAGTCTCTCAGCAGAGTCTGCTTGTTTAAAGGGCCCCCATGGTCCTAGAACATCCACAGGCCCACCCACTCTGGGAACGACAGCCAGGGCAGCAGCTAGAGGGGCGCCAATCTGGTGTGGAAGTGGGAGAAGTGCCTGAGAAGAGGGTGCGTGCTGGGCAGGTGGCATTGTTAGCTCTTGGAGCCCTCCCCCACATACAGCGCCACAACGTGGTGAAACAGGTCGCCCTGCACTGATGAATCCCTAAGGTTCCGCCCCTTACAACGTAACAGGAGAGACAGCTCTGCCTGGGACACAGAGGCAAACAAGCACAGGAGCCTGTCAGAATGAGGAGACAGAGAAGGATGGCCCAAAAGGGGAAACGGATCAAATTTCCAGTGGGAGGACTAAGCGGATGAGGAGATAGCCAACCTAACAGATGAGGAGATAGACAAACTAACAGATGCAGAATTCAAAACACTGGTGATAAAGATCCTCACAGGCTTGACAGATATACCTGAGTACGGCAAATGCATAAGAGAAGAAGGAAAGGCTATGCTAAGTGAAACAAAAAAAAAAAATCCACACAAAACCAATGGTGAAGGGAAGGAAACCGGAGTTCAAGTCAATGATTTGGAACATAAGGAAGAAAAAAACAGTCAACCAGTACAGAATGAGGAAGCAAGAATTGAATAAAATGAGGAAAACTTCCCAACTTTTGCAAAGGAGATGGACATACAGGTCCAGGAAGCACGGACGGTCCTGGGCGAGCTGGACCCAGAGGGGACTACACCAGGACGCATCATGATGGAGATGCCAAAGGTGAAAGATAAAGACAGAGTCCTGGGGGCAACAAGAGAGAGGCGGAGAGTTGCCTACAGGGGGGTGCCTATGGGACTACCAGCTGATTTCCCAGAGGACACTTTGCAGGCAGGAAGGGACTGGCAAGCAGTATTCAGTGTGATGAAAGGCAACCTGCAACCAGAATTACTCTATCCAGCAAAGCTATCATTTAGAATGGAAGGGCAGATGAAGTGCTTCACAGACAAGGTGAAGCTAAAAGAGTTCATCACCAAGCCATTATTATATGAAATGTCAAAGAGACTTACTTAAGAAAA
The DNA here is from genome assembly GCF_987537825.1 of Furipterus horrens. Classification (NCBI taxonomy): domain Eukaryota; kingdom Metazoa; phylum Chordata; class Mammalia; order Chiroptera; family Furipteridae; genus Furipterus; species Furipterus horrens. Next base: position 23,286,961 of record NW_028327174.1, read on the forward strand.
AGAAGATCAAGACTATGAACACTAAAATGACAACAAACTCACAACTATCAACAACTGAATCTAAAAAATAAGAACAAAATCCAACTAAGCAAACCAGAATAGGAACAGAATCATAGGTATGGGGATCATTTGGAGGGTTATCAGCCAGGAGGCAGGAGGGGGAGAAATGGGGAAATGGTGCAGGGACTAAGAAGCATAACCGGTTGGTATAAAATAGACAGGGGGATGTTAAGAATAATATAGAAAAGGGTGAAGCCAAAGAACTTATATGCATGACCCATGGACATGAACTAAGTGGGGGTGGGATTACCGGAGGGAAGGGGGGTACTGGGCAGAGGGGAGCAAAGGGGGAAACAATGGGACTACTGTAACAACATAATCAATAAAATACACTTAAAAAAAATACATAGCCATTGAAAACATCTTAGGACAGAAGAATGTGTAAGTTTGAACTCCAAGTAGATGATCACCCACAGGTTCCTTCTAATTTTATCATTTTATCATGAACTGATTTTGTGTTGTTAAGACTCTAGTTCAACTTTACCAGAGTTTATGAAGGCTTTTGCAAACTTCTGCGGCTCACTAATTTTAACATGCTTTATCTCTCTTTGTTCAATTCTGAATTTGGATCTTATCTATGATAAAGAGTACACGAAGCCCTCGTAGGATGTAAATTAGAAGGAAAAAAATCCACATTTTATGGACCATGGCAGCTTTAAAACACTAAGGGCAGATTTTATTTGATTAACACTCAGAGGGGGTTGTTTGTGCTGTGCAGGCTTCATGGTTCAAAGATTAGAACAGCTTGCTATGCATCAAGCTAACCAGCCTTTGTGCCCACCTCTCTGATGATGTGTGACTTCAGACAAGTTCTATCCCAACCTGTCCCAGATCCTGGGAATCACACCTGCCCCTGGCTTCTTGGCCCAGGATATGGGACAGCTTCTGAGCTGTTACTAGCCCTAGGACATGTAACCATCTCTCTTTGGTTCCTTAAACTCTTATGAATAAATTGTGCCATCTGTTTTGGCCAGGATTCTGAATGTTTTTATGAGATCAATAGGAAATATATTCTTGGTCTTCCCATATTTTGGAGGCATTGGCAATATTTGGTGATCATATGTGTGTACCAGCATGTGGATACTTGTATGAGTGAACTATTACGGCCTACAGATCCAGGAATAAAGCAGACAGCCTTCAGCTTGGATAGCTGTATGGAATGGAGCCTAGGTACAATTCTTGTGTACCCACCTATGAAGTGCAAGTATCCAGAACCTGTCTTTGGGTCACATGCCCTTCCGTATTAGATGTGGCCAAGGGGTCAGAGAAGGCCAGTACTTCCTCAAGCATTGACTTTTCTTTTCTTTTTATTGGGGCTAAATATTGGTCTGTGATCTAAAAGATCCAGTGAGGGTTTATCTGAATAGAGAGGGATTGTTGACAATGAGTATCTAAAGGGTTTATTAACTCTGTCACCTTAAGTAGCTTAAAAAAGAAAAAAAGAAAAGAGGCAGTGTTCCAGTTTGAGTTGGAGGTAGGAGAGACATATCAATATCTCTAGCTTGAGTTGTCTCTTGGTATGAGATGCATTCACTTTATTCCAAAGCTTATCACGTCTTAGAAAAGCTGGCAGATTGTCTGCAGCTCTTCCTGGGCTTGCGATAGCACACATGAGCAAATAGCTGCGATAAAACCATAGGGGCTGCAGTATGGTATTCTCTTGGAAGAGGAGTAAATCATTCTACGGGGTTCCTGTGAAGGCAAGGTTGGTGGGTCAGCCATGTTCACTGACAGGTATATGTCAGAAATATTTTCCCAGGTCCTGACTGGTCATCAGGTAGCAGATCCGAACAGTGCTTTCTAGAATGTTGGTATAAAATGAGAGCTGTGTGAGAGATTATATATGGACGTAAGTGGAAGAGGTAAAATAATATAAGTCTTAAAAAAAAAAAATACCCTGTATCTTCTTGAGTGCCCAAGTCCCTGAATATGAAAATGTACAATTTCTTCGCTGTGTCCCTACTCACATTTCTGTGGAGAGTCAAATTTACTGTGAATATCCTCATGCTGAAACTGGAAAAGCCAGTGTCTCTGCTGCCTGTCACCTACCAGATCCAATAAACAGAGACAGGGATTACATCTTTATGGGCACTTTATTCAGATGGTTGGCAATCTGAGGAGATGGCAGGTTTAGTACACTAACAGACCATCTTAAATTCCATTATAAATGGACCCTTTTTATAAGGAGAAGAAAAGTGTAGGTAAGGGGGTTGGAATTCAGAGGAAAAGTTAATTGGATAAAAGCTGCAGCATTCTTTCATCTGTGTCCTGGGCGGTGGTCTTTGTGTCCTGGGCGGTGGTCATCTCACCCTGGAGCACAAGGGCTCAGATACCATCCTGATTGCTTGCAGTCCTCCTGAGGCATAAAGGTGGAACTGCTTATGGTCTCCTGGAGTCAAAGTGGGTCATACCTCCAGTTCCTGAAACAATACCTTCCTATATATATTGATTACTGAGCTTATTAGCTGTTACCTGAAACTAAAACTTTCCAACCTTTGAGTCCCCCATCAATGTCACAAGGTGATACACGTTTCAACCTTCAGTAAAGTTTTATATATTATTTCAAGACATTTTTTCTCCATAAAGAAATAGAAGTTACCTCCTATATGATAAGTAAAGAACAATAAAGTCATACTAAAATGCAGACTCTGGTCTGTCAGCTTCCTCTACACCAGCCTAAAACTTATGCACAAACAAAATTTAACAAGTATTGTGTATTATAGAAATTTCATCTTCTAAGATTAGCTCAGACGCCAGGCTATAATCTAGTCTATTAAATTGCTTGATGTCCTTAATCCATCTTCACATTTTTCAGAAGTGATGAGTTGTGGTAACCCTTAACTTTTGATGAGTATCTTACCACCCCTACACTCAGTAAGACCAAGCAGCCCTGACTGGTGTGGCTCAGTGGATTGAATGCCAGCCTGTGAACCAAAGGGTTTCTGGTTTGATTCTCAATCAGGGCACACGTCTGGGTTGCAGACCAGGTCCCCAGTTGGGGCATGCAAGAGGCAATCACATATTCATGTTTCTCTCCCTCTCTTTCTCTTCCTCCCTTCCCCTCTCTCTAAAAATAAATAAATAAGATCTTAAAAAACAAACAAACAAACAAACAACAACAACAAAAAAACACCCAAGCAAATTGGCCCTTGATGAATGGACTGGTTAGTTCCTTGGCATTAAGTGACCCAATCTCCTGCAGAACAGATGCAGTTGTTCTGCCCTCCATGAACGCAGCAGATATTTACTATCTGTGGCCTCCCAGGCAAGAGAAATTAGTCTGGTTGCAAGCACTCTCAGTAGAAGTAAGGATCTGTTGATGAGCTTGACCCAGTTTAAGATGCTTAATCAATCAGAACAGCATAGGTATCAAGAGCTCATTGCATTCAGATAATCGTCTAAGACAATAATGGGCAAATGAAAACAATACAAATCCTATAATTCTCTCTCAGACACAGCCAAACTTCATGAAAGAATAATTTCTGATTGTTTCTACCTTTTTCCAATTTTTTACTGCCCATTTGTTCTACAACCCAGTGCATCCACCATTCCACCGAAGCCCTTGTTATCTTATCTTCCTCTAATCACTCCCTCTTTCTGAAAACTCCCTACTTCTTTGTCTTCATTTATATCGCTACTTTGATTTCTCTTTTTCCTCTGGGTGTCTCTTTTGAGACTCGTTTGATAGACTGTTCTTTCCCTGACTGCGTTTTACGTGTCTGTGTTTCTCAGTTCTCTATCATTCTCATTAAATACACTTTCCCCCTTTGGGACTTCATATACATGCGTGGATTCTTTTAATAAGTAGAGCTGATGACTGCCAAATCTATTTTTTTCAACCCAGACCTCTATATACAGGGGTTGGCAAAAGTAGGTTTACAGTTGTGAATACACAAATATTCTTGAATTACCCATCAATTATTGTATTGTTAATTTGTATTATAATTGTAAACTAACTTTTGACCACTCCCTATACAACCATTTACCAGTTTTAACATATCCGAGGATTAACTCATTGTCTTTTTTTCCTCCTCTATTTTCTCTCTTGTTACGCCCTTGGCTGGTTTGGCTCAGTGGATTGAGCATCGGCCTGCGAGCTAAGTGTCGCTGGTTCGATCTTCCAGTCAGGGCACATCAGAGAAGGAAAACTCTGACTCCAAAAAACCTCCGCTGCCTTGCGGCATACCTCTTCATACCTCTTCAGGGGAAAGGCTAAGGGAGTAAACCCCGACAGAAAATCCGGAGCCGGAGTCCCTAAGGCGGTTTGACGTTGTAGTCAACACCGGCAACTCCTGCGGCGCACCTGAAGCCAAGCTGTATTGACTCCGTCTTTCCCTTGGACCCTTCAGCTGCGAAGAGAGGGGGGGTCTGCTGCATGGGCAACAGCAGACCCTCCATATCACCCTGCCCAGGCTCTGTAGCTTCAGCTTCACTGGAGAGGACACTCCAGCGTCATCGCAAGATGTTGATTCAACACGGGAGGAGACAGATACCGTGTCACTCCCAAGTCGGACTGCACAGCCATTCTCGGCGGTGCAGATAGACTCTTAAGAAGCTACACCATCGTCTCTCGAGACGGATGGCTGCCGCCGCCGCCGCCGACGACGACGATTTTCTCTCTTGTTAATAGGATTACCATCAAGTCATTCTTCAAAGTGGAAACCTAGGAGTTATCCTCAGCTACAATCTCTTCCACAATTTATTAGCCAAAGGCAGATGGTACTCCCTAGTATTCACTAAGCTCCTGCCCTTATCCGTGACCCCAGTCCTGCCTTAAAGCATCTACCCCTTTTACCCTGGGCTAACTGTTCCATGTGAGAAACATCCCAGTCTCCAGTTGACTCTAATTCACCCTCCACACTGTGACCAGAATGTTTCTAAATGGCAAATTGGATGAAGTTATCACCCTTAAAAAATTCCTTTCAGATATTCTCCATTGCCTTCAGTTTAAACATTAAACTGGCTGGCCCTGGCTGGTTTAGCTCAGTGGATTGAGCGTCGGCCTGCGAGCTAAGTGTCGCTGGTTCGATCTTCCAGTCAGGGCACATCAGAGAAGGAAAACTCTGACTCCAAAAAACCTCCGCTGCCTTGCGGCATACCTCTTCAGGGGAAAGGCTAAGGGAGTAAACCCCGACAGAAAATCCGGAGCCGGAGTCCCTAAGGCGGTTTGACGTTGTAGTCAACACCGGCAACTCCTGCGGCGCACCTGAAGCCAAGCTGTATTGACTCCGTCTTTCCCTTGGATCCTTCAGCTGCGAAGAGAGGGGGGGTCTGCTGCATGGGCAACAGCAGACCCTCCATATCACCCTGCCCAGGCTCTGTAGCTTCAACACGGGAGGAGACAGATACCGTGTCACTCCCGAGTCGGACTGCACAGCCATTCTCGGCGGTGCAGATAGACTCTTAGGAAGCTACACCATCGTCTCTCGAGACGGACGGCTGCCGACGACGACGAAACATTAAACTCCACTTAATACAGGGTTCTTCATGATCAGGCACCGGCTGGTGCAGGAGGTCAGCTCGATATCCAAACGCCCTCTTCTCCCACCCCAGTGAGCTATATACCTCCTGAAATCTTCTGCAGTACTTTAAATCTCTTATACCCTGACTGGTTTGGCTCAGTGGATTGAGCGTCGGCCTGCGAGCTAAGTGTCGCTGGTTCGATCTTCCAGTCAGGGCACATCAGAGAAGGAAAACTCTGACTCCAAAAAACCTCCGCTGCCTTGCGGCATGCCTCTTCAGGGGAAAGGCTAAGGGAGTAAACCCCGACAGAAAATCCGGAGCCGGAGTCCCTAAGGCGGTTTGACGTTGTAGTCAACACCGGCAACTCCTGCGGCGCACCTGAAGCCAAGCTGTATTGACTCCGTCTTTCCCTTGGACCCTTCAGCTGCGAAGAGAGGGGGTGTCTGTTGCATGGGCAACAGCAGACCCTCCATATCACCCTGCCCAGGCTCTGTAGCTTCAGCTTCACTGGAGAGGACACTCCAGCGTCATCGCAAGATGTCGATTCAACACGGGAGGAGACAGATACCATGTCACTCCCGAGTCGGACTGCACAACCATTCCCGGCGGTGCAGATAGACTTTTAAGAAGCTACACCATCGTCTCTCGAGACGGACGGCTGCCGACGACTTTAAATCTCTTGATCTTCAGACATGCTGTTCTCTCTGCCAAGTGTATCCTTACCACTTTTTCACTACTAACTTCTTTTAATTTAAGCAAGAGGACCGGGAGGAGGCAAGAGAGGAGCTTCTGGAATGCTAGTAATTTTTTGACCTTAGTGTTTGTCATGCATTTATAAAAATTCTCAAACCATAACGTCTGACTCATGCACTTTTCTCTATGTCATGGTAGTTTCATTAGAAAGTTATTTAAAACCTGGCTGGTGTGGCTTAGTGGATGGAACACTGACCTGTGAAGCAAAAGGTCACCGGTTTGATTCCCAGTCAGGGAATCCAGGCTGGAACCTTCAAGCTAATTCAAATGACCTGTTCCATGTGTATGCCTGCACACTAGTGTCAGATTTTGTGTCATTGTGGATTATTGGTCTCTCCCTCCTCTAGGAGCTTTGTGAGGGGAAAGAGTGTTTCTCATGAACTTTTCAGGACCAGAACCTACCACACTATTCCACAAAATAGTAAGTGCTCCAAAGTTATGTGATACAGACACAAATGACTTCTTGCTCTCTCTGCTTGAGGGAGATATGGGCAGCCTGACTCATCATGGTCATGAAAAGAAAAAAAAAAAAAAGAATTAGAATCCACAGAGTTTTGACACAGAGTTCTATTCTTACTAAAATAAACAACTTTTACCAGAAACTGAGGGCTTAGCTCAGCTTGAGTAGAGGAAAACCAAGAAGCAAATTTCAGGGATAAACATACAGACTGAGAGCTAGATGAGGTAATTCAATGAGATTAGCATTTAGAGGACAGAAAGGACAGAAATAAGCCGAAGTAGTCTTGGGGTGATGGCGAGAAATGAGAAACGCAAGCTCATGTTTGGGCTTTGAGTTTAGAGTTTAAATGCTGTTAGGTATGTGTGTACAAGTCACACCGGCTATGGGACCAAGAAGAGGAGAGACAGCCAGTGGGAAAGGGACTGAAGCTACTGGGTAAGACCTACAGGCCTCAGATGCAATGTATTTCTCTCAGGTACAACTATTATCAAAGAGTTAAGTTCTAGTCAGTGGAGAAACCAGCAGTTTGTTTTCCACTCACTCTCCCTTTGCAACCTTCACACCCAGTCATTCACCAGGTCAGATTTAAGTCCCTGTTCCATGCCTATCATCTCCACTAATTTCTGTCAATACCACCTTAGTAGTAATATATTCAGTAGTAACATATTTAGTAGTGTCATATGTTAGTTGGGTCAATTAAAGTATTCTTCTTTGGGCAATTTGATAAAATTGCAATTATCCATACGGATTAAAAAAAAAGAGCCCTGGCTAGGTAGCTCAGTTGGTTAGAGCCTTGTCCCGATATGCCAAAGTTGCAAGTTTGATCCCTGGTCAGGGAACATACAGGAATCAACCACTTGAATGCATAAATACGAGTAAGTGGAACAACAAATTGATGTTTCTCTCTCTCTCTCCCTTCTTCCCCTCTCTCTCAAATCAATAGAATAAAAAAAATTTAAATAAAAGAATAAAAATAGAGCCAATAGGATCATCCGTGAGGGATTATTTTTTAAGGATTATATTTATTTATTTTTAGAAAGAGGGGAAGGGAGGGAGAGAGGGCATTGATCGGCTGCCTCTGGCACACCTCTAACTGGGACCTGGCCTGCAACCCAGGCATGTGCCCTGACAGGGAACCAAACCAGTGACCTTTCAATTTTCAGGCCAGCTCTCAATCCACTGAGCCACACCAGCCGAGTAAGCTAGGGATGTGGTGGACTATTGTATGCAAGTTAACGCATCATGGAACAGAAATTTGGGTAAACAGAGGGAGTGAGCTAATAAAGGAGGTGAGTAGAGGGATCCCTTAGCGAGAAAAGGAGACTCTAAGATAGAGACAGAGGCCATGCGGTCCCCTAAGAGGAAAACAGGAAAAGTAGCCAGTCATGAGAAACATCTTGATCACTTAGTAAAAGCATCTCACTTTTCCACTTATTGTCTTCCTATGGCTATAAAATAAATCCTCTCTTTATGAGTAAGTTGACTTGGTCTGTTATCTGCAATTCAATGAGTTACACTAAGACAATTGCCGATTTCAGAGTCAGAGGTATAGAAGTTTAAATCCACCTCGGGGTTACATTGTAAAGACTGGGTGAGGTAAAGTATGTAAAGCAACTAGCATGTGACAAGCATACCACCTGCCCTCAAAAATGTTAACTTTCTTTGACTGGTATTTTCTGTGTCACCTTGGCTAGGCCTCAGGTATTTAATCACATGGTTAATCTAGGTGTTTCTCTGGTATTTTGTAGTTCTGTCTAAAGTCCAATTAACTGGAAGTATTCTACATAATGTGGGTGGGCCTGATTCAATTAGTTTAAAGGATTTAAGGACAGACTGAGGCTGTTCTGCACAAAGAAGTTTCACCTGAGGACCCCTGCCCTGGAGATCCAGCTTGCTCTACGGATTTTGGACTTGCTTTGTTAGCTCCTGCAACCAAGTAAGCCACTTCCTTAAAGTATTTCTCTTCCTGGTTTTTCTTTCTCTGGTGGAACCCTGACTGATAGACTCTCTTCCTTGCAGATTGCCCAACCCGTATAGCGTTTAGTAAATCGATGGTAGTATGAAGACTTTAGGCACTCAGAGAATGACCCATGCCATCCCCATGCTAGACATTTTACTGAAATTTTCTTAACTCCTTAGAGCTGTGGAATTTTCTATATGTTAGTAAGTAAACTGTGGAGAGTGTAAAATAATGAATTCCTGTTAAGGTCTAAGTTTTAAATTATATTTTCTTTAATTATTAAAAATTTATGTTATACCTTATAAAAGAAATATATGAAGTAAAAATGAAAGTTCATTTTTCTTCACCTTCCTCCTTAACCAATTTTCCTCTGGATATAACAACTGCTAGTAATTTAGATTTTATTTCTTTAGCCCTTTCGCTAAGCATATATGTACATGAATGTTTATGTTTTAAAAAAGTCTATCTACACACACACATACATATACATTAAAGCATAAATGAGATCAAGCTATGCAAAGTTTTAAAACAATTTTATTCTCTTAACAATATGTTTTGGATATTTTTCTCTGTTTCTCGGTATATTCATATATATAACTTGACATCATTCCTTTTTAAGTTGCTGCATACTGTTCTGTAATATATTAACCATTCCACTATTGAATTTCAGTGTCTTCCTACTATAATGTTGGGATGATATCCTTGTATGTAACCTCGGGTATGTACATAGGAGATATTTCTTCAGATTAGTTTCCTAATTGTTGGGTTAAAGAGTATCTATATTTAAAATATTATAATAGTTAACTCCCACCAAAAGTATATGGGGTTACTGTTTAATCACAGTGGTATCATCAGTCTTGAAAATACTTTTACTGATTCATAAAGGTCACGATTGAGTCATTTACCACTCTATCCACAGGAATATTTGGGAACATATTAATGTATTTTTTAAAACATTTTGTCCCAGATCCAGGTAAATTTCAACCTCCTCTATCAATATGTTCTTGATTTCAACTCACAATAATTTATTCCCTCTAGAAATCCAAAGCATTACAGTTAACACTTATTTGACATTAAGTCATATAGCAACTTCTCAAACTGCATTGTGATTACATTGCTGTTCAACTTCCAGACTTTAGAATGACTACTTTGTATTGTAGTTAAGACTATGGAAAGAATCCATAGCCAGCCCTGGCTGGTGTGGCTCAGTGGATTAAGAACCAGCCTGTGAACTAAAAGGTCACCGGTTGATTCCCAGTCAGGACACATGCCTGGGTTGTGGGCCAGGTCCCCAGCTGGGGGGTGTGAGAGGCAACCAACTTATGTTTCTCTCTTTTTCTTTCTTCCTCCCTTCTCCTCTCTCTAAAAATAAGTAATTAAAATCTTTAAAAATTATTTAAAAAAAGAAAATAAATCCTATACCCATTAAGTAGGTATACTTCATTCCCTTCTCCCTCTAGCCCTGGTAACCACTAATCTGTCTCTATCGGTTTACCTATTTCGACGTTTTATATAAGCAGAATCACATAATATGTGTCATTGTTTTCTGACTTCTGTCTCTTAGCACAATGATTTCAAGTTTTATTCATGTTGTAGCATGTATCAGTACTTCATTTCTTTCAATGACTGAACAAAATACCACTGTATGGATGTACTGTGTTTGTTTATCTATTCACCAATTGATGGACATTTGGGTTGTTTCCACTTTTTTGGCTGTTACAAATGATACTGCTATGACTCTTTACATACAACTTTTTGTTGGAACCTATGCTTTTAATTCTCTTGGATATACACCTAGGAGTAGAATTGCTGGGTCATACAGTATTTCTATGTTTAACTTTTGAGGAATAACCAAATTGTTTTTCATAGTGATTACATAATTTCATATTTTCTACTGGCCAATATATGAAAGTTCCAATTTCTCCACATTCTTACCCATTGTTATTATTGACTTTTTGTTTTCTTATAGCCATCCTAGTAGGTTTGAGAGATATCTTTTCTTAAAAGATTTTATTTATTTATTTTTAGAGAGAGGGGAAGGGAGGGAGAAGGGAGGGGAAGAAACATTGGTTGGTTTCCTCTCATTACACCCTCGACCAGGTACTGAACCTGCAACCCAGGCATGTGCCCTGACTAGGAATCAAACCGGCGACCTTTTGATTCACAGGCCAACACTCAATCCACTGAGCCATACCAGCCAGGGCTGAGAGTTATCATATTGATTTGCATTTCCCTAGTGACTAAACATGTTGAACATCTTTTTATGTGCTTATTAGCCATCTGTAAATCTTCCTTGGAGAAATGTCTATTCAAGTCTTTTGGTCATTCTTAAATTAGGTTGCTTTTGTTATGAGATATAAGAGTTCTTTATATATTCTGGATAGTAGACTTATCAGATATATTAGTTGTAAACATTGTATCTCATTCAGTGAGTTGTCTTTTCACTTTCTTACTACTGTCCTTGGATGTACAAAAGTTTTTGATGAAGTTTGATTTCTCTTGTTGCTTGTGCTTTTGGGGCCATTTAATACTGCTTTCACCCCAGCCCTGGCTGGTGTGGCTCAATGGATCAAGTGCTGGTCTGCAAATCACAGGGTTGCAGGTTTGATTCTCAGTCAGGGCACATGCTTGGGTTGCAGGCCAGGTCCCCAGTTGCGGGCATGTGAGAGGCAACCGCACATTAATGTTTCTCTCCCTCTCTCACTCCCTCCCTTCTTCTCTCTAAAAACAAATAAATAAAATCTTTTAAAAAAGTGTTATTTAATATACTCTTTTTTTGAAAAAATAATTTGTTTGTTTTTCTTTTTAGAGAGAGGGGAAAGGAGAAAGAGAGGGAGAGAAACATCACTGTGTGGTTGCCTCTCACTTGGGCCCCCAACTGGGGACCTGACTTGCAACCTAGTAATGTGCCCTGACTGGGAATCGAACCAGTGACACTTGGCTCGCAGGCTGATGCTCAATTCACTGAGCCACAGCAGCCAGGGCTTAATACACTCTTACACACCTTGTTTCTACTCTACTAAACCTTGCAATCAAGTCCTTTTTACTTTAAATTAAATTTCTATTTAAAAAAAAGACTGTTGTGACTCCAAATTCATGAAAACTTCAACCTATATTTCCTTCTAAGGCTCTTATAGTTTCAGTTCTGACATTTCGATATTTGATACATTTTGAGTTAATTTTTGTATGTGGTATGTGGTAGAGGCCCAAAGTTGTCATTCTGCATATAGCTATCCAGTTGTCCCAGCACCGTTCATTGAGAAGACTAGTCTTTACTCCCATTCCTGGCACCCTTGTCAGAAGTCAGCTGAACATAGATGAATGGGATACTTTCTGTACTCTCAAGTCTATTTCATCATACTGACTTGTTAATTTAATTTGATAAAGAAATCATTTTTAGAATTATGTTATTCAGCATTTTATCTCAAAAACTTCTAAAATTATTTATCATTTATTTTGTTAATTGAAATGAGCCAGAATCAAAGTGCTGTAGGAAAAATTTACTAAATCAAAAGGATGGTTTTATAGCAGTATTATGACATGTTAGACTATGTTAAATTATGTACTTTGTTATTAGAATTATTTCTAAAGGTATAAATTTATGAGACATTAAGGAATTCATATCAATATATCTGAAAAGAAAATTTAATAAAAATATTAGACACTATATAGCATAATATAAAATATGAATGGATACATGAAATAAGGATTTTAATATTTAACTCTTTCACAAATTATGTACAATAAGAATAAAACAATACAATTGTACATTTAATATTCCCTGCCCTCCCAAATATTATCCTGTTCTGTTACATTCTCTTAGAGAGAGAAGCATCATATATGTACAAAAAGTAGAAAACCATGATTTGGTTGACATTACTGAGGTTAAAATACTCATAGCAAAAAAGAATATTTTCTCTTTTCAATATTCAAGCCACTCCCTTCCAAGCATTCATTAATTATCATGTGTGAAGTTTTGGTTGTGGTTTCTAAACTATGGACGACTCTAAAAGGACATGTTTCCAAGTTCTGTTACTGGAAGCATCAACTCATTTTGTGTATCATTTTCTCAGTCCTCATATTCATTTTAAGTTCCTTTATTATAAAGTAGTCTGAAGGTGACCATGCATATTCAGTACCCCCCCAAATCCTCTTATGTACAAACATAAAAACATTCCTCAAATAATTAAAACATACAGCACATGCTTGGATATTAATGCTTTGAAGAGATGACTTGGAGTTACAATCACCCAAAATTTCTCATTAAGAGGTTCTATATATGACCTAATGGTAGTTTGTTTACTTAAAAGTAAACCTTAAAGGAAAAGAATGGAAAAACCTATCACTGCTACTGTAAACTCAGAATGAATCAAATTAAAAAGGGTATCGATTATGAAAACATGTTATCCTCTCACCGTGCTTTTAAGGATTTATCTTCTGCTTCCGTCCTAAAAAGTCATAGCACATTGACACTTTGGGTGCTCCCAGGCTCTGCAGTTCTGTTATGCCCCAGTAGGGGACGCTGTTGCATTAAAAACTGCACCAGCTGCAGCATCACTCTACTGGGCCTGTATTCCTTCTCTATTTTCAAGATACATTTTTAAAAGTCATATCTATGAATATTATTTCTCTAAACTCTAATAACTTGAGAGTTGAAGAAAAACAGAATTCTTGAAGGATTGTTCTTTTACCCACTATCTTCAGAGATATTTCATTGTATGTGACATTCTTGGATGTTGGTATCAAAGTCCCAAAGTACGAAATGCATCTCGTAAATCATCAACTTCATATAAGGGCTGTAGAGAAAGAGAAATACACTGAGTGGGTGACTTCGTAACATTTGGGAAGAAAGTAAGTTGGGAGGGAGGAGGAAGAGGAGATAGGAAGAGGAGAGGAAGGAATTTTACCAGGAAGGAAATAAATCCTGAGGGGAGTCTAACAGATCAAAGACAGGTGAGTGAGGAAAGAGAAGGGATATTAGCAGTGGCTCTGAATTGTGAAACGGCAGAAGAGCAGACTCAGTTGTAGGAGAAATGACAGCATAAATGACAGAGAAATTTTCATCAGAGGAAAAGTAAGAAGAGAGTGATAAATGTACAAACACACACGTGAAATGTACACACACACATATGAAAACGTAAGAAATATAAGTAGCCCCAGGAAAAAGGTGGCTGAGAGAAAGAAAACGAGAAGCAAAGAAGCCCCTTACCAAAAGGATGCGTCGAAGCTGTCTGGATAGACGAACTGAGTTTTCATGCAGCCCCTCCCAGGCTCTGAAAGTTCTTTCACGATTTTCCACAAAAGTATTCCAGCAATAAAAATAATCTTTAAAAAGAGAGCGGGGCAGTATATATAGCTCAAATCCCAAATCAAGAGGAAAGAAAAATCCCCAGCCCCTTTTTAATTCTCATTTCCCCCGAAGTCTTGTGTCCTTTTCCTCCAATTCAAGTTGATAAAAAAAATTTTTTTTATGAGTTTATTTGAGCCATAACTGACAATTGCTGGGAAGCAGGCTCTCAAATGCTCCTCTACCTGATAATTGGCTCCAAAGGTGAACTAGAGTCTTGGTACAAGTTTGCCCCCTGAATTTCCCCTCTGACTCGTCTCAGTCTGCATTGCAATCCTGAGCGACAGCTGCTGTCTGAGCTGAAGCAGCAAGGCTCCCCTCCTACCTTTGAAGGTCATGATGGCGATTTGGACCCCAGCGCGGTGCAGCCGCCGCAGCCCCTCGGGCTCAGCCTTGCGGTCCTCGCAGAAGTAGAGGCGCGCGGTGAAGATTCTCAGACTGAGGTTGGGGTTTCCTTTCAGGAAGTCAGCTACGTGCCGGGCACAGTCGTAGCAGGGACTCCAGGAGGTGAACCAGGTGACTCGGTAGCACCGGCCGGGGTCCAGGTCCCAGTCGGAGATGTAGCGCAGGAAGAGCAATTCTACGTGGCACCCCGACTGGGGAGAGAGCAGAGGACTGGCTCACGTTTGCTGACCTGTACTGCGGGGCCCGTAGCTTCGCAGCCATTAATTCATCTCCCTCCCACAGTGATCTTTTGGGGGCAGCTACAGTTCTGTCCTTAGGTTACTGAAAGGTTAAAACAACGGCCCCAAAAAGCCCAGCGGTGAGCCAAAACCCTTTGCACCCTTGGCCGTGCAGAGTGGAGAAAGGGCCGGGGCTTTCTGTGGCGTGAGGGGAACCAAATGAGTTGAGTTTGGATGGAGCAGCGTGACACTTTCTCAGTAGAGATTTAATATGTGTTGGCGAAGTTAGTTTTTGTGCCTTTGAGGAGGAGGAAAATGGCTTGGAAGTGCCTAGTGATGTAACATTGTGGGAGTACACAGGACCACTAGGAGGAAGATTTATGGTTGAGAGGGCTGGAAGAGATAAAATAGATTATGGTGAGGCAGGCAGATGAGAGTTGTAAAAGCAATTAAATGTGTTCGCTCATTGTATGATCCCTGTGATTGTAATAATAACCATAGTAGTGAGATAGAGCAATCCCACTTAGGGTTGCAGAAAAACCCCAGAATCTGAAGACCTTGGTTCCATCACCCCTCATGTGACTTAAACAGGTTACCCAAATCTTGGATCTTCTAATCTTATCAGAAGATAGGCTCGAATGGTGTTATGAAGATTATATGAGAGGGAAGTAAAGGGTCAGTGACAAAGCCTTCTCTAGTTAGAATGTGTCATATCAACAAATAGGAAAGAGATTAGAATGTAAAACAATTGCAGTGAAATAATTTACAAGGTACAAAGAAGGCAAAGAGAGCTGGATAGTGAAATAAGTCCGAAACAACTGAGCCCACCAATGTCATTCCACTCCTGGGTTCTTCCCCCAGAATTCCACCAAGGTCCAATGTCACCACATGTTGTGAGAGAGGAAAGGGAATATTCATTGGCAGATTATGTAAATCCTTCTGGATTTTGGTGTAAAGGTTTTTTTGGAAGTGTAATTTTCTGATCTTCTAGATCAGCGGTTCTCGACCTGTGGGTCGTGACCCCTTTGGGGGTCGAACAACCCTTTCACAGGGTCGCCTAAAACCATCGGAAAACACATATATAATTACATATTGTTTTTGTGATTAATCACTATGCTTTAACTATGTTCAATTTGTAACAATGAAAATACATCCTGCATATCAGATATTTACATTACGATTCATAACAGTAGCAAAATTATAGTTATGAAGTAGCAACAAAAATAATTCTATGGTTGGGGGTCACCACAACATGAGGAACTGTATTAAAGGGTCACGGCATTAGGAAGGTTGAGAACCACTGTGATTGATTTAATTAATCAACCAATTGAGGATTCCCTGAGTTTTCTGGGGCTTGCCATGCTGAATGTATTCACTGGCTTATGCTCTATGTGAGCAGGAGGGAATAGAAATCATTTGGGAAACAGAACTGGTCATCATTCATATTTCCTAAGTTTTTCTTCCTTAATTTTCAAAAATTCTGAAGACACAATTTGTTTTTCACATTAAAAAAAAAAGAAAATTTAGCGCTGGCTAGTGTGGCTCAGTGGATTGAGGGCCAGCTTGTGAACCACAGTGTTGCGGGTTCAAATCCCAGTCAGGACACATGCCTGGGTTGTGGGCTAGGTCACCAGTTGGGGGCGCATGAGAGGCAACCACACATTGATGTTTCTTTCCCTCTCTTTCTCCCTCCCTTCTCCTCTCTAAAATAATAAAATCTTAAAAAAATTTTTTTTAAATGTATTTATTTTTAGAGAGGGGGAGGGAGAGAGAAAGCAAGAGAGAGAGAAACACCTAAAACACTTATCAGTTGCCTCTTGCATGCTCCTGCACACCCCTGCATACCCCAACCCACAACCCAGGCATGTGCCCTGACTGGGAATTGAACCAGAGACCTTTAGGTTTGCAAGACAATGCCCACCTACTGAGCCACACCAGTCAGAGCTGTTTTTCACATATAAAGTTTAGCTTGACTGAGCTGATAATATTCCCCCAAATCAAAAGGCCCTTACCTTTGATTTTTCCCTTAATTTCAAAGGCAATTTGGATGATGGGGAAAAGGGAGGAAAGTTTGGGGCAGTTATTCTTGGCAGTGAAGCAAGATCTGGCATTAATGTGCCCAGCATCAATGAGGAAGACATTAAATGGCCTCCTTTGGGGCATATCATATCTATCATGGTTGCATGGACTTGTAAAAAGGAAAAAAAATTGAGAAATCTAGTGGGGACAGATGCAAAGCAGACTGAAAATAGTACCATCAGCAGGTAGGTGGTTCTAAAAGTGCCCACAGTTTAGCTTTTAATCACCTAGGAAGCATATATTGATACCTTGTTTCGAAGATGACCGAAGTCCAATGAAAAGGAGGTGGCACTATCTCGCCGCTTCACCACATAGCACAAGTAGGTCTCGTGGCGACCCTTAGCCCAACGGACGTTTTTGAAATGATAAAGAAACTTCCTCTGCTTCATCAGGAGGCTGTGGGCGAAAGGAGGAGGGAAAGTGCAGGGCTACAGTCCATTCTCTGGTCACCCCTGGCTTTCCCTTGGCTGTTTTTAAAGCTAAAATACTACTTGGGCCAAACCAGAGAAGATGCTCTTGCTTCTTTTGCCAGAAGCCTGAGACCTCCTGTGCTTGGAATCCATCTTAAACCCCTTTTCATGCTTATATGGAAAATCAATTGAGAGATAGCAAGAGCCCCAAAGCCATTAGAGCTCTCAGGACAGTCCCCTCCCACAGCTCTCTTCTAGATGACAGTAACTTGGAGTGACAAACTTGCTCTTCAGTCCCATGATTGTATTTTCAGGTTGCCCTTGCAATCTTGACCTAAATGCCCAGTCTGTACTTCAAACTCGATGGTCAAAACAGTGTTCCTAAACCACTCTGCCCTGACTGTTCTGCTTCTTCTCCTGAGTTTTCCATCTCAGCTAACCAGGGCAAAAGCTTGGGATCCTCTTTGATTTCTTGAATTTGTACTTACTCTATTCTCTTTGTTCTCTGATCAGGCCAAGCTCTCATCTTCTTTCCCTTTATCTGTTGTTCTGGCCTCTTAACTGATCTCTCTGTCTCCAAGTCCCTCCAAAATAATATTTTCCATGATGTACCAGAGTGATCTCACCAAAACTCAGGTGTGGCCATGTCATTCGATGCTGAAAAACCCTAAGGAGTCTGCTTGGCTCACAGGACAAACTCCAAACTCTCTAATGTGTTACTTAGGCCAGGTTTTACATTGGACATCAATCTACAGTTCTCGCCTCCTTTCCTGGTACTTTTCTCCCTTCCCCACCACTTCAGGCCCCTCTTGCAGATGGCCCCCTGGTACTAATCTCCTTTCCTCTTTCTGTCTGGATGTCTTGCTGATGAAATTCAATGCCTGATCACAGTCACAGTTTCAACTGTTTTTGTTAAGACCTTTCTCACCACCACTATCCCAGAATTACTAGGCAAAAATCAAATAACAAAAAAGCCTTTTGTAGTTTTTCATTGTTTTCCAGCTTGTCGCTATCCAAGCATTCCTCCTTTGTTATCAATTGACTGCTGATATCTGTCTCCCCAATTAGGCTTTGTGTTTTGGAAGTGTCACTTTATGAGTAATACATATAGTTAAAAGTATAAGAGCAATGCTTGACTCTTGTCAACTTGACTCCTACAAAAAAGTAGAGTTATAAAATTTAAAATATTAAGGAATTTTAAAATTTGGAATATCAGTCAGTGTATAATGATAATTAGACATAGTATCTAATGACGATTACTGTTAAGATTATGTTTTTCCTTCTAGTCTTTTACAAGCATATATTTATATGATTTAGATTATGCTGATTTCATGTGTAACTTTGTATTCTGCTGCTCTTTTAACTTGGTAATGTAATCTAGATATTGTAATATGTTCATAAACGGGGACTGGTCCTTTTGCTGTTTCCTAGCTTCTAGCACAGTGTCTTGTATATCATTAGCACTAAATTGAATTGAATTTGTGGAAATATTCTCCAGTAACTGAAATTCCTTTGCAGTTGTGAACATAACACAAACTATACAGTGTGGTAGATCCCAAAACACTAATAGTGTCTCTGGTTTTTGTCCCTAGTCTTTTCCAGAAATATATTTATCCAATTTGTAGAAATAATGCTGCCACCTAATGGCATTGGGCAGAAGTGCAAAGCATTTGTAAAAATAAACACCATGTCAAGGATTTGAATACCGTTTGCTGGCAAGAGAATTGAAACTTCTATTCACTTTTTTTTTTTTTTACATTGAAGTATAATTTACATACTTCACCATTTAAAATGTACAATTCTATGAATACTGGCAGATGTAAATACTCCACACTGCTACCACAATTAAGATACAGAACATTGCCAGGGTACTCCTTTCCCATTTTCTTCATCTACCTTTCCAGTCAGTTCCTCCCTTTTCCCCGAGGCAACCACTAATCTGCTTTCTATAATTAAACTACTTTATATTTTCCAGAACCTCATATAAATCATACATGATCTCTTCCTTTGTTTGTGTCTTCTTTCACTTAGCACAATGACTTTGAGATTTATTCATGAAGCCAAATGTATTAGTAGTTTGTTCCCTTTCACTGCAAAGTAGCATTCCATTGCATGGGTGTAGCACGTTTTGTTGATTCATTCACTTGTTGATGGACTTTTGGACTCTGTCCACTTTGGGGCTATTGTGAATAAAGCTTCTACAAACTTTAATTTACCAGTCTTTGTGTAGACATATTATTATTTTAATAATGTGATACATGGGATAGACCTATGTTGGGTACTTAAAAGTTAAGTACCCAAATGTCAACCTTGTTAAGTAGATAAACAAGAACAAGAGCATTTTTATAGCTAGTGCAATTTCAATGTCTCCATTCACATACATGGAACTTATTGGAATACATTTTAAATCTTGAGGCAGAGAACTAAATTTGTCACCAATGTACACATTATGTATGTCAAACAATAGAAAAATTAGTCAATTATATTGTTTTAGAATTAAAAATGCACATATGGCAGAGATCTAAAATAGATGCTAACAAAAATCTCATATTAATTGGCCATTATTTAAAATAAAAGTAATTTATTATAGTAATCACCATGGAACTACCATCATTACTATTATTATTGTTATATACTTCACATATAATAACCCATAGCATATATAAGTTGAATACATAATAAGTACTTAATAAATACTGAAGAGAAAGAAAAAGTTCTCTTTGGGGTCTAATCAGTTTAAAATAGTTTAAGCATCATGTCATACCAATAAGTTCCTTTTCCATTTAACCTACCCTTCTGGGCTGTATGAGTGAGAAGGCCGGGGTCGGGGGGTAGGGAAAGGTAACTATATCATGCACTGAAGGCAGTGTGGCAGTGCCCTGTTCCCATGACTAGGACAAAGTGTTGTGACAGTTATAGAAAATGACATTGATGTAGGTAAAAGAATTCAGATGAACTTTTACTTCCCACTCCACATGAAAATGTAGTCGTTCTTTGCTGTTTCTGTTAGAAGTTGCCTGTCATAATGAAGTGAATTGCATGACGGTGACCTGTTAATTTAACTTTCTTGATCCATCACTTCCCTTCAGCTGTAGGTAGGAGCCTGTTTCCAGCACCAAATTCTTCTCTTGGTTTCTCTTCTGGGCACAAAGGACTTTGCAGAGGCAGTTTTTTAGGCCTATAGGTTGACAGCTGTTTGAACAGCTGTGCTCCCTGAGGCAGAACACTGGCTGCATCCCCAGCAATGCAAACCAGAGATGACTGGGTTAAAAATAATCACGACCAAGTCATTCTCTCCTGCCCTGTGCCATCACTAATATGCTCTGCAGATACTATTTTCCTTAATGATAATTATGAGTTTCCCTTTTCCTCCTGTTGAATTGCATCTCTCCTTTTTTGTTTGTCTTTCTCTGAATTTTGGTAACTGATTTTACCACTGTTTTGCATTTCATTACACACTAACATATCCACTGAACCCTTTACCTCTGACTTATACCGCAGATTTTCAAAATTTCATTGAAACTGAGCTGAATTTGACAATGCTGCCCTCCAGAAAATTTTCTGAAGAACGCTTACTCTGCCATTAGAAATCTTAACTCTATTATAAATTCTTTGTAAAAGAAGTAAATTGAGATATCATTCTCATACATTTGTAGTAATCATAAAAGTAGGAATAGAATAAATTCTGTGACAGTAGCTTAACTGACATAAACTGCATCTGAAGGCATTGTAAAAAATCTTACAGAATACACATTTAAGAAGTTCAGCCATGTCTAAAGAAATTGAAAGACTAGGTAAATAGTAAGAATGCCATTAACTGCCTAACAACTGGACCTATAGCATTAAATAATTTGCTTGACTGAATTTTTCTCCTTATAATAGACACAGCCATAGTGATTTTAAAGCTGCAAAGTGTGAACATTGGCACCTAAAAAAATAATTTCCTCACTATGTAACTAAATTATTCAGTAGAGTCTCCCTAGGAAAGTTTATCTTCAAGTGGTTTTTATATTTGAATATTTACAAAATTATTATGACAATTACCACTACTGTTTTTAGTACAGTATTGCTTTCTTTTTCATGATTTGAGTCTCTAAACATTTGCTGTATTGATATTATTACACAAACTAGTTCTAACTGCAGTACAAATCTCAGGACAAGCAAATACATGGTCATAAAAGTCCTTTTGAATATGAAAGAGAGAAAATTAGGCAGACGATGTATAAGATCTGAAGAGAAGATGAGACAGATCCAGAGAAACAAATCTGCATATTGACCAAGCAGATCTTGTGAATCAGACAGTGACAGGAGAGAAAGGGATAGGTACCAATCTCATTACACAGATTTGCTCTGAGAGCAAAGCCCATGCAGCCCTTGTGAGGAGACTGTCTTTTTACCTGTCCATAGTGGATTCCAGAGTGTCTTTCTTGGCTCCCCCAAAGTCTTAGGCCAAGGAAAGCTTGCCTTGAGCACAGCTGCTTCACTGACTGACAATGCATTGGCCCTGCACATTCAAATTTAAGCTAACCCTTTTGGGCTCCTCCTCCCACAGCATCATCACCACCCAGTACCCCAAAGGCCTCCTCACCTATTTGGGTCCCGTGAAGATGGGCGGGGTTGTCATAGGCATAGTCAAATGGGTAAAATGATTGAAGGCCACTCTGTTTAATGTATAGGTTCCTTCTGGGCTGCCTTTCTAAAACTTCAATCCATGCTCCACAGGTAACAGATCAGGAGACAGTAGCAGCAGACAATTTGGAAATTGTAATTATGGTAACAAATAATATCTTTAATTTTAAAAGGATGATAATAATGATGCTCATTTAAATAGCATCTTGTGTCTGTGAGCTGAAAGCATCTATTTCCTCATTTAAATATACAATATCTCTGGATCTCAGTAGAGACCACCACTAACTTCCTGTTTTGTGACTGAACAACAAGTAAACTCCATCAGCCACGTAGGACTAAGACATAGAAATTTTGCTTCTCAAATCACTGTTTTTTTCTGATTGTATTATAAGAATTGCCAGAGGATTAGATGACTACCCCAAAGAGCAACTTTTGCATAAGCCATCATTCCACAAAAGTCACATGTTAACTTGAAGTCAGAAGCAGCAGCATCCCAAACAATAAAAAAAAATGTTTATATCATCAGGCAGAATCAGGATCTAAATGATTACACTGAACTTGGAAAGTGGGTTGGGCTTTTCGAATAAGAGGCTTTAAGCTCTTGCCCTCATTCAAAGTGGTCTCTTACAGATTTTGCTTTGCCCTCCTACTTCAGTCCATATGAATTTTATTTACTCATTCAATAACTCAATACTACATGATAGAAACTCTCAGGTGCCGGGGTTACAATGGTAAGCAAAGCAGATAGGGTCTCTGCTCTCTGTCTAACTAACGGCATTCAATACCATCTATGCATTGATGATTCCCAAATCTATTGTTCTAGCTTGGATTGCTTCTTTGAATGCAAGGCAAGTGTATCCAGCTCCCACCTCTGTGTCTCCATCTGTGTGCTGGGCATTTCAAACAGGCCTAAAACTGAGCACCTGTTCTCTCCCAACACATAACCTGCTTCTCCTGCCATCTTCCCTCCCTCAATGGCAATGTCATTCTTCCCATTACTCAGGCCAACCTGGTAGTCTTCCTTGATTGTGCCCTTTCTTTTAAATTCCATGCCCAATCCATTAGCAAATCCTGTTAACTCTGCTTACAACGTAAATTCAGGAACTGGTCCACTTTTCACCACCTCCAGGTCAAAGAAACCTGAATTATTGCATTTAGCCTCCCAGTTGGTCGTCCCGCTTCCATCCCTCTTCAGTTACAGTCTGTTCACCACACAGCATATGTCAGGCAAACTGAATAAATGGCTTGTGCAAGATATAACTTTTCTCCCATATAAAAAATTTAGACAGTTGGTCTAGCAAGTTAATTAAATCTAAATCTAATTGAAACATGGACTCTGAGATCTTCATTTTGTCAGAAGAGTACCTGTTGGCTCCCTTTTTAGCTGGAATATTTTCCTCATCTCTCAGTTCAATGATGAGCTTCATGAGCCAGGCAGTATGGGAGAGAACACAGAAAGGTAGCTATTGAGTCAATTTCTCCAAACTAGTTTCTGAAAGAGAATTAACTGTGGATATTTATTTATGCCATTTTGTGAAGTAGGTTTGATAAGGTCTTGGGGAAAGCTAATAAACAAAACACAAAGTCCTTAATGTACATTCTTGTATAATATCTCCTTAAAAAAAAAAAACTTACCTTTTAGTGTATAGACAACATAAAGAAGATTCTCTCTAATGCAGTATTTGAAAATGAAGATTCTGGAAAATAAAAAAAAATGTTGTGTTTGTTTTGATGTCCTGCTCCTTTGGGGGCAATTCAAAAAGTGCTTTTTTAAGTAATTTATTAGCACCATCTTTGAAAACTAAAATTTATTCATTTACTGTTTATTGAAGGCCTACTATGAGAAAGCATAAGGCTAAGCTTTGAAGGGGAACAATGATGTACATTATAGTTCTTCAAGGACCTTATAACTTTGTTAAAAGCCTTATAAATAAACAATACTTTAATAACGTAAGAAAGAATTAAATGTTGATAAAAGACACGTGAAAATTACAGAAGCCTAGCATCTCAAAGTAGAAGGAACCTTAGTGTTCATCTAGCCCTATTCTTCTCTAAATAGAATATGCATCTCTGGAGATAGGCCTAAATCAGAATACATGGCAATAGATCAGGGAGTAGATCAGAGCCAGGGTACATGTATGCTACCTTAGAACATAAAAATTATGCAAAGCTTTAAAAAAAGCAGTATTTTTTATTTAAAAATATTTATAGAGTATCCCTGGACAGGTAGCTCAGTTGGTTAGAGTATTGTCCCAACACGCCAAGGTTGCAGGTTTGATCCTTAGTCAGGTCACATAGAAGAATCAACCAATCAATGAATAGATAAGTGGAAAAACAGATTGATGTTTCTCTCTCTTTCCCTTCCTCTCTCTCTAAAATGAATTTAAAAATTTCAAACATAAAATATTTAGAGTAGGATAAAATATCTCTTTCCTCATTATGCTCTCCCACGTTCATGTAAAAAGTAAAAGCCCTCACAACATGGAACACCTCAACAATTTTAATTCTCCCCTGTATGTAGAGCAAGTCCTACCTGGCAGGCCCACAAGTGTGGTTGCTAATGTAGCACATGTAAATGTTGAAGATAAAACATGGATTCCAGAGTAACTTCAGTCTAACATGGGTTGTTTGGGGTTATAGCCTCAGATACTCAAGCATTTTATTTTATTTTTTAAATATGCTTTATTGATTATGCTGTTGCAGTTTTCCCAATTTCCCTTCCTTCTGTTCCCCTCTATCCAGTGGCCCCCCTCCTCCAGTGTTCCCCCCTAAGTCCATGCCCATTGGTGGTGCATATAGTTCTTCTCAACATCTTCCTGTCTACTCCACTCCCTCCTTCTAAGCTTCTTAATTCCTGCATCATCTCCCTCCCTTTTCCCCTTCCCCCTCCCTGCTGACCTCCCCCCATAATGTTCCCCATACCTATAATTCTTTTTCCACTCTCGTTGCCTACTTAGTTTGCCTTTGTTTCAGTTCCCTAGCTTCTGTTGTTGGTTGTTGTGATACAGTTTTTATTTTAATGTTCATAGTTTTGATCCTCTTTCTCCTAAACAAGTCCCTTTAACATTTCATATAACAGTGGTTTGGATCTGATGAACTCCTTCAGTTTTACTTTGTCTTGGAAGCACCTTCTCTGTCCTTCTATTCTGAAGGACAGCTTTGCTGGATAGAATAATTGTGGTTGTAGGTTTTTGCTTTTCATTACTTTGAATATTTCTTGCCAGTCCCTTCTTGCTTGCAGAGTTTCTTTTGAGAAATCAGCTGATAGAATTATTGGGACCCCTTTGTACATAATTCTCTTCTCTCTTGCTGCTTTTAAGATTCTCTCTTTATCTTTGATTTTTGACATTTTGATTATAATGTGTCTTGGTGTGGTTCTCCCCAGGTCCAGTTGTTTTTGGAACTCTCTGTGCTTCCTGGACCTGTAAGTCTATTTCCTTCCCCAAGTTTGGGAAGTTCTGCTTCATTATGTTTTCACATAATTTTTCAATTTTTAGTTATTCTTCTTCACCTTCTGGTGACCCTATGATTCAGATGTTGGCCTGCTTATAGCTGTCCCATAGGTTTTTGAGCCTCTCCTCATTTTCCTCACTTTTCGTTTCCTCTTTCTGCATTGGTTGACTGTTTGTTCCTTCCTTATGTTCCAATTTTGTGATTTGATCCCTGGCTTTCTTTCCCTCACCACTAGTTTCATATGTGTTTTGGTTCAGTTTGCAGGACTAGCCTTCATTCCTTCCCCGTCTTGTTCAAGATCTGCTGTTAGGTCTCTAAGCATTTTTATAACCAAAGCTCTGAACTCTGCCTCAGAAAGATTTCCTATCTGCTGAGCTGTTAGATTAGATGTTTGCTGTCTGGTCAGCTGTGTCACTGGGATCCCTATCATGACCTGTGCCATCCTGACCGTTTTGTGTTTACCTTTGATTCCTGGGTGGGGCTATCACATCTCCTATACTACAGGGGGTGGAGCACTGTGCACCGTCACAACTGGGCGACCCTTCTCACCACGCTGTGGCATTTTCTTTGGAAGTGGGAGTCCAAGATGGATTCCTGATGTTCACTTTCTGCTGAGAGACCAGGAGCCTCCTCCTTCATCCCCACTCACTCCGGGCCTCACAATCCAAGGCAATGAAGGTCTGCCTTCTCCAGCATTGGAATGGCAAGCTGACAGGTCTTGTCTGCAGCTTAGGGTGCTCCCCAGGCGCTTCTCGCCTCCCCTTAAATAAGGGTGTCTGTGCTTACTGCTGTCCCGCCACCATCATTGCTGCCACCGCCACCAGCACAGCTTGATCTCTCTGACCCAGCTTCGCCCCTTCTACCCATCTGGACGAGTACCACTTATTTATAACTTCATACATTGGACTTCCTTTTATTTTTTTGAACTTCTGGTTATTTATGGTTTTGCGGAAGTTGTATTCCTTCTTAGTTTTGGAGGGAGACGGAGTATGTCAGTCTAGGCCTCCATCTTGGCTGGAAGTCTCAAGCATTTCTTACTTTACAATTTAACATGGGAAAAAAATGGGAAACAATGATTCTGTAATTCTCTATAGAAAGCATGAGTCCTTGCTAAAGCATCCCAAACAGCTATCTCCTGCCCTCTGCTCTCAGCCCAGTAACAGGACATGTGTCACCACTTAGTGTCATGAGTTCAGAGGAAGAAGAGAATCACTGCTTGATCGAGATCTGCATAAATGGACACAACTTTAATAAGCGAGGAGTATAGAGCAGAGAATTCCTGGAGGACAGTCTTTGAAGACAGAGACTTGGGCCCTTTGACTTATGAAATGCATAACATTGGGAAAGAATTCTTTCCTCGTAAAGTTATTCTGAGGAGCTGCTTAGCTACTGTGTGTGAATGTGAAAGTGTGGGATCTGGGATATGTGGAATGTGATTGGTACAACTTTTCATCTTTTCTCCAGGTGACAGAAACAAAGGGAGCGAGGGCAGGACTGTCGGGATGTGCTTTTTATGTTTTGGCAACCATGAGTAGCATAGTCTGGTTTGAGTGATGACTGATAGTAAAACAATGATGACATAAAATTGAGGTGTTTTACGTATTTCATATAAGCTTCTTAAGGAAAACTTTCTAACAAAATCGAGAGTTAAAATAGCTAGCGTAATGGCTGTAAAAAAAATCATTAAAGAAGTTTTATTGTCCAACATAATAAAATACCTTTATTTCTCTAAAATCTATTCCCTGTTCACCTTTCTTCTTTTAAAGGAAGGAAAATTACATTTTTTATAATTACAATAGCATTTTTCATTCCTAGAGTTAGTGAGGTTTAAAAAAAAAACAGCTTTGTGGGGTTTTATTCAGCTATTTTTAAGTTATTTTTCTCACTAACTGCCCTCTCCTCTTACCAACTTCTCTTGAAAAACCCCAGGACAACCTGATTAGTTTATTTTTAACAAAAATAACATGACTTGGAAATTGTGCCTCTGGTGGCTGAGTTAAATCTTGGACATCTGGACTTCACTGCTGTTCATCTTCACCACCTGAAGCCCAAGGTGAGGTTTCATTATGGCCAGAAGGCCCCCTGGGACTCCTCCATGGCTTACATTCCCGTGTCTGAAAGCCAAGATGCTCAGACATCGGCTCCCCAGACCACTATTTTAAGACACCAGGTAGATTGTTCAATTTGATACTTTGTTGTTTTTCAAAGAGCCCAAAAAAGGGGGTCTGCGTGGGTGAAAGTGTGATTTTTGGAATGCTTCAACTTCTGCTTTTCCTTGTTTTTGTTTTTCTCAGTTTACTGCCAGGCATATCACTTTATTTCTCTGGGGGTATGAAGAAGTTGAGGGACAGGCTTTTAAACGTATACAGGAATTACTCACTTCTGCTGTGTGGCAGCCTAGGACTTGCTGAGGTTGAGAGAGCCGCTAAGCAAGAGTTCATCAAAAGCCTAAGGCTGAGAAAAGGGTGAAAAAAGAGTTATTTTTGATTAGAAAATAAAGAAGCTTCATTGATCATGCACATACGAGATACAGTGGAGGGTGGTGGGAAAAGTTCGGTTTTGTAATCAAGCACTTAAAGACTTGAATTCTATCTCCACCAAAGTGTCTTTGAGTGTGTTGCTAAATACCCTATGTTTTATTTTTCCCACATGTAAAATGTGAACAAACAATGGTGATAATAACTGCTAACCTTTATTGTGCACTTACTTTATGCCAGATTTTGTGCTAAGCATGTTGCATATATTATCTCATTTAAGTCCAACAAGTAAGGATTATTGCTCTAATTTTCAGGCACTGAGGCTCAGAATTGAAACAACTGTCTCTCAGGATTGTTAAAAGCAATGCAAACAACTCACTCAACACATGGCTTAGTGCATGGAAGCTAGTCTTTAAAGAATGACTGTTTTTATAAAATATTACCTTGTAGCCCTGGCAGGGCGGTTCAGTTTGTTGGAGCGCCGTCCAATACACCAAAAGGTTGCACATCCCTAGGTTCCTGGTTAAATTCCCATTTGAGGTGTATGGGAGGCAACCAATCATTTTTCTCCCTCTCACATAGATGTTTCTCTCACATCAATGTCTCTCTCTCTCTTTCTCCCTCTCCCTCCCGCTTTCCCTCACTCCCTATGTCTCTCTCTAAAATCAATAAACATATCCTCTGGTAAGGATTAAAATATATATGTATTATTTTACAATAGTTTATATATTTAGAAAACCAGACATTTCAAAAGCATAAATTGTGACCAACAACAAGTTATATCTGTTCCCATGGTTCGAAGTTTTCTGATTAATAAAATGTGAGTAGTTTTGCGGATCCCACACTATACTTTTGTCTAAACAGTTCCTGTTAGATCACCCCTGCTGTAGGAAGTCCTGGCCTCATATTGGAAAATTCTTCCTCCTTGGTTCTTTTCATAATGATAAACAACTATGTTACTGGTTTATGTATTTACTATACTATGCTTTTAATCATTATAATAGAGTGTATTTTTTCGACTTACAAAAAAAGTTGCGGTAAATAGTAGGCCGTATTACGCCAGCAACATCCTCATACAATCTCGTGTTTACCGAGTTTCTTGATTGCAAAATGTTTCTCTTGTGCTTGATTTAATTTCTCATTGTTTTATATAGTAACATGCTGTGTAGGCTACAAAATCACCTAACAACCCATTTCTCAGAAGGAATCCCCATTGTTAAGAAGAGCCTGACTATATCAGCAGCATCAAATTCTGTAGTACATAATTAAATCGGGTTTCCTCTTCCTCGATGTCCACATCTTTCCCCCTCCCCCCATCATCCCACACATTGGCTAAAAGTACCAACGGGGGATCTTTTCACTTTGTTACGAGAGGTGGACAGGAAGAGTCAACTACCCCAGCACAATTAGACAAAAACACCACTAACCCATTCAGTACACTCAGCACTTTGGGTAATTTATTCAGCATGACCTCCCTTCCATACATCCTGGTTACTTTAGACCTTCATCCCCAGGTTTCGTAAAGGAGGTATGGCTACAGCATAAAAGATGTAAAATCAAAGTTCTCTCTATTGACACAATTATCCTGGATATGCTTTGTAATTAGTAATTTATGCCCCATACAGATAATCTTAAAAATCTTGATTATGGCTCTGGCTGGTATGGTTCAGTGGATTGAGTGCCAGACTGTGAACCAAAGGGTCACCAGTTCAATTTCCAGTCAGGGCACATTACTGGGTTGTGGGCCAGGTCCCCAGTTGGGGGCATGCAAGAGACAACCACACATTGATTTTTCTCTCCCTCTTTTTCTCTCCCTTCCCCTCTCTAAAAATAAATAAATAAAATCTTTTAAGACAACAACAACAAAAAACAAACAAACAAAATCTTGATTATGGCAGACAAAAGGCCACATAGTATATGATTCCATTTATATGAAAAATCCAGAATAGTAAATCCCGAAAGGCAAAAAGCAGATTAGTGGTTGTTCAGTAACTGGGGGGAGGAGGTAATAAGGAGCGACAGTTTAATAGATAGGGGTTTTCTTCTGGGGTGATAAAAGTTTTGGAAATAAATAGAGCTGGTTGTTATCCAACAATGTATGTTCTAAAGGTCACTGAATTGTATACTTTAAAATAGTTAACTTATATTATGTGAGTTTCCTCAATAAAAAAAAAAAATTCCTGATTAATTCAGAGACTTCAAGAGACTAAAACCCTATCTGCTATCCAAGGCTTGCAAGTTCAAGCACACCAGAGATCACAGGCCAGCCTCACCTACAAAAACTAAACCTGGATCTTGCTCTGTTAAAGAGATTTTTGATGCTGAAAAAATTAAATTTAAATTAGAAAACTTGCACTGTAATGAAACTAGTATTTGTGGTTTTGTCTACCCATTGCAGAGTACTGCCTACTCACCATGAACCAGCAAGTCAAAGAGTTAGGGAAAGCCCTGGCCAGGTGACTCCGTGGGTTGGAGCATCATCCCATACACCAAAAAGGTTGCAGGTTCGATTCCTGGTCAGGTCACATAGCTAGATTTTGGGTTGTATATGGAAAGCAACCAATTCATGCCCCCTACTCTCAAAAAAAAAAAAAAATCAATAAAAACATATCCTTGGGTAAGGATTAAAAAACAAACAAACAAACAACAAAAAAAAAAACACAGGGAGAAACCAATAAGCTTAAATAGAAAAAATGTCCTATAGTTTATTATATATATAATATTACAGGTTGCAAAACCTTTGAAAACATGATCTTGTTAATTCTCAGAACCACAGATACATTGACAGCAATCTACAGTTATGAAGTTATTCAGGGCCATGACAGGAATGGCCCTGAAACAAACACCAATTCTTTTATATTAAGGTGAACAGGATCATATAAACATATATTTTATCATACCTAGAACTATGTTGATTTGAGGTCTAGGTGTTATGTGCATACATGATATATTTTTAAGTTTCTATGTGTCAAGAGAGAAATTATTCCTGCTCTATGTCATTAGAACATATAGTGATTCCTATGAATTGTACTTTAATTATAAATTAAGTTCATAATTTAATTTATGAATTATTGTACCTTAATGATCAATCTATGAAGTTAGAGATTTTTTTGCAACAAAGAAATTGGTTTCTCTTAACCAGTTAAGCAGCTGTCATTCATGATTTTATCTCAACATTTTTGTAGTAATTTTTGCTTTCAGCAACTATTGGTTTTGATGTATTATACATTTCATAAGCTTATTTGTATTATTACTTAATCTCCCTACTCCCCAAAGTCTCAGCCATTTTCAAGAATGGATGTGGATGGATACATATATGAGTGTAATTTTATACAAATGGAAGCAGTGTTTTCCTGTGCAGTTCTAATTTACCTTCACAGTGACTCCTGGGTTTGACCATTTGGGACAGAACAACATGTTAGGAAAGAGTATATAATGATGCAGCTGATACCTCAATGGCCATCAATCCCTGAAATAGAATTCAGGTTGTTTTTCCTTTATAACACTTCCATATACTTGCTCAAAGCTCATCTATTATCTTTCATTAGGGATTTAGGGGAGGAGGTGAATCTCACACAAATTTATGAGATCCTTCTGAATTCAATCTTTATGGATTGTTTCATACATTTAATAAAGTACTCCATAGAGTTACACAGTATAGATGTATGGCTAAGTAAACATACAAAACAAAGGAAAAGAAAAGAGAAAAATGCTAGAGATCGAGAAAAAAAACTGCAGGACCCCTCGGTGAGGAAAATACTAGAACCTTATTGTAAGCGATTGGACAAATTGAAAAAAAGCCATTATCAGCTTTTTTTTTTTTTTTTTTTTTTTTTAATTTGAGGGTTTGAAGTGAAGTGAAGCTCAATTTTGTCAACAGGAAGATATGGGCTTTGCACCTCTATTTATATAAACGTTTGCTTTTTCCAACTTAGGTTCTACCCAGAAGTTGTCGTTTGACTGGTGCTTCTGACTTTGGTTGACTGGCTTCTAGAAAAAAAAACAAAACCAAAAAACTGTGGCCACCTGTGTCTCCACCACAGAGAAACTCAGCAAGTCACTTTCGCTGATGTTTAATTGGTGAAAATACTAAAAGATACAAGGATTTCAATTTTTTAAAAAGATTTTTTATTTATTTTTAGAGAAAGGGGAAGGGATGGGAAAGAGAAGGAGAGAAACATCAATCCGTTGCCTCTTGCACGTCTACAAAATGGGACACCACAACCCAGGCATGTGCCCTGACTGGGAATCAAACCAGCAACCTTTCAGTTTGTGGGACGATGCCCAACCCACTGGGCCATAGCAGTCAGGGTAAGGATTTCAATTTTTATTGGAATGTTGTAGTTGTAACCAAATCTTCGCCTCCCTGAGTTGACAGAACTCTAAGGACAGTCCTGCCTCTCTTCGGCTGTGCTCCTGATACCCTCCCCTCCTACCCTGCAAGGTTCCAGATTTCTCGGGATTTCCTCACCACAGTTTCTTAATTCCCTTCTTCCATACAGGTTTGTGAATTCCAAGCTTATACCCTCTGATATCAACCTGTCACACTTTCCTATCTTCTTATCCCTCTTGTCTGGTGCCCTTGTAGCTTTTCTGTTTCTTCTAAGATTTCTTCCTTCACTGTATTACAGCTGCTTCAGTACAAAAGGAAGGGGGAAGCTTAGAGGTTACAAGTTGCTTGTACCTCTGACCAGGTGTCAAGTATTTGATTAAACACTTAACTTTCACCACAGCACCCTGAAGCAGAAGAGGACAGATCTTGTGGCTAGCAATATATACTGCTTGATGTCATCAAAAGTAAGGCCCAGAGTGGGGAGACCAGCTGGGGTTTGCACCATCTGCCTGCAAGTCAAAACAATACTCAGAGAAAGTGTGCATGGAACTGTATTTAGAGAGCACAGTGCACACTTGAATTTCTAGAACTTGTTCACTCAAGGAGAAGAACTTTGTTCAATCATAAGTGTGAAATATGGAAAAAGTTTGGCTTAGAACAGGATCAACTCAATTTTGGAAGAAAAAGGTTAATAAACTTTATGGGTAGGCAGGGGCCTGCTATCTCATCAAGGTGCCAGGAAGGCATTTGATCCCCCAAATGGCCTAACTTTTAACCAGATCCTTTAATTCCAACATTAAAGATCCATTGTTTTGATTCAAGTAATTCTTTCTCATTAAAATATAAGTTCCTTGCTTGAGAAGGCTGTCATTTGCATTCACCAGAAAAAGGAGATAATATCAATACCTTAAAGAGTAAAAGGTTTTCAAATCTTTTCGTGTTTCATGGGAGGAACAAGGAAAGAATACTAGAACAGCAGGGACCTGAAATGGGTCAAGAATTAAAAAAAAACAAAACCCAACAACAATGAAAAGGAGGTGAATGGAATTCTGTTGCTGGGGAAGAGAGCACAGAGGGAAAGAACGAGGACCAAATACAGCCCCTTAGAAACTTTGACCTGGGACCGTTCTCGGGGGAAAGCTGTAAGAGAAAATAAGACTTTATAAGGATGAGGAAAGAAAGGCTGGGAAGTGAGTTAGAAATGTTGGTTTACATCTGAAGAAGAGTAGAACAGGTAGAGAATGTAAGAACAATGAGAAATGCCAAACACAAGAATTTGATCATGCAAAAGTGAAGTGAAAATAAAGCATGAAACTTTACCTTGCAAGACAATTACTTCTGAAGGCAGCAGAAAAGAAAAAGATTTTCTGGTGAATTGAGGAAGGGCCGCATTTGGAGGAGAGTGAATGAATTTTGAATGTTGGAGTGAAGAAGGATACAATAGAGAATAATGGAATAGAGAAATTAGAGCAATTACTGGTATTTAGTTTTCAAAGTGGGATAAAAACATGAATTCAGGTGTTCTTTCTAAACATAGAACAGAAAAAAGAGATATTCAGACACGACACTTCTCTTCTGAGAAGGAATTTGGAAAAAAGAAGTTATTTTAAAATGTTTAATTTGCAGTATACAATACTGAGATTGAGGTGCTTTCTAGTTGGGAATGCTACCTCTCGTTCAATATGCAATAGAAGGGTCTTCATGAAGACATTCTGACACGATCCTTGGAAACTCTACGCCTAGGAGATTTCTCAACAGTGGCTACAATATGCATTTATTATACCTGTCTACATACGAGTACATTTACTTCTAGAGGCTGTGGAGCAGAGATTACATACGTTGGGGCTTTTTCTAACATTTTTAAATCAGTTGTGCAAATCCCATTAAACTAAATTGCTTCTTAACAGCAAGACTCCAATCCTCAGGTAGTTTTCTCAGCAATATGAAAGAAATTCACTCCCTACCAAGTGGCATGCTGTCACATGTAACTGGTTGTCTCAAAGTCCCCTAGTTCCTACTCGAGTTGCACTGGCTTTTTAAGAAGGTTATGGAGTTATTCAGATAAAAGGTCCCTATTATATAGTTTGTCATTTATAGTGGGATTTTGTTCTATATTGTGGACCGCTGTCCATTTAATATAGGATATTTCCCCCCTTGTAAAGAAGACATGCTTATTGTGAATTAGACTACATCTCTAGGCTTCAAGAAATAAGAACAATGCATTTCAATCTTGAGAATCATAGAATTAAAAGAAACCTTAGAACTAATGTAAATTAAACCTTCTCATGTTAAAGATGGGGAAATTAAACCAGGGCCTAATGAGGAAACATGACTTACTGAGGCTACCTGGTTACAGCTAGACCCAGAATAAGAACGTGGACTGTAAACACTGTGCTTCTTTTACTGTTTTTATAAACCATTAGGTAAACTTTATGCCTGTCTCTTAAAGTTCAGGTCTGAATGCCCTTCTTAGGCCCCAAATCAGGCTATTCCAGAATTTATTTGCATAATAATTAAGGATTTTGGAAGTGGTGAGAATGAAAGAAGTAGCAACAACTCACAGATACTCAGACCAGTGATATGGTTTGACATTGGTTGTCTAATTAACGTGTGGAGGTGGACTAACCCCAATACTATCATAAATGAGTAAGAAAACAGGACTTACTTCCCAGCCCAACTTGCTGATTAGACAACTTCGTAAAAAATTGAATACGGAATCATGAGTCCACGTTCTATACCTGGGATACTACTCTTTCTTTAGCCTTAGCCGCTGAGCTTAGCAGAAGACAACGTTTTGGAACTTTATATATTGTTAGTAGGATTATATAACTCTGGGCTCTGGAGAATTTTCTAGGGCTACAAAAAATTACCATGATCTTTTTTATAAAGAGGACTTGCCAAGCAAATGTTATGACAATCAGCAAAATAGTTAAAAACAACTATAATTTTATAGAAAAATTGGGAGTTAATCTAGGAAACTCTTAAACGGAAAGTAAATGAAGTTCTAAGGCTAGCCAAGATAGACAGCAACCATTCCTTCCACCTTAAGTTCTAGCTCAGGCAGATTCAATAGTAAATATTACTAACCTTAAGCTTATTTTTCCTTGAAATTGTATGTAGAATGTTTGTATATACGCTATGTGGTCATCATTTATCTACTTTGTCTATGACATTGGGAAGCAATAAAACCATGTGATAATAGAGACTTTGCATTGTGAGTACAGTACTGGAAATGAGATAAATGTTTCAGGCTTGGCGAAAAATCAGGGAGTAGGGGCAAAAGCTAAACATTGGGCTAGCTGACAATGGTTAGACAAGGAGTTCCCTCTTCCTAAAGCATTCTCTTCCCACCCACACTTTTTTTTCTTTTTTCCACTTCCTTGATGATCACAGACCACTGGGTCTCTGCAAATCCACATTTTCACAGGGAGGAAGTCGGAAGTAGTTGGAGCGCCGGAGTCGCCTTGGGGGCAGACCAGCCATCTGCCGGCAAAGCTCATCTAGAAGACAAGCAGAGGGTGTTGGGATGAGAATGCAGGAAGATACCAAGGGCTCAGATTTTAAATATTTTATTTATTTATTTTTAGAGAGGGGAAGGGAGGGAGAAAAAGAGGGAGAGGAACATCGGTGTGAGAAAGGTACATTTACTGGTTGTGTCTTGCATGCCCCCAGCTGGGGACCTGGCCCACAACTCAGGCATGTACCCTGACTAGGAATCGACCCAGCAACCTTTTGGTTCATAGGTTGGCACTCAATTCACTGATCCACACCAGCCAGGGCTCATATTTTAAAGGGAAGAGAAGACTGCAGTGTGGTGGAGTGAAAAGGTTGGAGATCTGAGTTAAAAATCCAGCTCTGCCACTTAATACTTATTTACCACTTACTAGAAATTCTAGTTTCCTAACTTTTCTGAATTTCACTATTCTTTTCTGTAAAATAAGTATTAAAATACCTGCCTCAACAGTTTGATTGTAGTAAAATGAAATAATATATATGCAAAGTACCTAGCGCAGGTGGTCAGTCAATGTTACTTTTCTCTATAGATCTAGCTCACGTTTTTTTCTAGTCATTGACTTATTGAATAGCCAAAAAATGAGGTCCAATCATTCAATATATATTTAAGTGTTTACTATGTGCAAATAGCTACCTTGACTAAGTCCCTGGAGACACTTAAAAGTGCCTAGAGTTCCAAATACTCATCCTTAATCTCAAGGTGCTTCCCTTGCAGGTGTCTTGCACAGAGACATTGGGGACAAGCAGCAAATTTCCTTCTGCGAAGTTAAGTACAGCTCTTACTCAGCAACTCAGTGCAAGGCGGGCTGCTGAGTCAGAAATGGCTTGTCTGTGGTGCTCTCTCCAACCACAGCCACTTTTGGCGGCTGGTGATGGGGAAGGTGAGAAGTATGTTTGTTCCCACAATACATGGTCACACACTTTCAACCCTTTTGTTTTTATAAAGTCTCTCTACCTTCTACCTTGAAAATTTCACAATGAGTAATGTAAAAGGTGCTTCGAAGTAGTGGACTGTTTATAATGTAGCCAGTTTCTAGATGTGTAGTCTATTTCTAATTTAATTATGTGTTTCTTATTTGTTTGTTTGTTCTTTAGAGTTACAAACATGGCTGCAGACAAGTAGAGTCTATTACTTGCAATGGCTGACTTTGCCTTTTTACCTAGGACCCCAGTAAATGATCTTCAAAGCAGCCAGAGCTTCAGAAAGCTCTACCTATGTCCAGGAGAGATTGGGAGTTAGAATCTAATTGGAAAAAGATCTGGGGGTACTTTTTGTAGGATTATGTTTATGTATAAGCATGCTGCTTTACTTAGATTACTTATTTGGGGTAACTTGGTGGAGCAGGGACTGGTGGAAGTTAAGCGGGTAGCCTAAAACTCCTCCAAAGCCATGGGCATTGGATCCATTAGCTTTATTTACCTCTCTCATAGCTGTCCCTTCCTCCACTAAAAACACAGACATGACATAGTCTTACCTTTCATAGCTTCATGTTCTTTACAGACAAGACGGGAACAGATCTCATTGTTGATGATGTACATGCGTCGTAAACTGTCATAGTCCCAATGTCATGGTTAAGAAAGGAGACAGAAAAAAGCACTGAGAGGGAGAAATAGCCTAGGCCTAGGATGCCTCTTCAATTCCTGTATTCCTCACACTTCTTTATCTGAATTTCCTAAGTATTTCAGAAAATAGTATTAATTACTTTCTTAGTAACACTTGGCACATGCCACCTAGAGTCAAGCTGAATACTTTCTCCTTCCCACTATTTTCTACCTTCAGAGTTGGATCTTTAATTTCAGCCCTTTTCTATGAGGTTACATGTTCAACACACCTGTGCTTCCTTCATTACTATCCTTCCTCCAGCCCTTACCTTTGCACCTGGACTTGTTAGTCAGCCTGTTCTCTGTATACCTCAATCTGGTGCCTTGAGGAATAGCCAGGAGGGTTATGTGAAAATCTTTTGCCCTTCCAAAGACTGAAATTCCATAGCAGGTTCTCATTAAATAGTTGCCGACATGAAAACAGTATCATGGAAGATGCTCTCTGGGTATTCTGTGGTCCCTTACCTGGTAAAGCATAACTGATGAACACATTGCTTGACTGGCCGATGCACAGAATAGAGTCTTGTGCAAGCAAATTTCTCATCCCGGCACTCTGAAGGAGCCCAGCACAAAGTAACAGGGAGAGGCATAACACAGGAAAAATACAAACAAAGGATTAAAGGGATGGAGGAGAAGAGACAAAGTGGGAAATATATGCAAAGGAGTCTCTACAGAGGATCATAAATTGGGGCCCCTCCTTCCTGCTCACCAAAGCAGAGTAACAGGAAATTTACTGAACTGAAATTTAGGTGCTTCCCTACCTGTAAGTAAAAATGACTAAAATAATCCCTGAGAGCTCTTCTAGGAAAAAGTCCTTCTAGGGTTATCCAGGTGAAATATCAAACCAAAATGCTGGTAATCCCATTCTGAAGAACGAGAGTTCTAAGATAGGTAACTGTTTATCTGTTACAGTAGTTTTCAAACCTAACTGCACATCAGAATTAGCAGTACATTAGAGAAAGCAATTTTAGCCATGATGTCTATAGTAATATTGAGTCTTTGCAGCCAGTTCCTAATGCCCTAACCTAATAAAGTTCAAAGGACTGTTTTAGGATCATGAAACAGTGGTCCAATCTTATCACTGTGACTTTTAGGACAGGAACTCATATAAAAAGGCAGGGGTGGGGTTAGAGAAGGAAGAATAAAAGATACTAAAAATATTCTTTGAGAAAGAATTGTAAGTAAACTAGATGATGTACCCTCCAAAAAACAAGAAGGTAAGGAATGCTTGGGGAGAAAAAGAAAAACTTAGAAAAAAGACATGTAAAAGACAATCATACCTGTGGCGTTAGTTTTATCATTGGGTGAGGCTAGAAGGAAGAAATTTTATATGGTTATTATTAGTTCTAGAAGTCACTACTTCTGTAACTGTCATGTTACCTCACTTCAGACCCATGTGGGACAAATGAATTAATAACCCTTTAGCAACTTCTAAAAGAAAACCCATTTTTTTAAAAAGATTTTATTTATTTATTTATTTATTTATTTAGAGACAGGGGAAGGGAGGGAGAAAGAGAAGGAGAGAAACATCAGTGTGTGGCTGCCTCTCATGCACCCTCCAACTGGGGACCTGGCCTGCAGCCCAGGCAGGTGCCCTGACTGGGAATTGAACCAGCGACCTTTTGGTTCACAGGCCAGTGCTCAGTCCACTGAGCCACACCAGCCAGGGCATAATGGTTTGTTTTGACTCACACAATTGAAGAGATTTAGAAGTTAGGATGGGAAATATAATTTTGACTTTCTCTCCTAAACAGTTGAAAAATTTATTGTATTGCGAGTATCTTTGTGTTGTTGACAATAAAATTCAGTAGGGGCACAGGCAAAGAGCCATGTGCTCAGAAGAGCTTCATCCTGGAGCTTAAAAGACAAAAGATTTTTGTCCTGCAGAAACTCCTTTTCAAAAAGAAACTCTATTCTCCGTAAATCAGAAACACCATCATGTGTTCTTTGATAAAATTTATTCAGTAAAGAATTGCAAGGGTCATAGCCATAGCCAAACCTAACCCAGGGGAAGGTTAAATATAGGCATAGTTTTTAGAATGAACAAATCAAGGAGCAAGATGAATCTTGAGAGAATAGACTAACTATGAGAGTTACCTGTAAAAATGTGATTGGAAGAATTGCTGATAAGATACTATAGGAAGTGTGCTAGGTGATCTCATCCATCCCATGGTTTAGTTGCAAGTTTATATGCTGAGAACTCTCAGATTTATACTTCTAGCCCAGATCTCTCTTCTAAGCTCCAAACTTATAAACCCAGCTTCCATCTTATAAAAGAAGTCATGGATTTTTCGAGGATCCTTCAATTGCAACATATCCCAAACTGACTTCGTTATTTTTCCCTTCACCAATCCAAATTATTCTTTAGTGAATGGTACTACTATCCACCCAATAGCCACCATTTACTTAATGAAAAACTGAACATTACCTCAACAGTCTCTTCTTTCTTACGGCTCACAGTCAATTCTCACTACCTGTACCATAGTTCAGGCCACCATCTTTTATTGAGACAAGTGCAACGTCATCCTCATTGGTTTTCTAATTCACAAATCTGATTTGAACCTCTCTTTGCATAAACTGCTCTGATTGGTTTTCATTTCCAACCCACGTCTTTGCCCACATTATTTTCTTTACCGAAAAGCTTTGCTCTTCCCCCTTCTATTCACTTGATTCACTTCTAACTGTCTTTTAAGAGCAATTTAGTCAAACTACCCTCTAGAAACATCTTTCCTAACCCCCAACACTGACTATAGTCAAGGAATTTTTTTTTATCTGTTCACTTGTCTATCTTGTCTATTACACTAAAAAAAAAAAAAAAATCTAGTAGAAGAAAATTAGTTTTGTTCACTTTGTGTCCCTGGCACCTAAGTAGCAGGTTTTCAATAAATATTTGTTAAAAATAACCTAGTTTCTATCACCTTTTATCATGTCCTGCTACTTGTTCCTTGTGGTTTTGACCCAAAGCATTAAAAAAACTCGGCTTCCCCAATAGGCCAGGCTCCGTGCTGCTTTCAGAGGTTTGAACAACTATTACCTTTGGTTGAATGCACATCCGCTCCTTGATGGCCTGGCTTGCTCCAGTTCTTCTTTCAAAATTCAGTTTGACCATTGCTTCTTATAGAAAGTTTTTCTTTATCTCCCCATATATTTCTTTGTTTATCTGTCTTGCCTTTACTCACACACTCTTAGAAACTTTGAAAGATCACATGTTGGTGGTTTGTATATCAAATACTTAGCACAGTTCTTGCTTGTTAGGGCATCAAAAAATTTAATTAATTTAAATTGAACTGTTGGAAGGAAGTGCTACATAAACTGTAACCCTGTCTATTTAGGACCTTTTACCAGCTGTACTGCCTTCCATAATGGGCTCTGAGGAAAGCCCATGGGCCCTGGTGGCCCTGGGATCCCAGATCTGAACTCACCCAGGTCATCTGTGGAAGGCACGATATCAGCCAGAACTGAAAAGGTACAAAACAGCAGGTGTGAGGAAGGCTTTAAATTGTCAACGGGGAAAGGCAGAATAAACAAAGGAAGAATGGAGATATTGGGGCAAGGTCAAGGCTATGACTGGGTTTGTGTATTATGTCCAATGAGGGAAATGAAGTAATTGTGAATATTTTTTGAAGAATATTTGTCTTATTGACATTATACTAAGTTTTGGGAGCTTTTATCATTCATGCCTTATTTTAGCTATTAATTCACTTTGTTTCCTCCTTTCGAAGGGCTAGGGGTCCCTCTTTCCTTTTACCCTGCTGTCATTCAGCAATATGCCCACAATCCCACTATGCCTTTCTCAGAGATAAAAATATAGGATTAATTCAAGTACGGAATAAATATTGTGAATATGAATGAGAATCATGCCATTTTTAAAAAAGAACTGTAGTAAAATTTACCTGTTTCATCTGTAGAGGGATCATTTACCAGATCTGCAAGGACAAAACACAGAGAATAAAAAATGCAGGTAGAAAAAGAAAGGGAAGCAGGATAAGCGATGATGACCTGAAAGGAGGCAAGAAAGCTTGAGATGAAACAATGTGAATTGAGGAGGTAAATGTAAGGGACTGTCACAGAAGGAAATGGAGGAGAGAAAAAGATTGGACATATTTATAGCACCAGTGGCATCTAAGATAGACAACAGAGCTCTGCATGAGTTCAGAGTGCCCACCAACTGCTTCTCTAGTCTTCATTATTCTTTGTACAGACATCGTCATCAATCCTTCTATCCCCAGTATGAAAACAAATTAAAAGGGTAGCTTAGACTTATGGCCAAGATGGAAGCATAGATAGACACTCTGTGTTTCCCTTTACAACTAAGAAGGAATGCAACTACCTCAAAACTGGAGACAACCAGAAGTTCCAGAAAATCAAGCAGTATGGAAGTCCAACAAGAATATAAAGAAGAAATACTCATTCAGCTAGGTAGAAGGGGCAGAGCTAGGGTGGAGAGGATGTGGTGTGGTGGTGTTGGTAGTGGTGACAGTGGCTGTGGCTGGCTAGTGGAAAGTGCAGTCACACATTATAAAAGTCAGGAGGGACACCTGGGGACCACTCCCAGCACCAGCCCAGACTGCACAGCTCACAGTTCCAATGCTGGGAAAAATAAAGCCATGTTGCTTCTGACTTTGGAAACCACTGGGAGTTGGGGAGCGGGGTGGAAGAAACTGCTGGTCTCTCGCAGAGTCCATTTGTTTAGAGAGCCCCCAGAGTTCTAGAACATCCACAAACCCACCCACTCTAGAAACCACAAACAGGGCAACAGCTAGAGAGATGCCAGTCCCATACATACAGAGGGAGAAGTGCCTGGAAAAGGAGTGAGTGCTGAGCAAGCAGCATTGTTCCCTCTCAGTTCCTTTCCCCACATACAGTACCACAACATGGTGACACAGGTTGCCCCATACTGACAAATACCTAAGGCTCCACCTCTTACAACATAACAAGTGCAACAGCTCTACCTAAGACACAGAGGTAAACACAGGAGCCTATCAAGTTGAGTAGACTTGAGAAGTGTGGCCCAAAAGAAGGAACAGATCAAGTTTCCAGTGGGAGAACTAAGCGATAAGGGGATGGCCAACCTAACAGACATAGTCAACCTAACAGACACAGACTTCAAATCACTGGTGATAAAGATGCTCACACCCTGACAGATATGCTTGAGTATAGCAAACACAGAAGGGAAGAAGTAAAGCTAAGTGAAACAAAGAAAAATCCACACAAAACCAATGGTGAAGAGAAGAAAATGGGTTGAAATCAATTAGTTGGAACATAAGGAAGAAATAAACAGTCAACCAGTAGAGAATGAGGAAACAAGAATTGAAAAAAAATGAGTAGAGGCTTAGAAACCTCTGGGACAACTTTAAATGTGCCAACATCTGAATCATAGGGGTGCCAGAAGGAGAAGAAAAAGAGCAAGAAATTGAAAACTTGTGTGAAAAAATAATGAAGAAAAACTTCCCAAATTCGGAGGAGGAAATAGATGTACAAGTCCAGGAAGCACAGAGTCCCAAAGAAGCTAGACCCAAAGAGGACCACACCAAGACACATCATAATTAAAATGCCAGAGGTAAAAGATAAAGAGAGAATCTTAAAAGCAGCAGGAGAAAAGCAGAGAATTACCCACAAAGGGGTGCCTATAAGACTCTCAGCCAATTTCTCAAAAGAAACTTTGCAGGCAAGACAGAACTGGCAAGAAGTATTCAAAGTGATGAAAAGTGAGAACCTACAACCAAGATTACTCTATCCAGCAAAGCTATCATTTAGAATGAAAGAGCAGATAAAGTGCTTCCTAGACAAGGTTAAGCTAAAGGAGTTTATCATCACCAAGCCCTTCTTATACGACATGTTATAGGGACTTATTTAAGAAAAAAGAGAAGATCAAAACTATGGACATTAAAATGACAACAGACTCACAAGTATCAATATCAGAACCTAAAGAAAAATAAAAACATAAACTAAGCAAACAACCAGAATAGGAACAGAA
Source organism: Furipterus horrens (assembly GCF_987537825.1). Classification (NCBI taxonomy): domain Eukaryota; kingdom Metazoa; phylum Chordata; class Mammalia; order Chiroptera; family Furipteridae; genus Furipterus; species Furipterus horrens. Next base: position 23,330,100 of record NW_028327174.1, read on the forward strand.
TCATAGGTGTGGGGATCATTTGGAGGGTTATCTGCTGGGAGGAGGAAGAGGGAGACTGGGGAAATGGTGCAGGGACTAAGAAGCATAATTAGTAGGTACAAAATAGACAGGGGGAAGTTAAGAATAATGTAGGCAAGGGTGAATCCAAAGAACTTACATGCATGACCCATGCACATGAACTAAGGGGGGTGGGATTGCTGAAGTGAAGAGGGTTACTGGACGGAGGGGAACAAAGGGAAAAAAACTGGGACAACTGTAACAGCATAATCAATAACATATACTTTTAAAAAAGGGGTAGCTTACTAGGATCTTCTGTGAATGTTTCTTGAGTCACTTGAGTCACATCTGCTAAATTAAAAAAATTAGAAAACATTTTCTGAGCCTTCTCTTCAGCCCTCCCACTCTTGCACTCCCAGTAAGTGAAATTCTCTAGTGCAGTGGCCAACACAAAGTATCCCACAATTGTTTTTCTTTGTTTGCTTCCCAAACCAAGCCCTTTCCCCTATAACTCAAACAAACGTTGTACTTTCCTACTTCCATGAATATACCCATGCAGTCCCTGGCCTAGAATATCTTTTTTTCCTTTGTCCATGTTATCTAGAGGACTGAATAAACTAAACTACATGCCCATCAGATAATCCTTCACAGGCACCCCTTTCTCAGTTAGACTTTGATTAAGCATTAGGCTTCAGGAATAACTTATATTATTTTCTTGCCCTAACAGATGATAATACATTTGGCTAATCTGAGTTAACTATGTGCCAGGTACTGTTTAAATCCCTGTTTGTTTGTTTGTTTTAAAGATTTTATTTGTGTTTAGAGAGAGGGGAGGGAAGGGAGAAAGAGAGGGAGAAAAACATTGACCGGTTGCTTCTCATATGTCCCCAACTGAGGACCTGGCCCACAACCCAGGCATGTGCCCTGACTGGGAATCCAACTGGATACTTTTTGGTTCCCAGGCCAGTGCTCAATCTACTGAGCCACACCAGCCAGGACTAAATCCCTGTTTTTACAGATGATAAAACTGAGCACCAGAAGAATAAGTAATTTACCCAAGGTCATAGAGCTTATTAATAAGTACAATGGATTGATGACCTTTTGCAATGCTTACTCAAAATTAAAATTTTCTTTACCAAAGACACTGATTTTGGTATTTATAATTTTGATATAATTGGATATCAGTCTGATGATACGCTTACATACAAGAGTCTTCATAAAAGGTGGCGTTGGTAATTTTGTGATGCCCAGTGAGAAGCAAGGTACAGAGAGGGCAGGAGAAATGCCTGTGTTACTGGACAATGCCTTGCAATGAACTGATCTTGGAAAGTAAAGGCAGGAAGAGAAGGAATAAAAAGTGGTCCAGGGCTTAAGGTGGAATCTTTTGGGCTAAACTAAGAAAACTGTATCTAAAACTACAAATAATAGCACTGCCTGGGACAACTTGTTCTGAATTAAAAAAAGCAAAATAACAAAGCAGTGTTAACATCTAAATAGCAAATATCCGATCTATAATGATCCTTCATTGAAGAAAGCTTACAGTCAAAATCTATTTTACCCACTAGAGGTCAGCAAATTCACAGTTTTGTTTGACTTTTTTTAAAAAAAGTTTTTTAACTTAAGTCTAAATGTCAGATTTAAATTAGGTGAGAATAGCATTGTAATAAAGCACGTCAGAGTTATTGATCTTTGTAGTGGGGCAAAACACAAATAAAATAAAACATAATGAAGAAATTGCTCTTGCTAACTGCTTACCTCATCCTTTTTAAAAGAAATTCCAGGCAGAGAAATTATTAGATTTGACAGTAGAGCATTTTTATCTTTAATGCTCAGTATAAACTTTCTTCTTGCAGAACAACTCTTGATAAAAGGAATCCAGGTCTCTTTAAATCCCACAGGATATTTAAAAAACCACTGACCTGAATCATTCCAGAGACTAAGAGGGGAGTGGAGCCTCTCGGGATGTAGCCCAGTCTGGCCCCGGTTCCCTTTCTCTCTAGCCACATTCCAGTCCAGCCACTCACAGAAACAGCAGGGGAGAGAGAGCAAAGGGGTTGAACGTGGGTCCAGCTGTCTCAGGATTTCAGGACAGAGTACTGCTTTTCTGCCTATCTTTCAGCTTCCCCACCTTCCCCATATTCCTCGTGTACCCATCTTTTCCATGAGTTACCACTATATAAATACTTATTTAGAATTTATGTTCTCTGAAAAGGAAACTTAAGGAGACACTGTCATCTTATAATATTTCTGAGAGAAAAACATCATGACATCATAAAATAGGACTGGACCTTACCCAGCTCAGAGAAATGAATTCAGATTTTTGGGTTTTGCTGGCACTGAAATCTGATGGCCAAGGTTCAGAACTTTAGGGATTCAGACTTACTCACTCACAACAAAGAAAAAGTTTCTATTTCTATTTTTTTAATCTTCTGTTACAGAACTCACATGATATAAGAAATTATATCACGCCCCAGTGCATACATAAAACTGAAACAAGTTTAAAGATCATACTTGACTCTTGCAATAAACTTACATGTACTCTATTTTTATTTCAGTCTATTCTAATTCTTTAAAAAAAATACCAGTTATGATGCACTAATTTGATTTTATGACCCATTAATGGGTTACATACTACTGTGCTCAGAAGAATCGGGAAAAGTAAAAGATAAATTGTAATTATGTTGAATGTCTGGGCAGAGTGGAGATGTTGATTGGAGTTCCCTTGATTAAGTGAAGGAAGTGGTCTTTTGGAAGCAAGAACTTGTGGTTTCTGTACAGTTGTGCCACAATTTTACTGCAGTTTTAAGATTACTTCTCATCCTGTCTTTGCATTTTAGTTTCTCCATTGTTACATGGGTAGGCAAATGCTTTCTGTTAGGACTAGTGGGCACGTTTTTGAGTGAGATTAGAGATGTATAGAGGAGAGTGGAAGCAAGAGGTGGGCACAGAGGAGGTCTTGGGAAATGTATTTCAGTAGATTAAAAAAAAGATAAGAAGGTTTTATGAATAGGATAATAGGACTGAGAAAACTAGTGAATTCGATCTTCTTGTCCACACCTTGGCAAGTATCTCTGTTGTATTACTGACCATTCATTTACACTACCCTGGTAAGCCCAGATCCAAGGGTTCACCTACCTTCTTGACCACTGACCCCTAGAGGTGTCCAATCTGTACCAAAGGAAGGAGAAAAGGGATGTGAGTGACTTCTGCTCTATACCCCAAAAAGCTTTTATGAGATAAGCCAGAAGATGATGGGGAAATTGTTGTACTTTATCTTTTTGTATTTTATTTTTATATGGTTCAATACAAAATTACTCAGATAATTAGCACTGCACACAAACGTGGAAAAGCTCAAGAAAGACAACAAATCCCTGAGAACAAACCCCTGCTCTGTTATGCCCTGATTCAGCGTGTTTTCGTGCCCTCATTCCCAACCAGAAGGATGGGGCCCTGTTCTACAGAGAGGGCCAGCAGGTTTTCCAACGTGGCCTGTCCTTCTATTCCCATAGCCATCCCACTAGCTACACTACTGGACAAAGCAAAAAAGATTACTTGCTCACAGTCTCTGTCTGGCAGAATAAGAAAAACAAATGGAGTTGAATTATATTTAAATCCAAGGTTCATTTTCTGTGACTAATTTTCTAACTAGCTTCATGAAATCTGTGAAGGTCATTTTTCTTTTGTGTAGAGATTTGGCACATATTTTTGGTGTGCATGTGGACATACATGTGTGTATGCTGGTGTTAGTGTTTGTTACATGTTACTGTTTTTTTACAGGATTTAAATTTGGTCTATTATCAGATGGTCTCTATATGTTCATGCATGCTTTTGTGTTATTAACTTCTTTTTTCTTTGATATTTGTTTATTTGGGTATTTATGTATATGACCCTGTTGGTTGATATGTATTTGTTTGTATCTTCATTTCACCTTACTATTGTAATTCTCAGGATACCCTTTCCCAAACCTGAGGTCATTTCTTTCCATATTTCTGCCTTTTTTTCTTTAACACAAAATCTATTCCTTTCTTTCACAGCAATTCTAGAACTCAAGAGCAAGCATCTCTCTCCCAATTCCCCTCAACCTCTTTCTAGTCCACTCTGTAACACACATCTCCAGACACATGTATAGCTGAGGAGTTAGCATTTTAGGGAGAAAAGAAAAAAGGCAGGGACTCACCTGAGGGAATGATGAGTGCGGTGAGAAACAGCAGCACCTTGGGTCCCAAGAGCAGCATATCTATGGGGGTGGTGGGGAGAGTAGAGATTGTGATGCTCAGGGACACATTAGCATTTTAGTTCTAGGGAAGGATCTCTGTGGCCCCTGTCTCTCTGTCTTCCTGGTCCCCCATATGATTCAAACCATTTCTCTCTTATCTTTCACCCAACATTTATTTCTCAATTTAAATCCTATTCTTTGATCTCTTATTATTCTCTCTCTCATTATTCTTTTCTACCAAGTCAGAAGAAATTTTTTATTCTAAATGGTCCAAGTTCACCCCTACCCTGTGGTCTCTTTCGCAACTGGGGTCTGATCTTCTCTTTTGAGATCTGTCACTTGTATAAATCATCTGCCCATCATGGCATCTTGTTTCATTTGAATTTCACGAATAATTGGGTCACCTGCTCAAATTTAAGTTCAATGACATTCCCCATTGCTCCCCCCTCCAGCCCTTCAGTGCATACACACATACACACGCATATGGGCACACACAAATACACACGCTCTCTGTTTATTCAGGGTTTTATACAATTGAACAACTCACTGTCTATGGTCCTCTGCTCTTTCCACCGAGTCCTTTGGCTGCTGACTGTGTCTCTCTCCTTCTCACGCTATTCCTGCTTTGGCTGGAGAATAAGATGAACAGGGCCACTCCCTGGGAAGGACTTCAAATTTGGCCTCCTGAAACAATGAGATGAGGGAGAGCGAGAGAGAGAGAGAGAGAGAGAGAGAGAGAGAGAGAGAGAGAGAGAGAGAGAGAGCAAGCGCCAGCCTAGAGGAGTGCAATGAGGCTGAAATGAGAAGGGGGATGGAACTTTGCAGTCACTCACACCCTCATTCCAAAGGTTATGACCACATTGGTGAGAGATACTGCTGCTCCTTAGAAGGGTTGGCCCAAGCTCGGGCATGCCTTTCTTCCATGAGCCTATTTTCCCTCTCCCAATCTGGCCCCACCACCTCCTGCCCCCCTTCTCCAGGGTTTCTTCTTACCTAATTGCTTCTATCTCATCCTAGGAATGTTTTACTGTACATCACGAGAATCTGTTCTATCCCTATCTTCTATGTTTGGATCATTTTTGCATCCTTCTTCTTTACTTTGTTCTTTTTGGACATTTCTCTATTCAACACCAACAAATTTCTTTGTACCCCTGTATTTATATTCTTTCTTTGCCTCTTTCTTGACCCACACATTCAGACTCTTGTTTTTTTTTCCCCCCTAGAAATCCCATTTATTCCCACATCCAAGAAAAAACAGACACTGCATGAGTGTTGTCCAAGAGGAGGGCCGGCTGTCTTAGGGTTGGAAAAAGTTGAGGAACACAGTACCTTCTATATCATTTTGGAATGCGAGAGGAGGTGCCAGCTGTATTCTGTCTTTTGGCTTTAAGTTTATGCTAAAAATGTTGGTTTCTGGAATCTTAAGGACAAAATGCCATTGGAAGCCCAAAGAAAACTGAGAGCCAAGTTTATGTTTATTTTGCTTGACTTACTTTCCACCAATACTTTTTCTCATATCATGTAATATGTAGACGACCCTTTCTCAGATCCAGGAATTTTGAAGACATGGTATTTGCTCTTACTCATAGAAACCCCAGTGGTTAGACCATTAAAATACATCTACTTTGCACTGACTGGTGTGGCTCAGTTGATTGAGCATCATTCTGTAAAGTGAAAGGTCGCCAGTTCAATTCCCAGTCAGGGTATATGCCTGGGTTGTGGATTTGGTCCCCTGGGGAACCTACGTGAGGCAACACATCGATGTTTCTCTCTCTCTTTCTTTTTTCCTTCCCCTCTCTCTAAAAATAAATACACTCTTTTGAAAAATAGCATAAAATATCTCCACTGTGGAGAGAATCAACTTGAATTATAGAAACTCAAATATGAGGCCCTGGCCAAGTAGCTCAGTTGGTTAAAGCATCGTCCTGGTATGCCAAGATTGCGGGTTCATTCTCCGGTCAGGGCACATACAAGAACCAACAATGAATACACAAATAAGTGGAACAACAAATTGACATTTCTCTCCCCGCCCTTCCTCTTTGTCTCTCTACAATCAATAAATAAAATTTAAAAAAAGAAAGAAAAACTCAAATATTAGAGTGATTAACTTTATGAACCCTTGAAGTGTGTGTCAGGGCATCTGCTAACCCCTGTAGTCTACGTAGTGTACCTTCCTGATGAGCTCACTTAGAGGAGAGTACAGATGGACACAGAGAGCAAACAGTATTAGTAAATTAAAGACTAGAAGAAAGGAAGGTAAGTGATGAAGGAAGGAAGGGAGGGAGGGAGGAAAGACAAAAGCTAACTAGCTGTTCAGTGGAAGGAAAGGAGAGAGCAAGTTACATAATGAGAAATAAGGGAATAGCACCTCTGGTTCCTTTGAGGGAGATGGAAGTGTTCCATTTTTGAGATACATGTATTCTGCGGAATCCCTAGAACAACTCTGAGTACAAACCCAGCTCTTTACTGATCTGCTTGGCCCAGAACTTGCTCTTCTTCCATCTGCTCTGCAGTGAGAGTACAGAGGCTGGAAAACAGATGTGATTCTAGTCTGGGGAGAGTCGGGGAAAGAAAGAGTGGGGGTGGGGGGAAAAACAAAAAAGCAGATGCAAAGCAGACCTAAGCAGGACATATAATAAAGAGCCTAGAGCAACAATCATGTTTTCCATGAGGCTCAGACAGATGGAGAAACTGAACTCAGGCCAATCATTTGGCAGGGACAGCAATGACCTCAATGTGCTGGCCTGGTTAGAGACTGGGGTGCAGGAAAGCCTCCCTAGGCAGTGGGAGGGGGTGCTCTTCTGGGGTGCTGGAAGGAAGTCTGTAGTTGGGGCAGTGAAAATGGAATAGAATGTTTACAGCCAGGCAGAGGGCGAAGGTAGGCAGGGAGCAAAGGGAAGGAGAGGAAGCAAAGCAAGAACTGGTGGGAGAGCAGAAACCACCATCTATTCCTGGGCTTAATCAACATGCAGGAATGCAGCTTGTTTCAAAGTACTTTGGTTAATTTTTTTCTCTTTCATGGCAGCTATGGCAGCTTCCCATTTGTTTTAGAGCCCAGGCTTGGATTCCATGTTTAGAGAACCTCAGATTTACTTTGCCCAAGGTGATTTGGTCAGCCTCTGTTCATATATTATCAGTTTAGAATTGAATTACATGAAGTCAAAATCAGCAACAAAATGAGCCGTCAAAAATGAGCAACTGTCACCCACAGATGTGAGCCTATAATTTTCTGAGGTACTTGCTGACATTGGGTGGCAGAACTCCCATTACACTCAGACTGGATCTCTCATGGGTAAAGAACACGTTCTCCAGCAACAGAAAAGTCCGTCATCGAAATGACTGGCAGGTGCAGAACTGATTTAATGAAGGCAACCAAATGTTTGACTTACCCAGGAAAATTTTAGTTTTCAAAAAATGGCTCCAAGCAATGGAAGATGGGCAAAGTGCAGAGGAAGAGAAGGGAGACAGAGATGCAAGACAGCACACTGGATTTATTCATCTGTTTATTGGCCTGTGAAGAATAGATCCATTAGCTGAAGGCCTCTGGGCAGATGTACAGAAACATTATTACTACAGTCCAATCCAACTAAATTAAACCCAGGGCCTAAACACACACACACAAATTTCCATAAAAGGAAGGAAAGGAAGGGAGGAGGGTTATATGAAGTGGGGAGAGGGAGGGCAAGGGCGGGAAGAGAGAGCAGTGTGTGTAGAGGAATGAAGCAATAAAGTAGAGACAGCCAAACCTAAAAGATGGACTCAGCGCAGGATTTAGGAGGCAACCAACATATGTCCTCAGAAAAGTGGCTGGGAGAACTTCCCGCTTTTAGTACCCCGTGCCTGCAATAACAAACTGTAATTCATGCCTCGGTACACTATACTTTCTGTTCCTTTCTTTCTGTGATATCCTTTCCCCAACCCTAGTAACTAAATGCTTATATGTACATGAAATCCCAGTTAGATGCTGCCTCTTTCCTTTGCTTCCTGGTCCCCTTTGCTTTTAAAGAATTACCCATCCCCTCTGTTGAGTGACCTCTTTGTTTTTAATAATTATGTCATCAGCTTTATTCTATTATTTTGCATATATGTATTTTGGATTACACTGGTAGTTCTTTGAGAGCAGATAAATTTTACTTACCTCTAGCTGACATAATGATTAGCATATAACAACTCAAAATTTTGTCATTTGAATTGAGTTGAGATGAAGACTTGAAATAGTAATTCCCTATTTCAAGATAGAAACATTCAAAATCTGAGTTAAATATGAAGAAGTAAAGGATAAAGTTCTAAAGAAGAAAGCAGTTTGAGAATACAGCAGGTGGAACAACTAGACAGTACACTGAAGTGAGATGAGGGGAACAGAATGAAAAGAAATAAGCAAAGGAAGTGAGTAGCAGTTATCCCAGGAACAGGACTTTTAGCACGAAGGCTGTCATTAAAATCAGTTCAGGTAACACGCCTGTAACTTATGTCTACAATAGTTAGTGCTGTTGTCTCATTCTGCTCTGTGTAAATTTTCTGACGGCGCTAGTTGTCCTGCTTGTTACACCCACACTCCCTTGACCATGAAAATGTAAAATGCTTGATCCAAGTTCAGGATTCTGTTAAGGTTCCTGAAATAGAACCCACAACAAAAGTATTGAATAAATGACAAAACTGACTACACATAAACAAAATAAGACAAATACTGGAAATTCATTAACAGCCAGGAAATCTCCACCTTCCCTTTATACCCATTAAAAAAACAAAACAAAACAGAGAAAGCCTGAAATTTCCAAATATAGAAAACCCTCCAGGAATGTTTATACTTAATAATTATTAACAAATGTATATAATTATTAACAAACAATAATGGCTAATATAATTATTCAATTTATTATGATTAAGATATATTTTTTATATTTTTTATAGATTATATGTGCTGGGCAGTCTGCAAGATGGCCCCCAAGGATCCCTACCTCCTATTCTTTGCACCCCTTGAATATGGGTGAATTTAGGGACTACTAGCAAACAGAATGCAGCAGAGACAATGGGACTCTGACTTCCAGTGCGGGGCTTCTCTCCTGATCTCTTGCTTGCTTGTTTGCACTGAACGAAGCCAACTGCCACGATGTAAACTAAGCTACTCTATAGAAATGCCCACGTGGCAAGAAAGAATGTCTCTAGCCAAAGCCAGCAACCTAAGGCCTGCCGAAAGCCATGTGAATGAACTTGGAAGTGGATACTTTCTGTTGGGTCTTGAGAAGAAGACTGAGGAGCTGGGTGAAAGAGGTGAAGGATTAAGCAAACAGAAACAAAACAAAACAAAAAATAAAATATACAGATGATGTAATTTTATCAACCAATGTCACCCCAATAAATTCAATAAAAACAAAAAAGGAAGAAAAAGACTGCAGTCCCAGCCAACACCTTGACTATATAGTCTTGTGAGATAGCCTGAGTCAGGTACATAGCTAAACTGTCCTTGGATTCCTAATTGACAGAAACTCTGGGAACATAAATGTTTGTTGTCTTAAGCTGCTAAATAGATAACTAATATGCCCTATAACTACAATACTGTACATAATTATTTTATCTATTGTATAAATACCACATGTATATTTATAACTATAATATATAGTGTTATAATAATATATTATATTAATATAAAAGATATAAATTAGCTATTATTACATGTTAGCTATAATATACTAGTTAATTATAATAACTAATGTTTATGGGACACTTACAATATCCTAGGCCCTGTGCTAAAAAGTATGATTATGCTCCTTTTGAAATTAGTACATTCGGAGGAAAGCAGAAAGTGAAAGGGAGAGATTAAAAGAAAGGAGATAAGGGAGAACAGACAGAGAAAAGGGAGAGACAGAGAGAAGGGAGAGACAGGGAGAGTAAGAAGGAAGAAGAGGGAGGGAGAAACAAAGGGAGGATGGGGGGAGGGAGTTCGAGAACTCATGTGGGAACCACAGAATTATCCTTTAATATTCACTATGAATCAAACCTTTTAATAATTTACTACTACAACTCCCTTGAAATGTAGAAAATCTGATGAGGGACTATAGAACTAAATAATTAGAAAATTTAGTTTGTAAGAAAGAACTAAAGGAATTTAAGTTATTTTGCCTGGAGAAGAAATCCTAAAGGAGGAATTTAATAATTTTTTTCTTAATATTTTATTTACTTATTTTTAGAGAGATGGGAAGGGAGGGAGAAAGAGAGGGAGAGAAACATCGACTGGTTGCCTTGGTCCACAATGTAGGCACGTGCCCTAACCAGGAATTGAACCGGTGATCTTTCAGTTCGCAGGTCAGCTCTCAATGCACTGAGCCACACCAGCCAGGGAGGAATTTAATAATTTTTAATGTACATTATTTAAAAAATCTTTGTAACTTTATATTTACTTTCACAAAAAGTAGGACAGAATAAAAATAAATTTAAGAAAGTATAGCACAGGGAATATAGTGAATAATATTCTAGTGAGCATTTATAGTGTCAAATGGATACAAGATTTATTGGGATGATCACTTAGTAAATTATATAATGTCTAATCACTGGGGTGTACATCTGAAACTAATATAATATTGTATGTCAACTGTAATTGAAAAACAAAAAATTATTTAAAAATTAAATAATATATATGTATTTGGAAGCTTAGTTAAAATTATTTTTCATTTTTAAAAGATTTTATTTACTAATTTTTAGAGAGAAGGGGAAGGAGATAGGAAGGGAGGGAGGTAAAAAGAGAGGGAAACACCAATGTGTGGTTGCCTCTGGCATGCCCCCAACTAGGGACCTAGTCTGCAACCCAAGCATGTGCCCTGACTGGGAATCAAACCAGTGACCCTTTGGTTCACAGGTCAGAACTCAATCCACTGAGCCACACCATCCAGGGCTTAAAATTTTTTAACATTGATTTTAGAGAGAGAGAGAGGGAAAAAGAGACAGAAAGAGAGAAACATCAATTTGTTGTTCCACTATTGAATCATTTATTGATTACTTGTATGTGATGGGAGAGTAAAACCACAACCTTGGTGCATTGGTGACTCTCTAATCAACTTAGCTACCTGGCCAGGGCTAATTCTAACCCTTCTATTATAAGCATTTGGTATATAGCAGAAATAAAATGCCAACATTTTGCCTTTATTATATAGCTTACATTCTCTAAGGCAAGTTGCAGATATTAGTTCTTTGGAGATAGACTTCTTCTCTAGGACTTGGCATTGATATATTCCTAGAATGATGAATTGGATGATTAATAAAGGTTGGAACTAAATTTCATCACAGGGAGATTGGAATTTGCTTGTTGTTCAGTGGGTTCATTCTTTTAAATTTCCTGGTATAACAGCAGCCCTGAGAATGGTGACAGGCAGAAGCACAATGCTCCTTTTTCAAATGTTATACAGCATTTGGTTGTCATGAACCTTTGATACCTTTCCCCTTGAAGATCCTCCCCCCCAGTTCCCTTAGTAGTGTCAACAAACCACACCAAAACTTAGTGACTTAAAAGAAGAGTTTATTACTTTCCATTATTTTCTGTGTCGATCAGGCAGTCATTTTGCTTTTCATGGCATTGGCTGGAAGATCCAAAGTGGCCTCATTTAGGTGGCTAGTTGGTGTAACCTGCCATCAGGAGTCTCTGATGGGATTGCTGGCAAAGAGCTCTCTTCCATGTAGTATCTAGAACTGACCTACTTGGGCTTCGGAGAGCATGGTCATGGGCTGAGAGAGGGAGAATGGCAAGAAGCAAGGGAAGAAACTGCAAATCTCTTAACATTCAGCCTCAGAAGTTACCCAGCATGTTCTATTGGGCATAAATAAGTCAACAGAATCAGTTTCAATTTAAGGGCAGGACAAATAGATGCCACCTCTTGACTGTAGGAATGGCAAAAAAAATGTGTGGCCATCTTGTGTGTGTGTGTGTGTGTGTGTGTGCTCATTTTTAATCCATCACAGTGCCTCTGAAGTTAATCTGAGTCTTTCAAGAGACTAGATAAGCATCAAACAAGGAACATTTGTAGCTTGGCCTTTTCCCAAAACCTAATCCACTTCTCTTGACAGTTCTAAGAAGAGTTGTCACACAAGGGCCTCATTGAGGCTCAATATTATAGATAAATTTTAGCCTTATTTTCTAGTTTTCTTCAACATGAAGAATTATTGACCAATCCCTCTTTTTGTGAAATGTTTTCTTCCCTTGAGATCTATGATATCACATTCCTTGTTTTTCTCTTAGCTCTACTCAGTGTTCTCTAACATTTATTTTTCTTCTGTTTACACTTAAATGTGGATAGTCTTCAAGGTTCATGCCCTGGCCACCTCTCTTTTGGCTATACTCTCTTTCTTATTCATTACACCCACTACTGTGTATTCATTTGCCATCTGTTGGTATCTATCGATTTATGCTCCCAGATCTAAACCACAGTCTCATCTACTTCTCTCTCCGGAGCTCTCTGTTGGAATGTGCAATAATAGCACATCCCTGCGTGGATGTCCCATAGGACCTTGAGTCAGTCAGCCCCTAATTAAGGAGAGCAGCATCCTTAAGCAGACAGGGGAAAAGGTAAAGGACAGACTCTAGGCTGAGCTTCTGGGATTGACTACTGAGACATTCCATTGCTCCTCCTACCACCTGGAGACCACCTTCCAACTCAGGCTCTAGGGCCACCCTGACTCTGCCACACCAGCAAAATGGATCCTCACTCCCCGCCTCTTTTCCTCACTTAATTTGATTGTGAATTAAGTCTTATGCTAAATGCTCAAGGCTGCTGGAACCTAAATCACATTAAAACTCTAGCTATAGGAGGGTCTAAGGAATGTAGTTTTTAGTTTTCCACTCTCTGTAAGGCAGGCAGATGCACAAGAAGGAAGTTTGAATAAATGTTGAGCAAGCTTATATCTTAGCATGTCTAAAATTGAGCCCTCAGTTTCCTGGCGCAGCCCACCCTCACTAGGACTACCCAGTTACCCAACTGAAACATGTGAGTCAGCTTCAGTTTCCTCAATTTCTCTTTTCCTCACCTTAGGTCCCAACACACACACACACACACACACACACACACACCCTTCGTCATCAAAATCCTATTGGTCTTATCTCCTCAGTAGCTTCCAAATCCACTCATTCTCTTCAGTATTTCCACCACTTTAGTTCAGTCTAATCATTACTGTAACAAGAGTCCTAATTAGTGTCCCAGCTCCAGGTTTCCTCCATCTTCATTCATAATATAAAGCATCAAGAGTAAGATTTCTAGCATTAATCTGATTAAATCACCCTCTGTCTTAAAAACCTTAAAAGACTCCTTGTTTTTAGTATGTGGGTGGAACTTGCACACGTGGCTATTCATAATATTTTTGTCTCATCACTACTGCTCCAACACCCTCCCCACAGTACATCTGCACCTCGATTTTCAGCTATATTGGATTACTTGCAGTTCCACAAAAGCTCCAAGCTCCTTCGTGCTTTTAAGTCTTTGGACATGCTCCATTTTGTGTGCAACACCTCCACCATCATTCTCATTTCCCTGTAATCCTTATCGTTCAGCTGCCTAATTTCTACTCACCATTTATAACCCAGCTTGGACAATATCCTCTTTGGATTACTTTCCAGGGAGTCTCCACCTCAACGAGTGGCTCGTTGTGGACAGGTGCTTCGTTTACTGTTGTGTGCCCAAAGCAAGCACGGGAGCTCACACTCGTGCCTCGCATCAGAGGGATGTGCGGTATGTAGAGGGGAGAGGCTGTATTTCCTAAAAGTGGGCACAAGAGGGCAACAAATAACTTTTAGACCAGTTTTGCAGTTACAGCTTTTTTTTTTTTTTTTTTTGTAAGATTTTATTTATTTATTTTTAGAGATAGAAGAAGGAAGGGAGAAAGAGGGGGACAAATACATGGATCAGTTACCTCTCTCTGTCAGCATCAGCGAGCCCGACCGCACCCCTTACCCCTACCAGAGCCGAACTTTCAGCTGAGGCTTGTGTCCGGACCAGGAATCAAACTGGGGACCTTTTGCTCGATGGGACAGGAGCCCAACCATCTGAGCCACACCAGTCAGGGCTATAGTAGTTTTTCCCTACATCCCATTTACTATTCCAACTGACTGTTGATGTAGTTCATGTAGCATGACTCTTAGCCTATATTTGAGAGGATGGAAGATTCCTAATGACTCAGAACTGTATTTCCAGGCACTTCATTAAGTATCGGTAATTTTAAAAAGGTAAAACAGTTTATACATTTAAAGAATCAAGAATTTAATGGGAAAAAGGATAGGTTCTGAATTTTCTTTATTCCTTGACATATAAAGAAACAAGTGATTTAACCTATTTCATTAGTAGCAATGGTTGCTTAAGACGACAGAGAGGTTAGCTATTGGGCACAAGTAAGATGAAACTTAGTGTCTCCTAAATGATTGACATGTATGAAAAGTAGTCACCACCAACCCAGCAAATTCTTTGCCAAGTAATTCTAGGATGGCTGGAGAAGCATGCTGCTTCTTATGCCCATTGCTTTTCTTTCCTTTTATTTTAAATAGACCTTATATTTTTTTAGAGCAGCTTTATGTTCATTGCAAAATTGAGTGGGAGGGACAAAGCATTCCCATAAACTCTCTGCTCCACATACCCACATTCTCCTCCATACAATGTTTAACAGCAAAGTGAACCCTAATGTAAACTTTGGGCTTTGGGTGATAATGATGTGTCACTGGAGCTTCGTCAGTTATAACAAATGCACCTTTCTGGTACATCCTGTTGTACCTTCTATGAATTTTGACAAATTTATTACATGTATCCACCATTATAGTATCATACTAGTTTCACTGTCTTAAAAGATACTCTGTGCTCTGCCCTCCGATCTAAGCCCTAACAATGACTGACCTTTTCCCTGCCTTACAGTTAGGTCTTTTCCTAGAATAAATAAAGTTGGAATAAAACAGCATGTATTAGATTGTTCCAGGTCTTGCCCTATGCATCTCTTCATTTGGCTGTTCCTGAGTTGTAGCCTTTCTAATAAATGGGTAAGAATAAGGAAAGCACTTTCCTGAGTTCTGTGAGCTATTCTAGCAAACTATTGAACTCGAGGAGGGGGTTGTAAGAACACCAGATTTATAGCCTGCTGGTCAGCAGTACGGGAGGCAGAACTTGGCAATTGCCATCTGAGATGGGAGCAGTCTTGTGGGATTGAGCCCATAATTGTGAGAGCTGACACTAACTCACTCCAGGTAAAGTGTCACCAAGCTGGTGTTTGAGAATTGGTCAAGGGGGATGGGGGGGGGCATACGTTTTATTCAGTGTACTAAAATGAGTTTTTGACTTATAGAATTTTAAAATTAATATAGGTTTATAGGGCTATAACCCTCATCATAAGTTGAGGAGCATCTGTACTCAATTAAATTTCTGAATTCTGGAGGAATTAAGTAGGCAAAAAAAGTAAATGTTTCAATCCTGCTTACAAAAATATACATTAAAACATTAGTGTAAGTCATAGAGAGCTTAAGAGGAAAAGCAGTTTCCTTAAATTTGGAAAATGAAACATTAAGGAACTCACAGTATTTCCAAGGAAAAATTATAAAAATAATAATCATCCCCAAGATTCATTCAATCCTATGTTATTAATTCAGGTTCTTCTTGAATCCAGTTTTTCTATTTGTTCTGGAAATTCTTACTCAGTTTAGTGGTGTGATCTTAAAGTTATCAGAAATTTGTATTCTGGAGTACTTGTCAGAGTTCTTTCCATGAATCTCTGAACATGAAGCTTTGTTTGCAAAGCATCAGAGTAAAACAATAACTGTCTGTAAGTGACAAAAAGCTAAAACAACAACAGAAGGCCATGGTTAAAGATCTGTTGAGAACTCATTTGATAAGGAAATGTAATTATTTCTGTGGCATATAACAATTTAAGATAATAATTGGGCAGTGAGCATTGACAAATTTCTATGAATTTCAAACAATTTCTGGAATACCTATATTAGTAATGTATACCCATACACATATAAACTAAGAAGGTTCACCATCTCATATTTGATAATACATCCCACTTAATTTACATGCCAAATAAACCTAGGTAGTTTAACATTTCTCTTGTACAGGGTGAGAGACAAATCCCTTGAGATATTCCAGGTGGATTTTGTATTGTTTCTAGAACTGCATTTCTGTTCATGTAAAAATTTGATTTATAAGGCAAGTACAATTGTTTTGATCCCTCCAAGAATTGGTTGCAACCTAAATGATATTGAAAGGTTGACTCAGGCATCCAACTACATTATTTTCAATTTGCTTCTCTATATGATGGACATTTTCAACTAAGATAGAAGTCAAGATTTTTATGACCTAGATTTAGAGCTGTGTGTCCTTGGAATGTTTTTATAAATGGTTTCACAATGACTTCAGAATGTTTTTCTTTCCCTCTGGGTACATAGTTTCATTTTAGCTTAGGTAGGGGAGAAGGCCTAAAAAAGTTCCTATCAGGTTCTGAATATCAGCTTCTAATGGGGGCAACTTCTGATGGAGCTACCTTAAAAATTTTTTTTTTTTAGCTCTGGCTGGTGTGGCTCAGTGGATTGAGTGCTGGCCTGAAAACCAAAGGGTCCTGTTCTCAGTCAGGGCACATGCCTGGGTTGCAAGCCACGTCCCCAGTTGAGGGCATGTGAGAGGCAACTACACATGGATGTTTCTTTCCCTCTCTTTCTCCTACCCTCCCTTCCCCTCTCTCTAAAAATAAATAAATGAAATATTTTTTAAAATTAAAAAATATATATATTTTTCCAAATATCTTAGGTTTCAGCTGGTACAAACAGTAAATATTCATTGGCAATATTGAACAACCCTATGAATGCAAGAAGAGTCTTCCAGAGGGTGGAAAATACACTAATCAGCAGTTAGGCATGAGCAGAGTAAGGCCTATCTATGGGCCAGGTACAGGAGGTCACCAGGGTGAAGAACCTAGTAATGAGCAAAACTGGAAGAACCAGTATCTCACCCCCAGGTGACCTTTCCTCCTCTAGCATATGGCTGGTTATGCAGTTTAACCCCCCTGACTTTTTATAGGGCTGATAGTGCAGTTTGGACCCTCCTCCTGACCTTTCTTTCGCTGGCATGTCACTAGTCATGTGGTAGACCCCCTTGCAGGAGAAAAAGGGGCCAAAGAGTAGCCTCATGTGACTCCATGTGGACCGTTGCACTACCACTCCCTGAAGTGTTAACCTCTAGGGGTAACACCAAGGCCTCAGTGTGCTTCAGCCCCAGGACAAGAAAAGAAGTAAAACCAGACAAACAATGCCACGACTGACATCAGGACAGATGCATTGACTAATGTCCTCTGCTCTGGGGCCATCCAATCAATGGAGAGAACAACCCCGAAAGGACACACTTGGAAAGTTGGTGAATACTCTATTCAGATCCTCCCCTGGGACCTCCCCTATAATCCCCACCCTTAAAAGCCACAGAGCTTTCTCTCTCTAGCACACCTGCACCTTTCCCCACCCCCTTCCTCCAGGCATGTTTTTCTTGCCTCTCTTTCTCCTAAGCTCCAAGGACCCTTCTTTTGCTTCTTTACCTTGTTTCCTAAGCCCATTTCTTCTACAGCTCACTTCTTCTACCTCTGTGACTTTCTAGAAAAACTTTCTCTTATTGTTGGAGTCTTGGCTCTGAGTTCTTAGCCAGAGCTCAAGTACCATGGTTGCTGAACCAAGGTCCAGTCTGACTCGACCAGTCTAACACCTGATGCCTTTTCGCTGCCAACAATACTACTCCCCCAAGATCCAGAGCCCCACTCCCAAAGGCAGCCAAAAGAAAGACTTAGACTGTGCCCTCAAGAGCTGGCAAGTGGAGTGCAACCCACATTTTGTTCAGTCATATCTAGTCCCAGGTGTGGTGCAACTCACACCTCTGTCCAATTCAGACTCTGAGAATTTGGTTTTCGAGTACCCGTTGGTGACAGATTCTTTCTCTCCCAGGGATAGCTATTGCCTTCTTGTTTTTCTTGTCTTGTGTCGTGAGAACTTTGCTTGGCTTGGCTTTCTGCCTGCTTGGGGCACGCAGGTTATCAATTCTTGTGTGTACAAGCGACTCAACTGTCAGGTCGGTTGCCCCCAAAATATGACCAGACAGAGATTTGGGAGGAAGGAACTTTCCTATATCATTCCAGGTTCTTTTAGCTGACCTAATAATTAAATCTTCATGAGACAAATTAGCAGGAGTTTAATCAAATTTAATTACTTACATATGTATGGAAACCCCACTGAGCTAGTCACAGACCAGCCCCCATCCCAATACGTGAGAGGTTCAGGGACAGAAAGTTAAAATGAGGTATACATGGATTTTGAATAAAGAGTGAGGTGAGATGCCTTGGGGTTTCAGAGAAGAGGAAGTTCATTGCAGAAAGAGCAGATGTTCATTTTCCCTGCCCTACATGTGTCAAAAAGGTTATTTCTGATCATCTGTTATATGTGAAGCCTCTTATTTAAAATTTTTGAGGTAGTTGGGAGATAGTGGGGGGTGTGGAGGACAGAAGTTTCTCTTCAGCCTACATACCAGAGAGGCACATCTTGTGACTTTCTATGAACACCTACAGAAGGTGCGACATAGAACTTGACCTTTCCCTCTCAACCAGACACCACAGGTAAAGATCTGAGAGATGACTTTGGTAAGAATTCTCACCCTTTGCCGGCTTCTGCAATTTTCTCAGGTCCCATCTGCAGGATCTGGAGAAAATTGGGTGACCCCGTGGTTCTCATTCTGGTCACTGGAAACTGTAGAGAAGAAACAATAATTTCCCCTTTACTTTTCATAGTGAGTGCTTAGCCAAGACCCCATTTTCTTTAGGGCACCTCAAAAATGGATCCAGGATAAAAGTTTCCCATTGTTGCCACTGTAATTCAAGATTATCTTTTGTAAGGTTAACCTACTTGTTCAGCCTTGATACAAAATTTTATTCACTTGAGGCCACACTGGACCCAATCCAGTTTAAGTCAGACCCTGTCTGACCTGCAACCTAGTTGGGTTTCTAAGTTGGATGCTATCTAACTCTGACTGGTTTCTGGACCAAGTCTCGAAAAAAGTGCTCAATGCCGGACAGCTCGTAACACAGAAGCTAGGGAGCTGGGATCTGAGAGGGACTTACGCACGACTGCCAAACAGCAAGAAAGCAGGGAGCTCAGTGGACTCGGTGGGTGCCTACCCCTGGTGGCTCATTGCTCCTGGGGGTCATTGAGGATCTCCTTTCCTTATTTATACTATTAAAAAAATAAGCTGAGGCATGTTAACATTTTTAAGAGTTTATTTGAACAAAAATAGATTCGAATTGAGCAGCACCAAACTGGAAGTGGTCAGGAGCACTCCACACACAGGAGCTCTGTGAGACTTTTTATAGAGAAAAGGCAAAAGCAAGAAAATTATTGATTGGCCATAGCTTAAGCCAAGTTGGCTGTTTGTGACTGGCTGTCCTTACTTAAGCTTTTGACTTCCTAACCTTGAGACATTCATAGGGTTAGATTTTGGGTTGATATGTAAGCTGCCATGGCATTGGAGCTACCTCAGTCTAAGGCTCCCTGTTTAATTAATTTAACATTTTTTAAAACACAGATTTAGGGAGGGAGGGTTTCATGGAAGAATTGTGAGGAAATTAGTGGTCCTCCTATTACCAGACGGGGGCCAGGCCCAACGCCTGTCTGCCTCAGGCCGGCTTGTGGTGTGTGGTTATTAATTTCATACAGGAAAGATTTCACAACGCAAGTGCAGCTTATTTTGAGAGTACCTTTATTAAAGCTGGGGACAGTGAAACAAAGGAAGGATTTAGGATGGAAGAAGCAATAGGGGAGAGCCTAGGCGGTGCTCTGCTTTTACTCCCTAGAAACATTATAGGAAAAAGTGAGCTAAGGCAGGACTGCAATTAGCTCACTGGGAAGTAAATCACAGTGACAGAAGTGAGCCGAGGCGAGGCTGCTTTAGCTCACTGGAAAGTCAGAGCAAAGGAGGCCTTGGAGACAGGTTCAGGGGATAAGCCCAGGACAAGCTGCTGTGCTGCCCGTTGCTCCCCTGGTTGCAGGTGGGGACCCTTAGAGTTTAGGAAAAAGGAAGTGAAAAGTTCATGCCCAAGAAGGGACATTGGCATGCGCCCTAGAGACCCTATTCTGGGTCTTTGTTTTGAGGGTATTTATCTTCTGTGGGCAAAAATTTTAAGGGAATTTCTCAGTAGAATATTTATTAGCTTTTCAGCTGCAATTTTAATATGCTGTTGTATCAAAATGAGTGAACAGGTGAGCTTGGAATTATTCTCTGGTCAGCTTTACTGCTTTATGTTTATCTTGGGTCTCTCTGGACCTAATTGGTTTTTTGTTATTTATTCCCCTGACTTCACTTGTCCTTGGGTTTGGGCTGGCACAAATGACATTAATTGGGTTTCTGGTCTCTTATCTTCCTGACCTGAGTGATTTAAGCTATGTGTTCTGTGGTTAAGGAGAAGAGGTATAAATTATTTGCTCTCAAGTGTCCTTGGTTAGGGAAGATAAGGTCTTGAGATTCACTAGCTGGTGGCTCTAAGTTGTTCAAATCATTTGACTGTGTTTTATTATCTTGTCTGTTTCCCCATTCCACTTGTCTAGGAATTTTCCTAACTTCTTACTCTGCTCCCTCAATCAAAACCACCCAATGTATATCAAATGAAGATTCTTGAGCTCCTTCTTGAGGGATTTCAATCTGGTATGTCTGTGGGGTTAAGAATCTCTACTTTGCAACTACCTCCAAGTGGTCTTACTAAATGTGGGCTTTCTTACTTTATACCAGTATTTCTCAAACTCAAGCTTGTGTCAGAACGCCCTGAGGATATGATTGCCAGATAAAAATACAGAGTGGCCGAATAACTTTAAATTTCAGGTAAATAACAGATACATTTTTAGTATAGGTATATTTCAAATAGTGCAATATTTGTGACAAATCATCTGTCATTCTAACTGGAAGCCAGATGTATTATCGCTCCAAGCATCACTAAATACAAATTAGTAGTTAAAATCTTCCTTGTGGCAAACAAAAAACAAAACAAAACAAAACCCACCTTTCTTGTGGCAGATATTTGAGATAGTTGTCCATTTTCCCTTTTTAGGAGATTTTAAAATACGCAGTCTATCAGAAGATATTCTTCTTTATCACTGACTTAACCTTCTCTAACATTCTATCCTACATCTCGGGTCACCTCATAACTTATTGGGTAACAAAAGCTCAAGAAGCTTTTAACTGACTTTCCATATGTTTTGCTTGTTCGTTTCTCCGTTTACTTTAACACCTGCTGCTTAATTTTCTGTCTCCTCCTTTGTTCTCCACTATTTCCTTCTGAAGTCTGTTACTCTGCTTTTGATCAAATTGTCTTCTTTGAAATTTTTAGCGGGGTTTTCTCTCTTCCTTTTTCTTCTCTTTTTTTTCCTTTTCCTTTCGCCTTCATCCCTGCCTTCTTCCCAAATCTTACTTGTCAAAATTATAATCTGTAGAATCAAGTTAGGGTGCTAGGGAACAGCCTACAGTATTGTGTTCCAGAAGGAGATTCTGTTCCGACAGTCCTTTGGCTACAGCAAGTTCCCAATCCAGGAAACAGAGAGCTTCCAGAAACAAATGCCTTGCCTGAGGATCTGTTGGGAGGGTGATGGATGGCACTGCAGTTGCTTCAAGAACTGCAGGAAAAGGAGGGGAGTCACTGCCAGGCAGCACGAGGGGAGGAGGTCGCTGGGGGAAGGAACCAGTCAGGAAGAGTTTATGAAATGGGTGGAGAGTGCAGCCTGTGTATGCTGCTCGAAAGATCTTTGTGCGGATATCATGTCTTTGTGAGCTGACTGCAGGGGCCATGTGCATGCAGAATGTATGCAAATGTGTGTGTTGCTGACTTCAGATCATGGATCTGTGTGAACTGCTGACTGCAAGACACAGGAACGCATTGTTGAAAGGATTTTGCAGTCAGAGCGCTTGTTGGTGGTTGTGTGGTATGTGTGACTGATTTTTTGCCAGATGCACTGTTCCAATTCCGGTTCTGAAAGTTTAGTGGAAGTCTGGCTGACTAAGTCAAGACACAACAAAGTCAGGAAAACAAATAAAGAGAGAAGCTGTTGCAACAAAAGAAAAGAAAAAGGAGATTTGGAGAAAGGGGGTATGAGAAAAGAGAAGGTAAACAATAGAAATTCCTTCCTTAGAAAAGGAACAAATTTGAGAGGAGGGAAAAAAGCAATCTTCTTCTACAGAGAGGCTCTATATGACCTAATTCTTCTGATTTCTTGAAATAAGATAGTTCTTAGCTTTTCTCTCTTATTTCCTTATAGGCATGGTTTGTTTTGACACATATATTACTGATTATACCAGAGATGTTTAAAAACTTAACAATTATCCAGAAAGAAGCATTAACAGTACTTATATGAGGGGGAAAAGGGGTTTTTATTGTTTCTATTGTTAGGAGAGCTATTGGACATAATGGAAAGACATTCAGTTTTGGTCAGAGATTAATTGAATAGAGTTTCAGAATTCTGTTTTGATGATTAAAATAATATGCAATGTGCATGGCATATTTCAAAAGCAGGTGTGTTGAAATACACTCTATCTTCATCCACATTCCAAGGATGGTTATTGTTATTACTATGATTATTAACAAAATGGATCAGGGACCACCTATACCTGGAATAAAAATTTCACTTAGTGGGATTTGTAGTCAAGATGGCAATACAGGTAAACGTGGTACTTGCCTCCTCCCACAACCGCATCAAAATTACAACTGAAGTACAGAACAACCATTATTCAGAACCAATTGAAATCTGTCTGAATGGAAGTCGTATGACTAGGGAATTAAAGAAGCCAATGGAGGCTGGTAGAAGGGACAGAGATACAGAATGAGCTGGTCCCCCTCCCACATACAATGGATAAAAATTGGGAGTGATATTTTGGCTGCAGAAGTACCCCCTGAGGAGTGAGGGGTCCCAGCCCCATAGCAGGCCGCCTAGCCCAGGGTTCCAGTGCTAGAAAGAGAAGCCCCATAAATTCTGGCTGTAAAAACCAGTGGGGATTGAGGCTGGGAGAGACAGAAAGCTGTTGAAGTTCCAAGCAGTTCCTCTTAAAGGGCCCATGAATAGACATACTTGGACTCACTCTCACTGAGCTCTTGCACTGGAGCAGCAGCTTGACAGGCATCAGAGACATATGGGGGAGGAAATGAATTGTCTGATATCAGTGCAAGAGCTGAGGGGGCAGCTTTCTCCTAGACAGAAGAGCTGGTAGAGGCAATTGTTCCTTTTCTGAGCTCTCCTCTCACAGCGCCTACCGATGGGCATCATATCTGAGGCTCCATCAATGTGGCTCACACTGTTTGCTCCACCCTAGTGATTGCCTGAGGCCCCACGTCATCCAACTTGTGGGTTGGTCTTGATTCATGCTTTTGGATTTTCCAGAAACTGGCCTCAACATGGCCTCAGGGTACCCCATATCTCTTGCTAAGTGGCTTCAGGCCTGGCACTAACAGCAGCCAGTCTTGGTTTGCAGCTTGGCCTTGTCTGGGCACCTCCAAGCCCAGCACAAGTAGCAGCCATTGGAAGATCACTTTGTAGGTCATGCCAGTTTGCCCTGGACAGAACACCAGAACATAGGTGGTGGCTGACCTTAGCCTGCACCTCCTGGGAGGCCCCAGAGCCAGCAAACCCAGTTGACAGCTTCAGACAATATTGAAGAACCACCACACAACCACCTTCACAAATGACACATTCAAAGGGTGGGCCTCAGTGGGCACCAGAGACTCACTGAAGCAAGTCCTGTTCTGTGGGGCAGGCCCCTGAACAGCTGATCCTCCACAGTGGTCAGAGGTGAGTGGTTACAACCAGTCCTTGCAGCTGATCAGCCTGGGGGTAAATCCCTCCCAGTGATGTGCCAACAGCAATCAAGCTTCACTACAGAGAGGAAGGTGTACATAGCCCACAAGGAATGCACACCTTGAACGCCTAGCTTGTGTGATTGGGGAAGCTATGCCACTAGACCCTACAGAAAACTTATTACATTAGGCCACTCTACCAAGCCTGGGAGACATGGCAGCTCTACTAATACATGGGAAAAAATACAGGGAGGCTGCCAAAATGAGGAGACAAAGAACCATATTCCAAATGAAAGAGCAGAATAAAATCTCTAGAAAAAGAACTAAACAAAATGGAGACAAGGAAATCACTAAATGCAGAGTTCAAAACACTAGTTAAAAGACTACTCAATGAAATTAGTGAGAACTTCAACAGCATAAAAAAGACCAGTCAGAAATATAGTATACACTAACTGAAATTAAGAAAAATTTACAGGGAATCACCAGTAGAGTAGATGAAGCTAAAAATCAAGTCAGTAATTTGGAATATAAGGAAGCAAAAACAATCAGAACAGCAAAAAGAAAAAGAGTCCAAAAAAACAAGGATAGTGTAAGGAGCTCCTGGGACAACTTCAAGTATAGCAACAGTTGTATCATGGGGGTGACAAAAAGAGGAGAGAGAGCAAGAAATTGAAAACTTATTTGAAAAAACAGCAGACAAGATTCCTAACATGGTGAAGGAAACAGACATACAAGTCCAGGAAGCCCAGAGTCCCAAGCAAGATGAACCCAAAGAGTCCCACAGCGTGATATATCATAATTAAAATGCAAAAGTTTAAAGAGAAAGAGAGAATCTTAAAAGCAGCAAGAGAAAAGCATTTAGTTACCTACAAGGGAATTCCCATAAGATTGTCAGCTGATTTCTGAACAGAATCTCTGTAGGCCAGAAGAGATTGGCAAGAAATATTGAAAATTATGAAAAGAAAAAACCTACAACTAAAATTATTCTATACAGCAAGGCTATCATTTAGAACTGAAGAACAGATAAAGAGCTTCCCAGGCAAGAAAAACCTAAAGAGTTCATCACCACCAAACCAGTATTATATAAAATGTTAAAGGGTCTTCTTTAAGAAGAAGAAGGAAAAAATAAAGATAAAAATATGAACAGTAAAATGGCAATAAATACATATCTATCAACAATTGAATCTAAAAGACAAAATAAATTAACAGGCAGAATAGAAGCAGACTCATAGACACATAAAACATTTTGATGGTTGCCAGATGGGAGGAGGGTTTGGGGGATGGGTGAAAAAGATGAAGGGATTAAGAAGTATAAATTGGTTGTAACATAATAGTCATGGGGATGTTAAGTACAGCATAGGGAATATAGTTAATAATATTTTAATAATCTGCATGGTATCACATGGGTGGGAGGTTTATTGAGATGATCACTTAGTAAATCTTGTAATGTCTAATCACTGGGGTGTACACTTGAAACTAATATAACAATGGATGTCAACTGTAATTTTAAAATAAAAAATGATTTAAAAGAAAAAGAAAAGAGGAGCGGTATTTCTATTGCAAATTCTACTGTCAGCAAGCTTCCCATTTGAAGGCCATACAGCTCTGTAGAACCTCATCTCTCCAGCTCTAGAATTCCAGTTATCCTCTGGTACGACCTTGAATAACTGATGTCTTTGTTAGGATGAGCCCCTCAGGCTGCTGGCTATTATGGGCAGTTCAAGCACAGCTTGTAGATCTTGGAACACATTTCATAATACAAGAAAATCCACATGAGTGCTATGTTCATATTGACATATGTTCACTTGGTTCTTTTCAGTTTATTAACCACTGTAGTCTCACTTTGATCCTCATTTTAGGTACCTCAGGGCATAAGGCAAAGCAGTATTTTTAAGCACTGTCTTTTTTAATTGTATTTTTTTCCATCACCATTTAACCCCCTTATACCTCCCCCTCCCTTCACATTAACCACACTGTTGTCGATGTCCAAAGCACTGTTTTTAAGCAGAGAGGAAGTGAGGCTCAGAGGGAGAGAGGTCTCATGATAAAGGTGAAGCCACACCTGGAATGCAGATCTCCTGATTCCAGGGCTCCATTCCTTGCCCCACACCAACTTTGTAGAGCTAGAGGAACATTTTGTAAACTCCCTGGGAAGGGCTGTCTCTGAATTTACCTCCTTGCACTATTCCCTCATGCTCTAGAAAAGGTAGGATAGAGCACAGAGAGGAAATGGCCTCCTGACCGAGACTCCCACCAACAAACTACTCATTATTTCAAGATGATGCCAAATGCTGTAGGGAAAGTGAACTTCCTGCCTCCTTCCTGCTCTGAGCTGAAAAGGATATTTGAAGTGTGAGAGGGGCCGACACCGTAAGTGCCATGGACTTACCCTGGTTGCCTAAATGTTGAAACATGAAAGGATTTGGACTTTGAACTATGACAAGTATAATATTGTCAATAGCTCTCTTGTGAAATGATACCAAACACTGCCTCCTTAAAGAAAATCCAGCATGACATGCATGAAGCTAAAATCTCTGATCCTGTGTGATTAAAACAGAATTTTAAAAATAAAAAGAGACAGACAGAGAGAGAGAGAGTAAGAGAGAGAGAGAGAGAGAGAGATTTAAGTTAGTCACAGGAACTTCTTCTAGAGATAGATAGATAAACACAGGCAGCATAACTTAGACTTTGGATGTGAACTGGGGATGGAAGTCTTATTTGGGAGCATCCCAGTTTTGTCTTGTTGCCACAACATTACATATTTTTGGTTATTTCAAATTGCAGCCCTTAAGAGGTCTTTCTCAGTTTTGCTCACTTCATTTTTTAAAACCTAAGTAATCAGAAATTACTAGAATTATGTTTTCAATACTACTTTTGCTGTATTCATGAATATCTTTTGTTTTATCTAGCCATCTTTTCCTCCTTTTCTTTCTACTGATTTAAAGAAATATTTATTGGGGTGACACTTTAATAAAATTATGAGTTTCAGATGTAAAAATCTATAATACATCATCTGTATATTGTATTTTGTGTTCATCATCCCCCCAATTTTTAAAAAAATTTTATTGATTTTAGAGAGAGAAAGATTGGGGTGAGGGGGGAGACATGTCTTTGTTATACCACTTATTTATGCATTCATTGGTTGATTCTTGTATGTGCCTTGACCTGACCAAGATCAAACCTGTAACCTTGGCGTACTGGGAGGGCTCTAACCAACAAAGCTACCCGGCCAGGGCCAAGTTCTTCCTCCTGTTTTTTGTTTTTGTTTTTGTTTTTTCTTTTGTCTATATTCCTTGTCTGTTATTTCTCTCTCTCCATCATGTTTACCTGGATTTGATTAAAATTCTCTTTCACTCCTTTCTTCACCACTTTCTCCGTTGTTGAAATAATTCTTTTTTAGGTTTGTTTTTTCTCCTCATTTCTTTCTAGGGTGTCTTTGTCTCCAGCAGAGGGGGTCTGATGGTGATACAGAGGTAAGGAAGGAGGCCTGGGAGAAGGCAGGCTAGGAGGGGGGAAGGGCAGGGAGGAGAAAGTGGTGCTTCAGCTGTTTCTGCAGTCAACCTATAAAAGGCTGACTTAAGTCCGCCTCATGTAAATTCCTCCTCTCTGTGTCTCTCTAGTTTCCCACCCCGTTTCTCAGTGCCATCACTCTCTACCAGCTGTGACTGCCAGGGGACACTGACCTACTTTTGCCCTCTCTGTTAGGCGCCCAACCTTGTTTTCTCTGCTAAATCCTTTTTGTCCAGCATATCAGTGGATCTCTTTTTAAACCTCAATACATTTCAGTCTCCCACAAGGCAGTAGTTGTATTGTTAGTATCTGAAGTGTGAGAAAAAGCAAAATGACAAAAGTTTGTATGACTTTAGCAAATTCATTTATGATTTAACTGGATTTGTTTTTTGTTAATCAAAATAGAACTTGTATATATTTGAAGAACACATATATTAGTAATAATTTTTTGTTAAATCTTGATAGGCATGCTTGGATAATGAGCTTCTAGATCTTTTGTGAATAAATTCTAACTTATGTACCATTATTTTTCAAATGTTTGTATATGATATTAGATATGGAAGCAAAAACAGTGGGCATTGATATCTAAACAAAACTTTACATACTAAGAAGTGGGGGGATACTTGCAGATAAGATCAATTGTATAGTCTTTAGAGGGATTGTAAGAGGTGGTTACGAGCATGTACTTTGATGCTTGGATTCAAATCATGGTTTTGCATTTGCTGGCTGCGAGTCTGGACAAGCTACTCAGCCTCTCTCTGCCTTAGTTTGTTCACTTGAAAATAGAAGACACTCAAATCCAGTAGGGTTATTAGGAGTATTAAACTGTTTAATATATGTAAAAGCTCTGTGAACATTCCATATTCTAAGACATATTAGCTTTATTATAAGATTAGGGACAGATATATAACTAGATGTTTCAAATATTTCTGTGGCAATTTCCTTTTTCACTATTTATTTACTAAGCAAGGCAGTGTTACAGATCCTCTATTTAGGTCTAAATTGTCTGGTCTAAGTTGTCCAGAAAAGTTCTAGGAAAAAATCAAGATGGATTGAAACAAATGTATTAGAGATTTGCCTAGTAATTCCACTGTGTCACTCAGCAAAGATTTACTTTTTAATTTTTTTCCCTTTCTTTCTCTGTACTGTCTCCTTTGATGTTATATCATGCTGTTAGGATGAAACCCAAACTGAAAAGCACCGAGGGAGAGAAGGAAAATCAAGGAAAGTGTTAGGTTGGGGATTCAGGTGTAGTCAACAGAAGAAGGGTTATCTAGGAAAAGTAAGGAAGATTTAAAAAAATTTTTCTTCTAGCTCAATGACCAATATGGGTTTGAAAACCAACAGAGCAAAAATTATTTTAAAAAAATAGTAGGGAATATAAGAATTGGACAGAATGGATATAAGTTGCAGTGTTTTTTTGCACTGAAGGTAACTAAATGAACTTGGACTAATAAACAGAGCCCCTTAGCCTAACTTCTCAACATATAAAAGACAGCAAAGAGAACCAGGACAAACATAGTAGTGCAGGTCATTAGGATGCTTCCAGAATTCTTTCATTCATATAGACTGTAAATGTTGTTAATCATTCAGGGTGCTGCTGGTGACATAGATTTGTGACAGATCTGCACAGCTCTTGTGTGGTTTAAATGTAATTTCTGTGATTGAAATGTCTACAATTTAGTTATATTTCTCTGCACTGAGTAGGGTGGGTTCTCTGCACCCCCCCCACCGCCTTATTATCTGATAATTCCTCTGATCTTTAGAGAGAACACACTGCCTTTCCACGTTTACTTATTCCATTCTCTTCTTTCAGTCTTCCCAGACTGATATACTTTTAAGTTATTACAGTGGACCAGGAATCAGGAGACTAAGAAATCACCACCAATGATTTTATCTCATAGCCTCAATTTTCTCTTCTGTCAGAGGGGACTAACCACATTTGCTCAACATTACAAGGTTGATTATGGCTCAGATGAGTTTATAAATTATGAGTGCTTTAAATCAAGAACATTTTACAAAAGGTTATTTGTCTCTTTAAGACACTATTCTTTACAGCATAGGAAATGTAGTCAATAACGTAATAACTATGTATGGGGTGCCAGGTGGGTATTCAACTTATTGGGGGATCGCTTTGTAAGTTATATAAATGTCTAATCACTATGCTGTACACCTGAAACTAATATAATATTGAATGTCAACTGTAATTGAAGAATCAAAAAATTTAAAAAGACACTATAAACTTTCATGTGTTAAGAATCACTTGGTATGTTTATTAAAAGTGCAAATTTATGGCTGATTCCATAAGCTTTGAGTTTGACTCAAAACTGTAAATACACAGGCTGATTCAGAAGGTCAGGGAGGAGGGCCAAGGAATCTGCAGTTTTAAAGTAGCATCCCAGGTTATTTCTATGTAGTAGGGAAAAAGAAATATTACTAACAACCAAGCACAATTTAAGAAGGAGGAGGAACACCTACATCACTCCTCTTTCTCAGTCTTTTTTTTTTTCTTCTTCTTTACATCCTTTCCTTCCCCGATTCAACCAATATATAGTCTCCTCCCTTTTCCCACTTCATCCTCCTTTGTGTCTGGCATTGGTATTTTCTTAGCACAGTTCAAGAGGTGCTCAGTTTTATGTGCAGAAATGGAGTGGAGGAAAAGGAGGAGGGATGTGGGTGGAGAAAGGCTAGATCAGTGTTTAGCTATTCTAACTGTGAAGACTGTTGTTGTTAGGCTGGTTCTAGCCAGCTGGCTCCTGGAGAGGAAACAGTGGGGTGAGCTAGATCTACGGCAGCTGCTCGTACTGTCTCTTATTAGCTAGTGTAGATTCTGATATAAGACCCACTACCTTTTCTTCAGCCACATGAATTTTACAGTAATCGCATACAAACACTTATTTTAGGTACTGATAACAATCCTGATTCATTCTTGTTTATAGTTCTTCTCACTACTTTTAGTTTTGATCAATTCCCAGCTTGTTTTCTTATCTCTAAACCCAGAAGAAAAAGATTTGCACTAGATGGTGCCTATGGGGTACTTAAAGATTTTTGCTTAACCTGCAATCTAGATAATAGGTAAGTTATGTTTTTCTGGCTGATGTAGATATACACCAATGTAGCACAAGTAGAATCAGAGACAGGGGTTGGTTGGACTGGGACAATTTATTAGGGGGGATTTTGTTTTCTTCAAACCTTTGTTTTTCCCCTAGTGTCTTCATATTGTCTACCAATAAGTTTTTTAAATGCCTCTTGCCACAAATCTAGCTATCATAGTCTAACAAGGTAATCTGGTTAACTGAAATGTCTAGATCACATGTACATTTCCATACAGTTGTATATAGTTAATTCTAATATCTCTTGTCTGAACCTTGGTCTTCCTTAGAATTCTTCGGAATGCTTTAAAAAAAGTATTGGTGCCTGGATGTTCTGATTTAATCAGTTTTAAAAGCTCTCCCTTGTTTCTACTTTTTAAAATTTATTTTTTAGGATTTTATTTATTTAATTTTAGGGAGGGGAAGGGAGGGAGAAAGAGAGGGAGAAAAACATCAATGTGTGAGAGATACATTGATCGGTTGCCTTTTGCATGCCCCCAACCTGGGACCCAGCCCGCAACCCAGGCATGTGCCCTGACCGGGAATTCAACCAGCGACCTTTTCAGTTTGCAGGCTGGCACTCAATCCACTGAGTCATACCGGCCAGGCCTATCCCTTGATTCTAATCTATCTAAGCATAAGAGCAAAAATCTGGAAGTTCTGGAAGAGTTTTTTTTTTTTTTTTTTAATATTTTATTTATTTATTTTTAGAGAGGAGAAGGGAGGGAGACAGAGAGGGAGAGAAATATCCATGTGTGGTTGCCTCTTGTGCGCCTCTGCGCCTCCCACGGGGACATGGCCCACAACCCAGTCATGTGTCCTGACTGGGAATTGAACTGGTGACTCTTTGGTTCGCAGGCTGGTGCTCAATCCACTGAACCACACCAGCCAGGGCTGGAAGAGTTTTGGTTTGGGAAAAAAATGCACTTCAGTTTCATCTCAGATACTACTCACAATAGGGTTGGTCTCACACTCATAGGGACATCCAGTAAATATTTATAACTCTTTGTACTATTACTACATATATCTAAACATTGATGTTTTGACTATTGTGGTATCAAATTTTGTATTATAATACCCAGTATATACTGAGCACTTATGTAGTGAATTATATGTGAGTTACTTCATTAATCCTTATAACTTAATGAAATACTTAATCTCCATTTTGTTGATGAGAACACTGAGGCTTATAGAGGTTAAACAACAATCCAAAGCTACTGGAAATTAAAGCTGTGATTTCAAATCAGATTCATCTGACTCCAGAGATGCTAGGTTACTTATAATGTCTTCTCAGGGAATTCAACAGATCCCAAAGCCTCCTGAGGAATTTTAATTTACTGGGTAAAAATGAGTGGCGCATGATTAAAATAAGACACACTTCTTAAAATGCTTTCGGGTAAACATTGCTATCAAAAGGAGATATGCATCCATACTTGTGTAAACATGTGAAAGCACAAAGATTACGATTAAATCTAAAAAGCTGTACCTTTTGAACCTTGCCTTCCCATTATGGAAATGCTAAAAATAATTTCTGCTTCCTCATTGCGTCATACAAACATATAAGGTATAAATTTGATCATTACGCATGTATTATATAATCTGTTTAAGTTATATCATTGGCTTTGGTTTTTTTAAATATAGTTCTTTTGTTTTTTTCTGAAAAACAACGTTGTTGTTTGCATTGTGAATTTTTTAGGATGTATTTGACACATAGTGCCAATTCATTGAATTGAACGATAGCATTTTTTAAAAAGGCAAGTGGCCAGTAAGTTAGTAGTTTAACATTTTCTGTCCATAGTTTCACCAACACAACCTGCTTTTGGAATTGGTGGATAGGTTAGGTATTACTGATCATCTGCTGGGCAGGGTCATATAACCTTTTCCCTGTGCCAATTTCCCTATATTCTTTTGTCAAGATTATATCATAAGAGTTGGTATCTTAGTGAGCAAGCTTCCTTTAATCATAAAATGTTTATCTTTTTTGTCTTTAGTCTGGATATATTGTACTTTATGTTCCAGAAGACTGAATACCAAAGTGAAAGTAAATAGCAACATTTTAGTTCTGTATACTTTCCCCCCTTCTTCTGAAGATAGTGTATCCTATACTATCTTTATTTGTTCCTCTAAACGTGTCCTTTGTGAAAATAATTCACTGTCCTTGGTTACTCATAGTGGCATAACAACCACAGCGAACACTTAATCGTACTTGCTTTGTGTCAGGTGTGAAATCTTATATACTCTAACTCACCGCTTACAACAACCCAATGAAGCAGGTAACCATTTTTATAGTTTTCATAAAATATTTTTATAGTTAACTTTTATAGTTGAGCAGATTAAGAGACAGAGAGGTTACTTCAGAAGATCACATAGGTTAAATGAAACTTGACATCTGATCCAGTCTAGAAGTTTTACTCTAGGTTCCCTGAAGGAAATCAGTAGAAAAAGCAAACCCGGAAAAAGTAGACCCAAAAGACTGGGAAAGAGTGCTGAGAAGCATTTATTGGCTGCGGTGGCTGAGAAGGGAGATTGACCTGCAAGAAGGCAAAGTGGTTAGGCATTATTTTATCTCATATCTGGGATCTTTGGCAGTAATAAATGACAAGTTATTTGGAAATGAATCTTTCATATGAAGGAGCACAGTCCTCTGTTGCCTTTGGTTTTATTCTTTATGATCTAGGAAAATTTGTTAACAGAGTAGTAATGTAATTGAGCATACTCATATTTTTTTGCCTTTTATTTTTATATAGTTTGAGAATTTACAAAATGCTCTTAAATATATCATCTCATTTCATTCTCACAGCAACCTTGGAATATACTCATATGTTGTCAAGGCTCTGAGGAAGTTAAGTAACTAATTTGCTCAAGGCTTCAACTGGGTTCTAAGCTGGCTGTACCACACGATCCTGCCTTTATCTTTAAAACGTGTTATCTTGAAAGCTCCGAGAGTATCTAATGTAGTTTAACATTTTCCCTCACAATATACAGAGGCATTGTATTTACTCCGTCCACGGAAAAGGACCTTAGAGATACTAATGATCTTTGTCACCAAATCTTTGCCTCTCGGATTCCAGGCGGAGGCCATCAGAAAGGTGCGCAAGAGGCAGAGGCGTGGACACTGCGTCTGTCCGAGAGGCTTGGTAAATTTCAAGTGTGGATGAATGCGGTCGGAGAAGGGAACGTAAAGGCGGGGACATGTACAACGGAAGGGATTAATCTCGCGGATTCGAGTCTGGAACAAACCTCGCTCCCCCACCCGTTTCCCTTCCTTAGTGAGGACGGTTTGGAGGCGGGTGGGGAAAGCGCGTCCTCGAGCTCTCGCGCTCCCGTTTCCCTCACAGCTCAGCTCGCGCGCTCCATCGCCACTCCGCAACCCGAGAGGCCGGCGATGGCCGCCGGTGGGGTCAGGAACCCGGAGTGCGCGTCCGAGCACAGGTGTTAGACCCATTGCGCTAGATTCAATCTGCCGGTCCAGCCCCTCACCCCACGGGCCACCGGCTCCCCACCCCGCCCTCCGCGCCACCGAGCCTGGAGGGCGGAGCCGGGGCGCGCGCAGGGTCTCTGCACGCAGCTCCTCATCCTGGGGCAGCGCAGGGCAGCCTCAGCCGGCGTCGTGCGCGCTGTGTAAGCGGGCTCGCGTGCGCGCGTACGCCAGGCGAGTGAGGGAGCGAGGAGTGGCCGGGTGCGAGTGAGTGTGTGTGCGCGTGTGTGTGGGTGGGAACGAGTGTGTGTGGGAGTTGGGGTGACGGCGAGCCAGAGCGACAGCGAGGCTGTGAGAAAGTGGGCGAGTGGGCGAGGGCCCCGGCCTGGCTGCGGGAGCCGCGGTGGCGGAGAAAAGAGGCGGCTCCCGGCATCCCTACCCCATCCCCCTTCTCCTCGGACCTTCAGCCCGCCCGCCCGGCAGCCCGCGCTTCCCTCGGAGGCCCCAGCTCGGCTCCGCTGGCCGAGATCGAGGGAGGAGCCGCCCGAGCCAGGTGAGCGGTCCCATCGCGTCCCTCCCCTAGTACCCGGGATGAGGCGGAGGCGCCCTCCCTGCGTCCTTTCCTCTGTAGGCAAGTTCGGCCGAACGGACACGGCGATGGGCGGGGGGCATCGGCCCGGGGAGGGAGCAGGGCTGTGCACGCCCTCCCAGGGCCCGGGGTTGGCGAAGGCCGGGGGTCTCTCCAGAGCCTGAGGTGGTGAGGAGCGAGGCAGAACCTGGGCTTGGTTGTGCTGGGAGGGGTCCGTGATGCTGTGTGCGTGTCACTGGGACGACCGCGTCGGAGCGGCGGCGACCTCGGGCGTGAAGTCTGGCTTCCCTGTCGCGAGGGGGTGTGGTAACCCTGGGAATGCGCTGTGCTAACCTGTCCCCCAGTGTGGTAATCTGTGCCGCCCTTGCTTCCATCAGACAAATTCCTGTGGTGTGACCGAAGGAGGAGGATGTGGTGTTCCTCCCGCAGTCCTGATGTTTTAAATTCCATGTTTTCTTCCTAACGTGTAAATTTTAGAGAGTGTGACAGTCATTCCTCTTTTCCTTTGATGGCCCTCTGAATAAGAATGGGGTCACAAAATAATTGCTTGTTTCGGTTGATTTATTAAAAAAAGCATTTGACCAATATGCAATAAATATCCCCCCTTGCTCCCCTTTAAAAATCCAAACTAGTTAGGGGATAATTTCAGGTTTACATTCCTATGCCTGACAGCAGATTTGTAATCCCAGTATTTTATCCCATTTGTGTTTATGAATAGGGATGGGGCATTAATCGTATTCTGTGAGTGGAGCTATTATACTGACCGTGTTGAAAGTAACTTCAATGAAAATTCATTCAGTGTGCTGTTATTTCCCCATTAATTAGGAAATTGTTCCCATATCTTTGTGGAGTTGGGTTAAACTCTAAATCTGTATGGAAAGTATGGGTATCTTAGTATGGAAGACATTCCTTTTTTGTGGGCTTGACATGTTTATATATTTATGGATAATTATTTTAATGGATGTAATCATTAAAATTTAAATGTTAGTTAAATCTCATTTTAATTGTTTCACAGCATTGGGTAGTTTAAAGGTCATTGTTTCCGGTTTTTTTTTTCATTTTTCGTTTTTTTTTTTAGAACAGTTCATTGTCAAAATAAAGATATGCCAAGATATTCACTTAGAATAAGACACTCTGAAATTCCAGCATGGAGATTTAAGATTATTTCCTAACTTTCAGAAAACCTCTAATGAAAAAAATGAACAGTCATAGTTAAATTTTTTTCTAAGGGTTACTGTGTTACTTGGTTAGTGTATCAAAGGGGAGGAGGCCTATTTTGTTTTGAGATAATCTTTTTGTTTTATTGCTTTCTGTCTTGGTTAGTGCCATTAATTTTCTTCTTTCATGAAATAGCTTTAGTTATTAGTTTGGCAACATGGCTGTTGATGTTTTTATCTTTTTCTGTCTCCCTTTTTTTCTCTCTTGTCTTCTCTTACCCCCACCAGGTGCTGCAGTCTGCTTGTCAGGGAGGGGGGCAGTCTGTGATTCTGAGAACAGCCAAGAAGGGGAACAGCAAATTCAGTCTCCACTCAGTCAAGAGCCACTTTTTCCTTCCCGCCTTCCCCCCTGCAGGGGGTAAGGAGCTGCGTATCTATCTAACCTGTAAACTTTTGCCTACCAGCTAAAATTCCACTTATCTTAGTTTCTGTGGGGATAGCTTTAAACATTTTTCTCATGTTTCCTCAGAGTCCCGATTGATAGCATCTAGGGCTGTAGGGGAGAGTGAAATCAAGACTATCCTTTTTTTTTTTTTTCTTTTCCCTTCTCATTCAGTTCCTTTTTCCTCTCCAGAGGGAAATTACCAGCAACATCTTACAAATTTTCTTATCCCTTCTCAGCCATATTGTGAAGAAACACACTGTAGTGAACATTCTTTTTCCCTCTGACCAATGAACACTGGCCAAGCTTCAGGCATTAATTTGTGAGAGCATAGGATGAACCAGATAGAAATATGTCCCGATTCTCCCTTTGCCCAATTTGTATCCATCTGGGATTTGCTACTGGGGTAAGTCACTAGACTGATTTTTCGAAACTTCTCCCCTCCCTATGAGCTGAAAGACTGAGCACCATGAACCGTGGAAGGAAGGGATTGGGGAAGGGGACCAACCAGAGTGAGTTATTCCACACTTTGGGAATTAGCTTTTATCTTCCCTTGGGGAGCAGGCATTAGAGACCTAAACTGAGTGAAAATGGGTGGAGGAAGAACTTCTATACCCACGAACAACATGTGAAGAGTGAGAGAAAACCAAACATAAAGTAAGGAGGGTGAGTCTTATTGTATGTTGCTTGCTGACAATGGTTTTGGGGGGAGGCTTTAGTGATATGGATTTGTAAGAGAATTTAATGGCAGATTAGTTTAAAAAGAGTGTTCTCTGCAAGTGGGATTAAGTTATAAGCATATTGGGAAAGGGCCCTTAGAAATTGTGATACTTATTTTAAAATCTGAGGTAGTAGACTGTGATACAATTAATGAAGAAAGTATTATTCTTAAATGTTAGCTGTACTGGCATGTGCAGTTGTTTTAAGAGGTTGAGTAGGGGAGATTAGGTACAGATGTTGGGGAAATTGTCTTTCATTACTTGGGAATTGTCCTGCTTGTCATATTAACGGTTGTTAAGAAATAATATAGTACCTCCGAAAATATCTGTACGTAATGTATTTTAGATTCATGTGCCATATGTATCTGTGTACATGTTAAGTTTGTAAAAAAGGATTGGTTTTGGCTTCATAGTAACTAATGTCATGGTGTTATTTTCAATGTTTTCTTTTCCTTTTTTTTTTTTTTTCCCTTTTAAAATTGGCTTGGAGGACAAAAGCCACAGAGCTCTCCAACTCCGCTCCCTTAGATTCTGGGTCTGCATGGAACCCATCTGCTTATATCTTTTTTTCCTCCTCTAACTGAAACTGGTCCCTTCCCCCCCAACTTTAATTGTTAACAAAGCTAATTATTTCAGGATCAGTTGTATAATGATGATGGAAAGTAGCATTAGGCTTGGGTTTTGTTTTGAGAAATACCAATTTTTGCTAGCTATGTTTAGATAGTATGGGGTACACATTTGCCTGGTATTTAATATTGAAAATATCTATGATTCAGTATGGCAAATTCCTTTAAAATAACTCGTAACCTTTAACTTCTGCCTGTCGTACAAGGTTCTGAGCTGCCTGTTGGGGTAATAGCGGAGAGTAAAACAGGGATTCTGTCTTTATGGAGTTTATAGCCCAATTTCATTTATCGCTGTACTTTTCATCTGTCATTCAGTTATCCCAGCAATGTTTGGAGGAGTCTACTACATTCTTATTAAAAAATGTATACCAATTTGTGAATTGATGAATTAGCAAAACAAATTTGTATAAACATTGATATACTGCATTCATTTTTATTACTTTCGAAAGTGGCAATACGTTACCAAGTTGTGGGCCCTCCCCACAAATATTCAAACCTACCCTTTACTTAAATGGTTTAATCTATTCAGTCCCTTATGTATTTCATTCTTCTTCTTCTTTCCCCTTTTGATACCAGCTCTTGACTTCATGTTCTTAGTAATAAGCTCTCCAAAATAAAATATGAATTTGCTATATGAGACCAGTTCTCTATGTCACTGTTCTGTTTCATGTTTGATAGCATTCTAAACTTTGATACATATATCTTGAAAACTACATCTTGAAAGTGCATGCGGGTTTGCCCGAATAGCAGTTTTGGAATTTCCTGATACTTTGGAGTAATGTTATTAGCAATATCTATAAAGCATTCAGTTTGAGTATGTTAATAGCTTTTCAACTCCTTTTTCAAAGTAATGTCCAAATATTCAAAGAAAATTTGGCCCAACATCTAACACATCAAATGTAATGAACTTGGAGTTATACTGTGCATTGTGTCTCAGGGACATTTTTCAAATCTTGTACTATGTTCCAGAGATACTTTGATATAACATTTTTCTGTTAAGTGAAATCATTAGAAAGTTTATTTGCATTCCAGAGAAAACTACTTCTTCTTTTTTTAAAAATTTAATAGGTTTTATATACCGCAGACTATTTTGGGAATTTTATTAACCAAGCTACAGGTAATTTAAGCAACGTTTTTCTCACCCTTTAGTTGAAATGTGGAAGAATTTGCTTGTTAATTTGCTCATGACATTTTTATTCCCTTTTTTAGTTTTCCTTTATTATGGTAAAATATAACATAAAATTTACCATCTTAATCATTTTTTAAGTACATAGGTTAGTGGTTAAGTACAGTTGTATTGTATAACCATCATCAAATCCATCTCTGGAACTGTTTCATCTTACAAAACTAAAACTCTATACTTCCCAAACATTTAACTTCCTATTCCCTTAACCCCCTCAGCCCCTGGCAACCACCATTCTACTTTTTGTCTCCATGAATTTGACTACTGTAGATACCAGCGCATAAAGTCCTCAGGGTTCATCATGTTGCAGCATGTATCAAAATTTAATTTCTTTTTAAGGCATAGTATGTGTATACTGCATTTTGCTTATTTGTTCATCTTATCATGGATACTTGGGTTGCTTCCCCCTTTTAGTTGTGAATAATGCTGCTATGAACATGTGTGTACATGTACCTCTTTAAGATTCTGCCTTCAATTCTTTTGGGTATATGTCTTAAAGTGGACTTGCTGGATCATATGGTAACTCCATTTTTAATTTTTTGAGAGACCACTATACTATTTTCGGTAGCACCATTTTATTACATTCCCACCGACAGTTTAGAAGGCTTCCAGAGTCTCCAAATCCTTCCCAGCACTTTTCTTTTGATAGTAGCCATACTAATAATGTGAAGTAGTTTCATGATTTTGGTTTGTATTTTCCTCATGTTTAGTGACATTGAGCATCTTTTCTTACTGATGACATTTTAACATCAGATCATTTTTACCTCTTTGAGGATTGGGACTATATCTTTTGTTTACCATGGTATTTTTAAGTAGAGTGCATTGTAGGCACTCATATTAATTGAATGTATTACTAATTGAAAGCTTAGTTTTGTGTATTTACAACTACTTTTTGACTTTTGTGAAAAGGAATGTAAAAGTAAAATGATCAAATGTAAAATGATCTTATTAGTGTAAAAAGAAAGTCCCACTTATAAATGGTACCATTGCTTGCTGACATAGGCAAACCTTGATGTCAAAGGAATAATTTTCTTTTAGCTTTTGAGCAAGGTATGATAGAGTATGTTTGTTAAAGTAAGGTTCAGTGGCTTATAATAAAGAATCCCCAAATATCACTGACATAAAATGGGATAGCAGTTAATTTCTTTCTTATGTAAAAGAGGAAATAGGCAGTCCAAGGCCATGACACTGCACAATTGTTAGGGATTCAAGTTGTAATATGTGGTTGTGTTTATCCTCAGGTTGACTCCTGTCCTCATAGTCCAGATGGTTGTTAGAGCGGAACCCTTAACATCCACATTCCAGGTACCTGGATGGAGGAAGGACCAAGGCAGACTACCCCTCTTAATTTAAGTAGGCTTTCTGGAAGTTGCAGTATGGTACTCGCTCAGCTCTCTTTGTCCAAAATTTAGTTACTATGATCACATCTAGTTGCAGGAAAGCCTAGGGCATACAGTCTTCTGTTACATGGCATTGTACTCAGCTTAGTATCAGATATCTTATTACTAAGGTAAGTAGAAAATGAACATTGTGAGGCAAGTGGGAGTCTCTGCTATAGAGTGTATGGAATTTGGAGCACTCTGGGCTTTACCACTTTCTAATGGTGTGAATCTAGACACGTTAACTAACCTCTCTGCTAGAACATCTTCACCTGCGAAATCAAGATAATGTGTCAAAGGGATGGTTGTGAAGATTAAATGAGAAGATACAAATAAATTTCCTAGCACAGTATGAACAGTGAGTATGAACATATACTCACTCAAAATCTTAGTTTTCTATCCCAGTTCTCTTTGATATCTTTAGGTATAGTAGAAAAGACTACAGAGAGATCAGCAAACCTGACTCCCTGTCCTGCCTCTACAGCTGTGATGTCTTTGGCAGGCCGTTTCTTTAAAATGGGACAATATGTGTCTGTGTTCCTCACAGAATCATATATGAGATTAAATGAGAAAAATATATGTGGAAAGTATTTTACGAACTGTAAATGGAGAATGGATTTAACTATACCTGTATACATTGTTTTGCCTTTGTCCTGCACGTACTTTGTATGAAGAAAGGGAATTTATAGGCATTTGTCTATATAGTTCAAAGTGTTGCCTTTTTTTTACCTTCATTGCTTTTTCTGTTGCTTTGTAAACATTCATGTTTTACCATTATTTTTCTTTAGTCTTTTGATAAAAGAACCATATTGAACTTGGTTAGGAAAATGATTATTCTCTCATTTTTTATTTATATTAAAAGCTTTTATGAAAGAGTATCATAGGTGAAAGAGCTATAAGAAGGAGAGAATATGAGTGCATATCATGTAAATTGGGAAATTAGATATTTGTTCCATTTTTGAGATAATACTCTTTCGAGTATAAGGAGGATACCGTGGAGACTGTCATACATTTCTGAAACTGGTGAAGTCAATTTTGATTAATATCTAGCTTCCTGCTCCTACTTTCACAGCGTTCTAGTCTGCCATCAAGTCAATGTAGTAAAGAAAATTATATTTTATGAACTAAGAACACCTGAACAGTGATATTATTTTATAATAAGTGGCATCTTAGCTAAAGGATGTGATTATAAAGGAAATACCTAGTTTCAGAGAGACATTCATTTTTTAAAAAATATTTAAAGTACATCTTATTGATTAGGTTGTTACAGTAGTCCAAATTTTTTCCCTTTGCTCCCCTCCGCCCAGTACCCCTCTTACCCCAACAATCCCACCCCCCTTAGTTCATTTCCATGGGTCATGCATGTAAGTTCTTTGGCTTCACCCTTTCCTATATTTTTCTTAACTTCTCCCTGTTTATTTTGTACCAACCAATTATGCTTCTTAATCCCTGCACCATTTCCCCAGTCTCCTCCTTCCCCCTCCCAGCTGATAACCCTCCAGATGATCCCCATATCTATGATTCTGTTCCTATTCTGGTTTGCTTAGTTGGATTCTGTTTTTAGTTTTTATTTCAGTTGTTGATAGTTGTGAATTTGTTGTCATTTCAATGTTCATAATTTTGATCTTCTTTTTCTTAAATAAGTTTCTTTAACATTTCATACAATAATGGCTTGATGATAATGAACTCTTTTAGCTTTACCTTGTCTGGGAAACACTTCATCTGTCCTTCCATTCTAAATGATAGCTTTGCTGGATAGAGTAATCTTGGTTGTAGGTCCTTGCTTTTCATCACTTTGAATATTTCTTGCCAGTCCCTACTTGCCTGCAAAATTTCTTTTGAGAATTCAGCTGATAGTCTTATAGGCACCTCTTTGTAGGTAACTCTGCTTTTCTCTTGCTGCTTTTAAGATTCTCTCTTTATTTTGAACCTTTGGCATTTTAATGATGATGTGTCTTGCTGTGGTCCTCTTAGGGTCTAGCTTGTTTGGGACTTTCTGTGCTTCCTGGACTTGTATATTTATTTCCTTCGCCAAATTTGGGAAGTTTTTCTTCATTTTTTCATGTAAGCTTTCAATTTTTTGCTCTTCCTCTTCTCCTTCTTGTTACAGAACCCCTGGGCTGCTCCAATTGAGAACAAACCCACGGGCTCTTTAGTTAGGGGTCCGATTGCCTACCGCCAGAATTACAACTCTTAATACTTCAGTTGAGTGAAAAGAAAATTGTTTATTTAACAGTTACACATATCCTTGCCCCCCACCCCCACCAAACCTAGCCAGTTTTTAGGAAGGTCAGAAACACCGTTTCCCTACTTCCCAAACACAGTTCAGCTTTACCAGTAGCTGCTAATCATTCAATCTGATTGGGGAGGTCCTTTCTGTGCTGTGGTGCCCTTCAGCTCTCAATACAAAACCGCTGGGATTCTCAGCCTCCTTGCAAACTGTCTTCTTTCTGTAAACCGCGTGGATCACCTCTCCTTCTCCAGAGCACTCCTGCGAACACCCGCCAGCGAGGGAGACAGCCCCAGAGCGCACAGTCCTCCCTAAAGTGTTCGCAGCTAGCTGCCTATGTATTCCTGACTGCGTCCTCTGATGCAGTGGGTGTTGCCAACAGTTCTGACCACTCACAGAACCCCACGTAGGCTCTGTGTGCTTTCCATGCCGTCCCCTGGTTTAAGATTCCTCCCATCCACCTGAGGCCTTGGAAGCATCCAAGCAATTTTGCATAATGAAAGACACCAGCCATCAGCCTCAGGCGTGTGGAGGCATTCTGAAAGCTGCTTCCTTCTCCCCATCCCCCAGCCGCAAACTCTGGGGATTTTTGGACTCCCCTGTTTCTGTAACATTTTGGCACCCCTATGATTTGGATCACAGGGGTTCCCAAGCCTCTTCTCCTTTTTTTTCAATTCTTGTTTCCTCATTCTGTACTGGTTGACTTTTTTTTCCTTCCTTATGTTCCAAATCATTGATTTGAACCTTGGTTTCAGTCCCTTCACCATTGGTTTTGTGTGGATTTTCCTTCATTTTACTTCAGATAGCCTTCACTTCTTCACCTACGCGTTTGCTGTACTCAAGCATGTCTGTGAAGCCTGTGAGAATCTTTATCACCAGTGTTTTGAATTCTGCGTCTATTAGGTTGGCTATCTCCTCGTCACTTAGTTCTCACACTGAAACCTTGATCCGTTTGTTTGCCTCTGGGTCTTAGGTAGAACTGTTGCACCTGTTACATTGTAAGGGGTGGAGCCTTAGGTATTTGTCAGTACAGGGTGACCTGTTTCACCACAGTGTGGTGCTGTGTGTGGGGGAGGGGTCAGAGAGGGAACAATGCCACTTGCTCAGCACTCACCGGTTTTCCAGGCAGTTCTCC
Organism: Furipterus horrens; assembly: GCF_987537825.1. Taxonomy (NCBI): domain Eukaryota; kingdom Metazoa; phylum Chordata; class Mammalia; order Chiroptera; family Furipteridae; genus Furipterus; species Furipterus horrens. The sequence goes on from NW_028327174.1 coordinate 23,373,605, forward strand.
CACTTCCGTATGGGACTGGTGCCTCTCTAGCTGTTGCCCTGTCCGTTTTTCCTAGAGTGGGTTGGTCTGCAGACGTTCTAGGACCATGGGAGCCTCTTAAAAAAGCATATTCTGCTGAGAGACCAACAGTTTATTCCTCTGCCCCAGCCCCTACTGGTTTGCACAGTCAGAAGCAACGAGGCTTGATTTTCCTTGACTGGGCCATGAACTTCGCAGTCTGGTCAGGAGCTGGGAATGCTCCCCAGGTGTCCCTCTCTACTTTTTAAAATGTGTGACTGCGCTCTCCGCTGGCCTGCCGCTGCCGCCACTGCCTGTCTGGATGAGGATTTCTTATTTATATCTTTGTTGGACTTCCATGCAGCTTGATTTTCTAGAACTTCTGATTGTCTCTAGTTTTGAGGTAGTTGTATTCCTTCTTAGTTGTGGAGGGAGACCCAGTGTGTCTGTCTAGGCCTCCATCTTGGCCCGAAGTCCCAGAGAGACATTCTTTAGTGATCATTTCGTCGTCGGCAGCCGTCCGTCTCGAGAGACGATGGTGTAGCTTCTTAAGAGTCCATCTGCACCGCCGAGAATGGCTGTGCAGTCCGACTCGGGAGTGACATGGTATCTTGTCTCCTCCCGTGTTGAATCGACATCTTGCGATGACGCTGAAGCTACAGAGCCTGGGCAGGGCAATATGGAGGGTCTGCTGTTGCCCATGCAGCAGACCCCCCCTCTCTTCGCAGCTGAAGGGTCCAAGGGAAAGACGGAGTCGATACAGCTTGGGTTCAAGTGCGCCGCAGGAGTTGCCGGTGTTGATCACAACATCAAACCGCCTTAGGGACTCCGGCTCCGGATTTTCTGTCGGGGTTTACTCCCTTAGCCTTTCCCCTGAAGAGGTATGCCGCAAGGCAGCGGAGGTTTTTTGGAGTCAGAGTTTTCCTTCTCTGATGTACCCTGACTGGAAGATCGAACCAGCGACACTTAGCTCGCAGGCCGACGCTCAATCCACTGAGCTAAACCAGCCAGGGCTTTTATTGATAAACATTATTAGTGGGTAACGGGATAACTTAACTAACACTAGTAGTTGGGTGTTTCTGAGACTCTTCTGATCCTTTGATCATGTTATTTATTTATTTTTTGTACCTTTAATATCTATGAAAATCAACCGTAGGCACTGTGGCTTATTTGGTTGGACCATCATCCTATAGACCCAAAGGTTGTGAATTCAATTCCTGATTGTGGCACGTACCCAGGTTGTGGGTTCAATCTTTGGTTGGGGTGCATATGAGAAGCCAGCCAATCAGTGTTTTGCTTTCAAGTTGATGTTTCTCTCCCTCTCTCCCCCTTCCTCTTTCTAGAGGCAATGAAAAAGTGTCCTCGAGTGAGGATTTTAAAAAAATACCTACAAAAATCATCCTCCTCCCCAAACAGGGTGTTTTCCCTTTTTTCCATCTTTCTTCTTAATGCTTTTATGTCTCTACCACTTATTCCCATTCTTTCTCATTTCTAAGAGCAATTCAGATAATTTCTGATGGACTTTTGGATAAAGGAAAGAAGGTAGAATTATTTATTTTTATATCTATATTTATATAGCTATAGATAGATCTATCCCAGATTGTGTTTTGTTTTGTTTGGAGTGGATTGAAAAGAATTGGAGACATTAGAATTCATTGGGAGAGAAAGCCTTGCTTAAAACCTGAGGCATCACAAAGTTGACATTAAAAAGTACAGTTTTGTTAAATCACACAATGCACACACATACACACGCACACAGGAAGAGTGGGTGGGGGGATTAATTTTAAGGAATTGGTAATTTGCTCCAGTGATTATGGGCCTGGCAAATTCACCACCTGTGGGGTTGGCCAGTGGGCTGGAAACTCAGGATTTCTCTGTTACAGTCTTGTTGCAGTTTCTCTGGGAAATCTGTTTTACTCTAGTCCTTCAATTGATTAGATAAGGCCTATCCATAGTATAGAGGGTAATCTCCTTTACTAAAAATCAACTGACAGTACCAGGCTGTTTTGATAACTACAGCTTTGTATATAGTTTGATATTAGGTAGTGTGATTCCTCCAACTTTATTTTTCTGTCTGAGGATCGCTGTTGCTATTCGGGGCCTTTTGTGGTTCCATATAAAATTTTGAAATATTTGTTCTAGTTCTGTGAAATATGTCATTGGAATCTTGATAGGAATTGTGCTGAATCTATAGATTCCTTTGCCTAGTACGGACATTTTAATGATGTTAATTCTTCCTATCCATGAACATGGTATGCGCTTCCATTTATTTGTATCTTTAATTTCTTTCTTCAGTATCTTATAATTTTCCATGTATAGTTCTTCTACATCCTTGGTTAGGTTTATTCTGAGGTATTTTATTCTTTTGAAGCAATCATAGATGAGATTGTTTTCTTAATCTCCTTTTCTTTTAGTTTGTTTTTGGCATATAAAAATGCAGTTGGTTTCTGGATAATAAACCCACACCTTTATAGTCAATTAATATTCGACAGAGGAAGCAAGCACATACAATGGGCTACAGATAGTGTATTCAATAAATGGTGTTGGGAAAATTGGACAGATACATGCAGAAAGATGAAACTAGACCACCTTCTTATACCACACAAAGAATAAATTCAAAATGGATCAAAGACTTAAATATTAGACCCGAAACCTTAAAAATACTAAAAGAAAATATAGGCAGCAAAATATTGGGTATTGCTCATAGAATTTTTTTATTGGTTATATCTCCCCAGGCAAGGGAAACAAAAGGAAAAATAAACAAATGGGATTACATCAAACTAATAAGTTTTTGCACAGCAAAGGAAAACATCAACAAAATAAAAAGACAACCCACAGAATGGGAAAGCATATTCGCAGATACATCTGATAAGGGGTTAATATCCAAAGTTGATAAAGTACTTACAAAACTCAACACCAAAAAAACAAACAACCCATTCTCTAAAGAGGAAATACAGATGGCCAATAGACATGAAAAATGCTCAATGTCACTAATCATCAGATAAATGCAAATTAAAATTGCCATAAGATACCATCTCACACCTATCAGAGTGGCTATCATCAATAAGTCAACAAAGAAGTGCTGGTAAGGATGTGGAGAAAGGGACAACTTTTTGCACTGTTGGTGGGAATGCAGATTGGTGCAGCCACTGTAGAAAGCAGTATGGAGATACCTCAAAAAATTAAAAATGGATCTGCCTTTTGACCCAGTGGTCCCACTTCTGGGAATATATCTGAAGGAACCCAAAACACTAATTCAAAAGAACACAACTACTCCATGTTATTTATAATCACTAAGCTATGGAAGCAGCCCAAGTGTCCATCAGTAGATAAGTGGATAAAACAACTATGGGACATTTACACAATGGAATACTACTTGGCCATAAAAAGAAGAAAATTTTATCTTCTGGACAGTATGGATGGACCTGCAGAACATTATGCTAAATGAAATAAGCCAGTCAGAGAAAGACAAATGCCATATTATTTCACTCATATGTAAAATCTAATGAACAAACTCAACTAACAAGCAAAACAGAGACAGACTTGTAGATGGAGAATAGATGACAGCTAGTGTGGTGGTCGGGAGTTTGGGAGTGGAAGGGAGGGGTTGAGCTAAAAGGAAAAAGGACTCATGGATATGGACAACAGTGTGGTGATTGCTGTGCGAAGTGGGTATAAGGGGACTAAATGGTAATAGAAAATTGCAATAAAGATTAAACTTAAAAAAAGTCAACTGCTTGTAGATGTTAATCATATTTACAATACAAAATGCCTTGACAGCAACATGTAGACTAGTGCTGGACCAAATAGTTGGGCACCATTGACTGGTTGGGAGAGAGAGATTTAGTAGGTCAATGATATATTCAGGTTTCGATGGTATTAGTTGAAACTTGGCTGAGGATGACATTTCTAGAGAAAGGAGAGAAGGGTTTAAGAACCGAGCCTGAAGGTTATGTACAGAAGGAGAGCTGTCAGGAAAAGAGCCACAGAAAAGGAGACTATGAAAGAGTGCCTGTATGTAACTCAAGATAACATATGTTTATTTTTATCTACAAACCTGATCCAATTTTACATCCAAGACAATGGTGTCATTGAAAGCACATCTATAAGTCGCTGAATGGAGTAGATTTTAGTTTGTACATTAGTATTCATTATTTTTCTCCCAACTTTTTTTTTCTTTTTCTTTAGTCTTTTAATTCTGTGTTCATATGCTGTGTCTTATCTAGAGTAAAGAATTTTCCTAATAACAGTAAGAGGTGCCTTAGTGTCTTCATGGTAGATTGTGACTTTGCTTTTTCCTACCAGAATAAGTACCACTGGGAAGGGGCCTCACAAGAAAAATGAATAAATGAATTTATGTATGATTCCCATTTAATTAGCCTTGCCTAGACTATTTGAAGATGACATTGATTATTTATTTATTTACTTACTTATTTTTAAAGATATTTATTTTTAGAGAGAGGGGAAGGGAGGGAGAAAGGTGATGAGGGGGAACATGGATGTGAAAGAAGCAGCAACTGGTTGCTTCTTGCATGCGACCTTTTGGTTTGCAGGATGGCGCTCAGTCCACTGAGCCACATCAGCCAGGGTGACAGTCATTTTTTAAAAAATGATGTGCCTGTCCAGAAGTTTTCATGGGAAAACTATCTCTAATATAAAAGCAACTTCTCTTTGAATTTCTTTTTATTTCAAAAGTACTTTAGCAGTTAATCAGTAGCACTTATTTCATATCTGATATTTACATGTACATTGTTTTTCTTGATACTCTGGGGGAAATAAAGAAATAGAAGATGGGAATTAGTTGATTGGAGTTTATATTCTAAGAGGAGAGATATTATATTTTTGTGTATATATGGACACTTGCAAATGCTGTGTTTATTTTACACTGTTGGAGAGTAAACTCTTTTCTCACAGATACTGTATCGGATAACTAAACCTGTTATTTTAAATGTCAGAGGGGAAAAATCACCCACTTTATTTTACAGACTCTTCTGTATTTTAAAACAGGGAATATACTTTGAATTTTTTTTTTTTTTATGACTAAGGACTATCATTTTTGGGGGGCTCCTGGACTGTGTTTAAATAATAGGGGGAGGAGGAGGCTATTGGAGGGGGTGTCAACCTGCTGGTTCCTTTCTGGCTTAGAGGAAGGTATTGGTGCCAGACCATGGGGGTGGGGGTGGGGAGGGGGGTGATGAGCCTCTGCCTTTGGGGTTGGAGAGTCTTCACCTGACCATTTCTTGGGTATGGTTAGATGTGACTCTCCATGGAGCAGACTAAAAAAGACAAGCAGCCTCCGCAGCAGCTGCTGTGGGTACAGAGGATGGCCAGTCGCTCTTTCTGTGGAAATAGGAGTGGGCCATTAGGCAGAGGAGAGATTGTACCCTTTTATTCCTTGGCCATAAGCTGGTCTCAGGAGATCACTAAAGTTATAGTGGATAAAAAGTCTGAGCAGGTGTCACTAGATGATACCGGCACCGATGGAACCATAATTAACAAGCTGAAGTTCGTTAAGAAGTAAGTGTGCCCTTTACAAACAGTAGATGTCATCTACTGGGGGTATAGGAATAATGAATTGGATACAATATGACATACCTCTGAATTTTTACGTGAAAAACAAGGCATAACAAGAATCTTTTGAAGCTGATAAAATGTATTCCACATGACCAAAGATACTTCAGTTCCATGTGAGGTGATGATCCTGTCATGTTGCCTGACACTTAGCAATCTTTGAGAAACCACAGCCGTTGACACTGATGTCGGACTTCTTCAACACTGCCTCTGCTTCTTTCACAGTCATCTTTTGTAGGGCGAGAGCATTCTTTCAATTCCACGTTCCGGGTGCAGACATCCCTTCTGAGAGGATGTGGCAAATGAATTGTTTCAACTCTCCCAGACAGAGAGGGAACATCTTTTTCTTTGTTAGAACCCTAGGATTAAGAGAATTTGAACCCGGTAAGAAGAAGGTGAAAGGAGATGGGGGAGCCTAATCTGAACCTGCAGTTGTTTGTTGCATGCTAGTGTAGAAACACCCCAACTTTCCTGAGGCTGTGAAGCCTGACGAGATGGGATGCTCATGTGCTTCATCTGTCAGGAGTGGCTGTACAGCTGTGTGACATTGGCGTCCTGGACTGCTCTTTACTGTCTGACTATAGAATCACTGAAAACACCATGTTGTGTTACTGTTGCAGCCTGGGGATTTTCTGAGTGACATGTCAGTATTGGCAGAATGTTCCTGCTTTCCAGTTGCCCATGGCCGTAATGTCTCATCCTGATTTCTCTTGAGGCCACAACTGCTATGCAGTTTTAGACAGTGAAATTCAGTCATTGTTGAACAGACGACATTCAAGAACTAAATGTCAGGGGAGGAACAGAGACAGCTTTGGAGTTTTGGAGGTCAAGGACAAAGTGTTTCAAAAACTACCCAATAGAAACATACAAGGGCATTTTACAGTTAGCCTCTCAAGTGAAACTGGGGTCTCTATTAGGTACTATGGTTTGGCTTTTCTTTAGTGGAGCTTTTTCCTTCTGAGTGTGACCCTGCCTTGTGGCCTGGAGGCTCTATAAGGCCACATCCTGTCTTCTCAGTGTGTAAGTTATTACCATATCTTACCTAGGGCTTGAGTGGGTGCATTCTTGATCACAGCTGAGGAACAAGGGCACAGAGGGCCAGGAGGCTCTGGGCATGAGGCATCCCCTTTGCGGGTTACTTGGGTCTTGGCCTGATGCTTCATAACAGCTGAGAGCTCAGCCCTCCCTTTTCCACAGCTACAAGCCCCTCTTTCCTGCGTATCTCCCATATAATTTTATTCCTTTCCTGCTTTCCAGTGAGTGGTATCTTTGAGGTCATGGGGCAGACATGGCAGGCCAAGGTTTCTGTGTGTGTGTGTGTGTGTGTGTGTGTGTAGTGCGTCTGTCCCATGATGTTCTGGGCTTAACTACATTGTGTGTCTGGAGCAGACCCTTCTGGCTGAGACCCTGGAGAGCCCATGAGTGGTGCATGAGGGACCAGTTCTAAGCTACTGCTATGCTGGAAGCCAACTATATGTATGGTCATTGCTTCCTCTAGTCTTTGCCCTTGTTCTTCTCTGTTAGGTTTGCCGCGTCACCTGGAATAATACTAGAAATTCTATTTTTGGGGGGAAAAATAGTTTTCTGTTGAAATCACCTCTTACATTTTTTAGTAAAACTTCATTTCTGAGGAAGTTAATTTTCGACTGTTGTCTTGCTCATGATGTAAACTCTGAGAAGCAAAACTATTTATAGAAGGAAGTTCTTTTTTGCATGCTGGTAAACAAGCTGTGTTTATTTAAAAAAATTCTATTTAAAGAAAATAAAAACACTGAGTAAGGGCATGCTGTTCTGATTAGAATAAACAAATTTTAGTGAAAGGACTTAGTGGGAGAGCTATGGGAATATGTTCTTGATGATTGCAGTCTATATCCAGATGGGATTTGCATTTTGGGAGAGGGGATAAATCAGTAGGTAATCAGATTAAAGCATATCCTAGACAATATATAATACAGGGAATGGCATTGAAAGTTTGTGATAAGTGACCTTCTGTAATTATAAAACTGCAGTGCTAGCTTCCCCAGTGAGAAGTGGAAAAACCTTATTTCAGGGCAGGTTGTTAGTTTCCATATTTTTAGTGGCATAAAAACTTAATTTGAATGAAAGGGGAAAAGTCATAATATTACCCTATTATCCTGTTTGTAGAGTTACTATGTAATCACAGCATTTATTTGTATGAAAGCCAGAAATTAAGTAGATTTCTTGAATTGTATGTGTATTTTCTCTTCCATCCAGAAAGAGTTTACATTCAGGACGAAATAATCAAGAAAAGGAAGAATAAGAAGATCAAGATGTGTAGCTCTGTGGCTGCCAAATTGTGGTTTTTGACTGACCGTCGGATCAGGGAAGACTATCCCCAAAAAGAGATCTTACGAGCATTGAAGGCCAAGTGTTGTGAAGAGGAGCTGGACTTTAGGGCTGTGGTGATGGATGAAGTGGTGCTGACAATTGAGCAAGGAAACCTGGGTAAGTCTGTACTAAGTAATTTTTTTGATTTTTACTTAGTACATGGTGATTCTGCCTGATTCAGGAATAATTAAGACAAAGGCATCAATAATAGCCTTAGCATACCAAGGGTTAGCTAATCTTAAAATCTAGTATATTTTCTGAAAGAAATGGAAACATTGGTATTTATTAAACCCCTTATTATTTAGGAAATAGTTGTGAGGGAAATTAAAGATAACCTACTAGTTGTCTTCTATTATTACTATCTTCTAGTTTTAAAATACCTTGTAATTTGCCCTAGCTGGTGAGGCTCAGGATTGAGCACCGGCCTGTGAACCAAAGGGTTTGATTCCCAGTCAGGGTACATACCTGGGTTGTGGGCCAGGTCCCCAGCTGGGGGCATGAGAGAGGCAACCACACATTGATGTTTCTCTCCCTCTTTCTGCCTCCCTTTCCCTCTCTAAAAAATAAATGAACTCTTAAAGGAAATAAATAAATAAAATACCTTGTAATTTTGGGGGAGGTTCTTTTAAAATGAATCCAAATCCATGTGTGATTCTTACATTAAAAAAAAAGAAAAAATTTTACTTATTTATTTTTAGAGAGAGGGGAAGAGAGGGAGAGAAACATTGATCAGTTACCAGTCACCTCTTGGACTCCATTAACTGGTGACCTGGCCTGCAACCCAGGCTTGTGGCCCAACCAGAACTGAACCTGACCTTTTGGTCTGCAGGATGATGCCCAACCCACTGAGCCACACCAGTCAGGGCCTTACTTTATTATTATTTTTTTATAAAATACTTTATACATATGGTGTAAAATACTAATAACGTTTTTTAAATGTACAAGTATCCTAATGATTTGACTCAATTGATAATAAGCATTTCTAGTATTGGATTGGCCAAAAAGTCCATATGGTCTGTTCTGTAAAATAACAGATACATTTTTCATTTTCACCAGTAACTTGAATGATTTGGATATTTTGAGTATGTTGGCTATCTCCCATTATTGGCTTCTAGTGAGTAGAGGCCAGGGGTGCTGCTAAACATCTCTGAATACATAGGACCGCCCCACAGCAATGAATTATTTGGTCAAAATGTCAATAGTACCAAGAAACTTTGCAAACCACTTTTGGCACGTTTGATCAGTCAGAGCACCTTCTCCATACACTGCACAAATCCTTTCTTGAGTTTCAGTTGCATTTTTACCTTTCTTTAAATAATAAAGCATGATATGCCGAAAATGTTGCATATGTTCTTCCGTCATCATTATTAAAATGGATGCACAAAATAAGTTTTTTTTTAAATGCACGCTGATGTGACAGTTGTCACAATACAGTCTAGCAAAATTGTTTCAAATGAAGTTAAAGACAACTAAGCAGTACTAGAAGCCATTGTATGGAAAAAATGAAATGGGTGTTTGGCCCATTCATTATTTCTAATATTTCATATTTGTTTTAGGATTATAGGGTAAGACATCTTGGAAAAATAGAAATTCTTTAGGACTAACTTTCAGGAATTTTTATTTTCGCCAAGAACTTTATTGATTTGGATATTTTGAGTATATTGGCTATCTCCCGTGTGGTATAACATTGATTGTTCTCAATTCATGTCTCAATTTGATCGCTCTCAACTTCAACTCCAGTGAGAAATTTCCATCATGAAACTTCGCAAACCACTTTTGACACATTTGCTCAGTCACAGCACCTTCTCTATATATTGCATGTATCTTTTTTTGTGTTTCAGTTGTGTTTTTATCTTCTTGAAATAATAAAGCATAATATGCCAAAAATGTTTATTTTCTTTCATCTTCAATTTTAAAATGGCTACACAAAAAATTACCAGTTTTGGTAAGTTTTTTAAGAAATGCACACTGATATGGCAGCTGTCAAAATACAATCTTAACAAAATTAATTAAAATGAAGTTAAAGACCACTAAATGCTACTAGAGCCATCTTATGGAAAAAAATGAAACAACTTTTTTGGCCAACCCAATAGGTAGTATATAAGTGGCATTTTTTATTAACTTTCAGAAAATACTTTATGGTTTAGTGATTGTATTGGGTAAGGATATACATTTTAGGTCATTTACTTGCTTTGTTACTGGAATGATAATAAAGTCACATATTTTAATTTCCTTATCATAAAATTGAGAGAGATTATTGTGAGAATTAATAATATGCAAAGTACAAATCTGCTATTGTAGGCTAATTTTATTCATGGGCTAGTTAATAGATTCAGAATCTTGCCTGATTAATAGATTTAAGTAAGTAGAATCTCTTAGAAAACACTCACTCTGTATTTTCAGCCTTCTTAACATTTACTTTTATTCTTAGTACCTTTAGTAAGAACCGCTATAGAAATGTTTCTAAGTCATTTCACGTGAGGGCACTATTTATTTTCTGTCTAGGTCTCTTAATATATGTGCCTACATCCTACATATATATATATCAGCACATATATTGTAGGATTTTTTTTCTATTTCTGCAAAAAACATTGGGAATTTGCAATGGATTTCATTGACTCTGTAGATCCCTTTGGGTCCAATTCATGAACATGAACATTATTTATTTAATTTCTTTGAGCAGTATTTTGTAGTTTTCATTGTACAAATTTTTCACCTTGTTTTAAGTTAATTTCTAAGTATTTTAATTTTGATGCTATTGTAAATTGAATTATTTTTGTAAATTGTTAAATTGTTCATTTTTGGTATATAGAATGCAACTGATTTTTGTGTGATTTTTTAACTGCTATTTTGATGAATTTATTACTTCTACCAGGTTTTTTTTTTTTTTTTTTTTTTTTTTGAGTCTTTAGCATTTTCTTCATATAAGTTCATATTATTTGCAAAAAGAAATAAGTTTACTTCTTTCTTCGTTTTCAATTTGGGTGCCTTTTATTTATTTTTTCTTACCTAATTGGTAAGAAATTATCCAATTATGTTAAATACAAGTGGTGAAAGCAGGCGCATCCTTGCCTTGCTCCTGATCTAGTTAACTTTTATTCCTGTTTTGTTGAAAGTTTTTATTATTAAAGTGTGTTGAATTTTGTCAGATGCTTCTTTTGCATCAGTTTATCCTGTTGATGTGTATTACATTGATTTTCATATGTTGATTTACCCCTGTGTTATAGAAATAAATCTCACTGGTTCATGGTGTATAATCCTTTTAATATGCTGCTGAGTTCTGTTTACTAGCCTTTTGTTGAGGATTTTCTCATTAATGTTCATATAGGAATATCTATGTGCATTTTTCTTGTAGTGTCTTTGTCTTTTTTTTTTTTTTTTCTGTATAGAATGATTGGTTTTCTTTGTAACGTCTGGTTTTGATGTTAGGGTTATGCTGGCCTCACAGAATGAATTAGGAACTGTGTTCTCGCTTCAATTTTTGAAAAAGTTTGAGAAGGACTGGTATTAGCTCTTTAAAGATTTTATTTATTTTATAACTTTAAAAAATTTTTTTTTATTTTTAGAGAGAGGAGAAGGGAGGGAGAAAGAGAGGGAGAGAAACATCAATGTGCAAGAGAAACATTGGTTGCTTCAGGCACAACCTGGCCTGCAACCCAGGCATGTGCCTTGGTGAGGAATTGAAACAGCAACCTTTTGGTTTGCAGGCTGGCCCTCAATCCACTGAGCCACACCAGCCAGGGTTATTTATTTATTTTAGAGAGAGGAGAAGGGAGGGAGAAAGAGAGGGAGAGAAACATCAATGTGAGAGAGAAACATCTATTGGTTGCCCCAAGTGGGGACCAAACCTGCAACCCAAGCATGTGCCCTGGCCAGGAATTGAATTGGGAGCTGTTCAGGTATTAGCTCTGTAAATAATTTGGTGGATTTAACCAGTGAAGCCATTAAGTCTACTGTTCTTATTCATTGGGCTAATTCTGGTTCTTTGACACGTTTTCATTGTTGTGTTAGTAGATAAACCTATCCCTGCAAAGCAGTTATTTCAAATACTAATTAAAACATTTTGATTTATTATGCACATTTTTTCTTAACTATTCCCTTGGAAGTTTGCTTTTAGTTAATAGTTTGAGAGAGCTGCTATATACAGAGCATAATACTAGGCACTGTAGATTTATGTCTTTTTTTCTTTTATAAAATATAGCTTTATATATTTTTAATTATACAAATAACAAAAAGTACCTCTGTGTACAGATTAAGTCAAATATCAAATGAAATTTTGCCATCCATATATTGATCACATATATACATATAGATTTATAACATACATACTGTTCTTTAAATGTTTTTCACTTGTCAAGTGAATGTCCTCTGTGTGCCAAGATACTGTACCAGGCACTTGGAGATGTCAAGTTTAGCAAAACATAGTAGTCCATTGGTTCTTGTCTTCTTTAAGCTAAATGGAGGACACAGACATTACTCAGAGGTCAAAGAAATAGTTACACACTAAATGTTATAAAAGGAAAGTACAGTGTGATATGAAAGACCGCACCAGTAAATCTCATTAAATTGGGAAGTCAGAGAAGGCCTCATTAAGGAAGTGACACTAAAAGCTGAAGGTTGAGTAGCTATTATCCAAGAATAGAGGGAGAGGAGCAGTAAATGCATTGTCCTTTGGTAGGATTCCTTTGCCCATGAATTCCTAGGAGAGGAATTACTTTTCATTGCCAGACTGTTCCAGAAAGGTAGTACTAATGTGCCCTTTTCCAGTAGCCTCTTCAGTGTGATTGTTTCCATTTTAATATTAATTAGACAAGTAATGGCCAGGTTGAGCAGCTTTCTGCTTAATCTTTTGGGAATTTGGGACTGTCATTCTCAAGCCAGCTGGACAGTGGGATAATATAGTTGGGTATTACCTTAAGTGAGAAAATAAGCTGTTGAATATTAAAGGAAAAACAAATTTAGTATCTTCAATCATCAGGAAGACATATATTTTCTTCTAGGAATTTATCCCCTCTGCCCCCATTAAAGTAGTAGGTAGCTTTGATTATATTTAGTCTAAATGCTAAACTCGCCTACATTTTTGTTATTAAGTCTTCAATGAGATACTTGAATGAAATTTTATCTTCTCTGCCAGCACGAAGTGATTACGACTGTCTTGTCAGAGTGATTGCCTATCCCTTTCCAAAGTAGTTCAGGAAAGTAAATTGGGTTAGTTGTATCACTAATGCTTTAAACTCGTTCACATAGGAATCAAATTGCTTTTGGAAACGGCTGTAGTTTTCTATGTGATGTTGAGTGGTATAAATTAGAACAGAGCTGTATGAATATAAGTAGGATAAATTATAGACAGTTGTAGTGAGGTAAACTAGGAAACGTTACATTCTTGTAAATACAGGGTGCAGGAAAAGTAGGTTTACAGTTGTTTGTATGGAAAATGATACAATAATTAATACATGAATAAACTGTTTCATGACTCACAACTGTACACCTACTTTTGCCCCATCCTGTGAATAAGCAGGTCCTTATTTATAAGTGCCATGTCAAAATAATTTTATTGGTTATGGTGTGGGATGAGATAGTGGTGAAGTGTTAAAAATATTCCTTGTCTCCCTGCCCCCTATATGCTATTATCAGAGGTAACCAAAATTGTCCTACAAAATGATGTTATTAAATTGCAAAGACTAAATGTAATGTAGATAAAGTTGCTAGTTCAGTTCTTGGCCTGTGGTACATTCTTCCCTAAGTGTTTCTTACCCCTCTAGTTTTTTTGCTAACAGTACATGGATTTCCTTTTGAGAAAGGTGTAGACTTGAAAGGTCTTCACGTTTGTGGGGTCTTCCTCCAGCTTCTTTTTCGTGGAGAGAATACTTAAGAAATGTTTTGAATGTCTGTCTATGTTTTAGATTGTATTGGGTGCCAATCAATCCATATGTACAAAGTTATAATATATAATTGTAGGCCACTAGCCAAATAACCTCACAGGCTTTCTATCTAAGAAATAAGTAAATTAGCCCTGAGGGGTGTGTGGCTCAGTTGCTTGGGCGTTGTCCCCCAAAGTGAAAGGTTGCTGGGTTCCTGGTCAGGGCACATGCCTTGGTTGTGGGTTCAGTCTCCAGTTGGGGAGCTGCAAGAGGCAACTGATTGTTGGTTCACTCCCTCTTTCTCCCTCCTTTCCCCTGTCTCTTAAAAATAAATAAATAAAATCTTTAAAAAAAAGAAATAAGTAAACTGAACAGTTGTTATTAAAAAACTTACAAAGGAAAATGTACAAACAAATCAACCAGGCCGAACACTGGCCAGAGTGATGGGGTGGGTCTCTTTAGCATGGTGTCCTGCCCCGTTATGGGCAAGCTAGGCTACAGGTTGGAAGTCTGCCTTGAATTTGAGTAGTTTGACTTAAGGATAGAAGGAGAAAGTTTGGAAGTGAATGATTTTGGTGTGATGACTTGATGAAACTATAGGTTGTTTTTTGTTTCCTGGACTTCCAGAATTGCTCTGGTCTTTTTTTTTTTTCTTCCTGAGCCTGGTTTTATCAGCATTCTTTTTTTAATTTAGTTCTGTGCACAATCCTATATCTATACATTAAGTTTTTTTCTTGCTTAAATTAGCTAGAGATATTTTAGCTGCTTATACATGATATACCCTTAACTGATACAGGAATTAAGCCTTCAGAGATTTGGTTATTTGGCAGAGGGCAGAAATCAATTAGGACTCCTTTTCTTATCCCATAATGGAAATCTAGTAACCCATAGTACACAGTGGTGAAACTGGTAATTAAGTAATTACCTTTATTCACTTGGACCCATGGTCTTGTTGAGGATAAAGCTTGGGGGAATCTGATATATGTTGCCACAGAGAACTTTTAAAAGAGGATGAGGGGATGAGAATGGTCTCCTGAAGGCATCAGGGAACTTAAGCAAAGAAATGAATGAGGCAGTTAAACCTCCACATTCTTTCTTCGAGGCAAGTAATGGAGTTCCAGGGTTTACGTGTGTTGGGACTATAGGTCCAACCTAACCATTAGGAGTCTTCCAGCTAATAGGCTGCTTAGGAAATTAGCCAAGCTAGAGATTTGGAGGGAAGTCCTGTGACATAATGAAAAGAACTTGGACTTTAGAGCTAGTTTGCTCTAGCTGTCCTGGCTGATCTATTTATTTGTTTATTAAATTATTTATTTGTTTGTTTATTTTATTTTTAGAGAGAGGGGAAAGGAGAAAGAGAGGGAGAGAAACATCACTGTATGGTTGCCTCTCACTTGCACCCCCAACTGGGGACCTGACGTGCAACATAGTCATGTGCCCTGACTGGGAATAGAACCAGCGACACTTGGCTCTCAGGCTGACGCTAAATCCACTGAACCACAGCAGCCAGGGCTTTGATCTATTTATTAAACCAAACCTTTGCATTTGGTCAGACTGGTTGTCTTGTTTTGATGACTACTAAATTAAATCTTTTGGTCAGTTCTATGACAAGTGGGAATAAAAATTAAAAGCTCTACTTGTGATGTGTGCAATTCCCCTGGTATGGTATCTGACACATAGTAAATATTCAGTAAGTGATACAATTATTTATTGTATGAATGTGATATTCTTTTACTGTTTATGCACAGTGCTTTTGACAGTTGTGAAACTGACGATTCTCTAAGACTGTTCTCTGAGAGGTACACAAGTGACAGGTCATGAAAGAACTTAGAGTAATGAATGTAGATACTAAGTTGAGCTAGGAACAGCCCGGAAGAATTTGTCTCACCTCTTAGAATTCAAGTTTTAAAATTATATTTTTTTTACAGACACAATAACAGTATTCAAAGTCTTTTTATTTTTTCTTACAAACAACTTATTTAATTCTGGTACTAGTCCTATGAGGTTTGTACTATTATTGTCTTTATTTCACAAATGAGAAAATGAAATCCTACGTTGGTTAAACGGTTTGCTTAAGTGCTGGAACCAAGATTTAAAGTCAGATGGTCTGTCTTTAGAGCTTGGGATATATTTATATTTCTCCCCTTTTTCTACATACAAGGTAGTATACTATACTCTCTGTCTTGCTTTTTCTCTTCCATTATATTCTGTAGGTTATCCTATGCAGATAATCATACATGAAAGTGACAGTTTTCTATTTTCTATCTTTTAAATTTATTTTTCTTATTTTATTAGATTAAATAGCACCTCCAATGTAATGTTGAATAAGAATTATGATAAGTGAGCACACTTGTCTAATGCCTGATCTTAGAGAGCTACAATTTTGTTCCAATAAATAAACCTGATGCTTAATTTTTTTTTTTTTTTTGCAAATACCCTTTACCAGATTAAGGAAATTCCCTTCTCTTACTAGTGATGTTTTATTTATTTTTTTAAACCACATACCCATCATTAATGGTCAGTTTATTTTTAGCTATTTTAGTGGGTATGAAATGGAAGCTAATTGTTGGTTTCATATCCCCACTGACTAATGAGGTTGAGTATCTGCATGTATTTTTTTTAGGTATCCTCACTTATAAAATACCTATTCAAGTCTCATCCATTTTGCTATTGTATTAGTTTCAGGTGCACAGCATAGTTAGAAAATCATATACTTTACAAAGTGTTTTGCCTGCTATTTCTAGCACCCCACTGGAACCATACATAGTTATTACAATATTATTGACTGTATTTTCTATGCTGTACTTTACATCCCCATAACTGTTTTGTAAATACCAACCTGTACTTCTCAATCCCTTCACCTTTTTCAACTAGCTCCTAGCCCCCTGCCCCCCTTGCAACCATTAGTCAGTTCTCTGTATCTGTGAGTCTGTTTCTGTTTTGTTTGCTCATTTATATTCTTCAGATTCTACATTGAAGTGAAACCATACAGTATTTGTCTTTCTCTGACGGACTTATTTAACTTAGTATACCCTTTTTTATAAGTGGTAAGATTTCGTTCTTTTTTATGATTGTGTAATATTCCGTTGTATATATGTATCAAAGCTTTTTTATCCCGTCATCTATTGGTGGGCACTTGGGTTGCTTCCATAGCTTTTGCCTTTTAACATTCTTAATGGTGTCTTGATAAGTAGAAGAATTCACTTTTAGTAATACGTAACCTAACTTATCTTATTGTTTATAGTTGATTCTTTTTGTGCCTTGTTTTAAAAAATCTTTCCATACTCTGAGGTCATGAGGATAGCCCTCTTTTCCAGCTTTTAGAGAGTATAATGTTTTGTCACTCACGTGCATATTTATAATCTACCTGAAATTCATTTTTGTGTATGATGATAGGTAATGGTAAAATTTCATTTTCTTTCTATTTGAATACGTTGTCCCAGCACCTTTTACTAAGGAGTCGTCGGACCTTACTCCATTGCTCTTCTGTGTTGCCTTTGTAATAAATCTATTTATAGATGGGTTTATTCCGTTCCTTTGTTCTAATTGTGCCTCTTTTCACCAATACCTTACTGACTTAATTTACTGTAGTTTTGCGATATCCAGTACAGTAAGTGTTCTCTCACATCTTTAAGAATATCTAGCTAGTCATGTTCTATTGCATTTATATATAAATTTTAGAATCAGCTTGTCATGTTCCACAAAAGTACCATGTGAAATTTTGATTAGAATTATATTGAATTTATAGATCAATGTGGGAAGAAATGACACATACTGTATTGTGACTATGCGAATGCGTGCATGGTCAGTCTTTGTCTCTCTCTTTCTTTCTCTCCCCGGCCCCCGTCTTTAATACCTGTTTTGTGTTGTAATTTTACTCCCAGAGGTCATGCACATCTTATTAAATGCATCTTATTCCTATAAATTTTATGTTTTTTCTGCTACTGTAAAATTGTTTTATTTCTAACTCATTGTTGCTGGTTGAGTTTTGTACAATATATTGACAGTACTTCCCTTATTTCAGTAATTTGTGATACATACTGTTGGATTGTGTGCTTTCAAAAAAAGTATCATGGGCAGGTAATCAGTTTCAGATTTCCTTTCCATTCTTTATATCTCACTTTCTTTTCTTGACTGATTGCACAGAATAGGATCTCTGGGACAATGTTGGATCTAATAGTTATAGTGGATATCCTCGTCTCATTTCTGAGCTCAGAGGAGAACTTTTAACATTAAACTATTAAGCATGATATGACCTGGAGGACTTTTAAGATATCTTTGATCATATTAAGGAAGTTTCTTTCTACCCCAAGTATGCTAAAGAGGTTTTAAATCCTGAATACTTGGATTTTATGAAAGAGCATTTATACATTTATTGAGTGGTCATGTTTCTTTTTACTGTTTTGCAAATTACCTAATTGCTATTTATAAGTTAAATTTTTGTAATAAATTGAGCTTGCTTAAGAGTGTTATTGTTGTTATATTGCTGGGTTTAATTTAATATTTTGTTGAAGATTATGTATTTATGTTCACGAGTGAAATTGGCTTGTACCTTTCTTTTCTTGAAATGTCATTTTCAGTTTCTGCTAAGTTATGTTGTCCTGTTTTATAAAAGGCTGGGGAGTGGTTTTTATTGTTGTTCCTCTCTGTTTTATGGAAAAATTGTATAACATTGATTTTATTTCTTTTTTAAATGAATGGTGGAATTTACTTTTGAAAGCCATTTGTGCCTAGACTTTTTTTTGTGGAAAGGTTTTAATCGTTAATTTTCTTTAGTGATTATTGGGTTATTCAGATTATGCTTTTTTTTTTTTAAATCCTCAAGGATTTTTAGTTGTTGATGTTAGAGAGAGGGGGAAGGGGAGGGAGGGAGAGAGAGATTAAAGAGAAATATCTATGGGTTGCCTTCCTGTGCACTACCCCAACTGGGGATCAAACCCGCAACATTTTGGTGTACAGTATTCCCTCACTTATCGTGGCTATTACGTTCCAGAGCCCCCATGAAGTAGGAACCTTATAGTTATTCTACACTCTTAAACCTACGTAACTTTAATAACATATGTACACAGTACCGCAAAATCCCGTGATATAGCGAAAAATCCACGATAAATAATTAAATACAATATTTTTTAAAATCCCGCGATACAGTGAGGCCACGATAAGTGAACTGTGATATAGCGAGGGACTACTGTACCGGATGATGCTCCAACCAACTGAGTCACCCAGCCAGGGCCGGATTATGTGTTTCTTGTGGCAGTTTTTCTAGGAATTTTTGTACATTTTATCTAACTTTATTTCTTTTTTTTCTAGATCAGTTTTATTAGAGATCTAACAAATTAATGTTTTCTAGAAATCAGCTTTTTTGGCTTGGCTGGTGTTTTCTGTTGATGCTTGCTTTCTATTCAATTAATTCCTGCTCTTAAATTTTCTTTCTTCCACTTTGTGTATTTAGATATTAATGTGATTTGAATTATTTACTGTTGGTGTTTTGAGTTTGAGTTGATTAGTTTTTCTGCAACATTTATAGGGACAATCTTGTTTTAGGCCATATGGCTTCACACTCAGGCCAAGGTCTAAACACCTGCTCTGCTTCAAAACTGAGACAAGTTCAGATTTTAGTAATAATTGAGCGCATACTACGTGCCAAATGGTGCTGAGGATATGGCTGTGAACAAGATGGTCAGATTCTTTTCTTTTTTTAAAGTATATTTTATTGATTATGTTGTTACAGTAGTCCCATTTTTTTCCTTTGCTTCCCTCTGCCCAGTACCCCCCTTCCCTCCAGCAATCCCTTCCCCCTTAGTTCATGTTCATGGGTCGTGCGTATAAGTTCTTTGGCTTCACCCTTTCCTATATTATTCTTAACATCCCCCTGTCTATTTTGTACTGACCAATTATGCTTCTTAATCTCTGCACCATTTCCCCATTTCTCCTCCTTCCCTTTCCGAGCCGATAATCCTCCAAATGATCCCTATACCTTTGATCCTGTTCCTATTCTGGTTTGCTTAGTTGGATTCTGTTTTTAGTTTTTAGATTCAGTTGTTGATAGTTGTGAGTTTGTTGTCATTTTAGTGTTCATAGTTTTGATCTTCTTTTTCTTAAATAAGTCCCTTTAACATTTCATATAGTAATGGCTTGGTGATGATGAACTCTTCTTAGCTTTATCTTGTCTGGGAAGCACTTCATCTGTCCTTCCATACTAAATAATAGCTTTGCTGGATAGAGTAATCTTGGTTGTAGGTCCTTGCTTTTCATCACCTTGAATACTTCTTGCCAGTCCCTACTTGCCTGCAAAGTTTCTTTTGAGAAATCAGCTGATAGTCTTATAGGCACTCCCCTGTAGGTAACTCTCTGCTTTTCTCTTGCTGCTTTTAAGATCCTCTCTCTGTCTTTCACCTTTGGCATTTTAATGATGATGTGTGTTGGTGTGGTCCTCCTTGGGTCTAGCTTGTTTGGGACTCTCTGTGCTTCCTGGACTTGTATATTTATTTCCTTCGTCAAATTGGGGAAGTTTTCTTTCATTATTTTTTCATGTAAGCTTTCAGTTTTTTGCTCTTCCTCTTCTCCTTCTGGCACCCCTGTGATTTGGGTGTTGGCATGTTTAAAGTTGTCCCAGAGGTTTCTAAGCCTCTCCTCATTTTTTTCAATTCTTGTTTTCTTATTCTGTACTAGTCGGCTGTTTTCTTCTTCCTTATATTCCAAATCATTGATCTGAACCCTGGTTTCCTTCCTTTCACCATTGGTTTTGTGTAGATTTTCCTTCATTGTATTTAGCATAGCCTTCACTTCTTCCCTTATGCGGCTGCTGTACTTAAGTATACCTGTCAAGCCTGTGAGCATCTTTATCACCAGTGTTTTGAACTCTGCATCTGTTACGTTGTCTATCTCCTCATCTGTTAGGTTGGCTCTCTCCTCATCACTTAGTTCTCACACTGGAACCTTGATCCATTTCCTCTTTTGGGCCATACTTCTCTGTCTCCTCATCCTGACAGGCTCCTATGTTTGTTTGCCTCTGTGTCTTAGGTAGAGCTGTCGAACCTGTTACGTTGTAAGGGGCGGAACCTTAGGTATCGTCAGCCCCAGCGACTCATTTTACCACCTTGTGGCGCTGTATATAGGGGAGGGGTCTGAAAAGGAACAATGCAGCCTGCTCAGCACTCACCCCTTTTCCAGGCACTTCTCCCACTTCCGTATGGGATTGGTGCCTTTCTAGCTATTGCCCTGGGCATCGATTGTTCCCAGAGTGGTTGGGTCTGCAGGCATTCTAGGGCTGTGGGGGCCCTTTAAACAAGTGGACCCTACTGTGAGACTGGCACTTTCTTCTTCCGCCCGAACCCCCGCTGGCTTGCACAGTCAGAAGCAATGTGGCTTTATTTTCCCCGATGCTGGGACCGTGAGCTGTGCGATCTGGTTTGGTGCTGGGAGCGCTCCCCAGGTGTCCCTCCTGACTTCTTAAAATGTGTGACTGCATTTTCCGCTGGCCTGCCGCCTCCGCCACCCCTGCTGCTACCACCACACCACGTCCTCTCTGCCCCGGCTCTGCCCCTCCTACCTGTCTGGATCAGTGTTTTTTCTTTTTCTTTCTTTTTTTTTTTTTTTTAAAGGATATTTTATTGATTATGTTGTTACAGTAGTCCCAATTTTCTCCCCTTTGTTCCCCTCTGCCCAGTACCCACCTACCCTCCAGCAATCCCACCCCCCTTAGTTCATGTCCATGGGTCATGCATATAAGTTCTTTGGCTTCACCCTTTCCTATATTATTCTTAATTTCCCCCTGTCAATTTTGTACCTAAAATTATGCTTCTTTTTTTTTTTTTCAGATTTAATGTGTTTTATTGATTAAAATATTACATTTGTGCCAATTTCCCTTCCCTCTGCTCCCCTCCACCCGGTGGCCCCCCTCCCTCCAGTTGTCCTCCCCTTTTAGATTATGTCCATTAGTTGTGCATACAGTTCCTCCCAACCTCTCTCTGTCTATTTCATTCCCTCCTACCATGATCCCCAATTCCTATATCATCTCCCTCCCTCTCCCCACTCCCCCTCCCTGTTGACCTCCCCCCAATATGCTTCCCGTACCCACAGTTCCTTTTCCACTCTCGTTGCCTGTTTAGTTTGCCTTTGTTTCATCTCCCTAGCTTCTGTTTTTTAAACCAGTCCCTTTAACATCTCATATAACAGTGGTTTGGATCTAATGAAGTCTTTCAGTTTTATTTTGTCCTGGAAACACTTTCTCTGTCCTTCTATTCTGAATGACAGTTTCGCTGGATAGAGTATTCGTGGTTGTAGGTTTTGGATTTTCATTACTTTGAATGTTTCTTGCCAGTCCCTTCTTGCCTGTAGGGTCTCCCTTGAGAAGTCAGCTGATAGTCTAATTGGGACCCCTTTGTACATAATTCTTTTCTTCTCTCTTGCTGCTTTTAAGATTCTCTCTTTATCTTTAATTTTTGACATTTTGATTATAATGTGTCTTGGAGTGGTTCTCTCTGGGTCCAGTCTCTTGGGAACTCTCCTTGCTTCCTGGACCTGCAAGTCTATTCCCTTCCCCAAGTCTGGGAAGTTCTCCTTTATTATATTTTCACTCAATTTTTCAAGTTCTAGTTCATCTTCCTCACTCTCTGGCAAACCAATGATTCTTATGTTGGGCCTTTTATAGCTGTCCCAGAGGTTTCTGATCCTCTCATTGTTGCTTCCCATTTCCTCTCTCTGCATTGGTTGACTGCTTGTTCCTTCTCCATATTCCAGTTTGTTGAAATGAACTCTGGATTTTTTTTCCTCACCATCTGTCTCATATGTGGTTTTGTTCCTTTCGTTATGAATGTTTTTCGCTTCTTTCATATCTTTTTCCTGCTCTTTTGTGAATTCTGTAAACCACCTGATAACAATGGCCCAGAACTGAGCCTCTGACAGGTTTCTTATCTGTTCATCTGTCAGGTTCTCTATCTGTTGCCTGGTGAGCTGTGCCACCGGGATTTCTATAGTTGTCTGCCTCATTTTGACAGATGCTTTTTGTTTTCTTGAGCCGGCTGTAGGGGGCAGTGCCTGTGTACGCGTCACAATTCAGCGACTGGCGCCTGTCTGCGACCTATTTCGCAGCCCTGTGGTGCTTTCTTTGGGGGCGGGGGTCCAAGGTGGATTCACACAGTTATTCAGCTAGGAGACCGGGATCTGTCCTCCCGCCCCCCTGGGCCTCACTGTTCAAGGCGATGCGGTGGCTGTTTTCCCCAGTGCTGGGGTCGCGCACTGCCAGGGGCTTGACTGCCTCCGGGCTTTTTCGCCGCCCCTCCGCTGACCGCAAACAGCGCTGCCCTCTTTAACTCTTACCTGCCCAAATGGCACCGCTGGTTTATAACTTCATATGTTGGGCTTCCGTGTAATTTTATTTTCTGGAATTTCTAGTTATCCTTTGTTTTGAAGTAGTTGTATTCCTCTCTAGTTGTAGAGGGAGACCTAGCGTGTCCGTCTAAGCCTCCATCTTGGCCGGAAGTCCAGTGTTTTTTCTTTATACCTTTGTTTGTTGGACTTTCATGCAGCTCGATTTTCTGGAACTTCTGGTTGTCTCTAGTTTTGAGGTAGTTGTATTCCTTCTTAGTTGTGGAGGGAGATGTAATGTGTCTGTCTAGGCCTCCATCTTGGCTGAAAGTCCCCCTATCCTCACTTTTAAAGGAACTCAAAGAACATAGAAAATTACATGGAGCAAAATGTTCAAGTTCCCTATTCTATCTTCCTCTTCCTGCCTTGTCATCCACTTTTACTCAGAGAAGAGCATTTGTATCATTTATCCTTGCATAACTTCCTATGCATATGCAAACACAGATAAAATTATTCCCAGATTTGCTTTTTTAAAAAATTCAACATTGAACATTTTTCCATTTCTAGTTGTGACATTCTTTTTAGTGGTTATGTTGTGTTTCTTTGTATTGACGCACACAATTATTTATTTAATCAGTGCAGATGTTTTTCTCATTAAATTTTCTTCTTCTTACAAATAAATACAACTTAAGGAGGTATGTCTCCTTGTCTCAATGAAATGTTAACAACGTGGTACATTTAGGTTTCTGACTAAAGCTGTGGTATATTTCTGTTTCTGTTATTGTATGTTTCATTTTAACGGTTTTGGCTTTGGTTTTGTATATTTCAGGTCTTCGGATCAATGGAGAACTAATTACTGCCTACCCCCAGGTGGTGGTAGTGAGAGTACCAACCCCTTGGGTGCAAAGTGATAGTGACATCACTGTTTTGCGCCACCTAGAGAAGATGGGGTGCCGATTGATGAACCGACCTCAAGCCATCCTGAACTGTGTTAATAAGTTCTGGACGTTTCAAGAGTTGGCTGGCCATGGTGTTCCTCTGCCAGATACTTTCTCTTATGGTTTGTTCACTAATAAGATTTTGTGGCCTAAGTTTTAGAGAACTGATGGTTTTGAGAGCCATACTAAGCTAATAGGGTTATGTGATATAAGGACATTTGTGAACATGAAAGAACTTCTTATAGAAGTAACTTTGGGTTTTAATAAACTGGACAAGAGAATTTCAAATCATGTCTTCAGATTAGTTCCATGATATGGATAGAACAGACTTAGCAAACTTTTCCTGTAAAGGGCCAAATAGTAAATTTTGGGGCTTTCCAGGCTATGCATTCTCTCTTTGGACCCTCCGTAATGCTGTTATAGTGTGAAAGCTGCTATAGAAAATGCTTAAACAAATGAGTATAGCTGTGTTCCAATAAAACTTTATTACAGAGAAAAGGCAGTGGGCCAAATCTGTCCCACAGGCCTTAGTTTTCCAGCCCCTGTGGTAAAAGATAATAGAATTTGATGACATCTTTTAATTTCTGTTAATCTTTATTACCATTTTCATGATAATTCTTCATAAATACTTTTTAATTTCTTTTTTTTAAGATTTTATTTATTTATTTTTAGAGAGGGGGGAAGGAAGGAAGAAAGGGTGAGAAACATCCATGTGTGAGAAACAGATTGGTTGCTTCTCACAGGCCCCCACCCAGGATACTGGCCTGCAATCCAGGCGTGTGCTCTGGATGGGAATCAAACCAATGACCTTTTGATTCTCAGGCCAGTGCTCAGTCCATGAGCCACGTGAGCCAGGGCTATTTTTTTATTTCTTAAGAAAATGCCACCATACTTGGTATGCTGTATCTGTGATAAAGGACCTTTTTAAAAAAAATACCAATCTGCTGTGTATCAATATTCTTATAAGGTACAATAAAAATATCACAGCAATGCCAGTTTACCGTAAATGCTTCTAGTGCTTACTCTTTTTATATTTATCTGGTCACCTATCAAAAGCAATGAAGTCAGAAAGGACTCAGGTTACTAGACCACACAGTGAGTGGCACTGCTATAAATAGTGTTGTTATATATTTTGTCTTTTCAGGTTTTTTAGTTCGAAAAGGATAAGATTTACTATAAATCAGTGTGTTTTTCATAAAGATTATTTCTCCAAATAAATGTCGAATAGAATACTTGGAAGATTAACAAGGCTTTAAGAAGAAATCTGTCTTCTTATTTTTTATATTTTAAAGAAGGGAAGTCTTCAAGTCTGTATGATATGTGATATAGTTGGCTGTTTTTAGCAATTGCACAAGAAGAGACAATATAAATAGTTTGAGAATTCTAGAATTCTGTCTTCTTGATGCTTATGTCATGGCTCTGTTCTGATTTTAAGAAAATGGAAAAGAGGAAAGGGTTAACCAAATTAAATATTAGCTATGCTCTGATAGTGAAGGTTTCAAATTTAGGGACTGATCATCTTAATTTCTGTAAGCTGCAAATTTATGATATTACAGTTAGTGAACTTTGTCCTGATTTGGTTTTTCTATATCATCATGTTAACTTTTTTTTCAACTACAAGATTAGTTTTGCACTGATCTTGCTGCTGTATCATTTGTTCCTAGGCAATAAGAACAATAAGAACCAAGACTTAGCATATTGGTACTAAGTAGCTCGATGTAGAAAGAACTCTGATTAATAATTGAGAAAAGAAAAATTCATATGTGTGTTTGAGAGTGAGAGTGTATGTACATATGCCTTGGATGAACCTTCAGCCTTGGATGAACCTTCTCAATTGACTCAGTATTTTGTTTCTTAATCCAAACAAGGAGTTGAATATACTAAAGTAGATCTTGAGGCTTGTATGGTGGAAAAGTAAAGGATAAAATATGAAAAATGGCATAGAATTAGGAAACATTGTTTTAGCTGAAGCAGACTTAATTTCTTTAGGTTGGATGTGGGAATGTTTATAGTTTAAGATTGCTTTTATCCATTTTAAAAGGCATGGTTGTTTTAAACTAATACTTAACTTTTTCAACTTTCATTTATTTCTCCAAGAAAAACAAAATTTAGTCATCAGGTTCTTTCTACCTCCATTTTGTTGCTGACATTAGCGTAGATAAAATTTGTCACAAACCACCTTTATTGCTGCAGTTTTAAATTTCTTTTTTGCTCAAACCAGGTGGTCATGAAAATTTTTCTAAAATGATTGATGAAGCAGAAGTACTGGAGTTCCCGATGGTAGTGAAGAATACACGGGGTCATAGAGGTGTGTATGAGTTGTTGCTATGGTACATAATTTTGAAATTTATTTTTGAGAATTAATAAGGGTGGTTATACAATATAGATTTTTTTCTTAATCAGATCAAAGCTATTACTGCTTTGTATTTGCTCGTGGTTATTGATTAGACAGTAGTCTTGTCCACTGAAATGTACAGTTTTGAAGCAGGGCTTCTGAAGAAAAATTAGAGGGAAGTTGGTGCATGGTACCTCAAACATATAGAAGGCTACTGTGAGTTGTTCAATTTAGCTAGAAGCTATTTCTTCCATTTAGTGATTATACTAGAAATTTAAAGATGCATACTTAATTTAGACTGAGTCCCAAGTGAATACCTTTATCTTCCTTTTAAACAATGCAAGGACCTTACATCACTGACTTCAATCATTCCTCCTCTTAATTTATATAGTTCAAAAACTTAAATGTATCAGACAAAAATATACAGTTTAAGAAGACAGTGTATAAAAGTATCTTAATGACTTCAGATTAAGGAAAGATTTCTTATGGCATAAAACGCTTCATAAATCCAAGTACTTCACAAGGTTTAGTGCCTTGACAAGGATAGCTGTATCAGGGGTCAACTGGGACTGTTGACTGCATTGTTAATTTTTGGCTTCACCAATATGGCAGCCAAGAAGTCTCAGGGCTCCTACAGTGAATGCTCCAGTGGCCAAAGAAATATCGTGAGCTTGCATGACCTAGCCTCAAAAGTCATATAGAATCACCTCTGCTGTATTCTGTTGGTTGAAGCAATCACAGGCTCTCCTAGATTCAAAGGCATGGGACATAGATTCTGCCTCTTCTTGATGGGAAGATGATATGAAAGGATTCACCACTAAGTCCTAAAAAGACTCATTTCCATTGGCATAAAAGTTTACAAATAGAGCAATGGAACAAACTAGAGAATTTAGAAATAAAACTTGGGTATGTGGTGACAAACTACTATTTTTTACAGTTGTGAGTATGTGAAACACAAGTTAAAGCTATTGTAATAAACATAACCTGCATGTCTTTCCATATGAACAACTTGTAAACCTACTTTTGCTTACCCCTACATACAAATGAAGTATATTAATATATTGTACAAACTAATAACATGTTTTAACTTAGAGGGAAACGTTTTGCTAGTGAGTCTGGCATTACTGGCTAACCTGGAGTACAAATTTCAGATCCCTACCTCACAACATAAACTGAAGTTAATTCTAGATTACTGTAAGAGTTTGGAGATTGAGAGACTCATTGACGGCGGTTATTAACTTTTTTATGTTCAGTTTTTGCAATCTTACTAATTATCATAACTGTATTATTATCATAACTGGCTGGTTTGGCTCAGTGGATTGAGAGTTGGCCTGCGAGCTAAGTGTCGCTGGTTCGATCTTCCAGTCAGGGCACATCAGAGAAGGAAAACTCTGACTCCAAAAAACCTCCGCTGCCTTGCGGCATACCTCTTCAGGGGAAAGGCTAAGGGAGTAAACCCCGACAGAAAATCCGGAGCCGGAGTCCCTAAGGCGGTTTGACGTTGTAGTCAACACCGGCAACTCCTGCGGCGCACCTGAAGCCAAGCTGTATTGACTCCGTCTTTCCCTTGGACCCTTCAGCTGGGAAGAGAGGGGGGGGTCTGCTGCATGGGCAACAGCAGACCCTCCATATCACCCTGCCCAGGCTCTGTAGCTTCAGCTTCACTGGAGAGGACACTCCAGCGTCATCGCAAGATGTCGATTCAACACGGGAGGAGACAGATACCGTGTCACTCCCGAGTCGGACTGCACAGCCATTCTCGGCGGTGCAGATAGACTCTTAAGAAGCTACACCATCGTCTCTCGAGGCTCTGTAGCTTCAGCTTCACTGGAGAGGACACTCCAGCGTCATCGCAAGATATCGATTCAACACGGGTGGAGACAGATACCATGTCACTCCCGAGTCGGACTGCACAACCATTCTCGGCGGTGCAGATAGACTCTTAAGAAGCTACACCATCGTCTCTCGAGACGGACGGCTGCCGACGATTATTTTGGTTAAAAAGTAATTGGTTCTGAAAGAACAGATTGGGACACAAGATGGAGGCATTAGATAACAGCCTGCCCATAGATCGATGACTTACACATTTTTTATTCTTTTTCAAACACAGGCAAAGCTGTTTTCTTGGCTCGAGATAAGCACCATTTGGCTGATCTAAGCCATCTCATTCGCCATGAAGCTCCCTACCTGTTCCAGAAGTATGTTAAAGAGTCTCATGGCCGGGACGTGCGTGTCATTGTTGTGGGAGGTCGTGTGGTTGGCACCATGTTACGTTGTTCAACGGATGGCAGGATGCAAAGCAACTGCTCACTAGGTAAAAATTATGCAGGCGTCTTTCTAGTATATGAAATAATATTACAATTTGTCCAATGAGTATTTGTAAATACAGATTTTTACTCAATAAATTGAAAAAAAATCATCTTTCATGTGTAAATGTGATAAATCAATTTATCATGAATATAATATAGTTTGGAGGTTTTTTTTGTTTGATTTTGTTCTTTAAGTAATAAAATTGGATTTTTCTGAATTATGAATTTCCTTTCTACCCAAGCTTAATTTGTAACTCAGTTCACATGTGTATGAAATGTCTGACTAAAGGTAAAGATTCCCTCTTTGTTGATATACTTATTTTGTGTATAACTGGAGTTCATTTAAGGTAGATGTATCTTAACTCATTTTATCCATTGGTCCAAACAAGATTGCTGATTTTGGTTTATTTAAATGTGTATCTTCTGAGATCTTTTATTATTGAAGTGCCTCGGAGCTTAGTCTGGGTTTTTTTCTTCTATTTCACTTCCTTAGTAATCTTACCTAGCTTGTGGCTTTAAATAACATCTACATGTTATTATTTTCAAATTTATATCTCCAATTTAGGCTTCTCCTTGAACTCCAGGCACATATAAATAACTGCCTACTCAGTATCTCCATGTCGATGTCTAATAGATATTTTAATTTTAACATGTCCAAAACTGAACTGCTGATCTAACTCCCCCTCCCAAAGTGTTCCACACCCACAGTTTTCTCCTTATCATTTAATGGCAATTCAACCTTTCCAGTTTAGACCAATATCCTTAGAGTCATCCAGGATCCCTCCCTATTCCCTTTTTCTCGTTTCCAAATGAGTAATAACTGGTGTCCCAGCACTCGTTATTGAATAGTCTATTACTGATTTGTAATGCCTCTTTTCTTTCTTAATGACGTTTCTAATTTTATTGTGAAGCCATCTTTTTAATGTCTTGAGTTTCCGTACATGTATCGGTTTGTTTAAGGCCCCTCTCGTCTCTTGTACTATTCTTTCCCTGTGTGGATATCAATCTTAATTCCTCTGGCATTATGCCTAGATATCTGATGGAGCAAGAGCCCCTTTATCTTCTTTAGAATTGAGTGTCCTCATTTCTCCGTCTCCTGAGAGGCCTTTTTATGGTGAATATTCTCCCATCTACAGTATTAACTGTTGTAGCAGTATTTTGTTATATAGCAGTGAACAAAACACAAAAATCCCTGCTTTCATGGGCTTTACATTCCAGTATTTTGGTGAAATCATTTAATAGTTTTAGTCCAAGTCTGTATTAGAATTTCTCTTTATGTTTCAAGAATTCTTATATATCGTCGTCGGCAGCCGTCCGTCTCGAGAGACGATGGTGTAGCTTCTTAAGAGTCTATCTCCACCGCCGAGAATGGCTGTGCAGTCCGACTCGGGAGTGACATCGTATCTGTCTCCTCCCGTGTTGAATCGACATCTTGCGATGACGCTGAAGCTACAGAGCCTGGGCAGGGTGATATGGAGGGTCTGCTGTTGCCCATGCAGCAGACCCCCCCCTCTCTTCCCAGCTGAAGGGTCCAAGGGAAAGACGGAGTCAATACAGCTTGGCTTCAGGTGCGCCGCAGGAGTTGCCGGTGTTGACTACAACGTCAAACCGCCTTAGGGACTCCGGCTCCGGATTTTCTGTCAGGATTTACTCCCTTAGCCTTTCCCCTGAAGAGGTATGCCGCAAGGCAGCGGAGGTTTTTTGGAGTCAGAGTTTTGCTTCTCTGATGTGCCCTGACTGGAAGATCGAACCAGCGACACTTAGCTCGCAGGCCGACGCTCAATCCACTGAGCTAAACCAGCCAGGGCCAGATGTTATACTACACAATAGAAAACTGTAAACTCAATTCATATCATTTGCCTGTACAGTCATACACCTTACTGTTGATATCAACCCTTCCAAAAAAGACCTAAAGTCTTCATAAAATTCCATTAAATCTCCAAACTAGATTTTTGTTTTGAGCTGGAGGAAACTTGCAATCTCCTGGAGGGCCTGTCCCCTGGCCCTTTGGCAGCTGCACTAACCCACTGACATGGTCTTGTGTGTGGTCCCAGAGTTAGTGACATAAGCAAGATGGCAACTCCTTCTTCACTGGTCACTTCCAGTGGTACTGGACAGGGTGTTAGGAGACAGGTGCTTCTGTTACCGACAGGGACCTGGCCAGCCTGTAGTGTGGGGGTCCTTGACTTGGTGTAGGAAAGATTTCACAGCATGAGTCTGGGTGACTTTGAAGGTACATTTATGAAGGCTGGGGACAGTGAAACAAGGAGGGGCTTAGCCCAGAAGCGCCAGGAAAGCCCAGGCTGGGCTGTCTTAGTTCCTGGGAAGTCAGAGAGAAGGGGGCCTTGGGGGCAGGTTCAGGAGGGTAGCTCAGGATGCACCGCTGCTGTCAATGCTCCCCTGGCTGCAAGTCTCCTAGGGCCCCTTGGAGTTTAGGGATGCACACTTGACAGAGAAGAGGGGGAGGGGAAAGGTGTGGGTACACTCCCCAGGGGGAGAGCACAGGCTGGATCCTCTGTCTTGAGGCTTTTATCTCTCCCTAGCAGGTGGGAATCTCAGGGCATGTCTCAGGGGAGGGTTTCAGTAGAATATTCATCAGTTTTCCAGGTGTGTCTTCTAAGGTCCTGGTCTCCACTGATTGGTCAGTGACAGGGCAGGGGGTCCTGGTATTGGCCACCTGGTTTTGCTGCTTTTCTGGGCCTGGAGCTGAAATACACCTTATGCCTAGATGTTATCTCTAGGGAGGCGACCTTCTGTATCTGACTATAAATTGCTCGGCCAGTTTGTCCAGCTACCTGTCTCAGTTTCCCCATTCCACTTGCCAAGGAATTCTTATATAACACATGATCTATTCCTAGAGTCTTTTAAAATCCATTTGGAGTTAATTATACCTGTATGGCAAGAATCATTACTCATCATTGTTTACTTCTCATCTTCATCTTCCCATATCTTGAGTTCTCTTCTTAGTCATTTGCTGTTTTTTTAGTAATTTTTTTCTCGATCATTTTCCCTGGATGGGGACATGTGATACCCTTATATATCTTTCTTTCTGAATGGAGGATAATGAATTGGCCGAGACTGGATATTTACATTTTAAGAGTCAGCTTCAGTTCTGCCATATAGATACTGTTGTTGCAGTTGAGCGTCCAAATCTACTTGTATTTTTTTTTGGTAGGTAATTTATTCTTTGTAAATCCCCCCCCCCCGCCCTCTTTTTTTTTTCTTTTCCTTTAAACTCAGATTTTTTTCTCAGGATATTTTTAGGTATATGTCTTCTCAATCAGTCCAACATGAATTTTAGTAAACTGTTTCTGTCTGCCAATTCAGTTTTTTTTAGTTTCAGGCAAATTTCTTTTTTAGTTATTACCTCTCCTTTCATTTTTGCTTCTCTCCATCTGGAGTAGTTTTTTTCAATTCAGATCCATGTTTATCTTTATTTTGTGATTTTACTTCAGATTTTTTGTGTGTGCTTAAATATTTTTTATACTTGTTTTCCAAGTTATGACTCCTAAAAGTGACCATACTTTCCTTCAGTTCTATTAAAATTTGCAGTTGGGTAACTGTGTTTTTGTTTTAGCTTTGGAAAGTCTTTTTGTGTTGAACTCGAATCTCCTTAAAGTGCTCTTTATTTTTTTCAAGTTGTAGATGGCTTGTTTCCTTTTGGTTGCTGTCACATCATGGCTCTGCTCTGGTTATTTGGAGCGTGCCACATGGCATCAGTCCTACAGATGCTGAGAAGCAGAGTCATTTGATTTATGGCCCAGTGTGCCAGACTTCTGTTGAGTTGCTTAAAAGAAGCCTTCCTGTTTCCTGGACTGTTCCTCCCTACTCTTCCAGCCTCAGTGGTAGGGAGGACTCAGCTCACCTATGCAGTTACTTTTTGGTCTCTATAGAGTCAAAGACGTTAGTCGTACTCATGTAATGCTAATGTCAGTTTTCTTGCTGTGGATGCACAGAGCTCTCTAAGCCAAGCTCTTCTCAAAATTCTTTGCTTTGTAGTCCTTATCTCAGAGCTTCCTGAAGCTATTCACCAAATGAGAAAGTCCAGTTCTAATTCCTTTTCCTCAGATACCAGCCAATTTCTTTTTTTTTTTTTTTTTTTCCCACCACCCCACAGCCAATTTCAAGACTTCACCTGCATTCACTCAGCTCCCTTAAGCCCCAGAATCCTTTTGGCTGAGGAGTGGCAGATAGATGAAAGAGGGGACCGTAGAGGAAGAGAGTCATGCTCATGTCCCCTTGTGCCCAGATTCTATTTATCCATGTTATGCATCTCTATTATTTTTGTCATAATTGTATTTATGAAAAAGTTTCTTCTACTTGGTCTGTATTATTGCAAGTAAGGCAGGCTTAGTGAAAATTGAATGTCTTCTTCAGAATAAATAGCATATTGAAAAAGTACGAGGTCAGGAATTCTCTCAGAGGCTGGGTTGTAAGGGGGTTTCCAAATGAAGGAAACTGAAGACTTCAAAGTCCCAGTTTTAACATGGGTGGTTCAGTGGTAGAATTCTCAGCTGCCAAAGTCCCAGTTCTGCACTGGAACGGCACCTTTGTATTCACCACTGATTTATAAGAAAGAGCTAGCCTCCGAGGCCAGCTTTAGTTTTACTCCAGAAATTTTTCATTTTGGTAACTTATTTTGTTTCTTTTTTGCCAGGTGGTGTGGGGATGATGTGCTCATTGAGTGAACAAGGGAAGCAGCTAGCTATCCAGGTGTCTAATATCCTGGGGATGGATGTGTGTGGCATTGACCTGTTGATGAAAGATGACGGCTCCTTCTGTGTCTGCGAGGCCAATGCAAATGTAGGTTTCATCGCCTTTGATAAGGCTTGTAATCTAGATGTAGCTGGTGTCATTGCGGACTATGCCGCCTCCCTTCTGCCCTCTGGCCGGCTCACCCGGCGTATGTCCCTGCTCTCCGTGGTGTCCACGGCCAGTGAGACTAGTGAGCCGGAGCTGGGTCCCCCAGCCAGCACTGCTGTCGACAACATGAGCGCAAGTTCCAGCTCTGTTGACAGCGACCCTGAAAGCACCGAGCGAGAACTGCTCACCAAGCTCCCAGGGGGCCTATTCAACATGAACCAGCTGCTAGCCAATGAAATTGAACTCCTGGTGGAGTGACTCCACTGGTAAATAATTAACCAACAAAACCCTTGTAAAACTTTCTTTTTCTTTTTTTCTTTATTATTTTTAACCAACTTGCAATGCTGTTCATGGAATATGCTCAGGAAGATGAGAGAGAAATGAGTACAATTAGTTAGAAGAGAAGAGGGAGATAATAGACAAGACCTCTGCTGCTAAGATGTTACTGACTTTGATTTTCAAATTATATAGGTAGGCGAGGCACAAGAGGTGAGATACAGAGAAGTGTCAGGTTCTCGTAGTTACCCCTTTAATTACTCAAAAATGTATGTGCTCCCAGGCCATAAAGAACATACAGAATTTTTTCATGGTTCCTTTTCTTTGTCCAGTTGGTACAAATTTCACAGTAGCATAACTTTACATTGTGTGGCAAAGATTTATAATGTGTGAGGAAAACATCTATCTAAATTATAGAAACTTTTTATACAAATCTGAAAACTTGCCTTTAATGTATTAACTAGCAGCTTTATATTCATAGTTTATGAAGTCTCGAGGGGCTCTTACTGGATTTATTATTTCTGTTTTTAGTTTTTCCTTTAATTTGGGTGGGAGGGCAATGTGAATATGACCCAATAAAGGTTTTTTTAAATGACAGAACTGGCATGTTTGCATGATAAAAGGGAAATGAACAGTATTGCAATGTCTGGTTCACAAAATAACATTTACTCCAATGTAGATAAAATTACACTAGTTTAAAATATGTGCATTGACTTGTATTTGTTAGTGTTTTGGTCTTTTTTGATAGATATATGCTCTGTTAATGTTGCATTTTTTTAAACATGCTAGTCTAACATTCCCTGATCTATGCCTGCATCTTCAACAATGGCCAAAGTGAGGAAAATGCTACCCTTTTTCGTTAACAAAAAACTGACTTGAAATGTGTAGTTAAAGCCTTTTTTTTTCCTTCCCCATTTTTCTTCTTGGTGATTGGGCATTTGAAGAACAAGGGCAAGGGAAAATCTTTTTGGGGGGCAAATCAAGGGCCTAAAAATTCTTAAGCATAAACTGAAGTGATTTCTAATCCCAGCATTAGATATGTACATTTTTCACACTCTAAGAGGGAGTATATGTATGTGTGTATGTGCACGCAAGCATGTGTACGTGTTTTGCTTTTTGTTTACACCAACCAGTCAAAAAGGATAGATTCTAGGAAATGGAGCATGATGGGATACCCAGTTTTTTACTTTTCTAAGAAAACAGATTAGTTGCTTTCATAACTATATTCCGCCGAGGTAGAGGTATTCACTGAAGTAACCACCTAAAGACATAAGGAAAATAGATGCTTCTTAGGCCTTTTTGTGTATATGTTGTTTGTTTTTTTTCTTTGTTTCTAGACTGTTCAATGTATGATTTCTTCAAGACCACATGCTTTTCTTCAATGCTTCTGGCTGTGTGTTTTCTCCTATTACACATAGGTTTTAGGGTGGGGTAGACTGAGCGTTTTTGTTTGGGGTCTTAGCAGTATTGAGTCTGTTATAGCCCTACTCTGAAGCCTTCACTACTCTCCACCATTTATATTCCTTTACTTTCTGGATTTATAAAAGCCAAAAAAACTGCATATAAAATGAGCCTTTACAGCATGGGTAAAACTATCCCAGTGATAGTTTGGAAGGTGTGTTAAGAAATGGAGATGCTCCAGAGCTCAACGTAATTTTTTTTTTTAAACAGCAAGTTCCATCTCCCTACAATCCTCTGAAGCTTTTACCCAAGTCCTTTCTTGCCTCTCCAGTGCTTTTTTTCCTTCAGATGGACCTTAAACTTAATTTGTTGGACACTACTAGAGAGACTTCAAGGCAATAATAAAAGCTCAGTATTAACCAGCTCTAACAGAGGTTTGATCATGCTTACTTGTACAGTTTACCCCCTGTTTTAAAAAGGAATGTAATAAAATTTGTTTTTTTCCCCATAGAATTAAATAATATTAAATTGAGTGAAAGGTTGATTGTTGACAAATAGAGTAGTACTTCTGATCTGTGCACTGTTTCATTTCACCTGAGAAAAAGATACATATGAGGAGTTTCTAATTTATTTTAGTATATTCTAATGTCATTTCAAAGAATTTGACTTGCACAGGGTTATCGTGGGATTTACATACCTAAGTACCTCTGACTCTTTAATAGAAAGAAAGACTTGGTACTTCTCTCACTCAATGACCATACTTTGTAGGATGTATAGTATTTGGGATGGAGAAATATATGAGGGAGAAAGAACCACTTAACTAAATCATCATTCATATGTTTCTGTAGAGACCATCTGGTTGCCACCTAAATTATGTTACATATACTTTGAATAGTTACATATCACATGTATATAGATAAATGAATTTGGAAACACAAAGAGAATAACTTCTCTATTTGATGAAGAACTCAAGGTTTGTGTTGGTTGGGATAGGCACCAGAAAAAATCTAGGTAGTCTTTTAAAAATTTTTACCAAATTAACCAGTTATAAGAAATACCAGATTTTTTCACCTGTAGTTTTATTCACTGTGCATCTTTTGTGCATTCACATTACATTAAAACATAGCTTTATCATCCTATTTCTGGATCACACACTCAAGTATTAGAGTGAAAAGGAAAGATATGGTCATCTTAGACTTTAAAAATATGAATATCTTCTTGAATTCCTTCAAAAATTAAGGTAAAGAATTGAACAAATCATTCTGGAAGAATCCAAATAAAACAGCTCAGATATTTAAGTGAAAGTTAAATATATTTTCATATTGTTTAATAACTTTTGTTTAACCTTTATTGCTATTATGAGAGGTAAAAATGTATTAAATATATAATAATTATCATGCCAAAATCTGAATTATTGTAAAATTATTGTGTATTGTTAAAATTGTAATTCTGAATTGTATTTAAAAATAATTTCGATATTGTTTTTATGTTACACTTGATGAAACCTGGACTATATATAATATACACACACACATATAAATACGAACTGTTCCATTTAAAATTTTTAATAGTTTCTTTTTTTTTTTGATACCTATAATCGATTGGTCATTTCTGCTGGCTTTTACTCCACTGAACTTTAAAATCTTTCTGTATATGCTATCAATAAGAAAATATCCTGGAACATTCTAAGATCCATCAAGAGACTTGCTTTCATCAAGCACTTTATCAGACTTCTGAGAAGTTATTGAAGGCATTGAAAGAAATAATTGACTTGCAAAATCATCTCTTCTTTTTCTCAAGAAGAAAATGGAAAAACAAATTCTCTTCGTTCAGTGAATCCCCAATTTGGGGTCTGGGGAGCCTAGAGACCTTGTGAAATCAAACCTTGTGTTATTTTCTCCTGGCTCACTCTTTTTGAGAAGGTTAATGGGCTATATGGCTGGTGAGACACGATCCCCTCCTAAGAAAATGTAGGTGCTCAGACAGGTAACCTCTGCTGCTACTGTTTTTATTTGTTTGTTTGTTTAATTTCATTTAAAATTTGTTTTTGTTGTACTAGGATATTTTTAAATGTAATATATTGCAGGATTTATAATCAGGTTTATTGCTTTTTTTTTCTTAAAATAACAAAACAAAGTTTTATTTAAGATACATTTAGGCGCCTTTGAAGCTTGGATTTTGGAATGTATCAGTAGTGGACAGAAATCTGCTGTTGGAATCTTCTAGTCTTCCAGGTTTCATTTGAAGTTTTTAGTTTTGTTTTGAATTTTTGTGTGGTATTTTATTTCCTTTATACCAATGCCCTTTTGCCATGATGTTTTGGGGCGGCTGCCTAACTCTAGTGAAAATTTCTTTCTGTATTAACAAAAGTTTGGTGTTTTAAATTCCTTAATGTTTTGCATTTTTAAAGTTGTTTTTAAAGATATGTTCTAACTGCTTTTACTGTTACTGTTCTTTGCCAGCCTTTTCAGGAGCCAAAAAAACAAAAACAAACAAACAAAAAAATACCCAGAGAAAAAACTTTCCTTCCCCCTTCCTGATGATGAGTGAGAAGTATTGAGAACTTTTGGGGTCATTGCCCTTCTAAACTCCCCTTCCCCCAATAATGCAGCTGTATAATGAATGGTAAATGCAGCGGTTTGGATTCAGGCACAGCCCCAACCTGCTTGCAGGTAATTCGACTCTTTATCCTTTCTTTCCATCACAAGGTTAACTTTATTTTCCCTTTTAAAAAATGTCTCTATGTACTTTAAAGGTAACCATAGGTTTGTAATAGCTCTCATTTTAAAAAATAATGCATAGCTGTAGCTAGCAAATAATTTGATTAAAGAACACTTGGGGAGAAAGTTTGAATTGGTTGGGATGAACTCAGGACTTTCATTGGGTATGTGCTTAAACCATATAGATGACTCCATTCCTTGCATATATGTCTATAATTAAGTATTTCAGAGTGTGACTTTGGTTTTGTTTTTGTTTTGGGTTTGTTTGTTTCTTCCATTGTGCTACTCTGGCTTAAGCTTTTTTCAGGGGTTGGTGTTCCGAGTACACAGTGAGCTCACACTATAAAGACATCAATTAGGAGTTGACAGGTATGGAAAACTAGAGTTTTAAAAAGGTAAAATTAGGTTCTAGGTTATATATATATATATATACATGGTAACTCACAATAGCATTCAGTTGATTTATGTGACATGATAAAAGTGAAAGGGAATGTGAGATAAAAATAGAAGAAAGCATTTTGGTTATTTTAAGAGCGGCATGATTTCAGAACTAATTATTTTAACATTTGAGACAGTAATGCTAACAGATGTAAATAGTTTGGGATTGTCATAAAATAATGGTTCAAACATGAAAAAATTACAGGTTTGAACAGATTAGAAGGCATTTCTGAGGCACAAGATTGTTAAGCAGATTAACAAAGGCCATAAAATTAGTGGCAGGAATAGGAAATATACCTTGTTCATTTTAATAGCCTTCTTGTTTGTTACTATGCTATCCCCTCACCTGTGTACGCCAATCCAGTTACCTTTTCCTCCTTTTTCTTGCCCTTTCTAAAGTTTTAGCTTTGATATGAGTTACCAGTTTGGGAGATAATCCTCTTTCTAATAGGTAGAATTTTAGCGACAGTGGTCAGGACCTTTTCAGGATATACTTCTGCATAATTTTATCCTGGGGCTTTAGATGTCCTATTCAAAGAGATTGTAAGTCCAGTAAATCACTAATTAGTGAGTAGGAAATCCTTTCTTATAATGAATGCTGTTTCTGCAGCTGAAAGCATAAAATAAACCGTTAACCTGTTTTGTGCTTTATTTCACTCCTATAAGATAGGAACAGAAACTTCCCTAAGCGTTTTAAGACAGACGTTTATCTGTTGAAGAGAACTTTACTAACAAAGGAATCCCAGCTGCATTCCTGTAGGATTCTAGGATGTATACTAAAAAAGGCTTGTATAGGAGAACCTTATTCTCGTTGATAAGAATGGCCAGCTTCAGGATGTGTAAGACTGTGTGACTGCATGGGACACAGAGAATTTAGCAACCTCCATTCTGCTGCCCCCATGGCGATCACTGACTTGATAAGAATGATCTTGATTTTAGGTTTTATCATAATCATTTACTAGGTGGACCTTATACAGCATATATACCTGGCTGCTATTGTGGGGTATGGGAACCTGAGGGGTGGGGTGAATTGTTGTTGTTTTAGGTTTCAGTCAGACAGACATCCCTGTGCCCCAGTTCCCAGAAGCACAGCAGGCCTCTAGGATCATCCGTGGGAACGGCGCAGTCCTGACATCACCAACTCTCCTGCTCAGGCTCATCCCATATACAGAGGTCAAAGGGTGGGGTTTGAGATGGGGGAAGGAATAAGAAAGTAGAAGCAATGTCACTGCAGTGCCACTGTTGACTGACCTTTGGTGTTTATGTCAGTGTTTGTTTTATTTTTTTAAGTTGCCAAAACTGTACATATTTTTATTTTGGAGTAAAGGTAGTGGGAGGGTGGAACAAAAACAAGCCTTTACTATTATTGCTAGTTCAATATTGGATACTGTTCTTTAGTAACTAATACGGAATAAGTTTGAAACCTAGGACCCCTACCCCCAATGACAAAGAGCATGGGAATAGAAATACATTACAGGAATTTAACAAACAAAACATTAATGTGGTGTTAATTTCTAGTTCTGCAACTGCTATTACATTTGTCTTTCTGTTATGCTTTTTTGCCCTAATTCTTTTATGTATAATATACAGTGTGAGGAAATGTGCATTTGTGGTCAGTTATTTTTAAAGGATTTAATGAATTTATTACTATTTTTGCAAAAAAATATACCCAATGCTTATATGGGCATACAAATGCTACCCTATTTTAAATGTAGGTGGCGTATGTGTTCGTGTTTTAATGTATTCAGAGCCACTGGGCAATAAGCAGTCCAGAACATTGAAAACCCAAGCAGGTAAAGCACCTAACACCCTTAGTTTCTAGAATTACTTCTAAAAACTTCTTTATTGCTACATCTTCCACAATTCTTTTGTTAGTTTCTGAACGTAAGATTTGCAGGAATTATAGACTGCCTAGTTAAAATTTAAGTTATGCATTTATTCATAAGATTATAGGGATAAGTGAACTGGAAAGTATAACAGAAAAGAAACAGCTCCTTGAGATAGCAACTGTTGACTGTCTCAATCTTTGCACCTTCTTTTTTTATTTTCCCAGCTTAGCTTGAACATCATTCATACATTGTTTGATTTTCAGTGATTGGGATTTTTGTTGTCTTGGATTTGGGCAGGGAGGCCTTGGGGAAACAGTGAGGAAGTTTGTGCACATGTGAAAAATAAAATGTTAAATGAAAGAATTTTTCTGTTTAATCTGAATAGTGAGCAAGAACTTTTTCTGTATACCCTTCTGCTGCAACAGAGAAATAAACTGGTAGGTGGCAGCTGAAGAAGGAATTCTTCAGGTTGATGGCTACTGACAAAATCTACATAAAAGACAGCCTGTCATACCAAGTGAAGTAAAAGTGGCAAAAAGTGGAATTGAGATACCTAGACTTGACTTTAAATGGTAAGTTATTTTCAATTAAGAATGTGTTTTCAATAGTGGTGTTATATGTCACTGTGATGTGTAATCATAAATGCTAATAGGTCCCTGCCTTAGGATGAATGTCTTCTAACTGTTGGACTTTGAAGAAAAATTTAGTTATGTGTAAAAAAACTAGGGATTTATCTTCAGTAAATTGATGTATGTGAATATATGAACCATTTTTTCAGCTTTATTGAGTATAATTGACAGATATTTTATTTTAGTAGGGGGAAGAGGGACAGAAACATTGATTTGAGAGAGAGAAATATTGATCAGTTGCCTCTTGTATGCACCCTCCCTGGAGACCAAACCCCTAACTTATGCATGTGCCCTGACCAGGAATCTAACCCTCTACCTTTCAGTGTATGAGATGCCACTCCAACGAACTGGGCCACACTGGCCACAGTGAGGATTTACTATTTAAGAAAAGTAATCCTCATTCTTATTTATATCTGTAGTAAAAGATTGAGCTACTGGTCTACAAAGGCTGACCATGAAAGTTCTGAATTTCTAAGCTGAAGAGCTCAGAGTTTATATACTATAATGTTGAACTTGCTGTTACAGAAACTGACATTCAGAGAAGTTAGTAATTTACAGAGATTGCAGACAAGGACTAGGACCCGAGTCTTCCAACGCCAGTGCGGTTCTCTTTGCATTCTATACCATGCATCCTTCAGAATCTACTGTAGTCACTGCACAAGTGCTCTGCAATCAGAGCTGTAATGTCGCAAAGAAAGTTGCCACTGTTCGTGCTTGTGGTTATCTGACAGAGGGTGAGGATTCTTCAAATATGCGATATTAAGGAAAGCTTTGGGTGGCCATTTTAGAAATTGTTCAGAGCCCCGGCCAGGTCACTCAGTTGGTTAGAGTGTCCCAATATTCCAAGCTTGGGGGTTCGATTCCTGGTGAGGGCACATAACAAGAATCAACCAGTGAATGCATAAATAAGTGAAACAACAAACAACAAATCAATGTCTCTCTCTCCCCCCCAAATCAATAAGTAAAATTAAACCTTGACCGGTGTGGATCCAGTTAGTTGGACAGCTTCCCACAAAGTGAAAGGTCGCTGATTTAATTCCCAGTCTGAGCACATTCCTAGGTTGTGGGTTTGGTACCAGTTGGGGAGCATGCGAGAGGCAACTGATCAATGTTTCTCTCTTACATCAATGTGTTGAGACCAAGGTTAAGATCATGCACACCCGCATCTGCCGTTACCATATACGGGTGTGACAATGAAGAAGGCCGATAGAAAGAAACTAATTCATTTGAAGTAAGATGTTGAAGGAGAGCTCAACAGATATCCTGGACTACCAGAGAGATGACCAGGTGGGTCCCAGAGCAAATTAAGCATAAAACATACTACTTCATGCACATCTTGAGGAAGCAGGGTTCTTTGGAAAAGAAAATAATGCCCTGACCAGTGTGGCTCAGTTGGTTGAGTGCTGTCCCACAGAGCAAAAGGTTGCTGGTTCAATTCCCATCAGGGCACCTGCCTCAGTTGTGGGTTAGGTCTCTGGTTGGGGTGCATAGGAGAGGCAACCGATTGATATTTTTCTCTCACATTAATGTTTCCCTGTCTTCCTTCCTCAGTTTCCCTCTCTAAAAATAAGTAAAACCTCTCTATTTTTTTTTTTAAGAAAATAATGCCAGGAAAAATAGAAGGCAGCAGGAAAACAGGAAGACCGAATATGAGATGGATTAACTCCATCCACTAGAAAAGCCATAGGCATGAGTCTGCAGGAGGTGAGCTGGGGTTTTGAGGACAGGACATTGTGGACATCACTCATTCATAGGGTCATCAGGAGTCAGAGGTGACTCAATGGCACATGACACACATATAGAGTTAATGAGTACACCATTTACAGGGTTTGATACTAAAAAGTGTTCCTTGTTAAGACAAGATGTAGAGAAGCCTGCAGGTTCTTTGCAGTTTCTGGTCAAGGGGAGAAAAGGAATGGATTCCTTAGATCTAGAACACCATTAATCCTCTATCTCTCCTCTTGCCTATCTTTTATTTTCCTATTCTGGGAAATGAATCACTCTACAACAAGATAAAACTTTATATTGTTCTGAAATTTATTTTTTTCTTGCAGATTTTTAGACTAGCAATGGGGAAGTGGATAGTTAAGTAGGATGATTGTGTATACTGGGAATGATAGGATGAATAGTAACATGAAGCTAGAATAACCTGTCATTGTCTAAATATATGGTGAATTTTGAATCTTTTTTTTTAATCATGTAAAAAGAAGTCACCTATTCAAAAAATTGTTTATCATCATGCTGAGTAACATGTATATTAGCTGAAACATAAGAATACACAGTCTCAGTTACTAGGGTTAGAATTTCTGAATTTTTTAAAACAGTTTTGTCTTAATCATGAATTTTGGTTAGTATCTAGAGATGTCAGTGCTTGAGATCTGAAAAAATATGATCAACTTGAATCTTAATTTGAACCAAAATTTATTGCTCACTGCATTATTTATTGAAAATGTAGCCTAGAGCACCAGAGCATTTGTTATGTGTTTGTGTAGGCATTTTGGTACTATAATATTATTTTATGTTTTACTTTGTGTGATGTACAATAAATGTTCTTGCCTCAATTTTTTCCTCTTGGTACAGTTTTTCTGACTAAAACAATACACTGTTGTCTATAATGTAGGATTGTAAAGGAGTAATAGTACTGACATCTTCATATGGTTTTATTTTCTTTTTAATTGTCACCTGAGGATATGTTTATTGATTTTAGAAAGAGAGGAAGAGAAAGAGAGGGAGAGCAACAGTGATTGG
The DNA here is from genome assembly GCF_987537825.1 of Furipterus horrens. Classification (NCBI taxonomy): domain Eukaryota; kingdom Metazoa; phylum Chordata; class Mammalia; order Chiroptera; family Furipteridae; genus Furipterus; species Furipterus horrens. The sequence continues at coordinate 23,417,178 of NW_028327174.1, forward strand.
TTCCCTCCCATATGCACCCCGAAAGGGATCATTCTCACAACCTAGGTATATACCCTGACAGGGAATTGAATGTGTATGGGATGATGCTCCAGCCAACTTGGCCACCTGACCAGGGTTGATTGTATTTTTATTTAATATAAAATTCTGTCTAAAATTGGGTTGCTTTTGTAAAATATAAATTGTCTCTATAGTTCAGTTTAAATGAATCATTAAGAAAAAAGTGTTGGCTATTGTGGCAACATCTTAATGAAGTAGACAATGTAATAGACCTGTAAAGTGAACTATTGATTTTTTACCCACTAAAGAGGACAAATTCAGGGAGTTAGAATAGTTTCTCCTGAAGAAGGGTCAAGTAAATTTGGGAAGTAAAGTTGCTCTTATAAACCAGCCATAGATTTAAGCTTTTCATTTTTAATGATAGGACGTTAAATGTGTTCCAACTCAGAATCAGAGTATAACTTAGTATACCTTTTCCAGCTGAGGTCACCAAGGTAAAGTGCGGTAATAAAAAACAAACAAACTGGTGATTTGTGTGCATGTGTATAATCTAGACAATTTGTAATATTGTCACGTTAGTTAATCTTTTATCTTTTTTTCCTCATCCTAACTATAAAGACTGTTTAAATCTGATTTAAGTGAGCTATATATGTTTTTCCTTCCTAGGTTCTTTTGAAGTTAAGCAGTGATCCTTTTTGCATATTACTTCATTCACAGAATGGACGAAGATAGATTTGACTTTTTCAAATGGAAGATTTAAATACACAGACAAGGAAGCAATAACTATAATCTGTTGGTTTATTGTTTTCTCAAATAAACACCAGAACTGGAGATTAAATTGCATGGAGTATGATTTGGTTTTTTGACAGCTGTTTCTACCTACTTCATATCATGAATTCATTTCAGTCCATATGTCTACACTTGAAGTCTTAACTCCACATATATCATTTTTTTAATTCTTTTCTTAACTTTTTGCAAGATGAAACTCCATTGTTGTTTTTTTTATAGTTCAAACTGACATTCTTTTTTCTTTTTTCTTTTTTAATATGCTTTATTGGTTATGCTGTTAAGAGTTGTCCCGATTTTTTCCCCTTTTGTTCCCTCCACCCAATAACCCCCTCCCTCCAGTTGTCCCCTCCCCCTTTAGTCCATGCCCATTGGTTGTGCATATAGTTCTTCTCAACATCTTCCTGTCTACTCCACTCCCTCCTAATATGCTTCTTAATTCCTGGACCATCTCCCTCCCTTTCCCTCCTTCCCCCTCCCTGCTGACCTCCCCCCATAATGTTCCCCATACCTATAGTTCTTTTCCCATTCTCGTTGCCTACTTAGTTTGCCTTTGTTTCAGTTCCCTAGCTTCTGTTGTTGGTTGTTGTGATACAGTTTTCATTTTAAAATGTTCATAGTTTTGATCCTCTTTCTCCTAAACAAGTCCCTTTAACATTTCCTATAACAGTGGTTTGGATCTGATGAATTCCTTCAGTTTTACTTTGTCCTGGAAGCACCTTCTCTGTCCTTCTATACTGAAGGTACAGCTTCCCTGGATAGAATAATCATGGTTGTAGTTTTTGCTTTTCATTTTTTTGAATATTCCTTGCCAGTCCCTTCTTGTCTGCAGAGTTTCTTTTGAGAAATCAGCTGATGGTCTTATTGGGACCCCTCTGTACATAATTCTCTTTTTTCTTGCTGCTTTTAAGATTCTCTCTTCATCCTTAATTTTTGACATTTTGATTATAATGTGTCTTGGTGTGGTTCTCCCTGGGTCCAGTTGTTTTTGGAATTCTCTGTGCTTCCTGGACCTGTAAGTCTATTTCCTTCCTCAAGTTAGGGAAGTTCTGCTTCATTATGTTTTCACATAATTTTTCAGTTTCTAGTTCTTCTTCTTCACCTTCTGGTAACCCTATGATTCGGATGTTGGCCTGCTTATAGCTGTCCCATAGGTTTCTGAGCCTCTCCTCATTTTCCTCACTTCTTGTTTCCTCTTTCCGCACTGGTTGACTGTTCCTTCCCTACGTTCCGATTTGTTGATTTAATCCCTGGTTTTCTTTCCCTCACCACTAGTTTCATCATGTGTTTTCATTCATTTCAGCAGGACTAACCTTCATTTCTTCCCCATCTTGTTTAAGATCTGCTGTTAGGTCTGTAAGCATTTGTATAACCAAAGCTCTGAACTGTGCCTCAGAAAGATTTCCTATCTGCTGAGCCGTTAGATTAGATATTTGAGATATTTGCTGTTTGGTCACTGGGATCTCTTATCATGATCTGTGCCATCCTGACCGTTTTGTGTTTACCTTTGCGTCCTGGGTGGGGCTGTCACACCTTCTACACTATAGGGAGTGGAGCCCCATGCACTCATCGCTACTGGGGGACCCTTCTCACCACACTGTGGCATTTTGTGTGGGGGCGGGGGGTCCAAGATGGATTCCTGCTGTTCACTTTCTGCTGAGAGAGACCGGGAGCCTCCTCCGTCCCCATGCCTTCTGGCCCTCACAGTCCAAGGCAATGGGGGTCTGCCTTTCCTGGCATTGGAATCCCTAGCTGATGGGTTTGGTTTGCAGCTGGGGTGTTCTTCAGGCGCTTCTCGCCTCACCTTAAATACGGGTGTCTGCTTACCGCTGTCCCGCTGCCATCGCCGCAGCTGCCACCTGCAGCACAGCTTGATCTCTCCGCGCTGGCTTTGCCCCTCCTACGCGTTTGGATGAGCACCACTTCTTTATAACTTCATACGTTGGACTTCCATGTAGCTTAATAAAGGAACTTCTGGTTATTTCTGTTTTTGTGGTAGTTGTATTTCTCCTAGTTGTGGAGGGAGACGGAGCATGTCAGTCTAGGCTTCCATCTTGGCCAGAAGTCTCCATTGGTTTTTGATAGACTGAGCTCTCCAATATGTTCTAAAACAATTACTCCTTCTTTTGGCATATAGATATGTGTTACATAGATTTTATCTTGCCTCTTTCATCGCACTTACCTGTTCATGCTGGATAATTTTTTTTTTTTTTTAATCTGAAGAAGTGCAGGCTTTTTTTTATTTCATTGTGACAAGGCTCTGGCACACACTTGTCACAGCACCACACACTATTTTAATGTCATAAGTAGAGACCATGTCTGACCTAGTATATTTGAAATTTTAAGGGATCAGATTCACGTGTGTGTGTATACAGAGGTAGCCCTAGTACTTTGAATAAAGAATGGGCTTTATAATCAACTATTGATATAATTCTGATTCCATCATGTACTGGTTATATGGCCTTTGAGTAATACTGGTTATATGGCCTTTGAGTAAAGTCACTCTTTCAAAGCCATCTGTAACAAATGGAAATACTTTTATCTACTTTCCTAGATTGCTGTGTAAGAACACCAATGCTGTAATACATGTACAGTGCTTAGCACATAATTAATAAATACTGTCCTTTAATTCTGTTAATTTTGGTTATTGATATCCTATTTAAGAGTTACTGAATCTTAATTTCAGAATTGGAGTCTATAAGTGTTTCTTGATTTCCTTTCAGTTTTCCAATTTAAGCTTCTTTCACAAGAGCTTGTGATTGGACCATTGCATGTTTGGAGGCTGTTTCTCCTAATCTTAACCAATTCTTTTATCTTTGTGCTTCATTGGCTAATTAAGATATTTTATATAAGAAAAAAACCTGTATCTCATCTTTTCTCCAGATTATTTTGGTTGCTCCTAAACTAGGAGAATTAAGTAAGGAATGTGCATATTATGTACCATAAGTAATAATTTAGGATAGTATGACTTGTCTTCCAAAAAAGTGATTTGTGACTTAACAGAGATGTACTAAAGCAAATGTAGAAGATTGGAATGAAGCCAAAATAGAGGGAGAAAAGATGAAACAGGATTTTTAAATTATGCAAACGCATACTCTTGGGTCCTTTACATTAGCTTAGAGGTGGAACAAAATTGGCCAAGAGCAGAATAGGATAATTAGGAGATTCATGGTAACCTTACCATAGAAAAAGGTTTATTGCACAAGAAAAGCAATATTTCTTGGTCCTGAGGTGTCCTGCATGCAAATCAGTATGACATGAAGATACAGTCCAATAACGGCAATCCAATAAGTACTTGATGACCTGAGCTGATCCAATGATAAAATTTAAAATTTTCTCAGTGTGACCTAGACCATCCAGATCATGATCACTTGGATTGTTTATTTAAAATATAGATCCTAGGGCCCTAGACATGAACTTCTGGGTTGCCGGGAATCTGAATTTTAAACTCTTCAAGTGACTTATTCATACTAATGTTTGAGAACCTGCCCTAAATCTTGTCAACACTGGTCCCCATGAGAAATGCTGCTCTGTAGTGGGGATTGACAAACTTACTCTGTGAAAGAACAAATAGTAAATATTTTAGGCTTTGTCACTTACATAGGTATGATCTTTATTACTTTCCTTTTGACTTTTTTTTTTTTAATAACACTTTAAAAATGTAAAAACCGTTCTTAGCTCATAGGTTGTACAAAACTGGCTGACCCTTACTCTGGAGGAATGAGTAGATTAAATGTGCCTTAGGTAATAATGTTCCATGATTTATACTTCTAAATTGAGGCTTTGTTAAAGTAGAGTTTGAAGTAATTTGGTGTAGTGTGACAGTGGATGTATTGAAATTCTGCATAGTGAACTAAGAATGATCCTTTGGTAGTCAAGAAAGGTGGAAGAGTTGATAATTCTCGTGAAAGTTAGCCTCGCAGGAACTCTGAACAGTTCTTATGACTTATAACTTCAGTGTTACAAACAGATGGCCTTGGTGGGTTAGGTTTTTTTTTTTAAGTTTTCCTGTACACAGAAACTAGTTACACAGGAAGAGTCTTTTCAAGGTTATGTCTTTGTGAAGCAGGCTTTATAGGAGTCAGGACAGTGCTCAGTTATTAACATCTGAAACTTAACATGGTATAAATTTGAGAGGCAGCATGGATTAGTCCAGTGAAATCTGTTCTTCAAAGTTGTAGAGTCAAGAGATGTGGATGGTTTTGGATCATTTTCCCCAGTTGTTTGTTGTAATTTTAAAATTTTGTTGTTTGGGTCCTTCAACAGGCTGACACCAAGATGGAACTAGGAGATGCCTGTGAAGGATGCACGGGAGAGGGAGCAGGAGGGAGGGGAAGTCTTCAGACTGCAATGTGAGTCTGACCCCGGTGGGTAAGAAGAGCGTCAGACCCAAGCTGCTGTGAGAAAGGCTCTGCCAGCTTGATGGAGGACCTCAGAGCAGTTACCCGTTACAGGCGTCTGGCACTGGGCAGACATGGTCTGACCAGTGTGGTGGGAGCAGCCTGGGGAGAAAGCACGGCCTCCGTGTGAATCCGCATGCTGCTTGCATCAGGTTTCCTTTTTACTTTCCCCAGCTTTGAGATGTCATTGACATACAAATTTTATTAGTTTGAGGTATGTAACAATTTTGATATATGTACATTTTGCAAAATTATTACAATTATTTGTGTGTGTGTGATGAGAACTTTGAGGTTTATTCACTTAGCAACTTTCAAATATACAATACAGTATTATTAACTGCAGTTACCATGCTGAACATTACATTCCCAGAACATACTTATAACTGCCCACCTTCATCCATCCCCCTTCCTCATCTTTGGCAATGACAGTGAATCTCTTTTTTCTATGAATTTGTGGGAGGTTTTTGTTGTTGTTTATTTGTTTTATCGATAGATTACACACATGGGATCATCCAGTTTTTCTCTGTCTGACTTATTCCACTTAGCATAATGCCTTCAAGGTCCATCCATAATGTAGCAAATAGCAAGGTTTTCATCTTTTTATGGCTGAATGATAGTCCACACTTTTTTCATCCATCTATCTGTCAACAGACACTTGGGTTGTTGTCATGTTTTGGCTATTGTAGATGATGCTGCAGTGAACATGTGCGGATATCTTTTTGAGACAGTGACTTTATTTTGTTCAGATATGTACCCAGAAGTGGAATTGTGGTCATTTAGTGGTTTCATTTTTTATTTTTGGCGGGAACTCCATATTGTTTTTTTTCTAAAAAAAAATAGTGTTTTTTTAAAAAGTTTTATTTATAGAAAGAGGGGGAAGGGAGGGAGAAGGAGAAGGAGAGAAACATTGATGCGCAAGAAAACACATCAATCGATTGCTTTTCACATACCCCCAGCTGGAGACCTGACCCGCAATCCAGACATGTGCCCAGACTGGGAACAAACCAGCAACCTCTCTGATCACAGACCAGTGCTCAATCCACTGAGCCACACTAGCCAGGGCCTTTTCTTTTTTCTTTTTTTTTTAATCCTCATCCAAGGAAATGTTTGTTGATTTTAGAGAGAGGAAGTGGAAGAGAGAAACATGGGTTGGTTGTCTCCTGTATGCCCTGACCGGGGATTGAACCCGCAACCTAGGTATGTGCCCTGACTGGGAATTGAACCTGCAACCTGACGGTGTATGGGATGATGCTCCAACTAACTGTGCCACCTGGCCAGGGCTCCATACTATATTTTATAGTAGGTATACCGATTTACATTCCTACCAACAGTGCACAAGGATTCCCATTTCTCATATCCTCACCAGCATTCTTCTTTTGCCTTTTTGATGATAGCCATTCTAACAGGTGGTATTTCATTGTGGTTTTGATTTGCATTTCCCTGGTGATCAGTGATGTTTGCTTTTTCGTGTACATGTTGCCCACTTTATGTCTTGTTTGGAAAAATAACTTCAGTTCCTCTGCCTATTTTTTAATTGGATTTTTTTTTTTTTTTTTTTGCTCTTGAGTTGTATGAGTTCTTTATATACTTTTGATATTAGCCCTTTGTCAGATATATGATTTGCAGATATTTTCCTCTCATTCCATAGGTTGCATTTTTATTTTATTATTCGTTTCCTTTGCTGTCAGAAGCTTTTTAGTTTGATGTAGGTCCACATTTTATTTTTGCTTTTGTTACTGCTTTTAGTGTCAGATCCAAAAAACATCATTGCCAACATTGATGTCAATGAGCTTACCTCCTGTTTTCTTTTAGAAATTTTATGGTTTCAACTCTTAGGGTCAAGTCTTTTATCCATTTTGAGTTGATTCTCGTGTATGGTTTAGGTAGGGGTTCAGTTTCATTCTTTTGCATGTGGATGTCTATAGTGTTTTTGACACCATTTATTGAGATTATCCTTTCCCCATTGATATTCTTGGCTCTTCCATGGTAAATTAATTGGCTGTATATGCTTTGGTTTATTTCTAGGCTCTCTATTCTGTCCCATTAATGTATGTGTCCTTTTATGGCAATAGCATACTGTCGATTACTACAACTTTGTAATACAGCTTGAAATCATGAAGTATGATGCATTCAGCTTTGTTTTACACATCAGGTTTCCTGGAAGAGATGTGAGTGGCACACCTCTGTTGCAGCCACGTTCTACTCATTATGCTGCACAGAACCTCTTCTCTTCATACCTTTGCTCTTCCATAGTGCTATGAGCCTCTGGCAAATTCTGTTGTGCATCTTTTCCTGCCAATGGCACCTGCAGTATCATAATATCTGCCAGACTTTGTGGCCCAAGTTGCAGGACCACTTGCATTGCAGCCTGAGTCTTATACAGAGCCTTTTCTTGCTCCAGTATAAGGGCTGGAATAGTGTTTTTTAGGTGGAATGTGTTGCCCTCAGAATCTACAATAATTCACCAGATATTGGGTTTTCTTATAGCACGTGATGCAAATGTAGCAAGCTGTCTTTTACTTTGTAGGCGATGTCCCAGCATGTTCCTTACCGTTAAGTCTTCTTAATACAAGAATGGCAGAACCCCACCCTCTGGAACACATTATCTCAGCAAGACCTCTGGTGTGCTAACCTATCCTTTGTTCATCTTGTCCAATCAACATGATGTCACTGACGTCCAGTCATGTGTTGCTTAATGACAAGGGATATCTTCGGTACAAGACATTTGTCACTAGGCAGTTTTGTCATTGTGTGAACGTAGAGTACACTGACACAATCTTAGATGGTATACTACACACCCAGGCCGTGTGGTATAGTCTGTTGTTCAGCTGCAAACCTGCACCACATGTTACTATACTGAATACTTAGGCAGTTGTAGCACAACAGTAAGTATTTGTGTATCAAAAACATACCTAAACATAGAAAAGGTACAGTAAAAATACAGTATAAAAGATAAAAACATAGAGGGCACTTACCATGGATAGAGCATGCTGGACTGGAAGTGCTTTGGATGAGTCAGTGAGTGAGTAGCAGGTGGATGTGAAGGTCTAGGACATTGCTGTACAGTGCCGTGGACTTTTATAAACACTATACACTTAAGCTACACTAAATTTATAAGAAAAAATTTCTTAATAAATTAACCTCAGCTTACTACTACTTGTTTACTTTAGAGACAACTTTTTTAACTTTGTGGCTCTTAAAATTAGCTCAAAAAACACATTGTACAGCTGTACAAAAAAATTTTCTCCATTTCCTGATTCTATTAAGTTTTTTTATTTTTTTTCAGTTAATTTTTTTTTTTTTTTTTTGCTAGGAACTAAGACTCAAACACACACATTAGCGTAGGCCTGCCTACACAGGGTCAGGATCATCAATATCACTGTCTTCCACCTCCACATCTCATTTTACTAGATCTTCAGGGGCAGTATCATGCATATAATAACAGTGCCTTCCTCTCAGTACCTCCTGAAAGACCCGTCTGAAGAAGTGTCACTCTTTTCAGAAGTGTGTCCATGGTTGTTTGATTGATTTGTTTCTTTTTTCATCATAGATATGCTTGTAAGCACATAATGCACTGTGAACATTTCCATCTAGTAGTGAAAATGTTTTGATGTTGGGGTCCACGTTTTCAAACCTCGTAAGGAACTTGTTGAGGTCTGCAAAAGCTTCTGTTAAACCCTTCATTGTGACTTTTGGTGGGGAAGGAGGTTTTTATGCAGTTTCCTTTTCTCGCCTCTTCTTCAGCTATGCATTCCTGCTCCAGTTCCAACAACTCAGACAGTTTTTCAAGAAACACCTCTAGGAGTTCCTCAATGTTATCCTCATAAAGTTGTTTGCCGTCTCAGCCACAGCCTTGTTTATTTTTGCAAACTCATCTTTGACCAGTCCTTTGAAGTCATGGATAAACCTTTTAGGTGTCTTCTTCCAGATGCCGTTGATACACTGTTTGCTTACATCGCCCCAAACCCAAGCAAGGTTCTTGATGCAGTCACATATGTGATCCTTCCAGAATTGCATCAGATTCTTAGTGTCCCTCAGCTGCAGCAATAGTTTGGGATAAGGTGCCCTTCATAGTTGGCCTTAAAAGCTGCTATAACTTCTTGATCCATTTGTTGGACCAAAGAGGTGGTGTTTGGAGGAAGAAACACAACTTTGATATTGGGGTGAAGATCACCAATAAAAGGATTCTGGGAGCATTGTCAATAATCAAAATCTTGAGAGATGTGTTATTCTCCAAATAGCACTTCCCCAATTCACTGGCATAGCAATTCAAGAAGCCATCTTGGAAGAGGAACTGGGCCATCTAGGACTTTTGCTCCTGTAGCAGACTGGCAGTGTATGCTTATTAATATGCTTGAAGGCCCTGGGATTCTCACTGTGCCAGATCATAGAGGGTTTCAATTTGTAGTCTACAACATCACAACATTGCCCCAAAGCAAGACCTGTTGTCCTCAAATGCCTTGAAATCTGGCATTGATTTGGCCTCCTTGTGGATAAAAGTTCTTTCAGGCTTCTGTTTCCAGAATAGGGAGATGTCATCTATAATGAATATTTACTCTGGCAAGTAATTTTCTTACACCATCAGTTCAGAGTTTCCAAGAAGTCTTCAGCTGCCTTCACATCAGCACTTACTTTCTCATTATGTAATGAATAACAATTTGAATTGTTTAGACCACCCAGAGTTTAACACTAAATTCAACATTGTAGTTGAGTCCAACCTTTTCTCTCAACATCGCAAGCAAACCTTTTGCTTTGGCTGTGATTGTCATGATACTGAGGAGGATACTCTTGTGCTTGGTCTCCAACCCAGGTAATTAGAAGTTTTTCTATGTCTGATACAGGCCTTCGTCAAGTTTTTGTTAGTCTCATTGCCTTCATAGATCTGAAGCAGATCCCTTAATGGCTTCCATCACTTGGTTCTTATTTTTCAAGATCATAGCCACGGTGGAATGGGACATGCCTGAATGGCAAATAATACCCATCACTAATCTTCCACCTTCGTGGTCCTTAAATCACTTTTAATTTTGTTTCCAGGTGAGTCACTTGATGTGGACCATTACTGGCAACATTAGCAGTGGATTTTCTATTCTACAATGTTAAGACAGCTACAATGTCACTAAGTGATAGGAATTTTTCATGTGCAGTCCGTCATTGATCAAACAATTGTTATGCAGCACATGACAGTAGTGCATTTACGTGATGTTCTATGGAATGTTGAAATTTCCTATAATTTAATTATATTGTCAAAAGTGCAAGAGCCAACATATCCATATTATCCATTCTATGTGTATGTAAACTATTTCTCGTCCTCTATCCTGATTGAGATAGGAAAAGAAATTATTTACCAAATCAATGACTATATATTATGTACCTGAGATCTAGTACCCCTGCTGTGTGCAGTCATTGACTAGAAATAAGCCAGGAAGGGAGTGGCGTTGGTGTGAATACTGAGGTGGATCCAAAAGAATGGCAGCCAACTACATTTTTCACAGCTAGTTTTAGGAGAGGTCTGATAGGCAAACCTCTATGGTTGCCACAGTGCTCATGGAAAACAAAGAAATCTCAAGAAGAGAATAAATTGGAAAGTAAAATCCACCGGCATCCCTACCGCTCCTCCTACACTTAATCCCTAGAAGATCACTGTTGACATTTTCTTGTATATCCTTTCAGAATTTCTAAATTTATTTATTATAAGCATGTCTTTCTTAACCCAATGGGATCATGATATAAACGGTATTCCATAACTTCACAATATATCTTCAATAGCTTGCCATACAAGTATGTATACTCCTACCTCAATTTTTAAAAACTGCTACATAAAATTCTATTATTTGCTTCTACTATAATTTATTATCTTGGCTTAGTTACATGAAATATCCTAGTATTCTTCTATAAGTTTTCTTTGTTAAAATGTGTTTCTGTGAAGGCAACCAATGAATTTTAGTATAAGAAACAAGACTGAGGACAATAATATACATTTTACTTGGCAGATTTTCTTAGGATAACCAGTTGAAAATTATTTGAACACAAATTGATCATTGCTGGAGAGGTAAGCCTTTTGGGGAGAAATCTGTATACTAATGGTTAAAAAATAGTACCTTTGAAAACTGAGATGATTTCTATAGTTGTATCTAAAGTGAATCCCAGATTTTGGTCATGTGATTTATTATCAAAAGATGAGAATAAAAGATGAATTGATTTTTTTTTAAATGGCTTCCTTTCATAAACCAGTAGTCTTGGATTGACTTGACTGGCACTATATTTAATAGAAGATAAGCTGGATTATAATAGGGATATGGTAAAATTAAAGAACTGCCAAATCTAATTAACATCTAGGGACTATAAAGTGCCAAGAAGAAAAGTCATTTGTACCAGTTCAATAAAATCAGTTGAGTATTTAAACACACTCGGGATATATTAAAAACCCACAGTTGGCGTAAGTAGGGTATGGGATCATAATAAAAGCAGAAAGAAAGGAAAGGCTGCCAACCAATTGAATATTTCCAAAACAATTTTTATAGTCTTCAATTTTATTTCAGTATATACTCCACTTCATCTCTTAGGTCTACAGGAAAACCCATTTGAGTGTAAACACAGGCCAACATTAGCCAATCAGAAACATTTAATATGCACTTGTTGGCACAGATAATAAACATTTTATAAATTCAATTTATGTATAAGCAGATAAATTAGCATAATTCTAGACCACTTTATGTAAGGTGTCTCTGCCAAAAAACCTGATATATTATAAACAGAGTCTAGCCTGGGTTCAACAAACCTGATTTTTGATAACATAAATACATGATCCCTAGAGCAGATCTATACAGAGTTCCCAGTTCAGGAAGCTTGCAATGAAATCAGCTAATAAAACCAATCAAATCTGTTATTTGCCCAGTAGTCTCTAATAACCCTAGCCTAATCATTTGACAAGTATCATCATGCATATATAGTGAAGAGAGTCTAAATTTTAGTTGTCAAACATACTAGCTTTGTGGACAAGCTAACCTCTCTATGAACTATTTCTTTTAATCTGCAAAAAAAAAATTTTTTTAAATTTAAGAGTCATGTCAAGTAGCATTTGGAACATAATTGATATTAATTAACTGGCTCTCCTAGAATTTCTCCCTTCTGCACTGAAGGACCATAAAAGAACTAATTATAAGTAATATTCTTTGTCTTCCATTAGTACATAAAATACTTGTGAGCAATTAAAAACAAATTTGCATCATATCAACTGTAAAAAGGCAACCCTTTGAATGGAAAAAGCATATTTGGAAATCAAGTATCTCATAAGGGATTAATATCCAGAATAAGAACTGCTAAAATTTAACAATAGAAAACCCAATTAAAAAATGGGCTAAGAACTTGGATAGACATTTCTCCCCCCAAAATGCACAAATGGCCAATAAGCACATGGGAAAATGCTCAAAATAACTAATCGTTAAGGAAATGTATATCAAAACTGCAATGAAATATCACCTCACACCCATTAGGATGACTAATACGTGCTGGCAAGATAGGTCAGCTCCTCTTAATATACATAGGATGAGTTTCCCACAAGAAGATAGGGCAGTTTTCTTCCTTAAAAAAAGCTAAGGGACTGGCCGCACGTCCCAGCCAGCCTAGCGATCCTGCCGCTCCTCGGACCAAGACCTCACCAAAATGCCGTCTCAAATGGAACACGCCATGGAAACCATGATGTTCACATTTCACAAATTCGCTGGGGATAAAGGCTACTTAACAAAGGAAGACCTGAGAGTTCTCATGGAAAAGGAGTTCCCTGGATTTTTGGAAAATCAAAAAGACCCTCTGGCCGTAGACAAAATAATGAAGGACCTGGACCAGTGCCGAGATGGCAGAGTGGGCTTCCAGAGCTTCTTTTCGCTAATTGCTGGGCTCACCATCGCATGCAATGACTATTTTGTAGTACACATGAAGCAGAAGGGAAAGAAGTAGGCAGAGGAGCAGGTATTTCCTCCCTGATAGAGTTCTCCCAATGGGTCATTTAAGGAATATCTGCCCCACAGCTTCCCCCTGTATAAGGATTTCATGAGCAGATTGGGACCCTTAGAAAATGTACAAATAAAATCCCACCCCCATTTGACAAGAGAAAGAAAAGCTAATTAAAGCCAGAGAAGCGTTTGATTTTTATATTGCTTATATCCTCATGTCCTCAATAAACAAATTTCTTTTTTAGTTCATAAAAAAAAAAAAAAAAAAAAAAAGCTAAGGAACTACTGAAGCAAATGGAAATGGCTGGGGAATATTAACATAGAGATAGTTTCTTGTTTTACTGGAGATAAATAATAGATTAAGACATAGGTTTAGAGGAATTAAGTGACCTCCCAATGGTCACTAATAGCCAAAATAAAAACTTGTATTTTGTTAATTGTTAGTCACTGCTCTCAGGGGATTTCAAGCCGGTAAAGAAATCAATTGGAATAGCTCTGGATACTCAGGAAGTGAGAATGAAATATCTTCTAAGTGTTGTAGTAGGCAGAATCCTAAAACACCCCCCAAGGTTTCCATCCCCTGGTGTGCATTCTCTGTATAGTTCCCTCTCCTTAAATGGGACCTATGAGTATAATGGGATATCAGTCCTGTAATGAGGTTATGTTATAAGACAAAGGTGAAAAGATTTTTCAGTTGTAATTAATGCCCCTACTCAGTTGACTTTAAGTTAATCAAAAGGGAGATTATCTTTGGTGGGCTCAATTGAGTGAACTCATTAGAAGAAGATCTAGAGGCCAGAGACAGGAGAATTTAGAGATTTGAAGCAGCAGAGACACTCCTGCTTGCCTTGAAGAAACAGTGCCACCTGGAGAGGAGTGGAGAGGAGGTGGCTACATGGCACAGAACCATAAGTCAAAGCCTTCAGTTCTACAATCACAAGGAACTGAACTCTGCCAACTAATGAACCTGGAAGAGGAACCTGAGTCTCAGATGAAACTGCAATCTGGTGAGACCTGAGAAGACCTGTGCCCAGACTCCTGAAACGTGAAAACTATGAAAGTATCCACCCATTGTTTCAAAGCACTTGACTTGTGGTTTTGTTATATAGCAATAGAAATTGAATACATATCTTTATAGCAAAAATGTGTATATGAATTAAATATATTTATTATTAGATAGTATTTATTATTATATAGTAAATATATATTTTACATTTATGAAGTTACGTGTATTTTCTATTTTTACATAAATAATATATTTTATACTACAAAAGTATTTATAGTATGTACACTCCGTGTGTGGCAGGATTGTGCTGCCTTGCCTGATGGTGGGATAACAAGTGATGGACATAGCTTATAGGTTCACAAGATAGGGATCCAGTATATTGAATTTAGGGCAGTAGCATTGTGTAGTGAAAAGAACACTGGATTGAGAGACAGGAAGTAGTATTTTGGCTGGCTCAGCCAATAACTAATTGCGTAATCCTAGGTAAATCCGTTAAATCTCCTGGGGCTTCAGTTCTCTCATCTGGAAAAAGGAAGGGATTAGATGGGGTTAATTCTGATGTCCCCTCTAGCTCTAACCTATATTAACCTTCCATTCTATATATACCATGTAGGTGAACCTGAAAGGGAGGATAAGCTTTCCAAAGTGGTGACAGTTAAAGCTCAGGTCAGAAAAAATGAGGGATAGGGAGGAGACAGACAAAGAGGAATAAGAGAGAGAGTCTCGCACAGGCTCTTTGAGCACGCCTGTGTCCCCCTTTCCTCAGATGTGTATTTTGCTTCTTCTGTCCTAAACTCTAAGGGTCCCAACGAGACCTGCACCCAGGGGAGCAATGGGTAGCAGCAGCTCATCTCGGGCTTACCCCCTCGTCCCCTCTCCACGGGCCCTTCCTTTGCCTCACTGTCCCAAGCTTTACTTTAATAAACTTACTCTCACTTTCACCTGGTTAAAAAAAGAGAGAGAGAAAGAATCTACGGGAGCAAAGTCTCAAAATCAAGAAAGAAGTGAGTTTCTAAATGCAGCTGGGACATGAATTGTGAGAAACTTAACTTGCCAATCTTGGGCCACTCAATAGATCACAGACAATAAATATCCTGTACTTTTAATAATTTTCTGCTCTAAATGAGAATACCAAGATAACTACAATACTACTCTGAAAGCAAGAACATGTTTTAGACCTTTTATGGGTACTGTATGCTGCTGTCAGCCCACAGACAGCTGCCAGGTTCCAAATGCAGTGGCCCAACACAGAGACCTGCACCCCAACTGGTATTGGCAGCTGGCGGTTGCCAGGTAGTCTTCCTAGTAACACAGATTTGAGGGGGAAAAAAAAGATGAGATCTGACATGGAAGAGAGCTGAGTCAAGGACGTGTTTTTCTTTTTAAGCCAAGAGCTCTAAAGCTTTTCTACTTCAAAGATAGAACACAATATGTAGTTGAGGGCACACACAAGGAATTAGAAGGGCCTTTAGGATTCATTTGTGTTTTCTCCTACTTTTGCTTACACTATATAACTAATCTCTTCAATACCAAAGGAGGAAGTTTCTATTTAATTCACCAATTATGTAGTTAGTCAGACACAAATACTTTTAGAAAAAATTTATTACTACATTTTTTTTTTTTCAATTAAGAATGATGGTGTCCTGACCAGTGTGGCTCAGTTGGGTTGCTGGTTCAATTCTTGATCAGGGAAAGCCTGGGTTGTGGGTTTGGTCCCTGGTTGGGGTGTGTACAAGAGGCAATCCATTGATGTTTCTCTCTCACATTGATGTTTCTCTGCCTCTCTGTCTCCCTTCTTTTCCCTCTCTCTAAAAATAAATGAACAAAATCTTAAAGGAAAAAGGATGATGATATTAAAACCATCTGGAGAGGGATGGTGGTGATGGTTACACAACAGTGTCAATGTCCTTAATGCCACTGAACTGTACACTTCAACATGCTTAAAAGGGAAAATGTTATGTTTCACTACAGTTTGTTACGATGAACAAATGTTTGTAACACATTTCTACCATTAGTTTATAAGGTGCCCATTTCACCACATCTTTCATCAGCATTAAAAATCTTGAAAAACTGATTTTTAAAAAGAATGATGGCATTATACAGCAAGTCAATGAATTCTAGTAGGAATAATATTTTCCGAGTGCACATCCAAACTCCTCCTAAAGTTCTGCTATTAGACATTTTTGTCCTTTGAAATCATGTTTTTTGAGACATTTCAAACTGAGGTTAATATCTTGTCCTGCTTCCCACAGTTAGAGTCACTTTATTCCTATATCAGCCCGATCTCTAGGTTAAATTCTGGTTTTTGGTAAAATACATTAAATGTCTGTTGTCCAACAATAACACCTAGCATCAAATAACGTTACTGGCAAGATTCTGATATTATTATACTTCATTCTTGGTAATTGGATTTTTATTTTGTCTCTTATGGCTGAGTGCCTATTTTTGTAACCTTCCCAATATCCTAAATGCTCTATGATTAAACTCAGACTTTCATTTAAGGGCATTTCAAGGGTCTAGTATGTGCCATGCACATTTTAGGTGCTTTGGTTAAATCAGCGATTAAAAAGTAATCCTTGCCCTCATTTACTTTATAGTACAGCAGGGGAAACAGTAAATTATAAATGTTATTAAGCTGGAAGTGTGCCTGGAATGTTTGACGAACAGCGATGAGGCCAGCATGTGTGGAGAAGAGAGAAAGGAGGTAATGAAGGGTCAGGTTAAGCAGAGCCTAAAAATGACTGCAGACACATTGTTTTATTTTGAAAGAAATTGAGCGGCATTGGACAGTTTCAATCAGAAAAGTAATATAATCAAACTTACATTTTAAAATGATCATTTTACCTACATTGTTGATAATATGTTCTGGATGGTCGCACGTAGAAACAGGGAGACTGCTGTAATAATACTGGCAGGAGGACTTCTGCTTCTGGCCAAGATGAAGAAACAGAGACTGAATTTACCCTGCCATCTGAAGCAATTAAGAAGTAAGACATAAGATGGAAAGCAATGGTTTTCTAATATTGGACATCAGGTAGCACAAGGTAATGATGCCTTGGAGGTGGACAACATCTAAAGGGAGTCCTGTGATTGCCCCAGCTTACCACTGGGGATTTCCAGGTCAGTGCAGAGGTGCGCAATCTAACAGGAGCCTAGCGGTCTCACTGAGTTAAATGCAGTGGAGAATTAGAAGGCCATCATAGCTAGACTTCTCAGAGCAGAGCACCAGAGGGGAAAGAGCTGCGCAGAGAGAGAATAGAGATCTGTAGACCATCTCCCCAAGTGTTTGGGTGAGTACTGATCAGGACATGCATGTGAAGAAACCACCAAGGGCAGAGAAACAAACAAACAAACAGAAACAACACCTAAAATTACTAGTGGGAAGTCCCTGGGACTCACCAAAGGACCAGAACAGTTTATATTCCCACCAGCCAGAGTGGAAACACCAAGTATATCATTGGACAAAAAGTAGAGAACTCTAGTGAATTTTCCATTTCAATTATTTTACTTTTCAAGTCCGGAATC
The DNA here is from genome assembly GCF_987537825.1 of Furipterus horrens. Classification (NCBI taxonomy): domain Eukaryota; kingdom Metazoa; phylum Chordata; class Mammalia; order Chiroptera; family Furipteridae; genus Furipterus; species Furipterus horrens. The sequence goes on from NW_028327174.1 coordinate 23,434,844, forward strand.
TATTTGGGTTCTTTAAAATTTTTCTGTCTTTTTTATTGATATATTCTATTTGGTGAGATATTCTCATGCTTTCTTTTGTCCTTTAGACATGGTTTCCTTTAGCTCTTTGAACATATTTAAAATAATTGATTTAAAGTCTTTATCTAGTAAGTACAACTTACTAGTCTTCAGGGACTATTTCTGTTTCACTTTTAGTGTGTATAGGTCATACTTTTTTGTTTCTTGCCATTTTTGGTTGAAAACTAAACATCTCAAATAATGTAACATCTCTGGAAACCATTCTCTGCTTCCCCAGAGTTTATTATTTTGCTGCTTTTTAATATTTTTTATTTGTTCAGTGACTTTTTTGACTAATTCCACAGAATTTTTCAATGTCAGAGTTTTTCAAAGTCTCTAAGGATATCTTATTTTGCAGCTTTCCCTTTTAAGTTTTTCAGTTAGTCTGTTGTTTGTGTCACCATCTCAGACAGCTGTGATGTTTAAAACATAGTAGACAGGTCAAGTAATGACATTTCTTTGGGAATGAGATCCTCTCTGCGCCCCCCAGGATTACGAATGCAGACTGTTCTATCTCAAGGCTACAGCGGAACAAGGGAGTGGGGGTGGGACTAAGGTTAATTAAAATGCCACAAAGCTCACTGCTCTCACCAGGATCCAGCTGCTTTTCCCAACCAAATGTCCCCTGGATTGCTGCAAGCCCGAGGTTAATTTTGATTCTGACCATTTTTTGCCAGGCTTTTTTGTTGCTTTAATGAAGGGATAAACTTTTGGAGGTCATTACTGTATGATTTTTTTTTTTTTTTTTTTTTTTTTTTGGTTGCTGCAGTCACCCCAATGAGGTATTTTGCTCTCATTTTTCCTTTATTCATATTTATTAAATGCCTACCACAGCCAGATACTGTTTTAAGTGGGCTGAGGATACAGAATGTTCGCCCCTGGGCTCCATGTTATACAACCACAGTAACAAAATTGTGGTTTGTGGTATAATGTAATATTATCTAGTATCTTGCTGTGAAAAGTTTGTACCCTACTTGTTCTCTTAAGCGGTCAACAAAAATGACTGTATCCTTACTCTACATCCAGCATTGCTGAGTTTCTAGGAAACCTTTAATTCCCCTCCCTTATCCATCTCTTATAATCTTCTTTCCCAGAAGAAAGTTTATACTTCACAAGAAGCACTTCCATTTGTTTCACCACCTTTCCACTTCCTCACCTCCAAATAGTACCATCAAATTCAGAAAGGGTGGTTTGATAGAGACAAGCAAGTGTCTCATAGAGGAAATGATAGGATTGGGACTGAGGAGGAAGGTCATGTCTTTCACAAAGAAGACATTTTTTTTTAATTTGAAAGAATTTAAAGTTAAAAAGTAAAAATAAAAATATAATGAAAACTTAGATGAAAGATTCATTGAAGCTTCTCAGTTACATGCTGTACTCCATTGAATTTTCTCTGTAATTTAAACCCAGCCCACAGATCTGTCTTCTAAGAGTGTAATATGTATCATCAGTAGCACACGTTAGGTACAAAATCATATCCTAGACAGTGGGATTCCTTTGGTATTTTTTGTTTGTAATTGGACTTTCCATATGTGAATATTTTATGCTATGAAATATTTCCCTTGTGGTCTAAAAAAAGGTCTTCAGATATATTCTCTATTTCCTACTATGTCCAACATTCTGAAGGTGTTATATAGAATATCAAAAAGATTTTACATAGATAGGGATATATAGAGTTATAATTGGTTCATATGCTTGTGGAGGCTAGCAAGTCCAAAACTGTGCAGTAGCCTGGCCCTATCTCCAAATACAGCCACATTCTGAGATACGGGAAGTTAGGGCTTCAACATATGAATTTTGAGGGACACAATACAGTCCATAACAATGATCAATAAATATATGTTCAAAAAAGTCCTTCTCCCTAAGTATAATCTGAACATGTAATTCTCTCTGATTCTCCCTTACCTCTTTAAATGTGAACTTTTAGGGGTTGTGCGTGTGCGTGTGCGCGCGGATGCGCGCGCACGAACGCGAGCACTTTAGGAAACTAGATGATTCATTTACTGTCTGGGTTTGGGTGTGGTTGGGTGGCAACCTTATTTGCCTAATGTATTCATATTTGAACTTTGACACATTGCATAGTTCACTCGAATGAATTTGAAAAGGAAAAGTGAAGCCTATAATTAGCAGAGAAGGGCGGAGGAAACACAGAGGCAAGCAGGGAGTGGCCCTAGCTTCAGGGGTTCCTCCCTTCTCTTCCCCAATATTAAAACTTGATTTGATAAGCCCTTGCTCTCTAGAGCTAGAGCCTCACTCAAACCAGCAGTTCTGGCGTGGGACAGAAACAGGTCCCTCTCTTCTGACCTCTGGTATGAGGAGAGCTGGAAGCTGGCTTGCTAAGAATACCATCCCCTAGGGGATAGTACCAAGGTGTGTCCTAGGAACTTACCAAATAAAATAGTTTTTTGGAGAGCAAAGTATTCAAAGAAAATGTTAGTAGATGGAAGACCAAAGACAATATGTGAAAAAATAGAAATAATCTAGAAATGAGAAAATAACATCCTAGGGTAGAATGGTGTGGGTAAAGTATAAAATATATTTTAAAGGATCAGGAAAACTGGAATTTTATAAAAAAGAACTCCAAACATACCAGATCAAATTTTTTTTTAATTAATTGTACTGATGAATGCGTATCATCACTAATTTTTTGGCGTGGATAAATTGGAAATTTATATGAGGACTCCTCAGTAACTATTATACATCACACACATATGTACTTATGTCTAAGATTATATATAGCCCAAGATAATAAGCTATTATAAGATGATAAGATAATAAGATAATATATAATTAACACATAATTGGTATAATTCTTACTGCAGAAATACTTTTACTGCTTACAATTAAGATCCACATGCAAGAACCCTTCCAGGTAATAAATTGTGATGCCTATTTAAGCTAAAGCCCTCAAGCAAGGATTCTGATACCAACAAAACTAAGTGAGCTAACTCCTTACAGAATCACCATTAACATGGCTGTTTTATCCGTATGTGCCACATGATATACCAGGAGTAGGTTTTATGCAGCCTAAATTTTGGAGGTTATTAAGTCCTGGACATTTCCCCCTACCAAATTCCAGGCAGATTACTAGGCCAATAACTACATTAAATAGATTTTTAAATAGATCAGAAGAGATAAAAATAATTGGTGGGCCAATTTGATGGGCAGAGTGGTAAACGGAAGTAAACAACTCTTAATAGAAAAAGTTACCCTCCTATGGAGGATTTGGTATTATTGGAGCTGAGTGATTCCTTTTATCAGAAATCAGAAACAGTGATGGGACCAAGCAGAGACGAGACTTGCCAAAACCAAGCTCCTGTCATGTTTCTGTCGTATGCCAGTATGAGGGGCAAACCACGTTCATGGGGACCTCAGGGAGTGGTCACGGTTATTTTCAAAAGCAATTTGATTCATATGGAGAGTAAACATAGAGAGGTTTCCTGATTCTAACTCAGAATAGCTATTAGTTAGATAAGGAAATGTAATCGATAGGAAAGTTTTGGACTAAATTACTATAAATGTTAGCTAATGAAGCATATTTGAAGTTTCCCCTCCCCCAGCTTCATTAAGATATAATGAATTGAAATATGTATGTGTCATGAAAATGATTACCACAATAAGGTTAGTAACCACATCCATCACCTCACATAGTTACCATTTTTTTGTGTGTGTGTAGTAAGAACACTGCTTTTCTTGCTTGTGCTTTGGGTGCCATATCTGGCCTATGTTTTTATGCCAGTAATAAACTGTTTTGATTACTATTGCTTTGCAATATAGCTTGAAATCATTAAGTGTTATAGCCCCAACTTTGTTCTTCTATCTCCAGATTACTTTGGCTATTCAGGATCTTTTGTAGTTCCACATGAATTTTAGGACTGTTTTTTTCTATTTCTGTGAAAAATTCCTTTGGATTTTTGATAGAGATTGCATTGAGTCTGTGGATCACTTTGGATAGTATAGACATTTTGACAATATTCATTCTTCTGATCCATGAACATGAGATAACTTTCCATTCACTTATGCCTTTTTCAATTTTTTTGTTAATATCTTATAGTTTTCAGTGTACAAATATTTCACCTCCTTAGTTAAGTTAATTCTTAAGTATTTTATTAGTTTTGATATTTATTGTTATTTGATGTTTTAGTTTGTTGTTTAAACTTTCTAAAAGGCAAGACTGGGCCCCGCCAGCAGTTAAAAGCTACCTGGCTCCTGCCCTACATGGACTCCTCAGGGAAGAATAGACAGAAAAGGAAAAGTCAGTATAAGATAGAACCATATTCCATTTTTTCATTATTAATAACTACTTATCTTTAAATCCATGATTCTATCCTGTACTGAAGCTAGGAAAATTCCTTGACAAATGGAATGGGGAAACTGAGACAGAGAGCTGAACAAACTGGCTGAGCAATTTACAGACAGATACAGCAGGTCACCAGGGCGCCTAGCAAGGGGCAAAACTGGCACTGGAGCTCTCCACAGGGTGGCCCTTTCTCCCCTGGCATATCACTGGTCATATGGTTTATAGACCCCCTGACCTTTTATCCCTAGAGAGAACATCTGGGCCTCTGTTGTATTTCGGCTCCAGGCCCAAGAAATGAACAAAACCAGGTAGGTGACAAAGGACCCAACAAGCGCTTTCCCTCCCTGGAGGACGTCCACACCTTTTCCTTCCTCATCTTCTTCCCCCACAGGCACAAATCTCCTAAAACCTAAGGGACACAGGGGACTGGCAACCAGAGGAGCAATGAGCAGTGGCAGCTCGTCCTGGGCTAACCCCTTGACCCTGTCGCCAAGGTCCCCTTTTCTCTAACTCTCCATTGAGCTGACAGTAGCCCCACCTTGGCACTTCTTTCCCATATTTTTAGAAAGCCAAAGCAGCTTTACCTAGTCTCTCTCCTGGTGCTTTTCTATCCTAATCTCTTCCTTATTTCACTGTCCCCAGCTTTGATAAACATACTCTCAGAACCACCTGGACTCATATTGTGAAATCTTCCGTGCATGAAGGCAAGCACCCACACACTACAGGCTGGCCCTAGGCAGACCTACTGAGGCAAGGTGGGTCTGCCCCTGGCAAGGTCTCGAATGTGTGAACCACTTGCTCTTAAGTGTCCTTGGTTGGGGAAGATAGATCTTGTGATTTGTTATCTGGCTGTAAATTGCTCAGACCTTTAACTATGTGTCTCAGTTTCCCCATTCCACTTGTCAAGGAATTTTCCTAGCTTCTTCCTGACAACACCAAGTCTCTGATTTCAGGCCATAAAGTGTTCAGAATTTCTCAGGTTCCTTTGGTTGTTTCTTCCGATCTTATCCATCCCAATTACCAACAACTCTTTTTTGCTTTTGTTGGTTTTATTTGGGTTGGTCATTGGTCAAGAAAGTATTTTCACGAATAGATTCTAGGTGGCTTTCAAGTCTTGCCATTATAACCAACACTACAAAGAAACTAGTGTAGATGCTTATTTTGCATGTGCGCACACTCTCTTTCCCCATTAAGCAACATTTCCATAGGCGTTGCTGAGTCAATGAATATGCACATCTGCTTCTGATGCACATGGTGAAATTACCTTCAGAAAATTTGTCTACTTAGTTTCTCAAGAAGTGTCCATGTCCCTACTTCCACACAGTCACAAATATTGAGTAGTGTTAATTTTTTAATATTCCCCATTAGATAGAAGTACTCTGTTTTTCTATTGATACCGCTCCCATACCTGTGATACCAAATATGTCTTAATAGAATAATAAAAAAAGGTGAAAAGATCAAATGGGTAAGAGAATTTGGAATGAAACCAGAAAAAAAGGGCGGAGTCCAAAAATTTGTTCTGTGACTGTCACCTCTGTGAATACTCAGCCCTGGCTTTTCCTGAGAACAGGTATTATGGACCGGCTGAGCCAGTATGAATGTTTCAGGGAGAAGTTAATTTAAGGAAGTGAAGGGAAGCCCTACCCTCATCCACCACCTTAGCCTGAGGCCCCCTGTAGGTGATTGGCAGGAGCTTCAGTGGTAGCTCCACACCCTGCCTGGGAAGTTAATATAATTCTTCAGCGGGGAGCAGACCTGATCCTTAGGAGTCTGTGTTACCCACAGAGATGTGGGCTCAGCTCCTTCTAGGAATCTTGGCTCTCTCACCAGCTATTGCAGAAAAACTCCTTCCGTAAGTTTTTGAGATCTGTCTATAGGGGAGAGGAGATAACCTCTGGTTTCTTTTAATTTCTTTCTCATCTTTTCCCTTCTTTGGTTGCATTTCTCCTTTACCCAGGAGAGAAAAGTTGAGGCCCAAGCGGAAGCTTTTAAAAAAGATAATATTAAAATACATTAGGCTCCTGGTACCGTGTTCTCTGTAACGGAACTAATTTCCTTCTTAGTGCCCTAGACATAGGTTCTTATTGATGGCTTCCTGATTGTGAGAGGTTTAAGGCTGTGCACTGAGTTGTTTGTTTCTTGTCTTCTTTCTTATAGAAAATAAGGTTCATAAAGGCAAGGGCTCAGTCTGTTTAATTCAATGCTATATGCTGTGTGTTTATGAGAGGGCTTAATTTTCCATTGAATGGATCAATCATGAACTGCCCTGAAATCCTTTTCCTCCCTTCATAGGAACTACCTGGTGACATTACCAGCCCAGCTTAACTTTCCCTCTACTCAGAAGGTTTGTTTGGATCTGAGCCCTGGGTACTATGATGTAAAATTCACTATTATTCTGGAAACCAAGGGCAAGACCCAGAAGTTGCTAGAACACCATGGATTGAGGAAGAGGCACTTACACTGCATGTCTTTTCTGGTAAGCACAGACTTAGCCCCAACTCTAATTCCTTACTTTCCTATTCCCCTCCCTGGATACTCGCTATAATCTAATTTTAATTATGCTATCTGTCATCTTACTTTTGCCAAGGACCTTAAACTTATCTCCCCAAACCTCACTTCAATTCCTGGCCAAAACTCATTCATAATTTCCCTGACCTTGAATTTCTTCTTTTAGTTCCCGACCTTAACCTCTGATTATTGTTTGCCTTCTTCCTGGCAACTTGAAGAACTCAGTTCTTTCCTTTCATCCTATCACTCTTGGGTTGAGACCAGTAGACTCTGTTCCCCAGTCTCCTGCTCCTTCCCAGAGCACTCTCTCTTGGCCAGGTACCACCTCCTGCAGGTGGCACAGAAGAAGTGGCTACAATTTGGGTATCAGGAACAGGAAGTAACATCAGCTTTGAGGAAAAGAAAACGGTTCTAATTCAGAGGCAGAGGAATGGCATCTTTGTACAAACTGACAAACCTATCTACAACCCAAGGCAGCGAGGTAAGAGGCCCACTTATGGGATTGGAGAAAAGGCAGGGGAAACGGTGTCAGGTATTCGGAAACAGGGGCTCTGTGATTTGGTGGTAGGCCTGTGGAATAACGAATGCAGAGAGAGAAAGGCCTCGGGGGATGAGGTGTTGAACCGACACCGTGTTTCACAAGCCAGAGTAGTGCGTGAAATTGCTATTGTGTGTGTTTTTGTAACACGCAAGTACATGTTTCTTCTGGAATGAAATTTGGCAAGTGTCATTGGATTCCTGGGTCCTCTAGCAAGCTGCTTTTATATGAAATATGAAATACACACTTGGCTTGAGTTCCTGTTATTCCTTCTTACTTTGAGGAGCCCTCCATTGTGAGGTTTCAGAGTCAGCAGCCCTGAATAGAAATCGCTTGAGGGTTTTATCTTTCTCTCTGACTGGGTGTTTTTTATTGTTATTTTTTAAGTAGAACCTGATGAGGTTTTGCTGACTCAGAAGTGTGTGTGAGGAAGTAGAAGGGTGAAAGAGAGAGAGATTCTGAGAAGGGAAGTACCCCCTTTTGCTAACGAAGCCTGTCTCCTTCCAGTGCACTTCCGCATTGTTACCCTGAACAGCGACTTTGTTCCAGTGAATGACAAGGTGAGAATTTAATTGGGAAGATGGAAAGGGAAAGGAGCTGAGCAGACTGAGAGGTGAGGGGAAAGAAGGGATTCTTTCCAAGAGTGTGAGGAGATGAGGCCCTCTGAGATGCAGAATGCAGGTGGGATATGGAAATACAGTTCTAAGTCCCCGTAGCCCCTGTCTGCCTGAAAACAAGCCAACAGGTCTGGTTCTCGGGTCTGAGAGCTGAGAACATTAGTGAGGGTAGCATTATTGAGAGATGGTTCCATTCCCTGTTGTTTTAGAAGAGTTTCTGCAAACTTCAAGACTTTCCAAGAATGACACAAAGACGTTTTGCAGTTCAAATATTAAGAATTAATTCATGAGTGTGTTTAACCAAGAGAAGAGATAAGAATATTCACCCCCCTCATTTTTTTTTTTTTTTTTTTTTACTATGAGGCAAGGTAATTTATAAAATAGACAATTCTCTTAAGGCAACATTTAAAAATGCCAAATTATGAAGTAGACAGTTCTCTTAAGGTAACATTTTAAAAGTACCAAAAGTCAAAATGTAGTAACATTTGGTTTCCTTGAACTACTCAGTCCCTAGAATCATAAGCCTTATGAGAGGTTTGATCTCCATTCAGGGCGTATGTCATTTCTGTGTGCTTGTGCAATACTTAGCTCTCACACACCCCTGCTGCCTTCCTTCTCCTTTAGTCACGGCCTGTGTATTCAAAAGCATCCCTTGAAGATAATTATAGGGAAAGCATTGTTTTTATTTCCATCTCCCTGTTCTCAGGGCTTCTGTGTCTTTTCCTTCTATACAGAGAGGCTCTGGGCCTATTGATCAGTAGCCTCTCCCACCACTGCTTTCTTTCCCAGTTCAGAATTATTTTAGTTTCTCCTTCTCATTACCTGTATCCTTTCTTTATCAAAAGTTCAGTATCATATGGAATAGTAATTATTTAACAGACTGTTGATGCAGACCTAAAAAGAGGAAATGCTAAGGTGAAAGTGTGCTGCACCTTTGTGGTTGGTCTCATTAACTAACTGTTACGTTATATTTCTTTCCTCTGCTCATTTTATGCTTATTTCTGACAGGCATTCTGATTTCCATAGTTATGCTCTGTTTTTGATGTAAAATTGCTCCTCCCTCTCCACTCCTGGGGTTCCAGTTTGAAACTCTGAAACACTGAAATTAACAAAAGGATTTTTACAAAGAATCGGAGATGAAAGTTATGAATATACAGAGCACAGTATTTTATCCTCAAGCAAACTGACCCTCTAGTTTGGTTGCTGCACCCATTCATACAGTAACCTCAGGCCGCTTCCAGTTGGAAATGCTATCTTCCTAATTGAACACTTGTTTCTTTCCAGAGCCTACTTCTGGGTAACTGGTATTATCCCTCCTTCTTGGCTCCCCATGTAAGAAAAATACTTTGTTATCTGAAGAAGTGTTCTTTTTCTGGAATTTATAGGATTCCATAATAATCTCAGAGATAATTACCTCCTTATTGTCTATATAGCTCTGGTTTGTGAAAATCTTGTCCTTCCTTGATCTGGGAGTGGAGCAGGATAGGCCACCCCAAAATGTGCCACTTTGGCACGTGGATTATTTTGAGCTGAAGGCAGTTAAGACTCTATAGACTCAAGAAAAACTTTTACTTCTCTCTTAACTGGCTAAAAGAATTTAGGTAGGTGACCTGTACCAGAAAGAGCAATTAACAGAGATAACTTTTTTTTTTTTTTTTAATCTGAAAGATTTACCTGCATGGCAGGGCAAACATCTGATTACCAAACATCTGCTCTTTTTACCTTCCTGTGAATTGCCCTCCTCCCCTTTAAAGCCCCAGACTCCTATTCCATTCCTTAGCTCAGGATGGCATATAAACCTCAATTGCCTGACTCCTTTGAGTCACATTGTCTTTGTGGTGCTTCTATATGTACATAATTAAATTTGCATTTTTTTCCTGTTAACCTGTCTTAGGCCAATTTACTTAATAGACTAACCAAAGGACCTAGAAGGGAAAATGGAAAAATTTTCCATCCCTACAATCTCTTTCTCTCATTTTTGGCTGTCCTGAAGAATTGTCATCATCCTTGATATCATGGCTAATGTTTGTACTTAGTGATGCTCTGTTTCTTCACTGGTCGAAATCACATGGTACATGGCCCAAAAATCAAAGGCAAGCACAAGCTAGGTTCCCTCCCATCTCCCTTCCAAGTGAGACCCAGACTTTGTACCCTCTGTAAGACCGCCATGTCTAGCTTCTGGCTTTCAGTCTCATTTATTGCAAGGCCTTTTAGGAGTATGTAATCCAATAAATGTACAGTCTTTAATCGGATTTTTAATTATATTCACATCCAAGACATTTTAATTCTCTATTACCATAGCATGATTTTGTAAAACTTTAACAATTATAATTGAAAAAATCAAAACATCTTACACAAACAGAAACAAAACAATAAAAAGATAATTCTCTTATAGGAAAATAATCTTGAGCAGTCATTTTGTTTTCAACTTTTAACTATTAGAATTTTCAAATATAACACCAAGATACATTTGTTTCATTTTGCCACATTTGTTTTAATCTATCATTTCTTTGCTAATTTAAAAGTAAGTTGCAGACATAATATGTTGCTCCTCAATATTTTAGCATGTATCTTCTAAAAAGAATGTCTTAAATAATAATATTATTATCACACCTAAGGAAATTAATAATTATTATTTAATGTCATTTAATATGCAGTCCTAAATCAGTTTTCCCCCAATTTTTGAACTAGGAGACAAAAAACCCCACCAAAAACCCAAAAAACAAACTAAAAAAGAAATTTATCATTACATTTAATTATGTTTTAATTTTTTTAAAATTTAATCTTGTATTTTTTTCCATTACCATTTAGTCCCGTTATACCCCCCTTCTCCCAGCAATCACCACACTTAAATTTTTCTTAATATAAAATAATCTCCTATATATGTTTTTATTATATTGACTTCTTTTTTTCTGAGAGATCAGGCTAGATGAATTTTAAAATGTCCTCATTCAGAACCATGACACTAACTTTTAGGAAGCCTACTTGTCTTACAGAATATTTTACATTCTTAATTTGTCTGATTATTTCCTAATTGTGTAATCTAACTTGTTCCCCTGTCTTCTGGAAGTAGGTGTAAGGTCTTCATTAGAGTTAAGTTAAACATTTTTGACAAAATAATACTTAGTTTTGACAAAATAATACTTAGTAGGTCATGCTGTGAACCTCAAATGCATCTCTTCAGGACGCATCTCTTCAGGAAGGAAGCACGTAACGTCTGGTTTCCCACTATTGGTGATGATGAGGCTGATTACTGGTTAAGGTGGTGGTAGCTTAACTTCTATGTAAAGTTATGCCTTTTCTCCTTTGAAATCAGCAAGCAAGTCTGGGGTGATACTCACACCTAGCACAATGACCTGTTCCCCACCCACTTAATGGTTTTAGCATCCATTTTCTTGAGGAAACTATACACAGTCCTTTGATGGAACTCTTATAAACAACAGTTTTTGACATTGCAATGCTTGAAAATAAGGCTTCCGCCCAGTGGCATTCAAACAGCAGAAGAGGGGCTGGGAAACAGTTGGCTGCAAGAAGAGGTTTGAACAATGGGGACCTCCAGGGGCACACGCTTTCTGGAAGAGCTAAGTCACAGAGCACCGAGGGATGCTGAAGTGTCTGAGCTCTGTTTCTTGAAATATTTTGGAGACTAGCAACCCCTTTGAGAAAATCCCTTCTCTCTCCTCCCCCAGCAATAAGCCTTTGCCTCATTGTGACTCTTATCAGAGCACAAAAGAGCCCTTGGAAAGGAAGGAGTGGGCAATGAGAAAGAAAGCGGCCTTTGTGAACTGGCTTTCAACAAGCCTAGATCCTTATTGCTTACCCTGCTTTAACCCACATTATCTGGCTTTCTTTTTCAGTATTCTGTGGTGGAACTGCAGGTAAGTAGAAGTTTCTTTTTCTTTTCTGTAGTGGTGGAGAAGGAGGAATGAGAGTTTGGGGCTAAACTGGGAAGGCAGAAAGGGCTCTGAGATCTCGGCCCAGAGCCTGAGATGCTGCTCAGCACCAAATGGCCACAGTTCCACCTATGTTGTGCCTGGTCTCTTTCCTCTGCCTGCCCGGCCTCTCAGCCCTAAACCTCCTCAAAGGAAGTCACCAACTTCTGCTGCAACTAACCCTCCCGCTGTGATTCCTGTAACTTCCCTGTGCCATGCCAGTGCACCTGGCTCTGGACTCCTCTTCGTTTTCAGTAATAATTTCTCGTCATGAATACTTGACAGTTGAACATGACATGAGTATCTGTGAGAAGTGTTAAGAAGAAAAGGGACTAGAATTACTAATTCCTCATAGCATCCATTCCATTTTTCTGTTACATCACCCATCTTTCCGGTATCTTACAATCAATCCCCTCAGCATTGTCCCTTAACAGGGACCAAAAATAGAGAAAAAATTCTTTGTAAAGGACAGCCAAAATCCCATTTTCTGAAACTGGTCATAACACCTTAGAGGACTCAGTCTGATCATTTGAAACCACAAGGACCCTTTTCTTCCCAAAATGGGGGCTGACCCTCTAGGTAAATGAAGGAAATTATAAATAACCCAGGGAGCTGTTCTTCCTGGACACAGACAATGGCGGGAATTCTTTACCTGCTCTTTGCAGTGCAAAGTGGGAATCAGACAGGCAGGCACATCATGAGGTTTATTTTTAATGGACACAGGATCCAAATAGCAACAGGATTGCACAGTGGCTGGAAGTGGAGCCCAAGCAAGGCATTGTGGAGTTATCCTTCCAGCTGGCACCAGAGGCAACGTTGGGCACCTATACAGTGGCAGTGGCTGAGGGCAAGACCTTTGGCACCTTCAGTGTGGAAGAATATGGTAAGTGGGAGAATTACGGGGTCAAGGTGTTGGATGTAATCTGATCACGAAATTAGCAAAGGTAAAGTAAAATCTACATCAGGAGGTGTACTGATTCATTTTTTAATCAATGCTAAAGCAGGAACATTTTACCTTAATAAAGTCCCCCTTAATTAATAAGTTAATTAATTACTCTTTTTTTACCCCACTGTTCACTACCTATATGGTCAAGTTCTATTCCTTTCCTATTTTTCTTTACACTCTCTCCAGTGCTGCCTAAGTTCAAGGTAGAAGTGGTGGAGCCCAAGCAGTTATCAATGATAGAAGAATCTTTCATAGTAAAAGTTTGTTGTAGGTAAGAATAAGGCCCTGGATCTGGTAGAGATTAAAGGTATATTGAGAAATTTGTTGATGGAGTACTATGGAGAGATGGAGCTGGTGGTTAAAACTTGACATATTTTTTGTAGCCCAGAGTCACGACTTTGCCAAAAACACATTTCCTAATTGTGTTTCTGCTCTTACTTCCCACTGCTCACCCAGTCAGCATTATTGGTTTCCATTTTCCTTTGTGCCGAATGAAATACTGATTCTCATGGGTAAATAGGAGTAGAAAAAGACACTATTCTGTCCTTTGGATGATACTTATTGTGTAATGGCAATACTTTAGGCTTTGAGTTAGCAGGGAGGCGAACGAGAGCTGGAGAAGGGCGGGATTGTCAGAGTATTTATTTGCAGGGGTGGAGTGTGAGAAAGACAGAAAAGGCATGTTTTGGGTTATTAGGGTTGGATCCCAAGTGTAATTTCCCAACTCTGACTCCTCATGCTTTTCTGGGTTAGGTACACTTATGGAAAGCCCATGGTAGGGGCTGTACAGGTATCGGCGTGTCAAAAGGCACACACTTACCACTTTGGAATGGCAGAACGAGAGCAGCTACCTGACAAATGCAGAAACCTCTCTGGACAGGTGAGTAAGGAACCTTATTCACATGTCCTAAAGAGCAAGTATGTGCCAATGTAGAAAAGTGGTAAAGGCCCAGAGTAGAAAACATTTCACATGATTATTATTCCAGTTCCAAAGAACAAAGCAGTCTCTTTATCCTAACCAGATAAGTCTTTTAGAATTTTCCTCGTAATCAAGAAATGAACTTAAACCTTTGGGAGTTGGTTCTTTTCCTCTTGTAATATTTTGGAGCTTCAAGTTTGTTTCATGATTATATATGTTCAGATGTATATGCTATGTCATAAGAGAGTTTTTCTACCTTAAAGATGGAGAAAATAAAGTGTGAAGATAAGAAATTATTTCCTTCTACAGTACATTATGAAATGGAAGTAGTGATTAGATTATTCATCTTCTCCCTCTCTCTCTGATTAACTTACTAGACTGACAAATCAGGATGCTTCGCAGATTCTGTGAACATGTCCACCTTCAACCTCACTGGTTATATGTACAGCCATACCATCAATATTGTGTCTACTGTGGTGGAGGAAGGGACAGGTAAGTGGGATACTCCTTGGTTCATTAAGAAAAAAGGAAAAGAAAGGAACTGTTACAGGAAAACAGCTACTCAGAAGATTCATTTGTGTTTGGGAGCGACTTCCTGCCATCCTCCCTATTTCCCCCAAAAGTGTGGGGAGGAGGAGTTGGTTTGGATCTTTGGCTAGGAATATATTCAGCTTTATACTTCCAGGGGCACCATCCTTTCAGAGATTTTATATTGAACATAAAGATGAGGATTTAAGGCATTTAGATTAATGTACATTTGATTTCCCTCTGCAGGTGTGGAAGCCAATAGCACTCAGGATATCTACATTTCTTCACAAATAGGATCAATGACCTTTGAAGACACCAATGATTATTATTACCCCAACTTCCCCTTCTTTGGGAAGGTATGTTGAAGCCTGTCTCTGCACAGACAAAAAAAACCTTAACTGTTAACTCGCTCCTGTTGACATATAAAAATAAAATTAACAGCATTGTTCTAAGTACTTTATAGGTATTCACTTATTTAATTTTTGCAATAATCCTGTGAAGTAGACACTATTATTGGCCCCATTTTTCAGGTGAGGAGACTGAGGCATGAGAGGTTAAGTGATTTTTCCAAGTTTACATAGCTAATAAATGGTCCAGGCAACCTGCGTCCAGAATATATACTCTTAAATCCTTACACTGCGCTGCCCTTAATCCCACATGAGTTGTACTATGAATATTAATGTTACTTTGGTGCCCTTCCTAATACCAAGGGCTCATATTCTAATGTTTAAATATTTGAACTTCAGAGCTGCAAGATATTTGGAGAAATCATTTAGTCTGTGCTCCTGCATCTAGGCAAGGTTAACATCAAACTTTCCTTGACAAAGAGCCATTTATAGATCCTTAAGCATTTTTGTTTAAAATTTTAGAATTTAAAATTTCCTTTGTGAGCATCTTCTTTCTAATACTTAACTTCTACCCCTCTCTCCAGGTTATCTTTCTTTACTTCTCAGACAACTGGTCAACACAATAATGCAAATATTTAGATCTATTTATGCCTTAGTCATTTTTCTCTAAACCAAGATTAGATCTGGATTTTCTTAGAGCCTAATGATTAAACAATCTGGGAGTGGAAGAGGATTCGCTTTAAGAAAATGAAAGGAAAATACTGTACAGAGCCTTAGGAAGAGCCTGTGCGAATGAAAGGCCCTGAAGCTTCATCAGCTCCATGACCACTGTGCTTCTGCTCCAGGCTAAGCTACTTCTTTTGTTTCTGGACTCTAGTTTCCAACCCTTGAACACATTTACCTCTTTCTGGACTCTTTTCTGAAATGTATTCTTAGAGTTTCTGTTACCACATCACTTTACCTCATACTCAAACCTACTCCAAACTGACTATAATGACCTTCACCCCTCAGATCAGAGTCAGGGGCCATGACGGCTCCCTCCTCAAGAATCATGCAGTGTTTCTGATGATTTTTGGCACAAATGCAACCATCAACCATACCCTAATTACTGACAATGATGGCCTCGCTTTCTTCAAGCTGGACACGGTCAATTGGAATGGGACAGACATTTCTCTGGAGGTAAGCACAGGGGAAGATCAGCTTTCCAGCAAGGAAGGGTTTGAAGGAAAATTTCAAAATCTGTCTGTTTCTTTTCTCCCCCTACCCACCTCCATTGGTAATTGCATCATTCTCATTTACCAGTTCTGCAGCCCAGTTGGCAAAATCTTTTTCTTAGATCCTTTTTACATTTCATATCAATCAAATAAATGACCCTTCAGGTCAAAATTTCTCTTTATACTAATACATCTTATAACTTATTCCATCTTGGTTTAGAGTTGTCTTCTTCATCTTGCCCTCTTACTCCTCCTCCCATTATTCATAAAAATAGCAACAAAGAAAACTTTAGATTTTGTATACTTATAAGGAAGGCTTCCTGTATCAGTTATCAACTATCACACAATGATGCTTAACAAACAATCACAACTCTTTAGTCTTATACATCAAAAAGCGTGTATTATTTGTGTGTCTGGGGTAGTCTGATAGGCAGCTCAGCTGACCTTGGTGGACTTCCTTGTATGCTTGTGGATCAGCTGTCTGTAGGCTGGTACTCCACGTGTGTCATGCTCCAGAGAGCTATTCAAGTACATTCTTATGGCAATGATGAGTTGCAAGAGCAGAAGTAGACATGTAAGGGCTTTTCCAAGCCTCTCCTTATCTTGCATGTGCTAACATACTATTTCCAACAAGTCACATGGCATGCTCACAGTTAGATGAAAAGGGTGCTGAAAGGTTACATGGTAAAGGATGTTGATGCAAGAGAGATGTAAACTTGAAGCCATTAATGCAATCGTTCAGCTACACTACATAAGCAAACACATGTTATTTGCCTTGTGGTTAATCACCTATTTCCTTAGGCATCACTTGATCACTCTACTTAGAAATAATTATTTTCAATCCTCTTATACTTTATACCTAGGTTTCTTGTCCCTGAGACATATTCTTTAATTTCTCTATAATCTCAGTCATGCTTAACTACCCATTAAGCATCAGTCTGTAAAAGTATATCATCAGTGCCCTCACTGGTGTGGCTCAGTCGACTGGGCATTTTCCTGCAAAGTGAAAGGTCTCCAAATCAGTTCCTGGTCAGGGCACATGCCTGGGTTACAGGTTCAGTCTCTGGTCAAAGTACATATGAGAAGCAACCAATTGATGTTTCTCTCTCACATTGATATTTCTCTCCTCTTTCTCCCTCCCTTCTCCCCTCTCTAAAATAAATAAGTAAATAAAATCTTTTTTTAAGGTATATCATCCACAGTGTCCCATTACTTGACAACTATAATTCATCCTTTGTTTCACTCCCCTACATACTAAAATGCTGCTGTACATAACTGCTATTATGGATTTCTCAAATATCCTCAGCTGAACTTCTAGCAAAATATATGCCATTCTTAGGCAGTGAATATTTGAGAGAAATTATTTGAAAATCATAATATGTCCATCTGGTTAATATGGTTGTGGTACATGCCAAAAGCATTCCTCCCCACCCCTTTCTTTCTCAGGGAAGGTTCCAAATGGAAGACTCGGTATATAATCCAGAACAGGTGCCTCAGTACTACCAAAATGCCTACCTGCACCTGCAACCCTTCTACAACACAACTCACAGCTTCCTCAGAATCCACCGGCTAAAGGGCATCTTGCAATGTGGGCAGCCCCAGGAAGTGCTGGTGGAGTATTACGTTGACCCAGCTGAGGCAGACCCTGACCAGGAAATCACCTTCTCCTACTACGTGAGGCTGGGAAATGAGGGTTGGTGAAAATGTGTCGGGAAGGGAAAAGAATAGGGAGAGTGAACTGGAGAGCGTGGATAGACTGCCCAGATACACATACTGCAAGCCACATAGATCATTTCAAAGATTTTAGATGCCACATTGAAAGAAATTAAAAGAACAGGTGAAACGAATTTTTAAACTATCTTTTATTTTAATTCAATATATCCAACATATGATCGATATACAATAGGTGTAAAGGAGAGGGGGAAAATGAGGATTAAAGAGATTTTCAGTAGGATCCCAAGGATATTGTGTGGGGAAATAAGGTGAAGAATTAACCAGAAAACGTTGCTGACCAGGGCTGAAAGGGAACTGAGCGGGTGGGTGGGTGGGAGGGCGAGAAGAGGATGGGACCTAGAACAAATTTTATTCTGAATTTTATTGGTCAGTATTTTAAAGTAGATGATCAAGGGTTAAAATTAACATTGATAGCAGCCTTGTTGGAAAAATAAAATCACAACTTGTAGCCTGAAAGGCACGTATGAAGATAAGCAGCTTTATCAGTCCGCTGGGTGACAGTGAGGATTAGACTCCCGTAAAGCTCAGGTTTGATGGCCCAGAGTCTCCAAATTCCCTTATCATCCTCTCAAAGTCTCTGAGAGACTTTCTCTGTACTGAATTATCTCCGTGCCTTCATCAAGCTAAAATAATCATCCTGACTCAACAAAATAAGGAGGGGTAGGTGGCCAATAGCGAGTCAGAATAATGATGGGGGCACTGTTATCAGGACAGAAGTGTGGGGAGATGTAGGAGAAAAGTGGAGTTGGGGTTGCTCAGTGTGGAAGGGCTGAGTGTCAGAGGATAGTCTGAAGACCCAGTCACAGAGCCCTTGACTGGCACCAGAGATGACAGCCTTCTCGGGAACAATTTCACTGAATTCAGTTTCAGGTGAATGTGAACAGGAGGGTTAAAAAAGGTTTCTCTTCCAGAGAGTCAGAGGTCAGATGAGTTCAAAGCACTTTGTGGTACACTCATTTCTAAGGAACTTTGAATTAGAGTGGTAATTTTTTAAAAAGGTTGTGAGGATGGATTTTAGCTGAATTTATGTTACAAAGATAATAAGAAAATAAAATTTGGGGATCTTTAAGAAATTGTGGACAACTGTCCGCTGTGAAGGCTGTCTGTTTGGCTTCAAGGCAGTTATGATCTTTGTCTCCTTCCACCAGCCCTGCTGATTCTCTGGCAGCCCTTCGGCTGGACAAAGAGTCCTCAGGGCCGCTGGCAGTGTTGGACGTTTAACAAGCTAAAGGACTCTCTGTGCAGTATTGAGTCAGGCTCAGGAACTGGGAAAGGAGACTCTCCCTATAGAGAGACTCAGGGATACTCTAGAAATAGTCTCAAGGTTAATCTGCATAACATTGGTGCTGCTGATCATTTTTTTTCCCTTTCCTAGTTAATAGGGAAAGGAAGTTTGGAGATGGAGGGGCAGAAACACCTGCACTCTAAAAAGAATGGTGAGTGTTTATGCTTCTCTTGGAAGAGAAAAGAATATTTTAAACTTCCAGGAAACAGTTCTTACACATAGAAGTAATGAGAATGTAACAATAACCACAGAATAACAGGAAAGGGAGAAGTTACTTGCACCATGAGGCATGCTGCTGGCCTGATGACAAGTGCAAACGTGGTTAGACGTCATGGGTATGCAAGTGCACTCTCATCCCTGTGTATCATCTCTTCTTTTTCAGGACTGAAAGGCTCCTTCTCTCTCTCACTGACATTCAATTCCAGACTAGCCCCTGATCCTTCCCTGGTGGTCTATGCCATTTTTCCCAATGGAGGTGTCATAGCTGATAAAATTCAGTTCTCAGTAGAGATGTGCTTTGACAATCAGGTAAAGTGGCAGTTGAGGAGGGTGAATAAAAGACCTGGGAATAGAGGTCTTGTGTATACTGGGGTTGAAGATAAGCCAGGGGCAGGGAAATAAAATAATATTGAAGTTGGATGTGATATTGTATTTGTAGTACCTTTAGTATGTTTTGTTGAATTTTATCTCTCTCCTGCTTCTTTTTAAAAAGTCATACTGGGGCCCTGACCAGTGTGGCTCAGTTGGTTGGGCATCATCCCACAAAGCAGAGGTCAACCGTTTGATTTTCAGTCAGGGCATGACCCTGGTTGGGGTGCTTATGAAAGGCAACCAACTGATGTTTCTGTCCCTCTTTCTCCCTCCCTTCCCCCTCTCTCTAAGAATAAATAAATAAATAAGATATTTTTAAAAATAAGTAAAAAATAAAAATAAGAAGTCATGCTGGAAAATCACACATATAGCTATTCCAACTATACCTATTCCATATATGTTCGTCTTTTCTACTTTTTATCTTTTAAACATTCTATATCATTCTACTGTACTGCTTACTTTCCTCCACTCTTTCCTAAGACACTGGTTCTCAAGGGCTAGACTTTACAAAAGAAAATCAGTATAAAAGTGGAAGAGTGGGCTGGATATCATAGTTCTAGGAACCTATTGGCTGATGATCCAAATTGCATTTTTTTTCTCCTCCTCTCCAAGCTGACATGATTCCCAAGTTATATTTTTTCTTCTCCAGGTTTCCCTTGGCTTCTCACCTTCCCAGCAGCTTCCAGGAGCAGATGTGGACCTACGGCTGCAGGCAGCTCCTGGATCCCTGTGTGCAGTCCGGGCCGTGGATGAGAGCGTCTCACTACTCAAGCCAGAGACAGAGCTGAGCAACCACTCTGTGGGTAGTCGCTAATGAGGTGGGAGGAGGGAGTTGACCAAGAAGACAATTCCACTGTATTAGAGTAAAGGATAGATTTCAGGGAGTGGGGAAGAAAGTCTTAAGGAATAGTGCACCATTGTAAGGTGGCAGAAAACCGGGTGTGAAAATAGAGGTGGAGATGACGGTGGGAGAAGGGCAAAGTAAACATAGACATAGAAATAAGGAAAAAAGATGAGATAAGAGGTAAGGGTGACAAATTGTGACAAAGAAGTGAGATGAAAGTTAAAATTTAAAAAGAAAAAGAAAAAGGAAGGGTTTTTGATGAAATAAATATAGAAAGAATTCCTGAGTAATGAAGAAAAATTACATGGGTGTGGTGAGCTATGACACCAGAATCTGAGAGAGGTTTCTCTGCTGATTTCACTGTGTCAATACTTTATTTCTTTTCCCCCTTTTACCTCAGGTCTATGGGATGTTCCCACTCTGGTATGGTCACTACCCTTATCAGGTGGCTGAATATGATGAGTGTCCAGTGTCTGGCCCAAGGGACCTTCCTCAACCCCTCATTGTTCCAGTGCCTGAGGAGCGCTGGAGCAAGCGTTCCATTATATGGAGGCCCTGGTTCTCTAGGAAGGGCATGGACCTTTTCACTTTTTTTCAGGTAGATGGTCTTACCCATTTTGTTCTTATAGAAACAATGGTAGTGAGAGAGGGGAAAAGAAAGTCCATATCTAAAAAAGCAAAGAAAGTTATATGGGTACTGACAGAAACAAAATCTTGAAAGAAACTCCTGATATGTAAGGTAGCCTCTCTTAGTTATTATACTTGAAGAAGCTGTCCAAATGCATTGGGAGAGAACCACTGTTGAGAGGCTGTACACCTAGTCTTCCTCTTTTGGAGGTCCCCAAATATTGATTTAATGAAGAAGGAAAATGAGGGAAGGTAGACCAGCAGTCTCTTTTTGTTATTGTAAAAAAAATATTGCGTCCTGGCTGGTGTGGCTCAGTGGATTGAGTGCTGGCCTGTAAACCAAAGGGTCACCAGTTTGATTCCCACTCAGGGCACATGCCTGGGTTGCAGGCCAAATCACTGATTGGGGGCGCATGAGTAGCAACCACACATTGATATTTCTCTTCCCCTCTTTCTCTTTTCCTGTCTCTCTAAAAGTAAATAAGTAAAATCTTAAAAAATATATTGCACCTATTTTATGAACAGAAGTTGGGATGCTGTGGCCCAAGTCTGACCAAGAGGTCTCTGACAGGAACTACATTTTATCTTTGTCTTCTCTCTAATCTCTGATTCTTCATAATGCTTAGTGTGTTTTTGTTGAGTTGATTGAGTTCATATGGTCCTGGTCTCTGCAAGTTCAGAGTCTAACTCAAATAATAACATTTTTGACTAATGTTTGAAAGGAGCATTAAACATAGTTAACAAAGAAGCAAGTTTAATTGTTAGCCTTTCACACTAGCTGGAACAGAAGTGAACCAGTCTTGGTAGCTGAGTATTGGGTAATAATCACCAGTCTCAATATTAATAGGAAAAGAATGCCTTGTTTGAACCATCTGAGGGTGCAAATCCTAGGCAGTAGCCCTTATTGTAAGGGAAAGGATTTAACATTTCATTCTCTGCTTTCTTTGGTATCTCTTAGAACATGGGACTGAAAATAATGTCGAATGCCAAAATCAAGAAATCCGTAGATTGCAGTCACCAGTCTCTAAAATACAGCACTGTAGTAGGAGAAGGTAAGCTACCTCTATGGCTTGTAGAGTCACTGGGATATTTAGAATCATGGAATTCTGAAAGCTCCCTCTTTGCATGTGGTTCTTGTCCTGAGCCTCTAGCCTCAGAATGACAATTGGTTGTGGGTCATAGACATAGGCAGCTTCCCAAGCAAGGATCTCTATCGGGGGAGGGCTTTTGAAGTCTGAAGGTTGTATTTATTCATTCCCTGGCCAAATGTCCTTGTCTGTCACTGGCCTTGTGACTAGTAGATCCTTCACCTCAGTTTATTTCATAACAGAAGTCTTCTGTTTTCTAACATTTCCTTATTCTTAGCCTCCTTAGACAATGGTCCTATTCATCCACTGGCCTTTAGGCCCTCATCTTCATCAATGTGGTCAGAGGATTCTCAAGTTCGCCAGTACTTCCCAGAGACTTGGCTTTGGGATCTGTTTCCTATTGGGTAAGTGATGCCTCAGTGGTATAGCAAGATTATATTGTGTGGAGTCTGCAGAAAACTCAGGGTCAGATAATTTCTAAATGAATCTAAGTCTCAAGCCAAGAAAGGTTAATGAGGACAGGGGAAATTGTCTCTTTCCTAAATTCTTATACAACCATATATAATCACTCAAAACAAATTTACACATCTTTGCATTTACATAGAACAGATAGTGCATTCTCACTTGAGATCTACAAAACTTAAAGGGACATATTGACATTAGTTGAAGTCTTGCTCACTGCTTTCCTGCTCATTTTGACAAGCCATTAGAATGCATAGGTTTATAGACTCAGAGAGTACTGTCCTCTCTTTCACATACATTTGCACACACATGCCCACCTGTACATACAACCCCCAACATACTGTGGCACCTCTCTTATCCCATATTTGTACATCTTCCCTCACCTGATGATTCACACTGAGATTCACATGGTCTTCCAATTCAGTTGCCTCTTTGCTTTTCCATGCAGCCACAACAACAACAAAAATTCACTTCTGCAGGTGACTTTGTAGCTTAATTCTCAAATGTTCTCTTTCATTTACTGCCTGCCTCCCCTGGGTTCTTGTGTTCCCACAGTAACTCAGGGAAGGAGGCTGTGCACGTCACTGTTCCTGATACCATCACCAAGTGGAAGGCCATGACTTTTTGCACCTCCCCGTCCAGTGGCTTTGGTCTTTCACCCACAGTTGAACTAACTGCATTCAAGCCATTTTTTGTTGATCTGACCCTCCCTTACTCCGTGGTTCGTGGGGAATCCTTTCGTCTTACTGCCACTATCTTCAATTATCTAAAGGATTGCATCAGGGTAAGAAGTGGGGGTACAGGAAACAGGTGTTAGCCGTGAAACCACGGCCTCCACTAAGTTTTTCCTAAATTGGACGCATACTAGCTTTCTCTGGGAAAGAGAGGAGATGTTGATGTCTCAGCCCCCATGTTTTCCTAACCCTTTGTGTTCTGTCTCCTTTACTTGTACCCTTTATTGCTTACACACCCTCTTCAGGTTCAGACTAACCTGGCTAAATCAGAAGCATACCAGGTGGAATCATGGACAGATTCTCGGGCCTCCAGCTGTCTCTGTGCTGACGAAGCAAAAACCTATCACTGGAATATCACAGCTATCAAACTGGGTAAGAGAAGGAAAGCACAGAGCAAACGCTCAAAGTTTGAGAACTCCATCCTTTCCTCTACTGCATTTGCTTTGTTTCCTCTTTCCTCTTCTTTTTATTAGCCTCTATTTTTCACCTTCCTAAGTCTCAGTTACAAATAAATAAGCAAATATTCTTTGATAGATAACCTAAAGAACTATCCAAACTAGACTGTTTTGAGTGTCAAAGGTGAGCTTTTTAATATTTATGCCAAAATAAGGGCTATGTGGCCATGTTATTCATCTGGATCAGGCACTATTCTAACTGCTCTACATGTGTTAAGTCATTTCATCATCACATTAACTCTAGGAGATGTCATTTGCTTATGGATTAAATCCCTGCAACTCAAAGTATGGTCTTCCAATGTCTTAATTTTCTACTGCTACTTAACAAATCACCCTACAATTTAGTGGCTTAAAAGAACAAACATTATCACACAGTTTCTGTGGGTCAGTAATCTGGGTGCAGCTTAGCTGGGTGCCTTTGGCTCAAGATCTCTCTGGAAGTTCCAGTCCAGCTGTGAGCTAAGACTGTGTTCTCATCCAAAGACCTGACCAGGAGAGGATCCATTTCTAAGCTCATTCCAGTCTCTGTTCCTCCACACTGGACCAGCATCATTCACATCAATTGGAAGGGTGTTAGGAATGTAGACTACAGGCCCCTACCCCAGATCTACTGAATCAAAATTTGTATTATAACAAGATCCCCAGGTGATGTGTATGCCATTAAATTTAAGAAGCACTTGTCCAGAAGGGAAGAGACCTCATTGGTACCTCTGGCAATAAGGATAATGTCTTCCTTTATTCTTCTTTCTTCTCAGGTCATGTGAACTTTACTATCAGTACTAAGATTCTGGACAGCAATGAACTCTGTAGAGGCCAGAAAGGGTTTGTTCCAGAAAAGGGCCAGAGTGACACACTCATCAAACCAGTTCTGGTCAAGGTGAGTTTTCTGCAGGCCTAGCTGCAGAGGTACAGACAGGGATGTTCGGTGTGTGTCTGACATACCAGTTAATCCCTCACAGCAGCCTTATTCCAACTCCAGTCAGGTAGCTCACCTTTCTCCTTCCCTGGCCCCTTTCTGACGTTAATGATTTACTTAACCTATATCAACCTTCTGTGAAAATGCCTAATATATTTTAATAGTGTCTCATACTTCATAGACACTCAATGAATGTTAGTTTCTCTTATTAAAACCCCTAAAGTCATCATGAGCTGCTTTTTAATTCCATTATAAACCCACTTATCACCCTGCTTCTTGGAAGTTTCTCAGACTTGTCCTTAGCACTTGCCCTTGTCTAGAAAGAATTTTACTGAGAGTCTCATCTCTGGGTTGAAATGGAGTCCTCCTGAGCTTCAAAGAGAAGCTCTGCTCTCTACAGCTCTGAGAGAAGCCCAGAGGACCCAGGGAGGGCCCCATCTCCCCATTTCCCTCCCCTGCCTGTTCCTTCAGTGCCACCTGTCCCAACATTCATCTTCATTGTTTTTACCCCTCCACGCCTCTCTTTATGTCAGCCTGAGGGAGTCCTTGTGGAGAAGACACGCAGCTCATTGCTGTGCCCCAAAGGTGGGTGAACCCAGAGAGGGGTTGGTGGTAAGAATTCCCTTGGGCAACAGGAGATTTTCTCAGGCAAAAGGAGGAATATACAGGGTGAGAAGGTATAGGACCATCCTGGGGTGCCATCCCAAAAGGGTCCAATTAGCTAGGAGGCTGGATGAAGAAGAGAAAATGTACAACACAATCATGACTCTTTGGAATATATTTTCAGCAAAGATCACTACAAATAGGTTAAAAAGTCTGCCTCCATCCCACAGAAAGCACTGGGTCCAGAAAAGCCTGGGTTATGAAAAGTTTTCCTATGGTTTGGGCTTGAAAACCCCACTATTTCTGCCTTCTACCTTCTATTTTTTCACCTTTCCCCTGACCCTCACAGGAAAAGTAGCGACTGAGTCCATTTCCCTGGAACTCCCTGTGGATGTGGTTCCTGATTCAACCAAGGCTTATGTTACTGTTCTGGGTAAGCAGTTAGAGATTCTTGGTTCAAAAAGGGGAAATGGAGCCAGAGGTTGCCCAGGTGTGGAGTGGGTGGGCATGGGAACCTGTCTGAGAGAAGGTGTGGTGGTGGCTTTGAAGTGATGAAGGAAAAAGAGCTTATTTTGTATAGTGGGCAATACAGCCAGGACATAATAGTGCAGCTGGGGTTAGACAGGCTTAGACTCTAGTTGAAAACAGAAAGGGGTCTGGGCAGGAGGAAATTGAAGATCCCTGAAGCTTGGTATGTATTTAGGTTTAGGTGGTCTATCAGTTGGGTAGAAGGGAAACAAAGTATGTAAAGCAATCATTTAAACAATGAGGAATTTTTCTATTTGAGTCTAGTTTGGGGAAGATTTGACCACATTTACACAGGCAGGATGCTTCACTCCTTTGGGCAAAGAGAGGGAGTAAGTGGAAAAGCATGAGCTTGAAAATCATATCAAACTGAATTAAAATTCCAGTTGTGCCATTTACCAGGCGTGTGACCTTGAATAAGTTAATGAACAAGTCTGATCCTTCTTTTCCCTTTGTAAGGCTGTGATAATAACCTACTGCTCAGGATTGGTATAAAGGTTAAATATGATATGAAGTCCCCAGCACAATATCTAGCTTATAATAGGAGCCTTAAACATGTTAGGTTCTCTCTTGACACTTACCCCCTTTCCAAATTCCTTCCAGATTAAAATTTGTCCATTTTGACTGTATTTGATTCATACCTATGGGATAGCACTTACAATACTATAATTGTGTTCCAGCTTACTGTCTCTCTTCTATGGTGCATTGTAAATTCCTTGAGGACAGAGCCATGTTTGTTTGTTTTTTAATTTCTGTTCCTAGTACAGTTCCGGAAACATAGTTGACATTTGGTACATATTTATACATTTGAATTGAACTCCATGGCTGAAATGCAGATATTCATGAGTCATGTAGTTCAGGCTTTCTGGCTTATGAACTATGTGCAGGGGTCAGTAAATATAACTTGAAAAGTGGTATCAGATTGTGTGTGCTTGGGAAGGACTTGGTGACTTACAGGGTGGTGTACTTATTTGCAGTGGGGGAACTTAGAGATTGAGCCTAAGTATTGCAGGTTTTGTTACATCACTCATCATGTTTTTTTAAAAGCCCTAAATTCCCTTAGGTGGCCTATGTACTTCTCTGTATACTACAGCATCTTGTACATTCCCAATATTGTAGTACTATATTATATTGTTTACAATGAATTATAATTGCAACATATTATAATTGTTTGCCCCTCTGACTCTGAACTCCTTGAGGCTGAGATGTGTTTGACTTGCTGCAGGCTCTCAGGCCACAGAGTAGATGCTCATTGAATGATAGCTAATACATGTCGAGTGAATGATAATAACTCTTAAGCGTTCCTTCTTCCACCACCACCTTCTTTCTCTCTCCTTTGGATCCCAGGAGACATTATGGGCACAGCCCTGCAGAACCTAGACAATCTGGTGCAGATGCCAAGTGGCTGCGGAGAGCAGAACATGGTGCTGTTTGCTCCCATCATCTATGTCTTGCAGTACCTGGAGAAGTCAGGGCTGCTGACAGAGGAAATCAGGTCCCGAGCAGTCGGTTTCCTGGAGCAAGGTGAGCCGGTTCAATTTTTCTTCTCGGACACCTTCTCTAGGGCCTATGGTAGCTTGATAAGATACAAGGAACTTCAGCCCTTGAAATGTCCCACACCCTTGAAAGCTATGGGGGTGTTTTTTGAAGCTGTCACTGTGATCTAAAACCACATCTGGCTTCCCAGGATACCAGAAGGAGCTAACGTACAAACACAGCAACGGCTCGTACAGTGCGTTTGGGGAGCAGGATGGAAATGGAAACACATGGTAATATCGCCCAATTCTCAATACATTCTGTACTCTAGTGCATGATCCTGAATGGAACTATTCCCCTGCTTGTCCCCTTAACCCCATTCCTTATTGCACTCTATCCTCCACCTCTTTCATTCTGCCTACTTCAGCCACATGAATGGTTTTCTCTCTGACCCTGTGCCTCCCCAGTTCTTGTGCCCATTAATGCCTATGAATGCCTCACTTTTCCAGGCCTTGTAGGGCATTATATTTCCTCAACTTCACTTCTGGAACCATGCACCAGAATAAAGTATGGAACTGTTGCGGCCTCACCTAGAGATCCCCCTCCATGCAGTGTTTCCCTCTTTACCCATACAGGCTGACAGCCTTTGTCACCAAATGCTTTGGCCAAGCTCAGGAATTCATTTTCATTGATGACAAGAACATCCAGGATGCTCTCAAGTGGATGGCAGGAAACCAGCTCCCCAGCGGCTGCTATGCCAATGTGGGAAAGCTCATTCACACGGCTATGAAGGTGTGGATCTGCCTGGAGGGCCTGCCGTCCACCACTGGGTCTGGGAGGAATTGTACCTCTGACAGAGCAGAGTCAGAAGAGCACTGGCCTGGGAGCGGGTGCTGTTCACTCAACCTAGTCTCTGGGTGACTTGGGCAACATACTTAACCATTCTGGGCCTCAGTTTCCATGTCTGTAGAATAAGAGTATGTGCTAGAACATGGTTCTCAAAAGTGTGGTCCCAGGCCAACAGTATCAGCGTCACCTAAGAGCTTGTTTGAAATACAAATTCCAGCCCCTGCCCCAGACGTACTCTGAGAAACCCTGAGGGTGTGGGCCAGCAATTTGTCTAACAAGCCCTTGTGCTTCTGATACTTGCTACAGGCTTTTTTATTTTTTTCAGGTTTGATTATTTATATTTTTAATTCTCTAAAATTAAAAAATTTTCATTACAATTAATATTCAATGTTATATTATTTTCAGCTATATACTATAGCGGTTAGACATTTATATAACTGATCCTCTTAATAAGTCTTGTACTCACATGATAGCATGTATAGTTATTACAATCTTTATTGACTATATTCTCTAAGCTTTACATCCCCATAACTATTTTGATACTTGCTAATATTTGATAACTGCTGGACCAGAAGGTTTCTGAGCCTTTTACTACCTCTAAATCTGAAGCAAAGCCATTTGCTTTGGTGGGGACTAATAGGCAGCCCACTGTCTTTTGTAAAATGGTTTTTACTCTCTGCCTGGCACTCTTCTCAATACTTTGTTTATTTGATATCATTTAATGTTTACAGCAAATCATTGAGCTAGATACTGATATACCACTATTAATCACATTTTACAGATCAAGAAACTAAGGTTCAGAGCTAAGTGACTTGCTCAAGGTGAATGCTAATGAGTGGTAGGACTAACTGGACTCCAAAGACCTTGCTCTCGCCCATTCCCTTCCTTGCCTGTCCCCTCCCATAAAGAGGGGGAGATTTTGATGCTGCAGGATAACTTGTTAAATTCAGAACATACGGGGGAAAGAAAGATTTGTGTGAACTTTTTTAGAGAAATTATTTACAGTGGTATTGTAGGACTTGAAACAAAAATCTGGAGCATTGAACAAAACAAAAACTTCAGTAAAAGGTTTGTTAGTATTCCTTATGCAGAATCTTATCAGTGCCCCCTCCTCCATCTCCCCAGCCTCTTTCTTCTCTTACACACTGTGTGAAATATACCTGGGAGTAGTACAAGCCAGGACTTGACTGCAACAAGATCCCAGGAATTTTTCTCCTTTCTGATTAGAGCTGGCTAGTCTATTGACTATCACATGAGGAGCTCTAGGGTTAAACTCCCTGGGTTCAAATCCCTGCCCTGATTATTAGCTGTGCAATCTTGAACAAGCTACTAAACTTTTTAAAGCATCTTTTCCTCTCTTATCTATACAATAAGGATAATAATTGAGGTGAAATATTTTTAAAACTTGCTAAATCTTTCTGTGAAAGACGTTAAATAGGAAAGATGTTCCTTACTCTCCCCTGGAGAAGAAGCTGGGCTTTGTGCCGCTTGAGGGGACATGTATTTGAAGAGGCTCAGATTCTGTTAGATTCTGAGAATAAGAGAGTCTTTTTACCCCACTCCCTCCCTCTTTAACCTCTCATCATTTCTAACCCCCTCTCCTGGGTTTCCTAAATACCTGCTCAGAGCTGAAGACGTCCTATGACCTCTCTCAGGCTACTGATTAAGGCTGTGCAGTTGCTGAAGTCCTGGAGGCCTGGGACTGCTGTCAGCCCATTGAAAAGAATCTCCTTGTTTTTTTTTTTTTGTTTGTTTGTTTTTTTAAATAGTCTATCCATTGAGAGGAGGGAGATTCTTTTGTAATTTGCACACAGTTCTTGCCTGCCCTGGCTGCTTCCCTGACTTACTGTCTCCGTTTCTCTCAAGGGTGGTGTTGATGATGAGATCTCTTTGACCGCCTACATCACTGCTGCTTTGCTGGAGATGAAAAAGGCCACAGATGTGAGTTTCTCTGGCTCTTCTTTATAGTCATCTCATCTTGCCTATTTCTAGAGAAATTTACCTAGTTTTGTCTCTAGTCAGCCTTTTAAACTTATCAAAGGAGAGATACGATGATTTCCTTATCACTTCCCATTTTACAAGAAGTGTCTTGTAAATTCAGTTCTTCTCTTTCACTTTTTAGGACCCAATGGTGAATCGGGGCCTGCAGTGTCTGAAGAATTCTGTTTCTTCCACCACCAACCTCTACACCCAGGCCCTCCTAGCTTACACTTTCTCTCTGGCTGGGGAGATGGACATCAGAAACATTCTTCTGGAACAGTTAGATCAGCAGGCTATTATCTCAGGTGTGTGATCATGTTATGAGTTTTTGGAAATTATGAAAATATGCTATGAATTATTTATAGTTTTTTCTAGTCTCCGTAGTCCCACATATATTCAGTTCTAGGATTCATTTTACTAAAAGTTATTGTCATAAAAGGATTGTTGAGAGTGTTGTGGGAAAGGCCATGTAAGTCCTCAAAGGCATTGTTGTACTTAAAAAAATTTTTTTTTTTTAAATTTATCCATTTTTAGAGAGAGGAGAAGGGAGGGAGAAAGAGAGGGAAAGAAACATCAATGTGTGGTTGCCTTTTGTGAGCCCTCAGTTGGGGGCCCGGACCGCAACCCAGGCATGTGCCCTGACTGGGAATTGAACCAGTGACTGTTTGGCTTGCAGGTTGGTGCTCAATCCACTGAACCACAGCAGCCAAGGCTATACTTTTTTAAAAAATGTTTAATTGATTATGCTATTACAGTTGCCCCAGTTTTTCCCCTTTGCTCCTCTCCACCCAGTACCCGCATTCCCTCCAGCAATCACCCCCTTATTTCATGTCCACAGGTCATGCATATAAGTTCTTTGGCTTCTCCATTTCCTATACTGTTCTTAACATCCCCCTGTCTATTTTGTACCTACCAATTTATGCTTTTTAATCCCTGCACCTTTTGCCCTATTCTCCATCTTCCCCCTCCCAGCTGATAACCCTCCAAATGATCTCCATATCTATAATTCTGTTCCTGTTCTTGTTGTTTGTTTAGTTTTTATTTTTTTAGATTCTTGTTGATCATTGTGAATTTGTTGCCATTTTAATGTTCATAATTTTGATCTTCTTTTTCTTAAATAACTCCCTTTAACATTCCATGTAATAATGGCTTGGTGATGATGAGCTCCTTTAGATTTACCTTGTCTGGTAAGCTATCAAAGCTAAATGATAGCTTTGCTGGATAGAATAGTCTTGATTGTAGGTCCTTGCTTTTCATCACATTGAATACTTCTTATCAGTCCCTTCTTGCCTGCAAAGTTTCTTTGAGAAATCAGCTGATAGTCTTAAAGGCACCATTTTGTAGGTAACTTTCTGCCTTTCTCTTGCTGCTTTTAAGATTCTCTCTTTATCTTTTTAGCCTTTGGCATTTTAATTATGATGTGTCTTGGTGTGGCCCTCTTTGGGTCCAACTTGTTTGGGACTCTGTGCTTCCTGGACTTGTATGTCTATTTCTTTCACCAAATTAAGGAAGTTTTCTTTCATTATTTTTTCAAATAATTTTTCAATTTCTTGCTCTTCCACTTCTCCTCATGGCATCCCTATGATTTGAATGTTGATACATTTGGAGATGGCTCCTTAGACTATCCTCATTTTTTTTTTGAATTCTTTTTTCTTCTTGCTGTTCTGCTTGAATGCTTTTTTCTTCCTTATGTTCTAAAACTTTGCTTTGATTCTTGGCTTCATCCTCTCTACTCTTGGTTTCCTGTGGATTTTTCTTTATTTCACTTAATATAAACTTCATTTCTGCCTGGGTCTTTTTTATGCTGTTGCAGTACACAATGAGTTCTCTGAGCATCCTGATCACTGGTGTTTTGAACTCTGCATTTCCTTCCAAGACCTTCCTATTTATGCTTCTTTCTCCATAGGAGAGTCCATTCACTGGAGCCAGAAACCTACTCGGTCATTGGATGACAGTCCTTGGTCTAAGCTTGAGGCTGTAGATGTGGAACTTACCGCATATGCATTGTTGGCCTGGCTTAGCAAAGCCAGTCTGACTCAGAAGGAGTTAGCCAAGGCCACCGGTATAGTGGCTTGGTTGGCCAAGCAACACAATGCATATGGGGGCTTCTCTTCCACACAGGTAAGTAGCCTGCTTTTCTATTGCCACTTATCAGGTAAGATTAGACCCCATGCAGAGATGGAGGGAAAACTATTGCTCTTGCCCTCTAGGTCTGGGCACTTATAATTCTATAAAGAGGGAGAAAAGGCATGTAAAACATATATAGAAGGAATCATAAACTGGGTCATATGAGCACATAAATAGTACTATTTGCATTTGATGCTGTTTCTTTGCAGAGTATGAAACATCATGAGATTCACATTTTATATGTAAAGAGAACATATAATTATAGCTAAATTTATATGTTAAAAATTAGAAAGCTAACTATGGTGTCTGTGAGCATAAAAACAAGATTTTATGGGCATACCTTTTTCTACTATTCCAGGTATTAAGAAGCTAGTAAGATATAGTCTAAAAAGCTTACAGTCTAGAAGGAAAACCAGAAAAACTTCTATATATTGCAAAGCATGGTCTGATTATATAACATAACAAAGATACAAAAGGCACAAAATATTGAATTCCAAAAAGGAGAGAGGAAAATAAAAATAGAAATGAAAAGAAGAGACAGCACATGTCAGCTTGAAGGTTAAGAAAAGTCTTCACAGGGGAATAGTGTTTGAGGTACATCTAAAAGGCTGTATCAAATTTGGGGGCCAGCTGTTGAAAGGAAGTGGAAATGGTGTGAGTAGAGACACCCATTTGCAAAAGTATAGAGTAGCTATTGGGGAAACTGATTTACCTGAAGCATAGCGGGACTTAAGTTGGAAAGGTAGTGTAGGTTTATATTATGAAGGGCTTGCCTATCAGACTCAAGTCTGTGCCTAATTCTGAGGAACTATTAATTTTTAAACTTTATTTCAAAAAGATCAATGTGTCATTTGATGTATAAGATGATTTAGAGGCTGGAAACACTGGATTTGAAGAGATCAGGAGATTATTTTATTTATTTAGGTTAGGAGTAAGGAGAAATTGAACTACTCAGGTGGCAGTAGGGGGTAAAGGATATGATAGATTTAAATAGTGTCATAAAAATGACCAGATGATCACAAAGAGAGTCATCATTAATTCATTTGTTCTGCAA
Source organism: Furipterus horrens (assembly GCF_987537825.1). NCBI lineage: Eukaryota > Metazoa > Chordata > Mammalia > Chiroptera > Furipteridae > Furipterus > Furipterus horrens. The sequence continues at coordinate 23,468,100 of NW_028327174.1, forward strand.
ATGTTGTCAAAACATGCCATGTCCAAGTTGCCAAGGATACAGAAACAAACAAAAAAAGACATTTTTTTGTCCACACAGAGATTATATTCTCGTTGAAGTTAGAGCCAACTTTATTGAGGGTATAACATGTAAATTAGGCCTGGAAGAATGAACAAATTTTAATAGGTAGAGTGTCTGGTAAAGCTGTTAAGTGCACTGAGTTTGAGTATGGTAATAATTGGAATTTTAAAATATTATATGGGACTCTCCTTTCTTATTTCAGGGAAGTTCTTGGCCAAAAATCAGGAAAGACTTTTTTCTTCTCGTTTAGCCCTAAATAATTATAATATATAATTTTGAAAAGCAGTGAATCAAATGTTTAGAACTCTCAGTGACAGATATATCTTAGATTCATTTCTCAATAAAATTCTTGGCTATTCTAAGAAGTTACATATCACCCATATATATCAGTTTTTTGAGCTGGTGTTATGGTCCCATTCCTTCAATTATTTCACATGTCTAAGCAGTGAATACTTCCATGGTGCTAGTTCAAAGAGGGTAGAAAAAAGTTGTTTGTAGATTGTCAAGCTGCACAGGTATAACTTGTTCACAGGTTCCGCAGGGTGGTGACATGTCTTACTATTATATGACAATGTAATGTCCAAATATGACTGTTCTTTTTCATTTGGGATAGGAGGAAGTGGGTTACTTTATTCAGTAATTAGATATTTTACTAAGTGTCAGGCATGTAGAAATTCTTATAACACAAAGTGAGATATGACAGTTTTGCTGAACACCTCATTCTTTTTTTCCACTAGTTGTAATTTATGTAAATAAAGATCAAATATTTTCAGAGGGAAAAAGTTCAAAGTACGTGAATACGTATCTGTCTTATTCCCAAATGAAGAAAAGATTGTCACATGGCATAACGGCTAAGAAGCCTTTGCTGGCAAAGAAGGATTTCCTAAAGATTTTCTAATACCCTTTCCAACTGTGCCATAGAAGATTATTACATAGTTAAATAATTTGAAAACTGCAGTTTCTGGGGCTATAAAGTTGCTGCTGTTTCCTCCTCAAATAAGGAAACTGTAAAACGTATACGTACCGAACAGTTATCCACTTGCTTCTAACAATTGCCTGTTCTGAAGCTAGGTTTGGTTGCTCAATATAAATATATGAGATTAGCCTACTGACCTATGGATGTTCAATAATAACTTGATGGAGATTTTCTATACAGGTGCAATATTATAATTTCTATGTCAGCTCCTCCAGTGCTGGTGAATGTGGTTCCTAGATACTTAAAAGATATATCTTCTAAGCTAGCAAACCATCACCAGATGTGTAGATTGTAGGGTTGTTTGAGGTTAATTCCAATGGCTCACAAAATGATAAACAGATGCTTGATTGTTTTCCTCAGGATACTGTAGTTGCTCTCCAAGCTCTTGCCAAATATGCCACCACTGCCTATGTGCCATCTGAGGAAGTCAGCCTGGCTGTGAAATCTGCTGAGAATCTCCAGCACTCTTTCAATGTCCAGGCTGCCAACCGGTTGGTATTCCAGCAAGAGACTCTGCCCAATGTCCCCGGAGTGTACACCTTGGAGGCCACAGGCCAGGGCTGTGTCTATGTGCAGGTAAGCAGAGATCCCTGAGAACGAGTGTGTGCTGGGAAGGAGAGTCTGAGGACATCTTCCCCTCAAGGAGAACCTCTTTTCATGTACCTTATTTATAACGAAAGTAGTTTGAACTCTAAAATTCCTAAAGTTCTTCTCAACTCAAATTTGATTATCTCTTTCTTCCCACTAGACGGTGCTGAGATACAATATTCTCCCTCCTAAAAATGTGGAGACTTTTAGTCTTAGTGTGGAAATGAGAAAAGCTAGATGTGACCAACAACCTTCACCTCGATCCTTGACTCTCATGATCCGCACCAGGTGAGGAAAACTGAGGTTGTGGTGAGGGCACCTGTATCATAGAAGCTGAGTTGGGATTTGTGTGTGTGTTATATGTGTTTGTGTGTGCATTGGGGATAGAGTATGCTGAGAGGGAAAATCATGGGCTCACACAGCTTTGCTTCTTTTTGCCCTCAGTTATGTGGGGAATCGCAGCTCTTCCAATATGGCCATTGTGGAAGTGAGGATGCTTTCTGGGTTCAGTCCCATGGAGGGCACCAATCAGTTAGTAAGTCACTTCTCTTTTCTTCATTTAACTAGCTCCCAGTGGACATAATGTTATTATTGAAAAGCTGGTGAGCTGGCTGGTGTGGCTCAATGAATTGAGTGCCGACCTGCGAACTGAAAGGTCACTGGTTCGATTCCCAGTCAGGGCACATGTCTGGGTTGTGGGCCAGGTTCCTATCTCTCTCTCTAAGTAAATAAATAAAATCTTTAAAAAAAAAAAAGCTGGTGAGATGGATATAATAGTATATATATATAACTCATGATTGTACTATCTAAATGAGCTACAAAGGTGCATCAGATATGGAAATGGAACCTGAAATAGTCTTTGTTCCTTTTCTTACCTTTCCACAGTATATACTATTTCCTTGATCATGATGGAGCTTTGGAAGATTCCCCTAGGGTATAGGGAAGGCTCGGGATCTCAGTCTCCTTTTTTTCTCCTTTCCTATTCAGCTTCTCCAGCAACCACTGGTGAAGAAGGTTGAATCTGGAGCTGACACACTTAACATTTACTTGGAAGAGGTAGGTATTCAAGAACTGGACCAAAGAGCTTGGTTGTTTGTGTTTTGTAACTTCCTTTCTAATCTGTATATACCAGTGTCCCATACACAGGGATGAGGGACCCGAGAGAATGATTCCACAGCCACAAAATGTATTCTGCCTCCATGGTGGTATACCATAAAATAGCCCCAGATACAAAATGTGAGCCATCTGTGTCATTTAAAATGTTCTAATGACACATTTTAAAAAGTAAAGAGAAACATAAATTTTAATGTAAATGTATTTTATTTAACCTTATAGACCCCAGATGTCTTCATTTCACCATATAATTAATATAGCAAGTGTTAATGAAGTATCTTCATTCTTTATTTTTTCTTACTACATCTTGGAAATCCAGTCTGTATTTTACTCTTACAGCACATCTCAGTTCTGGCTGGCCACATTTCAAATCCTCGGTAACCACATACAACATTATAATTCTAGAGTATAAGGTAGTGGTTAATAGCAGAGACTTTGATGCCAAACTGCCTGGGTTGAAATCCTGGTTCTAGCATTGACTGAAGTTGCTGAATGTCTGTTTACTCCATTGTAAAATGAGGGTGTGTAGTGGTAAAAAAATAATTATCTCGTTCAACTGTTGAAAGAATTAAATGATCTAAGACATGTAAAAATATTCAGAGCTATGCCTGATATAGAGTAAGCCCTCAATAAACATTACTATTAATATTCAGTTAATATAATGTTAATATAGGCTCTGACTGGTTTGTCTCAGTGAGTTGGACATCATCCCGCAAACCGAAAGGTCACCAGTTTGATTCCCACTCAGGGTACATGCCTGGGTGTGTACCAGACCTCCAGTTGGGGATGTGTGCAACCAATCAATGTTTCTCTGACACATCAATGTTTCACTCCCTCTTTCTTCCGTCCCTTCCCTTCTTTCTAAAAATCAATACATGAAATCTTTAAAAATATATATAATGTTAATATTAGACATTGCTTATAAACTTTCATGTCAACAAAACAAGTTCTCAAGGACTAGCAATGTTCTAAAAATTGTTACAAATGCCTGTTTTATCTATTTTAACATATTTTATTCAACACAAGGAACAAAAGTAATCTTATTATATAACTGACAGTAAAGAATGTCTCCAATTGGTGTGGTCCCTCACACCAATTCATTTATCAAACTGTAGTTTTCCTATCTCCCAGAGAGCCAGGGCTTTGCATTTTGAGTGAGTCTGGTATAGTTACTTTTAAGACAACCCTGAAATCATGATAGTAAACATTTTTGTAAGTTTATGATGCTTTCATATGCACCTTTTTTGAGTATGGAGTGATAGAGTGGCCTCTCCAAGTCCAGTAGGGAGCATAGAGCTGAAGGAATAATGTCTCTGTTTCTTTGGCCACATCATTTAATTTAGTGGAGGAGCCATGGGTTAAAATAGAGCAAGGATGGAGGGGATCGTTTTACAGAGGGGCCAGAAAGCCGTAAGATGCTGAGAAGAAAGAACAAGAAAGTCATTAGGAGTCAATACCTTTAAGCCTGGCGTAGGGCAGAAGGGACAGATAGAAGGGTTTCAGAAAATCTGTGTGAAGACAAGAGGCTTTAAACCTCCACATTATGTAGAGAGTTATTTTCACTTTATTTTTAATGTGATGTTGTGTGTATCTTCCCCATAGCTCAGTAAGAAGACTCAGACCTATACCTTCACCATCAGCCAAAGTGTGTTAGTCACAAACCTGAAACCAGCAACAATCAAAGTCTATGATTACTACTTACCAGGTAAGGGCTGAGCGGTACCTGCATCTCCCAACATAGTTCTGCCTCTTTCTTTAAGATATCTCTCCTAATTTTACAGTATTATTTCCCCAGGCAAGTAACGTGTAATTATGTTATCCAATCTCTTAAAATACTTAAATTCAATTACATGCCATTTTAAAAAGTTTTCTGCATTAGAGATATTTTATAGAATGTGACCAATAGACCAAAAGAAGAATGTGGGTCATTCATTGTTCTCTGAGGGCTACTAAAATTTTTGCTGCAATTCATAGTTTACCATAAGAGTGCAAATAGCAGTGATTGGAACCTTCCTGTAATTCTGAATGTAACCTGTAGGGATCCTTTGAAAAGTGTTGAAGCAGTAGCTTTTATGAAGTATTTTCTCTCTGATGTTCGAAACCTGAAATGTAATAAAATATGTCATTTCATTTCACAGATGAACAGGCAACAATTCAGTATTCTGATCCCTGTGAATGAGGTAAGGCCAGAAGAGAAGGGTGGGCTTTTGGGGTAAGGTGGTAGCATTCAAAAGTTAAGGGGACCTTCTTCTAAGTTACTATTTTATTATTGTTTTTTGGAAGCTTATTTTTGACAGAAAGTGAGTTTTTCTTTTTTTCCCTAAACTCTTGGAGAGAGAGAGTAATAATCTCCATAGTTCACATCAGAAAAATGTTAGTGCCATTTATATGAGGTGTTCTATGTGATTTTTAAAAACAACATGTTTTTTTCTGATTAAAAATTAATAAATTTTCCTAATTCATTAATAAAGTGACAAAAGTAAAGATTACCTGATTCTACTCCTCTAACACTATTAATAATCTCATTATGCATTTATGAAGACTTTCTGAGTATCATGATGTGCTCTTCTGTTTCTGTTTTTATTTTTTCCTTTCCCCAGGATAGAAGTTGGAAAGAGACTACATTAATCCTCTATGACATTACTGGACAGCATTCTTCTGTGTCTTAAAGCAGAAGTGATTCAATCAAATAATTTGATTTCTCTGATTATCTAGTGAGTGGATAACACATGAGCAGGCCTGAAGCTCAGCTACTTTTGACTATGTCACAGATACTTAGATGCCAAAATAAAAGGTCGAGGAGACGGGCTAAGGATCATCACACAAAGGAGGAATCGCATGGGAAAGATCACTGGGGGAGCAGCTGTGGTTTAGCCATTTAGGAGACTCCAGAGAAGGGAGGGTAGTAGAGGATGATGCAGGAAAGATAGGGATGTCTTCCTGGAGGTTAAATCTAGGGGAAGGTGTAAATTAGTTAGGGCTTTGGGAATAGACCAAAAAATAAATAAATATATTTTCTTGAAAAGAAAATCTGTGCACTTGCTTCTGTGAATATTTCTGTAGATAACAAGAGTTTCTGTTTGAAGATGATCACCGTTAAACAAAAACTCTTATTTTGGCTTCTTCCTTAAACCTTTTGATCCAGACTTCTCAAAGAATCATGTTAAGGATTCAGAGAGGGATTAGAGTAGAGAGCCCTAATTAAGGGACTATAGAGCAAACAGCCATTGATAACAAGAAAAGATGGTGTCTGGTGTTTCTCTATCTCTGCTTTTCTCCTGCGTGATTCCCCCAGTGCTCATGTGCCTGGGAAACCTCCCTTCATGTAAGTTCTTCCTTGGGTCAATGTTTTTGTTTTGGAAACAGGTTTGGAGGCAAAGGGATGAGAGTGGGGGAAGATGAGTGATATTTAAACAGAAAAGATCTCTAAATAATCACATGCTTTACCCTCGATGTCCACACTCTTCTGTTGCTCCTCAACATGGTAAACTCTGAACGACAGAGTTAGGGAAAAGTAAGTCCACGATGTAGATATATTTCTCTGAGCTCAGAGCCACATAAACTATTCATTCCCTGTCTCCTCCACCCAAGACTCTGCCCTGGTCCTTTTAGGAATTCCCAAAGTGAGACAAGATGGGGAACACACCCAAAAGAGGCCATCCCGAAGCCTGCTTTACCCCTCAGCAGTCATGAACACTACTCCCACTCACAGATGGGCCCACCCTCTATTACATCTGGCTTTGTAGCTTCCGCCAGAGCATTGGCCACTCCCCTCTTGCAGTGCAGGTAGAATGGTGATCCTCATTTTATATGGTTTCAGAAACTATTCTTGTATCTTTGGGGCTTGAGATAGGAGAAAAAGAACATTTTTATGACTTAAATTATCAACTACACTGAACAGAAGGATGTTAATGAGAAAATTTACATTGTCCAGCTTACTAAAATGTAAACATTTGTGCATACTTCCAAAGTGAGGTGATGGTAAGGATTAAGGGACATGGTGTCATCGTACATACACTAAATTCTCCACACACACTTTCCTTATATGCCAGGTACTCCACCAGGCCTGAGAATGCAAAGGTAAATTAAATGATGTTTTACTCTCCAGGAGCTCACAGACTACTGGAGGAAGAAAATAAACAATTTGACTGTTAAAATGTAGTGTGCCAAAATATAATAATAGAAAAAAGCACAGAAAGCTGTGGGAGTATATAGGCAAGGCACCTCCCCAGACTGAGGTGAACAGGAGAACAGGAAAAGCTGCTCCAGGCTGAACCCAGGGCTCAGGTAAAGCTCACCACTGACAGTGACGGGCTGATCGTAAGACAGGAGAGTCAGCGAAGAGTCTGGGAAACTGCCGGGATTCTAGACTGTGGATTCTGTGGGAGAGAAAAAGTGTTTTCTCTTCTACCCCCTTAGATTCAGTGGCTGAGGCCTATGAATTAAACTGGCAAAAAACAAACAAGAAAAAAAACAAAGAGATTAACAGGAAAAAATGTTTATTTTACATGAATATGATGGCTTAACATGAAAAAGGTGAAAATATAGGACCTGGGGGCTTATATCACCATTTTGACGAAGGGCAATCGATTGCAGAGAAAGGCGAAAACAAAGCAAAGGGGAGTTGTCTTCCAGGAGCAATGAATTGTAACATGGCACATATATGGGATACAGGAATGGAAAGTAGAAGTTATTTTAGGAAGGTTTGTGTATGCAGGTACAAGTCAATGCTGGCTTTCTGTCTCCTGTGATGAGTGCTGTTCGCCTGGGAGGGGAGGGGAGAGGGAAGGCACCTTCCCAAAGGGAAATTTATGCCCTGCTTTCAGGCAGAAAGCGGGGATGCGTCTTTCTCTAGCCTCACACTTTCTACTTTGGCCATACCAAACTACACTGAGTTCCCTGTCTCTACTATGCTCTCTGATAATTTTGATTAATGCTTTTTATCACACTGCTTGGAAAGCCTTTCCATCTTTTCTGCCAGGAGGACTTCCACTAGTCCTATAAGGTACTGACTTCAAGGTATGTCTTCTGCTGTAGTAAGTGCGTCTTCCTCAAGAACTCCTCTCTGCTCATATACCACTTTGTATTTCACGCTGAGAAGGCTCACCAAACTGGGGTTACATTTTCTCTTAGCCCCTCCACCTCCCCCACCAGAATATCAGATCCTTGAGTATTTATATGCTATGATATGTACATCTAATGCCTCCCCATTACCCATCCCCTTCTTCCTCACTAACAAAAAACACAATTTTATTTGGAGCAGCAATGTGCCCAATTAAAATAATCACCTTTTCAGAATCACTTGCCACTAGGCATGACCGTGTGGCAGAATTCTAGCCAACATAAGAAATCGGATGTCTCTAGAACTAAACCCCTTCTGAATAAAATGACAAATCCTCACACAGGGAAAGCTTCTGACCCTTCTATCTTCTTATCTGGAACAAGGACTAGATTCCTGGAGGAAGAGGAGCCATTTTGCAACCATGTAGATAGAAACCACGTGCTGAAAATGAGAGAGCAGAGAGAGAGAAGGAGCCTGGGTGCTTGATGACATCACCGACTCAGCCCGGACTGCGTGACCTTGGACGTCTTGGATAGGCAATGAGAAAAGTTCAATCATTTGAGGAATTGCTACACTTTTCCCAAGTAGCCACACCATTTTACATTCCCACTAGTAGTGTATGAGGGTCTGACTACTCCATGTCTTCATCACTACTTGTTTGTTATCTGACTTTTTGACTCTAGCTTTCCTCGTGGGCATAAAATGGTATCTCATTGCAGTTGTGTTGGCAGGGGTGAAGAGCACTGGGTGTTAGACCGGTGGGGTCCGACTGGACCTTGGTTCAGGAACCTTAGTACTTGGGTTCTGACTAAGAAGGAATTCAGAGCCAAGACTCAAACTATAAGAGAAAGTTTGTTTAGAAAGTCACAGAGGTAGAAGAAGTGAGCCATAGAAGAAATGGGCTCAGGGAACAAGTTACAGGGGCAAAAGAAAGGCCCTTTGAGTTTAAGAGAAAAAGAGAGGCAAGGAAAACATAGTTAAATATATTTTGGCATTTAGAAAGTATTCAATAAATAAATACTAGCTCTTATTGTGAGGAGAGACCCTGGACATTTATTCGAGGAGTTAACATTTCAGTCCCATTTAGGTCCTCTGCCTTGTAACTGAGGTCTCTCCTATCATTTCCTTCCCAGCCCTGAGCTAGGAATGACACCTTCTGGTCAGAGAGGAGAGTACAGAATGATGTCTTCTGCATTCTTTTACATGACTTAATTTAATTTTGTTTTGTTTTATTATTTATTTTGTAATAGATAAGACATACGATGTCTTATCTGTGGTACAGAAGAATGGCTTCCATGTCTTGTCTTTCAGTTCCCTCCTCAAAAGCAACCACTATTAGTTTTGTTGAATGCTAGCACCCTGAAAATACTGCCCAAACACCCATTGGGATAGAGCTGGGTTTATTCAAACCGTAGCGGTGGAGGACATTGCCTTGAAGGAGCCTTAGTAATGTCTGGGAGGACAGAGCAAAATCAGAAAATTTATGAAGTGCTGGGGTCTGGTTTTAAGACAAGGGTGTCTTTCAGTGTAGAGGTTTGATTAAGATTGGATGAGAATTGTGGTTCAGATTGTGGACAAAGCAAGGTGAGGTTTCAGAGTCTTAGAGAATAAATAGTCATTCAATAACTGTCTACTGAAAAACTGAACAGTTGGAAATGGTTTTTCTGGATGTTTCCAAAATGAACAATACAATTATTTGCAACTTTTATTTCCTGAGGAAGAGTTTCCTGGACTATTATCTCTGTGATGAAGACAGCGGAATAATAATGACAAGTTAATGTAAACTGTGTGGGTATAGATGGTTCTCAGTTTCTTGTATGCTTTCAGATATATTCTGTGCATATTTAATTACACATCTGTAAACTTAAGACTCTTTTACCCTCTAATGGTTGTTATAGAAATCCAGAAACTGGGTATGAGATATTCCTTAAATAATAGCTATCCAATAGAATTTGCTCTGTAGATATATATATACATATATATATATATTGTATTTTTTTCAGAGTATGCATATTTTAATCTTTTGCATTAAATAGAATTACTGTTTGAAGTATTCTACTAGCATTTCCCACCGTCAGCAATTTATCTAGCAGATTATGGTTTTGGCAAAACCAGTGGGGCACAATTTCTTTAATTCCTGATTTCTTCTCTCCCATCACACAGTGCAGGTACAGGGCGGTGTGGCAGGGAAGAGAAATAATTATTGCACAGCACTGAAATAGAAAGGCAACTGGAGAGGCCTCCATGAAACACATTTGTTGGGTACCTACTGAGTGTCAGTTACTGTGCTAGGCACAGGAAAGACATGAAAACTACACTCTTTGCCCTTGTAGGGCTTAGAACTTAATGAAGAAGATACACACTGAATGCATAGTTATGAGTGAAATGAATATAGCAAATGACAGGAGTTATGGGAACCAAACCTAATCCTGGGGCTGATGTCAGGATTCCTAGAAGTGATACTTGCTCTGCAGGCTGAAGGATAAGCAGGAATGATACAGGTATAAGGGTGAGGAATGGGAGGAGTGTTCCAGACAGAGCAAATAGCTTATGCATCCTCTGGAAACTGAGGTTACTTTTCATCAGTGCAAGGCTTTCCTTGTCTGAGTCCTGGATTACGTTTAACAACTGCTCACTATTGGCAGAGAACAGAATTACAATTTTTTTAAAAATTAGAAATGTCTTTAGAAATCATCTCGAATGAGCTCTTCAACTTAAAAATGAGGAAACTGAGAGCCAAAGTGCAGAATTCTTTATAATATTCAAGACAAGCAACACGGGTGATCTGAGAGCTACAAAAACTGACAGGTTACAAACTCACAGAAAATCTGATGAGCTGGCAGGTCTTCCCAACAATTAGCTTTTTGTGATGTGTGCAGAGACAGCGATGATTTAAAATAAAGGATAAGGTATCCCATGTGCCTATTGATTTGTTTGTTTGTTTAACCAGAAAAATTGTTACTCTGGAGAAATTCTTGACAAATGTTCAGACGGATGCGGCGTTTCCTTACTTAGACCGCAGTTTTGTTCCCTGGGAAGGACTCACCAGTTCATGTCCTCGGTGGGTATGGCGGCTCCCTCTGGGAGTGCCATTATCCTCCTTGGCCACATCTGAAGAGGACATTGGATTACTGAGCAGGTTATATACAACTTGCTCATTTCCCACAGAAGATTAAGAATCCAGGAGTCCTTTTTCAGTGACAGTTTTCTTAATCCATGTTCTTGAGTTCAAAATTTAGTTATCTTCTTATCGGTTTTATTCTTGTCAGCTCCATGTGTCAGTAGATGCATCTACAATTCTTTCAAGGCTGATCTTTTTCCTCAACTTAACTGTGAATACTTTAAGTTTATTAAGCTTTGGTGAAGAGCTAAACCCTAAGCCATTTTTTTTTTTTTCTAACTAGAAGCATTTGCTGGGTAATACATTAATCCATTTGAGGTTTTAACAACTAATATGACTGATATACCTTGATTTGATCTTTGCCACAAAACTAAGGTCTAATTGGTCTTTATTTCTCAAAAGATTTTCCATGCAGTTGCCTCTTCCAAGCCCGTAAGTCTCCAAATTTCTAGACTCTTGCATTCCCCTTCCATTCCTGATTGAAAACTGGCTAGTTCTTTGCAATGGTCATCACTCAGAGTACCTTGCCACATTCATTTACATGCAGTAACTAGTCCATGCTGCTAATACTCTATTTTCCAACCTCTAGAGCTATAAGGTCATCAAACACATTATCTGACTTTCAAGTTATTGTAGAAAAAAAATAACATATCGTTCCCGACTTTTGGTTTCCAGTAAGTTTCCTCATCACTTGCTTACTGATCCTTAAAGCAAAAGTTACATACTTCAGGAATTTCATGAGGACAGCATCTTATGTTCAGCACCAATGAGTCAGGATTGGTCAGGTTAAGGTGCCAAAATGAACAACCTCAAAACTTGGCACTTAAAGTATAAATATTCATTCCTCCTTCTGCATGTTCATTGAAGGCTGAATAGGGCCTGTGCTCCACATTGTCCTCATTTCAGGAACAGAGGTGATTGAACAGCTGCTATATTTAATAGTGCTCTACGTTGTGGCAGAAGACAAGAGAGAACAAGGTTAATTGTGTGCACTGGCTCTTGAGGCTTCTGCCCAGAAGTGATGCTTATCACATTCACCCACATTTCACTGGCAGGAGCAAGTCACAGGGCCATTCCTGACTTTAAGAGGGCGGGGAAGTATAGTCTTGCCATCTACCTAGAAGGAGGAAGTTCTAGAACATTTGTGAACCAGGCTTCCTCAATATAGTAAAAACAGTAAGAGATTTAGAATTTAATATTAGAGTTTTAGCCCCTTTTCTTACATTTATGTTGCCATGGACAAGCCATCTAGCTTATCAGTTTCAGTAACCTCATTTATAAGGATGGGGAAAATAGTCATAATTCAATGACTAATTGAGAGGATTAAATAAGACATCACATGTGAAATCACTTAGCCCAATATTATTTTCCTTCTTTTCTTCCACTCACTGCCCAGAGATAATGTATCATACGATTTTAATATTTTTTGTAAAGAAAACTTTATATGTATTGGTTGGCAGCTGCAATTACATTAGTAATTTTCTTCTACCCTACCATACTACAATTACTAAAAATATATGTATTATTTTCTCTTGAAAAGTGTCTTACTTCAGTGGGTTAACTTTCATAGGAAGTTTCAATTAATTTTAATTTCCTCTCCTAGAACTTTTGTTTTAAAGCATTTTCCAATTGATCATTTTATTTTACATGTATAATATCATAGTGACAAAAATGATATTACACTTGTTTACAGTTAAGAAATAGAAATTAGGGGAGCTTTCACGAGTTCATCCTACAAACAAACAACCTCAGAGGTTTACAACCCAAGATACCACGGACATGACCATGCCATGGTTGCTGAGGGACAAGGAGGGTCGATAAGTGGGGAAGGTGCTGCTTATTTGCCTTGGTTCCTCTCTGAATCTGGCTCCTCCCTTAGGCCTTCCAGGAAGCCAGTTAGAGACAGAGTTTGAGTACAGACTCACCTATAACCCCCAAACCTAGATAAGACACTGTAATGATGACCACTCAGGATCAATGTGAAGGTTAAATGGATAACAAGTAAAAATCATCTAGTTAGTTAATATATATGACTGGTGAGGTTGTCATTTGGCCAGTTTGATCAAGGGATAAGATTCTTAAAGATGTTTCCTCTGGTTCCTTTATATTCTGACTAAATCCTACTCCAAATATTATTTTTCTCTTTTTTGTAGGAAAAGCAACTCTTTTGGTGACTAGATAAGGACCTTGGTATCCTTGAGTATGTATAATCTTTTTATAGAGCTCTTATCACTATCTCCTTACACTCTCATTGTTAATATTAACAGTCAATATTTATGAAATGCTTACCACGGAAATTCCATGGGCAGGTGAATTCTATGTACCATTCACTTAATTCTCATAACAACCCTGAAAGCTAGGTAGTCCTTCGTTTTACAGATAAAAACAATGAGACTTGCAGAGGTCATGTTACATGCCCAGGACCACGTAAGTGGCAGAGTTAGTAAGTAGCAGAGTCAGGATCCAAACCCAGATCTCAAAATCTGTACTCTTAGCCACATTAAACAATATATGTACTTGACTTTGTTTCTGAATTATATTAAGTTGCTTGAATGAATATTTTGTTGATCTTAGCGTGTTCACAATGCCTAGTGCAATACCTTGAACAAAGTGAATAATTAAATCATGAGAAATATTGACTAATTCTCTAAATGATGTCATGTCTGTGCGGAGAATTATAGGTTCAGGTGATGCATTTACAGGGTATCAGAGTATGCTACTCCCTAACATGCCACATTGGCATAAAGATCCTACAGAGTTGATGGCAATTGAGAAACAGCAGATGCAAGAAAAGCTCTCTACCTCCCCCTGTCTGCCTAAAATCAGGGCATAAATTTCCCTTTGTAAAGGTGTCCCCCTTCCCTTTGCCACATCAGGGAGAAGAGAACAATGATTTACTGGAGGCAGTCAGGGAAAGATGGCACTTAAATGGGTCTGCACAAACAAACCTTCCAAAGGTACAATAATTCTTATTTTCCATTTGTTTCCCCCATATATTTACCTTCTCACAATTTACTGCCCCTAGAAGCCCAAACTCCTTTTTCTTTGTCTTTGCACTTCTCCACAAATTTAATGGACTTGTTAAAGTGGTCGTGTAAGCTTCCAGGCCTAACTGCGTTTAGGGATTTTCAATTCTCTCTTTTTTTTTCTGTGAGCCCCCTTCCCCCATGTGCATTAGAAATAAACCTTTTCTCCTATTAATCTTTTTGTCAGTCTAATTTGCAGGCCCTGGCTGTAGAAGCTGAGAGGATGGAGGAAAGATTATTTTTTCCTTTTCTACCTATTCGAAGTTAAGAAATCAGACAACCTTCATGACACTGAGACAGTAAAATAATCACCATTAGCAGGACCCCTGAGCCATCAGGTCCAGAAGCCACTTCCTGCCTAGCATCCCTGTTGTTTCTTTCTCCACTTTAGTCATCATTAGAAATTGTTCCAAAGACAAAAATGAGAGACACGCTGAGCATTCACGTGATATTACCATTCGTGGTTTCAAAAATCTGAACTCGTCTTTATGTATACGTCAAATTCGAATGCATTGGAAAAATGGTTGAATTATAAAATAGAATTAAGCTGAGCACACCTAGGTAGATCCTGGGGCAATATTTCCAGACTTCCCACTAGTATTCTTGATGCCAGAATCCATTTGGACTTATTTTTTTTATTTAGTAATTTTGGTTTATGTGTGGGTTTATGTGCAGAAAACTCATTCATGGTCAGATACTATACTGTTCTTCTCACCCTAACTAGCATCTTGTAAACATATCATGTTGGTCCAAGAAAAACAAAAAGCTCAACATAAATTTATTACTACAAATAAAACTATCTGAATAAATAGATAAATTAAATATAAGGTATGAACTAAAGAGAAGTGTCAAGAATTTTTCTGTTTTGTTTTTGTGTTTGCCCAGAGAGCAGGCTGCCATCCACATCTGGCAACTACTAAGTTTCTTTACTCAGATTCATAGTTGTCAAATTAAAAAATATTATATATATATATGTATATATATGTTAGAAATGGAATCTACAGGTTACTAAGTGTTCTTTCAGTTCAGTACTGGGCTTGAGGCTTTGACTGACTTCCTATTGACTGGATACTTTGCAACTCTGAAGAAGCAGAGATTAACTCATAAATGCAAACAGTGTCTATCCAGTGGAGAAAAAGATAATTCTTAAGGGTACGGTTCATGAACCAGTTTTGGATCCAAACCAGCAATCTTCTCTAACATTCCTTTATTTCTCAAATGTACTTTGAACTGATTTTAATATCTCGCTGGTTCTTTTGTGAATTAGTGAGTTATATAAAATCTTTGATACATGTTCATTTTATATTTGCATGAGGGTTCTCATTCTACTGTTTTAAAAATTATGCTTTAATATTGTTTTTCTCAGAACTGAAAAGCTGTCACTCAAAATGATCCAGAGCAGGGACTCCATAGGGCCCACGAGGAGGACCGGAAGTCCCCATTCCCCATTCTCCATTCCCTTTCTCCCCATTCCCCTTGCTCCTACAGGCCCTTGAGTTGGCCTGGGAGCTGCCTCTCCCCTTCTCCCCCCTTCTCCCCTTATCCCCTTTTCCCTCAATAAACCCATTGCCTGATCCCCCCACCCCCCCCAAAAAATGATCCAGAGCACCTACTCATTGATTAGTCCAAACAAGTGATACAATAAATTATCCTGCTGTTAACAAACAAAGGAGTAAAGAAGTTGGCAACTGGCTAGGCTTCAGGCAGCACAAAAAGGTCTAAGATTAGCTGCTGCTTTTTGACATATCGATTAGATATGTGTTAGTTTTCTATTGCTGTTGTAACAACTTTGTGGTATAGAACAACGCAATTTTATTACTTTACATTTCTGTAGGTCAAGAGTGTGACACGCCAGTCAGGGCACATGCCTGAGTTGCAGGCCAGGTCCCCAGTTGGGGGTGCATATAAGGCAACCACACAATGATGTTTCTGTCCTTCTCTTTCTCCCTCCCTTCCCCCCTCTCTAAAAATAAATAAATAAAACCTTAAAAAAAAACAATGTCTGACACATATCTCACTGGGTGAAAGTCAAGGTGTCATCAGGGCTGTGGCCTCTTTTTGGAGGCTCTAGGGGGCATTGAGGGCAAATCATGCACCTCAGCTTCTACCTGCTTCCTACATTGCTCAGCTCATGGGCCTGGCCCCTTCCCTCTTCAAGCCAGCCATTGAAGTATGAATCCTTCTCACATCACGCTACTCAACCTGTGTCTTTTCTCTCACACTTTTAAGGACTCTTGTGATTACACTGGGCTCAGCCAGATGATCTAGGATAATCTCCCTATTTACAGATCAGCTATTTGAAACCTTAATTCCATTCTATAACTTTAAAGCCCCTTTGCCTTAGCATAACACACTCACAGTTTTCATGGATGATGACATCTTTGAGGCCGTTAATTGCTTACCATAGTTTATAAAGAGACAAAGGAGAAAACTGAGAATTTAGGAAAATAATATATATACATCTCTATTTTTTGCTAAGACATCTCCCCAGTGTCTTTGTGGACTGATAATCAGAGCTATTTCTCTTGTTAACAAAGGCAGAGTAGGCCTTCCATTGCTGACAAATGCTAACCATCTTTGTGCAAACATTCATGTGTGCTAAGCATTTAAAATAGATCTACACCACTCTACTTTCATACCGTGAGAGATGTGAGGTAGTTATTGTCAGGGCAGCCTTGCTCTGAGGAATCACCTGGAGACCACTGTGGGATCAGGCAATGGATTTATTGAAGGAAAAAGGGGGAGGCAGGGTGGAGGGGAGGCAGCTCCTGGACCAACCCAAGGGCCCATAGGAGCAAGGGGAATGGAGAGCAAGGGAATGGGGAACAGGGACTGGGGAATGGGGACTCCCAGTCCTCCTTGTGGACCCATAGGAGTCCCACCTGCACTTCTGCAGGCACCATTTTAATACTTGTCAACCATACATTTCTTTCTTTTTTTAAAATTTATTTACTTATTTATTTTTTGGGGGGGACCCCCCACTCTGTAACAATTCCACCCTTTCAGACTTAAGATGCTTTATAATCTTATAAAGGACAATGGGCAAAGGTCTTGTGCTCCTCTAGCTGCTTCAAGCTGGACATGGTCATCGTCCTACCTATATTTGGATCTAGAAATCCCTAATAAGAGTGGGGATGTGGAGGGGAGGGTGGCCTTCCCACATGGGGAAGGATCGTGCAGACTCCAGGTCAGTTGGCTGTCCTCGGACAATGGCGTGCTTGGTTTAACGGGCTGGCATCCTTGTTGTATTCTGGGGGCAACAGATTTGGCAACAGGGTTAAAAGGCATCATTCAATACATAACCACTAGATGAGAAAAGGCAGGGATTAATTTTTCAATGTCCCACATAAGGAAAAAAAAAGGCTTCTTTGGAGGAAAGTGTGCAAGGCATGTCACACCTGTCCAAAGCCCTTTTGCCCATTATACTTAGTTTGGGCTGAGGGAAATATTTTAGGTTTCCCCCCTCTCAGACCTCTGGGCCCTTTCTGTCCAAGCCATTAGAATAGAAAAGAGAAACCAATTTTAAAGTGAAGACCACAGGCCACCCCATACTTCACCAACCCAACCACTTAGTTCAGCCAAACCATTGAGTCTCAGGAGGCAGCAATGCAGACAGGATTAAGTGAGGCCTATACGTACAGACAATCACTCAGGTAATGAGATCACAGGCTTATGCCCTTTGAAAATAGAACACACATGTTAATTTATGCAACATAACCCACAAACCAGTCTCTAAATCTGCGAGACTGTCTTATTGGGAAGACATTCATTTGCAAGGTATTTGACATTCTTCCTGCTTATAAATTAAGCATCTTTGACAATGTCAGAGACCTAGATTAACTTTCAAATGAAAACAAACTTTAAATGAAAATAAACTTTAAAGATAGCTGCACTAGTTTATAGTCTACCACTGAGCATTGTGATTTTCCTTGATTTTTCTCCTTAAGTTTACCCTCCTTGTCATTAAAGGGACTGCATTAAGTCCATTTTTAATTTATCCTGTTTGTTTGCATAAACACAACAAGAGCAGCAAATGATAACATATGACCTTTAAGTCTGCTTTGCTGGAACTTACACAAGGAATATTTAGGGTGACCTTCAGTCTGTCCTTCGGGGCACAGAAGCTGAGCCACATACCTGTCATTCAGCCTTGCCTGTAAACACCTGTCTTTTCCAAGTCCTTCAGGTTTTCCATTGTGCCTTAAGGTTCCTTCTAGCCATCTTTCAGAAAAGCAACCTTTGTTCCTTCCCTGGAGAGATTGCCATGAACTGTAAAAACAACCAAGGTACCAGGTCTTTTTTCTTGTGGGCTTTTATTATCTTCGAAAGTCAATCCCAGTTCCTCAGGGCTTTTTGGTAACAACCACAGCCCAAGCATGCCTCCTTTAGGCATGACATTCCAGTCAAAGTCTTGGTTAACAAAACCTCTATTAACAACTGGTCTTATTAGTTTTATGCAAAGAACCTTATGTCATTACTTACTTCTTCAGAATGCCAAATTCTGGAGGGATCAGGTAGGGAGAAAAATATACAGTGTGAAGGAAAATCCTTGTCCTTCTAGTATTCACTAGAATTGCATTCCCATACTTTACACTTTCTTTCATTCACTTTCCTACATGTGAGGTTTCTTTTTTAGGGGGGGGAAGGGGGATTTGCTGGCTCTTTTATTAATTTATTTTGCTTTCATTCTTTTTCCCCCTGCTAAAAATTTTTGTTTGTTTGTTTTTCTATTACAGTTGTCCCACTTTTTTCCCCATTGTTTCCCTGCACCCTGCCCACCCCTTCTCCCACAGTCAATCCCCACCCCATTGTCCATGTCCATGGATCATTTATACATGTTCTTTGACTAGATCCTTCCCCTTCTTACCCCCCTTCTTTCCCCAACCGTCCCCCCTTGTCACTGTTAATCTATTCCTTGTTTACTTGCCTCTGGCTCAATTTTGCTCATTTGTGTTGTTCATTAGCCTGTATTAGGTGATATCATATGGTATTTTTCTTTCATTGCCTGGCTTATTTCGCTAAGCATAATTCTCTCTAGTTCCATCCATGTTGTCGCAAATGGTAGAAGTTCCTTCTTTCTTTCTGCTGCATAGTATTCCATTGTGTAAATGTACCACAGTTTTTTGATTCACTCATCTACAGATGGGCACTTAGGCTGTTTCCAGCACTTGGCTATTGTAAATAGTACTGCTATGAACAGTACTATAGGGGTGCATAAGTTCTTTTGAATTGGGGTTTCAGGATTCTTCAGGTATAATCTTAGCAATGGAATCACTGGATCAAAAGGCAGTTTCATTTTTAGTTTTTTGAGGAAATTCCATACTGTTTTCCATAGTGGCTGCACC
Source organism: Furipterus horrens (assembly GCF_987537825.1). Lineage (NCBI taxonomy): Eukaryota > Metazoa > Chordata > Mammalia > Chiroptera > Furipteridae > Furipterus > Furipterus horrens. The sequence goes on from NW_028327174.1 coordinate 23,487,391, forward strand.
AGTCTGCATTCCCATCAACAGTGCAGTAGGGTTCCCATTTCTCCACATCCTCACCAGCATATGTTGCTTGTTGATTTGTTGATAATGGCCATTCTGACTGGTGTGAGGTGGTATCTCATTGTGGTTTTTATTTGCATCTCTCTGATGGCTAGAGATGTTGAGCATTCTTTCATACGCCTATGGACCCTCTGTATGTCCTCTTTGGAGAAGTGTTTGTTCAGGTCCTTTGCCCATTTTTTAATTGGGTTGTCTGCCTTCTTGGTGTTGAGTCGTATAAGTTCTTTATATATTTTGGAGATCAATCCCTTGTCTGAGGTATCATTGGCAAATATATTTTTCCATATGGTTGGTTACCTTTTCACCTTGCTGATGTTTTCTTTAGCTGAGCAGAACCTCTTTAGTTTGATGCAGTCTCATTTGTTTATTGTTTCCTTTATTTCCCTTGCCTTTGGAGACATATTGGTGAAAATATTGCTATGTGGCATATTTGAAGTTTTCCTGCCTGTTTCCCTCTAGGACTTATGGCATCAGAGCTTACATTTAAGTCTTTGATCCATCTTGAGTTTATTCTAATGTATGGTGTAAGTTGGTGATCTAGTTTCATTTTTTTTTGCACGTCCCAGTCCAGTTCTCCCAGCACCATTTGTTGAAGAGGCTCTTTTCACTCTGTTTTATGTTCTTTCCCCCTTTGTCAAATATTAGTTGACCATATAGGCCTGGGTTTATTTCTGGGTTCTCTGTTCTGTTCCATTGATCTATATGTCTGTTCTTATGCCAGTATCAGACTGTTTTGATTACTGTGGCCTTGTAGTATAGTTTGGGATCAGGTATTGTGATTCCTCCTACTTTTTCCATTTTGTTGCACTGTCTGGGATTTATTTTCTATGTTGTCCTCCAGCTTGCTGATCCAATTTTCTGCTTCCTCTAGCCTGATTTTAATTCCTTCTACTGTGTTCTTCAATTCAGAAATTGTATTCTTCATTTTCTCCTGGCTCTTATTGATAGCTTCTATGTCCTTTTTTATGCTGGTGTAATTTTCAGTAAGGTCCTTGTAGTTTCCCTGGAGTTCTTTGTAGTTTTCTTTGAGCTCGCTGAGCTCATTAAGCTTCTCTATAATCCATGTTTTGAATTCTATATCTGATAGTTTGTTGTCCTCTATTTCATTTAGCACTCTTTCTGGGGATTCCTCCTTTCCTTTCGATGGGGGGTTGTTTCTCTGTCTCCACATTTTTGTGATCCTTCTTATTTGTTGCTGTTTCTCAGATTGATCTGAACTTCCTGGATCGGCCCCTGGTGGTGTCAGATCATGTACCAGTCTGGGCCTAGGCAGCCTGTTGGAAACTACCAGAGATCTACTGCCTTTGTCTGTCTCCTTTAGTTGTTAATTTATTCAATCTGTGATAAGCCGTCCCCCTAGGGTGGGGCAGATTAATTCTTGCAGTCGGGGCTTTTGCTTCCCCTCTGGCTGATGCCACTTGGAGGGGAATGGTCTGCCCTCAGTATGGGGAATGAGTCAGCACTGTGACCCGGTCAACTGCTCCCTCAGTTTTCTCCTCAAAGCCACCACCCCGAATTCTCCCTAAGCATCTCTAGTCCTCTTTTTTAGGGATAGAGAAGCCAGTGACTCAAACCAGTAGGAGATAATTAACAGATGAATCATGGAAAAGGGGGGAGGAAATGACATTCCAAGGCTCCTCACACATATCTCTGGGATCAAAAGGAGGAAGATTGTCATCACCAAACACAGAGAAATGGGAAGATGTAGCTAGATAACTTGGCAAATAAGTTGGAGATACAGTAGACCTATAACTAGACTACCCTTAGTTAATCACACCCTGAGTTAAGTAGTTAATTGCATTAGATTTTGAACCCGGAATAACCAGTAATGGGGAAACCAGGGGAGAAGGGGAGGGGAGGGGGAGCTAATCGCATTAGGGAGGGGGAGCTAACCACATTAGTATAAAACCAGTTTTCTTTGTCTACCTCATGTGCACATGCTCCTGGCTGGTGGTGCACCCGACTCTGCAGACTCGTGAATAAACGCCTCACTTTGCTGCTGAAGTCCTGTGTCCAGTGATTTACTGTGAGTGTTTCTCACATCTCTGCCCTCCCTCTGCTTGAGCCCAGGGTAAGTGGGTGCCAAAATATTTTTGTACGTGATCCGTTTAAAAGCTCTTCGTCTCCAACCGTTTCCTTCAGGCCAGCAAAAAACCATGTGGCTTTTTGCTTTTCACAGCTGGATGCTATTTTACTTTCTGCTCTATTGCTGTAGGCTGGGAAACCCAGCTGGGGGTGTAGACCCTGCCCTTCTCAGAGGGAACTGTTGGCTGCTGAGCTGTTTCTCAGTCCCTTCAGCTGCCACCTGTGGGAGCCCAGGCAACCCTTTCGCGTCTCTGCACTCCCTGCCAGTCACATTGCGATGAAGTGGCCTTTTCTGTCTCTCCGTGGTTATAAGACTTCTCTCCAACTAGTGTTCCATTGGTTATTCCAGGTTATTTCTCCACAACTAGGTTGTAATTCCAGACTGGTCCTGGGAGGAGGTTAGTGTAGCTTCCACTTACTCCTCTGCCATCTTGGATCCCCCAAACACATATTTCAGTGAGGGTGAGTTTGCTTATCAACATATTCAGTAGGTCATTTACATCTCATTGCTTTCCCCCCTTCCACCAGGTTAGTTAACATATCGGGCTAGGTTCATTATCATTTCCTTTGGGAACGGGTTCAGTCTATCAGCATATCCTTTGGGAATGGATAAGTCCAAGGCCAGGTTAATTGGCATATACTGAAAGTCCAGGTGTGCATTCTAGCTGCCTGCATGTTCCGACAGTTATAAACTTTGGGGTCAGACAGCCTTGCACTTAAATTCTGACTCTGTTGCTTACTACCCCTGTGAATTTGGAACAATTTACTTAACCTTCTTCAGCTTTGATTTCCTCATCTGTAAATTAAAGATTAATAATAGGTAGCAGAAAAGGTTATTGAGAAGGTTCAATTCAATAATGTCTGTGAAGCCACAAAGAGAGAGAGGCTAAGTATATTTTTCATTTTTTTTTTCCCTTTAGACTTCTCAGGGGCTTAGCTCTCTTGTCCTAAAATACATAACCCCAGAGGGTATAAATCTAGTGCTTTGTCTCAATATGGATTTGTACCCAAATCCTGGAAAAGCAGATACAAAACAAACAAACAAACAAAAACCAACTTGAAGCCCTAAAAAGGTAAATTTTGTATACAGGAAATGGAATACTTTTTTTCATATTAAATGACAGAAATAAGGGCAGTAGATTATGCTGCCCCCAAATATACCACTTTGGCATATGCAGTACTTTGAGCTAAAGGCAACTGAGAATTAACAAATGCAGAAAGAGTTCTCTGCCTAATAAATTTCCCTTTGCAAAGGTCCCCTTTAGCTCCCCACCCCAACCCCTACTCGGGGGGAAAAGAGAGCACTCTCCCAGCAATTTAGCAATTTATGTCCCTGAAAGCCTCAAACCTTTTTCATTTGTTAAGAATGGCATAGAAGTTTCTCTAACTGCTTCTTTGAGTTTTAATTCTTTTCTGTGAACTCCCATAAAGTAAATATTAATAAAAACTCTGTGCTTTTTCTCCTGTTTATTTGGCTTTTGTTAGTTTAATTCATGAGCTCCCATTAATTGAATCTAAGCAAATAGAAGTTTTTCTTCTCTATGGTAAATTCATTAACTCACAAACTTATTTACTAAATTGTGAGTTAAAAAAGTTATGATATAGGCTGAATAAAAAATAAAGAGTGGTTTAGATACATTTGTTGAGGACAAAAATATACTCAGTTACTAAAGGAAACTAATAGTAGCTTGAACTATGTGTCAGATACTGTATGAAATACTGTATAAACATTTCATTTAAAAATATTTTATTTATTTAGTTTTAGAAAGAGAAGGGAAGGAGAAAGAGAGGGAGAGAAACATTGATATGTGTGAGAAACAATCAGTTGCCTCTCGCACTCCCCCATCTGGCCCACAACCCAGGCATGTGCCCTAACTAGGAAGTGAACCAGTGATCTTTTGGTTTGCAGGCCAGTGCTCAACCCACTGAATCATACCAGCCAGGGAAACATTTCAATTATTTTCAACAAATACTAGGTGTTCTTATTTTACAGTAGGAAAACCAAAGCTGAGAGGTGCATGATTTGCCCTTAATGGATGGTAACTGCCTAAACTGGTGATGTCTTTGTTATTATTGACCTTATGCTACTCAAGGATGTGGGAGTACGTGTTTCTTCTGGAGGTTGTGATGCATGGAATATCAAGCTGAACCAATCAACAAAGTAATTTTAAACATCTGTTCTAAAGAAAGGGAGTATGGTGGGTATAGGGTTGGACCCTGTTAGGGTCCCTGACTGAGTCTGAAAATTAAGGTGACGAAGACATATTCACAGGAGAAAAACATACAAATTCTAAAAAAAAATGACTAAAGACAATTTAGGTGATAAGTACAAACTTTATTTAACACTTCACAAAACGGACAGTCTCCTTTCAGAAGACCGCAACATTGGGTGCAAGGCAAGAAGCTTTACAGGCTGAAGAATAACGAACAAAGAAGTATAAATATACAGCCCAGAGCTGATCTGGCATTTGGGGATCGGATGACTGGATATACTGTTCTTCTGGTCAAGTGGAGCATTTACAGGAACATAGAAGTTAGCTGCGTTTTGGTTGCTGATGGGGAACCCTAGGCAGAAGTGGCTCCATCTTGGGCCTACAGATTTATTTCAACATTAAAAAAAAAAAAAAAAAAAGATTTTATTTATTTATTTTTAGAGAGAGGGGAAGGGAGGGAGAAAGAGAGGGAGAGAAACATGGCTCAATTGCCTTTTGCACACCCTCAACTGGGGACCTGGCCCACAACTCAGGCCTGTGCCCTGACCGGGAATCAAATTGGCGACCCTTTGGTTCACAAGCCGATGCTCAATCCACTGAGCCACACCAGCCGGGGTTCAACAACATTTATTTAAGTGGTATGAAGAGTCAAATAAAGTTAGACTGGTGTATCTTTATGCTGGGCTTGATGAAGAGTGGCTAGTTGTGGGAGGAGTATCACAGATTAAGGAGTGTAGGTAAGTGCAGTTCACTGGGGGTAAGTTCTTCTTGGTGTCCCTTTGTCTTCAGGGATAAGAGTCCTCCTTCCCTCCAGTGGCACCTCTCCAGAGGGTTTTATGACCTGTTTTAGAAAAGAAGAAAGAGGTAAGGAAGAAGTCAGAGTAACTTTCCTGTTTCTGCCCTTGTCTCAAACTTCTTCAGCTTCAAAATAATTAATATGCCAAGGTGCTATATTTTGGGTTTGTCCTGAACTCTATCATGGGTATTTGTGGTAAGGAATGAGAGGTATCTTTATATGTTTTAATTCTTTTTTTTATTTTTAGTTGAAAGGAGGGCGAGCACCTGGGAAATTAACAAGTTTTTTTTTGACATTTATTTGCCAAGGATTATAAAATGTTACTCCTCTACAGTCATCTTTTAACCTTCAAGTTTCTCCACTCAAAATTGAGAGGGTTGGATAATTTTAAAGTTCTTTTTTGCTTTAAATATCTAAGAGTCTATAAATCCCTTTTATCTTCATTTCATTTTCTCCCAACTAGACCTTAAGTGGCATATAGGGTTGTGGGGGATGGGGATGGAACGTGAATGGTGGTTCACACCTCAAATTGGTTTTGATATCTTTTCTTCCCCTTTCATCCTACCCATATTTGCATAAAAATGTGATCACACATCCTTACTTACCTAGTTGTAAACAGACACATTTAATTGATAGTAACACAGACAGGGTTAAGGACCACCTCTTGCTTCACAATGCATTGCACAACGCTGGGCTTAGAAGAGAAACTTGAACGCTCATTCAATGCTCAGTTGATGTACAAAATGACATTAACCTACTTTCTATTCTATTTGCTTTAGTTGCTTCCAAACAGTTGATTTCTTTACAGATGCTGATCTTTCCTTTTTTTAGGTAAGTTTGCAGGGGGTGGGGTTGATTTCCACTCGCCAGATAGAATGCATTTCCTTTTCACCTATTTAGGCTAATGACTTTCAGTGTTATGCAGAGTAAAGAAATTATTTAGCCTCCATTCACAAGAACTATTTGGTTTGAAAAAGAAATGTTAATTCCAGAAGAATCATTAAATGAAAATGAGAAAGTTTAGCAAAAAAAGAAAAGCTGGTTGTGCATTTTCTAGAAATCACAAATTGTTTAGATCGAAATGAGAGATTCCGTACTTGTTCCCAAGCTGATTCAGTCCACAACAATGATTTTCTTTTGGAGTTTTCAAATACTTCACTTTACTGTTGATACATTTCCTTTTTATCCTGAAATTTTCTTTGGGAAATTGCTTAGACCTGTGACCCAGGAAGACTCCTGTGCTTTGGAGAATAATGAACTTGAAAAGAATTACTGTGAAATATGGGGTAAAACCTCTGCATAAGAAAGTTAAAATTCTGGGCTCATAATGATTGAGGCATGCTCTGTGATAGAGTATTTCTAGGCTAGATTTATATCAGTTAACAAAATTATACGTCATCACTATCTTATCCCCTAACATCAACTAAAATTATGTACGAGCTGGTGATCCAGGAAATAAAGACAAGTCTTTAGATGTGGGATGTAACTAAATGAATTGGTAGTAGCTCTGCTCCCCATCTAATAGGGCTGAAAAATGACCAGGTACCCATTAGGTTATGCAAGTTTCATAGATCATTGGAAAAAATACACTCTTGGCATCTACCCCATATCCCTGGGATGTATTTACGGGCCTTTTGTAGACACTTAACAGTGATCATTCTCCCACGGAACCTATGGAAGCACATGAATAATGTTTCTTGACCTGAATGTTATATAATCTGAAAATTAGGTTTAACTTTTTCATTGGTGCTAGGATATTCAGTTTAGGCTGAGTATATCCATTCTAAGCCTCCTCAAGAAAGCTTTAAACTTTGACATGCCACAAATCTACATTTAAATTAAATGACTAATGCTTTACTTAGTTTTTTTTTTTTTTTTTTTTTTTTTACCATTAGTTCTCTGCCAAATTCCTTTTAATTCATCCTCAGCCAAAGCCTGTCATCCTCCTGGCAACATACCCTTTCACCCCCACCCCCCTGCCGCCCTGCCACCTCATGTCTGTGCTTTTCCAGTCCTTTGATTGCCTCCGGTTTCTTGCCTCGCATACTTGTCTGACTGGTCCCTGGAAGCCTGGCAGAGATTCTTCTCTGACACAAATCTGGCTACTGCTAATTAGGAGTCCAAACACTCCTCTCTCAATGCAAATCTAAACAGATCTAACTTATAAACAAAGAACAAAGAGAACACTTCTGTGTCTTCTGTAAAAACAAATCATGCATTGGCTTTTCAAAGAGAGAATAAAGAGTGGGTTGTCAAAGAAAATAACTGGATAGAACAGAGGTTAGGAAAAGACATGAGGTATAAAATAGTTACTGAACTATAACAACAGATAAAGCATCAACTCTAGTTATTAATCTACAAGGTGTTCCCTGGCTCCTTGTGCAAGGGTTAATGAGGGTACTTATCTTTGTTCTGTGCACTAATGTAATCCAAGCTTCCAAAACGGTGAGTGGCACATAGAAGATGCTCTATAAATATTTGCTGAATGTTCAAAGTTTTAAGAGAATTTAAAGCTGATAAGTGACAAAGGCTACTTCCTTATCAAATGTTTAGTATTCCCAAATACTGCTCCATTGTTCTCTTTATGCCCCTGCCTTCTCCCTTGTTTTTGTCGTTCTCTTTCATATACACATTTAAAGCCTAAGAACATACAATCCCACAAAATCCCTGAAATGACAGTGAAACGTGTTACTCAGAGTAAGTTATGGTAGGTTGCTGCTTTTACGTAAATGTCAACTTAAATGGGTTCACTGTTTCTGTGAGCATTCTTTCCCGCCTTCTTGGAGTTGAGGCGAACGATGAAACAATCAACATTCTCTCCCTTTTGGTTAATCTGTTTTTCTTTTCCGTTTTTCTCCTTCCCGCGGCATTATCTCCTTTCCCAGTCTACGGTTTCTCTGGGGGTCGCTGTGTTGCTCTTTCTCCTTCTCTGCCTGTTTGTCCCTCTGATCCTTTCTTTTTATCCCTTATTCCCAGAAGCTCCAGAAAAATATCTTTTTCCCCCCTTTCACGTCACTTCCCTCCCTTCTCCCATCTCCCTCTCCCACTAGAGGCCAGCACTTGCTCAGTTTCGTCCCTCCCACCAGCGAGCAGAACTCCAAGAGAAAGAAGGGAAAAAAAGAGAAAAAGGAGAGTGAGAGAGGGGAGGAAAAAAAAAAAAACCAACAAAAGAAACCCCCAGGCCTAGAACGCAGAGGCCCGGGAGCGGCGTCGTCATGGCAACGGGCGCCGGCAGGAAACGAGGGACGCGCGGAGGGAGGGGGAGGAGGGCGCCGAGGGGAGGGGGTGAGCCGGGGGAGGGGTCCGGCTGCCCCGGAAGCACCTCCCCACCAGCCCCCTCCTCCAGCCCGGCCCGCAGCCCCCGGCCTGCAGCCCCCACCTTCTCGGCCCAGCAGGAAGTGACAGGCCCGGAGCGAGCCCCGGAGGCCTGGCAGAGCCGCGGCCGGGCCCGTACCCGGAGCGGCCGGAGGGGCGGGGAGCTGCGGCCGCGCCGGGCACCTCCCACCCCGCCCTCGGCGCCCCCGCCCCTCCAGGAAGGGGAGGAGGCGAGGGGAGCCCGCCGCGGAGGCCGAGCGAGCCCCCAGCCCAGCCCGGTGACTGGGGTTCCTGGCACATGAGGTGGACGCCCCCCGGGAGGACTCGGGTGCGGAGTGAGGCGCGAAGGTAACCCGGCGACCGCGGGCTGGGGAGGGGCAGGACCTCTGGGGGCTTGGCTGCGCGGGGAGGTTTTCTCAGCCACCTTGGTCTGTGGAACGCCCCAGGTACCTCCCCCAGTTTCTTTCCCTGCCTACCTCTAGCGCTCAGCTCTGCGGTCCTTTGGCTCTGCCCGTCCTGGTCTTCCTACCATGCAAGTCGCTGTGCTTGGTGCTGTCTGTCCGTCACCCGCGTTGCTTCTGACTGCTCCTTTTCTCATTCATTTTTCCTTCTCTGACTCGGGTCCTCCCATCCAAGCACGCTTGCTGTCTAGTTTTCTCCCCGCTTTTTATGGTCCGCTGGGTTCCTCAGCCTCCAGGTCCTTGACTTACGTCTGTCTGTCTCCTGCCTGGCTCCCCGCTCTCAGTAAGCACATTTCCTTGCTCACTCGGGTCAGTTCACTCCTGGTACCACTCTGTGTGCCCCGTTCAGCCGGTGTATTTGATTCCCCTTTGGGACTGCATCTTCATCAGGGTTCTATGTACAACAGGGACCCCTGGGCGTCTACTATACCTGTTCTCCAGATTACTTCCATATCTTTGGCACAGTCTTCCCATCCTCTCTACAAGACAGAGTTTTATGCTTAGGAAAGTTGATTTCTTCCAACTCTTGGCTCAGTCTGCCCTGTACCAACTCCACTTCAACATTCTTTTCCACCTCCCTTCCAGAGGAGTCTGTGCTCCTACCCACCCAGCTCCTGCACATCCAAATAGTGCTTTTCAGGTTCACCATGGGTTAGCTATCCTGGGGACCTCTATGGATCCGCTTCACGCTCTTTCTTCCCCGTTAAGTCTGAAAACTTAAATTCACCGTGCCTCCCATACTTTTTGTTGTCTTCATTTTCTGTACTTAATTTTACAATTTCAACGTTGATCACAAACGAATAGATGAATGTGCCTGGGATCCAGGAATCCTGGTTTTGATAACAGTTTCCCTCGATTTTACTAAAGACTTTAAGCTGGTCCCTTTCCATCTCTATATCCGTTCACAGTCTGAAAAAAAAAATTAATAATGGCTTTTATTTGGGGGGAGATGAGGGGTCGTATGGTTTATCATCATTTTCACTTGTGAATGGAAGAGTTAAATGTCCCCTCTAGCTAGTACAGGAGTCTCATGTCCTTGAGTCCAGTGAACTAAGTCCAGTGATCTGTACAACTATGAGTGCTGCCTCTAATCCTTACCCACTTTTTTTCTTCACATGCTGATAATGAGGATTCATGGGTCTGTATCTGTTTAGTGCTTTGATATTTTGGCAAAAGATGTGGGGAGAAGATAGAGTTGAAGCTGATATGATTTCTCCTGTGTACTTCTTGGGTTACATCCATGTTTTCAGTGACATTTCCTATTTTTAAATGAAACTGAAGTCATGGGTAGTTTTTGGGGGATAATGATATGATCAGGTGATGCTGGGAATGGAATAACAACAAATCTCCCCAACTCTGTTCAGTAGGACAAGCTGTTTGATTTTATTTTTTTAATTTATTTTTTTTTTTATTTTTTTTTATTTTTTTAAGCTGTTTGATTTTATTTAGCTTGTTTGCTTGTTTTGGATGGACAAATCCATCGTAATAAAACTGTTGACAGCTCTTAGCAGAAATTCTGGTTTGATGTTTACATTCCTAAACCAAATAGTGCTTTGCTGACCTAATATTTCTAGTGGCCCTGTGCCTCCGGAGTACAGAATATAGTGTCTAGGTTTAACAAAAGAGAAGAAATAAGAATGAAGAAAAAAACCTTATTGTCATTTAGTACTGCTTTGGAGGTACATGTTTTCTTGCTTTTCTTCTATTTCTTTGCTTGGTTCTTACCAATAAATGTTAATGTAGACCCCAGACGGTAGACTATGACCACTTGAGTGGACTAAAAAATTGAATCTTACTTTCTTGAAGATTTTCATTGCTATATATTTAATGTTTAATACCTGGGAGTCATCTGTTAAAATGATATATTACATTCAGTTGTGAAGGCTTCTTTGCAAATGGGGAAACTGAGGTATAAGAAGGGAAAGTGATGTTCCAGAGGTATTGTTATTAGCAGCCTGAGCTGGACGCACGCAGCTATTTGGCCTATATGGGCTGTAGCCTGGCTCTTCTACCTCCTAATTTAATGACTTTCCATGATGCATTTAACATATCTCTTAGACCCTTCCTTCAGAAAATGAGGACAATGAGTACTCAACTGAGTGACACTTAATCACAGATATTTTTTCTGGTTTGAAGAAGCAGCATATGCTAGTGTAAGGACTTGAAACTTACTAGGACAACTTTTTTAACCTCAGAGAACCTCATTTCCTCAGTTGTGAAGTGATGATATTATTATTTACCTAAAAGCACTGGGAGAGATCATGGAGGTGAAGGGCCTAGCCCAGTGAGTGGAGGCATCTAGTGGCTTCTCAGTAAATGGTGACCATAGTTAAGATGATGCTGATAACAATGTTGCAGATGCAGATGAAAGTGAGATAACTGTAAGTTTTAAATGGGAAGGTTTTAAGTTGTCACAAAGTGTTTGGGGAATATAGAGTGGTCTTAGTATTATTGCGAGCTGTCTTACCTTCTGGCTATTTTATACTTAATGGTAGCTATGATGGAATCTGTAACAGTTGTTTCTTTTGAGACACTGCATATCCTCAAAAGATGGTGTGGGGAAGAGCAAATTTGGTAGTTACGAAACCTAGAAATCATGGATTATGAAGAAGAGGAAGATTCTTAAACCTAATTTGAATAATATGAAATAATAGTTTGAGATCAGCTGTAATTTGTAATCCTTTACTCCTTCCATCTAGGTCTTGAGTCAGAGCACCAACCTTGGGAACCGTGGACCACTATCATGGAGACTGAGAGTGAGCAGAATTCCAACTCCACCAATGGGAGTTCCAGCTCTGGGGGCAGCTCTCGGCCCCAGATAGCTCAAATGTCGCTGTATGAACGGCAGGCAGTGCAGGTGAGGCTTAGCTCTGGGGGGCTGTGATCTGGGTGTTGGTTTGGTGTATGCAAGGGTGCCAGAAGATAATGGGCCCTTAGTTCCTTTCCAGAAAACTGGGGGAGTTGGATTAGGTGATGACTAAGGTCCCTTCTAGTTCTGAGAATCTTAGGAATTTACAACAATTTGAGCAAGCAAACAGAGAATGAGATTCAGTCTTTTAACATTTTTTTTCTATATCATTCATTTCATGTAGCTAGATCCTAACTATTTTCTCTTCGTGGATTATCAAGTTTTTAATCTTTGGTCTTTTGTATAAATCAGTCTGAGGAATAGAAGTATAAAACTCTTTAGACTAAAGTTTTATTTTTAGACAAACAGTAAATTCCATGTTTTTAAAAATCTGGGAATAGGCCTTTTACTTAAAATATTTTGATTACTAGAATAACTGTGCACATAATAAAAATAGTTCTAATTATTAAAGAATATTAGTTAACACTATAACAGCATCATCTTTATAAATATCCATTGGCATTATACTGTAGATGTTTGAAAATGCCAGTTGTTTGAAAATTTTACCTGATAGAATCTTTCACGAGCCACTACTTTTATTTTTTCATCATTTTCAACCCCTTAAGGCTCTATTACTTTTATTATACCCTAGAATATGGTCTTTTATTTCCTTCTCTTTACATTAATCAACATTTCATTGATTTTTATCCTGTCTAGTCCCAATTCTTTTCCTTGCTGTACCATATATTTCCAGATTCTATTTGGGGAAATAAGCCTTCATGTGCATTTCACTGCTTTACTTTTCTTTATATACAAGAATAGAGTAGAGCATGGCAAAATTAATTGCTTCTCTACTTTTTGAGGACTATGTGAACTTACTGGTTCTCATAAAACACACTGGCCAGATCAGAAATTGATGATTTAGCCAGACTCACATCTTCCTTTGTTTCTTTCCTCATCATGAGCCCCTTTCACAGGATCACAGTGATTTCTATAGAATAGGAGTTGGGAGTGATTCATTCTAAGTGGGCTGATCCTCTCTTTCTTCTCCTAGGCTCTGCAGGCACTGCATCGTCAGCCCAATGCAGCTCAGTATTTTCACCAGTTCATGCTCCAGCAGCAGCTCAGCAATGCCCAGCTGCATAGCCTGGCTGCCGTCCAGCAGGTGAGAGGTCAGCAGCCAGCTGGCCCAAGAGGGGGAGGGGAAAGGTGCTACAGGGGTATACCACATCCTCCACTAAACCAGGCTGGAAACATAGTCTCCTCTGTCTGCTGTCCTGTAGGAGGATGAATGGATCTCAGCTTCTGGGGTTGCAGTAAGAAATGTTGGAGAACTCCCTTTCAGAAGTAGAATGGCTATGTCTAGACCTGCACCGTGCGATACGGTAGCCACTGGCCACATGTAGCTATTGAGTGCTCAAGATGTGGCCAGTCCAAATTGTGATGTGCAGTGAGATTTTGGATTTCAAACAGTAAGAAAGAAAAAGTAAGAAATGGCCCTGGCTGGTTTGGCTCAGTGGGTTGAGTGCCAGCTTGTAAAGTGAAAGGTCATGGGTTTGATTCCCTGTCAGGGCACATGCCTGGGTTGCCGGCCAATGTTTTTCTCCCTCTTTTTCTCCCTCTCTTCCCATCTCTAAAAATAAATAAAATCCTAAAAAAAAAAAGTAAAATATGTCGGTAGTTTGCATTGGTTACATGTTGAAATGAGACATATTGGCTTAAAATAAAGTGGAAGAGGGTGATGGAGGGAGACTTGACTTGGGGTGGTAAACACAATACAGTATATGGGTGATGTTATAGAATTGTGCACCTGAAACCTATATAATTTTATAAACCAGTGTCAGCCCAATAAATTCATTTTTTTAAAAGTGTACTTCTGTTTCTTTTCCCTTTTAAGAAAGTGTGCATACTAGAAAGTTACATATGTGGCTTACATTACATTTGTATTGGGCAAAGGCAGGTTAGACTCATCAGTGACTCACGATGTAATGTGACTAAAGGTTCTTCCACCTAAAACAGAGTGGGAGGAGGACAGGTTGCCTGACTGCCCCACAAGGGTTTTGTGGGAATTGTTGGGTTAGCACATGTGGTAATGTGAGGGTTATTGGCATAGTGAATATATTATTCTTGCTCCATAATAGTGTCTCTCAGTTCTTACCTGAAATCTCTATTATATTTTGTGCCTTTGATTTATTACTGGAAGATTCACAGCCTTTCTTTTTGTTCTCTGCTTTTTCTTACTTTCTTTCCTCTTAACAGGCCACCATTGCTTCTGGTCGGCAGGCCAGCTCCCCAAACACCAGCACTGCGCAGCAGCAGACTACCACCACCCAGGCCTCAGTGAGTGCTGCTTCTCCCACTGAGAGGCTTCTCTCTCAGCGTCTTTATCTCTGCGCTAAACTTTGTGTGCGGTTGATCTGGGAGTGTTTATTGAGCCATCAGTAGTATTTACTTCCCTTATATAGAGAATTTGTAAAAAGAAAAGTAACCAGGTTGGATCTATGTAGGAGTCTTAATGAAGAGGTCTAGGAAAGGAGAAAGAAAATCCTAGGGAAGAAGAGGACATAATATAGGGAAGGGATTAAACTCCGGACCCTTCAATGAGAAGTAAAATCTGGTCCTTTGCCTTCCTTTGCCTTCTCAACTGTTAATGCTAGTAGTTAGACACTGTTTTGTTTACTTTGGTAATACCCTGTGATAGCCAGGGTGTGACAGCTGTGGATAGGAAGGTATTATTCATTTTCCCCTGACTCTGTGAAAGTGAGATATTCTCTTCTTGACCATGTCACTCTGAATTTGTCCATCATTTACATTTCCTTTTACTTCTCCTATATCCTTAGTCCTGGTTCCTTTCTGTACCACACAGATCAATCTGGCCACCACATCGGCCGCCCAGCTCATCAGCCGATCCCAGAGTGTGAGCTCTCCCAGTGCTACCACTTTGACCCAATCTGTGCTACTGGGGAACACCACCTCCCCGCCCCTCAACCAGTCCCAGGCTCAGATGTATCTACGGGTAAGCCACAGACACAGCTGCCATTGTCCCAGGGGCATAATTGTTCTGTCCTTGCCTAGGACTTGAGTGAAAGCTATTTTATTTAACCATAGTTACCCAGCTGTTTTAAGACAAGCTGATCTGTTTCTGCCTTACTTATCTCTAGAAGTAATGCCCAGTATTCACAGGTAGCCTGCGGATTACATTGAGATCCTAAGTTAGAAGATGTTCACCTTAACAGTTGACTAAATTAGCATCAGATACTCTAATCTTTAGACCTGTGGCTCAGGTACATAAATTCTCAGTGTTCTCTCAGCTTATCTATTTACTGTACATGAACACTTGTTCTAAAATGCTCATTGTCTTAACTTCTTTCATATTTGACTCTTTGTTATCAGTCTGTAGTTTTATACATGTTCTAGGCTTTCTTCTGGTTGATGATTCATGTATGGAGAATAAGGGTCTACTGGGTTGGTGTGAAAAGGGACAGGGCTTTGCTGTTTCGTATCTTCTGTTTATTTTGTCTTGTGGTCCTTTCCTTCCATTTCTTCTTTCTTTCTTCCTTTTCTCTTGTTCTCTTCTGTACTTCCTCCTCTCCTTGCCAGCCACAGCTGGGAAACCTGTTGCAGGTAAACCGGACCCTGGGCCGGAATGTGCCTCTAGCCTCCCAACTCATCCTGATGCCTAACGGGGCAGTGGCTGCAGTCCAGCAGGAGGTGCCATCTGCTCAGTCTCCAGGAGTTCATGCAGATGCAGACCAGGTAGTGGCAACCATTGACCTGTGGCTGGGTACTGGGGAGGATTAAGGGAACGACCACAGACTAGGGCCCACCCTTCTACCCTGTCATCACCACCTTTCAGAATTCTTATTTTTTGTTTTTTGCCCTTAATTTCTGTAGAACTTCAATCCCTTACAACTTTTGAGTTATTTGAGTTAGGAAGGGAAGTGGATTTGACTGAAAATAGCCCTCTGGATCTGAGAGTCTTAACACAGAGCAGATTTCCTTACCATTGTTTTTAGCCCTTTGGCTCAGTTTATTCGGGAAGTCTTTAATTCTCTCCTTGCAGTGTTGTCTCTGGAAGATGAGGGGATGGTTGAAGAAATTGTACTGTTACATAGATGTTAAGCTGACCTAGATAAGTTGTTGGAAGAATGTTTGATTCCTTCTCTTTATGAGTTTCTGTAGCTCTCAACTTTCAGTAATCTGTTTCTGCTTGCAGTGTAGTCCCAGTGAAATCTTTCTGACCGTTGCTTCTCACCCTCCAAATATAAATATATATGAAGTGTTAGGTTTGTCTAAAGTGTAAGGTCTGTCTAGAAGGTATCTGGCCATGAATATTGAAAACAGACATTTACTGAAGAAGATACAAGAAACATTGTACACATGACAATGATGCCTCAGTCCCCTTCAAAGTAGGCACCTTGGGAGCTCACATAGTTTTCCCAATCACCATCAGCTTCTCTGTTGTATTTTCCTAAATCTCATTGATGGTCTGAAGTCTTCCCTTTCAAAGGTGATTTTAGTTTTGGGAAAAGCCAGAAGTCGCAAGGCCCCAAATCTGGGCTGTAGGGGGCTGAGTCACTTAGTGATTTGATGTTTCCCTGAAAAATTGCATGAGACGTGATGCATGTGGTGATGCATTGTCGTGATGAAGCTGTCAATCACCAGTTGCCCATAGCTGAGGCATTCAGGAGCATCCAAATAGTTTCTGTGGAGGGATGTTCAAGCTTAATGCAAAATATGATGCAGATTCATTGCTCTACTTGCCCAGTCATTTTGAATGCAATGGCCACACAGTACACATGCTCACTCAGTGGTGTCTACAGCCCCCACTGATTAGTACAGTGAAGTTGTCATTGTTCACACATGTGCATTCCAGTCCACTCTCCTCAGCTGCCAGGTTACATTGATGTCACACAAACCATTGTCATTATATTAACAATGGCTGGACATTTTCCAGACAGACCTCGTATTTTGAGCCTGAATTTTTTAACTTCTTATGAATGGGATAAAAACTGGGATCTCATAATACTAATTTTTTTTTTTTAGTTTAACAGCAAGTAAATATTGAGCTCTGTATTGATGTGTTCAGATATATAGTAGAAACTTTGGGGGATTGAAATTAAATATGAGTCAAGTCTTTATAAAGAGCGTACAGAATAAGGAAGTACAAAAGTAAATTGCACTAACTTTGAGTGACCAAGTTTAGAGAAGAGTTGGCTACATTATTTCTCAGTGATGTTTGTTGGTATACATGAGTAAATTCTTAGAGGATGGGTATGATTTCATTTGGAGTGAGAAGAAAACTGGAGACAAAACAGTATGTGTAAAGGCAAAAATTGCATATGTGACTATGAGTTGGGGGTGAGTGGATAAAGAGGAGACAACAGACTGATGGTAGAAAAGGTCATTCATTGTTAGGGAGAAGTCTGAAAGCCAAGTAACTCCACAGGTAGCAGGGGTCATTGCTGGCTATTGAACAGCAGATTAATAGGATAAGGTAAGTTCTTTAGAAAAAATTATCTAGGACCATGTGCCTGGAAAAGAAAGAGAAATTGGGGAAATTACTAAGAAATGCTTGGGGTCATTTAGTAATAATGTGTAAGACCTTTGTTTTAGACTATGGGAATCGCAGTAGGATCAGAGGATGAGGTTGAGACTGCTTCCATATCCAGTTGTTTCATTTATCCATCTACTTGCTTAGTGTCAACATGTAGACGGACAGAGTAGCGGTTAAAAATGTGAATCTGATGTTTCAGATTCCAGCTCCATGACTCACTGTGTGATCCTAGGCAAATGACCTAACATCTTTTGCCAGTTTCTTCATATATAAAACATCTATTATAAAATATCTACCTCAAGTCGCTGGTTTGATTCCCAGTCAGGGCAAGTGCCTGTATTGCTGGCCGGGTCTCCAGTTGGAGGCATGTGAGAGGCAACCAACCCCATGCCAATGTTTCTCTCCCTCTCTCTCTCCCTCCCTCCCTCCCTCCCTCCCTTCTTGCTCTAAAAATTAAATAAAATCTTAAAAAAAAAAACAACCAATAAACTGCCTCAGGGTGTGTTGTGAGGACTAAATGAGTTGATATGCATAAGTGTTTGAACAGTGCTTGCACATAATGAGTGTTAGCTGTAATTGTTATAGCAGACATTCCTTAGCCTTGAATGCCGAAGTCATAATCCCTGGACTGATAGAGATTACAGATCACTGAACCACCAGACATTAAACAAATAATCACCTGGTTTAATAATTGATTCATTAGAAAGTACAGAGTGCTCTGAAAACAGAAGGGGAGTTGATTTAGCCTTGGGATGAGGGTAGAAGTCAAGTAGGCCTCCCTGAAGAGATGACAGTTAAATGGGGTCTATAGAAATTGGTCAGGTGAAGCTATGGAAGGAATGGTGAATACAGGGGAACCTTATGTCCAAAGATCCCGAGGGAGGGAAGAGTGTTACGTATTTGAGGAACTGGAAGACTTGTGTTCCTGGAGTTCGGCAAAGGGGAATGGAGATATGCTGGAGAGAAGAGAAACCTCATCTTGCCGGACCTTAGGTGTTGTGTTTAGGTTTTGGGGCTTTGTGTGAAAGGCACTGGGAAGCTATGGAAGGATTTTAAACATGGAAGTGATGTGAGAAATTTGAGTGATTTTTTTTTTTTTAATTTTAATTTTAAAGACTGTTGGCTTCTCTATAAATGATAAATGGAGATGGTGTGTGTGAATATAGGGAGAACACCATCATAATAGTTTAAGGGAAAGATGGTACTTGAATTAGGTGGTAGCAGTGGAGATGGACAGAAATGAACAGGTTTGAGAAAAACTTAGAAGGTCATTGAAAAAGGAGAACTGATGCGGTGGATAGGGAGTTGAAGGGGATGCGAGAGATGAGATGTGGCACAGCGGTGAGATGTCTGGTAATGACATTTGAGACAGAGAATGTTGGAGAAGTGGATTTTGGGTGAAGTTCACTTCTGGATATGCTGGCTTCGAAGTGCTTGTTAGCTATACAGAAGGAGGTACTAGGTCAGCAGTTTTATTTATGTGGTGCCTGAGCTCTGACTTGGAGATAAACATTCAAGAGTAGTAGGCATATAGATGGTAATTGAAATCAAGGGAGTGTTTGTAATTTCTTAGTGATATGGTGTGGATTGAGAAGAGAAAAGCCTTTAAGATGGAGCCTTGAGGGGCAGGATGATCCCTTAGAAGATAAAGCTGTTCAAGGTCAAGTAAAGGGTAATGGGCTGACAAAGGGGAATAGGAAAGAGCGACAGACAAGAAAATCTGGATTGTGTGGTGTCATGAAGACGAGAATGGGACAAGAAATGGCAAGAGTCCTTCAAATGCAGTAGAGCGCAAGAAAGATGGAGTTACTGATGTGGACGGCGAGCCATTTCAGTGGAGTTGTAAGGGGTAAGGAATGACTGGAGAGGGGGATACAGGGAATGTAAACAGTTACTAAGAGTTCAGCAGTAGCAGGAAAGGATGAAACTGGCAGAAGGGAAGTGAGGTTCCAGGGTGGTGATCGAAGGAAGCCAACAGAGAAGAGGTTGAAGAGAAAGGAGAGAATTGGAAAGGAGGAAGGAGAGGAGAGAAGGCAGAAGTAAGTGATGGGTCCTTATGCATCTGAATGTATAGATTTGGTTGTGGAACTGATGAAGCATCATGATGAAGCATCATGCTCTATAATGGTTTTATTGTTTCTGCAGGGGTGAATGTGGGGAAAGAGGAAGCGGTTGAAGAAGTATAGGGAAAATAGAGTTTTAAGTAGCCATTGTGGAAAGGAAGCTGACTAAAAAAAAAACTGTATAATTGCCAAATATTAGGTGCCCCAACACCCAATCCTGATCATTCTTGTAAATCATTCTCAAAAGCTAACACCTCTTCTTTACTGTTGTTGACTGAATCCAGGTTCTTTCGATTTTCACCTGAATTACTGCACTAGTTTTCTAACTGGTCTCTTGATTTCAGCCATATCTACTTCTAATCCTCTTGCACATCACTATAGAATAAATTTTTTTACAAACTATATGTTGTTACTATTATTTATTTTTAGTCTCCTAAAGTTTTATTTTTATTTTTTCTATTTCTTAGAATTGTTTTTTGTGTTTCTTATTGTATTTTTTCCATCACCATTTATCTCCCCATACCCTCTTCCACCTCCACCCACCCCGCTCCCCCGACAAGCTCCACCCTGTTGTCCATGTCCATGAGTTCGGTCTCTTTCTTTTCTATTACTAACATTATTTTTAACTGTACCTCTGATGTATAGAATTTGATCAGTCATAATCCTTGGTTCACGATCTCTTCTCATTGATGGTCCATTCATGGCCCACTTTTACTTATTTACTCAGTAAGTTTTAATAATATAATAAGCATTCCCAGTTCCATCTACTGCCTGCCCCTGCCTATGATGAGGATATTTTCATTCCTAGATTTATTCTTTGTTTATGCCCCTTTTTATACAGTTTTATTGCATTTATAAATAATGAAGTACTTTTTATTATGTAAAACTTAAAACATATAAAACAATAGAACATGTATGAATCCCTATGTACTTACCTAGCTTCAACATTGATGAACATAGGCCAGTTTTGCCAGGCCTTTCCCTTCACTTGTGGATTATTTAGAAGCAAGTCCCAGACACCATATCATCATATAATAGTAATATAATATATGAAAAACACATTTATTTGTATTTACATTTTAAAGGTACTTGAGCTATATGCAGTCTTTGAGAATGCTTTCTTAACAGCTTATTACTAAGATCCATCCATATTGTTGCATGTCATTGAACTTTATTAATTTTGATTTCTCACTAATACTCTATTATGTGAATATATTATAGTTCATTCATCTTCTCTTCTTTTTAAAGATTTTATTTTTAGAAAGAGGGGAAGGGAAGGAGAAAGGGAGGGAGAGAAACATCATGTGCAAAAGAAACATCTATCGGTTTCCTCTTGCATGCTTCTAACTGGGGACCTGGCCTGCAACCCGGGCCTGTGCCCTGACCAGGAATCGAACTGGCGACTTTTTGGTTATGGAACAATGCCCTAGCCAACTGAGCCATGCCATCCAGGGCTCTTCTGATAATGGCCATTTGGGATATCCCCAGATTTTTCTTACTAGGAATAGTACTGCTGTGAACATATTATACATGCCTCTGTTTGTACACAGCAAGTTTCTCATGTGGAATTCCTGGGTTAGAGGGTGTGTGAATAGTAAATTTAGGATATGATGCCAAACTGTTTTCCAAAGTGGTTGTATTGATTTACATTTCCATCAACAATGTTTAAAAGAATAGTTTCAGTGGTAGATTTGATCATGTTTATTCTGATTAATATTCTTCAGTGGCTTCCTGTAATCAATTAAGTACTCATCATTCCTTCTCCCTCTTCATGTTTTGGAGTACCTACTATGTGTCAGGCATTGTGCTAGGTGCTGGGAAAATAATAATGAAGATGATAGACACACTTTCAGCTTTCAAACTGAAGTTCAGACTCTCCTTATTTTAACACATTCACGCCCTCATGATCCGGTACCTGTCTACTTCCCTGGCCTCAGCCTTCCTTCCTAGTTTGATTTCTTGCCACTCCTTGTAGTTCACTCCAGACATAATGAAATAGTTATAATTTCCAAAAATGCTGTTCTTTTTCTTGGCTCGATGGTCTTGCAAAATTCGTTACCTATGTCTTTAAACCCTCACCTTCACTATTACTTATTGGGCTTCAGGTCAAACATCATCTGTTTTCGGAAGTCCTCCCTAATCTTTTGTCTGAGTTACTCTTCCTGTTCTGTGCTCCCGTAGCACTTTGTGCTTATCTGTGCATAGTATAATACAGTTACAAGTGATTTTCTTATCTTTCTTCCCTAGTAGAAAGTACTGCACTCATTAAGAGTAGGAACTGTCCTTTATTCCTGCATTCTCAGTATCCAGCGTAATACCTGTAGCATAGTGGGTAGGTATGTGGTAGATGTGGGTTGGATGAATAAATGAATAAATGGAGAGGAAAGGGAAAATCTGAGACCTTTTGAAGGAATAAATGACCAAACTTGATGATAGATGTGATACTGAATGAAAGAGACTGAAAATAAAATTTGATATGAATTCTTCGCTGGGTGACTGGAAAGCCTTAAATATATATATAATTGTGAAGGTGGGTATATGAGTTGAGGCAGGCTATGGGATATCTGTAGCTGTCTTTGCTGCTTCTGAATCAGTCACTGAAACTGTTGACCCTAGTGCTTCTTTTTCTGTTTTCCTCAATCTCTTTTTATCTTTCAGGTGCAGAACTTGGCAGTGAGGAACCAACAGGCCTCAGCCCAAGGACCTCAAATGCAAGGCTCTACTCAGAAGGCCATTCCTCCCGGAGCATCCCCTGTCTCTAGCCTCTCCCAGGCCTCTAGCCAGGCCCTAGCTGTGGCTCAGGCTTCCTCTGGGGCCTCAGGCCAGTCCCTCAACCTTAGTCAGGCTGGTGGAGGCAGTGGCAATAGCATCCCAGGGACCATGGGTCCAGGTGGAAGCAGCCAGGCACCTGGGGGCCTAGGTCCATTGCCTTCCTCAGGAATAGGTGGTGGTGGGAGCTGTCCCAGGAAGGGCACAGGAGTGGTGCAGCCCTTGCCTGCAGCCCAAACAGTGACTGTGAGTCAGGGCAGCCAGACCGAGGCAGAAAGTGCGGCAGCCAAGAAGGCAGAAGCGGAGGGCACTGGTCAGCAGAGCGTGGGCATGAACCTGACCCGGACAGCCACTCCTGCTCCCAGCCAGACCCTTATTAGCTCAGGTAAATGGCTGCTTCTCACAGTGTCATGATTCTCTCAGAACCGTTTGAAATCTTCAGAGTACACTTCTTTGCCTTCCTGCTTCTCTTTGTCACATCACCCCTGATCATGTTAGTCCAGGGAGATAGGACATGTAACAGAGATAGCTCTTGTCTGTTTCCACCAGGCAGCTATCAGTTTACAAGTTGCCTTAGGCTCTGAGTTCTTCATTTTAGTCACTCAACCCACTCGTTCACCCAGTTTTTCTTCAATTGCCTACTGTGTGCTAGGAGGTGCTAGGGATACATCTTTGGAAAACAGATTCCCTGTCTTCATGGATCTTACAGTCTAGCCTAAGGGATGAATTCTCTCCCCACTCTCTGTTTAACGGTGGTTAGGTGGCCCTGTGTAGAGCCGGATGGTGTAAGTGCCTTAGAACAATCAGTACTAGCAAATAGAGCCATGGTTTAATATAGTAGCTTGTGATCATCGGTGTCCATAAGGATAAAATATAATAACTCAAAATAGTTTATACTTGCTTTCAGACCTTAGATATAGTTAGATATGTGTATCTTATTTGGTAATTTTATTTTTGCCTTTCTTGTTTCTAGCACTTTAGTTGTTCCTCCATTCGGATAATTTACTCACAAAAAGTAAGAGTTAATTATCAGTTGTATTGTTAATAACGTAGTATTTACATACTATAGCACTTATGTTTCCGAAGTGCTTTCATACCACGTGTTTTCTGGACCATCTGGTAGGGGTGTGGGGGTGGGGTGAGGTTGTCAACTCATTTACAGTGGTGGAAACTGGGTAAAGTCAGAGCCTGCACCTGCTGATGCCTAAGACTTCTCCCAGGTGGGGACCTCAACTGAGGAGTCTTAAAAACTGTGACCATCATGGGAAGATGTTGGTAGATGTTGGTATTTTTCGAGAGACATTTATTCTTCCAGTGACTATTAAGTGTTTCTAATGTGCTGGGCTGGGCTGCTAGGGATGTAAAAATGAATAAAACATGGACTCAGCCTTGAGGAACTCAGAGTTCAATCATATAGAAAATGGGCCAGCTTACTTTGCTATGTTCAAAGTAACAGGATTTAAATGTATCAAAGAAAATAAGAGATATATGTAAGAAATTACTGGTGATTATTAAATGATGAGCAAGGGAGTTCTTTCAGGGTTAGGGTTCAAAGTAACAGGATTTAAGTGTAGTTCAAAGGAATAGGACTTAAGTATAGCAAAGAAAATAAAAGTTAGATACATGGGGACTAGTAAATGATTGAGCAAGGGAGTTCTTTCCTTGAGATCCTTAAGACTAGAGATAGTTGGTAATATCTGCAAGTGTCTGACTCAGAGGCAAGAGTATGTATGAGGTGATCTCTCAGGTCCTTTTATTTTCCATTCACTCTGATTCCAAAACTGGGTACAACTTGGAAAGACGATTTTACTTTTAATATTATAATGATCATTATTTTCTGCTCTTCCTTGTTGCATCTGGGCTGGTTCCTCTAGCCACCTACACACAGATCCAGCCTCATTCCCTGATTCAGCAACAGCAACAGATCCACCTCCAGCAGAAACAGGTGGTAATCCAGCAGCAGATTGCCATCCACCACCAGCAGCAGTTCCAGCACCGCCAGTCTCAGCTGCTCCACACAGCCACGCACCTCCAGCTGGCCCAGCAGCAGCAGCAGCAGCAACAGCAGCAGCAGCAGCAGCAGCAAGCTACAGCTCTCTCTGCCCCTCAGCCACCACAGGTCCCACCTACTCAGCAGGTCCCACCTTCCCAGTCCCAGCCGCAAGCCCAAACCCTGGTTGTTCAGCCCATGCTTCAGTCTTCACCTTTGTCCCTCCCACCCGACCCAGCTCCCAAGCCACCCATCTCTCTCCAATCCAAACCACCCGTAGCACCAATCAAGCCTCCCCAGTTAGGGGCTGCTAAGATGTCAGCTACCCAGCAACCACCACCCCATATCCCTGTGCAAGTCGTGGGCACCCGACAGCCAGGTTCAGCCCAGGCACAAGCTTTGGGTTTGGCACAGCTGGCGGCTGCTGTGCCTACTTCCCGGGGGATGCCTGGTACAATGCAGCCCAGTCAGGCCCATCTGGCCTCCTCGCCACCTTCATCCCAGGCTCCTGGTGCACTGCAGGAGTGCCCTCCCACATTGGCCTCTGGGATGACCCTTGCTCCTGTTCAGGGGACAGCACATGTGGTCAAGGGTGGGGCTACCACCTCCTCACCTGTTGTAGCCCAGGTCCCTGCTGCCTTCTACATGCAGTCTGTGCACCTGCCGGTGAGTGGTGTCTGATGGATTGAGGGCACTGTCATTGTTGAGAGTGGACCTGGGGCTGAGTAGAAATAGAGCTTAACTTAGTGGGGAATGAAGAGTTTAGAAGGTATTTGTTCGTTTTGTGTGAGAGTTTAGTGGAAAGTAAAGATAACTGGTATTTGTCTTTTTTGAAAGAGTGATGTTAATGTATTAATACCTGAAATTGGTACTCCTAAATTTGCTACTAAAGTCATTCTGGGATTTTGGATTTGTACCAAGTTAGATTTAGAAAGCCTTAACCACCTAAATAATCTTTAGAAAAACAACAGTTCTTAGTTGGACCATGAATCCAGGTTCTTGAGGTCTAGGTCAGGACTAATGAACGTTGCATTTTCTTCTCTCATGATGTGGAAGTTACACTTCTTGGGAATGACCAGGAATTTTAATGTACCATGGGAAGTATCCAAATTGGGGAAGCGGGCACTAAGAAAATTTTCTCTGCAAGTATGGGAGTATTTGTGGTTCCTTATTATCCTTCACTCAGAACTCTTGATTTCATTCCTGTTCTTTTCTGTGTAGGGTAAACCCCAGACATTGGGTGTCAAACGCAAGGCTGAGTCTGAGGAGGAAAGAGATGATGTCTCCACATTGGGTTCAATGCTTCCTGCGAAGGCATCTCCAGTAGCAGAGAGCCCAAAGGCCATGGAGGAGAAGAGCAGCCTTGGAGGTGAGTCTGACTTCTGCAGCGCTTTTGGAGTGTGCAGAAGATGAATGATCTGAGAGACTGAGCTAAAAGATAAATCTGGTTCAGTAGAATATGGGTCTGAACTTGGACAAATGAGCAGATTGAAAAATGGAATCCAGGTGAATGAGCAAAGATGAACATGTATCACTGTGGAAGATCAGGCTGGCATGGACAAATTACATTACCCCAGTTACGTTACCCCATATCTGTTTCTGTGTTTATTTTCCAGAGAAAGTTGATTCAGTGACCAATGTGAATGCCAATACCTCAAGCAGTGAACTGGTATCCTTGGCTCCTGCTCCATCAGTACCTCCTCCTACACTAGCCATGGTGTCCAGACAGATGGGTGACTCCAAACCCCCGCAGGCCATTGTGAAGCCCCAGATCCTCACCCACATCATTGAAGGCTTCGTTATCCAGGAAGGAGCAGAACCTTTCCCGGTGAGGGCAGGGCTATAAGGGGGGGCTTTTGAGTGGGGACTTGGTCTGACTCTTGTCTTTTCAAATGCCACTAAAATCAGAAGGCTTAGAACTATTTATTATCAGATAATGGATCAATTCTGCTGTTTATTTGGTGAATTGTAAAGAAGAAAGGGAAAAGGAAAGAATATGTGGACCAGAAAATGAAAATGGGAAGATAGCAAAAGACAGAAAGTGACTTTTAAAGCTGTAACGTTTAGACAAATGAGGTTAGTTTAAAATGAAAATTGTGGTAGAGAAGTTAATGGACTTTTCTAGGTACCATAAGTTGCAAAACTAGAACATGGCTATCCTGACTCCTAGTGCATTCCCTCAATTTAGGACACCAAAGGACAAAACAGCGAGCCAGGAGTAGGAACCTGTTCTTCAATGGTTTATCTGAAAAAAGCCAGTTAGAGGCTCTTGACTGCCATATGGAAAATGGTTGTCTGTGAACCAGACTCGGCCATTAACTCAGAGATCCAGGCAAAGACATGATGGCGAAAATGCTGGGGAAAGTCATGGAGAAGCAGAAAGGAATTAGGCTAACTTAACTGTAAACTTTCTCTGGGACAGGTGGGTTGTTCTCAGTTACTGAAAGAGTCTGAGAAGTCACTACAGACTGGCCTCCTGACAGGAGTGAATGAGAATCAGTCAGGTGGTCCCTTGGGAGGGGACAGCCCATCGGCTGGTAAGTATTTATTTAGAAACCCATCTGGAGAAGGATGTGGATGTGTTTGAGGACTCAGTGTAAAATAGTAATTGTTCTATATAAAGTAGAAATTATATCCAGACAAACTATATATGATATATTAGAATATGTAGAAGCACACAAAAGGAATTCCATAGGATGAGGGCGAATTTTATCAAGCTAAAGTAAGCTGTTAAAATTGCTAACTGTAAGGCTATATTTTTCAAAAGATGATCTAAAATAGGATATTTCTTAATTTCCAGTTCTCCTTATTTAGATTTTATACTAAAGATTCTTATTTACATTTACCCTCTGCTTTTGGAAACTTTGTGGTAGAGAGATATGTTTCTAAGCATTAGTAATTAGTTCCTCTCCTATTAAGAAATGCAGACTTGTCTGAAATCTGAGAGTATGAATTAGGATAAAATTTGTCATCAGAATGGAATTAGTCTGGCTTAAGGTTAGGAAGACTGTGATGGACATACCTTTATGGGTTTGGAATTTGAACTTTGTTTTAGTGTGCATGCTTCACGGTGTAGGTCTCTGGGGGCAAACCCTGAGAGTAATGAAAGAGTCCAACTCTGGGCCTAATGACGGCTTGAGAGGCAGCAGTAACTGATGACAGCTTGCAAATGATGCCTTATTTTTCAGAGCTAGATAAGAAGGCAAATCTCCTGAAGTGCGAGTACTGTGGCAAGTACGCCCCTGCGGAGCAGTTTCGCGGCTCCAAGAGATTTTGCTCCATGACTTGTGCTAAGAGGTACTGCAGGCCCTCCCTCTTCGCCTTCAGCAGTGGTTCTTTCATCTAATATTGCATCCCTCCTCTAGGATCATCTCACAGCTGATACCTAATGTCTCTTTTGCTTTCAGTCTTCCCCAAATTAGCTCTTAAAATACCAATCCACCTTTAGTGTAGGGTGGCAAGGCAGTTTTCTGTACCACCTTTGATATCCTACGTGTGTGACCTGTAGGTATAATGTGAGCTGTAGCCATCAGTTCCGGCTGAAGAGGAAAAAAATGAAAGAATTTCAGGAAGCCAACTATGCTCGTGTTCGTCGGCGCGGACCCCGCCGCAGCTCCTCTGACATCGCCCGGGCCAAGATCCAGGGCAAGCGCCACCGGGTGAGCTGCCATCCCAGAGCCACCTTTAGAGCGGGCCTAAAGAGTCTAAGATAAGAACTCTGGTTTTGCATCGACTGCATTACTCCAAATTCCAAGAAGCCTGACTTGTTTTATCTCCTCTCCTCTGATTCATGTATCTATTAATCCTTAAACTAGATTTACGTAGTGAAAATCTAGAACAATCATTGGTAGAAGGGGAGAATGAAGAAAGTGATAGTTTATATTTAAAAGGCACTTGAGTGTAGACTGGTGACTTTGAACATTTGCCAATGGGGTACAGATGAGTTCACTTGTGCTAAGATTTGTTTTTCTTCCATGCGCAATATTAATCCAGACCCAGGGTGGTTAGGGAGGGGAGAGGAAACTTTGATGGCGTCACTTTTTTGGTTTTCTTTCAAGGGTCAAGAAGACTCTAGCCGGGGTTCAGATAACTCCAGTTACGATGAAGCACTCTCTCCAACATCTCCTGGGCCTTTATCAGTGAGAGCTGGGCATGGAGAACGAGACCTGGGGAACCCCAGTACAGCTCCGCCCACACCAGAATTACATGGCATCAACCCTGTGTTCCTGTCCAGTAATCCTAGCCGTTGGACTGTAGAGGAAGTTTATGAGTTCATCGCTTCTCTCCAAGGTACCAACAGAACCCAGCTCACACATATGCGTAGTTTTCCTTAGGTCTTTGCACAGGCCTTCGTAACAAGAGGACATAACTGAATTTTAAGTATTAGAGGCTTGAAGGCTCTGCTCTTTAAAACATAAAATTTTTCATTGATTTTTAGAGGAAACACTGATTTTACTTATGCATTCATTGGTTGACTCTGAGTTTTAGAGAGGAAAGGAGATAAACCTTGATTTGTTTCACTTAATGTGTTCATTGGTTGAGTTTTGTGTCTTGACTGGGCATTGAACTCCCAACCTCGGTGTATTGGGACAGAGCTCTAACCAACTGAGCTACCTGGCCAGGGCTCCAAATCTCTACTCTTGATATTTATTCATTACTTGCCCACAGCATGATTTATTAATTTCCTTCTGGGTTGTCACCTGTTATATCAGCAATTTCAGTGTTTGATTTTCATCTCTTATGATTCAGCTATATTATCAGTAATTTTTGGATAAAGTGTATTTTTATGTGTGGTTGTGATACCCACCATGGATAGACTTTCTTCAGTGGAAAAGGGGATTAGACATTAAGAGGACATTGTTGCCCCACTCTTTTCAAAGCAGGAATGTTTGACAAAGGATCGTTTTCTCCAGGAAAGAAAATAATCCCTTTTTGCTCTTTGTCCGATTTCTATGCTCTTAAACAAGTGTCACAAAGCCTTATTTTAACTCTTCTTGCCAGTGTAAAAGAAAACATGCATACATCTTTGCTTTTTCCCCCTCCTCAAGCTGTTTGAAGTTATTTCTGTGGTTGAACTTAGTTCTTTCATTATCTTGGCTCTCTTTTAGCCAGTTGCTCTGTGATTTCCTTCTGCTTCAAAAGCTTGTCATCTCAAACCTTCATTTCTGAATTTAGGACATGTACTTTGGGATTAACCATGGCTGGGTCTCCATTTTTTCATCTTTAAAGTTTTCCCCTGCTATCCTCTGGTGCTATGTACTTTCTTATACATATTCCCATCATTTCCTCCTAGGCTGTCAAGAGATTGCAGAGGAGTTTCGTTCCCAGGAGATTGATGGACAGGCCCTTCTATTACTTAAAGAGGAACATCTTATGAGTGCCATGAACATCAAGCTGGGCCCAGCCCTCAAGATCTGCGCCAAGATTAATGTCCTCAAGGAGACCTAAGGTGGCCTTCTTGCACAAAACAGCCTAAGGCAGGCACTCCTCACTGTCCAGGTTATAACCTGGTACCAGCACAGACTTTACAGGGAATAAAGAACTGTTCCAACTCTAAACCTGGAGGAAGTTACTAAAACAGGGAAGGGAAGCGCAAGAACTGGTTGCTGGTGCTACATGGTGGAGCTTTGACATTTTCTCTGGGTTTTATTTTTAAAAGTCTTTACAATTTTCACTTGCCCTAATCCAACCTGTATAAAAGAGGAAGTCTAGAGAACTAGTACTGCTCAGCCTTATCCTGGAGTGAAATTTCTAGCCATGGTCTCAGTTCTCCAAGAGGAGGAATATACAGTATGGTCAGGCCAGGAGATGGGTGGAATGTAGGTGTGCCTCCCCAGCAGGAGAGGTAGGGTTCTTCCAGGTTGTGTGACAAGTAGCAAAATCTGGTGCACCTTCCGGATTGTCTGACAGTAGCTGTGGTCTGGTTTTCTTTGTTGTCACTCACTCTCCTCCTCTGGAACATTTTCTCCTGCATCCATGGCAGGCTCACTAACTAGTACAGACTTGGTTGGCATCATTCTGTTGGCTACAGGGACTAAAAGTGTTTGGCACATGTGGCTGCTGTCATTCTTTCTGCATCCCTCCACTCTTCCAATCTGTTGTCTTCTGCCTTTTCAGTTCCAACTCCGCTGTGTCCTACAGCATATAAAACAGGAGTGCCTGCGGTTGCGGCCAGGAGTATAAATAGCTGCCTTAGGTGCTATTCCTTATACAACAAAAATATTATTTTTTCTCCTCAGTAAAAGGATAAAAATTGGTCTCAGTTGTTTCTTACTCCAGTGTCTACCCTCTTTCACACAAATGACTAGGCCAACATGTTTTTTGTTTTTTTAATCTTTCAAGTGTTTTTGTACAAAAAATCATTTTTAAAACACCAGAGTGTGGGGGAGAGATGCAAACAAATAACAAAAGGATGTTTTTATAACATTATTTTCCCTGTTTAGAAAGAAAAAAAAAAAATTGTTCCAATAATATCAAAAAGTCCAAGGATTAAATAATTTCACTTTTTCCTCTAAGGCTATAAAAGGCCCCACCCACTGATTCCTTCCACTTGTGTGCTATGGAATCCCATTGCTCTTTTAACGGCCCAGGTTCACTATTAAAAGATCAGGCCACATTTCTGGGCACTTGGCCTACATAGAAAGGTGGAAGCATCAGAACATTAAAACCCTCTACATATAGAAATGTGGGGAAGAATGTATTCCCCTAAGCCAGAAGCAGGGATGTGTGTAGCGGAGTCCCACACCCCGGGCAGAGGACGGCACAGCCCTAGATGACCCAATGCTGCCTCTATTCCCTTTCCAGAAGACAAAAAAGTAAATAACATGCCTATGAAGAAACTGCAACATGTTTAGAAACACTGGTAAGAAAAGCTTTGCCCACTTTTACTACAAGTGGGAGAAAAAAATGCCATCAAAGGGATCCCACTACAAGGTAAATACACTTCCCTTTTCCGGAACTCTTAGAGCGCACAGGTCACTTTCAGTTTCCCTTTTTGACAGAACAGACTTGTGCATGAGTGCATTTTGGCTGCATATGGACTAAACTAATGACCACAATCCAGGGCCCCGTTCCAGCTGCAAAGTTGTTCCAATGCCAACGAGTGATGTGCTGGTACCTTATAATCCTCTAGCTGGGAAGTTCCACATTTTCCCCATCCTAATCCCAGAGATGTGAGAAACAGGTTATATCATCTCCAGGCTCAGACCAAATGGCAGTACTTGGATTGCAATCAAGCAATCATTGCAAAGTAGTTCCAAGAAAGAAATTCTATGCAGCTTCTCATGGAGACTACTGTAGAGTACACAGTAAGCATGAAAGCAATCCTTGGATAAATAATGTTTCTTTGCCTTTTTTTTTTTTTTTTTTAATTAAAGAATTCCAGTGTCAAAAACTTGTGAAAATTTGTTTACAAAGGTCAGCTAGCCTGCCATATGCTTTTGCTCATAACTATCCTGCTTGTACCTTCCTATACCAAGATAGTGCCTTTTGTCACAGGCCTTATATTATCTCTGACCTACAACTGTGCCTCTAGAGGAAAAACCAAAAATAGGTAACAACGGGAAGGCGTTTTTACTAGAAAGATGCAAACCAAAACCAAACTGGTAAGCAAGAGCAACATTAAGGGTGAGATGAGTCTGGATAGAGGCTGCTTAAGAAATCTGGCTGAGTATGCTTTGGTTTAGGGACCGAAGAAGCTGGGCGTATAAAGTGCATTCACATTGGTAGTAAATGATCATCCCTTTCTTCAGAATCCTCCCCCAGCTGATCATCCCCCACACCACGATATGTAGCAGGCACATTTCGGGGTTTAGAACGGCACACAAAGTCACAACCATCCTGTAGGAAAGAAACAAAGGAAATGATAATTTGGAATAACCAATTTAGACTAAGGTAAAGTATGAATGTGGCAAGAACTAGTTTCTACAGGGATAATGAAGACAAATGCCCAGAGCTCCAAGGATCAGCCTAAATTGAATTTGGGAGAAAAAGGAAAAAGACTAATCAGGTCTCACCTTCTTCCTACATAGGCCCCTGAATAGCTGTATTATTCCTAAATCTAAGCAACAGTGTTGCTCCTCTGGCCAAGTCTTAGTAAGATGCTATCATACTGAGGGCAACCAACTGTCTTGCTTTGCTGGGCCTTTTGTGATTTCAGCACCCAAGTCCTGTGTCTCAGGAAACCTCTTGGTCTGGGCAAAGCAGGATGGTTGCTCACCCAACCTTGTGTGCAGGCTGTAGGCCCAAGCCAGCTGCCCTGGTACTTACTGCT
Organism: Furipterus horrens; assembly: GCF_987537825.1. Classification (NCBI taxonomy): domain Eukaryota; kingdom Metazoa; phylum Chordata; class Mammalia; order Chiroptera; family Furipteridae; genus Furipterus; species Furipterus horrens. Next base: position 23,519,817 of record NW_028327174.1, read on the forward strand.
ATCAGGTTGCCAACATCCTGCCAGAAGGCTAAGTGGGGAAACTGCTCCATTCCCTTGGCTCCCACCACCAGTCGCTGGTAGAGGAATCCCCCAATGATATAGACTGCAACCAATGATGCAGCCCTGTCAAAGAAACAGCCACATGTAAAAACCAAGAAACAGTAAAACTCGGATACTAAGGACAGCCTCTATACTCATTGTTAGCTGTTTTGTAAGCTGTGGGGAAAAAAGGGTAGTGAAGTTACATCAAAAGGGGGGCTGGTAACTTCCTTAAAAAACCAGAGCACTGTAGGTCTGAAAAAAAATCAAAAGTGCTCAGGAAAAAATAAGACTGACTTCTGCTAACAGTCACCATTAGACACATGATTTTGTTTGTCCAAAAGTCATAATATCTAATGTAGCAATTTTCAATCACTTTCATATGGTACATATAAACTGATTACTAAAATTCTGCAGCATACCAAAAAACATTTCTGTCAATCTGACCAAAACAAACAAACAAAAAACAGGTACATTTCTGATTCATTCACATAGAATGGCTATTGTTGTGTTGGCTGCTGTTACTATTTTTTTATTTGACAACCTAAGGGAAAAGAGGTTGGTCAGTACCTCTGACTAAATAGGTATTTTGCATGCTTTAAAATTCTTGTGGCAGCCGGCACACCAGCTGAAAATTGCTGATCTAATGGGATAGTATTAAAAACTACAGCCCTCCAGTAGGGTAAAAAACACCTTCAAATGTGAATATTTATAGGGGACAAAACAGATCTCATTTTTAAGACTTGTAAAGTTAGAGCTGAATGAGGATTTTCACATAAAATTCTTCCCCCTCCCATTACACACACACACACACACACATGCACACACTCTTTATGCCCATGTGCATCCAAGAAACTTATGAGTTAAGGGGAAAAAAAGGAAAGGCTTGGACTGATGAGGAAAAAAGAATACTCACGTAATAAGTAAGATAGAACCCACACTGAGGTGGGAGACCTCTGGGGCACAGGCCAGGCTACTATCCATCTCAAAGAGGTAGAAACAGTCTTGGGCTTTGCCTCGCTCCTCAAACACAGGGTTAAAATTGTCCTGATAATGAAAGGACAGAACACATTTAAAACATTTTCAACTCCATCTACAAAAAAACAAAGAAAAAAAAAAAACTCAACAAAACCCCAAAATGACTTGTTTTCCTCATTCAATAACCTATATTTCCATGTATGTTGGAAGATGGGTGTCTGTGACACAGGAAAACACTGAACTTTAATTTTCTCTAATCCATCCCAATGTTTCCTGTGCCCTCTGGAAAGTCTCTCCCACCTCAGGTGAGTCCTTTCAGCTCCTCTCTAGGCTCACATGCCCCAGGGTGCCTCACCGCTAGGGTGTGTCGATTGCAGGAGATCATCACCACTGCACGACGCTGCTCCTTGCCACAGTGATTGTCATATTCATCACCCCCTTTATAGATCAGCATGATCCAATCACCTGGGGAGGGACAAGGAAAATGGAGCTTTGGAGTATGGGAAAAGTAGAAGCAGACCTGGGTCCTATGGTAAAGTGGAATTGGAAAGTTTAGACAAATTGGTTTTTAATAAAATAACCCTCTTCAGTATGAGCTCTGTATACTGGAAATGCCAAGCTAACCTCCCCCCACCCTCACCTTTAAGTTCCCTTGCTTACGCAACTAAGAATCAGAGATTCGTTAATTTTCCACATTAAAGGCAGGCAGCTGATAGTGCAAAACCAATTATGATCCATACCTTCACAATGGTTCACTATTGGCTGAATACCTGCTAACATCAAAAGAGGTTCCTTAAAATTATTAGAGGGCAGGGCAAAACCTAAGATTTAAATTAGCCACAGATGAGTTCAATGTGGATGATTTTTAAGATTGGGAGGTATTTCTTTTTCTTCAGTATTTACTGTGTTCAAATTTCTTTTGCAAAATATCACTTGACTTGAGTCATGCGGGGTCAATAAGGTAAGGATTCCGCTTCCGATTTTGCATATGTGAAAACAAAGTAAAAAGGTGAAATGATTTTTCAAAGTTATAGGGCAAAGTAAATATAATATGGTTCAAAAATCCAGTCTTTTGACTCAAAGCCCCAAATTCTTTATGTTACTTTTATTATATTATTTATAAGAGCAAATAGCACTGGGGGTATAATTTATTTATCTGCTTAAGGGAAGGAATTATAGGTGCTCATGTAGTCTTTTCCAGCATTGAGACTTTATGACTTTTGAGAAACATTATCACCATCATTATAAGCTAGTAGAGAAATCTTTGTAGACTGACTGGCTTGCAAAACTTGATCTCATTACTTAACTGGCAAAGTTTGATTAATTTGATGAGAAATAGTCACGGTTGATATTTTCAAGTCCAGAATGAAAAACTCATTAAGTATTAAAAGGATTCCAGGCTATACGATTCCAGCTACATTCTTCTTTGTTTGCATAAGCTTTTCACTAACTTTAAAAAAACACATAAATGTTCTGAGGCTTGGCTCCAGAGGAGCTATGAAACTAGGTATCCTGTGGTTTGTAGTCTCAAGTGTGTTGAACTACATATGATATTTTGAAGAGACTGGGAAAGACATACAGGATTGTCCGAGGGAACAACTTGGCATCAATGAATTAATTAACAGAGAGAGTCTTACTTCCATTGAAGACGTGAGTCTCATTGATTCTCCCCACCACTGTCTCCTTGCCGTTACTCTTGTTGATCTGCACCAGGCCTGCCTCTGAGGAGTGGTTGCTAGCTTCCCGGCATACCCTGAATATGTACATATACGTTTCTGCGCCCTGGCCCACAGTGCTCTCAAAGCTGTCAGGAAGTGAGGAGAAAGAAAGAGGAGAGTTACTGGCTACTAGCCTTAGGAAGAGCAGCCTTTCTTCCTCTTAACCCGCAACCTCTGACATGCAAAAAGGCGCATTCAATTTATTTATATGATGTCACAGCTGAATGTAATAGTGAATATTTGCTGAATCGCAAGATAGCCATGACCCTGACAGACCATCCTAATTGTTGATGATGACTGATTAAAATACACCACCCCAGCAGCTAGATATTCCTAGAGTATCTGCTGTAGACTATGCTAAAGTGTTAGCTACTGTTTCCCTGTAAATAAGGGAAATACACATGGGATACTCCCTTATTCCTTAAAGATCATCTTCAGATTTCTGTATCTGGAGATTCTTGACACTTCTGAGGATGTGTTTAGGCCTAAATATGCTTATCTGATACTTCTAAAGTCCTATTATATGAAAGCATCTGATAATGCTTTTTACATTACTACAAGCTGGTCTCTTGGATCCAGTCTTAGAAGCAGCTACTGTACTGCATTAGAGCACTGCACACTGCTACTAAAGCTTGGTTGAGAATTTGCTCTGTATCATAAAGAAAGCACAAGAGCACCAGCTACCCCAGATAGAGAGGGGAGGTTATTACACATGAATTCCCTTCATATTCAAATAAATTGGAAGATTCTTTTAAAAAAGCTGTTCTCTGATGAGCATCACCCACAACCACCTCCTTTCACGAGGGAGTCCTAGGGGGTCCAGGGGTACTGGGTGGGTAGGGCGGTTGGAGGCCAATGGTTTTGGAAGTCTGGGTGATACCAGGGGCCAGGGGTATCACGAGTCAGGAGTCCGTGGGGTCCTGGGGTCTGGAGACCTAAAAAATATTGGGGGTCAGGGAGCTGGGGACTATGGGGGGTCGGGGGGGGGGAGTAGTTCCAGAGATTGTCTCGAGAGGCTGGGTGAAAAAAAAAGGTTATTTCCTCTAGCCCTTTAAGGTTCTTCTCATTTTTACCTTTTGCTATACAGTGGTGTCATCTTATTCAGTAGCGCCAACTCTCTTTCTGACTCTCTACCCTTTTCTCCTACCAGGTCGCAGTTCTTTTCTTCTGCCTGCCAGGATTCTCTCACCGTGACAGCCATGAGCAGCAGCAGTAGTCCAGCCCTCCAGCAGCCGCAGAAGGGGAACATCCTCTGGGAGAAAGTGTGTGTGTCGAGGGTGCGGAGAGCATCAGGAGAGAAGGGAAAGAGATAAGGGATATGAATGTAATAAATAAAAGGTTTTAAAAACCTTTTTATCATCCACCCATCACCTCTTATTTTACACTAGCCAGTTTTCTTCATTATTATGAAGTTGGTTTTTGTTTCTGGTACCTGCCTATTTCCAGCTTTTAGCTCTCATCCAAGTTATTTTTTTTCCTGTCCCTTAATATTCTGAATGGGATTCTTAGGTCTCTAGGTTTCTTTTTCTTTTTCAAATTTATTTTGAAAGCCTCTTCCTAGTTGACTCCACTGCCTGACAGCATTGCTTAGCTGTCCTTCCTGTGCCCCCTCAGAACTGGGGCACAATGTGTATTCAACAGAGGACGGCACTGGCCTTGGTGAAGAGTTAAGTGTCTACAGTTGTTGATTTCTGCAAGCTGTGCTTGAACTCCAAGACGGTTTACCAACTCCTACACTGGAAAAAAGACACATTTTTTGTCCTAGAAACTATGAGAAGGACCAACCAATGTAGGGATACATAAGTACTACCAATGAATGGTATTTTGATTGTGCAGAAAGTGTAAGATTCTTTGGCACATGCAACAAACAGTATATTTTAATATCTCTGTGCCAAAAGCACCTGTATCAGGAAGCTCATTCATATAACCTTCAGTCTGACTCATAGTTGAGTCCTTCAGAACACATTATGGAGGTGAGAAGAGGGAGAGGAAAGAACAAAAAGTCATTACTTATGACAGCCTGAGTGGAGATATCCTTGCCTCTTTACTATTTGGTGAGAAGTAAGACTGTGATATATCATTATCTAAAGTTTAATACTTTAAACTTTGTGCAGTTTCACTGTACCAGCTGTGCATACTTAGACATACATGATTTAATCTTTGACACAGCATATGCTACTGGAAGGACCAACCAAGCTTTGTTTGTCTGCTTGTTTTTCTTACTTTACAGGCCACGTATCTAAAGAAAAGGAGCTAAGGCCAGAGGGATGGGGGTTCAGCCTGGAACTTGCCATAAACAGAGGAAATGAACAGCTGAGAAGTGTGTGCAGGGGCCAGAGGTAAAAAATACTGCTTAAACCAGTGGCCCTCCCTAAGACAACGCTCAGATTACAATTAGAAACTTGATAGGCTCTATTTGGAAGTTATAGAGATAAACACAGCCATTGTACCTAAAACCTGACATTATCTAATGCCTGATCTCTGAAAAATCATTCAAACATTTAAATTAGAGGAACAAGGAAATTCACTAGGTCCAAGTGAGTGGTTTGAAGAAGTCTTCCACAACTCACCACAGGCTCTTTAAATCATAAATCTCAAGAATTTCTAGATTTCCAGTTGTCTTTCCACTGCTGACAACGCTTGGGGGTCACCAACTCACTTTACAATTCAGTAAATCCAACTGACTGCTGACCCAGGACACACTGAATTAACTTTGCAGAAGACTCCACTCTGGTATCATTAATGACTCTTCAGGCTATCCATACTTGTTAATTTTGTAACAGTATCACTAATTTTTCTGATACAAAGATTTAATTCTTTTAAATTTTTCTCACTTATAATAAAATGCTTCCATATCACACCTCTGGACTTTGGTTCCGATACTCTTTAAAGTCCTCTTATTCTTTTCCATGCTTGCCCGCTAACTCCATTGCGTTTTTGGAATAAAAACCTTAAAAATAGGCAGAATCTAATGTGTACCAACAAGTTTAAAGATGGGAAAATGGAAGCTGAGACCTTAATGAATTTTCTCCACTCTGGTTAAACAAACTTACATTTGACCTTCTGTTTGCCACACTCTTCTAGGACCACAAATGCTTGGAAAGTGGCCTCCCTGACTTTGTGTACTCTGAACATTAATTCACTATGGTAATATTAATAAGCTGTTTCCAAAGAATACTTATAGTCAGCCATAAAGTCTGAGGCTCCCATAAACACATTTAAAACACTGAAAGAAAATACTCTTGAGTGCTTGTCTTCTGCCAGGCACTCTTTGAAGCAATTAACGTACATTAATTAATTAACCCTACAACAACCCTATTGAGTAAACACAATTATTGACCCTATTTTGCAGATGAGAAAAGTGGGATAAAGCTAGTAGAGTGAACAAGATAAGTCTGGTTTCATTTCACAGATCATGGTCTATACTTAACCACTACATGTGTATCTATTTCACATCCATTTTTTGGTGGCAGCCAAAGCTTTGCTTTCTTTTTGATAAAGCAAGAAGGGGAAGTGACGCCTCATGCAGTTCACTGAATAGGAGATGGAATAAAGAACTCAGACCTCAAAACTCCTACGTTCCCTAAATTAATTCATTGCTCAACATACAATGTGACCAGCTGGGTTACTAAAGAGGAGCAAGAGATTCCTTTTATTAGCTCTATTTAATGTGCCATTTTCCTTACATTCTCTAAGGACCTAATTTAAAATTGCAACATTCTAGACTTTCCAGATATTTTTTCCAGGACCAGTTTTTCTAGAGGAATATTTAAACACAAATCTCTGTTCTTTGGCTTCAAAGTCAGTTCCTTATGTGTTAACAGTTGATGACTTCTTTTGCCAAATTAGAACAAAGAATCTCACAAAACCGGGAAAAAAAATGAAAGGTTAAACACCTTATAGTCAGCATCAGTTGAACTGAACCAGCTCTCATTTTGCTTCTTAGTTCAAAAAGTGAAGGTGAGAACCAATTTATGTTCTTTTCTCTTTTTAAAGAAAATATATGCTTGAGCCGCTTCTTTGATTCAGTGGCATGTGCTCAGTGCTTTATCTAGATTATGTTCCTTAATCTTCACAGCCCAGAAAGGCAGATATAATTTCTCCCATTTTATAAATGAGGAAACTGATGCTTACAGAGGTTATCTGCCCTACATTATACAAGTATTAAATATGTGCAAAGTGATTGGGGTAACTTCATGGCATAAAGATAAGTTGCTTGAAATTTTCTGATAAATACAAGGGTGCAAAAATGTATTAGGAAGAGTATGAAATCCAAGGACTGGGTAGTCCCTTTTTAAAGTGCTCCAGTTAGATTCTCAAGGTGCAAGAGTTTGTTAGATACACTGGAAACAGAGCGGAGGGCTGGAGATTTTGAAAAATATCCTTCAATTTTCTTATTGTAGGACAGATCTGTTTGATAATGCTAAAAAATTATGTTTCAGTGGGATGACCAATAAATAAGCCAGGAATTGGGACGCAGTTTATATCACTGGGTCTCTACCACTCTCTTCCCTACCCCTCAGGACCAGCCATAAGTATTTTCCATTTCCAATTAAATTTCCACTATCTTCTCTGACTCGTTTCTGATGCAGCAGCCCTTCTCTCCTGTCTCCAGCAACCTACACTTTTAGAAGAGTGGCCCTAATTAGCTAAAAGGCCCAGTGTGCAAAACCCTCAGAGGAGTAGCTCCATGTTGCAGGGGCAGAAGTTCCCTACAGACCGACACAAGAATCTCTATAATGGCGACTCTTCTCCACACCACACACTCATCCCCCACAAACTTCTTCCAGGTTCTAGACATTCAAGTCCCCTAACTTTCCAACTGCTTAGACCTTCTCCAAATGATGCTGCTTTACCTCCCTCCAGATACAGGCCAAAATTCCTTCTCAGGCACCCAGAAACACAGCAAATGCACTCCGTATCAAGGGACCTTCCTTCCCCTGCCTGCCTAATACACGTGCAGTCCCTCTGGTCTTGGGGGTCCTTTCTTCTCACTCCCTTCGAATTCGGTGACTCCTGCCCTCACCCCTGTGCCTCCATTCCACTCTAGGGCTCCATAGGTTGATCTTTGCCTAGAACCCTAGACAAGGGACACTTAACGATTTCGACCCCTGTCACAGACACCGAGGTGTGAGCGCTCTCCCGTTCCTCATACTCACGTGTCGCGGGCAAATGGAGAAGCCGAAGTTCAGACTCCCCGGGAGAGTACCTGTCTGGGGCTGGGAGACAGGGCCGGCGAAGGGCCAGCCGCAGACCCCGTTCCCAGAGTTCGTATCAGAGCCAGCGTTCCCTCCAGTGCCTCGCAATGCTCCACTCCAGGAACCGGAAACAGGAAGCGCTAGGCAGCCTCAGGGCAACTGCTCCTCCCACTAGGCACTGCGGCTTGTGATCACAAAACCATCTCACCCCTTTCCCTTCCCGGCTTCCGGGTCATCCTGAAAGCTGATTGGGCAGGATTGTGGGCGTCAGGCTCTGTCATTGTCCTTTCAACTCCAATCACTACCGTGATTTTCAAGTTTAGTTCCACCTTTTCGGCTTGCCTTTCTACCAATGGATCCCAGAGTCCCGCTTCCGGGCTTGGTGGCTAGGGGGAGCCCGTCACGCGAGGTCGTGCTTGGTCACACGCCCCCCCCGCCCCTGGGTGGGTCATATTGGAGTGGGCTTGTGAGGGCAGGCGGCGGAAGCGGAAGTACGGATGGGGTCCTGTGCGGGAGGCCTCAGCGGGAGTTGTAGTTCTCAGGCCAGGTCTCCCCTCCTAGGTAGTTCCCCAGATGGTTCACCGCCTGAGAGAGGCGCTGTTTCGCCGCATGCCAGCCTGGAGTCTCGCTGTCACCAAAGTTGGCGCCTAGAGGATAGTGGCGAGTGATTGGGCTGTGGCCGTCCAGGCTTTCTTTCTTTCTTTCTTTCTTTCTTTCTTTCTTTCTTTCTTTCTTTCTTTCTTTCTTTCTTTTCTTTTCTTAAATTAATTAATTTATTTACAGAGAGAGGGGAAGGGAGGGAGAAAGAGAGGGAGAGAAACATCAGTGTGAGAGAGACACATTGATCAGCTGTCTCTTGCACGCCTCCAACTGTCCAGGGCATGTGCCCTGACTGGGAATCGAACCTGCAACCCCTTGGTTTGGTTTGCAGGCTGGCGCTCAATCCACTGAACCATACCAGCCAGGGCTGTCCAGGCTTTCTTAATGACACCGTTGTTCTTTCCTCTCTACAGTTGAATACCTTGGGTGTCCATCCGTTGCACGTTTCCCATGTCCTGGAGAACGAGCAACTCAATTTCAATCTTGTGCCTTTGCTAAGTAAGATCTCTCTTGTGGTTTCCCTCATTATTAGCCGGGTGTTGAAGTCGCACTGATTCTTAGAACTCAGTTCAAATGTGACTTCCTTGATTCACTCTGTTCAGAATTCATCACTCCAGAATGCCCGCTCCTGGCTTGTACTGGCTCTATCTTGATTTCATTCTGTGTTGACTAAGACGTTGCTGACGTGAGTGCCTCCCTCTCTCTTTGCGGGTAGGGACTAGATTTTGATTTCGCATTCTCACCAGAACTAGTACAGTGTTTTGAATCCGATAATAAAAGCTACCACTTGCATAGCTCAATGGTGACTGCCAATGTTGTAAGAGTTTTAAAAGGTATTAATTCACTTAATCTTCACAGTACCCCTAGTGAAGTATCTTACCCCAGTTTTACAAATGAGTAAAGCCAATAGAGGCTCAGTAACTTATCCTGGGTCCCACAGCTATTAAGTTATGGAGTCAATATTTAGGCTTCAGAATTTAAGTGTAAATTAATGACATAAACACAAGTCTCCAAGTGTTACATTATACTGGCTATATACGGTCCTGCATTTCATACATTCAAATTCAGGCTAGGTGGTACTGTAATCATGTCTGGGTTGGGTTTAAATGTGTCCTCAAGAAAAATAAACAAACAATTAAAGGATGAGTTTCTCATAAGAGTAGTTTGTAACCAGAAAACACAGAGAACAACAAAATAAAACTCACCAAAAAGTTGTATTTCCTTCATGAATATGTTATTCCCTTTCTCTTTAAAAAAATTAATATCAAATATTTCTCCATATCACTAATTAAAAAAAAACTTTTTAATGGATGCATAATATTTAGCTGTATGGATTTGTACTTAAGCAATTCCATTAGTGTTGGGGATTTAAATTACTTCTATTGACTTGCCTTTATCAATTCATTTAATAAATATTTACTGTGCAATTATACTGTTACCGGTTTGGGGGATAAAGCAGAGGAAAAAAAGACAACTCATTTGCAATGAGTTTTTATTCTAGAATTGATGTTAATCTGTCAATTTGAATGAGGTGTTTTTTTTTTTTTGTTTGTTTGTTTTTTTGCTTCACACCACCCTGCCCACCCTTTCTCCCACAGTCAATCCCCACCCCTTTGTCCACGTCCATGGGTCATTTATACATGTTCTTTGACTAGACCCTTTCCCTTCTTACCCTCCTTCTCTCCCTCCTCCCTCCCCTCTTGTCACTGTTAGCCTACTCCTTGTTTACATGCCTCTGGTTCAATTTTGCTAGTTTGTTTGTGTTGTTCATTAGTTTCCTGAATAAGAGTTTTATTTTTTTTAAAGAAAGCTTCATTTTTATTAGAGTGCTAGAATTTAGTTTTTTTAAAGTATATTTTATTGATTATGTTGTGACAGTACATGTAGTTCCAATTTTTTTCCCATTTGCTCCTCTCCGCCCAGTACCCCCCTTCCCTCCAGCAGTCCCACCCCCTTTAGTTCATGTCCATGGGTTGTGCATGTAAGTTCTTTGGCTTCACCCTTTCCTATACTATTCTTAACTTCCCCCTGTCTGTTCTGTACCAACTGATTATGCTTCTTCATCCCTGCACCATATCCCCATTTCGCTCCTTTTCCCCTTCCAGCTGATAACCTTCCAAATGATCCCCATACCTATGATTCTGTTTCTATTCTGGTTTGCTTAGTTGGATTTTGTTTTTATTTTTTAGATTCAGTAGTTCATACTTGTGTGTTTGTGGTCATTTTAGTGTTCATAGTTTTGATCTTCTTTTTCTTAAGTAAGTACCTTTGATATTTCATAAAATAATGGCTTGGTGATGACGAACTCCTTTAGCTTTACCTTGTCTGGGAAGCACTTCATCTACCCTTCCATTCCAAATGATAGCGTTGCTGAATAGAGTAATCCTGCTTGCAGGTTGCCTTTTATCACATTGAATACTGTTTGCCAGTCCCTTCCTGCCTGCAAAGTGTCCTCTGAGGAATCAGCTGGTAGTCCTATAGGCACCCCCCTGCAGGTAACTCTCCACCTCTCTCTTGATGCCCCCAGGACTCTTTATCTTTCACCTTTGGCATCTCAATCATGATGTGTCCTGGTGTGGTCCCCTCTGGGTCCAGCTCGCCCAGGACTCTCCGTTCTTCCCGGACCTGTATGTCCATCTCTTTCACGAAATTTGGGAAGTTTTCCTCATTTTTTTCACTTCTTGCTTCCTCATTCTGCACTGGTTGACTGTTTTTTTCTTCCTTATGTTCAAAATCATTGATCTGAACCCAGGTTACCTTCCCTTCACCATTGGTTTTGTGTGGATTTTCCTTCATTTCACTTAGCATAGCCTTCACTTCTTCCCTTATGCGTCTGCCATACTCAAGCATATCTGTCAAGCCTGTGAGCATCTTTATCACCAGTGTTTTGAATTCTGCATCTGTTAGGTTGTCTATCTCCTCATCTGTTAGGTTGGCTATCTCCTTGTTGCTTAGTTCTCCCACTGGAACCTTGATCCATTTCCCCTTTTGAGCCATACTTCTCTGTCTCCTCATTCTGACAGGCTTCTGTGTTTATTTGCCTCCGAGTCCCAGGTAGAGCTGTTGCTCCTGTTACATTGTAAGGGGTGGAGCCTTAGGAATTGGTCAGTACAGGGCGACCTGTTTCACCACATTGTGGCACTGTATGTGGGGGAGGGGTCCAAGAGGGAACAATGCCACCTGCCCAGCACTCGCCCCTTTTCCAGGCACTTCTCCCACTTCCGCACTGGACTGGCGCCCCTCTAGCTGCTGCCCTGGCCATCGTTCCCAGAGTGGGTGGGTCTGCGGACATTCTAGGACTGTTGGGGCCCTTTAAACAAGCGGACTCTGCTGAGAGACTGGCAGTTTCTTTCTCCACCCCAACCCTCACTGGTCTGCACAGTCAGAAGCAATGAGACTTCATTTTCTCCGGTACCAGGTCCAGTTAGGAGCTGGGAATGCTCCCCAGGTGTCCCTCCTGATTTTTTAAAACATATGACTGCGCTTTCTGCTGGCCTGCCTCTGTAGCCACTGCTGCCGCCACCACACCGTGTCCTCTCTGCCCTGGCTCCGCCCCTCCTACCTGTCTGGATGAGTATTTCTTCTTTATATCTTTGTTTGCTGGACTTCCACGCAGTTTGATTTTCTGGAATTTCTGGTTGTCTCTAGTTTTGAGGTAGTTGTATTCCTTCTTAGTTGTGGAGGGAGATGCAGCATGTCTGTCTACGCCTCCATCTTGGCCAGAAATAAGTTTCCTGAATAAGTTTTGATTTCAGAGATCTTGCCTCTTAGTCACTGCTTAGACATCATTGGGCTGGAGGGAGGGAAGTGTTCTTGTTGGAAGTGGGGAAAGGTCCAAAGATGCAGTTGAGTAGATTGAATAACCTGTCTTTTGAGGGAGTGGGAGAAAGGGAGAGCTTCACTTTCCATCCAGGTGCAAATAACCTGGGTTACCTCCCTGCTTTTCAGGTTTCAGTGCCCATTCTGGGAGCTATCTGTGTCAGAACCAACTTCAAGGTCCTTGCCAGAGCAAAAGTTGAAATCAGCAGTTCTTTTTTGCCTTTCTGCTTTGCCTCTCTCTAGCCTCATTAACAAGGACACCCCCTGCCCCACACTACACCCATGCTCACACCCTCCTCCCACACACAAGATTAATTTTTCATTTTATTTAGAAAGCAATGCTAGTACTTTAGTCCTAAAATCAAACGCTGAGGATGCCTCCTGTTTACTATAGGCAGAAGAGGGGAAGGTGCTTAAATGATCTAGGTATTCTGAATTCTTTCTTTAATTAATTGCTTTGATAATTGTCCCAGACCTGTGTTTTTGTTGTTGTTTGTTTGTTTGTTTTCAATTACAGTTGTCCCATTTTTCCCCCATTGCTCCCCCCCACCCAGCCCACTCCTTCTCCCACAGTCATATCACCCCACGTTGTCCATGTCCATGAGTCATTTATACACGTTCTTTGACTAAACCCTTCCCTTACTTATCCCCCTTCCCTCCCTCCCCCCTGATAACTGTTATTCTGTTCCTTGTTCAATTTAGTTCATTTGTGTTGTTCCTTAGTTTCCCGTATTAGGTGATATCATATAGTAGTTTTCTTTCATTGCCTGGCTTATTTCACTAAGCATAATTCTCTCTAGTTCCATCCATGTTGTTGCAAATGGCAGGAGTTCCTTCTTTCTTTCTGCTGCATAGTACTCCATTGTGTAAATGTACCACAGTTTTTTGATCCACTCATCTACAGATGGGCACTTAGGCTGTTTCCAGCACTTAGCTATTGTAACCAGTGCTGCTATGAACATAGGGGTACATAAGTTCTTTTGAATTGGGGTTTCAGGATTTTTTGGGTATTATCCTAGCTATGGAATCGCTGGTTCAAAAGGCAGTTCCATTTTAGTTTTTTGAGGTAATTCTATACTGGTTTCCATAGTGGCTGCACCAGTCTGCATTCCCACCAATAGTAGGGATCCCATTTCTTCACATCCTCGCCAGCACTTGTTTGTTGATTTGTTGATGATGGCCATTCTGACAGGTGTAAAGTGGTATCTCATTGTGGTTTTTATTTGCATCTCTCTGATAGCTAGTGATGTTGAGTATTCTTTCATGTGTCTATGGACCTTCTGTGTATCCTCCTTGGAGAAGTGTTTGTCCAGGTCTTTTGCCCATTTTTTAATTGAGCTGTCTGTCTTCTTGGTGTTGAGATGTGTAAGTTCTTTATATATTTTGGAGATCAATCCCTTGTTTGAGGTGTCATTGACAAATATGTTTTCCCATATGGTTGGTTTCCTTTTCATCTTGCTGTTGTTTTCTTTTGCTGAGCAGAACCTCTTTAGTTTGATGTAGTCCCATTTGTTTATTCTTTCCTTTATTTCCCTTGCCTCAGGAGATGTATTGGTCAAAATATTGCTACATGGGATATCTGAAATTTTCCTGCCTATGTTTTCCTCTAGGACTTTTATGGTGTCAGAGCTTACATTTAAGTCTTTGATACATCTTGAGTTTATTCTGGTGTGTGGTGTAAATTGGTGGTCTAGTTTCATTTTTTTGTGTGTCCCTGTCTAGTTCTCCCAGCACCATTTGTCGAAGAGGCTCTTCTCACTCCATTTTATGGTCCTTTCCCCTTTGTCAAATATTAGTTGACCATATAGTCCTGGGTTTATTTCTGGGCTCTCTATTCTGTTCCATTGATCTATATTTCTGTTCTTAAGCCAGTACCAAACTGTTTTGATCACAGTGGCTTTGTAGTATAGTTTGATGTCTGGTTGTTTGTTTTTGTTGACTCCAAGGTGGGAGCTTTGTTAGAAACTTTATTGTGTTTGAGTTTTGTGTTATAGGATTTGCTCCTTTTATTCTGTCTTATGCCAACTTAATTATTAGACCAGTCAAATAAACTAGAAGAGAAGAAGGAAAATTTGATCCTCTCCTACATTAGTTTCTTAGTCTTGTTATTCATATATTTAACTTGACATCTTGAAACATTTCAATTTTGAATTTTTATTGGTTCCTTTCTTTTAAAGCAATCACAGTAAAATAAAATAAAATCACATTTAACGTATTTCAAGGAATAAATATATTTTTGTGTTTGGTAATTTTCAATTTTAAAATAATTTAACATTTTTAGAAAAGATGCAAGAAGAGTACAAAGAACTTTCATGTAGTTTACCTAGATCCAATAATTAATTGTTCATATGTTGCCCATTAGCTTAATTAGTCTCTCTCTTTCTCTCCTCCCTATAGACACACACATACACATGATTATTTTGAACAATTTAAGAATAAGTTCTATATTACCACTGAACACATCAGTGTATATTTCCAAAGAATAAGGACATTCTCTTACTTTACTACAGTATAATTATGAAAATTAGGAACTGTAACATTGATACAATATTATTATATAACCCATAGGCCATATTCAAAATTTCCTCAATTGTCTCAATAAATATTCTTTACAATAAAAAAGTTTTTCTTTATTTTTAGAGAGGGGTTGCTAGAGAGAGAGAAGGAGAGAAATATCAACTGATTGCTTCTCATGTGTTCTGACTGGGCACCAAACCCAGAACTCAGGCATGTGCTCTGACTGGAATTGACCTGAGAGACCTTTTGCTTTGTGGGAAATCCAACCAAATGAGCCACCCTGGTCAGAGCAAATACTCTTTACAATTACTACCCATTCCCAACCACAGAAGACAAGTCAGAGTCACACATTGCAATTAATTGTCATTAAAATAAATCTTGAGACTTCCGGCCAAGATGGAGGCATAGGGAGATACGCTATGTTTCCCTTCACAACTAAGAAGAACTACAACTACCTCAAAACTGGAGACAACCGAAGTTCCAGAAAATCAAGCTGCATGGAAGTCCAACAAACAAAGATATAAAGAAGAAATACTCATCCAGACAGGTAGGAGGAGCAGAGCCAGGGTGGAGAGAACTAGGTGTGGAGGTGGTGGTGGCAGTAGTGGCAATAGTGGCTGTGGTTGGCCAGCAGAAAGCGCAGTCACACATTAAAAAATGTAAGGAGGGACACCTAGGGAGCTCTCCCAGCACCACATCAGACTGTGTAGCTCCTGGTTGCAGCAACAGTGAAATAAAGCCTCATTGCTTCTAGCTGTGAAAACCAGTGGGGCTTGGCATGGTGGAAGAAACTGCTGGTCTCTCAGCAGAGTCCATTTGTTTAGAGGGACCCCATGGTCCTAGAACATCCACAGACCCACCCACTCTGGGAACCACGATCAGGGCAACAGCTAGAGAGGTGCCAGTTCCATACAGAAGTGGGAGAAGTGCCTGGAAACGGGGTGAGTGCTGAGCATGGGGCATTGTTCCCTTTCATACCCCTTCCCCACATACCACACCAAAATGTGGTGAGACAGGTTGCCCCCCACTGATGGATACCTAAGGCTCCACCCCTTGCAATGTAACAGGTGCGACAGCTCTACCTAAGACACAGAGACAAACACAGAAGGCTTTCAAGTTGAGGAAACAAAGAGTATGGCCTAAAAGTGAGAACAGATCAAGGTTCCAGTGGGAGAACTAAGACAAGGAGGTAGCCAACCTAATAGATGCAGAGTTCGAAATACTGGTGTTAAAGATACTCACAGACTTGACAGATATGCTTGAGTACAGCAACCACAGAAGGGAAGAAGTGAAGGCTATGCTAAGTGAAATGAAGGAAAATCCACACGAAAGCAATGGTGAAGGGAAGGAAATCAGGGTTCAAATCAATGATTTGGAACATAAGGAAGAAATAAACAGTTAACCAGTACAGAATGAGGAAACAAGAATTGAAAAAAAATGAGGAGAGGCTTAGGAACCTCTGGGACAACTTTAAACATGCCAATGTCTGAATCATAGGGGTGACAGAGAAGAGGGAGAGCAAAAAATTGGAAGCTTATGTGAAAAAATAGTGAAGGAAAACTCCCCAAATTTGGTGAAGGAAATAGACATACAAGTCCAGGAAGCATGGAGAGTCCCAAACAAGTTAGACCTAAAGAGGTCCACACCAACACACATCATAATTAAAATACGAAAATTTAAAAAAGTATACTAAGTGTTGAAAAGCAAGGACCTACAACCAAGATTACTCTGTCCAGCAAAGCTGTCAGTTAGAATGGAAGGGCAGATAAAGTGCTTCCCAGACAAGGTAAAGCTAAAGGAGTTCATTATCACCCAGCCCTTATTATATGAAATGTTAAAGGGACTTCTTTAAGAAAAAGAGGATCAAAACTATAAACATTAAAATGATAAAGTCACAACTATCAACAACAGAACCTAAAACACACACACACACACACACACACACACACACACACACTCCTAACAAACTGAGTGGACAACCACAATAGAAACAGAATCACAGGTATGGGGGTCATTTGGAGGGTTATCAGCTGGGAGGGGGTAGGGGGAGATATGGGGAAATGGTGCAGGGATTAAGAAGCATAATTGGTTGGTACAAAATAGACAGGGGGAATTTAATATAGGAAAGGGTGAAGCCAAAGAACTTATATGCATGATCCATAGACATGCATATCGGGGGTGCGATTGCTGGAGGGAAGCAGGGTACTGGGTGGAGGGGAACAAAAGGAAAAGAAATTGGGACAACTATAACAGCATAATCAATAAAATTATACTTAAAAAATGTTATTTGACTTTGAAATTCTGAAAAGTACAGGTCATTTATTTTGTGAAAAGTCTCTTATTTGGGGTTTGTCTGATGTTTCTTCATGATTATGTTTATGTATGCATTATTTTATTTTAATTTTCATCCAAAAATAGATTTCATTGATTTTAGAGAGAGGAAAGCTGGGTGGGGGAGAGAAGAAGAGAGAGAGAGAAAGAAAGAGAGAAAGGGAAAGAGAAACATTGATGTGAGAGAGAAACATTGATTCTTTGCCTCTCATACACCCACCTACTGGAAACTGAACCTGCACCCCTAGGTATGTGCCCTGACAGGGTATTAAACTCACAACTTTTTGGTACATGGGGCGATTCTCTAACTGGGTCACCCAGCTAGGGCAGGTGTGCATTTTTTGGATAGGCCTAAGAAATAAGTGATGTGTTTTATATCAGTCAAGATTCAATCAGAAAACAAACAGATACCACACCAGTGATTTTAAGGAAAAAAATTAATAAAAGAATTATGTTCTAGTTAAAAAAGAATCAGTTCCTAAAAGGGGTAAAAAAGAACTCTTAAGTTATATGAAAGTTATACAGCAGTAGCAACTACAAAATGCAGCTATTATCTCCAGGACTGAAGAAGTGTTAACAAGAAAATAACTTGAAAACTTATTTTCCCAACCACAGGGTAGAAATTCAGACCTTTGAAGAGGGTGTGGTTCCTGCCACAGGAACAAGCAATCTACTGATGTGGTAACAGAAAAGTTGCTGGAGGGTGTGGGTTGAAGTACTAGTGGGAAGCTTGTTTATGGGAAGCCTGTTTATGGTGGCTCCTTTGGACATTTCCCTATTAATTTTTGAGCAATTATTTACGTTGGGGCATGTAAGTGTTCCGTGTTTATCTTGTACTTTTCTTACCCTAGAATCAGTATATCTCCAAGGGGCCTGGTTTCTTTTTGTAGAGAATGGTACTGAGAAACCAATATCTGATTATAAGGTGTATTTATTGCTGCTTGTCTGTCATTGCTTTAGTCGTTATCAGTAGAGTTAGGAAATCTATGTATCTTTCTCAGAGTGAGAAACCAGGCTCCCATTATGCTCAATCTATTTACACATTTGCTCACACATAAGAAAACACAGGAAGTAGTTTTATAACTAAGTCATACCATTGTATAAAGCAAGCCTACTAATTAGAGTGCACTGTTTGTTTAAAGTTCCATTTTGTTGTTGTCGAAGCAAAATTTACAAATCATAAAATGTATAACTCTTAAGTATGCAGTTCAGTGAATCTTGACAAATGTATCATAACTGTGACCACCCCATAATCAAAATTTAGTAGATTTTCATCACCCAAGAATATTTCCTCATGTCCCTTTCACCTAGCCCTAGAGGCAACTACTGTATTGCTCTGATATTTTCACTGTTGATCAGCTTTGCTTATTCTGTAATTTTATATAAAATTGAATCATATACTATGTTTGGCTTCTTTCACTCAATATAATGTATGTGAGATTATCTTTTTTTTCTTTTCTTTTATTGATTATGCTGTTACAGTTGTCCCAATTTCTTTTCCCCCTGCTTCCTTCCACCCCGTGACACCCTCTCCCTTCAGTTGTCCCCCTCTTAGTCCATGCCCATTGGTTGTGCATATAGTTCTTCTCAACATCTTCCTGTCTACTCCACTCCCTCGTACTATGCTTCTTAATTCCTGGATCATGTCCCTTCCTTTCCCCCTTTCCCCCTCCCGGCTGACCTCCCCCTAATATGTTCCCTGTACCTATAATTCTTTTTCCACTCTTGTTGCCTAGTTTGTCTTTGTTTCGATTCCCTAGCTTCTGTTGTTGGTTGTTGTGATACAGTTTTCATATTAATGTTCATAGTTTTGATCCTCCTTCTTCTAAACAAGTCCTTTTAACATCTCATATAGCAGTGGTTGGGATCTAACAAACTCCTTCAGTTTTACTTTGTCCTGGAAACACTTTCTCTGCTCTTCTATCCTGAATGACAGCTTTTCTGAATAGAGTAATCGTAGTTGTAGGTTTTTGCTTTTCATTACTTTGAATATTTCTTGCCAGTCCCTTCTTGCCTGCAGAGTTTCTTTTGAGAAATCAGCTGATAGTCTAATTGGGACCCCTTTGTACATAATTCTTCTCTTCTCTTCTGCTGCTTTTAAGATTCTCTCTTTATCTTTAATTTTTGACATTTTGATGACAATGTGTCTTGGTGTGGTTCTCCGCGGATCCAGTTTTCTTGGAACTCTCTGTGCTTCCTGGACCTGTAAGTTCATTTCCTTCCCCAAGTTAGGGAAGTTCTGCTTCATTATTTTTTTCACATAATTTTTCAATTTCTAGTTTTTCTTCTTCACCCTCTGCCAATCCTATAATTCAAATGTTCGTTCGCTTATAGCTGTCCCAGAGGTTTCTGAGCCTCTCCTCATATTCCTCACTTTTTGTTTCCTCTTTCTGCTCTGGTTGACTGTTTGTTCCCTCCCTATGTTCCGATTTGTTGATTTGATCCCTGGATTTTCCTTCCTCACTACTTGTCTTGTATGTATTTTTGTTCATTTCAGCAGGACTAGCCTTCATTCCTTCCCTGTCTTGACTCAGCCCCGCTGTTAGGTCTGTGAGCTGCCTTATGACTATAGCTCTGAACTGAGCCTCAGGAAGATCCGCTATTTGTTCATCAGTCAAGTCTTTTATTTGTTTTTTTTCTTTTTAATGTGTTTTATTGATTATACGGTTACAGTTGTCACAATTTCCCTTCCCTCTGCTCCCCTCCACCCGGTGGCTCCCCCTCCCACCAGGTGTCCCCCCTTTTAGTCCATGTCCATTGGTTGTGCATATAGTTCTTCTCAGCCTCTTCCTATCTTCTCCATTCCCTCCTGCTATGCTTCTTAATTCCTGTGCCATCTCCCTCCCTTTCCCCCTTCCCCCTCCCTGCTCCCCATACCTATAGTTCTTTTTCCACTCTCGTTGCCTGTTTAGTTTGCCTTTGTTTCAATTCCCTAGCTTCTGTTGTTGTTTCTTGTGATACAGTTTTTATTTTAGTGTTCATAGTTTTGATCCTCCTTTTTCTGAACCAGTTCCTTTAACATCTCATATAATAGTGGTTTGGATCTAATGAAATCCTTCAGTTTTATTTTGTCCTGGAAGCACTTTCTCTGCCCTTCTATTCTGAATGACAGTTTCGCTGGATAGAGTATTCATGGTTGTAGGTTTTTGCTTTTTGTTACTTTGAATATTTCTTGCCAGTCCCTTCTTGCCTGCACGGTCTCCCTTGAGAAGTCAGCTGTTAGTCTAATTGGGACCCCTTTGTACATGATATTTTCTTATCTCTTGCTGCTTTTAAGATTCTCTCTTTATCTTTAACTTTTGACATTTTGATTATAATGTGTCTTGGAGTGGTTCTCCCTGGGTCCAGTTTTTTTGGAACTCTCTGTGCGTCCTGGACCTGTAAATCTATTTCCTTCCCCAAGTTTGGGAAGTTCTGCTTTATTATATTTTCACTTAATTTTTCAATTTCTACTTCATCTTCTTTGCCCTCTGGCAAACCAATTATTCTTATATTTGGTCTTTTATAGCTGTCCCAGAGGTTTCTGATCCTCTCCTCATTTTCCTTGCTTCCTGTGTCCTCTCTCTGCACTGGTTGACTGTTTGTTCCTTCTCTATGTTCCAGTTTGTTGATTTGAACTCTGGATTTTATTTCCTCACCATCTGTCTCGTATGTGGTTTTGTTCTTTTCAGCATAAGTGTTTTTTCAATCCTTTCTCATCTTTTTCCAAATCTTTTGTTAATTCTGTAAGCCACCTGATAACAATGGCCCTGAATTGAGCCTCTGACAGGTTTCTTATTTGTTCATCTGTCAGATTCTTCATCTGTTGCCTGGTGAGCTGCGCCACCGTAATTTCTATAGTTGTCTGCATCATTTTGACAGATGCGTTTTGCTTTCTTGGGCCAGCTATAGGGGGCAGTGCTTGTGTACTTGTCACAACCCAGCGACCGGCGGCAATCTGCTACCTTTTTCACCCCGCTGTGGCCCTTTGTTGTCACTACCCAGTGACCGGTGGTGATCCGCAACCTATTTCACAATGCTGTGGTGCTTTGTGTGGAGGCGTGGGTCCAAGATAGATTCCTGCCATTATTCTGCTAGGAGACTGGGATCCGTCCTCCCGCTGTCCGGGCCTCACCTCCAAGACGATGTGGTGGCTGCTCTTCCCAGCGTTGGGGTTGGGAGCTGCTGGGGCTCGACTGCAGCCGTGATTGCTCTTCCTGCCGCTGTCCCTGGTGCTACCGCAAACAGCACCGCCCCCTTTCGCTCTTCCTACCTGCCCAAAGGGCGCCGCTGGTTTATAACTTTGTACATTGGGCTTCCGTGTAGTTTTATTTTCTGGAATTTCTAGTTATCTTTTGTTTTGAAGTAGTTGTATTTTTCTCTAGTTGTAGAGGGAGACCGAGCATGTCCGTCTAAGCCTCCATCTTGGCTGGAAGTGGCTTTTATTTGTTTGTTAGCTGCGTGATTGGTATTTCAATAATTAATTCTGCCATTCTGACCGTTTTGTTTATCTTTCCTTCTTGGGCGGGGCGCTGTTACACCTCCTATGCTATATTGGGTGGAGCCTTGTGTGCTCATCACAACCTGGCGACCCTTCTCACCACACTGTGGCACTTTGCGTGGGGGTGGGGGCCCAAGTTGGATTCCTGATGTTACTCTCCGCTGAGAAACCGGGAGCCTCCTACTCTGTTCCCACACCCTCCGGGCCTCTCAGTCCGAGACAATGGGGTCTGCCTTCCCTGGCGTAGGAATCACGAGCCGACAGGTCTGGTCTGCAGCCAGGGCCGGCTCCCAGGTTCTCTCCTACCCCCAAATACGGGTGTCTGTGCTTACCGGGTCCCATTGTTCGTTGCTGCAGCTGCTGCCTCCAGCACAGTTCGATCTTTCAGCCGTGGTTTCGCCCTTCCTACCCATCTGGATGAGCACCACTTGTTTATGACTTCATACATTGGGCTTCCATGTAGCTTTATTTTCTGGAACTTCTGGTTATTTTTGGTTTTGTGGTAGTTGTAGTCTTTTTTAGTTGTGGAGGGAGACAGAGCGTGTTGGCTTATGCCTCCATCTTGGCCAGAAGTCTGTGAGATTATCTTGTTGCATTTATCAGTAGCAGGTTTCTTTTCTGCTGAACAGTATTATATTGTATGAATATTTCACAACTTGTTTATATGCTCTTTTGATGGGCATTTGGGTTGTATCTCCATTTTCTTCTAAGAAGCTTTACAGTTTTAGCTTTTATGCTTATGTCTATAATCAATTTTGAATTAATTTTGTCTATGATTAAGTTAGTTAGGGTTGAGGTAAAATTTTTTTCCACATGGATAGGTATTCTTTCAGTAACATTTGTTGACTTTTCTTTCTTTCCATTGTTTGAAGCATTGTTGAAAATCAGTTGACTGTATAAATATGGCTCTCTTTCTGGACTTAATTCTGTTCCAGTGATCTCTTTGTTAATTATTACACCAACAACACACTGTCTTTATTCCTCTAGTTTTTTTTTCAAGATTGTTTTGGCTATTCTGGACATTTTTCATTTCATATTTTAGAATAAGCCTGTCAATTTCTATTTAAAAACCTTGCTGCAATTATAATTGAGATTAACGTGAATGTGAAGATAATTTTGGGAAAACTGACATTTTAACAATGTTGAGGTTTATAATTCATGAGCTGGATACAACTCTCTATTTAGATCTTACCTAATTTATTTCAGCAATGTTTTATAGTTTTCAATGTAGAGGTATTACATATCATTTGTTACATTTATTCCAAAGTACTTATATATCTTGATGCTTTTATAAGTGAAATTATTGTGAAAAACTTATTTTGCAAATGACTCAGAAATGACAAAGATGAGAAAAGTCACAGAAAGGATGTTAAAACAGCTATTATAAATACACATCATATGTTTTGAAGATAGAGGAAAATTGAACATGATGAGAAAAATGCAAGCTATTTTAAATATTACCAAAACCATGCTTTTAGAATCAAAAATAACAATATTTGAAATGATGCATTGAAAATACAGTGGATGAAATCAACAGTAAATGAGAAACTGCAGAAGGAAAGATTAGTTAACTTGAAGACATATCATTAGAAAATATCTAAAACAAACACAAAGATGTCCCTCTTGTTCCCAAGAAACTCCAGAACTTTAGTTACCTAGGGTAAAATATCAAGCAATATAACATATTTATGATTAACTTTTCATAAAGAGGACAAAATATATTGTTTAAAATATTTCTAGATTTAATGAAAATATAAATTCACAAATCAAAGATGCTCAATGAACATTAATCAGGAGAAAGATGAAGAAAAGTATACCAAGATACATTATCATTAAGCTGCTGAAAAAAAGTGGTAAAGAGAACATCTTGCCCTGGCCAGTGTGGCTCATTTGGTTGGAGCATCATCCTGTAGAACAAGATTCCAAGTTTGACTCCTGGACAGGGCACATACCGAGGTTGTGGGTTTGATCCCCAGTTAGGGCATGTATGAGGGGCAACCGATTGAGAGGTAACCAATGTTCTCTCTCTCTCCCTCTCTCTCCCTATCTGTCTTCCTCTCTCTCCCTCCCTCTCTATCTACCTCTCTTACTCTCTCCCTTCCCCTCTTTCTAAAATCAGTAAGCATGTCCTTAGGTGGGGATTAAAAAGAGAGAGAGAGAGGGAGAGAGACAGAGACAGAGAGAGAGAGAGAGAGAGAGAGAGAGAGAGAGAGAGAGAGAGAGAGAGAACATCTTAAAAGTAGCCAGAGGCAAAAATTATATAGGTAGTGACATATAAAATATGTTTACCCCCCCTTTTTTTTTGAAGATTCATTTAAGAGAAATAATATGGTATTTATCTTTTTTTTAATGTGTTTTATTGATTAAAATATTACATTTGTGCCAATTTCCCTTCCCTCTGCTCCCCTCCACTTGGTGGCCCCCCTCCCTCCAGTTGTCCCCCCCTTTTAGAATATGTCCATTAGTTGTGCATACAGTTCCTCCCAACCTCTCTCTGTCTATTCCATTCCCTCCTACCATGATCCCCAATTCCTATATCATCTCCCTCTCTCTCCCCACTCCCCCTCCCTGTTGACCTCCCCCCAATATGCTTCCCGTACCCACAGTTCCTTTTCCACTCTCGTTGCCTGTTTAGTTTGCCTTTGTTTCATCTCCCTAGCTTCTGTTTTTTAAACCAGTCCCTTTAACATCTCATATAACAGTGGTTTGGATCTAATGAACTCTTTCAGTTTTATTTTGTCCTGGAAACACTTTCTCTGTCCTTCTATTCTGAATGACAATTTCGCTGGATAGAGTATTCGTGGTTGTAGGTTTTGGATTTTCATTCCTTTGAATATTTCTTGCCAGTCCCTTCTTGCCTGTAGGGTCTCTCTTGAGAAGTCAGCTGATAGTCTAATTGGGACCCCTTTGTACATAATTCTTTTCTTCTCTCTTGCTGCTTTTAAGATTCTCTCTTTATCTTTAATTTTTGACATTTTGATTATAATGTGTCTTGGAGTGGTTCTCCCTGGGTCCAGTCTCTTGGGAACTCTCCTTGCTTCCTGGACCTGCAAGTCTATTCCCTTCCCCAAGTCTGGGAAGTTCTCCTTTATTATATTTTCACTCAATTTTTCAAGTTCTAGTTCATCTTCCTCGCTCTCTGGCAAACCAATGATTCTTATGTTGGGCCTTTTATAGCTGTCCCAGAGGTTTCTGATCCTCTCATTGTTGCTTCCCATTTCCTCTCTCTGCATTGGTTGACTGCTTGTTCCTTCTCCATATTCCAGTTTGTTGAAATGAACTCTGGATTTTTTTTCCCTCACCATCTGTCTCGTATGTGGTTTTGTTCCTTTCGTTATGAATGTTTTTTGCTTCTTTCTTATCTTTTTCCTGCTCTTTTGTGAATTCTGTAAGCCACCTGATAACAATGGCCCAGAACTGAGCCTCTGACAGGTTTCTTATCTGTTCATCTGTCAGGTTCTCTATCTGTTGCCTGGTGAGCTGTGCCACCGGGATTTCTATAGTTGTCTGCCTCATTTTGACAGATGCGTTTTGTTTTCTTGGGCCGGCTGTCGGGGGCAGTGCCTGTGTACGCGTCACAATTCAGCGACTGGCGCCTGTCCGCGACCTATTTCGCAGCCCTGTGGTGCTTTCTATGGGGGCGGGGGTCCAAGATGGATTCACACAGTTATTCAGCTAGGAGACCGGGATCCGTCCTCCCGCCCCCCTGGGCCTCACTGTTCAAGGCGATGCTGCGGCCGCTCTCCCCAGCGCCGGGGTCGCGCACCGCCAGGGGCTTGACTGCAGCCGGGATTCCTCGCCGCCCCGCTGCTCCAGGTGCGACCGCAAACAGCGCTGCCCTCTTTAACTCTTACCTGCCCAAATGGCACCGCTGGTTTATAACTTCATATGTTGGGCTTCCGTGTAGTTTTATTTTCTGGAATTTCTAGTTATCCTTTGTTTTGAAGTAGTTGTATTCCTCTCTAGTTGTAGAGGGAGACCTAGCGTGTCCGTCTAAGCCTCCATCTTGGCCGGAAGTCCTGGTATTTATCTTTGACTTTCACTTAGCACAATACTCTCTAGGTCTGTCCATGATGTTGCAAATGACAATATATATATTCCGTCTCTCTGTTGGTGAACACCTAGGTCATTTCCAGATACTGGTTCTTATAAATAATCCTTCAATGAATATAGAGGTGCCTATATCTTTTGAATTAGCTTTTAAGATTTTTCTGATTGATACCCAGAAGTGGAATTGCTAGGTCATTTGGTAGTTCAATTTTTAATTTTTTTGAGGTTTCTCCATACTGTTTTCCATAGTGGTTGCACCAATTTACAATCCCACCCACAGTGCTCAAGGGTTCCCTTTTATCCACAGTCTTGTCAATGCTTATTTCTTGTCTTTTTGATAATAGCTATTTTGATGTGAGTAAGGTATACTTCATTGTGGTTTTGACTTGCATTTTCCTAATTATTAGTGATGTTGAACATCTTTTCATGAGTCTGTTGGCCATCTGCATGTCATCTTTGATGAAATGTCTTTGCAGGTTCTCTCCACTTTTTAAAATGGAATAATTTGTTTTTTTGATGTTGAGTTGTGTGAGTTCCTTATATTTTTTGGATATTAACCCCCTTTCAGATATATCATTTACAAATATTGCCTCCCACTAGGTAGGTTTCCCTTTCATTTTGTTAATGGTCTCCTTTGCTATGCAAAAGCTTCTTAGTTTGATGTCGTTTCATTTGTTTATTCTTCATATCTATAAGTTTTACACTAAATTTGGGAAATATTTAACCATTACTTCTTCAAATTCTTTTTCTGCTCCATTGTATTTTTGGGATTTCAACAGCATTTTTGTTATACTACTTGATGTTGTCTTACAAATCACCAGAGGCTCTGTTCATTTTTTCTGCTTTTTGTATGGGATAATTTCTAGCAACCTGTCTTCACATTTACTGACCTTTTATTCTGCCCTCTCCAATTTGATGTTACTTGCATTCAGTTATTTATATATTGATTTGAGAGAGAGGAAGGAGGAAAGAGAGAGAGAGAGAGAGAGAGAGAGAGAGGGAGAGAGAGAGTCATTTATTGTTTTACTTATTTATGCATTCATTCATTGGTTGATTCTTGTATATGCCCTTACTGGGGATCAAACCCTCAACTTTGGTGTATCAGAAAGATGCTCTACCAACTGAGCTACCCAGCCAGGACTCCCATTCAGTTATTTTAAAAAAATTATGAATATTTTTCTTTTTTGCTTTAGAATATTCAGTTGTTTTTAAAAAAATAGTTTCTACTTCTCTGCATAGATTCTTCTTTGTCTTTTATTCACTATGACCATATTTTCCTTTGTATCTTTGAATATGTTTACATTATTTATAAAGTCCTTGTTTCCTAATTCCAACGTCTATGTCATCTTAAGTTTCTTTTCTAGTTACTGATTCTTCTCTGGACTATGGCCCACATTTTCTTATTTCTCTGCATTGTTATAACTTTTTATTTCATACTGGACATTAATATGTTACATTATAGAGAGTCTGCATTATGTTGTTTCTTTTAAATAAAATTTTCTTTGGAAATAATTTTAAATTTACTGAAAAGTTTAAAGACAGCACAGGATATTTCTTTATATCATTCATCCTATTTCCCCTAATGTTCACATCTTAAATAATCATGACACATTTGTCAAAGCTAACAAATAAGCACTGCTACATTATTATCAACTAGCTCCAGGTTTTCTTTGATTTCACCAGATTTTCACTAATGTCCTTTTTCTGATCCAGGATCTAATCCAGGATACCATTTTGCATTTAATCTTCATATTAGTGTTCTCTGGTCTGTAAAAGTTTCTTAATATTTCCTTATTTTTCATGACCTTCATATATTTGCAGAGTCAGTTATTAGTAGAATGTCTCTCAATTTGATGTTACCTACTCTTTATTCACGTTTAGACTGAGGTTATGGGGTTTGACAAAATACACCCTAGTGGTCAGGTGCCTTTCTCATGGCTTGATATTAGAGGTGCATGATATCAACAAGATTTATCACTGGTGGTTCACATGGTTAACCCTGTTTATGAGGTTGAGGTTGTGTTTGCCAGGTATCTCTGCTGCAAAGTTACTGTTATTCCCTGTCCATACATTATTCTTTGATAGTAAGTTGTTAAGTCTTGCCAACACTCAAGGGGAGGAGAATTGAATTGTATATCATGTGGGGAGAGTACCTGCATATATTATTTGAAATCTCTGTAAGGAAGATTTATCACTTCTCCCTCACTTTTTTATATATTCAATCATTTATTTAAGTCAGCATGGATTCAGGGGAGTGACATTACCATGATGGCAGAGTAGGAGACCCCAGACTTTATCCTTCCACAAAGAACAATGATTAGACAGCTGTCCACTAATGAAAATAGTTCTAGGAGATCTCAAGAGTTACTTAGGAAGTATCAGCAATGCACTGGAGCAAAAAACTTGAGAATAATTCCATAAAAAGCATAGGTAGAACAGTTTCATTTTGCCTTCATCATCCCATTCCTCACATATATACAGTAAACTAATTTCTGACAAAGGAATCAAGTTTACACAATGGAGAAGGGATGATCTCAAATAAATGATTTTGGAAACACTAGATATCTGTAAGAAACAGGACAAAGTTGGACCCTTTATATACATCATGCCCCAAAACAACTCAAAATGGATTGAAGTCTTAAAAGTAAGACCTATAAGCATAAAAGTCCTATCAGAAAATATAAGGGGAAAGCTCCTTGACATTAGTCTCATCAGTGATTTTTTGGAAGGTCCACCAAAAGCATAGGCAACAAAAGTAAAAATAAGCAAGTGGCACTACAATAAAGTAATTGCTTCTGCACAGTGAAAGAAGCAATCAATAAAATGAATGCCACTGTAAATTGTTATAGCTTCTATGGAAGACAATATGGATGCCCCCAAATGTTGAAGGTAGAATAACCATATAACAATCCCAGTTGTAGGTATATATCTGAAGGAAATAAAATTACTATTTCTTTTTTTAAAATATGCTTTATTGGTTACAGTTGTCCCAATTTCTTTTCCCTTTGTTCCCCTCCACCCAGTGACCCCCCCTCCCTCCAGTTGTCCCCGCCCTTAGTCCATGCCCATTGGTTGTGCATATAGTTCTTCTCAACATCTTCCTGTCTACTCCACTCCCTCCTACTATGCTTCTTAATTCCTGTACCATCTCCCTCTCTTTTCCCCCTTTCCCCTCCCCGCTGACCTCCCCCCTTAGTGTTCCCCATACCTATAATTCTTTTCCCACTCTCGTTGCCTACTTAGTTTGCCTTTGTTTCAGTTCCTTAGCTTCTGTTGTTGGTTGTTGTGATACAGTTTTCATTTTAATGTTCATAGTTCTGATCCTCTTTCTCCTAAACACGTCCCTTTAACATTTCATATAATAGTGATTTGCATCTGATGAATTCCTTCAGTTTTACTTTGTCCTGGAAGCACCTTCTCTGCCCTTCTATTCTGAATGACAGCTTCGCTGGATGGAGTAACCGTGGCTGTATGTTTTTGCTTTTCATTACTTTGAATATTTCTTGCCAGTCCCTTCTTGCCTGCAGAGTTTCTTTTGAGAAATCAGCTGACAGTCTTATTGGGACCCCTTTGTATGTAATTCTCTTCTTCTCTCTTGTTGCTTTTAAGATTCCCTCTTTATCCTTAACATTTGACATTTTGATTATAATGTGTCTTGGTGTGGTTCTCCCTGAGTCCAGTTTTTTTGGAACTCTCTGTGCTTCCTGGACCTGTAAGTCTTATTTCCTTCCCCAAGTTAGGGAAGTTTTGCTTCGTTATTTTTCACATGATTTTTCAATTTCTAGTTCTTCTTCACCTTATGGCAGCGCTATGATTTGGATGTTGGCCCGTTTATAGCTGTCCCAGAGGTTTCTGAGCCTCTCCTCATTTTCCACACTTTTTGTTTCCTCTTTCTGCACTGGTTAACTCTTTGTTTCTTCCCTATGTTCTGATTTTTTAAATTTGATCCCTGGTTTTCTTTCCCTCACTACTAGTTTTGTATGTGTTTTTGTTCATCTCAGCAGGACTAGCCTTAATTCCTTCCCCATCTTGTTTAAGATCCGCTGTTATGTCTGTAAGCTTTCTTATAACTATTGCTCTGAACTGAGCCTTTGAAAGATTATCTATCTGCTGGTCTGATAGATCATATATTTGCTGTCTGGTCAGCTGTGTGATTGGGATCTCAATCATGATCCCTGCAATCTTGGCAGTTTTTTACTTCCTGGGCGGGGCTGTCACACCTCCTAAGCTATAGGGGGCAGAGTGACACGCACTTGCCACTACTGGGCAACCCTTCTCGCCACACTGTGGCACTTTGTATGGGGGCGGGGGTCCAAGATGGATTCCTGCCATTATCTCTCCGCTGAGAGACCGGGAGCCTCCTCCTCCATCCCCATGCCCTCCAGCCCTCACAGTCCAAGGCAATGGGGTTCTGCCTTCCCCGGCGTTGGAATCACAAGCTGATGGGTTTGGTCTGCAGCTAGGGGTGCTCCTAGGCGCTTCTTGCCTCCCTTTAAATACGTGTGTCTTTGCTTACTGCTGTCCTGCCACCTGTCACCTCAGCTACCACCACCAGCACAGCTTGACCTCTCCGCCCCTGGTTTCACCCTTAGTAGCCATCTGGACGAGCACCACTTGTTTATAACTTCATATGTTGGACTTCCATTTATTTTCTGGAACTTCTGATTATTTCTGGTTTTGCAGTAGTTGTAGTCCTTCTTAGTTGTGGAGGGAGATGGAGTTTGTCAGTCTAGGCCTCCATCTTGGCCAGAAGTCTCCTAAAATTACTATTTCAAAGAGATATCTGCACTTCCATGTTCATTACAGCATTATTGGTAGTAACCATGTTATGGAAATAACCTCAGTGTCCATCAGCAGATAAATGATTAAAGACAATGTCATATATATATGACATTTTATAAATATATACATATATAAAATAGGAAATTATTGAGCCTTAAATAAAAAGAAAATCCTGTATTTACAACAATATATATAAACCTGGAGGACATTATCTAAGTAAAATAAACCAACACAAATTTAAATGTGCTCAGAACAATTACATTAGCCTACAATTGGGTAAAATCATTTCACACAATGAATATACTGTAGAGTATTGATTGTTTACCCTCCTGATTGCATGCCTGACTGGGATCTGCGGCCCAATGCTTCTACCCAGCGTCCCAAGAGAGTATCATACCGCAATTGCTAGCCAGGGGAAAGATCAAAATTTGAAGTAAGTTTCTACTGAATGTATATTGCTTTTGCAACATAGAAAAATAAAAAAATTTTTAAGTTGAACCATCTTCAGTTAGGGACTATCTGTACAATTTTTATGTCTCAAATATGTCAGTATGGAATCAGATTTTTTAATTCCTGGTTTATAATCTAATACTTTTTTTTTTGCTCTAATTATTTCATATTTAGCCTTTGGGACCTTTTTCATTTGGTTCCTAGGTCCTTGTAACATACCCTTATTTTTTTATTTTTGTTTTTTAAATACTTCCTTATTTTCTAGTACTAAAAAGACTAAAAGATGCTCAAGGCTCATCCTGTATGTCTCCTGCCCTGACCCTAGAATTAGTCATTTCCTCAAGAAGCCTTGGTTCCTATATTTCCTTTAAAATAAAACCATTTTAAGTGTGATAGACTGAATATTTGTATCCCCTTCCACCCCCAAATTCATATATTGAAGCCCTATGTGGATGTTTAATCTTTCAGTGTGGCTCTATTTAGATGTGGGGTCTCTAAGGAAGTAATTAAAGTTAAATGAGGTCATTATGGTGGGTCCTGATCTGATAGGATTGGTGTCCTTATAAGAAGAGATACCAGAGAGCTCACGCTTTCTTCCTGCACACATACACTGAGGAAAGACCATGTGAGACCAGAGTGAGAAGGTGGCTGTTGCAGGAGGGACTTCTCACTAGTCACCTTAATCTTAGACTTCCAGGTCCAGACTGTGAGAAAATAATCTAATGTTGTTTAAGCCACTCAGTCTAATGTGTTTTGATATGGCAGTCAAAGCAGACTAAGACAAGTGTATTCACATTGTTGTATCATACAACAGAGGTCCAGAAATTTTTCCATCTTGCAAAACAAACTCTATAACCATTAAACAACTCCCCATTTCTCCTTTTCTCCAGCCCCTGGCAACCACCATTCTATTTTCTGTTTCTATGAATTTGACTACTTTACATACCTCATTAGAGACTTTATCTTTTTGTGATTGGCTTGTTTTACTTAGCATAATGTCTTCAAGGTTCATCCATGTTGTAGGAAGTGACAGGATCTCTTTCCTCTTTAAGGCCAAATAATAAATATCCAATTGTATGAAGAGCCTACATTTTGTTTATGTTGTCTTTCTTTTATGGGCATCAGGACTTCTGGCCAGGATAGAGGCCTAAACTGATATGCTCCATCTCCCTCCACAACTAAAAAGGAATACAACTACCACAAAACCAGAAATAACCAGAAGTTCCAGAATATAAAGCTACATGGAAGTCCAACGTATGAAGTTATAAACAAGTGGTACTCGTCCAGATGGGTAGGAGGGGCGAAGTCGGGGCAGAGAGGTGGAGCTGTGCTGGTGGCGGCAGCAGCGGCGACCAGTGGCAGGACAGTGGTAATTACAGATACTCGTATTTAAGGGGGGGCGAGAAGCACCTGAGGATCACCCCTGGTTGCAGACGAAAACCCTCAGCTTGTGATTCCAATGCCAGTGAAGGCAGACCCGCATTGCCTTGGACTGTGAGGGCTGGAGGGCATGGGGATGGAGGAGGAGGCTCCCGGTCTCTCAGTAGAGAGAGAACGGCAGGAATTCATCTTGGACCACCGCCCCCACACAAAGTGCCACAGTGTGGCGAGAAGGGTTGCCCGGTAGTGGTGAGGGCATGGCGCTCTGCCCCCTATAGCTTAGGAGGTGTGACAGCCCCGCCCAGGAGCTGGGTGGAGGGTAACAAAAGGAAAAGAAATTGGGACAACTGTAACAGCATAATCAATAAAACATATTTTTTAAAAAACTTGTTCTTTTTTTTTTTTTTTTGAGAGTTTTAAAAAGTTTATTGGAACCAAACTGATGACATATACCAGGAAGTAAGATTACAAATGCTCTCAAAACTTGTTCTTATAGACAGTTAAGTAACTGGTGGATCTTTTGGGTTTTCAAGCTTTGTTTTGCTTCTTTGTTGATCTGGTTAGCACTGTACCACGTCTGGTCTCACTTATTTAGCGGCCAGTCCTTCAGAAGTGCATCTCATCAAGGACTTTCAGAATCATGTCCTCTGTGCAGCCTAGCTCTTAGCCATGAACCTATGTTGAACATCCATGCAGTCTTCTGGACATATATCTTTATGCAGTTCTCTTTCATTAGTTACTCTGCCCTTCAAATTCCAGCCATAGAGGCAGCTCAAAACTTAGATCTCTGCCTCCTCATCTTGGTGAGACTGCTGCTCTATTTAGAATTCATTTTCCTGCTTTGTGCCAGGAAGTGGCCTTGGTAGAATTCTGGGGTGATCATAGCGCTCACTTTTGTGTGTTCTCTCCTCTCAAAGATCACAGTGCTGCCTGTGTTCTCTGCCTGGAAACAGTTGCCTCGTGGATTTTGTCTTGTATAGATTTTTGGCTGGAGGGCAAGTCTAGTACCACTCTGTCATGGCAGGAAACAGAACTATAATAGTTTTTATTAATATTCTCTTCCATTTTCTCCTTTTTAAAAATCTCTATATCAATACATTCTGTCTTGGTGACCTTATCTATTCTTAGAGTTTCAGTTTCCTTTCTGTTTTTCTTATGTTAACTTTTTTATTAACCACTCAGGCATTAAAGATAAATCACTTTGGTATATATCAACGTGTTTCCTTTTATAGTTGTCTTTGCATATAAAAATAAAAAAACAGCAGAGAAATTTAAGGACATTTCTGACACCGTGAAGGGTAAAGATTAGAGCACACTTGGGAGAATGATTTGGGGGAATTAAGGGGCACAGAATATTCGTAAAAAATAATTGGGCAGTAGTCCGTTTCCCCCATAATTCCAGGCACACTCAGACAATAGTACATTTCTCTATCACACATAACTACCCAAAAGTTCCAAGAAATCATGAAATCAGTTCCATTTGGCATGCATGTATTTTCTCAAAAGAAAAAACGTCAAATACAAAATCTGAGCTAAACTCATAGGTAGGAACCACTCTCATTTTTATTTCAGTTTCCATAGTCAAATTGCTGACTGAAGAGCAACTTTTTCTTGCTCCTTAGAATTAGGTGAGATGGGTAATCAATGTAATATATAGGGGGGAGGAAAAGTAGGTTTAAAGTTGTTTATATGGAAAGTAATATAATAATTAATAAATAATACAAGAATAAACTGTGTTTTGTCTACTCACACCTATAAGCCTTATTATGCTCAACCCTGTGTATTTAATATGCATCTAGAGAGTGTGGTGAGGTAAAAAAAATTATCACAGTTTAGAATATTAATTTCTATAGGCAGCCCTAGAATTTGAATCATTTCCTGAGAAATTACTTTTGTTTTTGTCACTTGGACCTTGAAAAAAAAACCCTACAAGTTTCCTGCTAGCAGTTTACAGATTGGGCTGTTTCCTCACTGGTGCACATCTCCTCACGTCTCTATCATTTTACTCTCTCAGCTGAAGTGAAAGATATTAGGTGGAGATGACTGACAATGTTATTTATTCTGAATTAGAATTGGCTACTGCACTCCAAGCCCAGAATGACTACAGACCACAGCAAAAAGGTGAGTAGACCAAGTTCATCTGGAAAACTGTGCAGAGTTACCAAAGGCTAAGGGATGAATGGGAGGTAGAGTAAGTTTGCAGTAGAGGTTGCAGAAAAATCGAAGGTGATTTGAGGACATAGATTAGGTTCAGTTTGAAGTCTAGAATTGGAATGTGAAAATTTGGTATGTGGTCAAGGATCTGATCTTAGACCTCAGGTAAGTTCTTTTCTGACCATTCAGTTCTATGATCTCATCTATGAAACTCCAGCTTGGACATTTCTGTTATTCTTTGTCTGTTTGTTTTTTTTTTAATATGCTTTATTAACTATGCTGTTAGAGTTGTCCCAATTTCTTTTCCCTTTGTTCCCCTTCACCCAGGGACATCCCTCCCTCCAGTTGCCCCCCGCCTTAGTCCATGCCCATTGGTTGTGCATATAGTTCTTCTCAACATCTTCCTATCTATTCCACTCCCTCCTACTATGCTTCTTAATTCCTGTACCATCTCCCACCCTTTCCCTGCTTCCTCCTCCCCGCTGACCTCCCCCCATAATGTTCCCCATACGTATAATTCTTTTACCACTCTTGTTGCCTACTTAGTTTGCCTTTTTTTCAGTTTCCTAGCTTCTATTGTTGGTTGTTGTGATACAGTTTTCATTTTAATGTTCATAGTTTTGATCCTCTGTCTCCTAAACTCGTCCCTTTAACGTTTCATATAACAGTGGTTTGGATCTGATGAACTCCTTCAGTTTTACTTTGTCCTGGAAGCACCTTCTCTGCCCTTCTATTCTGAATGACAGCTTCGCTGGATGGAGTAATTGTGGTTGTAGGTTTTTGCTTTTCATTACTTTGAATATTTCTTGCCAGTCCCTTTTTGCTTGCAGAGTTTCTTTTGAGAAATCATCTGATAGTCTTATTGGGACCCCTTTGTATGTAATTCTCTTTTTCTCTCTTGCTGCTTTTAAGATTCTCTCTTTATTCTTAACGTTTGACATTTTGATTATAATGTGTCTTGGTGTGGTTCTCTCTGGGTCCAGTTTTTTTGGAACTCTCTGTGCTTCCTGGACCTGTAAATCTATTTTCTTCCCCAAGTTAGGGAAGTTCTGCTTCGTTATTTTCCACATGATTTTTCAATTTCTAGTTCTTCTTCTTCACCTTCTGGCAACACTATGTTTTGGATGTCGGCCTGCTTATAGCTGTCCAATAAGTTTCTGAGCCTCTCCTCATTTTCCTCACTTCTTGTTTCCTCTTTCTGCACTGGGTGACTGTTCCATCCCTATGTTCTGATATTTTGATTTGATCCCTGGTTTTCTTTCCCTCACCACTAGTTTTGTATGTATTTTTGCTCATTTCAGCAGGACTAGCCTTCATTTCTTCCCTGTCTTGTTTAAGATCTGCTGTTACGTCTGTAAGCATTTGTATAACCAAAGCTCTGAATTGTGCCTCAAAAAGATTTTCTATCTGCTGTTTCATTAGATTAGATATTTGCTATCTGGTCAGCTGTGTCACCGGGATCTCTATTATGATCTGTGCCATCCTGACCTTTTTGTGTTTACCTTTGCTTCTTGGGCAGGTCTGTCACACCTCCTACGCTATAGGGGGCAGAGCCTCGTGCCCTTGTCACAACAGGGTGACCTGTCTCACCATGCTGTGGCGTTTTCTGCAGGGGTTGGGGGTCCAAGATGAATTCCTGCTGTTTACTCTCTGCTAAGAGACTGGGGGCCTCCTCTATCATCCCACCCCCTCCGGGCCTCACAGTCCTAGGCAATGGAGGTCTGTCTTCCCCGGCTTTGGAATCACAAGCTGATGGGTCTGGTCAGCAGCCAGGGGTGCTCCCCAGGCGCTTCTCGCCACCCCGTAGATATGGGTGTCTGTGCGTACCGCTGTCCTGCCACCATGGCTGCTGCTGCCGCCGCCTGCACAGCTTTACCTCTCCACCCTGGCTTCGCCCCTCCTGCCCATCCGGATGAGCACCACTTCTTTATAACTTCATACATTGGACTTCCATTTATTTTCTGGAACTTCTGGTTATTTCTGGTTTTGTGGTACTTGTATTCCTTCTTAGTTGTGGAGGGAGATGGAGCATGTCAGTCTAGGCCTCCATCTTGGCTGTAAGTCTCCTGTGTTTGTTTGTGTCTGTGTCCCAGGCAGAGCTGTCACTCCTATTTCATTGTTCATTTCTGTTATTCTTTATCTCTCCTGAACTAAAGCAAGAACCTTGTGGGGGGACTTTATCTTTTCAGTAAGATTTTGAGTAAACCAGCTGTTTAAATTCCAGTTAGTTCGTTTTTCTGTGAAATGAGGAGAAATACAGTGATAATTTTTCTCATGGCAATAGTAAGATTTTGGCAGAAAAGAAACTGATTCATATATTAACCTTCCCCTTACCCCCCCTGTGTTACACAAGAATGGTGACAGGTAGGAAAAGGCATCAAGAACACCACAGATAGGTAGTCCCTGTGATTCTTTGGGGATTTAAGATAAACCATTTTTGCATAGAGCCCTGAGAGAACACTTTCTGAGATAAGCAGATAGTGTTAGTGCCAAAATTAACATTTTTTTATCCACTTTTTAAAAATGACTTTATTTACTCATTTTAAGAAAGGGAGAAAGAGGAAGAGAACCACTGATGTGTGAGACATCCACCTGTTGGCTCCCCTTTGCATCTTGACCAGGGACAGACCCTACAACCCAAGTATGTGCCCCAGCCAGGAATCCTTTGCTTTGCCAGAGGACTCCCCCAACCAACTGAGCCACACCAGTCAGGGCTGTTTATTTACTTTTCAGTAAGTTTAAATCCTTGAGGGGTACAGCATTACACGGATTCTGTGTCCAATGGCCTTAGCAGGAAGATTGCTTCGGAATTTAGCACGAACCATGCCACTGTTTCCATGAGCACGAGTTACTTTTCCCCAGATGACTCTGGTTTTGTTTGGTTTACCACCAGGAGTCACTGTGTTGTTCTTTGCTTTGTACACATAAGCACATCTCTTGCCTGGATAGAATTCAGTTTCATCTCGAGCATAAACACCTTCAATTTTAAGAAGAGCTGTGTGCTCCCTCTGGTTTCAGAGACCCCGTTTATAGCCAGCAAAAATGACTTCGGACCACAGCCTCCCAGATATATTTGTCACTGTAGAAGTCCTGTTCCCGGCAAGCTTTAAAACAAATCGAATCTGTTTAAAATCTTCCAACGCACGTTCGCCACCTAGTTCCCTTCTTGTTTCTTACACCTCCACAGGTGCCAAGATGGCGAAAAAGGGCACCAAAATTAACACTTGATTTCTATATCTTAGGCGGTAAGTTCCCGTAAGATACGTTCTGTAGTATAGCTCCACAAGCTTTCTCTCTCTCTCTCTTTTTTTTTGCTATGTAGTCTTAGTATTACAATTTTAACGTTGTCATTTAAAAGCATTGTTATAATTTGCTAAATTATTCCAGTATACATGCACATTTAGATTCCTTTCAATTACCATGAATTACACAGGATGGGCATTTTTATATGTATATATTTTTCTTACTTTTGGATTATGTCTGTATTAAGTTTTAAGAAATAGAAATATTAAGTCAAAAAGAAATTGCCCTTTAAACTATAAGCACAAGGTCCCACAATTGGTGATAAGTTGAAACTTGAGTATGATTATTTGATTTCTGGTCAAGTAGGTTCTTATTTATATACAGCACACACTACACATTCTTATTTATTGCCAGTATGTTCATTCTTACCCAGCTTTCCAGGATGCTCTACTTGGAAAGAGGAAAGTAGATTAGGATATTTAAAATGACATTATGTCCCTGACTGGTGTGGTTCAGTTGGTTGGGCATCATCCTGCAAGTCAAAAGGTTGAGAGTTGATTCCTGCTCAGGGCATGTGCCTGGGCTGCAGGTTCAGTCCCTGGTCAGTGCACATAGAAGAGGCAACTGATTGATGTTTCTCTCTCACATCAATGTTTCTCTCCCTCTCTCTCCCTCACTTGCCCTCTCTTTAAAAATGAATAAAATCTTAACAAAGTATTTTAATAAAAATATTAAATGCTCATTATAGAAAACAGAGAAACTATGAGAGCAAATGTAAGAAAATAAAAATCGTTATTAATTTTACAATGTGGTGATTATCACTGTTACTATTTTGACATGTTTTTACTTTTCTATGCTGATTCTACTATATAAATTTCACTAAGCAGCTTTTAACATGTATTTTTAAAAGTAAATAAAATAATTTAAAAAAATTTTACTTAATTTCTTAAGTGGGATTGTGCTTACAAAAATACAATTATGTTTTGATACACTATTTCATAAAGCATGGCATCTAAAATCAACATTTATTTCATTAAGTAATATTTTATAGTGCAAATGTATTTTTTATGTCAATAGAAATCTAACGGTTTTGGATTTATCAGTCCAAATATTTAGCATGCAGAACTCTCTCATTTTAAATGTGTCTCTCACAATGAATTTCTTTTTTTTAAGAAATAAATTTAAATAGAAAAAACCCAAATAAGGAGAATTCCAAATTAAAGGTTGCCAAATAAAGTATTAAAACTAGAATATAAGTATCTTACTTTACAGATATTTGTTTTTCACACATAACTTCTATACTCTCAGACTGTGGACACTACATTTTTTTTTTTTTTTTAAGTTCTCAATGGAAGGCATGCTTATTGAGAGGGGAAGTGGGGAGAGAGAGAGAGACATCAATGCAAGAGAGAAATATCGGTTGGTTCCTTCTACATGCCTGGACCAGGGACTGAACCCACAACCTAGGCATGTGCCCTGACTGGGAATTGAACCCATGACCTTCCAGTTTATGGGATAATGCTCCAACCAACTGACTCACATCTGCCAGGGTGATGCCACTACACTTTTGAAATAAAAGTCTGGCTAAAAAAATTTCTTTTTCATTTTCCAGGTGAAAACAAAATAACATTCTTAGATATAGGTTAATGTAACATAGTTAATATGAAATTATGTCTCATTCTTAAAAAATGATAACCTGAACTCATTGCTCTTCTAGTAACAACAGTTTACAAAGCACTGCTGAGATACAGGTTATTTTATTTTTATTTAAATTGCACTTATTTAAATTTTGAATTGGTAATACATTGCATGGTTCAAAATTTAAAAGGTACAAAAGAAGGTAAAACATTCTTTCTCCGACTGCTGTTTCCAGTGACCTATCTTGCCTCCCCAGAAGCAAATATCAGATTCTTGTGTATACTTTGAGATATATTAGCATACATGTTCTGGAGTTCTGCAGAATGTTTCTTTTTCTTAACTATATATCTTTTTTAAAAGTTTTTTTAAAAACCCTCACCTGAAGAGATATGTTTTTATTGATGAGAGAGAGAGAGAGAGAGAGAGAGAGAGAGAGAAACATTGACATAAGAGAGAAACATCAGTTAGTTGAACCTGAAACCTAGGTATGTGCCCTGACTGGGAATTGAACCTGCAGCCTATTGCTGTACAGGACAATGCTCCAACTAACTGAGCCACATTGGCTAGGGCTTAACTATGTATCTTGATAATCACTCCATATCCATTTAAAAATGTCTTTATTCCTTTGTTAGAAGCAACATATTTATGTTAGGAATATATCAAATGTATTTGTTCTCATCGATAGACATTGAAACTGAATTCAATCTTTTGCTCCTATGAATATTGTTGCCATGAATAGCCTTATAAATATATCATTTTGCACATGTGTGAGTATATGAAAAATTTCTCAATGAGAAATTAATAAGTAAAGGATAAATACCTTTGCAATTTTGGTGGACATTGCCAAATTGTCCTCCAAAAGGGTTGTACCCATTTATATGCTCACCATTTAAGCATGAGACCATGTAAGCCATAATTTGAAAGGAAAAAAGTATTCTTTTTAAAAAATGAGGTAATCTTCAAAAAAAATTTTAAACTTTTTTTAGATTTTTTAAAAATTTATTTTTAGAGAGGTGGGTAAGGGAGGGAGAAAGAGAGGGAGCGGTAACCTTTCGCTTTGTGGGACAACACCCAAATAACTAAGCCACATCGGTCATCGGTCAGAACCGGAAAACAGTATTTTTAACTTGATAAATGTAGCATGTTACTTGATAAAGATGGTTGCTTTAAACTTTAGAACTAATTCTTGACAGATCCAAGAAAGAAATCTTTAGGGCATGGGTCTCAGTTCCTACTAGGCCAACTTGCTTCAAAATCCCAGATATCCTCCCCTGACGTTTTCTTTTCCTTCCATTTATCACAACTCAGGATTTTGCTTTGGATTCTGTTCTTGCAGCTTCTTCTTCCAGGTGTTCTCTCTCTTGCTGGGTGGCGATAGCTTTGGGGCTTCTGAGTGCCATTCTTGTGAGTGTGCTGCTGTTCAAAGAGATGCGCAGATACCAGGGTAAGTGTTAATTTAAACTAAAATTAATATTCCACTTATCCATTTTGTGTTATAAAAGCAATATAACATATTCTAAAATTTGAAAAATGAAAAATAATTTCAACAAAATAAATCACCACTTGTAGACAACATTTTCTGGGAGTAGCCTCCTAGTTTTTGACTACATGCTTTCATGTAAGTATTTATTCTCCTAACAGAATTTCAATCAAGTTCTCTAAAATCTCCTCACATTTTTTATTTTTAAAGTAAGGCTGGGTATAGTTCTAATCAAAGTATGCTTATCATTTTATTGCTTTTTTTAAAAAAAGATTTTATTTATTTATTTTCAGAGAGAGGGGAATGAAGGGAGAAAGAAGGGAAGAGAAACATTCATTTGTGGTTACCTCTCACCTACCCCCAAGTGGGGACCCAGCCTGCAGCCCAGGCATGCGCCCTGACTGGGAACCGAACCGGTGACCCCTTGGATCACAGGTCGGTGCTCAATCTACTGAGCCACCCCAGCCGGGGCTGTTTATTGCTTTTTAATTCTATATTGTGTCATAAACATTTTCCTACCTACTATCATGTTTATCATGATATTCAAATTATAATATTGTTTAACTTTTCACATAATAAATATGTCATAATTTAATTAAACATATAGTGACTGTTTTCCAATTAGAGAGCTTTTACATTTTATAAAATGAACTTTTCTAGAGTTACTTCTTCTAGGTCCTTAAATATGGTAATCCAGAAGGCCCTTGGTTTATTGTTCCACTGTCAGGGCTTTCAGTTTCTTTAATGTATTTAAAATTAAGGAAGAGCCCTGGCTGGTGTGGCTCAGTGGATTGAGTGCCAGCCTGCAAACCAAAGGGTCATCGGTTCAATTCCCAGTCAGGACACATGCCTGGATTGCAGGCTAGGTCCCCAGTTGGGGACATGTGAGAGCCAATCACACATTGATGTTACTTTCCCTCTCTTTCTCACTCCCTTCCCCTCTCTCTAAAAATAAACAAATACAATCTTAAAAAATAAATAAAATTAAGGAAGATTACATGAAGGTGGGAGATGACAACAAGGTGGTAATTGGATTATAGGGTAGTTAAGATTATGTACTCTCTTGAGGGTGGTTATGCCTTTGTGGGGTTTTGTTTTTTTAGCATTTGGGAGGTGTGTTAACCTAGATGCACAAGAACAATGAACAGGGCTTGCGTTAAAACCTTCACTAAAGAACTTACAGGCCTGGGGCATGACTCCCCACCATGACCTGCCCAGTTTGGAATTTATGAGCAGACTACCCTGTGAGGTTATTGTTCATAGAACTCCTTTTTTGTCCACAAAGCATAATCAATTTTCACTTATATATCTACACATGTGTTCTCTTGATATAATGGCTCATCCTTGCTCACTGTGCTTATGGTGAGTTTATATAAATACGTTTCATGGAAGTAAAAAATTAATAAATTTGTGAAATATTGGTTAAAATTACCTTGAAACTTTATTTCATTCCCTTTCATTTCACAGACCTATAATGCAACCATTTCAAAGGAATGAGAATGTTCTGTATTCACTCATCTGATAAGCTTCTCTGTCAGAAAACCTTTTTTAAATATCAGAAGTAAATCTTTTTTTCTGAAATAATGTTTTCTATTCAATTTCCAATGATGACAGATAATCACATTTGTGATAAAAAAATCAAACAACATTTTAGTTTAGTTAAGTTTGCTCTTTCTGGTTTCTATCCTTTTCTTTTGTGCTATTATGGAGTGTCAAGTTGGACATTCTGAAAGATTCTGCCTAACCTAAGCAATGGACATTATGCAGTCACATAGTGTATAGGCTAAGCCTACATAGACAGTACACTGACACATCTGTAAATGTAGTCATCTTATCTGATGTGTTTGTCACATGTGCATAAATATCTCCAACACAGGGAACTACTCTCTTCACAGTCGTCAGCCAGCCTGTCCCCATTTCCTTCCCTGCTCCTTCAGTCTCAGTCACATCCTTGCTTAGTGGAATGTACAGTAGTAGTGGTGGCGCTGAACATAGTGAGGTATTTAACTTGAGGCTGTGCATTCTTGAGCATCTTTCTAAACCGTAATCTGGAAGGTGGTGGGGCAGGGAAGACATTGTGACTGTTATATTCCGCTTATCTCCCATTTCCGAGACAGAGTGGTCCATAAAGATTGTGAACCAGGCCCTCTTCCTTTCTAGGTTCCACGTGTGCCAGCTGCCCAGACTTCTGGATGGGGTATGGTGCCCATTGTTATTACTTCTCAGTGGAGAAGAAGGACTGGAATTCTAGTCTGGAATTCTGCTTAACCAAAGACTCACATCTCCTTATGCTTATAGACAACCAGGAAATGGTAAATGCAAACATTTAGTGAATGTAGGTTGTTTTCTTGGTGGATGCTGTTTAAATGTACCATGTATCCTCTTTTGAGGAAAAAAAGAAGTATCTTTCTCTCTCC
This sequence comes from Furipterus horrens, assembly GCF_987537825.1. Taxonomy (NCBI): domain Eukaryota; kingdom Metazoa; phylum Chordata; class Mammalia; order Chiroptera; family Furipteridae; genus Furipterus; species Furipterus horrens. The sequence continues at coordinate 23,563,091 of NW_028327174.1, forward strand.
TGTTTCTTTCCCTTCTTTTCTCCTCCTCTACCCTTGCCTTCTTCCACTTCCTTCCCCACTCCTTACTTTTTCTTTTCCTGACCTAACAAACCCCAGTTATAGAATCCTAGAGGTTTGCATAGGCATGTATGTGTGCATGTTGGAGGTGGAAAGATGATGAGTGTGTTACAGAGAGGAATTAGACCTGAAGTACAGGTCTACTTAAAAGACTCATTAGATCCAGAAGCATACAGGTCCAACCAGAAGGAAGCAGCAGGTTTTCATGTGAGAGCCCGTGGGCCTTGGGGGTGAGAAGAAGATAGCATGGGGACAAAGAGACTGTAGCAAGGGCTCAAATGCCTTCCTTTTAATATTTTTCCTTCATTCATTGCAATCTAGTAAGTTTCAGGCTAGGAAACAAGTGGGGTTGGGTTGGGGTGTGAAGAGAAAGCAGTTACAGAAATTGGAAGAGAAGGAAGGAAACTCGTGTGTGTGTGTGTGTGTGTGTGTGTGTGTGTGTGTGTGTGTGATATCTTAAGTTCCTCTCAGAGTTAAGCTGGCAGGCTCCACTTCCTCCAGGGCTCTCAGATCCTTTCTGTCCACCCAGCAGCCTCCTGGAGGAGAGCTCTTTATCAGTCCTAGAGCATCTCAAGGTAATATAAGGAGCTGACATCCTGTTGAAACCTGGTACAAAAATCAATCAAATTCCACCTTAATGTAAATAACACATACAAAGAAAATAAGAAGTCCTAGTATGGTTTTTACTCATACACATGATTTTTGTGTATTAATGTTGCTTTCTGTATTCTTTTTTTTGGAAGAATCAAGATACAGAGAATGGCTTATTAAAAATTTAGTTATATTAACCTCCCTAGGGGAAATTCAGAGAGACAATTACTCTCAAGCAGTTGGGGAGAACATATAGTTCCTAAATTTTATAATTTCCTATTTAAAAAAAAGATGAAAGCATCTACATTCTTATTTTCCATCAAAGAAACACTCATTCCTCTGAAATTTTGCATAGAATATAACTCCAAATCAGTCCACCTCCCTCCATGACTTACTTTTCCTTTATGCCTTTCCTAAACTAGGTGGCAGACTGTATTTGGGGTCTATTCATTAGATATATGAAATCTTTATTTCATGGCATCTGATACCAGTAAGCTTGCTTTCTGGACCTTTTTGCCGTAACTTGTATTCTCACTTTGATAAAGCTGCCTCTGAGGATCTGAGCTGACACAAATCAATAGCAGAAGTGAGCAAAGAACTTGAAGTATTGCTGGGCAAACATCGATAAACATAATAGTGAGTCCTAATGCAAGGCACTGCCACAGAATATTGTGGTGGGGTATACAATGTCCTAATGAGATGCAGAGGGAAAGAGCTAGGGCACAGAGAGTATCTGGGAGTTGGGGATATTTCTGTTTCCCCAGGGTCCCCCAGTGGAATGGAACAGTTATTAGAGAAATTTTATATTTCCTTTCATTCTTTACTTTCCCTGGATCTTGTTCTCCTGTTGTATTAAGTGGAATAGTTAGGTTGGCTCCATTTCCAAAACTGGTTTATTTTCTCTTCAGGCCCCCTGGTTCAAGCTGGTCCTGCAGAAGGTAGAATATCCCTGATAGATTTATTAGGAACCACAGATAAGTTTTGCTTTTGACATTCCTTTGGTTCTCTGGCCTAATTCTTTTTCTTTGCTCAGCTTTTGTCAGATTCTGTAGAACCAACTTGACTCATACTGTATTTGATTTGTTGAGCTTCTTGTACTAGTGTTGTTATTATTTTGTTTTCAAGGCAAGATTTACATACTCTATTAAGGTTTACTTGATATTTCTGGTATCATGCTTAGGTCTGTACAGCTACCAAAAGAGCATATGGGTGTATTAAAAGGGAAGTTTTTCACACTGACATTTCCCTGGCAGAGAATACTGCTAGGGAATTAGGTTGCTGTGTGCTAGAGGCTGCAGGATACATACTCTATCTTTGACCAACTATAGCAGAGTATAAAAACAATAATAAAAACTGCCATGTATTGAGTACCTGCTATGTGTCAGGTATTTTATGCATATTATTTTTCATCTTCACAGCACATTCTATAAAGTAGATTTCAACACCTACATTTCACTGATGAGTACAAATCCAAGGTTACAAATCTGATATAGCCAGTTCTTCTTCTCCTCCTCTTACTCCTCTCCTTCCCCTCTTCTTACTCCTCTCCTCCTCCTCATCCTTCTCCTCCTCCATCATCTTCTCCTCCTTTTTCCAGAACCAGATTTTAAACTCCACTTTAGCCCACCCTTTAAAGTCACTTACAGAAATATTGTATTTGACAGCTTCCAGAATCCATCTTGTGCATGTTGAAAAACAAGATAAAATTTTCCTATTAATTGTCTTCTGTTGTCTTTTCTTTTTTATACATGTTTAAAAATTATTTGAATTAATATCTGGAATGTACATGATATGGTCCTTGAGATTTAAGTATTTTTAAAGTAGTCAGTGCTCACTTGTTTCTTCTATTTTGGACTTTAACATTTGGGTGGAGGTTAAGAGGGTATAAGGGGCATAAATGGTAATGGAAAAAATATAATAAATAAAGAGTTGTTTTATTTTTGAGAAAATAAAAACAATACTGAAATTGAATTACTCTCTTATTTCCTCAGGTTTCTGTTGACATGGTATCTGGCCTTTGTTGTTCTTGCTTTTTGAATCTATCTTTAGGTTTTAGGTATACTCAAATTCCTGATTTTTGTTGTCATTTTCCCCCCACAAGGCTCAGTTTATTTTTATGTTAACATTTTTCTCCTTAGGGTTGTTGGTGTATTATTTAAACACACACATTTAGTAGAGAGTTCCTTGGGAACATATTTTTGTTTTTAAAAATTTGTCCTGATGCTCCCTACCCCACAGTATCTTTCTTCCTCATTACCATAACTGGAGATGATACCACCAGAGTTTATTCCTTTAACAACCTATTCAACTTTAACTATCTTTCCTGTTAGAATTTATGACTTTGGGATTGTCTCTTTTTCCTCCCTGGCTTTCCTTGTATTTAGGGTTTACATCTAATTATATGCAAGTTTTTCTTCTTTAGAGACTGCAATTCAAACACTATGGTAAATTGGTCACTTTCCTCTGTATTTTAAAGTAGAATTGGGTAATGGAAAGAGCTTAGTTTCTGTCAGACAGACAGTCATGCGTCTGTTTTTATGACATTACTTACTCTATGAACTTCAGCAATTTTCTTAAGCTCTTTAACTTTCAAATTCTTCATGTACCAAATGAAGAAAAAATTTTCAGGAATTGTTATAAATATTAAGTGAGAAAATCTATGTGGAAATTTCTTTAACATAGTAGGAATTAATTATAGTATTTCTTTTCCACTTGAACTAATTCTCCTTGTCACTCAAAATAAACCCCAGAGTCAGAATGACTTTTGTTTTTCTCTTCTGTCTCTTAAGACATGACATTTTGGTAAAATATGTATCACAAGTAAATTAGAACTTGTTTAACTGAGTATTTCCCTTATGAGGAAATCTGAACTGGTACGTCAGAAGATTGAAAGAAATGACTGGAAACACAGGGCAGGTGATAGAGGAATCGTTTCACTATGGAGGTCTTCAGAGTTTGGTAATTTTTGTATTTTTATCATCCTATCTTCACAAACAGATCAAGAACCAGTATGAACTTTACACCAAGTGTACGTGTGGTGGATAAATTAGGATATCTCTCACTATCTTCTTTCTTAGACTTAAAAAAATGTGGTAAAATATGCACAACAGAAAAGTTAACCTTTAGCCATTTTTAAGTGTCTAATTAAGTGGCATTAAATACATTCCCTTTGCTGTGTAACCATCACCGCTGTTAGTCTCCAGCATGTTTTCATCATCCCAAACAGAAGCATGGTACCCATTAAACAATAACTCCATAGTTTCTCCTCCCCCCAGCCTCCGGTGGCCACCTGTCTACTCTTTGTCTCTTTGAGTTTGCCTACTATGTCCTTTTATATCTGGATTATTTCTAGGCTCATCCATACTATAGCATGCATCAGAATTTTATTCCTTTGTATGGCTGAATAATATTCCATTATATGAATAGAGCACATTTTGTTTATCCATTTGTCTGTTGATGAACAGTTTTTTTTTTTTACTATCTTTTGAAGTGCTCTGATGTATAGAACAAGGCTTATTTAAGTATTGTGCAAATGCACATTATAGGGAAATTCTTATCAATATGAAACTCCTGTAATTTATAGCCTGTCAATTTTTTTTGAAATTTCTTAATGTATCTGAATATATTGTTGTTTTTCAAAGATTTTATTGTATTTCTTTCCCATTACCATTTGGTCCCCTTATAGGCCTGTCTCCAAGCAATTTTTACACTGTTGTCCACATTAATGAGCACTTTTTACTTTTTTGCTCAATCCCTCCTCTTCCTAATCGCCCCGCCCCCATGAACTGTCATCCTGCTCTCTCTCTGTGAGTCTGTGTCTATTTTGCTTGTTAGTTCAGTTTGTTCATTAGATTCCACATATGAGTAAAATCATATGGTATTTGTCTTTCTCTGACTGGCTTATTTCACTTAGAATAGTGTCTTGCATATTTTGATATGATAGTAATGAATGTTTACTTACTAAAGGATATCTAAAAAGTCTGGAAGCAGAAAAAACTTATTTTAAAATAATATGTTAGTAAAAAAAATGTTAGTTACATTTATAAGTAATATGCTCAATGTGCTTCTATTCAACCTACAGACACATTTTCAGCTGAAATAACTCTAAATTTAAAGCAATAAATTAAACTGATTTTAGACTTTATGGATGCTCTATATTGTACTATTTTCAAATTCCTAATTACATTCATTACTTAACTACTTTACCTGAAAGGGGTCTTGAGATTGAAGAAAAACATATTAACACTATTATCTGAAGGTATAACAGACATACTGTTTAAAAATACATTTATCCTATGCTTTCTTAAAAATCACATAACATTATTTCATTCTTTTTTTTAAACAATAAATTTCCCTAGGTATTTATTTTTTTAAATTCTGTATTATTTTGTTTTTGTCTAACTATTTTCATATTCTAAGACAAAATTTTTATTTCCAATTTTTATGCAGCTGTAACCATACTTATATAAATTATTTTTCTTGAGGTCATTTCTTTAGTATATAGTCCCTGAAATTAAGTTAGTCAGTCAAAGATATGGCCATAGTAGCTTAGATATATTGGTAGTTTACCTCTTTATGGATTGAAATAACTTAGATATGCCTCATAAAACATGTTAGTTTTGTATGAATAAGGAATATATTCTTTACATTAAAATGCTTTAATTACAATTTTAAAACATTACCTGCAAAAGCATGTTTGTGTGTGTGTGTGTGTAAGGCATAAATATTGACCTAAGAAAAAAAAGAAAAAGGAAAGATAAATGTACCTAATTTTATATGTTTGGGTTCTGTCTTCACCTTGCATTTAGGTTTTGCATTTTTTCCTTTTACAATATAACTAAACATTACAAACTCTAAAGTCACATAACACCTAAGTTATTTAGTTCACACCCTCTCTAGAGGCCAAGGGTTCTGAGTTAACATCCTGCTTCTACACACAAACACATACACACACATTAGCCATGAGTATATAGAATATAAGAATTGCACTCTGGTTTTAAAGGCTTCTTCCAGAGGGAAGGTGTTCAAGCAAAGGCGACACAGTAAGATTTTACTGCCCACCCTCACCAGTGACAAGTGGTGACTTAGAATTTTGTGTAGCTCTTACGAGCAGTGAGTGCAGGATTGGAATTTATAAGTGGCATTATCTAAGTCTAGCTCTTCAGACCTTAGATGAGGTTTTTGAGAAAGTCTTCATTCATTGCTGTGTTTTATTATTATAGATGTCATTTCTTTTATTGAAAAGAAAGGGAGAAAAGAATTGCACTGTTTTTCTTATAATTCCATTGGAGAAATTAGGAAAAACTCATTTTCCCCTAATTTAAATAGTCCTTTTAAGCAAGTTGGTTAAGAAATGCATAAAAGGTTACAAGCTCTTCTAAAAATTAAGATATTATTTTATCTCTCTTATCCTTCTTTTAGTCTTCAGTTTACTTCTCTACCCCCAACATACACAATTAAGTACTCAATGGAGGTAAAGTAAAAAATGCAGAGAGCTTGTGTTCAAAAGGTTTTAATCTCTTGCAGCATAAGACTAGACTATATTCTTGAATTCTATAAATATTATTGGACATAATTTCATGTGTTTTTCTAGGGGCTGGAGATACAGTAATAAGCCAGAGTTGTTGTTATTATGATGCTTACATTTTAATCAAAGGAAAGAGATAACAAATCAATAAACAAATAAATATGTTGGTATGTGTTCTCAAGAAAATGAAGCAGTATGTTATAACAGTGCATGTTGGTACAGTTCTAGATTGGATAGTTAAAGAAGGCCTCTCTAAGGAGGTAACTTTTGAGCTGACACCTAGACCTGAAAGACAGCCCTGTAAAAATCTAGGGGGAGGGTATTCCAGGCAGAGGGGAAAGTTAGGTAAAGACCCTGAAGTAAAAATGACCTTGGTGTGTTGAGAGAACAAGAAGAAGGCTCATGTGACTGGAAACTAGTAAGTGAATAAACTATTGGAAGGGGCTAGGTCATGTAAAATCTTGTAATACATAGTAAGGATTTTAGATTTTATTCTATGTGAAAAGGAAATTATTGGAGAGCATTAATCAGAGGCACAATGTGATTTTATTTATTAGTAAAAGGGGAGAGCCTTATATAATGCAAAAATTTAACATTGAGAGAGTAAACTTAGATACTTATTCAGTAAGGAGGCTTGAGTAGTAAGTTCTTTCACTCATGAGAACCAGTTTTCTCATCTTTAAAGATGAGGCTGATAATATTTGCTTACATTTCAGGGTTGTCAAAAATTTTATAATTGGAAAAAAAAATCCTAGTAAATCTCTAAGCTAAATAAGTCCTCATAAGGAAACTGAGGCTCAGCCTGGTTATTCATCTTCGAATAGCAGGGACAGAACTAATGGTAAACACTAGTGTATTGTTTTTGTTTTTGTTTTTTTAAATGCCATACTCCAGCATGTCAAGTGAAATTAGCAATAGAATGAAAAGGGATTTTGTAAATCTTAAAGTACCATACACAATAATATAAGACATAATTGTTTTCAGGATACTTTACTCTGAGAAAATAAAGCTATCATAGGAGATCAATTATTTGGGAAGAAAATGCTAATAAACAACTTGTGCTGATTTTTCTAATGCTTCAACCATGTGCTGTCAGTGCAAACTAAGATTGAAATACAGTGAAGAGAAAATAGAGGTTATTGTGAAGATGGCAAACAGCACAAAAGATTTTGTCATATTTCTGTTAAGGACTGCATATTTGTGACCCTCAAAAATTCATATATTAAATCCCTAATCCCTGATGTGTTGGTATTTGGAGGTGGGCCTTTGGGAGGTAATTAGATCACAAGGGTGGGGCACTCATGATGGAATTAGTGCTCTTAAAGGAAAAGAAATTAGAGAATTTGCCTTTCTTCTGTTCTCTACCATGTGAGAATACGATGAGAAGACAGCTATCTGAAAACCAGAAAGCAGGTTCTCATCAGACATTACATCTACCAGCACCTTGATCTTGGATTTCCCAGTCTCCAGACTGAGAAATAAATGTCCATTGTTTCAGTCATGCAGTCTATGGTAATTTGTCATAGCGGCCCATGCTAAGACATTTTTCTTTAGTGTCTTTACTGGGAGTGCAAAGAGGCTTTATGCCTTTCACGACATTAGAGGAGAAACTCTTTAATCATTTAATTATGCTAGCAAAAGTTTCCAAGTAGGTAAAGGAAGCTGTAGTCTAGAGACACAGTTAAGAGTATTGTCCTAGCATTCTTACTTTTTAATAATCATCTTCCTGGTGTGGAGTAAGAATGACATCACAATGGGACATCTAGTAGTATTGTTATAATCATAAAGGGTTTAAATCTCACTGTTTTCTCAGTAGTTTCTGGATAAAAAAGAGTATTTTCTTCCAAAAGTATTCAACTAATTAAGCTGTTATTAGAAAATACTGATACATTTAAATGAACAAAAATGTATATAGTTGGAACAAAATGAGGAAGTTTAAAAATAGATTTTCCTGGAACCTAAAGAAGAAAGTTATTTTCTTTGGTTTTTAAAACACCTCTAGAGGAGGTTTTTCAGATGTTCTGAGGAAAATCCAGAAATACCCTGCCATCTTGGATTTCCCTCTTTTAGCCCAGGTTTTAGGATATCTGACCTTGGGTATAATGAGAAATAAAATGTATTAGCTTTAACAAACATTTTTGTTCATATATCATCCTGTTCTGTAGCAACATCAAAACCCCAAGGAAGTAACTAATATTTGGATTTAATGTTATAATAAAAGTTTAAGTTGTCACTTTGGCTTGTTTTATCAAAGAGAATGTATAGTGTCTTAGCTGGCTGAATGTATGTGATTCTTGGCACATCCTATGAATCTCACAATTTTTTCAGGTCTAGTGAAAGTACAATTTAAAGAGAGAGATGAGATAAAGAGAGATGGACTGTAGCAGTAGAGGACATGCTGAGGCCTTGGCTTCTAGTCCAAGTCCTACTACTAAATTTCTATGAAACTACATATCTCACTGCCTTTTTTGAGCTTCTATTTCTTCAAAGGAGATAAATTTACAGAGGCAGAAGAAGAATCAAGTCAAGTTCATTGAATTTGAGAACATGATGTTCTTTGTAACGGCCACTGCCTGATGAAATGGCAGATTATCTCAAAGCATTGGTACAGGAACGAGTCTGGAGGCAAATGATCAGTCAGGAAATGATCACGAGAACAAGTTATGGTCTTTTTCTTTAACATCTATCAGATCAAACTCTAACTCAGTGAAAACTAAACCAACTAAATAATGGAACAAAAACACTAAAAAAAAAGCTTTCCGGGAAATAGGAGGAACAAAAAACAATACAAATGCTTTCTTACTAGTTTTCCATTTTCTTTCACAAGGGATTTGCAGTGACTTTAGGGAATTAGAATAAGGCATAAAGAAAAGATTGGACAATCATATAGTTAATTAACTATACACACAGTATTTGCTGGACATGCAGAGACATCAGTTATCAATGCCCTTGAATGCTACTGCATACATTTACAGTTGCCCACGATATGTAACCATGAGATTTTGCTATTTGTTAAGACATGTATGAATGCCTTTGAATATTCATTCCTACTCTAAAACATATACAAACACTGAGCTCCTTATTTTACACATCATGGATTTCCATTAATGTTTTTTGTCTTCAGACTTACAGTGTTAGCTTCTCGCTCATGAACAAACACAATACTTGTCATATTAAATCACATTGAAAATTAAACATCGCAACAAAACTCTGTAACAAAATCCAAGGTGATCATTTGTTGCAAAATATATTCATTACGGTAACACCAAATTTTACAACAAAATTGATCTTCTGGGATTTATCCTTTATCTTATTTTATTTATAGAGGCAATTCCCTTACAATATAAACTCCATTTCAATGTCAGACTCCTCTGTTCTAGTGAGTAGTCTGGGCTGTATAAAGGTTATAGCCAACTTAACTTTACCTTAAGCTTGTGTCCTTAAGATCTGTTTTTTTCTTGTCTTATGTAAGTTTTATGAGGACTTAGAAAATGGGAATCGAGTAGAAAAAGAAAAAATATTCCTATAGGCTTAATAAAATTTGTGTACTAAATGATAATGAAAAAGGTGACTGCTTCCACAGCAGTATTTAGCTTTTTTTCTTTCAAAGTTATCTGAATACCTATCTGGTGCTCCATCAAAGTTGGGAAGTTTAAGATCAAGGTGCTAGAAGATTCAGTTCCTCATGAGAGAACCTTATTAATGGCTTGTAGACAGCCACCTTCTTGTTTTGCCCTCACATGGTAGAGGGAGATTGAGCTCTGGCCTCTTCTTATAAAGACACTAATTCCATCCTTAGTGAGGGCCCCATCCTAATGACCTCATCTAGACTTAATTATCTCCCAAAGGCCTCCATCTCCAAATACTATCATATTGGAGGTTGGAGCTTGAACATATAGAATTTGGGAGGGGGGCACAAACATTTAGTCCATGATAGAGAGGATGTAAGGAATAAATGTTTGACTGTGACACTGGGTCTCTTCTTTGTTTTTTGCATCTTTCTTACTTTTTTCATCATCTTCAATTTCTCTTTTAGAACCTGCTCAAAAATTTCTTCAATAAGGAATTTTACTGGATTGGACTGAGGAACAATTCTGGTTGGAGGTGGGAAGATGGATCAGTCCTAAATTTATCACGGTAAAGGGCTTCAAATGAGGGGGTGAGGAGAGAGAGAGAGAGAGAGAGAGAGAGAGAGAGAGAGAGAGAGAGAGAGAGATGATGTGAACTAGATTAAAAATAGTAGATGGAGAAGAGAGGAAAGGAAATAAGAGGGAAGGAAATGAACAATGGATAAGGACAAAAAATGATGACATTTTAAAGAGAGGCTATTGAGCATTTTTTATTCTGCTGTGTTCTGGTTGCTAAGAGAAATGGGGCCTGAATAGGGAGAAAGAATTTGCTTATTTTTTAATTCTTTTCTGCCTTACAACTCCTTTACTCTGTACATCATCTTGACTGGTTTTTCTGATTTTTTATAGGATTGTTTCAAACAGCTTGGTACAGAAGTGTGGTGTCATCGGCAAAGATGGTCTCCAGGCCTCTAGCTGTGAAGTTCTTTTACATTGGGTCTGTAAGAAAGTCAGACTTTGATGGATTGTCAGATCTGTCACATGGCTCCCTAAAAGAGGGAGCCACATCTGGGATACTCATGGATAGCCATGAGTATATACTTAGTGAATGACAAACCTTCTAGGATATGCCACTAGAAGTAAATTAATGTGGTTAATGCAGCTTCCTGGAATTAATGGTTTATTGCTGTATACTCTTTGAGAGTATTTAGATATTATCTTAACAAATACATAAAGTTTGTTTTTAATATTTCTTACTCTAGTGACTAATGTTGCCTCCTTCATCTCTACCTCCACCATTTTGCCAAAAATTTACCTTTTCTATGTTATATTATGAGGTGATCTGATTAAATCTGCAAAAATGAACTATTGCTAATGTTTTAGAGAGTAATTATATGTACTAATGGGTTGACATGTTACTTCTCCCTGGTAATATATTTTTACCCCGAGTGGCCTTTTTCATATAAAGCTTTATTCTAAAGAACAATGCTACTGATTAGAAAGTAAGTTGTGGAAAGAGAATGAGATGGGGTGGGACTTTCTTCACACTTACTTAAAGACCTGGCCTTGACTGAATTTAGTTTTGCTGAGTATGCATAAACCAATGTGTGACTATGTTGTTCCCATGTTATAAATGTGCAATTTATATGTTAATTTACCACAGCGGTCAATCTGATAAGTCATTTTTATGGAAGAAAATTTACAGAAGCAGTTTATGTGGTTGATTCTCAAATTATTTTAGGCGCAAATGCCTCAAAATTGGGAAAAAAACTATTATTTTTTCTTAGTAATGTTTAGACATAGAGAAGGAGAGAAGGTGCTGTTCAAAGATATAGAAGTAAGGAGGGAGACCATAATTCTGTACTATTGATGACATTGTATTGTAATCTGTTTACTTGTCATTCTCTTTATAGTTTTTTTAAGGATATGGACTCTTATCTTATCCACCATTATCCCAAACACCTACAATAGTGCTTGTATCAGTGAATATTAAATAAAAAAATAATTAATTTAGAAAAGAAGAATTTAAAAATTCTTATTTGCTTTGGCCAGGTTGCTCAGTTGGTTGGAGCATTGTCCTATACACCAAAAGGTTGTGGGTTCAATTCCTGGTCAGGCACATACAGGAGGCACCCAGTTGATGTTTATCTCTCTCCCTCTCCTCCTTCCTCTGTCTCTAAAATCAATAAAAGGCATATCCTTGGGTGATAATTAAAAAATTAAAAAACTCTAATTCTAGTTGTTTCTGTTAGCACATGAATTAATTAGAGGGATTAAAGACAAGAAACAGAACACAGTCACGCCTCAGTTCTTGAATGTCTCCCATCTCTGACAATTTGGTTCTTGACCTAGATGTTCACAGAAAAAATATTTCAATTGTTGGACAAAACTTCAGTTCTTGACCTGACAACACTTTCATGCTGATACCTGTATGATCAACCCTGTGTCATCTTAGATGACAAAGGAGATTTGGTTCTCAAAGAATCGCTTCTTGAACAGCCTTCTGAAATGAATTAAGTTGGAGAACCGAGGTTCCACTGCATATCCTCATCTTCCCTAGCCCCACTCATATGAGCATTCAATAGCTGACACTACAAAGGCAAAGGGTCAGTTTAAACCAGATACAATGTTCATAGAAGGAAGTAGTAGAACCCAACTCCTCTTTCCTTATGAACTCTTACCTTTGGTTCTGGGGCCAAAGTGTATCTCTTGACTATGGAGGTGATGGTAGTGACTCTCACCTGATTAAGGATGTAATGATAGTGGTTCCACTTGGACCACGGCTTGGATGCTACAGGGTGCACAATCTCATTTACTCATTCAAAGAGAAATAAAGGTATATGGTAGCCTCCTAAATTCTCTTCTGAGCAAACAGTATATGTGCAGCTCTTTTCTGTGACTAGGCTCAGTCCTCTCATAAAGATTTTCACCACCTGTCATCAGAATTAGGTCAATTTCTTCACTGCTTTGTCTTCTTTAAGGATGTTACATTAGACATAGCCTATTTCCCAGTCACTTATTTATTTTTAAAATTTATTTATTAGGGGCTAGGATCAGTCATTGATTCAATTCATTTGCCTTTGCTTAGTGACAGAAAGTTTGATTAAGCTGAAAACTAAACTTTTTCTATCAGTCCTTCCACTCTACAGTTGATCCTTTCGGTGAACGTATATATACATGCATTGTTTGGAATAAGACATTTATTAAAGAAAATAAAAGGGCAGTGACAATATGAGAATTAAAAAAACCCAGAGAGAGAAAGACCTCCTTGGAGGTCACAGTGATGTGACTCAGAAGAAAAAGTGAAGATAATATGATTGTGTAACCCTTGCAGTGTGGCAAATCCTTGGACTCTTATCCATTTTGTTTTTGTCATTTTATTGTACTTTAATAAATAATTTCTTGGCCTCAGGTACAGTGATTGGAGTGAATCAAACTCCACAGTTCATGGGGTCATTATCTTTATGAATTGATATATGCCTCTCTCATGTTTATTTTCTTTTCCTCTTCTTACAGTTTCCCCACTTCTATTGACCTTTCCTCCACAGGAACATACTTTAATGTTTGATACATAACTTTAGTTTGTTTGTATCCTTATAATATATGTAGTTTTTTCTTTATTTGTTTAATATTTAATTACATGTTTTTTCTATATATATCACCTTTTTTACTTTTTCCACTAGCATCATGTTTTTGAGATGTCCTTGATGCACCATGTACATGTACTCATTCCTTCAGTTGCTGCATAATCTCCATTCTATGTATCCATTCTCTTAATGACGGGCACCTAGTTTGCCTTTGTTTCCCCACTACCACAAACAACAATGAGATGGATATTCTCTTGTATCCCTATTCCAAATCTTCCCCATTTCAGATTCCAGACTAAAAAGTATTCTGATGTCTTTTTTCTTTAGTCACTACATCAACAGTTTTTCTCATCTCTATTACCAAAGTATATGCCAAATCTCACCACTTCTCTCCATCTTCACTTTTAACTCTAGTCCAAGCCCCTGTTGTTCACCTAGCTTATCATGACAACTTCTTTTGTTATTCCCCCCTTTAAAAATAGTTCTACTGAGGTGCAATTGACATGCAGTGAATTGAATATAGTTAAAGAGTAAAATCTGCTAAGTTTTTTTAAAAGTATATTTTATTGATTATGTTGTTACAGTTGTTCCAATTCTTTTCCCCTTTGCTCCCCTCTTCCCAGTACCCCTCTCTCCCCAGCAATCTCACCCCTCTTAGTTCATGTCCATGGGTCATGCATGTAAGTTCTCTGGCTTCACCCTTTCCTATATTATTCTTAACTTCCCCCCTGTCTATTTTGTACCAGTTATGCTTCTTAATCCCTGCACCATTTCCCCATTTCTCCCCCTTCCCTCTCCCAGCTGATAACTCTCCAAATGATTCCTATATCTTTGATTCTGTTCCTATTCTGGCTTGCTTAGTTGGATTCTGTTTTTATTTTTTAGATTCAGTTGTTGATAGTTGTGAGTTTGTTGTCATTTTAGTGTTCATAGTTTTGATCTTCTTTTTCTTAAATAAGTCCCTTTAAACATTTCACATAATAAGGGCTTGGTGATGATGAACTCTTTTAGCTTTACCTCATCTGGGAAGCACTTTATCTGCCCTTCCATTCTAAATGATAGCTTTGCTGGATAGAGTAATCTTGGTTGCAGGTCCTTGCTTTTCATCATCTTGAATACTTCTTGCCAGTCCTTCTTGCCTGCAAAATGTCTTTTGAGAAATCAGCTTATAGTCTTATAGGCACTCCTTTGTAGGTAAATCTCTGCTTTTCTCTTGCTGCTTTTAAGATTCTTTATCTTGAACCTTTGGCATTTTAATTATGATGTGTCTTCGTGTGGTCCTCTTTGGGTCTAGGTAGTTTGGGACTCCTTGTGTTTCCTGGACTTGTATGTCTATTTCCTATGCCAAATTTGGGAAGTTTTTCTTTATTATTTTTTTTTCTAATAAGTTTTCAATTTCTTGCTCTTCCTCTTCTCCTTCTGGCACCCTTGTGATTTGGATATTGGCACGTTTAAAGTTGTCCCAGAGGTTCCTAAGCCTCTCCTCATTTTTTTCAATTCTTGTTTCCTCATTCTGTACTGGTTGACTGTTTTTTTCTTCCTTATATTCCAAATCATTTATTTGAACCCCAGTTTCTTTCTCTCCACCATTGGTTTTGTGTGGATTTCCCTTCGTTTCACTGAGCATAGCCTTCACTTCTTCTCTTATGCGTTTGCCATACTCAAGCATATCTGTCAAGCCTGTGAGCATCTTTATCACCAGTGTTTTGAATTCTTCATCTGTTAGGTTGGCTACCTTCTGGTCTGTTAGGTTGGCTATGTCCTCATCGCTTAGTTCTTCCACTGGAACCTTGATCCATTCCCCCTCTTGGGCCATACTTCTCTGTGTCCTCATCTTGACAGGTTCCTGTGTTTGTTTGCCTCTGTGTCTTAGGTAGAGCTGTCGCTCCTGTTACATTGTAAGGAGTGGAGCTTTAGGTATTCATCTGTACAGGGTGACCCATTTCACCACGTTGTACTGCTGTGTGTGGGGGAGGGACCAGAGAGGGAACAATGCCACTTGCTTAGAACTTGCCCCTTTTCCAGGCATTCTCCCACTTTCATATGGGACTGGCGCCTCTCTAGCTGTTGCCCTGGCCTTTGTTCCCCGAGTGGGTGGGTCTGTGCGGGCCCTTTTCTTAAAAAACAATTTATTTGTTTATTTTATTTTTAGAGAGATGGGAAAGGAGAGAGAGAGGGAGAGAAACATCACTATGTGGTTGCTTCTCACTCACACCCCCAACTGGGGACCTCACATGCAACCTAGTAATGTGTCCTGACTGGGAATCGAACCAGCGCCACTTGGCTCGCAGGCTGACGCTTAATCCACTGAGCCACAGCAGCCAGGGCTTGTGGGGGGCCCTTTAAACAAGTGGCCTCTGCTCCAATCCCCACTAGTTTGCACAGTCAGAAACAATAAGGCTTGATTTTCCCTGGCGCTGGGACTGTGAGCTGCATGGTCTGGTCAGGAGCTGGGAACGTTCCCCAGGTGTCCCTCCCCACTGTTTAAAACATGTGACTGTGCTTTCCACTGGCCTGCCACTGCTGCCGCTGCTGCCGCTGCCACCACCACATCGTGTCCTCTCCACCTGGGCTCCACCCCTCCTACCTGTCTGGATGAGTATTTCTTCTTTATATCTTTGTCTGTTGCACTTCCATGCAGCTCGATTTTCTGGTACCTCTGGTTGTTTCTAGTTTTGAGGTAGTTGTATTCCTTCTTAGTTGTGGAGGGAAACCCAGCATGTCTTTCTAGGCTTCCGATTTTGCTAAGTTTTGACATATGTATATATGTCACCAGTGAATCTGTCACCACAGTGAAAATAATGAATATATCAATTTTTCCCTCTCTCTCTTCCTTGTACCCAACACTCCCCCAACCCCAGGAAACCCCTGATCTACTTTCTGTTACTACAGAATGGATTGCATCTTCTAGAGTTCTACAGTACATAGTTTTCCAGAGTCATCAAGAACATCATTGTTTTGAGATTCATCCATGTTGTTGTGTGTATCAATAGTTTACTCCTTTTTGTTGCTAATCTTCCATTATATGAATGTGTCACAATTTGTTAATTCATTCACTCATTGATGGAAATTTAGGTTGTTTCCCAGTTTTTGGCTATTAAACATAAAGTGGTTATGAACATTTGGGTACAAATCTTTGTATGGACATAGGCTTTCTTTTCTCTTGAGTAAATTTTTTAGGAGGTAGAATGGCTGGATCATATGGTAGTTGTATGATTAACTTTTTAAGAAATTGCAAAGCTCTTTTCCAAAGTGGTTGTACCATTCTATATTCCAACTAGAAGTGTGTAAAAATTTCATTTCCTTCATATCCTCAACAACACTTGGTATAGCGAGTTTTTTAAATTTTAGCCATCCTAGTATATATAACACATAGCAGTATCTCATTGTAATTTTATGACCATTCCCTTTAAGAGTAATGATGAGCATCTTTTCATGTGCTTATATTTTTCTTTGATGAAAGATCTATTCAAATATTTTGCCCATTTACTAGTTTGCTTGCTATTGAGTTTTCAGAGTTCTTTGTATAGTCTGGATACAAGTTCTTACCAGATAGACACATTGAAAACATTTTTTTTGCTAGTTCGTGGCCTGTTTTTTCATCCTCTTAACAGTGAGTTTAAAAGAACAAAAGTTGTTAAGTCTAGTTTATCAATTTTTGTATTATAGTTTGTACTTTTTTGTATGTTGCCTAAGAAAACAAAATGCTTTTGTTTTCTTCTAGACTGTATAGTTTTAGCTCTGTGATCTACTTTGATCTAATTTTTATATGGCACGAGTTATGTTTTTAGGTTATTATTGTCTTCTTATAGATGTTTAATTGTTCCAGCACCATTTATGGACACCACTACCCTTTCTTCATTGAATTTCTTTAAAAGTTTTGTTGAAGTGTAAGTCTATTTTTTCTGTTCTATTTATTATATGTTTATCCCTTTACTTCTACCCCCTGTAATTTTCTAGTCTTGAAATCAGGTAGTATAGTTTGTTCTTATTTTTAAAAATTGTTTTTAGCTATTATAGATCCCATGGTGTTTTTCTTTAGATTTTAGAGAAACATATTATTTATATGTTACTTTGTACATATATGGATATTTCAGGGGAATTTGTGGGTCTGTGGGTACCTTCAAATAGGCCCACTAATTTAAAGTTTCCAGCAATATCTGAGTTAAAGTGCATATTTCTCTATACTCTCATGAAGCAAAGGTGAAGTGGACCACAGGCTCCTCATGTTCATAATGGCTTTCTACTCCTGGCCCTATCCTTGAAGGGTAGTGATGAGTTTTTACTTAGGAGAAGGCCTTTCAGGTTCTTCACATTGGATTCAGCTAAAAGGCAGATCTTTTCCTTGCTAGTAGTAATAATATTCTCTCATAGAAAACCTCTGGTGATAACAAGGTCTATATTTCCATATTAGTACTGAGATGGAGGAGGAGAAAATTGTTATAGCACACAGGAAAGGATAACAAAATGACGTGATAAAAGCTAAGGAAGAAGTGATTTTCAAGGTGAAGGGAGCATTCATCAATATAAAATGCTAGAGAGAAGTAAAGTAACAAAATTAGAGAAGAGTATTCAGTGAAATTGACCAGACAGAGGTCACTGTTCATCACCTTTAATTGGTGTGATGATGACAGATGTGAACTAGGTAGTAGGTAAGGAAGTGGAAACAATGAGTTTAGAAGCCTCTTTTAAAAACATTTGTTATAGCAGGAAGGAAAGAGATAATATCTAAATGCAGGGTTATATGCAGGGCCAATATATTTTTACACACACACATACACACACACACAATATTTATAACTTGAGGTAAAAAATTCAGTTGAAAGGGAGAGATTAAAAATGCATGCAATACCAAGATCCTTGAGGTAGCAGATGAATACAAGACCCAAAGCACACATGGAATAAATGACCTGAGGTAGAAGGAGTGCCCCTTTCCCATGGAAGAGGGGAGAATGAATAAATATTCTGATATATCTGAAAGTAATTGGGAAGAAAATGTAGATTGTTCTTGCCTGGTGAACTCCATTTTCTCAGTGAAATAAAAGACAAGGCCACATGCTAAGAATGAAGGAGGAAGTGATGGGTTTGGGATGTATGAAAGTCAGGATTTTGGACTTTTTACAAGGGAGAAGAGAGACATCTGCTTAGAGACATAGTATTGCTGTTCAGCACTGAGAGCTCAGACGAGGCAAGAGGCTTTGATGTTCTTAGTGATTTCAGTTTGCACAGTTGCATGATTATTGGCAGAAGCCCATGTCAGGCTAGTTGTAACAAGAGAGAAGTCAAATGGTAGGAATGGTGAAGGGCAGGGATTTTATAGGGTGGTTTCAGGAGAGAAAAAAGGCATTAGGAAATAGAAGAAGCCAGGAGTAGACAAGAAACCCGAAAAGAAGGGGACCCTGAATGAGAAGCATGCTGAACAGAAAAAGACGTGGGAGTAATAGTATAGGAGATGACATAAATACTACAGTGAACATTTTTGTTCATAGAGCCTATTTCTCTATAATAGATTCCTAAAAGTGAGAGTCATGAGCTGACATGTATGCCAAATTGAAAATGTTACCAGATGCTACCAGATTACTTTACAAAAAGACTGAAGCAATTTTACCACCACTAGCAATGGATGAGAATACGGGTCCTCCTCTGCCTCTTTTCTCAGTTTCATATGTTCTCAATGTTTTAAATTTTGACTTATTACTGTTACATGAGTGAGGGAGGAAATGATATATCCAAGTTATAGTTTGTGTTTTCCTAACTTCTAGTATGAGCATCTTCTCAAGTTAGCTGTATTTTCCTCTGAATTGCCTGGTGTCTCAAGTATGTTCCTTTTTTTCTGTCATTTGTTTTTAGACGTTATGAAATTTTTTTCTCTCTATTCATACATTTTAAGTTTTAATAAAGTCAAGTTTCTCATTCCCCACCCCTCCCATTTGTGTATTCTGGTTTCCTCCCCTAGAATCTCCTACCTGGGATCATACATACAATCTTCCAAAGCTTTTTCTAGTAAGTGTCTATTATTATTGTTCTGCTTCACATTTTAATCATGAATTCATTTTTGCTGTTTTGAGTGTAGGCCTAACTTGGAATTGAGATGATAACTGAGTTCTGGACCAGAGTGCTGGATAATTGTGAGGGAAGGGGCAGGTGTGAGGATGAGAGGGACAAGAAGGAGTGGGGTCTGGGGTGGGCAGATGGCATAGGCCTCAAAGGAGGCTAAAATACATGACATAAGATTTATCATTTTAACTATTTTCAGATGTACAATTCAGTGAGATTAATTATATTCATAACATTTTACAACCATCACAACTATCTGTCTACGGAGCCATTTTTACATGCTGAGGAAATAACGGTCTGAAATCAGCAACGGGAACAAAAAGACGTGAGAGCAAAAATGCAGACTCTTCTTTTCACCACCTCCACTTTCCTTCCAACTTTGGGGGAAATTTAGCAGCTGCACTTTGAGAGGACGTCATTTTTTAAAAATAGTTTTGTTAGGCAAGCGTGATAACCACTACATTGTGGAAAAAAAAGTTGGGCTGTAGTTAAGGCCAAGAAGTGTGAGAATATTCTACACAAAGGTTAATAATGTAGGGTAATCTGTTTTCAGTGTAACAGGGATTCTAGTGAGCACAGCAGACAGGCTTTCCTGATGGGGCTGTGGAGGCAAAGAGCAGGCTCCGGACCAGAGTGTGGACAGGTACCAAGGCGGGGCATGAGCGTTTCATGCTGACTCAGATTAGGCACTGCTTTTGGCCTGGTTAGTGTATACACCTGTTACTGCTAGCAATCAATTCTGAGACCTGTCCTCCAACCAAATTATCAAGCTAGAATGTCAGCGGGGAGTTATTCAGGGTTGGCAGTGCTGTTAGAGCCTGCACTTGGACTTGGGGCTTCTTCAGAGCTCATTCCCGTGGAAGATTAGTCTGGTTTGGTTGCCATGGGGATGAGAGTTAGACTGTAGTTGTAACGCTTCATTTGTGCTTTGGTTATTTAATGCACCCTCTTCTCCTTTCTCCCCTCACACCCAATTGTTAAAATTTACTCTCAAAAGTTGCATTTTCCTTTTTTGCCCCTTAAAAACTGGCTCTGTTTTCAGAAAGGTCACCTCTTTGGTCACGTAGGATCAGTGACCTCACTATGCATATTCCAAATTCTGTACAGGCTGCCAAGACTGCTCTATTTTAGCTAATACAAAGGCTGTTGTGGCTTGGGGCTGCTCTTACTAATTTGGTCCCAAACTGTTATGTATGTGACATTTCTCCACGGATTGACTAGAATGTGCTCTGTAGATCTCTATCTAGTAAGAGCATGAAGTGTTTTTTTCCTTAGTTCTTTCTGATTTTTGTGTAAGTAATTTTTCCCGACTGCAAGACCCTGCATGATTTGTAACCAACTATTTGCATCAAAATGCTGCTTGCTGTGATAGGAATAGAATGCTCACTTTCCTGAAACCAATTAGTTACACTGGTTCCTTCTTTCCTTACAAAACATTTTGTCCCCACTTGAGAGCAGTGGAGACATAGTGGCAGGATGAGTACTAGAGTCAATAAGACAAATCTGTGTTCAAATCCTTTTTCTAATTATTGCCATGTGACTTCAGGCAAAATGCTTAACTTCTCTGAGCCTAAGTTTAGCCATACTATATGATCATTCTACGTTAACATAGCCAATCCTTACTCTCTGTGACATCTACTTATTTAGTTCCTTGGAAACTCTTGTCATGGTCTGTGATTCTTTTCTTCATGTGCTGCTTCTTTAAAAATATTATTTGCTATGTTTTGAAGATGTGCATGATTACGGTATAAAATTCAGAAGTTATAAAGGGACATATTAGTGAAAACAAGGTCTCTGCTCTCTCCTCTGATTGCCAGCTCACCCAGTTGCATTCCCTGGAAAAAATACTATTGCCTTTTTGTGTTCTTTTCCAGATATAATCTATTCATACTCAAACATTTAGGTATACGAGCGCACACACACTTAACTCAAGTTTACACTGTTCTGAACTTTACTTTTCCCCCATAATTAACAATGTATCTTGAATCTTTCTCTCTATACTCAGAACTGCCTTATTCTTTTTACTGGCTGAATAGAATCCTATTTTGTGGATTTAAGATTTATTTAGCTAGTCTCCTGTTAATGGAAGGTTAGCTCATTTCCTCTCTTTTGTGTTTACAAAGAATGCTGCAATATATTTCAACAGGCATAATTTTGTGCTTTTTGTATGTTTGTAGACATCAATTTCCTCTATATAAATCTACAAATTTACACTCCTACCAGCAATGTCTGATAGTTTCATTTTCCTTACATCTTCATCAATGCAGTTCTTCCTCAAATGTTTTAATCTCTGCTATTTAGAGAAGTAAAAATTACTTACTCATTGTGATTTTAATATGTATTTTTCATATTAAGAATTATAGCGAGCATCTTCTCACTTGCCTAAGAGAAATTTGTATTTTTTTTCCTGTGAACTGACAGTTCATAGCCTTTATCTTTTATAAAACATAAATTGGGTGATTAATCTTTTTCTAAATAACTTGTAAGGAAAAAGTTCTTTATTAAATAAATTAGCCATTTGAGTGTGATACAAGCTGAAAATACATTGTCTTTGTCATTTTTCTCTTAACTGTATTTGTGTATGATGATTTTTTTCCTAGTTAGACATTTTGATTTTACATATCAAATTAATTATCTTTTATGAATTCTGGGTTTTGTATCACTTGAAAATTTTCATTCCCCATTCTAAAATTAAATGAGCTAAGGCAGCATACAAGACAATTGACCTCTAGTGAAAGGCATAATCATATGAGCATCAGGAACTAACTGGAATTGGTCTTGTTCTGGGAAGAAGGATGAAAAATTGGTGCATCTGCTAGTGAAACATTGGAATGAATGCCATGATTATGTTTATGAAGGCTCATCCATGAGGCTTTAGGAACCATGTACAGCACTACAGACATTCAATGACAGACTCGTGACTCATCAAGTATCCCTAGATTCAGAAACAGACCCACAGTGCAAAACATTGTTGGGGGGCTAAAACAGCTAGGGATGCTCTTTAAAGATACAGAATTCTGGATAGAAGCTTACATGCGAATAACCGACTTTGCGAGAATGCAGAAACTTCTCCAGTGACGACAGGAAGAGGATATGAGACAGACTTCTGTGGTGTCAAAATTTTGGCTAAAACTGTAAGCTGAAAATAGTAGGTGATGAGAAGTCTTATATTCCAAAGAGGGTCCTTAGACATACTCCATAGGTTCTTCCCAAGCTGATTTAGGGACAATTACTAACAGCCCATATGAGGACAAAATAAAGATGGATGACAAAGACAAATTCTGTGAAGGAAGAGCTGCTGGGGTATTCCACCCCCCGCCCCCAGCCTGCCAAGCCAAGTGTGAGGTGAAGTCAGAGGGCACCCGGGAGATTTTGGACACTGCTTGCTGGGTGTAGACACAGAGTCTTACTCCCTGGCTCTATGTTGCTCAGCCACAGAAAGTTGTAGATTTGAGGCTGCTTGGAGAACAAGAGGGTGCCTAGGAGAACTTCACCAAAGTCCTCTAGTGTGGAAGGGCATATACCTTTTTTTTTTTTCTGATTGTTGCTTCGGGAGGTATAAAGGTGGGAAGCTAGTAGAAATTGCCACTAATGATGGAGTAAGGAGGGGTAGCTGTAGTGAATGTTAGCTGCATTTTTACTATTTGTTAAGTAGGTATATGAGCTCCCCTGATCCCAGAAGCAGCAGAAAGTAATGGGGTCCGCATGATCTACGAAGGACTTTATCCAGCAACACTTGCTGTCAGGCAAGGAGATCCCAGGAAAAAGAAGTCACGTATAAAGTTTCACTGTAAGTTAAGGTAAAGGTAAGAGGCCTTTCAGAGAGCATATCAAGTGTATCAGGAAGTGATGCTGTGCCGAAATTTCTCAGGGCTGTAGTTATCTGTGTGTGGGATCTCCTAAAACCCACAGAAGGGCCCCGTGAGAGATAATGAGTATTGGGTATTGTATCAGCAGGTTTCAACAAGAGAAGCAGAAGCAATAGGAGGTGTATATTAAGAAATTTATTGCAAAGAGTTCACTTATGCAATTGTGGAGTTCTCTAAGCAAGTGCAAATCCAGAGGGCAGGCTGTCAGGAAGGGCAGGCAAAACTCTCCAGCAGGGGCTGACACTGCTTTCTGCAGGTCGGATTGTTTTTCATCAGGGAAACATCATTTTGCCCTTGTGATCTTTCAACTGACTGAATTGAGCCCATTCAACTTATCTATGAAAATCTCCCTTACTTAAAGTCATCTGGTTATAGATTTTATTCACATCGACAAAGCACCTTTAAAGCAACATCTAGATTAGTGTTTGAGTAATGGGGACTGTTGCCTCATCAAATTGACACACGAAATAATGGCCATATGGCAACCTACAAGAAAGACTGCCCTTTTTTTCTAATCCCCTATCTCCTGAGGATGGAGGACTGCCTCACTTCCCTACTGCTGCTCTGTGGAAACAAAGATCAGTATTAAGGGTACTGTAGGCATAAATTTTGAATTGGTTATTAGATTGACATTTTGATTTAGACTGGATTAAGTTTTTCAGGTATCAATTTGTGGACATAGAAATTGAGAATTAACCAAATGGTCTTATTTGGTGTCTGCACATGTATAATTTTATGGTTTATTTTTTAAACATTAAGCATTTTTTTCACTATCACACTAACTTTTCTTTTTTCTTCTCTTTTCCTGACTCATCACTTTTAAGAACTGATGTATAATAACCTCATTACTGGTTTTAATTGCCCTCTTGTGGTCAAAGCCAATGATTGCAGTGATAATGACAGTTGCTAAACACTCAGCCCAAGGCTGTTTCATGAGGGTACTGAGTTAAAGATAGTCTTTAGTCTTTTTTTAAATGGCCAATCAAGGGTAGAATATCCTCTCTTCAGTCACTAGAGGAAAGGACATTTTCTTATCATCTTGACTCTAGAAAAATTCATGCATTATTTTTACCTAAGATATGAATAGTTAATTTGTGGCTTGTCATTCGTTTTGTCACTAGACATTTTCAAGATAGAAATCTATGATCATTTGATTAGCAAGATTGCCTAGACACTGTATTCAAGGTCACTGTCAGTTATGAACACTAGCCCTAAAATGATATTGAGTGGGTAAGAAAGAAAAAAGCATGGTAACATTCCGTAGCAAGGGAAGTGGAAATATCAGTAGTAGGAGCCTCATTAGTGAAGAAAAGAGCAAAAGAAGACAAAACAGAAACATACCGTTTTCTTAATAAAAGGTGACATTTGATTACAGGAAACTAAACTTTCTGAAAAGTATGAGAGAAAGGAGAAAAATTAGGGTAGACTCAAGTGATAATCTTATCATTTTGGAATGGTTTATAATCACAGAAACATAATTTTAGTATATGGCACAGAGTCACAGACACAGTGCTAGGTCCCCAGACTATCTGTGTCCTTAAAGAATGACATGTGATTGAAGTTACCGCACCCTATTTCACAGACAAATGCCACGTTATCCATTTTTCTGTTTGTTTAAATGCCTCCCACTTTAGGGTATAAAAGTCTGAAAATCTTTCCTTGGTGTTCCATAGGAAACTTTAGACTGGATATCAGGAGACTTTTCACTATTTGACTGTTTTGGGTCTACAAAAAGGATACTTTCATATGGTTCAACCTAAATATTTATTGTCCTGTCATTAAATAGCTATGATATACTTAGAATGTTAGCTAGCTTTTCTGTTCTGTGCCTGCCTCCCATGCTCACCTCTGGTATTCAATATTCCTAAAACTTATTTTCATGTAGAGTGCAGTTCTTCTGAATAACTTTTAGTCTGCATGTTCTTATACACAGTACTGTGGTCTGTGACATCACGTGGCTGCTGGTGATGCAGCATGTCCTAGGAGTGCCTCGCTATCACCTCTCGGGTTGTTTGCCACGCTGACAGCCATTGTGCAGGTCTTCATGGCAACACTTTTTAAAATCTTACCAGAAGTTGTCAATGGGGAGTTTCAAATGACAATCAGAATTTCAGTTCCAATTTCAAATGGTTATTAAATGATTCAATGACTAAAACATTGAGAGATTAAAGTTGTTCAATGGCATATATCAGGATATCTAGAACATTTGTCACAAGAATTGAACATTTCCAAACTGAAAGTCAAAGAAAAGAAACATTAAAAAACAAAACAAAACACCAGGATATCCAAGACCTATGGGACAACTACAAAAGGTGTAACATACATGTTATGAGAATACCAGAAGGAGAAGAAAGACAAAGGAACAGAAGTACTTGAAGCAGTAATGACCAAGAATTTTGTAGTATTAACAGACACTAAACTATAGATTCAGAAATTTCAGAGAACACCAAGCAGGATAAATACCAAAAATGCAGAAAAAGTATTTATTTTATTTTTTTAAGTTTATTTTATTGATTATGTTGTTACAGTAGTTCCAATTCTTTTCCCCTTTGGTCCCCTTTGCCCAGTACCCCTTTTCCTCCAGCAGTCCCACCCCCCTTAGTTCATGTCCATGGGTCATGCATATAAGTTCTTTGGCTTCACCCTTTCCTATATTATTCTGAACTCCTCCTGTCTATTTTGTATCAACTGATTATGCTTCTTAAGTCCCTGCACCAATATCCCTATTTCTCACCTTCTCCCATCCCAGCTGTTAACCCTCCAAATGATCCCCATACCTATGATTCTGTTCCTATTCTGGTTTGCTTAGTTGGATTTTGTTTTTATTTTTTAGATTCAGTTGTTGATAGTTGTGAGTTTGTTGTCATTTTAGTGTTCATAGTTTTGATCTTCTTTTTCTTAAGTAAGTCCCTTTGACATTTCATATAATAATGGCTTGGTGATGATGAACTCCTTTAGCTTCACCTTGTCTGGGAAGCGCTTTATCTGCCCTTCTGTTCCAAATGATAGCTTTGCTGGATAGAGTAATCCCGGTTGCAGGTTGCCTTTCATCACACTGAATACTGCTTGCCAGTCCCTTCCTGTCTGCAAAGTGTCCTCTGAGAAATCAGCTGATCCTATAGGCACCCCCCTGTAGGCAACTCTCTGCCTCTCTCTTGCTGCCCCCAGGACTCTGTATATATCTTTCACCTTTGGCATCTCAGTCATGATGCGTCCTGGTGTGGTTCCCTCTGGGTCCAGCTCTCCCAGGACCCTCCATGCTTCCCGGACCTGTATGTCCAACTCCTTCGCAAAATTTGGGAAGTTTTCCTCATTTTTTTCAATTCTTGCTTCCTCATTCTGCACTGGTCGACTATTTTTTTCTTCCTTATGTTCAAAATCATTGATTTGAACCCAGGTTTCCTTCCCTTCACCATTGGTTTTGTGTGGATTTTCCTTTGTTTCACTTAGCATAGCCTTCACTTCTTCCCTTATGCATCTGCCAGACTCAAGCATATCTGTCAAGCCTGCGAGGATCCTTATCACCAGTGTTTTGAATTCTGCATCTGTTAGGTTGGCTATCTCCTCATCTGTTATATTGGCTATCTCTTCATCGCTTAGTTGTCCCACTGGAACCTTGATATGTTCCTCCTTTTGGGCCATACTTCTTAGTGTCCTCATTCTGACAGGCTCCTGTGTTTGTTTGCCTCTGCATCCCAGGTAGAACTGTCACTCCTGTTACATTGTAAGGAGCAGGACCTTAGGGATTCATCAGTGCAGGGTTACCTGTTTCACCACGTTGTGGCGCTGTTGTGGGGGAGGGGTCCAAGAGGGAACAATGTCACCTGCCCAGCACTTGTCCCCGCCCCCCCCGCAGCCACCTCTCCCACCTCCGCACTGACCAGCACCCCTTCAACTGCTGCCCTGGCCATCGTTCCCAGAGTGGGTGGCTCTGCGGACACTCTAGAGCCATGGGGGCCCTTCAAACAAGCGGACTCTGCTGGGAGACCAGCAGCCTCCTCCTCTGCTCCAACCCCCACTGGTCCTCACAGTCAGAAGCAATGAGACTTGATCTTCCCTGGTGCTGGGACCGTGAGCTGCAAGGTATGGTGAGGAGCCAGGAGCGCTCTCCAGGTGTCCCTCCTGACCTCTCAAAACTTGTGACTGCACTTTCCACTGCCCTGCTGCCACCGCCGCTGCTGTTGCCACCACATGGTGTCCTCTCTGCCCCAGCTCTGCCCTTCCCACCTGTCTGGATGAGCATTTCTTCTCCATATCTTTGTTTTCTGGACTTCCGTACAGCCTGATCCTCTGGAACTTCTGGTTGTTTCCAGTTCTGAGGTAGCTGTATTCCTTCTCAGCTGTGGAGGGAGATGCAGCATGTCTGTCTATGCTTCCGTCCTGGCCGGAAGTCAAAAGTATTTTTTTATAGCATAGCTTTGTATTTTTAAACAGACGTCTTAATATTTATACAGTTTGTCATACTTTTCATCTTTTTACATGCTTTATCTCATAAGAGCAGATGTTAGCTAAATAGGTAAAAACCAAGAAATAGTCACTAATAGTAAAAAATGCATTCAACTAAAAAATAAGAGATTGGAATGTTTCATCAGGAAAAAATGATCACTTTACTTTCTTGGATAATCTGACCACTTCCTTTTTAAAAAATGAAGTACATTTATAGAGATTAAAAGTTTGCAAAATATAGTTTTATCTATAATCCAACTTGAAAAAGCATTTAAATAAAATTCAGCATCATGATCAAAACTCTCACCCAACTATAAATATAGAAGAACTTCCTCCACGTGATAAACAACATCTACAAAAAACCCCTACAGCTAGCATTGTATTACTGGTGAGAGACTAGATGCTTCCTCCTAAAATATGGAACAAGACAATGATATCCACTCTAACCATTCCTATTCAACATTGTCTTGAAAGTCATAGCTAGTGCAATAAGACAAGAAAAGGAAACACAAGGCATACAGATTAGTAAAGAAGAAATAAAACTATCTTTGTTCACAGATTACATGATTGTCTATGTAGGAAATCCAAAAGAATTGAACCTCAAGGGAGATTTGGAGCAGGGTTCCTGCTTTTGATTTGAAAAGAACAAACAGGGGAATAACTGAATTTGGGAAGGAAAAAAGCCAAATAAGAGACTAAGGTTCATGACTAAGCTGATTAAAGGATTCAAACATTTACTCAGAAAAAAATGACTTGTCCATGCTGGGAAGGAGATCAGTGGATTCCTTGGGGACTTTAGAGGGAAGGTCTGCATGGAACACCTGGAAGGCTGGATGCCAGGCCCAGCCAATTGTTTTTTTTCAAAGATTCCTATCATCAAGTATGACAAGGCGGCCAGAGAGTGATGGATCTAAAATGGTCATGTGGACTACAGACAGATGATAACAATGGGGTGAGATGCAGAACCTTCAGCCTATACTAGATCACCAGGTAGGAAAGACTTCAGAATATCTGAGATAATTTTTTTTGTAGCCCAATGATGCTGTGGTTTAGAGTCACACTTCATTTGTAGAAAACAAAGAATGGATTATTTTTTATAGAATACATTGGTTCTAAAACAAAACAAAACAACAGAAGAAAACAACTTCATCCCCTCTCCTGCCATCAGCTAACTATTTTCAGGATTGTGAGTAGAATTTTGCCAATGGGTAAGGAAAATTTGTACTAGGTACTTTATTTTGTCATTTTCTTAGTTTAAGTTTCCATGATTATTTTATGCCTTTCATTCTCTCTTTCCTTTGCCTAACTTAAAAATTTTTTAAAGGTTTAAAAACAAAACAAAACAGCAGTACTCATATTTTTAACTTTTGCTGCCACCCTATGGCTATCTTTCTTTATTATAGTAAAAAAAGGGCATCTCAGAGCTCCTGCTAAATCATCAAAACAGGGACAAGTGTAGAGAAAGCACATCTTTAAAAATTGCAGAACATCCAAGATGGTATTGCACCATAATGATTAGGATCTTAAACATGAATCTAGTACATGCTATATGTGTCTCTTATATATCATAATTTATCCTTTAAAATCTTACCAGTCTGTGTCTAACCTTATTTTAGTACTTCCTCATTTCTCATTTTACTTCAAACTGAGCTGCATAGATGCCCCAGGATACATTAATGTTGATTCTGGCTCACCAGTTAGGGTCAATTAGGGCTTTTAAGGATTCCAGAATAAAAATTGCTTAGGAAGCTGAACCTATCTGCAATAGTTCCATATCTTAAAACTTCTTTGTAGAATTTCATTTTGGTCTAGAGCTTGTCGTATTGGTGCAAAGCATTTTGGCTTTCCTTTAGTGGTAAGAATTAAAGAATACAGTTTTAAGAGGTAGTATTCTCACAGTCCATTTTCAGGGACTTTTTTTTGTGTGTGTGTGAGGGATATGGACTATTGTAACAATCTCCTTGCCACCTGTCTCTGCCATTCTAGTTCTTTTCTCTTGTTATCATCCTGAATCAAATTGGATCATTCCACTATTCTCTTTTCATTTTAAAAATCATTTAAAATTTTATTGTTGTTCAATTACAGTTGTCCCAATCCTGCCCCCCCCTCCATTTCTCTCCCCTGTCGCACCTCCCTCCCTCCCTCAGTCAATCCCCACTGGGTTGTCCATGTCCATGGGTCTTTGACTAGACACTTCCTTCTTTCCCCCATTATCCTCCTCCCCTCCCCTCTGGTCGCTGTCAGTTTGTTCCTTATTTCCATGTCACTGGTTCTATTTCACTCATTAGTTTGTTTTTTAAAATATTACATTGATCATTTTTTTGCATTCAGTTTTATATATAATGTATGAGTGAAATTATATGGTTCTTAACTTTTTCTGTCTGACTTATCTTGCTTAGCATGACAGTCCATGTTGTTCAAATGGCAGTATTTTATCTTTTCTTATGGTTGATTAATATTCCATTGAATATATGTACCATATCTTTTTTATCCAATCATCTATCAAAGGATACTTTGGTTATTTCCATGTCTTGGCCATAGTGAATAATGTTGCAATGAACACAGGAGTGCATATATATTTGTGAATAAATGTTTTCAAACAATTTTGGTAGATATACAAGAAAAGCAAACAAAAACTCATAGACACAGACAATGGTATGGTGATTACCAGAGGGAAGGGGCTTGGGGGCAGTAAATAGTAAAGTGGTTCGAATATATGGTGATGGAAGAAGATTTGATTTTGGATGGTGGGCATAAAATGCGATATACAGATGATGTATTATAGAATCATACACTTAATCCTATGCAATTTATTAACCAATGTCACTCTAATAAATTTAACTTTAAGAAATCAGGTAAAAAAATTTATAAAACACTGGAAGAAAGCATTGGATTCCTATTACTTATAGGGTAACATGCAGACTTCTTTGAAGACCCTTGATAAACCAGCCTCAACCAATCTGTCTGTACATTAGAATCAATTTCAAAATAAATAGTGCTGCTTATATCCATATCAAGCCAATTAAACCAATTAAATAAGAATATTTGGGCATGGAGGCATGGGATTAGTAAAATAAAACAAACCCAAAACTTTCTTAGGTGATTCTGATGTTCAGTCAGCACTGTGACCCTCGTGCCTAAAGTATAGCTCATTGATTCTCCTTAGGTGCATGTGGAGCACGTGAAGGACTAGTTAAATCAGATTGCTCAGCTCTACCAATACAGTTTCTGATTCAATAGGTCTGGGATGGGGTCCTAAGATGAGCATTTCTGTCAAGTTCCCAGGTGATGCTGATGCTGCTTGTCTGGAGACCACTCTTTGAGAACTGGCTTAAAGCAGTGCTTGAAACTTGGTTGTGCATTACCAAAGAAGCTTTTTAAAATTCTAATACCCAGAACACATTCCAGAGCACTAGCTTCTACTAATAAAACATACCTAATAATACCACACCATCTATGCTAACTTATTTAAAATAAATGACAGACATCATAAGAAGACTGTGAGACCTTAGGAAAACTCTTTAACCTATGTCTAGTATATTGACTTAATATTGTTATTGTCATTTACTTAATATGTAAAGAAGTGAATGAAAGTCTGTCATCATCTCTTGGATGTCAGATTTTCTTTTTTTTCCTGTATTTATTTTTAAGTATATTTTATTGATTATGCTATTACAGTTGTCCCAATTTTTTCCCTTTGCCCCTATCCACCTGATACCTACCCCCTTCCCTCCAACAATCTTCCTTCTTTCAAGTTCATATCCATGGGTCATGCATATAAGTTCTTTGACTTCTCCATTTTCTTTACTATTCTTAACATCCCCTTGTCTATTTTGTACCTGCCAGTTATGCTTCTTAATCCCTGTACCTTTACCTTCATCCTCCTCCTTCCCTTTTCCAGTGGATAACCTTCCAAATGATCCCCATACCAAGCCCTGGCTGGTTTGGCTCAGTGGATTGAGTGTCGGCCTGCGAGCTAAGTGTCGCTGGTTCGATCTTCCAGTCAGGGCACATCAGAGAAGGAAAACTCTGACTCCAAAAAACCTCCGCTGCCTTGCGGCATACCTCTTCAGGGGAAAGGCTAAGGGAGTAAACCCCGACAGAAAATCCGGAGCCGGAGTCCCTAAGGCGGTTTGACGTTGTAGTCAACACCGGCAACTCCTGCGGCGCACCTGAAGCCAAGCTGTATTGACTCCGTCTTTCCCTTGGACCCTTCAGCTGCGAAGAGAGCGGGGGTCTGCTGCATGGGCAACAGCAGACCCTCCATATCACCCTGCC
Source organism: Furipterus horrens (assembly GCF_987537825.1). NCBI lineage: Eukaryota > Metazoa > Chordata > Mammalia > Chiroptera > Furipteridae > Furipterus > Furipterus horrens. The sequence goes on from NW_028327174.1 coordinate 23,595,072, forward strand.
CAGGCTCTGTAGCTTCAGCTTCGCTGGAGAGGGCACTCCAGCGTCATCGCAAGATGTCGATTCAACATGGGAGGAGACAGATACCGTGTCACTCCCGAGTCGGACTGCACAGCCATTCTCGGCGGTGCAGACAGACTCTTAAGAAGCTACACCATCGTCTCTCGAGACGGACGGCTGCCGACGATCCCCATACCTATGATTCTGTTCCTGATCTAGTTGTTTGTTTAGTTTGTTTCTGTTTTTTTTTAATGCATTTGTTGATAGTTGTGAGTTTTTTTTATCATTTTACTGTTCATAGTTTTGATCTTCTTTTTCTTAAATAAGTCCCTTTAACGTCTCATATAATAAGGGTTTGCTGCTGATGAACTCCTTTAGCTTAACCTTGTCTGGGAAGTACGTTATCTGCCCTTCCATTCCAAATGATAGCTTTGCTGGATAGAGTAATCTTGGCTGTAGGTCTTCACTTTTCATCACTTTGAATACTTCTTGCCAGTCCCTTTTTGCCTGCAAAGTTTCTTTTGAAAAATCAGCTGATAGTCTTATGGGGACTCCTTTGTAGGTAACTCTCTGCTTTTCTCTTGCTGCTTTTAAGTTTCTCTCTTTATCTGTAACCTTTGGCATTTTAATTATGATGTGTGTCTTGATGTGGTCCTCTTTGGGTCCAACTTGTTTGGGACTCTCTGTGCTTCCTGGATTTGTATGTCTCTTTCCTTCACGAGAAGGGAAGTTCTTTTTCATTATTTTTTCAAATAAGTTTTCTTTCTCTTCATCTTCTCCTTCAGGCATCCCTATGATTTGAATGTTGGTACTTTTGGAGATGTCCAAGAGTCTTTTCATTCTCTCCTTGTTGTTTTGAATTCTTGTTTCTTCATTCTGTACTGGTTGTAATTTATTTCTTCCTTATGCTCCAAATCATTAATTTGAACCCCAACTTTCTTCCTTTCACTATTGGTTCTCTGTGGATTTTTCTTTATCCAATGAGTTTTCTGAGCATCCTTATCACCAGTGTTTTGAACTCTGCATCTGGTAGTTTGGCTAATTCCATTTCACTTAGTTCTTTTTCTGCAGTTTTGTTCTGTTCTTTCATTTGGGCCATAGTTCTCTGTCTCCTCAATTTGGCAGCCTCCCTGTGTTTGTTTCTGTGTATTAGGTAGAGCTGCTTTGACTCCCTGTCTTGGTGGACCTGTTATGTTGTAAGGAGAAGAGCCTTAAGTATTTGCCAGGGTGGGGCAATGTATTTCACCATTTTGTGGCACTGTATGTAGGGGAGAATCCAGAGAGGGAACAATGTGGCTTGTTTAGCATTCTTCCCTTTTCTAGTCACTTCATCCACTTCCCATATGTGACTGGCGCCCTTCTAGCTATTGTCCTGGTGGTTGTTCCAAGAGTGGGTGGGTTTGCATACATTTTAGGACCATGGGGGCCTCTAAAAGGACTTTCCTGTGAGATGGGCAGTTTCTTCTGCCTCCCCAAGTCCCACTGGTTCCCACAACCAGAAGCTATGAGGCTTTATTTTCCCAGCATTGGAATCCTGGGATGTGCAGTCTGGCCTGAGGCTGGGATCACTTCTCAGGTGCCCCTCCTGCTTTTTATCCACCACACATGAATGTGAGACTGCCCATTCCTCCAGCCACTGTGGCTCCTCGCTGCTGCCTTGCTGTCACCACACCATGTCTTCTCTCTGCCCTGGCTCCCTATCTGCACCCTTCATACCCATCTGAATAAACATATCTTCTTTAAATCCTTGGTTGTTGGACTTCCATACAGTTCAACACAGATATCAGATTTTCTTCATAGCAATATTTGATGGATCAGAATAAACATGTGCTATTTGATTTTGAAGAACTTACTGGACAAAGGCTGAGGAAGAAGAGATATTTGGGAAAAAGAGGAGAGTCAAAGAAGACTCAAAGGAGAATCAGAGAAGAAAAAAGAGAAGCAAGAGCAGAAAAATACTGTTTACAAAACAAAATATAAAGAGTATTTGAAAGTTAAGACTAAATGAAGATTATGAGGTAAGAATAACTAATTGTACTTTATGGAGTAAGTATTCTGTCTCCTTATACAAATTGGCAGGTACTGAATTCAATATTTATTCTTAGTCTAAAGCTTTTTATTAATTGGATTTTAGTTTAATTTTAAGAATGGTAAATATGTTCACATGGTTCAGTAGTTAAATAATTTCAATGGTATTTAGGAAGCAGTATCCTTCTCATCCTTGAAAACTTCCACTTACTTTTCCTTGTTCCTAGAGGTAGGTAAACACTTTTTAGTATCTTTTTTCCCGGTGGGTATCCTTCTGGTCTTACATTATGCAAGTGTAAAAAATATGGACATGTTACTTGTCTCCACTTCTATATTGCATGAAAGAGTCCATAATTTGTACCCTGTTATGTGCTCTACTGTTTTCTCATAACATATCCTGGATATATTTCTGTGTTGTTATATAGAATGCTTCCTCATTCTGTTTCAACCACATATTTTGCTATTGTTTAGATGTTTCCTAATATTGTATCCTGAATTCTTGTCACCTCTTTCATATAGTAAATTGTTATACTCTAATCTGTGCATTAACTTATGATTTATCAGTTGGATCTAAATACATTTAAAAGTCTTTTATTCTTACAAGGTAGACTCAAGTATTCTATTTCTTTCTCTTTAAATTTCTAACATAACCACCCAAATTCCCTGAGGGTAATGGATGCCTCTGACCAACTGGCCCAAAATGGGGAAAGTTGAGTTTGATGATAAGGTGCATGTAAGCAAATATAAGGGATTATTATATTTCAAAATAATATACAAATAAAATATAAAACACTCAGTAAAGTGACCCCACACATCTCTATCTCATTCCCTGTCTTGTCCCCATATACTTTTAATAAAAAATTTATTTATCTATTTATTTATCATTTTTCTATTACAGTTGTCCCACTTTTTCTCCCATTGCTACCCCCACCTCACCCACTCCTCCCACAGTCAATCCCCACCCTGTTGTCCATGTCCATGGCTCATTTATACTAGTTCCTTGACTAGACCCTTTTCCTTCTTTCCCTCCTTCTCCCCCGCCCCTCTCCCTTTGTCACTGCCAGTCTGCTCCTTGTTTACATGCCTCTGGTTTTATTTTGCTCATTTGTGTTGTTCATTAGTTTCCTGTATTAGATGAGATCATATGGTATTTGTCTTTTGCTGCCCTAAACATAAATTCAAAAAATAATATTTTGTCAGGACATATCACTCTTTAAAATCCTAATTTTAATTACAAAATTTCCATGCCACTAGGTTGGTGGCAAATCCATATTAATGTGGTATCTCAAAACTTGAGGTCATTTTATATCTGGTAATAATTAGTTTGTAGTACTTATCATGTAATATAATGATCCATTTCCCTTTTTTCCCTTTTTTTCACTCTGCAGTGAGTTTCTCTAAGGGAGGAATCTTGATTTTTTTCAATTTTGTATCATAGCATAAAATATAAATATTTTGGGCATAAATCTTGGTTCAGAAGACACAATTAATGATTTGCAACAAGTAAACTCTTTGCAGTCATGATTTTCATATGAACAAAGAACAAAAATAACAGAATTTATTATAATCCTTTTAGCTTGTTTCCTTTAGCCTTACCCCTAATTTATTTCGTATTTAATTCTCTGGATTGATGCTTAATCAACACTAATTATGTTTATTTGGCTCTGAAACATGTTTTCTCCTGGTCTTCTTGTTTGAAGTCGGTTGGAGAGGCAGCATGATTTAGGGTCATGAGTGTGGACTTGGAAGACAGACTTCTTGGTATTGAATTCTAGTTCTGCCATTTACTAGTAAAGTAACTTTGTGCAAGTTACATTACTCTGTGACTCAGTTTCCTCTTTTGTTATAATGGTACTTGATTTATATGGTTGATATATTAATATCTGTGAGGTTCTTAGAGTAGAACCTGGTACAAAAGTGACAGCTTTCATATTTTATTTTTTCTTAGCCTTGAGAGAGAGCTAAGGATGCTTGAACTTCAAAGTCCTTTAGAGGTCTTAGCTTATACCATTCAGGATCCTGTAAGATTAAGTCAAACAGAGACCAGGACTTTTCCAGAGATCTTCCCTCTACAAACTTCTGAAGCCTCTGCCCCAGCAAAGGACCTGAGTAGATAGTTCCTCAAAGAGGACATGTAGATGGCTGATAGACATGAAAGGATGCTCAATGTTACTATTCATCAGAGAAATACAAATTAAAGCCACAATGAGATATCACCTCATACCTGTCAGAAGGGTTATCATCAGTAAATCAACAAACAACAAGTGTTGGCAAGGATGTGGAGAAAAGGTAACACTTGTGTGCTGTTGGTGGGAATGCAGACTGATGCAGCCACTGTGGAAAGCAGTATGAAGTTACCTTAAAAAAAAAACTTGGAACTGCCTTATGACTCAGTGATGCCACTTCTGGGAATATATCTGAAGAAACCCAAAACACCAATTCAAAAGAATATAATAGATGATTTCAATACTTACTGTATCTGAATACCTCCTTGAGTGGATATCTAGTCTTTGATCCTGACTCAAATTTCCAGAAAAAAAGATGCTCCAGTGTAATATTACTATTTGGGCTTTGAGTACAACATATTTCTTCTAAGAAAACTCTCTTTTAAACATATCTCCTTTTCAACATATTCAATCTACCGTCCTTTATTGAATCTGAAACCCTAGGTAAACTGACTGATTATGTATGTTAGTCAATGGTAGCTTTGGTTCTGAGGACACAATTCCCAATTCAGGTCATGTCCCACTTAACTATGCTGTCTCCTGATGTAACCTATTCATCTTTGTATTTCATTGCTTCCCTTCAGTGTGGAAAGTCTTTTCTAGTTAAGTCAATCTTTTGTTTTCTTATAAAATACATTCTTTGACTTTTTCCTAGGGTATACTCCTAACCAAACATATTTTACGCTCTTTTAGTACATAATCTAATATCTTCTTTTCCCTATAGCACCAACATGAAGCCTATGCAGAGCAACATCAATGTAACATTTTTCATTTTCTGAAGTCTCTCAGCCCTTGATTGCTATGAATTTCTATTTGAGGATTTTGTTTGATGAATTTCATTTCACATGGAAATGTAACAAATGTTTATTGAAAGATTGTGGATACAGTGACAAAGATTGACTAGAAAGAAAGGTTATTCATTAAGGTTTTGGAGATACAAAAACTATTTTCTTCCATGGAGACCTGAGTTTGTGGAACAGGGACTCCAGCAAATTAAGTTTTCATTGATGTAGTCTTCAAGCATTTCCTTGACCTGTGATAGTGGAAAAAATAAAAAATTAAGATGAACTTGGATTTCCTGAGCAGTGATGACTACTTCCCTTAGGTGTGGGTAGTACAGCACCTAAGGAAATCAATTAGTATAGTGGGAAACAAGATCTGTTACTTATGATTATCAAATAAGCAACCCAATGAACTATCAGAGGTTTGACCATCACTGGCCCTCTACAAATAAAAGGATTTTTCTATAATAAGTTCCACTCTGAGTAATATCATGTCTATGAAGAATATTGAGACAGAATTTTATGGAGGAGGTTTGAAGGACAAGACAAAGGGATTCTAACCACATTTGGAAGGATTGTGAATTGCTTACCTTTGCTGCAAGGAGCATTGTACTCAGCAATTGCAAACTCTTCTGAATAAAAACAAAATCATTTGATGAAGTGGGAGGGATAGCAAACACTTATGGGATACAGGTTAGTGAAAGGATATTGTGGGAAAAATTGTATTGTGTCAGAGACATCAGCATCATTCATTTGATGTATTGCTGGCTGCCTTATATTGTTAATTTTTCAAATACAGTTATGTTATGTTTCCTTTTATCCTGTATGTCTGAAACAGTTCAGTGTTGTACTTATTTAAATCTAATATTGTCATATAGTTGATTTAGCTGAAGAAAAAGGAACTAAATATCCTACAGGTGTTTTGTATTAGTTGATATATTTATACTATAGGCAGTTTCTACAATGTATGTATAGATGACAGAGGAGAATCAGACTCGATGGAAACAAAATGGAGTGATTAGGCCTTGTTAATGTAATAAATTTTCCATACACATTTCTGAAATCTAAACTTCTGTGATCAGGATTTAGTTCTTATGTGAAAGTTGCTCATGCTCACCTGTCTCATAGTAATCATAGACTTTCACTATGGCTGGTTTCAGATCTCTTACTGGGATATCTTGTAGAACAATGAAGGATAAGCTTAATGTCTGAACCGTCACCTAGAAAACAAAAGGGAATTAAATGAGTTTTCTTCTCTCTCCTTTAAATGAGTTTAAGTTTTGTTTTTTTCTGAAAAAAGCACCTTTTAAAAATCAGCTATAGTATAAATGACCCATGGACATGGACAATGGGGTGGGGATTGATTGTGGAAAAAGGGGTGGGCTGGGTAGGGGGAAGCAATGGGGGAAAAAGTGGAACAACTGTAATAGAAAAACAATAAAAATTTGTTTTTAAAGAAAAAAAATCAACTAGCAGGATTCTTAAATTGTTCAGAAAGTTCCAAGAGTAAAAGAAAACCTCCCCAAATTGTTTCTTAACTAACTAAAACAATGCATATATTCCCATCAATGCTAGTACATGGCTTTGTTCATAGGGGGTGAATGATATATTATTTTTATTGGTTGATTAGCTATGTTTATTTTTGAATTTCCAGAGATTTGGCAAAGTTTCATTTTTTTTTATATTATAGAAATACTTGTGTTAACTCAAAAAGGAATATAAAAGGTCAATCATTGTAGCCTGTTCCATAAAGTTGTAAACTATAATATACTTGTCAATCTGTAAATTAATAACCATGCTACAATGTATAACTATAAAATTAGATTAATTTAATGGTGGACTGGTCATATCATTTTAGGACTTAAGTCCTTGTTGATATTGACAAGTATTTTCCCCTTTTATATTGTTGATGTGTTATTGATATAATAGACTAATCCCAGTTATTACTTCCTTACATTACTCACTGTCTTCAAGATAACTTGAGGACATAAAAAGCACATTTTGTGGAGAATTTCTTGCTTTCAAGGTCCTAGAAATATTCACATCTCAATATTGTAATAAGTCACTTCTTTACATAGTCCTAGATGAAATGTAAATAAAAAGGAGAGGAGAACATTTACTGGAATTAATGTTAGAATTCTCAAATATTTAGCATGAAGGTAATGTCTCCAAAATGCCTTCATTCTCTTCTCAGATATGTCCCTTAGAGGGATTATTATCCATATTTTTTGTAGCTAGAGTGACAGGGCTCTCACCTTATCCAGGTAAATCAAGACATGGTTGTTGTTGATTTCTGTTCGGCTCACATCATCCGAGTATTCAAGCTGAAGAAAATTAGGACATTACAAATGGTAATAAACAGAAGAAAGCCCTGGGGAAACCCAGAGAAAAGAACTTTTATTACCAAACTACACCTGAGGGTAACATTTCTTCCAATATTTTTTGTAATGAAAGACAATAATGTGGTAGAATTATAAGTAAGGTAATTGGGATGCAGGGTTTAATATTAGTAAGACACATGGCCTATGTGTAAAGTTGACTTATTTGAAGAAAAGAGAACTAAATATTCTAAACTTAGGAATTACCTATATTTCAAGGCTTAATTTACATTCTGTTCCTTAATAAAGGAGGGTTTTTTTTTTTTTTCTTTTTACTTCATTTGTTTGCTCTAATCTCTTTTTGTCTGAACTCTGGTAATACAGTTTATGCCAATCTGTCATTGTCATGTTTTTTTCAGTGGTTCATACGTAGATGCTTTTTCTTCAAGATTCTAAGCTGCATGAAAGTAGTAACCTGCTGACTTTTTTCTTAATAGGTGTGGCTTCTAGGTGTATTATGCACATGGTGAGCACCAATGAAAACATGCTAACTTATATTTCTGCATTTGGAGAAAGTATTAGTCTTTCACAGAGGTTGATTTAATAGGATTATAATATGTATATTGTTTTAGTCTGGAGATATATAAAACATTAAATAAAATGGGGAATCATGGGCTCGTAATAAACCTACCATTTTCACTGATAGTTTCAGGGGAATGAAGCCAGATACCATCTTTACATCAATAATAGCCATGTTGGAGGCAGGACGATTCCCAGTGTAACTGAAGATCCAGGGAAAAAGAAAATTGGGGTTTTATTACTAAATAGTCTTTAAAATTTTTTTCACAGTAAGCCCTGAAAAGTACACAGGAAACTTCCTAAGTATCCTACCCAAGTGGATTAGAAAACCAGCTCTGCATTAGAATTTTAAGGGATCCTGTTGAAGCCACAGAGACTGGGCCAACTTTAGACCTGATGAATTAGAATTTCACATGTGTGAACTCTTGAGGATATGTGTTTGAAGAAAGCTCTACAAGTGATGCATAACTGCTTGAGACCTCTAATCTATGTCAGTTTTTTGTTATATATATTTTATCTTAACTTTTTTCCTGAATAGTGTCTCCAACCAGTTTGTAATATTCTTGGGGACAGATACACTTTTTTGTCCATTGAGGCATTTTATTTTCATGTATGTATTACATCCCTAGAAAAAGAATACCAGGATTTTCCTGCCTGTGTGTTTTCATCCTGCTTCTTCATGGTCCATGATGCACACTGAGGTTAGTGGTATATTGAAACCAAACTGACGGGATGGAACCAGGTTGTTCTGCCATTTTTCTAGATCTTTGAGTTGCACATCAAATCTGGGGCTGATTATCCACACTTGTTTAACTTTCCTGTGACGTTCACAACAATTTTCCCAGCTCTGTGGTCATCAATAAGTTCAAATTTGCCAATATAAACAAGTTTCATCATCACAGTTAGAAACCAGACTATGACTTTGGAGTACAGCCTAATAAGAATCTGGCATTTCCGAAGGTGAAGAAGAAGAACTAGAAATTGAAAAATTATGTGAAAAAATAATGAAGCAGAACTTCCCTAACTTGGGGAAGGAAATAGATTTACAGGTCCAGGAAGCACAGAGAGTTCCAAAAAAACTGGACCCAGGGAGAACCACACCAAGACACATTATAATCGAAATGTCAAAAATTAGGGATAAAGAGGGAATCTTAAAAGCAGCAAGAGAGAAGAGAATTACGTACAAAAGGGCCCCAATAAGACTATCAGCTGATTTCTCAAAAGAAACTCTGCAGGCAAGAAGGGATTGACAAGAAATATTCAAAGTAATGAAAAGCAAAAACATACAACCACGATTACTCTATCCAGTGAAGCTGTCATTCAGAATAGAAGGGCAGAGAAGGTGCTTTCAGGACAAAGTAAAACTGAGGGAGTTCACCAGATCCAAACTACTGTTATATGTAATGTTAAAGGGACGTATTTAGGAGAAAGAGGATCAAAACTATGAACATTAAAATGAAAACTGTATCACAACAACAAACAACAGAAGCCAGGGAACCGAAAGAAAGGCAAACTAAGTAGAGAACGAGAGTGGGAAAATAATTATAGGTATGGGGAACGTTTTGGGGTGAGGTCATCAGGAAGGGGGAAGGGGGGAAAGGGAGGGAGATGGTACATGAACTAAGAAGCATAGTAGGAGGGAGTGGAGTAGAGGGGAAGATGTTGAGAAGAACTATATGCACAACCAATGGGCATGGACTAAGGAGGGTGGACAACTGGGGGAAGGGTGTCACTGGGTGGAGGGTAACAAAGGGAAAAGAAATCGGGACAACTGTAACAGCATAATCAATAAAGCATATTAAAAAAAAAGAATCTGGCATTTGCCTCTGTTCTTGGCATTGCTGATACTAAGAAAGCATCAGTCAGGACATTCATGCACACCATTATGGTGGCACGAAAAGATGGCCTAAAGAGCTATAAATACATTTTTACAGTCCCTGTGGCTATTTGAATATTGTTATATAAATATATGTATTTTTTCTAAGCTCTTTTTTTTTGGTATATAAATCTAAGATTTAATTATTGCCAATAGAAATTCTAACTAAAGAGTCATGACTTCCTTCTACTTATGTGTTCCAAGAATTCCTCATCTTGCTTTTCCTCCTTGGCTGCTTGAAGATCGGCCACCATCATTATGGACACAATAACTATCTGGACCAACACACTACTTGAATGGAAAAAAATGGTCATCGACATCCTTTATCCTGGGAAGACAACAGTACCTAACATATAAATTTGGGAAAAACTAGCCCAAATGTATAACAGTTGCACAGCAGATGTTTGTGTTTGAACTCAGAACCCATTTTGGTGGTGGCAAGATAATGGCTTTGATATGATCTATGATTCCTTGAACTGCACAAAGAGAAATGAACCCAAACATGGACTTGCAAGACACGGCCTATATGAGAAGAAGACCACAAGAAAACAGAAAGAAATGCAAGAACAGAATGAAGAAAGTCAGGGGGACTGCCAAGGCCAATGTTGGTGCTGGCAAAAGTGAGCTGGAGATTAGTCAACGGAAGGAGTGAAGAGTCTTCAGTGACTTTATCTGTGGTGATGATTGTGCAGATTTTTCACGAGAGGATTCATAAACTAAGAACTTAAAAAAAATTAAAAAATGGAAAAATAATTCCTCATCTTTGTTCTGAACAGGTCAAGAATAATATGGGATTTCATTACAGAAGAATAAAATTAGGGTGAATCATTTCATAATGAAATAATAAATTCAGGTCAGAGGCAAGGGGTATGCTCTTCCTTTAGTTATTATTGAGGGAAATTAATAACCTTTAAATAATGAGGTGTGACAATATTAGATTCTGGAGGTAGGGGATATAGAATGTAAACCTCATCACAGAAATTCTGTATCAACATGAGAACACACTACTTTTTCAATAAATGTAGTGCAAACATTTTCCATCCCAGTGCTCTGCTTAATGAGGAGTAGGTCCAGGAGGAAGACTGGTTGTTATACTCAGAATTAAGTGATTCAGTCAGCAGGTCTTACCTGACTTTCAGTGAGATCTGGAAGCTGGGTTGGGCTTCGAGTTCATTACAAGATTGGGGCAGAGTCTGCACCTCCAAAGCAAATGGGAATTCTTCTTTTTCTGGGAGAATATTGTATTTCAAGGAAGTCTGTGGATGATCAAAGACAAAAATCAGTGTTTCTCCCTTTCCCTGTATTTCTCCCAAATTCCTCAACTCTTTTGGATTTGGTTTATCATTTCCTGAACGAGGACTTCTTAGTGAGAATGGTTTTTTTTTTTTTTTTTTTTTTTTTTTTTAATACTTTATTTATTTTTGAGAGTGAGGGAAAGGGCAGGAGAAAGAGAGGGAGAGAAACCTTGATGTGTGAGAGAAGCATCAATTGGTTGCCTCTTGCATGGTCCCCCACTGGGGACCTGGCCTGCAGCCCAGGCATGTGCCTGGCTGGGAATCAAACTGGCGACCTTCTGTTCACAGGCTGGTGCTTAATCCATTGAGCTACACCAGCCAGGGTGGGAATGGTTACTGTTGACCCTCTCCCCTCGTCTGCTCCAAGAGTCTCACCTGGAGGTAGACACATCCTTCTCCTGTCACTGTCATGCTGTATTCTCCAGGCACCTCTGGCAATGAGATCTGCTGTAGTAGCAAGCGGTTGTTGTTGTCTACTTGGAAATTTGCAGAAAATGTCCCTGCAGATTGGATGGCTACCTGTGCAGCCTTCCCAATCCTGGTAAAAGTGGCTGCTCCATATTTGGACAAAGCATGGAGAGCCACCATTGTGTCCTGAGAGAGACAAGTGAGAGAACCACTTACGCATGACAAACCTTTGAGTACCCAGAGGCCTGTGTTAGCTGCCACAAAGGGGCTCTGATTTCCTATTTTGTATTTTCCTCACTTCTTAAATATTGGAGTCCTAATATCAATATTGGTTATAATCCTTAAATAGATGACAGCACCATAACATTCACATGTCTGCCTTGGACTATATGCCCTAAAGTTCATTTTACTTCTTAGAAAATTGATCATTTTCTCTCTATAAATATATATGGGATATAAAATGTAGAAAATATATGTGAATGGGAATCATTTATTGGCAGTAGCTATTTGCCTAAGATATCTTATTTTTTTGGTGAATAATATTTTATCTTCATCAAAGAGTTTTTTGGGTCAGAAATATTATAAAACAGTGTCATAACTATGCATTTTAGTTTTGGATGATTCCTAAGTATTAATTACCTAGATTATCTATATAATATAATTTTCTTTCCACTTTCTCTTTTTTCCTTTTTAATATTTTTAAAATTGTTTTTCTATTATAGTTGTCCCATTTTTTCCCCATTTCTCCCCACAGCCAGCCCACCCCTTCTCCCACAGTCATTCCCCACCCTATTATTCATGTCCATGGGTTATTTATACTAGTTCCTTTACTAGACCCTTCCCCACTATACATATTGAGAAAAAGAATGATATATTAAAATCTAGGTTATCTATATAATTTTCTTTTCACATTCAATATACATACTGAGAAAAAGAATGAAAACACATTCAGCTGTCACTCTCAACCCACTTGAAAACTTGACAACTGTGGTCATATCTGCTACCACCCAACCAAAGTTCAGTAGGGCTCTTACCTCCAAATTAAATTCTACTCTGCTGCTGAGGTCAGTGCCCTAAAAGAACCCAATGTTTTTGCAGTCATGATCAAGGTCATGTTTCAATTTCCCCAAAGAAAATAATTAATAGTAATTATAATTATCTCCTTGGTATATTGATATTTTTATTTGGTTCTTCCTTGTTTACTGGAAGTTTGACTTCTCCTTTTCATACTCCTATTTAAAATTCTCATCAACACTGAATCTGGGTGACATCCTTTAAATAATATATTCTTTCCATTCATATGGATAAATAAAATATCAAGTACAATGGACAAAGGATGAAATGGCATTTTATTCATAGGTGTAGAAGCTAACATCTAAATTCTCTGAAGATAAATTCTACTGAGTATATATTGATAATTTTTGGGGGGTATAAAAGTATATAGCTAGGCTCAGGAGGTTAGCTTAATAAAGATAGTTCTTTATGTTTCTGTCAATAAGTGGAAAGAGGAAGCATGAAATGTGTCTGTTATAAAAGAAATCAGTTAAAGGAGACCCAAAAATGAAGAAATTTTCAAGGAGAGATTATTGGGATTTGAGTGGTATTCCCGGGAATGTTTTGAAAGAAACTCTTATAACTTCCAAAAGATTGATAGATTTTTAAATTCATTCTGCTATGGCTCTTTTATTTTTATTTTTTATTTTTATTACATTTTATAGATTATATCATCACAATAGTTCCATTTTTCCCCCCTTTGCTCCCCCTGCACAGCACCCCCCAGCCCCAGCAATCCCTCCCTTCCCCAGTCCATGTCCATGCGTCATGCATGCAATCTCTCTGGTTTCTCCCTTTCCTATGTTACCATTATTTTAGAGTTACTTCATTAATTGATATTTTTAACAATAAAAAAGTAATATTTCCCCCCCCTCAGACTTTAGACCCTTTTGCTATGGCTCTTGATAGTAGTACCCCATTACTGCTTTAGGGAGGTCAAGTTGTTATTGGAAAGAAGACACTGTGATAATAACACACAGAGGGGTGCCAGAATTCTAAGCATCTTTTTTTTCTTTGTTTTTTTCAGACTTCATTTATTTATCTTTAGAGAGAGGGGAAGGGATGGAGAAAGAGAGGAAGAGAAATATCAATGTGGGGTTACCTCTTGTGCATCCCCAACCTGGGACCTGCCCTGCAAATCAGGCATGTGCCCTGACTGGGAATCAAACTGGTGACCCTTTGGCTCACATGCCAGTGCTCAACTCACTGAGCCATACCAGCCAGGGCGAGGCATTTTCTTTTTAGCTCTCTTTGACTTTTATTTTCCTTTATTTCTCACTATCCCTGAATTCTAATAACATTGTCCTCCTTTCAAGTTATTCTCACCTTTATGTTTTATTCTTGGATATATATTTATCCTATTCAAACCTTTTGATACCAAAAGGTAATGTAAAAGGTTCTGGGAACCTGGTGTACAAACCTGGGTGGAGGAGAAGCCCCCTTGAGAGTTCTGTTGCTTTGTGATCCACTTCACAATGTGCGATGCAGAAGTCAGGTCCTCTGAGCTTGGGGCAGGGTGGGCAGTGAGGTAAGCAAGAAGCACGTAGGCCGTCATCTCCACCTCAGCAGAGGGAGCTCGGGGCTGGTAAAAATGCTCCACTGGTGCCCTGAGTTTCTGAGGTCGTGTCCAGTGAACAGAATTACCTGGGGGAGAGAAAAATAAATTTATAAGTGACTACATGTTCACACTTAATTTAAGGTGAAAGTACCGACGCCAGAGCTGAAGTGAGGATTGTAGTCCTATAATAACCCCTTGAACCGTATCTAGATGACTTCCTTCTCTGTAAATCTGAATGTGGTTTGTTTCAGCCAGGTTAAAGAAGAAAACGGTGCTAGAGTCAGAAGCCCATAGTCCTCTAAATTTTCAAATGGTTGCTGTAGTGGGGTTGGTGACAGAACAGAAGAGCAGAGCAAGTTCTCTCACTGGTCATAATTTCTTATTTCTGATATTTTCCAGGCCTTGTCTGGGGCTTGTTAAATTTTCTCTAAAACCTGCCCTTAGAGGTTTCTTCTGAAGATTACAGGTCACTTGAGATAATGTAGTTCATATTCATTAGGTTGGAAAAAAAATACAATAATCCTTAAAATACCAAATACTGACAAGAGTGTGAAATAATGGGAATCTATTTACACTTCTGTGGGAAGTAAACTGTTCTTTGGCAAGCAATGTGACAATTTCCAGCCAAGGGGAAGAAGTGCTTAGCCTACTACTCAGCAATTACGCTTCTCGAACTATGACTGAGGAAAGTACACACATGCACAAGGAGACATGTATGTATTCACTACAACATGTCTTGTAGCAACAAATAAGAAAATATCAATGAGGAAAAACTCTTCATATAAATTATGACCTTTTGTTGTATTGTAATGTATTATGCAGCAGAGAAAATTAATGAACTAGAGTTACAGGCACCCATGTAGGGGACTTTTGGTATCATAATGCTGAATTTAAGAAAAACAAACAAACAGACAAAAGAACAAGATGCAGAAATAATCAAAAGTATGATACTGCTTTATCTAAAGATAAGAAAATGTAAAAATTTTGAATATTATTTAGCGATACATATGCAGTAAAAATATAAAGAAACCCACAGAAATTGTAATGAGAAATTCAGGATAATGATTCCCTTCAGGAGTGGGAGTAGTACACAGGGAATTTTTCCTACAATGGTAATATTTTACTTTTTAATCTGGAAGGGAGGTATAAAGGTATTTGCTAATTATTCTTTACACATTTTTGTATATCTGAAATGTTTTCCAATACAATTTTAAGAATAAACAATCAGTGATAGTGTCAAGGGAGAAAGGTAGAATGTTTTATTGGATATTTTATTATTGTTTGCATTATATTTTCTATTTCTTTGACCTCCTCCCTCCACATTGACTACTGTTTACATAGAAGTATTGTGTGAATATGAAAAGATTTGTCAACATCATCAGTCTTGTAAAATGAGCATAAAATCCAGAATTTTTTCATGGGGTTACTTCCTTCAATTATTTCTTATGATATGATGCATCAGGTATATATTAAGAACTGATATCTGAATCATAGTAGCTCATACTTTTACAACGCTATGTGCCATATACTCTTCCAAGTGCCTTACATGTTTCACTCACTGAACTCTGACAACAACCCTATGAAGTATTATCCCCATTTTACTGATGAAGGAACTGAACACAGATAAGTGAAGTGACCTGCTCAAGGTCACACAGACAATATGTTTTGGAGGTGGTCTCCAGAGGCCAAGCTTCTCACTACTCTAGTATACTGCCTCTTATCTTTTGATATGTGACTTGACTAAGAAATGCTAGATTTTATAATGATATAGACACAAGAGGAGGGAAGAAAGGGATCATAGGAGGTAGGTGTAGGGGATTTTGGCAATGTCGTTGTGCTCGATACAGAGAACGTGGGATGGGGATTTCAGGTGTGCCCTCACCTTCCTTCACCACTTCCTCATTAAGTGACTTGAGTACTTCGCTCCTTTTTTCCTGGTTACCTGCCAGGGCAAAAGCATAGGCCAACAGTGCCTTGGTATAGACATGGTTTCCATGGGGTTCTTGCTTTGTTGAATTCCAAGCTGACTCCAGGCAGAATAGGGCATTGCGGACAACAGGGTGCTGTGAAAGGCAAACAAGAAGGGAACCGAACTACATGAACAGGGAGGCAAGTATTCCCAGGTAAACACACAGATCGTAGCACAGGAGATAAAAAAGGATTTCAAATGCGTTTGTTCACCACTTCTCATTCTTATAGATAGAGAGAACAGTATATATATTTTTGCCTGTTATTATCACAGTTATAAGGCAGGAATATAGATAAGCCATATCTTTAGAATTCACTGTGTGTGTGTTTTGGGGGGATGCTGTTAGGGAACAAATAGCTTAGGAACATCACTGGAAAAGTAAATCTTTCTTAATGGATTGACCGAATTCTCTATTGATCTGGGGAGCATTAGAATGGTGTAGAAGGAAAGCCAATACTTGGCTTTTAGTAGCATGACATTTCATACAGCAGGTTAGTAGCTTCATTGCATCCAGAATTATGCTTCAGCAGGGAAGGAGGTGGTACCTACACTGATGGGAAGAGGAATCTCCAGAAGAGCAATGGTGATATAGGCAGAGAGGGTCTTGTCATCTTCTACTCCACCCTGTAGATATGAATGTGACAGAGATTTGAGTAATTTAACTTCTGAGAAGACTCTTAATCCGTTCTTCGTTTTTTGCTGTGTCATGGACTTTATCCTTACCCATACTCACCCACAGGGGGCAAATGATCGCATCCTAAATGCGATCCCCTCTTTCTTGATGTTATCCAGGTTTTATCATTCTCTGATACCTTCCCTAAAGAATTTCTACATTGTTACCGCCTCTCCTCATCCTTGTAACACATCGTAATGGACAAATCAAAGCTCACCTTAATGGCATTGTTGAGCAGTGACCCAGAACTTTTGAAACAGCCATTGTTCTCCTGCTTATGGGACAGCCAGGTGAGAGCTTGGGTGACGTGTGCTTCATCAATGAAGATGTAAGCTCGAGCCTGGGCAAAAGTCTTCAGTACAAAGGCGGTGAGCCTGAGGGGATGAAGGAATGATGCTATTTATGTTGTTGAGTGAATGGTTTTATAACCACTTTGCAGCAGCAGGCTTCACAGGACACATCTTACATTGATATAAATCATCTACCAGGAATCCTTGCGTACATAGGGCTCCCACCTTCTTTGGACTACTTGATTAACTTGCTAGATCTAAAATTTCCGTGCTGACTCACTTCCTCTTTGCTACAAAGAGTCTAAGTACTTCTAATGTTACTTTAAAAACTTATTTGTGTAAGTTTTTAAATCTTCTCTTTAGAGATTTCCTTCTTTAGATGGCAGAATCTTCTCATACAGCTCTTGCATGCAGTAACAACCTCTAATATTGTTTTGCCTTAGAAATTTTAAAACTGTTTCATATTACGGGTCCTTCACATTTCTTTCTTCCTATTGGTCAATTTATTCTCAGTTAAGTTGAACATAATCTAAAAAACATAATATCATCTGAAGTGAAGATGGTTTATCTAGAAGTTATATGATATGTTCATTGGCCATATCAATAAAATGCTCATGGTTATGGGAGTTATTTTAGGAAAAAAATAGCCATTTTAAAAAGAAAATCTTGATGTATTATTAACAGGATTAATTTTGGGGACAAGTGTCACATATATGTATTTGAATCTCAACTTTTCTGATTGTTACCATGCAAATCTTAGTGTATTTACCTAGTCAACCAGCTATAAGTTTTATAATACATATCTGATAGGGTTACTGTAAATATAATTATAAAAATATTTGTAAAATGAGTTGGTACAAAAAAAAAATAGGAGCTCAAAAGACTTTCTTTCTCTTACCAGGTATTGCCTTCAGTCCTGCCGTACTCCTCCCCAAAGGTGCTGTAGGAGCCATCATAGTGCTTATAGTTCAGCTGTCTCTGGTAACCTGGAATGGAAGCTTAATGAAACCGCAGGAAAGACTGTATATGCTGTGGCCAGAGAAATAGCAAAATGATTTGGTTTCTCTTGTGATATTTTCTAAAGTTTGCTGTTATATATTAGGAGGTTCTGAGTCCTAAACATTTATTGGAGGTTGGACACTGGATAGTCACCATAAAACTGTCATAGTATTCTTTTAAAATTTTTGTTTTTCAATTACAGTTGTCCCATTTTTCCCTCATTGCCCCCCCTACCCAGCCCACCCCCTCTCCCACAGTCATTCCCCACCCCGTTGTCCATGTCCATGTGTCATTTATACATGTTCTTTGACTAGACCCTTCCCCTACTTATCCTCCTTCTCTCCCTCCCCCTTCCCCCATGATAACTGTTATTCTGTTCCTTGTTCAATTTTGTTCATTTGTTAGTGTTGTTCATTAGTCTTCTGTATTAGGTGATATCCATATGGTATTTTTCTTTCTTTGCCTGGCTTATTTCACTAAGCATAATTCTCTCTAGTTCCATCCATGTTGTCGCAAATGGCAGGAATTCCTTCTTTCTTTCTGCTGCATAGTATTCCATTGTGTAAATGTACCACAGTTTTTTGATCCACTCATCTACAGATGGGCACTTAGGTTGTTTCCAGCACTTGGCTATTGTAAACAGCACTGCTATGAACATAGGGGTGCATAAGTTCTTTTGAATTGGGGTTTCAGGATTCTTCAGGTATAATCCTAGCAGTGGAATCACTGGTTCAAAAGGCAGTTCCATTTTTAGTTTTTTGAGGTAATTCCATACTGGTTTCCATAGAGGCTGCACCAGTCTGCATTCCCATCAACAATGCAGTAGGATTCTTGTTTCTCCATATCCTCAGCAGCACTTGTTTGTTGATTTGTCGATGATGGCCATTCTGACAGGTGTAAAGTAGAATCTCATTGTGGTTTTTATTTGCATCTCTCTGATGGCTAGTGATGTTGAGCATTCTTTTATGTGTCTATGGGACCGCTGTGTACCCTCCTTGAAGAATTGTTTGTTCAGGTCCTTTGCCCATTTTTTAATTGAGCTGTCTGTCTTCTTGGTGTTGAGATGTGTAAGTTCTTTATATATTTTGGAGCTCAATCCCTTGTCTGAGGTATCATTGGCAAATATGTTTTCCCATATGGTTGGTTTCCTTTTCATCTTTCTGTTGTTTTCTTTTGCTGAGCAGAACCTCTTTAGTTTGATGTGGTCCCATTTATTTATTCTTTCCTTTATTTTCCTTGCCTTAGGAGATGTATCAGTGAAAATTTTGCTATGTGGAATATCTGAAATTTTCCTGCCTATGTTTTCCTCTAGGACTTTCATGGTGTCACAGCTTACATTTAAGTCTTTGATCGATCTTGAGTTTATTCTGGTGTGTGGTGTAAGTTGGTGGTCTAGTTTCATTTTTTTGCACATTTCTGTCCAGTTCTCCCAGCACCATTTGTTGAAGAGGCTCTTCTCACTCCATTTTATGGTCCTTTCCCCTTTGTCAAATATTAGTTGACCATATAGACCTGGGTTTATTTCTGGACTCTCTATTCTGTTCCATTGATCTATATGTCTTTTCTTATGCCAGTACCAGACTGTCTTGATCACAGTGGCTTTGTAATATAGTTTGATGTCTGGTATTGTGCTTCCTCCTGCTATGTTCTTCTGTCTCAAGATTGCTTTGGTTATTTGGTGTCTTTTTTGGTTCCATATAAATTTTTGAAGTATTTGTTCTGGGTCTGTGAAATATGTCATTGGTATTTTAATAGGGATTACATTTAATCTGTAAATTGCTTTGGGTAGTATGGACATTTTAATGATGTTGAGTCTTCCCATCCATGAACATAGTATATGCTTCCATTTATTTGTATCTTCTTTAATTTTTTTCTTCAATGTTATGTAATTTTCCAAGTACAGGTCTTTATCTCTTTGGTTAAGTTTATTCCTAGGTACTTTATTTTTCTAGTTGCTATAGTAAATGGGATTTTTAAAAAATTTCTATCTCTGAAATTTTATTGTTGGTGTACAGAAATGCCTTTGTTTCTATATACTTACTTTGTACCCTGCTATTTTGCAAATTCACTTATTATGTCCAGTAGTTTCTTAGTGGAGTCTATAGGGTTTTCTATGTATACTATCATGTCATCTGCAAATAATGACAGTTTTACTTGGATGCCTTTTATTTATTTTTCTTGTCTGATTGCTTTGGCTAGAACTGCCAACACTAACTGCCATAGTATTCTTATCATAAGAACTATCATAATATGACAAGCTAATGTTTCATAGTATTGATAAGTAACTCAAGCCTATTGGGAAATTCAATCTACTGTTAAAGTAACACTGTGAAGTTTTCACTCATTCAATCACTCACCAGCATTGAGATAGCCAATGGCCTTGGAATTGAGCTCAGGAGTCAGTTGCTGTGTTTCATTTAGATAATTCAGAACATAGATGTTAGGAGCAAAGAGGACCATATTCTGTTCTCCACATCCATAGGGCATTTGGAGGAGATTTTGTGTGTTTCTCATGGCAGAGGCTAGTATGTCTCCTAGGGAATGGCAGAGATTATTACTTATCAGAATTGTTAAGAAGAAATAAATTATTAGCTAAGGCAAAGAAATAAGGATTTTTAGGAAAGGTAAGTCTTCCATAGACAGAAGTATGACTGGAATTGATAAATAAGCCTTAAAAAGGAGAGAGGAAAGAAGTTTAAATTACAGCTGTTATTTTGAGAAGTATTTATGAAAACAAAATCATAGAAACTGTCAATATAGTATAATCTACTAGGGCTGGAGACTTACCCAAAACTGAGAAGGAAGCTCGGGCTGATTCTTCCACCACATTTGGTGGCAGTTTTAGAGAGAATTGATCAGGCACCTCAGTACCTAGAGAAAAAAACAAATGTGCCATAATTAAAATTATTTCTGGTATATATCTTTCTGAAGAGCTCTAAGACCAAGAAGTTAGAACTACGTTTTACACCTAAACTTCTGGAAAGTTTAATACTTTTAATACTCCAGCTTTTTATATCTTAAATGTGTATGAACATATTTACAAGGGCCCCTGATATCATCCTATGGCTCATACAAGATGGGTATCCCAAAATGATATACTTAATGTTCATCGCCAACCTTTTTACTCAACAGTTGTATGAAAAAAACCTTTTATGTATACATAAGCAAAATAAAAATATCCAAAAAGTTCCTGAATTCTACATTAATGCTGTCTTAACTTCAATCAAATTTTATCAGATATGAAGATGGTATTTTTATGGAAGCCCTAGATATGGGCAGTGAAAATTAACAGTATTTGTCTCATTAAAAATTAATAAAATAATTGCTGCTGATAATCATACATTTACTGCCATTTTAATGTTGGTGAATTATATGAAGATGAAAACAAGAGAAATGTTATATTTATCTTCCTACTGTATCTCTTCCTCATAAAATTAATAAAACCTTTGTCAAAGGGTACAAAGTTTCAGTTATGCAAGATGAATAAGTTCTAGAGATCTGCTGTACAGCATAGTGCCTATAGTTAACCATATTGCATTTTATACTTAAACATTTGCTAATAGGATAGAGATTATATTAAATCTTCTTATCATACAAAATAATAAATAAAGGGTAAGAGGAAGTTTTGGAGATAATGGTTAGGTATATGGTACAGATTGTGGTATATAATTAAGTCTCCAAACTCATCAAGTTGTATACATTAATTATGTATATTTTAAAGTTACATTAATTACATATGGTTATGTAATTAAATTTAAATTCAATCATGTAATTAAATATATAATTATGTATTAAATAGATACATAGTTATATTAATTATAAAGATAGTTTTCATATGCCCAAAACACTATTACTTTCCAAAAAAATTGCTTTAAGGAAACAGATGCCATAAGTAAAGTAAAAAGACAAATTACCAACTTAAAGGAAATATTTTGTAACATTCAATAAATATTCACTGTTATACAACTGAATCAGAAAAAAGACAAATTACTCTAACATGAATAGTCAAGGATATAAAAGCAATTTGTAAATATAAACAAATAAGTTCATCCTCACTTGTGATTAGAGAAATATAAGTTAAAGCAATAATATACTGTTCCATCCAAATTTTTGGTTAAAATTAAAAACTTTTATGGTAACAGATGATGGTGATCTTCATGGGGAATGTAAAGTGATGGAAATATAAATTTAGGTATTAAAGGGAGAGAATTTTTTAGTTCTATTAACAGCCTAAGTGCCCATCTATAGATGAGTGAATCAAAAAACTGTGGTACATTTACAAAATGGAATACTATGCAGCAGAAAGGAAGAAGGAACTCCTACCATTTGCGACAACATGGATGGAACTAGAGGGAATTATGCTTAGTGAAATTAAGCCAGGCAAAGAAAGACAAACACCATATGATATCACCTAATACAGGAGACTAATGAACAACACAGATGAGCAAAATAGAACCAGAGCCATGTAAACAAGGAGCAGACTAACAGTAACCAGGGGGGAGGGGGAGAAGGTGGGTAAGAAGGGGAAGGGTCTAGTCAAGGAACTAGTATAAATGACCCATGGACATGGACAACAGGGTGGGAACTGACTGTGGGAGAAGGGGTGGGCGGGGTGGGGGGAGAGCAGTGGGGGGATAAGTGGGACAACCATATAGAAAAACAATAAAAACCCTCCACTAAAAATATACTTACTGCCTTTTAAAAAGAATTTTGCATTTTGGTATCAGCTTTAGGTTTACTTACGTATGTATGCAAGGACTGGCTAAAAATTCAAGCAGAACTGTGATATTGATAGTATGGAATTAAAGGGAACTAAAAGGAATCATCTAGATTTATAATGTAACATGGGAAAAATTTAAAGACAAGCTGCTGAGTGAAAAAAGGAAGTTATAGAAAGGAACTTATGCCATATGCAAATCATAATACACAAATTCATCTACACATTATTTCTAAAAACACATGTATGATCATTAAAGTATTAAAAAAGAGTGTTAAGGGGATGATATTGACCTGTAATATGAAGTTTTGTTTTTAAAGGAGAATACATTTCTGCATTACATAGGTAATTAAAATTAATTCTAATAAAACTGCCTGATGATTAGCTCTAGATGCATAAGAGATAAATCAAAATGAAGAACTCAGAATTAAAGGAGAAACCATGATAAAAGGATTGGTGATAACACTAAATTTATTTAAATGTAGAAAGAAGGCTAAACAATCAGGCAATTATGTTTTTAGAACACATTTTGTGTATTTGAAGTCTTGACAATATAAAAATTATACTGGACAGAAACTGGTAGGTAAAGAAAGGCAAGGAACACATATATGATGTTGCTTTGACATTAATTTGAGGTAAGAACACATTGTATTAATAAATTTCTTAGTGTACTAAATTTCTACAAATGTTTTTGTTTAGAAAATTCTTCACCAAGATAAAGTTATATCTTTCATTGTAAGCTTCTTTAGTCCCTGTCAAATGACTGACAGAGCATTAAGTACAGCATTGGCCTCAAACAAATACTGGCATGACAGTAATGGTACAGGACATGACAATTTTTTGGGGGGAAATAGCATGGTCCTATTATCAAATGTTGTTGGTTCTGGAAAACTCAGTGGTGGGGTTACCTGAATTTAGCTCCCCATATATTGTATTACTAAGTATTCAAAGAAATATCCCTTAGCAATATTCTGATTCTACCCACTTTCTACCTAAAACCACGTGATATATGCTGGTCAGAAAGACATTGTGGTGGTTGCACAGGTGCTGTAAGAGAACAAAGATTCAGAATGCATGAGCTAGAGATATTCTCCTGATCAAGTTACTTGACCTTTCTAAGACCAGTTTTCTCATTTGCCAAGTGAGTTGATGGTTCTTTGAGTTTTACTTGCCTGATAGGGTTAAGTGTAGAAATAATATATAAAATTCTTTGATCTTCAAATGTTATACAAACTTTAGTCAATGTTATTTTAATTATTAAGGCTGACTCTTACCTGATGGGCAAAGCAGGGAGTTGAATGCTACTTCCTTCTCTAGTCCTTCAGGCTTCATGTGGAAAGAAAGAAAAGTTAGAGGTGAGAATGGACTGATTTTCAGGACAGTTGTATTGATAGGATAACTACAAATTTCTTGATAGTAAACAAAACTGGAACTAATTTCTTAAATATATTATATAAATACATTCTGTATGTAGAACAAATATGAAGGAGAGAGGTTGATAGATGAGAAAGTGAGGGAAACATGAAAATAAATTAGGAAAAAAGATGGAAAGACAGAGGTAGAGACATACATAGATATCTATATTTATGAAATATCTCATGACCACATATTATTTAGCCTTTCTTACCTAAAAGTCATAATCTTAACTGGATTCATTATTGTTTTTATTGACTCATTGCGACCTATCAAATGGGTAGGCCTACTCACTTCAACCAAAAGGGGCTTGATGATTGTGTCTTTCTTTCCATATGCAGGGACCACAGCCGTCTCAGACCCACACAGTTCTTGAGATTCCAGTGCCTCTGCATTCAGGATGAAATTCACATTCCCTGAAAAAAGGGCCAGTAGCGATGAGCACTATCACTCCTTTCTGCCATACCTTTAAACTCCAAGATTTATAAATGTTCTGTAACCTTTTCTTTTTTGGTTTAATAAAAACACAAGAGCAGGAATGGAAGGGGCATAAACTAGAGAATAATGATACTGAGCATCCAAGATGGTAGCAGAGGTGAGGGAAGTAGGAATATCCTTCTAGACACACTAGAATAAAAAACAGAAAAAAAGTCCTACTGTCTGGGGGGAAAGGCATCTTTGCCTGAGAGAAGTACAACTAGATATAAGAATGCCACTCTCTACAATCTTTGCGTAGGATTGAGTAGTTCCTAGGAATCTGTCTCTCACCTAATGACTTTGGGGTTACTGCCCAGGATATGGTTTGTCGTCCATTCCTACAGATGCAGTGAGAGTTTTGCTCCTGCTCCACTGGGACAGCGTGAAATGCAGGAGAGGCTTCTAGGTGCACACTGACCTGAAACCACATGTGAAACAGAGATGCTATCAGAGGAAGAAGGGGACTGAAGGGAGAATGGCCTGAAGTAAAGCATTTTGGAAGAATGGTTAGATTTCAGGTTGCCTAATTCTGAAGACCTTTTAGGTAGATTTGAACCCTAAATATTAGTATTTTGATATAATCTGCCCTTTCATGTGGTGGGACCAGGGGTGAGGAAAAGTCACAATAGCATATTGCCTGTGGGAGCTCTACTTCTTTGGCTTGGAATCTTGACCATTCTCTAAGCTTTCCCAGCAGGGTATATACAATTTGTAAACAGTTATAGTTTCAGTAGAAATAAGATGCTCACAAATAATTTTTAATTAATGATACATGAAAAGTTAAATATATGAGAATGTAGAGATTGAAACCTTGATGAAGTTAAGACATGTAAATGGAGCCTAATAATTGTGATATCCATATCAGAAATCTTCATAAAACACAAACTTCCTAACCTTAGAAGATTGTGATAAGAGTCAGAAACTTGCGACAACATGGATGGACCTGGAGAATAATATGCCAAGTGAAATAAGTCAGTCAGAAAAAGCTAAGAAACATATGATTTCACTCACTCGTGGGATATAAAACTGAAAGTCATGGACACAGACAACAGCATGGTGGTTACCAGAGGGAAGAGGGGTGGTAGCAAAGGGTAAAGGGGACCAAATATATGGTGATGGAAGATGATATGACTTTGGGTGGTGGGAACACAATGCAATATACAGATCATGTATCATAAAAAAATGTACTTGAAATCTATATAATCTTATTAACTAATGTCATTCCAATAAATTCAATTAAAAAATCTTAGAAAAAAATGTAAGAAACTTGTTTTAAGTTGCAATCTGGTATTTGGAGATAACAGTATCTAGAGTGATGAATATGCATATATTATAAATAGCTGATAGTATTCTTCCTCTGGTGAGTATATTTTGCACACAAGATTTTGTTAATATTCCTAGGAATGAAATTTATAATATAATTGACCTTGCATTTAATTTAGGAGAGAGGTTCTTACCCGGATGCATTTAGGAAGGTAGTTTAAGATAGTGGCCTTGAGTGTGAAGGCCTCTCCTCGGATCACAGAATAGGGCATTGTGAGCTCCACAAAGAAGGGCTGGAAGGCTTGGAGAGAGGCGGGAAGGGAGAGACCAAGTCCAGTGTCATTGGACAGGCAGAGGGCCCCTGCCTTCCACTCAGTGATGGTGTCAGGGACTGTTACTCCTACTTCGGCCACACCTGATGAGCTGGGAGGATGGCAATGTGAAGAACAGAAAGTGAGCAGGTAAGTTGGAAGAGAACCCTATAAATGATTCTGTTGTCACAATTTGGATTCACTCAGAAGAACTGTCAATAATGAAGAGTATAAACAAGGCTTAAAATAAGAACATATAACTCCTTTTCTTCCAACTCTTGTTTTCAATTCTAGTCTATATCAGAATCTCCCATAGACATATAGCTATAATATAATCTATTATAGATAATAGTTATAAACTAAATATGTCATTTGAGACTGTTCTTAAATTTTCCTCTCTAAAATATTGTTCCACTGAGGGCAGATTTGTAATTTTCAATTCTATTACTACTGTGTATAGTTGGTCTGACTGATTTTATGCTTAATTTAAGATTGCTGACCAATGAAGGATCTTTTATTGGTGTTAATCTATGCAGTGCTTGGTTATATTCAGTCCTTATGCCTATTTTCTGGAAATCTTTGAATTAAATTTGTGCAAAATTTCTTAGCTCTGATGAAATTATATTAGAGAGATGTCATAGAAGAAGCAGTTATATTCAATTTCTAAAAGCAGCAATGTGTCTAAAAGAAATACTTGGACATTAAAACATTAGCTAAAGATGGAAAATTCTCAGGAATTTCTATTGTTGCATCTTATATATAAAGACAGTTACTTACTCTATGACCACCAAGTCCCAGATCCACGTCTCAGGGAAGTACTTCCGCACAGTCTCTGTGAGAGGCTCTGAAACATGGGCTATGAAATCATCCTCCCTTTCAAACACACTCATTTCTGTGGTGGGTGAGGGAGAAGACAGAAACAATAAATATAAAGATCAAGCTAGTAAGAGATTTTAATAAGTGGTACGAAAGAAAGAAACAGTGTGATGAAATAGGAACCAGGAGAGGACCCTTGGGTGTTAAGGAAAAGCTTCTTTGAGGAGGTAATGTTTTAGCTGAATTATTAAGTATTAGAATAAGCTAGGAGTGAGGTGAGGAAAGAGAACGACAGAGAAACCTAGAGACCTAGAGGCAGAAAGAGGCTTGGATTGTCTGTGGGGTAGGAAGGAGTTCTCTGTGGTGATTGCACGTTGTCTAAATGGAGATTTCTATGACATGGGGGTGGGAGGAGGACAGGAGTTAAAGTTTTCATTTGGTATGTTTCTCTGTGGGAGCAAAAGCAAAAAATTGTATCTGGACATCATGACAGTGGCTTTGAGAAACACTCTGTAGAAGTAAAAGGTTAAAGGATTAAGAAAAGCTCTTTATTCCCTTATATGTCAAAAGATCAGAGTTAGAAGCTCTCATTTTATTTACTTCCTGTTAAGGGTGTGCTAGTAAATATTTAACAACCAGATTTCCTGAAAAATATTTGTGCATATATAAAATTGTACATATATAAGTTAACTATAAATCTGATAAAGGGTTATATAATGTAATTTATAAATAATAATAAAAATATACAATAATTTTAATTTTAATTCCATATAGCCAATTTATTCTCACTGAATGTTTTCCTTGATCTTTGACAAACTCTTTGGTTTGTACTAAACCTGTATTTAACCATGATTTGACAATCTCAAAGTATAAGCAAATGCCTGATTACTATCTGATTCACTCATCAAGAGGTAGCCCATATCATTGACAAATGAGTGTGATTTCCACATGAAAATTGGTTAATGTTTTGGGGATGTTAAGGAGCTTCTTCACTGGATTGGTGAGAATTTAGTCTTTTTTAAAAAAAATTTCTATTGATTATGCTATTACAGTTGTCCCAATTTTCCACCTTTATTCCCTTCTTCCCAGTACCCTCTTCCTTCCAGCAATCCCCCTCACTTAGTTCATGTCCATGGGTCATGCACATAAGTTCTTTGTCTTCTCCATCTCCTATACTATCCTTAACATCCCCTTGTCTATTTTGTACCTACTAATTATGCTTCTTAATCCCTGCACCTTTGCCTCCATTTTCCACCTTCTTCCTCCCAGCTGATAACCCTCCACATGATCTCCATATCTATGATTCGGTTCCTGTTCTGGTTCTTTACTTAGTTTGTTTGTTGTTTTTTTTTTTTTTTTAGATTCAGTTATTGATAGTTGTGAATGTGTTGTCATTTTCATGTTCATAGTTTTGATATTTTTCTTAAATAAGTCTCTTTGACATTTCATGTAGTAATGTTTTTGTGATGATGAATTCCTTTAGCTTTACCTTCTCTGGGAAGCACTTTATCTGCCCTTCCATTCTAAAGAATAGCTTTGCTGGATAGAGTCATCTTGGTTGTAGGTCCTTGCTTTTCATCATTCTGAATACTTCTTGCCAGTCCCTTCTTGCCTGCAAAGTTTCTTTTGAAAAATCAGCTGATAGTCTTATAGGCATCGCTTTGTAGGAAACTCTCTTCTTTTCTCTTGCTGCTTTTAAGATTCTCTCTTTACCTTTAGCCTTTGGCATTTTAATTATGATGTGTCTTGGCGTAATCCTCTTTGGGTCTAGCTTGTTTGGGTTTCTGTGCTTCCTAGACTTCCCCAAATCAGGGAAGTTTCCCTTCATTATTTTTTCACATAATTTTTCAATTTCTTGCTCTTCCTCTTCTCCTTCTAGCACCCCTATGATTTGGGTGTTGGTATGTTTAAAGTTGTCCTAGAGGTTCCTAAGCCTCTCCTCATTTTTAAAAATTCTTGTTTCCTCCTTCTGTACTAGTTGACTTTATTTTTTCCTTATGTTCCAATTCCTTGATTTGAACCCTGGTTTCCTTCCCTTCACCACTAGTTTCATGTGGATTTTCCTTCATTTCACTTAGGATAGCCTTCATTTCTTCCCTGTCATACTTAATCTTGTCTTTCAAGTCTGCAAGTGTCGTTATCACCAGTGTTTTGAACTCTTCATTTGTTAGGTTGGGTATCTCCTTGAGGCTTAGTTCTCCCACTGGAACCTTGATCTGCCCCCTCACCCCTTTTGGACCATACTTCTCTGTCTCCTCATCTTGACGGCTTTCTGTGTTTGCCTCTGTGTTTTAGGTAAAGCTGTTGCACCTGTTATGTTGTGAGGAATGGAGCCTTAGGCATTCATCAGTGCTGGTGACCCATTTCACCATGTTGTGGCTCTGTTTGAGGGGGAGGAGTCTGAGAGTAAACAACATCACTTGCCCCGAACTTGCCTCTTTTCAAGGCACTTCTTCCACTTTCTGTACTAAACGAGCTGACTCTCTTGAGAGACTGGCAGTTTCTTCCTTTGACCCAAACCCCACTAGTTTTCACAATCAGAAGCAATGAGGCTTTATTTTCCCCAGGGCTGGAACTGTGAGCTGCATGGTCTGGTCTGGTCTGGGATTGCTTCCCAGGTTTAAAATGTATGTCTGCGCTTTTTGCCATGACTACAGCTGCCACTGGCTGCTGCCACTGCTGCTGCTGCTGTGCTGCACCACATTCTCTGCACCCTGGCTCTGTCCCTTCTACCTGTATGACTATTTATCCTTTATTTCTTTGTTTGTTGAACTTCCAAGTAGTTCAATTTTCTGGATCATCTAGGTTTTATTTTAGTTTTGAAGTGGTTATAAATTCCTTCTTAGTTGTGAGGGAGACACAGTGTGTCTGCCTACTTCTCTATCTTGGCCAGAGTTGGAATTTTCTTTATTTCACTTAGTGTAGTCTTCATTTCTCCCCTTATGCATATGTCATACTCAGCAAGTTCTCTGAGCATCCTTATCACCAGTGTTTTGAACTCTGCATCTGATAAATTGGTTATCTCTGTTTCATTTAGTTCTTTTTCTAGGGTTTTGTTCTGTTCTTTCATTTGGGCCATATTTCTTTGTCTCCTCAATTTAGCACCTTCCCTGTGTTTGTTTCTGTGTATTGGGTAGAGCTGCTTTGACTCCCACTCTTAGTAGCATGGCCTATTATAGAAAAGATACCTGTAAATTTTGTGGGGTGGAGCCTTAAGTAATCGCCAGGGTGGTGCACCCTGTTTCACCACTTTGTGGCTCTCTGTGTGGGGAGGTTTCAGAGAGGGGACAATGATGCTGCCTGGTCTGGAGGCTTGCATGGCACTTGCCCCATTTCCAGTCATTTCATCCACTTCCCATATTCTATTGGTGTCCTTCCAGCTGTTGCCCTGGTGCTGAATCCCAGAGTGGGTGGGTTTGTGTATATTCTAAGACTTCCCTGTCTTCTAACATTTTTCAAATCTGCCTGTGTTCTTTCCAGTTTTGCATATGTGCGGGGCTTGACTCAATCAGAATTTTGGGGTTTGTATTGCTATGTGATCTTGAGCAAGAACCTTAATATATCTAAATCACAAGATATTTTGGCAATTTTATCTTAAAAGTTCCTTTATTTGGTTCAATATATTAGACAATTATTATTATTATTATTATTTACCTGCAAAATCTATAATTCTTGGAGCAACTGGATAGGGTTGATAGTGTAAACATTCTTTGGGTTTATGAATCTTTGAGTTGGTAAATACCTTTAAGCCCATATCCTGTGAAGACAATTATCACCTACTCAGTACATAATATTTTATAAAAAATATATAGGCACATTGTTATATTAAAATTAATAAACAATCCAATTAGTTTAATATTAAACTTTTACTGTTCATATATGTAGAAGGGATATTGATATACTTCCAGAGGTAGTTTCATTCTCTTTTTGAAACACTTTCTCCAGTAGTTATTTTATATATGTGATATTTAGAAGTGCAACAAGGCAATGAATTTTAGTAAATGCAAGAAAACTTTATTAATAGTCCAAAAAGTTACAGTACTGGCTCTTTGCTATTAGTAGATCTGCTATTCTTAGTGAGCTTGGAGAAGTCACTTGACCTCTCTTATGTCCCACTACTCTCAACTATGATATGAAAACATTAAAATAAATAATTAAAAAAAATATGTAATACTTTGTAAACCTTCAGAACCTACCATCTACAATATAAGGAATTTACCTGTAGGAAGCCATACATATCTTTTTCATATGTACTTGACACTGGGGAATAGATGATTCCATTGACATAGACATGGTGACTGACACAATCTTCATTGTCTTCTTCATACTGCCTCAAACTCTCAGGGAAACCAGTGAGGTCCTTTACTGGTAACAGTTCATAAACCTATACAAATACAAAGGACAAAAGGACACACTTATTTGTGGTTTCCTTTTCATAAGTGCAAGAATAAAAAAAAGAATAACCACCACCAGTCTTTGAGTATCTACATTGCTTACACATTTCATAGAGGAGATGATTTTGAAAATGTTTAACAATTTTAGGGAAAAAAAACACCAAAACATAATACTTTGTTTCATAGTTCAGAGGCAAACCTTAGACTCCATACTAGAATGAAATATAACTTTATTCAGAGACATCAACAAATGATGGTGAAAAGGGAACCCTAGTACACTGTTGGTGGGAATGTGGACTGGTGCATCCACTGTGGAAAACAGTATGGAATTTCCTCAAAAAACTAAAAATGGGGGAAAAAATCTTAAAAATAGAGCTGCCTTTTGATCCAGCAATTCCACTGCTGGGATTACACCCTAAGAATCCTGGAGTACCAGTTCAAAAGAACCTATGCACCCCTAGGTTCATAGCAGCATTATTTACAATAGTGAAGTGAGGGAAACAGCTTAAGTGCCCATCAGTAAATGAGTGGATCAAAAAACCGTGGTGCGTTTACACAATGGAATACGATGCAGCAGAAAGAAAGAAGGAACTCCTACCTTTTGTGACAACATGGATGGAACTGGAGAGTATCATGCTAAGTGAAATAAGCCAGGTGGCAAAAGACAAGTAACATATGATCTCACCTATAAGAGGAACCTAATGAATAAATCAAACAAATGAGCAAAATAGAACCAGAGGCATGGAAACAAGGAACAGACTGACCATGACCAGAGGGGAAGCAAGAGGGGGATAAAGGGGAAAAGAAGAAGAAGGGTCTAGTCAAGAACATGTATAAATGACCCATGGTCAACAAGGTGGGGATTGAATGTGGGAGTGGGGGGTGGGCAGGACAAGGGAAAGCCATGGGGAGAAATTGAGACAACTGTAAAAGAACAACAGTTAAAAACAGGCAAAAGAAAACAAAAACAAAAACAAAAAAACCAAACCAACAACAACAAAAAACAGACATTGTACGAAGCTTTAAGATGATAGAATGAAATGATAGTTTTGTCTATACCTTGTGGTTAGCAAATGACTCAGTATATGTATAACAAAATAAACAGACAAGTTCTAAATAGGTACACGAATAAGTATATGTATTCATAGGAATT
Source organism: Furipterus horrens (assembly GCF_987537825.1). NCBI lineage: Eukaryota > Metazoa > Chordata > Mammalia > Chiroptera > Furipteridae > Furipterus > Furipterus horrens. The sequence continues at coordinate 23,627,666 of NW_028327174.1, forward strand.
TGAAATTGATTGATAAGAACAGATTAGCAAAGTGAATAATGTAATGAAATCAGATGCTTTCTCAAAGGCAACTCTTTCTTACTATTCTAGATCTTCCTTCACTGCTAAGTTTTCTCCAGAGCATATTATATAATTATTGTCTGTCTAATCTATGGAAATGTTAGTTCCATGTGAGCATGGATTTTTGTCTTTCCAGTAGTTCATTACTAGATTCCCAGAACTTCAATATACAGTGGGCACACCTAGAACACAGTAGACACTAAACAAACATGTGTTGAATGAATGGCTTATGCTATTTGGAGCAAAGTGTTTCTTAGTAAAACACTATCAAGAATTGAAAGGAACTAGTGACATAACCCAGTCCTGCTACTGAATACTTGAAAGCTTCTGCTTTATTATTAACAAGTTAATAGGATTTTTTGCCTTTTTTACCCACTGGGGTTGTTATAATTTAAGAAAACTTTGAGGACTATAAAATTTTATTATACAAACAAAAAACATCAGTGTTATTTCCCCCCATATCCTCTTACTTCTCCTATTATAATGTACTCAATACTTTCTTTAGAAGTATTCTAGATTGCAGGGGAGAGGGGAGTATAAGGGGACTAAATGGTAATTGAAAAAATACAATAAAAAATTTAAAAAGTATTCTAATACTGTCAATTAAATTCAACTGGAAGGATAAAAAACAATCCTTATAAGTTTTTCTTTGTGGGAAGTAAAAATTTAAATTTCCCTTTGCAAAATTTTAATGTTAAAAAGCATCAGTAAGAGGTTATTTCAATTGGCCTCATATTGACATTTCAAGATCTGAGCAAGTGACTATTAGAACATGTTGTTAAGTAGTTTCTTATTGTTCCACTCCAGCATACAGTTTTGTTATTTCTTGTTAACCCTACATGTTAAATGAATTCATTTGTTAATGTCATTTATCATATAGTAATTCATTTTTTTCCCAATTTTTACTCATCAGAGACAACACAACATTTTCCTTCAGAAATTGTGTTCATCTTTGGACATCCAGTGTTTCAAGTGATATAATTCAAAGTGCACACGAAAGAGCTCAAAGCTATCCACTCCTAGGTAAATATAATAGTAATAGATCCTATCCTACTCAGAAAGGCATTTCTTCTTGGTTGGAGACCCTTACCCGCCTCTTCCTAATATGAGGCAGAGGGAACTCACCGAGGACGGGGAGAGCTCTGCCTCCGGCCTCATGAGCAGCACACTTTGGTCCACTGCGCGGAGGGCACAGAGGGACTGAGGAGAAGCCGTGACGCGCAGGCGGGCCTGTGAGGCGGGAAGACTTTGTGCTGGGCTGAAGCTCAGCTCCACCTGTGAGATTGGGGAAGAAGATCAGAAAAACAAATTTCCTGACTTAATCATGTATTCACCAGCATTTTCTGAGTGCTGCTCACATTCAGTGCATAATCACTGACTTTGCGGTGGTTGGCGCTCTGTGAGACCTGAGGCTTTTTGTCCCTTATACTTCATTTTGATTTCCAAGAATCAGTTGAGCCATTATAATGACATCTAATTATTTCTACCACTTATTAAATTTGAGATGTCGTTATTACCTTTGATACATAGTGAAGTGTTCATTAACTACAAGGTAGAATGCAAATGGTTCTAGATGCTCTTGTATTTTTCCTTTGGCTCTTTAGTAGTCTTAAAAGCTTGCTTACATAGTTCCCAACATTTCATTATAGAAGAAGGGAACAAGGTACTCTAAATCATTTCATATGGTAAGAGATAATGCAGGGGAATCCTTCACTAGGGGTCAAGTGACATGGTTTCTTAGAATGACTCTGCCATTATCTTGCTGAATCCTCTGGGGAGTTCATTTAACCCCTTTGGTCCCAATGCTCAAATGAAGAAAATACTTAATAATGATAGTAACTTCTAGTTTAATGTTTAAAAATTTATGGTATGAAGCACCCACCTTGTTGGCCAAACAATTTTCAACCTCATATTTTGCAGAATCCCCAACCACTTCTCCATCAGGTAAAATGGCATAGATGAGCAATCGAGCGACTGGAGCAATGTCTGATTCCACAGGGAATGACACAGAAAAATGGCCTTTCACTGGAGCACAGACAATGAGGAAGTGATTATGGGTTAGACATCTCCCCAGGGTTAATATGAAAGTTTTCTATTGCACAAAGCAATTTTAGGATCCTAGTCTGGTTAATGATTGTTTCTATTAGGAGGTGTAATACATATAATAAACAGTATGTAACGAATGGATGACTGTCCCTAAGAACACCATATGTCTAAGAACTCTAGTTTTAGGGGGAAAAAAAGTCTCATTGAAGCCCCTTTCCTCTCTTGAATTATGATTTTTCACCAATTTTAAGTTTTTGCTCATTTATATTAAGTTCTGATGCTATCTAAGGGTATGGAGACATCTTCTTGTCTGCCATTTGATCCAGACCTCACATTAGGAAAGGGAAGTAGACCCTGAAGTTGTGAGTTATAATATTAAGAGTTTAACACATTGTATTTATCCTTATATCTTCTCTAATCATCTGTGAACAAAATATTCTTATGAGGAACTCTGTGTTTCTTTGGATTATACTGTTCAATATTTGTTCATAAGGAGAGTCCAATTCAATGGTGAAAGTATGCAATCAAACACTTCATAAATCATAACTATCTTTGAAAAGAAAAGATATATAAATGATATACAAATATAAATCAATCAGCACAAAACCTAGTATATAGAAGGCACTAAAAATTTTTACCTTCTCTCCATTCACTAAAATAATTTTGAAATATCATTTTGTGAAGATGGTCCATGAATATTTGTGGTTTGAAAGTTTGAAATAAGTATGGATTATAAAACCACTACATTTACATTTTAAATAATCTGAGCAGAATACACTGAAGGAAAAAATATTGGGTGAAAAAAAGAAATATTTCTTTGTCCTCTCAACTTCTTTATTGGGGTTAGATGGAAATTGCCTCTCTTTATTTTAAACTATTCCTGATATTTCTGCACTGTAAGGCTGAATGTGTCAAGTTGGGGCGGAAATGTGGAATCATGAAAATACTCACTGTCTCCCTGCTCCACAGGCAGTACATGAGTCCCCGTTCGGACAATGTCTCCCTTTGCCATTATCTTAAAAAAAAAAAAAAAAAAAAGGGAATGAAAAGGATCTTACCTCAAGTCTTGCCCTCCATGTGATATGCTTGTTTTATTGCACCCCTGCTAGCAATAAGTAGCCCTAAAAGAAGTCAGACTTTCAAAAGAGAAACAGACTTTAAAGAGCTTCATGAAACCTTGCTCCACAGAGAGAGTTTGGATGAAACAATGCAGTGGCCTTCTTCTCACCAGATAATAGAACGTGAGCTCCTTTAGCTCCTGCAGAAGCTGTCCATTCAGAACATAATGTGCTTGGACTCTTTGGGTTTGGCCGCAGGGCAGTTCATGAGAGAGGGGCTCAAGGAGGACAAAGCTCTTGCTTGGAGAGAATACAAGGTTAGCAGTGTGATGAGCTTCTTCGTGTTCTTCTGACAGCCAGCAGGAACCATCAGGTGGGCTGTACTTCTTGTGACTGACCTAATGAATTAGAAAAACAATGTTACTTTAGAGGTTACATCTCATAGAGATTAATGTTCTCACTAGCTGCATTAGCTGACTGCACAGCCTAAACTGTACCTAGGAATCTTTTGCTCCACAGGAAAAAGGGACAGGGAAAGCCCCCTCCCCTTTTTTTGTTTATCTGTATTTCATGCATGGTTTGTGCTTTTACACTGAAGAGGCTCCTTGGGATGGTATTTATATTTTTGAAGATCATAAAGGAAGACAACCTTTACTCTGATTAGCTTGCTCGACATTTCTCTGGCCACTTTACTGTAAGACACTGGAGCTATGAAACCTCTTTGAGGAGACTAAATAATCTCCAGAAACTGAATAATTGCACTTCAGAAAGTCAGTGTCTCATTTGTGATGAGTTTCAGATAAGTATTATGAGTAAATATAACATTGCAACTTTAGTGGTCTGAGAATTCTTTCTGTAAATAGTGCTGGTTCAGGAGTTGAGTTGGTGAGTTGACTGAAGTCCACTTCTCCTGAGCTGTCTTAGGCTGTTTCTTTTTAATTCTTCCTGTGATTCAGGATTCTTAAGCTTCATAGGCACTATCTGGGTTATATTTCAATTTTTCTCCATGTAAAAGTTGTTTGGTAGTTTTTTTCATGCTTCCCCTACCCTCATCTTCACCTCCTGAGTGGCATGAGTGAATTCTTGTATTAACAATCTATATCGTTTGGGGAAGGGTTTAGTAAAGGAACTAGTATAAATAACCCATGGACATGGACAACGGGGTGCGGAATGACTGTGGGAGAAGGGGTGGGCTGGGTGGGGGGGAGCAATGGGAAAAAATGGGACAACTGTAATAGAAAAACAATAAAATTAATTTAAAAAACTACATTGTTCATATCTCAATGTATGTTCTAGTGATAACATATAATAGCTCATCAAAAAGAGTGAGCATTTGAAAATAATATTTTCATTTTTCAGGACTAGCACAGTGCCTAGCACATAGAAAGTATTCGAGATACTTCTTGATGGAATAAGTGAGTAAATATTCAATTTTCAATTATTAGAGGTCTAGGTTTTTATGTCAACTATTTAAAGATTATTCAATAAAATACTTATCTTTTTTATATTTATATGAAAAACCCTAATAGGCAGGGGTTTTTCATCACTATTATTATGTAAATATTGTGTAGCCATATATCTATTAGTGTACATCTATTTCTCCATTGATGAATAGAAGACTGTATGTTATACAAAAAACATTATATAGATATGGACAAAGTCTGGAGAAAATTAGAATAGCAGGGCAAAAATAAAGAACAATAATTGATGGAGTATACATAATTAAAACAAATGCTAAGATGTTAAAATATGCTTTTAAAATAAATATATTTAGCAGATAAAGGGGGCTTACTAGGTGCTTTAACATGTAATATCTCTAGTTGGTAATAGTATTGCACCCATTTTACAGATAAGAAACTGAAGTATAGAGGTTTTTAGTTATTTGCTCTTAAAAAGAGTTGAGCCAAGATTTTATCTAATTTATTTGGTTGTGGAACCTATACCTTTAAAAAATTATGGTAAGAAACATACAACATAAAATGCCATTTTAACCATTTTTAAGTCTACAGCTTGGCAGTGTTAAATAGTGTGGAACAGATTTTCTGAAGATTTTTCATCTTGCAAAACTAAACTACAGCTATTAAACAACAATACCTCATTTTTCCTTCTTTCCAGTGCCAGATAGCACCATCCTACTTTATATTTCTATGACTTTGACTACTTTAGATACCACATAGGTGTGTAATCATACAATATTTGTTTTTTTGTGCTGGGTATTTCATTTATCATAATGTTATCAGAATTCATACATACTATAGCATGTGACAGGATTTCCTTCCTTTTTAAGGCCAAATACTCTTCCATTATATGTATATACCACATTTTGTTTATCCATTCATCTGTTCATAGATATTTGGGTTGCTTTCACTAAGTTGCTATTCTGAATAGTGCGGCTATGAACATAGGTATAAATATGTCTTTGAGACCCTACTTTCAATTCTTTTGGCCATAGTCCTAGAAGTGGGATTACTCGATTGTATGGTAGTTCTATTTATTTTTTATTTTTAAGTATATTTTATTGATTATGTTGTTACAATAGTTTCAATTTTTTCTCCTTTGCTCCCCTCTGCCCAGTACCCCCCTTCCCTCCAGCAGTCCCACCCCCCTTAGTTCATGTCCATGGCTTCACCCTTTCCTATATTATTCTTAACATCCCCCTGTCTATTTTGTATCAACCAATTATGCTTCTTAATCCCTGTACCATTTCCCCATTTCTCCCCCTCCTGCCTCCCATCTGATAACCCTCCAAATGACCCCCATACCTATGATTCTGTTCCTATTCTGGTTTGCTTAGTTGGATTTTGTTTTTATTTTTTAGATTCAGTTGTTGATAGTTGTGAGTTTGTTGTCATTTTAGTGTTCATAGTTTTGATCTTCTTTTTCTTAAGTAAGTCTCTTTGACATTTCACATAATAATGGCTTGTTGATGACGAACTCCTTTAGCTTCACCTTGTCTGGGAAGCACTTTATCTGCCCTTCCATTCCAAATGATAGCTTTGCTGGATAGAGTAATCTTGGTTGTAGGTTGCTTTTCATAGCATTGAATACTGCTTGCCAGTCCCTTCCTGCCTGCAAAGTGTGCTCTGAGAATCAGCTGATAGTCCTGTAGGCATTCCTCTGTAGGCAACTCTCTGCCTCTCTCTTGCTGCCCCCAGAACTCTATCTTTACCTTTCACCTTTGGCATCTCCATCATGATGCGTCCTGGTGTGGTCTCCTCTAGGTGCAGCTCGCCCGGGACCCTCTGTGCTTCCCGGACCTGTATGTCCATCTCCTTCACAAAATTTGGGAAGTTTTCCTCTTTTTTATCAATTCTTGCTTCCTCATTCTGCACTGGTTGACTGTGTTTTTTCTTCCTTATGTTCAAAATCATTGATTTGAACCCTGGTTTCCTTCCCTTCACCATTGGTTTTGTGTGGATTTTCCTTCGTTTCACTTAGCATAGCCTTCACTTCTTCTCTTATGCGTTTGCAGTACTCAAGCATATCTGTCAGGCCTGTGGGCATCTTTATCACCAGTGTTTTGAATTCTTCATCTGTTAGGTTGGCTATCTCCTCATCTGTGAGGTTGGCTATCTCTTCATCGCTTAGTTGTCCCACTGGAACCTTGATATGTTCCTCCTTTTGGGCCATACTTCTTAGTGTCCTCATTCTGACAGGCTCCTGTGTTTGTTTGCCTCCACATCCCAGGTAGAGCTGTCACTTCTGTTATGTTGTAAGGGGTGGCCCCTTAGGCATTTGTCAGTACAGGGCGAACTGTTTCACCACGTTGTGGCGCTATATGTGGAGGACAGGTCCGACAGGGAACAATGCCACCTGCCCAGCACTTGCCCCTTTTCCAGGCACTTCTCCCACTTCTGCACTGGACTGGTGCCCTTCTAGCTGATGCCCTGGCCGTTGTTCCCAGAGTGGGTGGGTCTGCAGACATTCTGGGACTGTGGGGGCCCTTTAAACAAGCAGACTCTGCTGAGGCCAGCAGTTTCTTCCTCCACCCCAACCCCCACTGGTCTGCATAGTCAGAAGCAATGAGGCTTGATTTTCCCTGGTGCTGGGACTATGAGCTGTGAGGTCTGGGGAGGAGCTGGGAATGCTCCCCAGGTGTCCCTCCTGACTTTTTAAATCATATGACTGCACTTTCTGCAGGACTGCCTCTGCTGCCACCATAGCCACCACCACGCCGCATCCTCTCTGCCCCTCCTACCTGTCCAGATGAGTATTTCTTCTTTATATCTTTGTTTGCTGGACTTCCATGCAGTTTTATTTTCTGGAACTTCTGGTTGTTTCTAGTTTTGATGTAGTTGTGTTCCTTCTTAGTTGTGGAGGTAGATGCAGTGTGTTTTTTGGCTGGAAGTCTGGTAGTTCTATTTTTAACTTTTTGAAGAATTGTTGTACTGTTTTCTATAGCAGTTGGACCATTTTATATTCCCAGCAATAGTACACAAGAAAAAAATCACACTTAACCACAACACTATACTGCCTCCTTTTAAATGAACTTTTTAAAGTTGACCTTAAATTGGTTTCTAGTTTCTATTTTTTTCCCCTCTTCATAGGGCTAAACATAGCTTGGAAATTTCATCACTTTTAGGCTGCAAACACTTCCTAAAGTTACTTCATGTTTTTGGTAACTTCTTTACAAGCTTACCTTGAGAGAGAGGGAAGAATCTTTAATGTTAGTGGTGTTGATGAGGAACTGCACCAGGCCATGCTCATCAGTGATAGCTCTGGAGTAATGGTAAGCAGCACTGGCTGAAATGAAGATGAGTTTATTTGGCATGGGGACACCTTTCCCATCCACTAGGCGCACCTGAAGATTAAAAGCTGTGGATCAGTTATATGGTTAATCCCCATAGGCACCAAACAAAATCATTTTATTAGCAATATTTATTGAGTGCATCCTTTATGTTGAACATGGTTCCAAGCATTGAGTCAATAGCAGTAAACAAAACAAAGTTCCTTCCACTGTAGGGCTTATGGTCTAGTGGGAGACAGATGTTAAATAAATGCATGAATAATATACACTTATTTAGTAGTAATAGTCCTAAGAAGAAAAATAAAACAGTATTGTATGAGGCCAAGTGGATACTTGAAATATCAGGGGGACTACTCTGTAAAACTATGCTGTACATCTGAAACTAATACAAAATAATATTGAATGTAAACTATAACTAAAAATTAAAAAATAAAGCAGTGTAAAAGGGTAGAGAATGATGGCAATCATAATAGGGATGAAGTGAAAAATGTACTCTGTGGATATTTTGGAAATGCTGTGGATCATATATTACTCTTGGAGAGTCACAGAGCACAACTCATAAAGTAATGAAAAATTTTAACCCATTAGCCGAATTTAATTGAGCCTTTCTTGATGCATGGCAGACAACTAACTTTCTATAGATCAGTGTCCTGAAGTATAAGTGCACAAGTGAGCAATTAGTACATTGTCTGGTGTGCTTTTCTAGTTGTGTTATGTATAATATCTGCTTCTCAACCTAGATTTTCAATCTTTTGGAAGGCAGGCAGATTTTATGAGACACTGGCCATGTGAAAAATGTAAAATTGAGAAGCAGCACACAGTATTAATAAAAACTTAAAGTCACATTACTGCTAGTATTAAACTTAGCAGATGAGTAGTCTAGCTTCAACTGTGAAGATGGTGATTCTCTTTCAGGATAAGCTACTTATTGCAGTAGAAAGAAGCACAGTGGCAGGCTGGGATCAGTATTTGATTTTGATGAACAAAATCTAAGTTTGTCACTGAACTGTAGGCTGCATGTACAAAGATAAGGATAAGTACAAAATTCTGATCTTTTCTCTTTTGTGAGTCTTATGACTAATGGAATAGTTATTTAGCAGAAATAAAATATCAAAAATGTATATATACCTCTGAGAAATTTAAAAATATAGAATATACTTTCATTTTAGGATGTGACCAAAGTTTCTGAATATGTTTGTTGTCATAACATAATCAAAACATTCTAAAATGTACTCCACCACTCCTTTGTCGAGTCTAGTCTCTCTGTCTTTTACACTTTCCACAGCTGAAATCTTATAGCATTTTCATTAAGAACATCATCACAGTAATTACTGTTATCTCAGATTTCTAGAGTCAGAAAGGTCCATTTGCAGATCTGCTTATAATAAAAAAATAACAACAGAAGTTTTATTTGTAGAGCAGTGAGAAAATTTATATTTTTAAAAATTGGGTACCTTAAATAACAGTATTTTACCCTTATGTGTACTGTTTTTAAACAAATACAGTATTCCCTCACTTATCGTGGGTATTACGTTCTAGACCCGCCCCCCCCCGCTGCAGTAAGTGAAAATCCGCAAAGTAGGAATCTTACATTTATTTTAGTATTTATATATATTTTAAGGCTTTATAAACCTTTCCCACACACTTATAAACCATTCCCAGTCCCTTATTAACCTTTCCCACACTTTTATAAACACTACTTATGTTCTTAAACATATTCTACACTCTTAAACCTGCGTAACTTTAACAACATATGTATACAGTACTGCAAAATCCCATGATATATCGAAAAATCCATGATACATAATTAAATATAATATTTTTAAAAATCCCGTGATACAATGAGGCTGCAATAAGTGAACCGCGATATACTGTACTTGCTGTTATAAAAAAGGTATTATAAATATAATACCCATGAAAGAACTACTAGGTACAGGAGAATCTTGTATATTTCAAAATAAAAATTTAAACTACCTACCCACTCATTTCCATATGAAGTTAGTGTTGAAAGATGATGTAAGTAGCTACCATGAATTTTGAGATTCTTGTGAGGAAATATCTTAAAAATGTAAGATTGCCTGGTAAACCATGGAGATTCAGTGACATCACACAATAATGTTCCAAAATTAAAAAAGAAACTTTCTAATTTTCATAGTGCTCTAGAATGACTTTATAGATATCATATATAAACTTACAGAGGAACAAATATTTTTATATGGTTTTATACCTTTGTTAATATTAATCAACAGATAACAATAATCAGGTATAATTTTAGCAGAATGTGTTGTGCTTATTAGACGATAATACACAGGTCGAGTTGTGAACTGAAAAATACTCTACCTGCCCAAAGAAGGGGATCCCTTGTCTAAAGTGTGGGTCCACTTTCACAAATGAGAGTTTGGTTACGGTTCTTGTTATTTCAATGGACCCTCTTCCAGTAAACTCCACCTCTGAAAAAAAAAGGAGAAAAATATAAGTTTTTTGGAAGGATAATCTCCCTGAACTTCTTATACTACCTCTTCCCTTCCAATTCATACTTTGGCAAAGGGAATGAATCAGTGTCCATTGTCTTTTCTTCCATACCCCCATGGGATGCAAACCTGTTCCTTCTTCTTTGATCTTGGCTTCCACTTCAAGTTCCATGTTATGTCCTTTTTTCTTCATCTGGAAGACTTTGGTCTTTACTTGCTGAGAGAAGCAGCCATCACTGTTTAGCTGTGGGGGGTGGGGTGGGTAAAATAAAATAGAAGAACATAATACTAGACAGATCAGTAGTCAGTTAATCTGGTGGGAGTTTTTTGGGGGAATGACATAACCTAGGTATTTCCTATAAGAACACAATACCTATTCTCAAAGTATCAGTTATTATTACATTTCACAATGGTATCTGGTTTATAATGGAAAGGTATATTCCCTAGTATTTGAGTGAATGAGCTAGAAATGCCCTAAAAATATTGGGATAATCTTACCATAACAGGCAGCTAACCCTTCATCGAAGTCTGTCTCTCCTTCCACAGTGTACAGCTATGGGTGGAAAGTGGCCACCCACTTTGGGACTGTGATTCCTAACTTCTGGGCACCTATGTGGGGCCACATGATAAGTTCTTGCTCATAGAATAAAACTGACACTCTTTCTAGGTAAGGTAGTTAAGAGGTGTATGTTTTTTTCTCCTTTCATTGTATAAATGGATGCCAAAGATGGCTTGGTATTGGAGTTGGCTCGGCTTCCACCATTCTGTGTGGCTGTTGCACCAAGAACACTCATAATGGACAATTATAATAAATAAGTAATTCTTATTGTGGTAATTTACTTATTTTTAACAACAATTACATCTAGCATAGCATTCTCTTTTAAATTGCTCTCTTCCTGAATTAACACATGTTGTAACTCACTGCTTATTAACAATGCCTTAGCTGTTAGTCCCTAAAAGAGTTTTCCACCTACCTTCTGACTGAATTTTTCACAGATACCCCTTGACTCTCCACCATAGCAAATAGAAGGACTACTATGCTTTCTGCACATGCTCATAGTCACATGTCCTGGGACTGGCTTCCCATATATATATCTGTCATAAAAACATTGCCAAATGAATCAAAGCAGACATTGAACATCCACATTTTCTATGGATTTATATTTCCTCTTTTAGCTACAGTATATTTAGTCCCTGCACTTCCCTCTAATCTGTACTTCCCATCCGCAGGACTCAGACAGTGTTGAGCACAGTTAAGTAATGACCATTATATTCTAGAATTCTCCAGTGCAATGTGCTGGGACTTACTATAGTCTTCTTTTATGATATCTCTTTTATTTAATTTTTAATTTTTGGTTTCATCTTTAAAAACTACCTTACATATTACCAAAGCTCCACCGGTTCTTACAAGAAAAACCAACACCAACAAAACAAAGCAAAGAGAAAAAACAAACGCCCTCAATTCTACCTAGGACTACAAACTATTAATATGATAGTGTCCCTCCTTCTGTCATCCTCTCTGCATGTATAGCCATTTTTGTTTACATAGAATTTTACTTGCTTACATTTCACAAAAAATAGGATCGTGCCCTAAATATATCATTGATAATCGCTGTGTTTTCCAAAGTATTTTGTTTCCTTCCCTATTTAAAATTTCCTCTATATCTCTATTTGCAAGAGTATTGGGTCATCAGGTATGGGAGACCAAGAACTTAGTGGCCATTACTCTGAGGCAGAGCTAAGGCAGAGACCCAGTTGAATAGTGAGTGCATTGCATAAGCAGGCCTGGTTATATCACTGTCTGCTCTTTCTGCTAGTGCTACTGCTGGGCTACTGGAGATGGGGACATAAGTTTTCAAAGTTGGAAAGGGCCATACTGAGAGAGGTATGTGACATGCCTTAGGTAGACTGATAGATGAGATTTCTGTATGTCTACATCAACACATTCTGAATCTAAGTTATTTTTCCACCATATATGCAGGATCTGGTAAGTAATCTGTTGGTGATTGGATTTCCTCTATAATCTAATGACAGGAAAGCCATGTGTGCATGCATGGTAGCTTTGTTACTTCCAGAATCCTAGTAGCATAGTCTCTGTAGAAACAGTTGTCTGTGCCATGAGTTGTAATATCGCTGGTAAGACTATGAAAGAAAATAAGAAGGAAAAATAGGAAAGCAATAGTAAAGTTCTAGAGGTGGGATGCTCTCATGTACTTAAAGGATTTGTGCTGCCACTGTTCCTAGAAACACTAGCCAAAATATCCCAAATGGTGCGTCTTTTTAAAACAATTCCCTTCCAAAGATGAAAGAACGTATAAACTCACAGGCCACACACTGACACATCCACCACTTCTTCTAAGATAGTGATTATCCTTGGCATTGTTATCTGCACTTCAAACTTGGGAAGCACTGTTAATTGGAGATAAAGAAAGTTTGTGATTAGATCTCAGATTTTGGGGAATTAGTATTTTCATGTTATCTGTAAAAATTCCCTAATAATATTTTGGATTACTGAACAGGCAGCTCTCTTCTCTAATATATCTATCTTCCTCTCCTATGAAGACTGGTTGAAGGACTATCACAGATCACTGTAACCTTAATAAATTAAGGAAAATTCCACTAAAACAACGAGGGTATACACTTTTTGAGATTAAAAATTGCTATAAAAATAAAAAAGTTATAGGAAATCCTATTCACAAATCATTGATTGTCCTCACTGGAGTTAGGTACATAATTGGCTCTACTCCAAGCCCAATCTTACCTAGGGGAAGTGAAAGGTCTCCAAATAAGCTCAAAGTCTAGCCCCTAGAAATTTAAATATGAAGAAAAATGTTCCATGGCTTTCCACAATTCATACCAAATTCTTCCACGGTGAAACGGTGCTCTGTCGTTCCACCTGATTCCTTCTGTACCACCACCTTGTAGGAGCCCTGAAATGGCTCTGAGGAGAGGGGAAAGGCCAATTGTTTGAGGCCACCCTCTAAATTGAGTTTCTGCCATTGTGCGACGCGATTTCTTTTGGGGTCCTATAGATACATTAATTGAAACTTACAAAAGGGCTTAGAGCATTAGAGACAATATAGGAAATCTATGAAAGCTCCTATGTTATCCACGAAAAGGAAAATGGGGTAGTAGTAATGAGAGGAGAGGGACAATGAGTTAGAACCATCTGAACTATGAGCCTGAATGCTTTGCCCTTAATGACAAGTTTCTTGATATTGTAAGAATCTCTCAAATAAGAACATTTTCCCTAAATGTATCACTTTCCACGCAATTTTGGAATGTTTCATTTTGCTTACCTCAATGTATACTAGTGGAATCTGAAAAACAAAAGGGAAAGGAAGGAGTTTAGAATTATTCACAAATAGTCTCATTTTTTATTTGTAAGCATAACAGTTTTATATAAAATAGCTTTATCTGTGGTAAAACACACAAAAATTAGAGGTTAAGTTTTACAGAACTTTTAATTAATCATCATAAGCAGTTAACAAATAATGATAAGAACTTAATAGGCTACATTCATTAGGAATGGGATTTACTAATATTACTTAAATGTGCATAGCATCCCAGTGAAGAACACTCTTTCATTCTGAAGTTTTATAGACTGAGAAATAAAATACTAACAGAACTATAAGTAACCATGTTCAGACCTAAATATTAAGATGGGTCACAGAATTCCTAGGCAGTTCTAAGAATAAGGAGGAATGAGAATAGCTCCTCTGCTATTGCTGTTTATTACTAAAAGGTAATATTTATTAGGTGCTTACCATGTGCTGTGTGCCACTCTCTGGGAATATAGCAGTGCACAAAAGAACAATATATCTGCTTTCATAGAGCTTACTTTCTAATAAGGAAACAATACCTATGAAACACACATATATGTGTATATGTACATATAGTTGAGATTTATATTTTATATATATTTGAGATACATACATTTGACATTTGTATTTAATATGTCTAGATATTTGAAATCTATATCTTTTTCTACATATATCAGGTAGTGGTAAGGATCAAGATATAAAAATAAAGCAAGGTTAAGCTGAGGTGTTTAATTTTAAACAGAGAAATGAAAGTAAAAACCTAGACCAATTTCAAGGCTTGTTTAGAGGTGATATTGGCCAGGAAGAGGTTGTAGCATGCAGATGGAAAGAAATAGTCTGGACACATTTTAAGCTCATGTGATTTTATGATGAATTAAATGTATGTGTGAGAGAAAGAGAAAAAGCAAGAATTATGCCATCATCTTTTGCCTTAGAGACTGGAAGAAAAACAAAATTGCCTCTTTTTGAGATAGAAAAATGTGGAAGAAAAGATTTGGGAGAGAAAAATTAAGTCTTTGGTTTGATGTCTTTATTCAAATTAAGAGCTGTTTTTCGTCATAAATAGCGAGTGTTAATCTTAAGGAAAAACATTGACTTCATTCATCTTCCTTTTAAAAGAGGTTTTGGTAGGTATGTTTGGCAACATTCTAAATATTTGAGAAGTTATTTGAACTTAATCTATTTGAGGATTTAGATGTGTATTATTTAATACATCGTTCTAATTTACCTAATTGGGAACTTTCTAAAGAGTAAGTTTAATTGGGTGACAATTGCCTAAGTGTCAGTATGAAGACAAAAAGACTCCACTGTTTCTTGACCAGGGATACTGTCTAAAATAAGGATCTTACATTCCCGAAACACACACATGCACGCGGGCGCGCGCACACACACACACACACACACACACACCTCTATGTTCATAGCAGCACTATTTACTATAACCAAGATTTAGAAACTGCCTATGTGCCCATCAGTGGATGAGTGGGTATAAAAGCAGTGGTACATTTACAGAATGGAATACGACGCAGCAGTAAAAAAGAGGTAACTTACATTTTGCAACAGCATGCATGGACTTGGAGAAAATTATGCTAAGTAATTAAGCCAGTGAAAAAAATATACCACATGATCTCGCTTATATGTGGAATCTGAAGAACACAATAAACTAATGAACAAGATAGTAACAGAAGCTTCAATACATAGAATAGACTAACAACTACTACTGCCAAGGAAGGATGGGGAAGAGGGATGAAAGATGGTCAGAGGATTAACCAAAGAACATTTATGCACAACTCATGGACACACAACAATTTGGGGATTGGCTGGAGGTTGGGAGAGTGTGGGGTTGGGTGAGGGAGGGAAAGAAGAGAAAAGTGGGAACAACTGTAACAACTTATAATGATAATAATAATAATAATAATAAAATTAAAAAAATAAAATAAGGATCTTAAATTATTGTAATGCCAGAAATTACTGTAATTGACACCATATTCTTTCTCTCCCTGGTCCTCCCCAACACCAAAAACAGACTTCCAGCCAGGTTACACAGATAACGATTCTGTGTGGCTATTAAGAGACTCACCAATGCATTCAGGGGGTGAAAATTTTCATCCAACAAGACAACACGAAACTTTACTGAAACAGAAATATTTTCCATCATTTCCAGAAATCTTAAACCAGGCTTATAGGCTGATAAGGCAAGTTATTTAGGGATCAGCCTTATAGGGCTTTAAACTAGTGTATATATTGGGGAGGATCTTTCCTTTTCTGAAGTCGTCCTGACTGCAGGCCTCTTTGTACCTGTCTGCCCTGGTTTGTAGATGGGTTTGTCTGTCTGGATAAGGACCAGGCTGTCTTGGTTTTTAACCACTACTGTGGCCCGTCTCCTGAATTCTTGAGTTGCTCCTTTCACTTGGACAGTGAGAAACATTGCCTCTTCATAGGATGGATACCACGGGACCTGAAATACAGGAGAGATCCCAAGAGCCCATTCCGTCTCCCACATTTCCTCCCCCATTTCTGTTCCACTCCTCCCTGGAGATCTTGCCTCTTTTACTTAACTTTGCTCCCTCATTCTCATCACAGAAAATTGGTATGGATAGGAATTACCACTGTCATTATACAAGTAAGGCAGATAGGACACAAGATAGAGGAAAACACATCAGTGAGAAAGGTCATCAATGAGATTCACATCACCTTATAGGTCAGCCAATACAGTCTGGATTCAGTTATACACTGAACTGTAGCAAGTTTTTGTTAAGTACAAAAAGGGCATGGTAGGAGAATTTTAAGGCTATGAGAAAGAAAACTACAATATTTTATTGTTATAGGTTGTAAGCATTTTACACATGGGCAACATTGAAGAGTTATTGGATATTTGCTCATGATAATTTCCAAAACTCTCACTCTTAGAAAGAGTATGGGATGATGCATTCCTGTTAGCCCACTACTGGGGGCTTATGTTGAGTGTTTGCCTAGTTTGCTTTATTAATATTTTTCCATTTAATTTTAATTTTTCCATTTTATTTTTCCCATTTAATTTGCTTAGTGCCTACTGCTTTTTCTTTTCCTGGCTAATAGAAATTTTCTTTGATCATTAAATTAATTTTTAATATGCCTATAAATATTTGTCTCCCATGGTTGGAAATTTTTGCATTAATTTCTACTACATTTAAATTTCTTTCTGAAGTCTTTGCCAGCCACTAAAGCCTTATCTTGAGTGAATTCTGGATCCTTATGGACTGACCAATAGAACCAAGTATATTAAGTCAAACAACCGTACTCACAGTAAAGGAGACACAGTGGAATAAGTCCTTCTCTGCCACCAGGTCAGTGAAGAGGTTTTCATGCCCCTTGGGAGACTCCAAGGAAGCACTTACACTCACTGTCTCATTCAGGTGGCTCAGAAGGAGGCAGGCCTTCTCAGGGGTCCCAGTATGAAGCAGAGAGGGGACCAGCACCATATACTGTCTGGAAATGGGGAGTCCAGTTAGCGGAGAGTGTACAAGGAGAGGCATTGTTATCAGCAACCCTATTATCTATAAAAACTATTCATACTATCATTAGTTCTATACCAAGAGAAGATGTATTGATAAGCACAAAATTAATCTTTGCTGTTGAATGGCATGTATAAAAATCATTCCTCTGTCATCATCAGTGCTATGGCAGTGAGTGTTTTGCTTGAAGTGAGACTTAAATAGATTAAAACTTGCAGGTTTACCTCATTTTAAGAAACCTCAAAATGTAAGCACCTGAATTCAAACTAAAAATATGCTAATTATATGTATTCATGTTGTAAATCTATTTTATGTTAGGATTCTGTAAAAAGCAAGCAAACTGAAATCTGGAAATACCAATCAATTTATAGAACTTTCATTAAAATCTATATCTATCTATATTACTCTGTATCTATCTATATCTATATCTATATCTGTATCTATCCAACAACTCTGAGAAAATGGTATGGGAAACACTTTCCACTTTACAGATGTGGAATCTGAGACTTAAAGCAAGTGAGTCCTTAATCTTAAGTCTCAGTTGTGGTAAACAGCTAATGAAATCTTAGTGTGTTACCTAACCCTGTATGTTTGCATTTTAAATATTTGCCTCTCAACTCCTTGCTAGACAATGACTCCATTAAAATATGGGCTCCTAGTGATTGGATTTTGGGTCTTGGTAACTCATGAGCAAAACAAAAACATTTCCAATACTCTTAAATATACTTTTATTGACCATGTAGTTTTCAAACATTTTAAATTGAGTTTACTGGGGTGATACTGGTTCACAAAACCATACAGGTTTCAAGTGTACAACTCAACAAAACATCTTCTGCCACTGCATCATGCATCTATCACCCAAAGCAGTCTTTTTCCATTCTCACTTACCCCCCTTTGCCCTCCCCTGCCTCCCTCCAACTTCCTTTCCTCTGGCTATCACCACACTCTTGTCTGTGTCTATGTGATATACAGTATATGTGCTTAATCCCTTTATCTTTTTATCACCCAGCACTTTTGTTCATAGAACTCTCACAATAATTTTTAGACAGCATGCACTCCTTCCCTATTTTGAAGAAAACACCTATTTTTGATTACAAGTTTAAATAATAGCAAAAGATATTATTTATGATATTTTAAGTTAAAACATATTATTGTTGTATATGTTTCCCATGGAGTCTTAACTATCATAGAGATAAGATAATCAATATAACTTATTTTAAAAATACGTAAAAATGTTATTTTTATAATGATCAGAAATTTAACATCTTTCCTCTTTTCCCTCCTTGTATTTAAATTCCATGCCACTTACCACACAGAAGTTTATCCTAAGATTTTCATGCTTCAAAATATTTTATGAATCACTCTTCTTTATTAACAAGTATATATATGTGTATATATTTATAAATGTAAATATTATATGTGGATAGGTAAATTTAACTTTAACTCTTCTTTTAAAGTTAATGTGACCATAACCCTAGCTTGTGTGGTTCAGTGGGTTGAGCACTGGCCTGTGAACTGAAAGGTTGCCAGTTCCATTCCTGGTCAGGGCACATGCCTGGGTTGGGGGCCAGGTTCTCAGTTGGGGGCGTGTGAGAGGCAACCAATTGATATTTCTGTCCCTCTCTTCCTCTCTCCCTTCTCCTCTCTCTAAAAATAAATAAATAACATCTTTAAAAAATTTAATGTGGCCATAAATTTGCAAATATTGAACATTTTCTTCTGGATTCAGTTATTTTCAAAAGTCTTACTCATATACAACTGATCAAAATAAAATAAATATATTGAAAATTATAATAAATACATATTAGATATAAAATCAAAATGCTTTTAATGTATGGTTATTCCCTATTGCAAGAATTAAACAAGGTCTAACATTATAATTTTGGTTTGTATAGATGTAAGTGCCATGAAAAGTTATTCACATAAAAGTAAGTGACAGATAAAGCAATTATATCAGAATAATGATTAGTCCTTGTAACCCCTTCTAATTTATGTACCAGAAATCACCCAATGCCTTATTATCAAGAATTTCTTCTAATCAGCTATTAGATGGCATTTTCTTTAGATTGTCCCTCAATTTTGTTGAAACAAAAAAATTCGTCACTACATGATTTGCAAGAGGATTTCCTCCCCTGTCCTTAGAATTCATTGTGTTCTCAACATCAACATCAACATCAGTATCTTAAATTGTTCCATTCTTTGTTACCCTAAAGATTTTTATACTCAAGACAATGCTCCATGGTAACATCTGATTGAAGGAGAGGTTTGTCTTTCTTCTATAAAGTGGAAGATGGGCAATTAAGAAAGGGGAGGTAGGGAGACAACTGGCCAAGATGGAGGCCTAGACAGACACGCTGCATCTCCCTCCACAACTAAGAAGGAATACAACTACCCCAGAACTAGAAAAAAACCAGAAGTTCCAGAAAATCAAGCTGCATGGAAGTCCAGCAAACAAAGATATAAAGAAGAAATACTCATCTAGAAAGGTAGGAGGGGTGGAGCCGGGGCAGATTGGACGTGGTGTGGTGGTGGCAGCGGCAGGCCAGTGGAAAGTGCCCTTACACATTTTAAAAAGTTGGGAGGGACACCTGGGGAGCGTTCCCAGCTTCTGACCAGACCCCGCAGATCACGGTCCCAGCACCAGGGAAAATCAAGCCTCATTGCTTTTGACTGTGCAAACCAGTGGGGGTTGGGGTGGAGGAAGAAACTGTCAGTCTCTCAGCAGAGTCTGCTTGTTTAAAGGACCCCCATGGTCCTAGAGAGTCCACAGACCCACCCACTCTGGGAACAACGGCCAGGGCAACAGCTAGAGAGGTGCCAGTCCCATACAAAAGTGGGAGAAGTACCTAGAAAAGGGATAAGTGCTGAGTAAGTGGCATTGTTCCCTCTCTGACCCCTCCCCCATATACAGCGCCACAACGTGGTAAAACTGGTTGCCCTGTACTGACAAATACCTAAGGCTCTGCCCCCTATTACGTAAGATGTGTGACAGCCATTGCCCAAATCACAGAGGCAAACACAGAAAGATGAGGAGACAGAGAAGTATGGCCCAGAAATGGGGGCAGATCAAGGTCCCAGTGGCACAACTAAGCAATGAGCAGATAGCACGCCTAATGGATGAGGAGATAGGCAACTTAACAGATGCGCAGTTTAAGGCATTGGTGATTAGGATGTTCACAACTCTAACAACAAAGATTAAACAGGACGGGGAAAGAATGAAGGCTATCCTGGCTGAAATGAAGGAAAACCCACATGAAACAAGCAGTGAAGGAAAGGAAACCAGGGTTCAAATCAACAAATTGGAACATAATGAAGAAACAAACAGTCATCCAGTACGGAAGGAGGAAATGAGAGTTTAAAAAAAATGAGGAGAAGCTTAGAAACCTCTGGGACAGCTATAACCATGTCAACATCTGAATCATAGGGTTTCCAGAAGGTGAAGAGGGAAAGCAAGAAATTAAAAAATTATGTGAAAAAATAATGAAGGAAAACTTCCCTAATTTGGGAAAGGAAATGGACATATGGGTCCAGGAAGCACAGAGAGTCCCAAACAAACTAGACCCAGGGAGGACCACACCAAGACACATCATAATCAAAATTCCAAAGGTTAAGTATAAAGAGAGAATCTTAAAAGCAGCAAGAGAGAAGAGGAGAATTACTTACACAGGAGTACCTATAAGACTGTCAGCTGATTTCTCAAAAGAAACTTTGCAGGCAAGAAGGGACTGGCAGGAAATATTCAAGGCCCTACAACCAAGAGTACTCTATCCAGCAAAGATATCATTCAGAATGGAAGGGCAGATAAAGTGCTTCCCAGACAAAGTAAAGCTGAAAAAGTTCATCATCACCAAGTCATTATTATATGAAATGTTAAAGGGACTCAATTCAGAAAAAAGGATATCAAAACTATGAACATTAAAATGAAAACAGTATCACAACTATCAACAACAGAAGCTAGGGAATGGAAACAAAGGTAAACTAAGCAGACAACTAGAGTGGGAACAGAATCATAGGTATGGGGAGTATGTGGGGGGAGGGCAGCTGCAAGGGGAAAGGGGAGAGGGAGGAAAATGGTGCAGGGATTAAGAAGAAAAGAAGGAGGGTGGGGAATAGACAGGGGGATGTTGAGAAGAGCTTTATGCACAACCCATGGACATGGACTAAGGGTGGGGGACTGCTGGAAGAAAGGGGGTTGCTGGGTGGAGGGGAGCAAAGAGAAAAGAAATTGGGACAACTGTAACAGCATAATCAATAAAACATACAAAAATTTTTTAAAAATATTCTGATATTTCCTGAGGGCTCCTCAACCTAATCTACCACCACTAATTCATACTTTGTCTATATCCTTTATATTTACCTCAGTTATTATATAATTTAGGTGACCTATTGTATTTTCCAAACTGTATTTTTTATTGCTTCTTCTTTGTTAATATAGGTTCCATTTTTTATACACCAAAATCCACTCTAATCTAATTAAGAATATTATGCCTATTCATTTATCTCTTTAATAAATTCTGTATTACTTCAAAAAAAAAAAAAAAAAAAAGAAAAGAAAAGAAAAGAAAGGGGAGGTAGGAAAGAATAAATACCATGGTCTCAAGCAGATCAATGTGAATGTGAGAATCTGAAAATTGATTCCTTTAAAATTATTCATGTTTAATGCCCCTTAGAAAGTCCTAGTATATCCCCAGATAATTTAGGGATTCAGAGACCCAGAGAATTGAAGAAAAACAGTTAAGAATTAGTGAAGAATGAATAATCCAGATTTGTTAAATCTCATCACTGGAAGAGACCTTAGAGGTCAGTTTTATAGGGAAGACAAATGATATAAAGAAGAATCTGAAATAAAGCCTCTTTTTCTTAACTCTTAAAAGTGTATTTTAATAAACGAAGTAAGAATTTAAAGCAGATATATAAGTGGTTACTCAGCAGAGTATTTCAATTCAAAGCAGAAAAAAAGTAAGGAAAGGACTAAGTGTGTGCTCAGTGGGAAACTTACGGTTGTCCAGAGACTGAGGCATCTATAGGTAGGAAGACCAAAAGGAGGAGAATAAGACATGGATGGAGTTTGTTCTTCCCCATGCTGCAGCGAGAAGGGGCCTGAGGACACTAGACTGTATTGTACCCAACTCCCTGCAGTTGGTTTGGTCCCAAGGGTTCCTCAGAGCAACTAGGCTTTATGCTGCTCTGAGCAAACAGTACGTTCCATTCACACCAGGTGTCTAAACAAAACTAGAGGTCTCTGAACATTCTCTGGAAGGGTCATTGCTCTCAGGGGCCTAATTACGGTCAAGGTTAATTCCTGGTGGGCTAAATCTGTCGGGCTAAGTAGAATTCCTGAAGGAATAAAATCCTCATTCTTGTAAGTGCTCTCTTTCTCTGGGTTTTATTGTAAAGCAGCTAATTGGTTTTTAAAACACTCCTCTCTCTTTCTTCCGCCTTCCACTTCCCTGTGGCACATTTTATGGCTTTCCTTACATTTTTTGCGAGAATAGTTGGTAAAAGAAGCTACAATTTAAGCAACGCTAGACAGGTCCAAAATAGATATTTTACTGCAAGGCAGTGAGCCTGCAAGTCCTCCATTAGATATGCCTACTCTGTTGAAATGGTTTCAGAATTCAGCGGTTTCTACAGAAATGATACTGGACTAAGCTAATTGGTTTTTGACTTTAGGGATATTATTGGATTGCAGATGAAGGCCAGTCCCTGGAAGAACGATAATGAAAAATATTTTCCTGTATTAAAAAGTTGAAAAGATGAAAGGAGAAGTGGCAGACCTCAAAAAAAAAAAAAAAAAAAAAGCTTTGACCTACTGTACCTAACAAAGATCCCAGTTGCCTTTACCATTCATTATACAAACAAATCTTGTTACTGACTTCTAAACATGCTGCTCCTTACCAGTCTTAAATTATATAAACTACTTCATCCATCTATATCCATTTGTTCATCCAGCTATTGGGTTTATTTTATTTTATTTAAAAAAAAAACATTTTATTTGTTTATTTTTAGAGAGAGGGGAAAGGAGAGAGAGAAACATGGATCAGTTGCCTCTTGCAGGCTTCCAGCTGGGGAGGTGGTCTGAGACCCAATCATGTACCCTGACTAAGAATTGAACCGACAACATTTTGGTCTGCAGGCTGGTGCTCAATCCACTGAGCAATACCAAGCAGGTTTTTAAAATAAGTATTTTAGTGTCCAGTAGAATTAGGTATCATGTAAAACTATTGAGATAGAATGTGAGTTGCTACAATTATATAGGTGAGAGATGATGGTATTTTGAACCAGGGTATTCATAATAAGTTTGAAAAGAGGTTGACAGATGAATATCATATTTAAAAGGTAAATTATAGTCACAATGAATATATGAATGTGATGGATAAAGGCAGATGAGCTTTTCAATTATCCTGGCTGTTTACTAAGTGATTTGTGTTGTCTTTAACTGATTGAGAAAACACAGGGTGGGAACAGAAGAACAAAAGGGCCGAAGGTTAGAAAGACAGAGTCTAGTTTTAGAAAGTGTTTACAGGATATTCAAGTATTAATATTCACACGGAGTATACCATTTTCATCTAAACTTTAGAGAAGTGTGGTCTAATAGAAATAAACGTGAGCCTCCTATGTAACTACTTTTTCTAGTAGCCACATTCAACAAACAAAAGAAACAGGTTAATTTT
Organism: Furipterus horrens; assembly: GCF_987537825.1. Classification (NCBI taxonomy): domain Eukaryota; kingdom Metazoa; phylum Chordata; class Mammalia; order Chiroptera; family Furipteridae; genus Furipterus; species Furipterus horrens. The sequence goes on from NW_028327174.1 coordinate 23,651,539, forward strand.
AATAGTATGTTTTATTTAACTCAATATATCCAAAACATTATCATTTCAACATTTAATCAATATAAAAGTTATTAATGAGATACTTCACTTTTTTTTTTTTTTTTTGGTACTAAGTCTTTGGTGTTGATTCTACACTTATAACACATATCAATTTAGACTAGCCACATTGCAAGCGTCTAACTGCCCCGGTGGCCACTGGTTACCATATTTAACATAGTAGGCTTAGAGTGTTGTTTTCAAATTATGAGTCACCATTGTAGTGAGTTATGATATGATCAGTGAGTAACGCTCAAGATTTTTAAAAATGAAATAGAATATAATAAAATAGAGTGTATCAAAAAGAGTAAGTGAAAATATTCATTTTTGGAAACATCTGTTTCACATAATTAAAAAAACTTAAATTAATTTATTGTTCTGTTACAGTTGTCCTGTTTTTCCTCCATTGCTCTCCCCTGCTCTGCCCACTCCACCTCCTCTCCCACAGTCAATCCCCACCCCATTGATCATGTCCATGAGTCATTGATACTAGTTCCTTGACTTAACCCTTCCCCTTCTTTCCCCTCTTCTCCCCTTCCTTCCTCCCTTCTGGTCACTGTCACTGTGTTCCCTGTTTCCAGTGTTTCACATAATTTTAGCAGAAACTGCTGGTTGTGTCCTTGTATCCCTTCTCTAATTCAACCTTCAATAATATAACTCCCGGGTTTTAGCTGGCCACAAATTGCTTTTCTTTCTCTCTGGAAGTGGGTACAGCTAAGTTCTAGTGATTGGAGTGTGAGTAGAAGTGATGATGCAGCTTTCAGTTCATGACTTAAAAGGGAAGGGTTAGATTTTGTGCTATCCCTTTCTTCCTTATCACTGGCAGAATGTGGGAAGGATGACTGTAGTAAGAGCTTCTACCAGAGACTGTAAGTTGGGAGCCACGTGACAAGGAAGGCAGAATGACAGGAAAGACACAGCCTCAGTCCCTGAATCATCTAAAAAAATAAATTCTTTTATTTAAGCCATTGTGTTTTGAGATTTCTTTGTTAAAGCAGTAAAACTTGTATTCTAACTGATATAATTTCTCTTTATCACTATCTCTATCTTGATCATCTTTATTCTTCACTATGAGTGTTCTAGATCACAATGTAAAAATTTGTCATTGTGAAAATGTGATTATATAATGTACAAAGTTTATTATTGTAGGTTAAAGTTAAAGCAATTTGAACCCAACCAGTTGACCAAGATCTTACCTACTTATATACAGATTAAAGAAGAGACAATATTAAGAAAAATTTGTCAAGAGAAGATTTTTACTAGTCAGAATGATTGGGGCTTTAGCCAAGACACCAATGTTAATAGCATACAAAATAAAAATCATTTCAAAAGTTTTCATGATTTTATAATCTGTTAATTCAAAATATAACAGAACTGAAATTGATTTGTAAGAAACTAGAAATAATTAAACACTAATTTTTAAGACTAATTACTTAAAGTAGGAGGGGGACAATAACATTAATAGTATTCATTTGGTGCCTTGTCATGAATTACAGAGATAATCTGTAAATATTGGTATTGCTAAATCCCCACCTATTCCTCTCAAATGCCTCTGTGAAATCAAATAATAGGTTTGTCATGTCAGGGTGACCCTGGCCAGGATCCCTGCCTTCATGCACATGTATTTTCCCAGGTCACCCTTATCTAAGAGAGTGCCTTAGTGCACAAGAGTCACGTTATCTCATAGTTCTGGGCCCTGTGCCATTTTTGTTTAATTTCATATATATACATATACATATACATATACATATATATACATATACATACATACATATATATATATATAAGCCTTGTGGTTCAGGTGGTGCAGATGATTTGACCGCTGTCTCACCTGCAGCCATGAGACAAAGGTGGATCCTGTGTTCTTGTCTTGCCTGCCACTGTGAGAATAAACCTGGTATGAATTCCCTTTCCAATGCTCCACTGTTGCTTTTTCATCTCGCTGAATCCAAAGTAAACCTGCTTGGCGCTGAGCTCCTGCGGTACAAGGTTGAATGATCATTTTTTTCTGCTGAATTTAAAATCAAAGAGAATATTGGAAGCCAGCTGTTTCAGTGTCTGCATAAGGCAGGAGCAGCTCGATTACAGTTCGTGGAGGTGTGAGAGGGATGTGAGGACCTAGGGCCAATTTTCCAGAGTTTGTCCGAAGGGGAAGACAGTACCAGGGCAGTACTTGGCAGAGATGTGAGAACGAGAGGAAACTTTCTTTAAGAAGAGAGAGACTTGAACAAGTTTAAATGAAATGTTGCTTCTATAAATGTTGAGTGGGAGGAGAAAATGAGAGGCTAGTGGTTGAACATTGTGCTGTGAGGAATGATAATCCCGAGAGAGGACTCTAGGAGGTGTGAGATGGACGTATTAACAAAGTGGATGGAGGCATTATTCTCAGGAGTATAATCAGAGATTACACCACTTCCTCAGAGTCATAGTTAAAGGGGAGAGTTTTACCTAAATTGCCCCATTCAGCCTGTACTCTCTCTCTCTCTCTCTCTGGAGAATGCCCCCCACCCCCTGGCTTGCCCCATTTTTCTCCCCCAAGGTATGTTTTCTTTGCCTTTCTTTCTCCTAAACTCCAAGGGCCCTACTTTTGCCTCTGTAATTTGTTTCCCAAGCCCACACAGCCCGTCTGGCTCACTCCTTCCACAGCCCACATCTTCTACCTCTGTGACTGTCTAAATAAACTTTTGCTTGTAAAAATAATAAAAAAATAAGTACAATAAAGTGCTCTGTTCACCAAGATCAAACTTTCTCTTCTTGGGAAGAGGGAAAACCGCTTGACTGGATCAGTTGTCAGGACATCTGAGTCCTAGTTCTGACTCAGTCTGGTTAACTGCTCTGAGCCTCAGCTTCCTTGTCAAAAAACAGGAGGGTAATAATACCCTCACAAGGTAATTTTATATAAGATGCTATCTATATGTAACTGAGTTTATTAAAACTATAACTCATACTGTACTAGTGAAAATTAATAGTTATATTTTGAATGTTAATGACTGAGGAAGAGGTCTATTTTATACCTGCCCCGGGCTTTGGTATAAAATGGCATCCAGATAAAGAAGTTAGGTTACTTAAGTAACAAGTCCTTGACAGAAAAGAGAGGGCGTAACTTAAGTAAGTTCTATAGAACTTTGAAGTATTTAGCAAAAAATAAATAAAAATTACTGTTAGAAAGCTGAAGTAAAGGGGTAAGAAAGGAAAGAAAAATAAAAGGAAAGCCATTCATGGGAAAGAAAGCAAGGCAACAAAATGCAGAAAAACACATGCCGTTAGGAACAAAGGAGGCTTCTTTGGAATTAGAGAAAAACTAGGATTAGAATGTATATGGGCCTTAATAAAAATAGAAAAAAAATTCCCCTTGTACTGATGTAGTGCTTGCTAAAAACTGAATCTATCTTCTCTAATGGGACCAACTGTTACACTTACTGCACTTTGCCTGAGAAAAGGGAATATTAAAGCTAGTGTAGTTCTAATATAACAATAACGAGGGACCTTCCAACTGGTTATATATTTTCCTTTTTTTAAAATTAAATTTATTGGGGTGAATTTATTGGGGTGGTATACAGGTTTGAAGTAAACAACTCAATGAGACATCATCTGCACATGGCAGCGTGCGCTCACCACCCAAAGCCAAGTCACCATTTATCCGCACTTCGCCCACTTCTACCTCCCCCCCATCCCCTTTCCCTCTGGCTGTCCCCATACTGTTGTCTGTGTCTATGAGTTTTATATACACGTATATATGGTTTTTTCTTTTTCTTTTTGCTTAATCCCTTCATCTTTTTTCACCCAGCACCTCCCAACCTGCTCCCTCCCCTTCGCAGCTGTCAGCCTGTTCTATGTATCTATGCTTCTGTTTCTGTTTTGTTTGTTAAATTATTTTTTTTGATTAGATTCCACATATGGTATTTGTCTTTCTTTTACTGGCTTATTTCACTCAGTGTGATAATTTCCAGGTCCATCCGTGCTGTTGCAAAAGGTAAGATTTTCTTTTCTTATGACTGAGTAGTATTCAGTTGTGTAAATGTACCGCAGCTTTTTTATCCACTCACCTTCAAAACCAGAAAGGTCACTTAATAGCATACCATATTCACTCTGTCAGGGAGGTAACTTGCTTTAGCTCTGCCCAAGTACCTTAGACAAGACTTGGAGTTAGGGTAATATTTATCTACAGGGATGTTATTAAAGATCAGAGTGTTTCTCATTTGTGCTATCTCATTAACTCCCCTTTCTAATTTTTAATGAGAAAATATTTGAATGTACAAAGAAAAAAGCATAATAAATCCTCAGATTGTTTCTATTCAAACTATATGCTTGTCATAGTGTTTCAGAATTATCGAAAGGTTTAGTGTTTTACCACACCCTGGCTGGTTTGGCTCAGTGGATTGAGCGTCGGCCTGCGAGCTAAGTGTCGCTGGTTCGATCTTCCAGTCAGGGCACATCAGAGAAGGAAAACTCTGATTCCAAAAAACCTCCGCTGCCTTGCGGCATACCTCTTCAGGGGAAAGGCTAAGGGAGTAAACCCCTACAGAAAATCCGGAGCCGGAGTCCCTAAGGCGGTTTGACGTTGTAGTCAACACCGGCAACTCCTGCGGCGCACCTGAAGCCAAGCTGTATTGACTCCGTCTTTCCCTTGGACCCTTCAGCTGCGAAGAGAGCGGGGGTCTGCTGCATGGGCAACAGCAGACCCTCCATATCACCCTGCCCAGGCTCTGTAGCTTCAGCTTCACTGGAGAGGACACTCCAGCGTCATTGCAAGATGTCGATTCAACACGGGAGGAGACAGATACCGTGTCACTCCCAAGTTGGACTGCACAGCCATTCTCGGCGGTGCAGATAGACTCTTAAGAAGCTACACCATCGTCTCTCGAGACGGACGGCTGCCGACGACCTCTTGTCATATATATAATGCGTAGATATTTTCTCCCATTTCATTGGGAGGTTGCCTTTTCTGTTCCTTTTTGTTGTTTGTGATTTTTGTGTCATACCCAGGAAATCATTGCCCAGTCTAATATCTAAAAGCTTTTCTCCTTTGTTTTCTTCTAAGAATTGTATTATTTCAGGTTTCACATTTAAGTTTTTAAGTCATTTTGAGCTGACTTTTGTGTACAGTGTGGGACAAGGTTCCAATTTAATTCTTTTGCATGTTGAAAAATTGGCATTAAGTGGAGCTGTTTTAAAATGGAGTCAGGCAGCCATTCTAGAAGAACTGCATTATACACCTTACTGCTTGAACTTTTGGAATATTTGAACTGGCCAACATAACCTTTGTGTTACAACAAGTGTTTGTAAAATTAACAAAAAGGCAGACCTCCAGACTATGAGGACTGGTAATTAAGGTCATTCTTTAGAATCAGTAAATAGCCTTGTATATCTAAAGAATAATTTAGCTTCTTAGCATTAATAAAAATTCATTTCTTCTACTTATGTAATTATTTTCTCCCCTCCCTTCTATTATAAAAACTCCTTACTTTTATACCATAATCAGAACACTATCTGGATTTCTGCATAAAATACTTGTTGCCTCCCATTTTTGGTTTTTAAAATTTATTTATTGATTTTCTATTACAGTTGTCCCACTTTTTCCTTCATTGCTCACCTCCACCTCGTCTACCCCTTTTCCCACAGTGCACTCCCACCCCATTACCCCGTTGTCCATGTCCATGGGTCATTTACACTGGCTCCTTGACTAGACCCTTCTCCTTCTTTCCCCTCTTCTCTCCTCCTCCCTCCCCCCTTGGTCACTGTCAGTCTGTTCCTTGTTTACTTGCCTCTGGTTCTATTTCGCTCATTTGTTTGTGTTGTTCATTAGTGTCCTGTATAGGTGAGATGATATGGTATTTGTCTTTCCCTGCCTGGCTTATTTCGCTAAGCATAATACTCTCCTGCTCCATCCATGTTGTCATAAACGGCAGGAGTTCCTTCTTCTTTTCTGCTGCATAGTATTCCGTTGTGTAAATGTACGACAGCTTTTTGATCCACTCATCTACAGATGGGCACTTAGGCTGTTTCCAGCTACATCCAATGTCATTAATTTTTTCTCTATGTTTTCTTTTGGGAGTTTTATAGTTTTAGGTCTTACATTTATTTCTTTAGTTCATGTTGAACTAACTTTTAGATATGGTTTAAGGTAAGGGTCCAACTATTCTTTTGCATGTGGATATTCAGTTTTTTCAACACCTCTTGTTGAAGAGACTGACCTTTCCTCATTGAATGGTCTTGGTACTGCTGATAAAGAGCATTAGACCATATATATGAGGGTTTGTTTCCAGGCTTTGTATTCTCTTCTGCTGATCTATTTATCTGTCTTTCTGCCAGTAGTGCACTGTTTTCATTACCATAGCTCTGAAATGTTTTGTAAACAGGAAGTGTGAATCCTTCAACATCTTTCTTTTTTAAAATTGTTTTGACTATTCAGGGGTTCTTCAGATTCCAAATAAATTTTAAGATGAATTTTTTAAAAAGTGTGATTTTATTGTGTTACACATTTTACTTATTTTCTTTTCAATTAAAATATATATTGGAGATAATTTTCCATGTCAGCATAAATATCTATATTAAGAGAAGTATATATTTTTGAATAATTACCTTACATGTGTATTATAATTAATGCCCTGTCAGTATTTAAATAGTTTTCTTCTAGTTATTGGATAAGTGAGTATCCTTGTCTTTGAAGACTATTCTGTAAGGTAAATTACTAGAAACAGAAATATTGGATCAAACAGTTAATACTAGGATGAAAGTTTCACAGGGAAAAGATTTTATTCATTGCTGTATTCCCAGTGCCTAAAATAGTACCTGGTATGTACAATATTAGATGCTTAATAGATATTCATTTAATATTGAAGAAAAATATATACAAATTTTCTAAGCGTCTAAGATATAATTGAGAATATATTAACTGAGCAGAGTATGGCAGACATTTGTCATTGGCTTAACTACCTACACAATATTCTTTTCCTTATACATCTTTATGGTATGGGTGGCTGTTTGACCTAGTCTGGCCAGTGACATATAAATGGAAAACTTCTGAGTGGGCTCATGGAGAACTTTTGCTTTCTTAATAAAAAGAGAAAGTTTCAGTGGGCGTACAACTGAATGTCCTTCATTGTTACATCATGGAAAACTGGTGTAATACTTGAGGTTTCAATGATCATCTTGAGATGGTGAAACAATGATCAGGAGGATGAAGCTCTGCATGCTAAGCCAGTCCAAAAGATAGGAAGGGCCTTAGTCTCTGCCAGCATTATTGGGCAATTGCATTAACCTTGGAATGTCAAACTATGCACTTCTTCCTTATTTGTTTAAACGTTAGCTGCTTTTCTGTTATTTATTGCCAGAGGGATTCTTAGCTGATACACAGACATTTGCAAAATGTATTTTAAATAGTTAGTGTGATCAAAGACATGGGGTTGTGAAACAACATGAGGTGGTACGTGATCAGCAGGTACAGAAGTTAAGCTTGGCTGGGGCTTAGGGATAAGACTAAAGAGAGTTAGAGCTTTGTGTGCTATAAGAAAGAATTTGAATTTTATTTTTTAGGCAGTTATATAGACAATGACAGAAGTTAGGCATGGGAGAAACATGATCACTCTGGTAGGAAGATGGCATAACATTGGAAAAGGACAATGTAGGAGGCAAGGAGATCATTCAGGGGCCCCTTTCAATGATCAGGTGAGAGAAATGAGGGCCTAAATGAAGGTTGCAAGAATGGAGAGAGGAAGAAAAATACAGATTTGAAGTATATTGGACATGACTTTAATATCAATGAGTGTATTAGAGAAATTATATTACTGCATTTTATCATATCTAAGACACCATTGATATAAAGGACACCATCGTCAAATATATTTTAAAAAACCCATTTAATTAAATTATGATACACTACTGATGGTCAAAGACATCCTGATTTTAAAAAATGTGAGAAAATGTGTATCTTAGAATAGTGAAAGCTAGTAATAGTTAACTTTGTAGTTACTGTATGTTTTGATTGTTTCACTTAATGTTCTCAAACATTTGTGAAATAGTTATATATATTTTCATTTTAGAGATGACAGACCATGACTATCAGCTCCTCTGTATTAGTACCTGTGTATTCTGCCTTCTCGTGCATTATCCTGGATGAGTTGCCTGTGCATCTAAAGCCAAATCATGATTTTTATTTTCATACTGGACCTTATCCCTTTTTTGCACAATTAAAAGCTTCAAAACTAAAATTCCTTACCTCTTTCTATTGCACCATAGTTTCTCCTGTTATCCTTATTATTTTCATCAGCATAGAAATATATATATTTCATCTGTGAAAAACCCCCAAAATCCTTGACTATACATTTTCTTCTATTTACCACCTAATCTTTTTTGCTCTTTTTGTCACAATATTTGTTCAGACTTACTACTTCCATTTCTTTTTTCCCGTTATTTCATAAACCACTCCCACCAGGCTTTATCTTCTCCATTGGACCTAAATGGTTTTGGCAGTCGCGAATGATCTCCACGTTGCCAATTTCAGTGATAAACCCTCAGTTCTTTTTTTATTCTGTTTTTCAAAAGCAACTGACATATTTGCTGACTCTATTCTTGAAATCCTTCTTGAAGAAATTTCTTCACTTGGATTTCAATACCCCACAATTCTTTGCTTTACTGTCAATTATTTTCAGAATATTTTGCTGATGATTTATCTTCCTGACACTTAAACATTGCTGTGTCTCAAAGTTCAGTCCTCTGATTTAATCTCTTCTCAAGCAGTTTGATTGCAAATTAGGCTATGAACTCAGTAACAAATATGTGACTCACATTTCTCTAATTATTTTTTGCATAAAATTATTATAATTTCTTTAGATTCCTTGTCAATATCATGTTAGAAATGGCTACCTCCTCATCTGTGCTATCAGTAATTGATTCTTTCTTTTTCCTTTCATTTACCCACGTACAACATTTGTTGAGTATGCAGAGTTCAAGGCGAATAACTTTTCCTCAAAATACTCATGTGGATGTGAAATATTGGCATATGCGGAGTATTGCCATTTGGGGTCTAGATACCACTTGAATAAACATTACAATCAAGGTGGCATGGTGGAGCAATTTCTCACAGCAAAGCACTAACACCAATTCCAGTAATATCAATGAGGTTCTTGAGTACAGAGAAGCAAGGAACTAAAAATTATTTTCATGAACTCAATGTAGCATTGACATCCAAACCTGGCAAAGGTAACACAGAGACTAATATCACTTATATTGATAAAATCTTAAATGAAACATTAGTAAACATAATCCAGTGGCACATTGAAAAATTACCAGTTTTACACTGTGACCAAATTGATTTCATTTTCATAGATGTAGGAAAGCATTGGACAAAATTAAACATCTGCTCTTCATAAAAATACCCAGCAAAGAGTAAACAATGAGTAGTTTCAGTATTATGTATTATGTTGTATGTACATATATTCTTGCCCTGAAAGCCAGCATCATGCTTAATAAAGAAACATTATTTATAGTAAATCATGTCAAATTATTATCTTTACTTCTCTTCAACAGATTTCAGTCAATAAAAAATAAAATAAAATAGAGGTATTAAGTATAAAGGGGAAAGGTAAAATGATCATTATTTGAAAATGAAATAATTTATACCTGAAAAATATAAGAGAATTAACCAAGAAAACCACTTTGTAAAATAACAGAACTCAGTAAGTCAGCTGGACAAAACAAAAAACAAAAAAAAAATTCAGCAATATTTGTCAATATATACAAAATATACCTATCACAACTCTATAACAAAGAAAGAAAAAGAAAACCCACACAATTACACAAATCATTTGACTCAACAATTACATTTCTAGGAATTCAGTCTATTGTCATACTAGCACTCTGTGAAAAGATTATGTTCAGCGTTATTTATTTCAGTTGTTTGTAGTAGGATAGTCTGGAAACACTCAAATTCACATCAATAGGGAGCTGATTAATAAATTATAGGACATCCTTACAATGTAATGTCATGAAGCTGTGAAAAAAAGAAAATCTCTATGCGTTGATGTGAAAGCGTGTCTAAGGTATACTATGGGAAAATAAAAAAGTATGTTTATGTTGCCTTTTAGGTTATGGTAGAAATAAAAATTAATAATAATTTTTTTTTTTGCTATCAAAAAAGTTTTAAAAATTACATAAAACACTAAGAAAAGAGTTTCTTAGTAGTGGGGGTGTTGGTTAGTGAGGAGTGGGTAAATTTGAACCAAAGGTGAGAAGATGATTTTTTACTGTGCATTTTTGTATATGTCCTAGTATTTGAGCCACGTGACTGCTAATCGTAAAAAAACCATAACTTAAAACATTTTAAGGAAAACAAGCTAAGTGACTTAAAAAGTTGGATGAGTCTGAAAACATTATTAAATGCACAATTTATAAATCCACAACCAAAACACAAAATTGTGCAGATCCAATGCCAGTTTGTGTAAACAATAAACTCATTTCACAATCATTTGCACACTCCCTCTGTATGAGGTGCTTTGTAATTCATGAAGATAAAAAGCCTTGAGAGAACCTAATCTAGTGAGTGACAGATGAATAAGTAAACAATGACACCACTGTGTGTCAAGTAATTTGAAAGACTTAAATATAGTTTTAGGAAGTGGGTAAGGGGCACCTGAATCTGACAGGGGAGGAAGGGTTTGGGGATGATATGCACATGGCTTTGAATTTTGAAGGAAAAGTAGAAGTTATTCAGATGATAGAATGGGAAGATGAAACTACACATAGAGATGTGAAAAGGCATGGTTTCACTGATGCACTGTTTTAGTAAAAAAATAGGTGTGAGGAGAAGAGGAATTGGGAACAGAGAAGGAGATAGGGGCGAGAACATAAAGTTCTGGGGGCTAAGTAAAAAGCCTTCGCTTAAAGATTATAAAATAGAGAAGTGACATGATCAATTTTATGCTTCATCCTGGTAGCAATGGGGAAGACAGATTAGCATCCAGAAAAATAAGTGACATTTGAGCTAATCTCTGAGGTAAAAACTAGCCAGGAAAAGACTAGGAAAAAGTTTTCTGTGTATATGAATTATTACCTGTGAAAGACATAGGGCAGAAAAACTCCTGGAGCATTTGAGGATATGGAGGAAAGCCCCTGTGAATGGAGCACAGTGAACAGGGAGGATAGTGATACAAGATAATTTTGAAGAGGCAGTAAGGTCTGGATCATGCAACGACATTGAATATTATTCCAGATGTATCAGTATCCAGTAAAAGGTTTTAAACAGAAAAGTGATATAATCTCATAGACATTTGTTGAAAAGGCTATTTTTGCTCCATTATATTGCTTTTGCTCTTGTGTCAAAGATCAATTGACTATACTTATGTGGGTCAATTTTTAGGTTCTCTATTCTGTTCCATTGATCTATATTTCTCTTCTTTCATCAGTACTACAATCTCTTGATTACCGTAACTTCATAGTAAGTCTCCATGTTCTTTTCTTTAAATATTGTGATGGGCCTTTTGCTTTTCCATATAAACTTTAGAATCAGTTTGTTGATATCAACAAAATAACTTGCTGAGATTTTGATTGGGATTGCATTGAGTGTGTAGCTCAAGTTGAAAAGAACTGACATCTAGATAATATTGAGTCTTCCTATTCATGAACATAGACTATCTGTACTCCTTTAATTATTTTTTTATTTCTTTCACTGGAGTATTGTAGTTTTTTTTACATATAATAATGAATATGTAATATTAATTGTATATAATAATGAATAAAGAGAGTGAGTGCAATGATAAATGGGTGTGTGTTTAATTAAAGATAAATTTATTGAGGTCCTGTGCTAAATTCTTTATGTGAATTACATGATTTGTTTTATAAAACAACATTACAAAGGTGGTACTGCTACCATCTCTATTTTTTTAGATGAGAAAACTGAAATACTGAATTGAAGATCACAGGGGGTTATCTAAGTTATGAAGCTACATCAGTGACTAAAATAAAGCCCCTATTCTCATGGAGCTTTATTCTTGTGAAGAGAGAAATATTATAAAATTATATATTTATATATATAATTTGTTTACAATTGTATATATGAATTATATACAATTTGTTTACATACATATGTGGGTGTGTGTATGGTGGTTAATACAATGGAGAAAAATAAAGCAGGATAAGGTAGATAAAGAGTGAATGTATATATGTATGTGTGTGTGTGTGTGTGCATACTCATGTTTACATATACATTGTGTATGTGGTGTGGTTAGACCCTTCTCCTTAAAGATGACACTTAAACAAAGACCTAAAGGAAATGAAGATGTAAAACATGCAAATTCCATTAAAAATTGAATTGTGTCTAGGGTATTTGAGGAAGAGGAAGGAAAAGGAAGGAATACGTGTTGGAGTGTAGGAGGTGGAGGATGATGGCATACAGATCATGAAGGGCCCATAGGCAAATGTAAGACTTTGTCTTTTATTCTAATGAGATATGATCTATCTGAGTGTTCTGAGAATCACTTAACAGATTGTTACATTAGGGAATAAGTGTTGGGGACAAAGGTGTCAAAACAGGGAAAATCAGTCAAATAAATATTTTAATAATCTGGACAAAGGATAATGCCAATGTGGACTATTGAGATAACAGTGGGAGTAATGATAACTAACTAGATTCTGGATGCATTTTTGAGGTAGAGCAGATATGATATGGTAACTGATTAATTAAAGAATGAATTTGCTGTTTATTGAGAATGAAAAACCTGTGGAAAGAGTAGATTTCTATTTTTTTAAAGGGAGAAATCAGAATTTCTGTTTTGGATAATACAATTTTAAAATGCAAACAAACATCCACATGTAATTATTGAGTGGGTAGTTGAGTTTACAACTCCATAGTTAAAGAAGGAGGCCTGAAATAAATAAATATTTGGAGGTCATTAGCATAGCAATGACATTTAAAGCTTTAAACCTGGGTGAAATCCCTGTGGGAGAAGAATCTAAAGACTTTTACTCCCCACTTGTCTATTCTTTCTTTTTTTTTAAAACTATTAATTTTATTCTCCCTCAGGAACTCTTTTATGTTTCCTAATAGACACAAATACTACTAATGTGAGATAGAAAATTTATTGAAGATTTTAATTCATTATCTTTCTTAAAATAAATTTCTAAAATAGTAATCCAGGAATAGCTGTACAAAAAGTTTAGAATTGACCACTTATAATTCTTAAATTCAAATGAAAGCATAAGAGACTCTGAATAGTCAAAGCAATCTTGAACAAGAACAAAGCAGGTGACAATACACTTTATTATTTTAAGCTATATTTTAAAGCTATAGTAATTAAAACAGTACTATATTTGCAAAAAAAGATACATAGACCAATGGAACAGAATAGAGAGCCCAGAAACAAACCCACACATTCACAATAAAATGATAAAATGATTTTTTAAAAATTGTAACTTTTTAAAAGTATATTTTATTGATTATGTTGTTACAGTAGTCCCAATTTTTCCCCCCTTTGCTCCTCTCTGCCCAATACCCACCTTCCCTCCAGCAATCCCACCCCCCTTAATTCATGTCCATGGGTCATACATATAAGTTCTTTGGCTTCACCCTTTCCTATATTATTCTTAACTTTCCCCTGTCTTAATCCCTGCACCATTTCCCCATTTCTCCACCTTTCCCCTCCCATCTGATAACCCTCCAAATGATCCCCATACCTAAATTCTGTTCCTATTCTGGTTTGCGTAGTTGGATTTTGTTTTTATTTTTTAGATTCAGTTGTTGATAGTTGTGAGTTTGTCATCATTTTAATGTTCATAATTTTGATCTTTTTTCTTAAGTAAGTTCCTCTGACATTTCATATAATAATAGCTTGGTGATGATGAGCTTCTTTAGCTTTACCTTGTCTGAGAAGCACTTTATCTGCCCTTCCATTCTAAATAATAGCTTTGCTGGATAGAGTAATCTTGGTTGTAGGTCCTTGCTTTTCATCACCTTAAATACTTCTTGCCAGTCCCTTCTTGCCTGCAAAGTTTCTTTTGAGAAATCAGCTGATAGTGTTATAGGCACCCCTTTGTAGGTAACTCTCTGCTTTTCTCTTGCTGCTTTTAAGATTCTCTCTTTATCATGAACCTTTGGCATTTTAATTATGGTGTGTATTGGGTCTAGCTTGTTTGGGATTCTCTGTGCTTCCTGGACTTGTATGTCTATTTTCTTCACCAAATTTGGGGAGTTTTCCTTCATTATTTTCTCAATTTTTCAATTTCTTGCTCTTCCTCTCTCCTTCTGGCACCCCTATGGTTCAGATATTGGCACATTTAAAGTTGTCCCAGAGTTTTCTAAGCCTCTCCTCATTTTTTTCAATTCTTGTTTCCTCATTCTGTACTGGTTGACTGTTTTTTTTTTTCTTCTTTATGCTCCAAATCATTGATTTGAACCCCGGTTTCCTTCCCTTCATCATTGGTTTTGTGTGAATTTTTCTTCATTTCACTTAGCCTAGACTTCAATTCTTCCCTTATGCATCTGCCATACTTAAGGATATCTGTCAAGCCTGTGAGCATCTTTATCACTAGTGTTTTGAACTCTGTGTCTGTTAGGTTGGCTATCTCCTCCTTTGTTAGGTTGGCTATCTCCTCATCACTTGGTTCTCCTACTGGAACACTTATCCATTCTCCCTTTCGGGCCATACTTCTCTGTCTCCTCATCTTGACAGGCTCCTGTGTTTGTTTGCCTCTGTGTCTTAGGTAGAGCTGTCGTTCCTGTTGTGTTGTAAGGGGCAAAGCCTTAGGTATTCGTCAGTACAGGGTGATTCATTTTACCACGTTGTGGCATTATGTGTTGGGAAGGGATCTGAGAGGGAACAATGCCTCTTGCTCAGCTCTTGCCCCTTTTCCAGGCACTTCTCCACTTTCATATGGGACTGGCGGCTCTCTAACTGTTTCCCTGGCCATCGTTTCCAGAGTGGGTGGGTCTTCGGATGTTCCAGGACTATGGGGGCCCTTTAAACAAGCAGACTCTGCTGAGAGATCAGCAGTGTCTTTCTCCACCTCAACCCCCACAGGTTTGCACAGTCAAAAGAAATGAGGCTTTATTTTCCTTGACACTGGGTCCATGAGCTGTGTGGTCTGGTCTGGTGTTTGGAGTGCTTCCCCGGTGTCCCTCTGACTTTTTAAAATGTGTAACTATGCTTTCTGCTGGCCTGCCACTGCTGCTGCTGCCACTGCCATCACATTGCATCCTTTCCAACCTGGCTCCACCCCTCCTACCTGTCTGGATGAGTATTTCTTCTTTATATCTTTCTTTGTTGGACTTCCATGTAGCTCGATTTTCTGGAACTTATGGTTGTCTCTAGTTTTGAGGTAGTTGTATTCTTTCTTAGTTGTGGAGGGAGACCCAGTGTGTCTGTCTAAGCCTCCATCTTGGCTGGAAGTCCCCTAACTCTGGGACAACTTCAGAGGTCCAACATTCACATCATAGGGGTGCCAGAAGGACAAGAGAAAGAGCAAGGAATTGAAAATCTATTTGAAAAAATACTGATAAAAATTTTTCCTAATTGGCAAAAGAAATAGACATGCAAGCCTAGGAAGCACAGAGAGTCCGAAAACAAGATGGATGCAAAGAGGTCCACTCCAAGACACATCATCATTAAAATGCCAAAGGTTAAAGATAAAGAGAGAGAATCTTAAAAGCAGCAAGAGATATGAAGTTAGTTTCATAAAGGGGAGTTCCCATAAGACTGTCTCAGCTGATTTCTCAAAAGAGACGTTGCAAGCTAGAAGGGATTGGCAAGACATATTCAAAGCCATGAAAAGCAAGGACATACAGGCAAGATTACTCTACCCAGCAAAGATATAATTTAGAATTAAAGGGCAGATAAAGTGCTTCCCTGACAAGAAAATACAAAAAGAGTTAATCATCACCAAACCAGTATTATATCAAATGTTAAAGGAACTTATTTAAGAAAAAGAAGATAAAATGTCAAAGAATACAAATCTATCAACAATTGAATCTAAAAACAAACTGAACAAACAAGAAGAACAAAGACAGCATCATGGATACAGAGAGTGCTTTGATGGTTGCCAGGTCAGAGGCGGGTGTGGGGGGAAAATGGGTGAGGAGGTGAAGGTATTAAGAAGTACAAATAGGTAGTTACAGAATAGAAAATGGAGTAGCTGAAGAACCAATGCATGGCCATTGACATGAACAATGTTGGGGTATTGCCTGAGGGAGAGAGGAGTGTTGGGTGGGGGTGGCAGAGGGAAAAATCAGGACAGCTTTAATAGCATAATCAATGAAATATAATTTAAAAAACTTTTAGAGGTGATGGTTGAGTTCATGGCATTGTATATGGTGATGGTTTTTACAAGTATATATAATACTTATTTTGAAACTCAATAAGATGTATACATTAAATACCTACAGCTTTTTTGTGCCAATCATATCTCAATAAAAATAATTCAGAAAAAAGAAAGGAAGGAAGAAAGATACTGACTACTGAATTAGTCACAGTGATTTCACAATGATGATGAGTGAAAGAAATTTTGACTTTTAGGAACCAGGTAATAGAAGTGTTGGCATACTTTAAAGAAGACTTGTTGCTGTAGTAGATATAAATTTAGACCCACAAACTGTGGCATTCAAGAAATTTAAGACTGCTTCATTTTCTTTAGATTTGGTTAAATCTGACTATGTGTCCATTTTTCCAAAGGTCCTGGTTAAAATGAACCTTTGTTTTTATTTCAGCTTTCCTTACACTGGGTTTGTAAGGTAAAATATTTTGTAAGATCTTTCATCTTTGCTTGAAATTGGTTACTCCTGATATGACCATGCCATTGCCCAACCCGGCAACTATTTTAGTCTGGTGCTTGGCTGCTTTTATCCTATATTTGGACACAGGAAATTCTGCCCTCCCTGGGAGCTCTGTGACCCAGAGTCTGCCTCACAAAGTCATTTAACTCAGAGGTACTGTCTTCTGTCCTGGATGCAACAATGAAAGGGATCCCAGGTATCACTATCCTGGGTCCCACAAACCTTCACTCACCTCCTAGTTTCGGATTTTTCCAGCCAACTAGGCTTCTGCTCTCCCTTCCCTGCAAAGGATTTCTGAAGGAGCCAGGGTTTTCACAGTTATTTTTAAGCAACCTCTGCTTTTAGCCTTGAAAATTCTTAAGGCAAGAGAACACAAGGACTTGGCTACACTTTTGAAATAGGAGAGGGAAAAATACCAGAAGGTCAGAATCAGCACAAATCACATTCTTTCCAAATCCTTTTCATCAGTAAAAACAAAACACCACTTAACGTTTCAATACTTTATCAGTCCATGTTAGTCAAGGAATAAAGCTTAGAAAACAGAACTATTTCACTTACTTTGGGAAAAGGAAATGGAGCATGTGTAGTTTTAGTTAAAGTATAGTTATGTAACTGTTTTTTTCTTTTTCCTTCTTTGGAAAAAAAGAGGAAAGAAAAAGATTAAGGGAGGAGGAAGAGCAGGCTAGTCTTGTTATCTTTTTTGGGAATTCCCATTCTCTCATACCCATCTCTATAACCCCACATTATTGCATAAAAACATGCAGATATTTCTGCATGGATCCTAGGTTGTAATTTTCTTATGCAAGAGTGATGAAATTACTCTCCTCCTCAATTTCTTCTTTGGTCCCTAATGATAATGTCATTGCCATCCCATGCATATATTTTTTCTGTTTGTGCAAGTGAAAATATAGTCCTGGAAATCTGGAATTTTGATCCCAGGATTCTACCAAAAGCACTAGCATTAAGAGACAGCTGTTTTTCTGGAAGCAGTGAGATATTTGGGAAAATATGTTTATCTCTGTTTCCTATTTTTTCAATTTTTCATATAAAAATGGATCAGCAATATTTAACCTTATGAGAAAGGGATCAAAATGCATAATAAGTAGTACATCATTTGAGGAAAGGGTACTAGTACACAGTTTATTCTTTTCTTTTTGGAAAACATGAAGATGAAGTAAAAAAGTGGTCTGGATTAGGGAGAGCATTTCTTAGGCTTTTGGCTGACCTGGCCTTTTGTCTCTCCTCTTGTCCCATGTAATCCCTATGACCGAGCAACCTCTTGTTTCTTACAAAATTCTTTCTCCTGTCTTAATTTAGATTTTTTTGGATTATCTTAAAAAATTTCTTTCAAGTTTGTCATGGTGGAACACTCTGTTGTTTCATTCTGGTCTACAAGAAAGGCAAGGAGAGGGGTGTCTCACACTGCTAGCCTCAGGGGTAGGTGGATGTTTCATCCACATCTGTGCTCGCTCACCCACCCTCCTCACTCTGTGTTCATGCCATGATTATATTGTATTCCATTAATGAAACACAAAATTATATGTCTCAGATATATAACTTGAGTGGTGATCTCATTCAGGTATTATAAAACAACTGAAATTGCTTTACCTCTATCAAAAAATCCTCCATACTTTTTAAGAGTTCCTGTGTCAAGCTACCCTCTGCCATCAAGACTCACAAACTGGTTTTCTAGATCAAATAATGGCTATCCTCAAAACTTCTGCTATTGAATCTGGCCATTTTACCATTAGAAAGTATACAGTAGGCAAGCCCTCTATTGCTTCAGCCTCTCCTCTATCCTGAAAAACTCATAACCAAAAACTGTTTTGCTTCATCAACTGACAGTATAAAGACTCATATAATTGGGTAAAATAATAGGTTATACAATATGTCTTTTATGGCTTCTTCTGGCTCCTCTAAAGTTTTTAAAGTTAAATTTTGGCCCAGGCCAATATCCTTTTTTTAATGGGAATCATACATTCTGCATGATTCTATTGGTATGAAGTTTATGAGTGGGTAAAACTAATCTCTATGGTTGTACAAGTCAGAATATATTCATTATCCTGGGTGTGGAGATGAGTATTGACTGAGGGTGGTCATGTGAGAGCCTTTCTGAGATTCTGAAAATGATCTCTAAGGTTTAATTATAAATAAAAATTCATCAAGCTAGGCTCTCAATATTTGTGAACTTTCTGACATATAAGTTATATCTTAATAAAATTGAAGTCCATAATAAATATTTTCATAAACAGTTGTTTATATAAGAGACCACATATTCATTTTCAATAAGAATACAGTGAACTACATGGAAAAGAGTACAAGAACTGTGTATAGTCTATATGAAAAAAACAACTTTAAAATAACACTGAAACACACATAGTAAGACTTGAAAAACTGAAAATTATTATAAACCACAAAAACATACCCTATTCTTGAATAGGGAGATCAGTCTTAAAAAGTGGCCAATTCTCCCTAGGTTAATGTACATATTTGAGAAGATTCCAGTAAAATATCAAACTTTTGTTTTATTTTTTTATTTTTACATATTTTTAATTTTCTTTCTTTTTATTGAATTTATTGGAGTGACACTGGTTAACAAAATTACACAGGTTTCAGGGGCACGATCCTACAACACATCATCTGTACACTGTATTGTGTGTTCACCACACCAAGTCAAGTCTCCACCGATTACTATTTATACAACTTTTCTTTTTTTCTCTTCTTTTTTAAAAAATTATTTATTTGTTTGTTTCTTTACTTATTTATTTTTAGAGAGAGGGGAAAGGAGAAAGAGAGGGAGAGAAACATCACTGTGTGGCTGCCTCTCACTCACACCCCCAACTGGGGACCTGACGTGCAACCTAATCATGTGCCCTGACTCGGAATTAAACCAGTGACACTTGGCTGACAGGCCGACACTCGATCCAATGAGCCACAGCAGCCAGGGCTTTATACAACTTTTCTTTTAAATAGAGAAGCTTAACTCAACCATTTCTCTGAGAAGGTACAGGGATTAAGGAACATAATTGGTAGGTACAAAATAGATAGGTGGGTGTTAAGAATAGTAAAGGAAATGGAGAAACCAAAGAACTTATATGCAGGACCCATGGACATGGACTAAGTGGGGGTATTGCTGGAGGGAAGGGGGCGTACCATGCGGAGGGGAGCAAAAGAAAAAGAATTGGGACAACTGAAATGGCATAATCAATAAAATATACTTAAAAAAGGAAAAAATAGAGAAGCCGATTCTAAAGTTCATGTAGAAAAATAAATAAGGACATAGCTGAGAAAACTCAGAAAAATATGTGCAGTAAGTGAGAACTAGTCCTTTGAGATATTAAAACACATTATAAAGTCTTGATAGTTGAAAGTGTGGTCTTTGCATATGAATACACAGAGAGACCAAAGAAATAGACTAGAAGTTCCAGAAATGCCCACCAAAAATATGTGCGAATATAGTTTATGCTGTAGAGGGTGATAAAAGTGTTCTTTCAAATTAGTGTGTCAGAGATGAACTACTAAATAAAAGCTGCAGGGATAATTGAATAGATTTATATCTGTACTTCACTTCTATATGTATTTGTGTTATATTTTTTCTTAATTATTAACTGCTGTTCCTGTATGAGAACTATGTTTCTTTTTAAAAAAGATTTCATTTATTTATTTTTAGAGAGAGGGGAAGGGAGGGAGAAAGAGAGGGAGAGAAACATCAATGCGTGTTTGCCTTTTGCAGCCCTCTAGCTGGGGACCTGGCCTGCAACTCAGGTACATGCCCTTACTGGGAATGAAACTGGCAACCCTTTGGTTCACAGGTTGGCACTCAATCGACTGAGCCCCACCAGCCAGGGTGAGAACCAAGTATTTCTTTACACTGCTATGAGGCTTGTGTGTTTCCTTGTGGGAAGAGTCACTCTGCACCAAAGCTACAGCTGACATCAGGGTTGGTCGTGTGACTTGCTTTAGCCAATAGAATTGTAAGTAGATGTGATATACATCTTACCTGAGCTGAAGCTTTAAGAGTCATTGTTTGATTCAGCTATTCTCTTTCCTCACTTCCATGAAAACAGTTTTATCCTCAAAATCATTTGAGTTATGGTCTGTCATTATCCCCATTTCTCTGTGAGAAAGCCAAAGCAGAAAAGTCTAAGTAACTGCCCTAGTCACTCAACTGGTGAGGTTGGGATGGAGCCAGCATTCAAATCTAGACAGTCTAGCTCCAGTGTCTAGACTTTAACCATTGCACAATGCTGTCTGTCTCCAACACATCCTTTAACTTGAATCATTTTAGTCTCTTGTGATGTTCCTTGCTGTCTTAGCTTAGGGAAAAAGAAAAATATTTTCTGTTTCTTCTCAAGAAATATATATGCCTTCCTAGTTTCTATTCAATACTTTTCTTCCCAGCTTCTTAGATTATTGAATGATTTTTTCCTAAAGGTCTCTCAGAACATAAGTTATTTTCAGTTATTGTCTTGACTTTATATGTTACATTCATAGCTGGATTACAAGCAGATATGTTACAAATTTGTACTCTTTACATTATTTAGAACAATGTAACTCTGTGTAAACATGTAATTAATATTTGATGAATAAATGATGGAACAAATAATAGCTTGACTGGAAATATATATTTATTCAGTAAGCCTTTTTTGATGTCTATTTTACAGAGGTAAACAACTTGATTTCTTCTAAACAGATGTACAAGACAGGGGATCCACCAAAATATGTAGCCTAAATATGATCCTCAAACATTTCCTTGCTCTGCATCTATAGTGAGAAGAGAAACATAAGAGTGTTGTGGGGTTTTCTCAGGAATAGTCTCTTAGTTGAGTCTGGGAAGTTAGTAGGTATAGGTTAAAGCAGGGGTCAGCAAACTTTCTGTGAAAGGCCTGATGCTAAATATTTTGGGCTTTGCAGGCCATATGGTATACATCATAACTACTCAGCTCATGATAGCAGACATAGAAAATAGTGATATAATGAGTGTGGCTCTGTCCCAATAAAATTTCACTTATAAAAAAAAAAAGGTGTTGGGTTAGATTAGGCAAGAGAACCATAATAGTTGGCCCTTAGGATGAAGGAAACCAATTAGCTGCAATGTAAAATGTTGCTTATTGGTGATGGCTAGCTATCCTACAAACAAATAAAACTTATTGGCTTTTCTGATAATGGAATGAATATCTTAAATTGGAGAGTCCACCGACAGAGCAAGTTTTCTCTTTGTGTGAGAATATGCCACATGAATTGTCTCAGATCTAGGGGGAAACTTGTAAAGGTTTTTAAACTTAGAGGAATGTTTGGGGAGCAAAGTTAATGGGGTATGTTGGCATGTGACCCCTTACCTGTGCTGCAGGGGGCAACATACTCAGCAACAGCAGACTCATCTGAAAGAAATATTAGGTGAATGGAGAAACAAAAATAATCTATGAACCAGAGGGCATATGTAGTCCAGTCACTTTAATTTTGGTGAAAAATGCATCATATCAGGATTGTTAAAACTCTATTTAAATAGACTAGAGTTGAACAGGATAGAAAACATATCTATATTTCCTCCCCTCTTGAATGGAGGAGAGGGATTGAAGCAGCTTCAAATTTTAAATTCTTAGGAAGATAACCATGGTAGCATTAACTTGTAGCTCTTCCACGTCCATGAACTCTCTTTCTACTCTCTGTGTCCAGTTGCTTCCTGAATCCCTTTTCTAAGATTATTGCTTTAGTCTAAAACACTTCCTACTTGTATTTATTTTAGAAGATGTACTCATCTGTTAAGATCCCACTCAGATCTTTCTTACTCTGTTTCTCTTTCTTTTTCTTTTTTGCTTGGCATTCTTAAGCACCAGTTTTTTGTCTGTTTTCACTTCCCCAACTTCTTATCTGTTAGCTTGCTAATACTCATTTATGTTAACAGTCTTTCCATGTGTATTATGTTCTCCATGTCTAAACTATTTGAAAGCAGTCACCAGATATTATTTTTCTTCTAAAATTATTAAGTTTCTGACTCAAAAAATATTAGTTGATAAATTTGTAGGTAGTTTCTATAGCATGTATCTTGAAGGAGAGAAACAAATAGATATAATATTGAGTGAGTGGTCTAAAACCAGGATCTATTGTCATAATAGAATCTGTTTCTTGGTTCCGGGTTGAGACTAATCATCTCAGTTTTCTCTCACTTACCTGTCTCGTAGTAATCATAGACTTTGACAATTGCTGGCTTTAGGTCTCTTACTGGGATGTCTTGCTGAACCGTGAAGGAAAAGCTTAGTGTCTGATCTGTCACCTAAAAGGAAAAGTGGGAGTAACGAAGTGGCTAGAAATCTTCCTCTCTCTTCCTTGAGTAAAACATATTATTTATTGTTCTCTGAGTCTTATTCATATGCTCTTGTTGTCCTCTGTAAGAGATTAACTTTCTGAGTCTATGTAATGTTTTCTAATATGCAGAGACTTGGCTTTTTACTGTCTGTAATTATAATACCAAACAACTTTTTTTGTGTGTGTGGCTAGATATAACATTCCCTTGGCTTTATAGTTGAATTTGAAGATATTCATGAGTCTACATTTAATTTTGTTTTATATTGTAATATATTAGGACACTAACACTGTCATTAATTAACCACAGTGGTATATTTATTCTTTTTAGTGGGTCTTTAAGATTTTACTTATTTATTTTTAGAGAGAGGGGAAAGGAGGGAGAAAGAAATGGAAAGAAACATCAATCATTGCCTCTTGCATGCCCCAACTGGGGACAGGCCTGCAATCCAGGCATGTGCCCTCAATGGAAACTGAACCAGCAACCTTTCGGTTTGCAGGCTGGTTCTCAATGTACTGAGCCACACCAGCCAGAGTTTTAGTGGGCCTTTAAAATAACACACGTGTAAACATTTTATTCTGTTGATTTTATATTGGAAACCATAGAAGTACTCATATTCAAATTGTAACACAATTAAAAAGAAAGCAGAACATTCTGTGGATTTAAAAGATTTACCTTTTATTCTCTTTAGAATAAAATAAATTTCTGGAAGAGTACTACGAATTATTGCTTTCCTCACATTACTTATCTTTTAGTGAAGAGACCCACTTAGAAAGACCACCAATGTGTATAGCCTCAGCCCAAATGCCAGAGCTCTCACCTGTTCCACATAAATGATGACATGGTTAGTGCTCACTTCTGTCCTGCTCACATGGCTAGATCCTTCAAGCTGAAGAAAATTAGAGAACTCAAAGTTAGAAAATAGATATGAGAACATAGATTTAGAACTAATTGTAGTAAGGGACAAATGTTTAATCTTTAAATAATGTGAGGGCTAGGATGCCTGTGACTCATCTTTATGATTAAATAGTCAAGGTACATTAACCATTACAAAAGATGGGTGAAGGGAAGGAATCACATTTTGCAAACAGGCTTCATTGTTGTCATGTCTTGACTGTGAAAAAAAAAAAATCACTTGGCTTTCTATCAAGTGAAGGAAGCCAGGTATTTACAGGTCAAGATTCTCACTATACTTCAATATCCAAGTAACATATTAGACCTTCTTGGATCTTTGATGATTCTAGTTCACATTAGTTTTATCATTGCCAAATTTAATGATGTACTAGGCCTAAAACACACTTACCATTTTTACTGTTGGTTTCAAAGGAATAAAACCAGATACCATCTTCACATCAACAATCACCATATTGGAGACAGAATGGCTCCCTTTGTAACTATAGTGTCAAAGGAAAAAGGTGTTAGGGTTTATCATGTGAAAGAAAGCCAGATTTCCTCCTTCAGGATCTACTATAACCTGTTCATGTTCATGAAGTTTTCCCTAAGATTATTACCTACAGAGATCTATGTTTCTTGGACATGTATGATACTAATGTATAGACCCCTGAATGCACATCAGATCTGCAGCTTACTAAAATCATAGATGTTTAGGCCCCAGTCCCAAACTGTTGAAACAGATCTTTGGGCATGTAGCTTGCTAATCTGCTTTTTAATGCATCTATACTTTTATTTGTTATTTGGTATGTCTTTTATATTTTCAGTTAACTTGAATGTAGCATGTCTTCCAAGAGTGGCTCCAAGATGTGAGGTTAGATATATTTTTATGTTTTATACTTGGATTAAATTGATGTTTAATAATTGGGTTGGATGTCTAAAATATTTGTTTTATAACATTAATGTCATTAGTATTAGATACAAAGCAATGTCATTTGGGCTATGTTTCCTTAGGACTCTTGTAAAGTTTTTGATGGTTTGTGATAGGGCAACCTCTATATGTCATATGTAATTTATACTTTGTATTTAATATTCACATTTATTATTTTTATTTGATTAGAAAAAATAAGATAGAATATAATCATTCAGAATAGGTAAGAAAGATTTATTTCAACTTAAAATAAAAATATTTGAGGAAAATAATTTATTTGGCAATAAATTTAATAAAAATTAGTGTAAAAGATAAGTAGGAATTGATTAGAACATTTGAAAAAATTTTTATTGACAGATTTAAGACTAGACGTTATTTTCAAATACCTTTAAAATTTATTGAAACTTTAAGAAAAATATTTTACTAGAGGGAAGGATAATTTCATAATGGCAATAAGGAATTTCATTAGTAGATATATTAATTTTAAATTACTTTTATCTAATAGCTTCCACATTAATTACTGATGGTTCCAAGTAGCTTTTAGACCTCAGGATTAGAAGATTCAGTCAGAAGGTTTTACCTGACATTCAGGGAGATCTGGAAGCTGGTATGGGCTTTGGGCCCATTACAAGTGTGGGGCAGAGTTTGTACCTCCAAAGCAAATGGTGAGTCCTTCTTTTCTGGAAGAATATTATATTTCATGGATGTCTGTGAAACACCAAGGACACCATCAGTTTCTCTTTTGGGAGGGATACTCCCTTTTCAACAGAAGATGTTAAAGTTGATTTTTTTCGATATCACTCCAGAGTCTCACCTGAATATACACACATCTTTCTCCAGTCACCGTTATGGCGTATTCCCCAGGCAGTTCTGGCAAGGAGACCTGCTGTAGTAACAGGAGGTTGTTGCTGTCCACTTGGAATTTTGTGGAAAACGTCTGTGAATCACGAATGGTCACCTGAGCGGTTTTCTGAGACCTGGTGAAAGTGGCGGCTCCATATCTAGACAGGGCATGGAGAGCCACCACTGTGTCCTGCAAGAGATGAGTGGAGAATCTGCACTCAATGAGTAAGTTTTTGGTGGCTGAGGTTTTCCTCAAAAGTCTGTGTTAGCTATCACAAAGGGACATTGGTTTTCCCCTACTAATGCTTACTGCTTTTCTTTTTTTTGCTGCCTTTAAGGTGTAATCAAAGTCATGCTACAATTTCTCCAACAGAAATAAAAAGATTATTGATGCAAATTAACCTCACGATTTAATTTCACTCATGTTTGTATTTCTGTACTGAGTTGTGCCCTGCTTTTTCTCATCAATAGTCCTATTTTCTATACCTTTCAAAGTATAGGTTTAAAATTAAAAAGTTAAGACAAAAAAAAAGTGACTGTCATTTACTAGATGACTGCTTAGATGGAAGAATGAGAAAAATTGTCTGTAAATAAAAAGTGCAGTAAAAGACAAGTTGCACTTTCCTAAGTTTCATTTTCCCTTTTCCCTTTATATAGTTTATTATTTGCCCCATCTATTAACCCTAAAAAACAAAATGGTCATTATTTACATCCTAAGTATTGAGAGAGGATGTGTGAGAGGAACAACTCAATTCTCTGGATGTTTAACACATTTTTTTCACTCAACAAAATATTTCCAAAATTGTGGTAGGAAAAAATAATTTAAGAGCTTCAATTTAAAAGCAATCAAGTTAAAGGGGCAGTAAAATGGTGGTCTCAGGGCAGTTAGAAGAGTGAAAAGTCAGAGTTCCTTGGAGTGGTTAAATAGAACTTGCCAATCATTTTATGAAGGTCAAAATGAGCTCTATGTGGTCACTTTTCTTTTAACCACACAATGTTCTGTTCACCTTAGAGAATTTCTTGCAGGATTCTAAAGATGTACACTGTAGTTTAGAACACTTATTCAAAACAAGGGTTGATTTTTGTCTTGTTTCAACTGGGAGTAGGGTGCTACTGGCATCTAGTGGAGAGAGGCTGTTAAACATCTTCCAGTGGATAGGACAGCCTCTCACAATAGTAATTATATGGAACAAAATGTCAACAGTATTGATATTCAGAACTCTGGTCAATAGTGTGGCCATTGACCAATGTGTGCTAATGATATAATACACCTTTAGAGAGGAATAATGTTTATGGTTAAGTAGCCAAAGTGATAGGATAACAGAGAGCTTAGTGAAAATTATTTTTGGGGAATGTCTCAAATCTTTTTCCTTTATTTTCCTACTGTTCTCAAATGCCTCTAAATAATTCTTCCAAGGTTTAATGATTTACTTAATATCTTCTCTTTTCTTTGTAACCGTTGCCTTTTCAAACTTCCCATCTGCTAAGTGAGCTTGGAGGAGACTATTTGGGAACCACAGACCTGGGTGGAGGAGAAGCCCCCATAAGAATTCTGTTGCTTTGTGATCCACTTCACAATGTGCGATGCAGAAGTCAGGTCCTCTGAGCTTGGGGCAGGGTGGGCAGTGAGGTAAGCAAGAAGCACGTAGGCCGTCATCTCCACCTCAGCAGAGGGAGCTCGGGGCTGGTAAAAATAATCTCCTGTTGCTCTGGGTTTTTGAGGTCGCTCCCAGTGGACTGAGTTCTCTTAAGGTTGAGAAAAAAGAGAGATTTATAATTACTGGTAGATACTAAGTGAATAAACATGCATATAACATGGGAAACAATATAGAGATGAAGTAAGGCCCTCTCTGTCATAAGTCCTCAAAACCCACTAGTTTTCATTTCCATGCTGAACTAAGTTTAGTCCTGTGGGCCTAAGGTGGATAATGTTTTTGGAGAAATAATTATAACACACACTTAGCAATCTTGCAAATGTTTTTCTTAATTGGATTGGTGAAAAAGAAGAGTGATGGAGAACATTTTTTAATTTTTTGATATTTCCTGGGAATTGAAGTATAAATTGGATATAAAGCTTTCCTATCACACTTCTCCAAAGAGAGCATATAGATGGCCAAAAGCCTATGAAAAAATGCTCAATATCACTCACTATGCATCAGAGAGATGCAAATTAAAACCACAGTGAGCTATCACCTTACACCTGTCAGAATGACTATTATCAGTAAATCAACAAACAACTTCAGCAAGGATGTAGAGAAAAGGGAACCCTTATGCATTGTTGGTGGGAATGCAGATTGGTGTAGCCACTGTGGAAAGCAGTATGAAGGGCTCTCAAAAAAAAAAAAAAAAAAAAAAAAAAAAAAGGAACTGCCTTATGACCCAGGTATTTCATTTATGGGAATATAGCCAAATAAATCCCCAAAAATAATTCAAAAGAATATGTGAATCCCTATGTTCATTGCAGTGTTGTTTACAATAGTCAAAATATGGACGCAACCCAAGTGTCCATCAATATACAAGTGGATAAAAAAGCTGTGGTACAAATATACAATGGAATATTACTCGGCTATAAAAATAAATAAAATTTAAACATCAGCAAGGTGAAAAGGGAACCAACCTAACGGGACAACTTAATTGCCAAAGATATCTCAGGCAAGGGATTGATCTCCAAAATATATAAAGAACTTATACATCTTAACACCAAGAAGACAGACAACTCAATTAAAAAATGGGCAAGGGACCTGAAAAACACTTCTCCAAAGAGGACATACAGATGGCCCACAGGCATATGTAATAATGCTCAGCATCATTAGCCATCAGAGATATGCAAATAAAAACCACAATAAGATACCATTCTACACCTGTCAGAATGGCCATCATCAACAAAAAACAAACAAGTGCTGGTGAGGATGCGGAGAAACGGGAACCCTGGTGCATTGCTGGTGGGAATGCAGACTGGTGCAGCCACTATGGACAACAGTATGGAATTTCCTCAAAAAACTAAGAAAGGAATTGCCTTTTGAACCAGTGATTCCATTGCTAGGATTATACCTGAAGAATCCTGAAACCCCAATTCAAAAGAACCTATGCACCCCTATGTTCATAGCAGCGCTATTTACAATAGCCAAGTGCTGGAAACAGCCTAGGTGCCCATCTGTGGATGAGTGGATCAAAAAACTGTGGTACATTTACACAATGGAATACTATGTAGCATAAAGAAAAAAGAAACTCCTGCCATTTGCAATAACGGATGGAACTAGAGAGAATTATGCTTAGCAAAATAAGCCAGGCAATGAAAGAAAAACACCATACAATATCACCTAATGCAGGAAACTAATGAATAACACAAACAAACATGCAAAATTGAACCAGAGGCATGTAAACAAGGAACAGACTAATAGTTACCAGGGGAGAGGGGGGAAGGAGAGGAGGGGGGTAAGTAGGGGAAGGGTTTAGTAAAGGAACTAGTATAAATAACCCATGGACATGTACAACAAGGTGGGGATTGACTGTGGGAGAAGGGGTGGGCTGGGTGGGGGGGAGAAATGGGGGTAAAAGTCGGGAAACTGTAATAGAAAAACAATAAATAAATAAATAATTAAAAAAAAGAAATTTTATCATTTGCAACAGCATAGGTGGACCTAGAGGTTATTATGCTAAGTGAAATGTCAGTCAGAGAAAGAAAAATACTGTATGATTTCCCTTATATGTGAAATCTACAGAACAAAATAAAAAAATGAACAAAATTGAAACAGACTCATAGATACAGAGAACGGACTGACGGTTGCCAGAGGAGAGGGATGTTGGGAGGCTGATGAGAAAAGTGAAGGTATTAATAACTACAAATTTTTAGTCACAAAATAGTTCCAGGGAAGTAAAGTACAGCATAAGGAATATAGTCAATATTATAATAACAGGGTACAGTGCCATAGGGTACTTGAAATGTCAGGGGACCACTTTGTAAAGTACACGATTGTCTAATTACTATGCTGTACATCTAAAATTAATATAAAATAATATTAAATATAAACTGTAATTTAAAAATAAAATAAAACCTCCTTATTGATCTCAGAGGACTTTTGAAATAATCTATCTAGCAAAATGAGATAAAAACACTTTAAAAATGCTACTGCACTTTCTTCAGTATGACTGTTGTACCATTTTTCATCCAAGTATGTAGGCACTTATATAATATATATATTTTAAATAAATATTTGTTTAATATATTGGTCTCAGCAGGTAGGACTAAAATTCCATAATTTACCTGCAGCACTGTATCTGTACAGTATAACATATGCAATTGCAGAGAAGACGTTTTTATGAAAGGTGTTTTGATTTCAAAATATGTGACTTGGCTGAAGAATTCAAGACAAAGCTTGTTGCTTTCAGCAGGAATATATTCCTCCTCCTTTTAAAAAACCTGTGTAGGTGGAAGGGAAATTTTTTTTTTTTTTTTTTTTACCATTTGCTCTCACCTTCTTTCACAGCTTCCTCATCCAGAGAGTTCAGTACTTCTCTTCTCCTATCTTGGTTTCCCACTAGGGAAAAAGCATAGGCCAACAATGCCTTGGTGTAGCTATGGCTCCCACGGGTCCCCTGCTTTGTTGTGTTCCAGGCAGATTCCAGGCAGAATAGGGCCTTTTGAACAGCAGAGTGCTGTGAAGACAAAGAAATGATGGTGTTAAACTAGGGTAGGTAGAGGAGGGAGCAAGTCCTGAGCTGGATATTGCTTGACAGATATCATTCATGTTTTTCAGCCAGCCAGGGAGACAGCAAATGTCCACTCTATTTAAGTTGAGAAACATTTAAAATCTTTTAGCTTTCTAGTTAGTTCTCAAAAAATAAGGCTAGAGAGCCTGTGTTTTAGGATTAGTTTTAGTACATAGTCGAAGGGCATTACTGGGCATGTATAAATTCACCTTAATGGACTGATCAAATAGCTCATCTAGCTGAGAAATGTCTCATCATTGAGCAAAAAAACTTGGCTTTTATTAGGGTGCTATTCCAAACATCAGTTCTGTAGTTTTCAGGTTAGGAAATGGGATTGAGGTGGGTCTTACAGTAACTGGAAGGGCACTTTCCAGAAGAGCAATGGTGACGTAGACAGAGAGGGTCACTTCATCTTCTACTCCTCCCTATAAATGAGGGGGCGCGGGGGGGAGAGAGAAGATAGAAATTTTTGATTAATTGTACTTGATAATTCTACTTCTAAATTTTAGTATATTCTCTCATGTATTTTTTATGCAAATTGTTCTCTGTATCTTCTCTACCAAAAAAAGTAACACCCTCTTGCAAAGCACCATTTCTTTCTCTTTATAATTTTTTTCAGGTTTAATACTCCTTCCTGGAGTAATCTCAGACAAGAGATTGATCTCCAAAATATATAAAGAACTTACACATCTCAACACCAAGAAGACAGATAGCCCAATTAAAAAAAGGGAAAATGACCTGAACAAACACTTCTCTAAGGAGGATATACAGAGGGTCCATAGACATATGAAAGAATGCTCAACATCGCTAGCCATCAGAGAGATGCAAATAAAAACCACAATGAGATACCACTTTATACCTGTCAGAATGGCCATCATCAACAAATCAACAAACAACAAGTGCTGGTGAGGATGTGGAGAAATGGGAACCCTACTGTATTGTTGGTGGTAATGCAGACTGGTGCAGCCACTGTGGAAAACAGTATGGAATTACCTCAAAAAATTAAAAATGGAACTGCCTTTTGAACCAGCAATTCCACTGCTAGGATTATACCCAAAGAATCCTGAAACACCAATTTAAAAGAACTTATGCACCCCTATGTTCATAGCAGCATTGTTTACAATAGCCAAGTGCTGGAAATAGCCTAAGTGCCCTTCTGTAGATGAGTGGATTAAACAACTGTGGTACATTTACACAGAGCCCTGGCTGGTTTGGCTCAGTGGATTGAGCGTCGGCCTGCGAGCTAAGTGTCGCTGGTTCGATCTTCCAGTCAGGGCACATCAGAGAAGGAAAACTCTGATTCCAAAAAACCTCCGCTGCCTTGCGGCATACCTCTTCAGGGGAAAGGCTAAGGGAGTAAACCCTGACAGAAAATCCGGAGCCGGAGTCCCTAAGGCGGTTTGACGTTGTAGTCAACACCGGCAACTCCTGCGGCGCACCTGAAGCCAAGCTGTATTGACTCCGTCTTTCCCTTGGATCCTTCAGCTGCGAAGAGAGGGGGGGTCTGCTGCATGGGCAACAGCAGACCCTCCATATCACCCTGCCCAGGCTCTGTAGCTTCAGCTTCACTGGAGAGGACACTCCAGCGTCATCGCAAGATGTCAATTCAACACGGGAGGAGACAGATACCGTGTCACTCCCGAGTCGGACTGCACAGCCATTCTCGGCGGTGCAGATAGACTCTTAAGAAGCTACACCATCGTCTCTAATCTCGAGACGGACGGCTGCCGACGACTCCTTCCTGGTTGCCCTCTCACATTACCTTGGACTTCATCTTTGCAATTTCTCTGCACCTTCTTTCTCCCCTCAGTCTTGGACAAATGTTAATATTGTATCATGAAGTTCAGAATAAGTATCCACAACTCTTTACCTTAATGGCATTGTTGAACAGTGACCCAGAACTTCTGAAACAACCATTTTTCCTCTGCTTTTGGGAGAGCCAAGTGAAGGCCTGAGTAATGTATGTTTCATCAATGAAAATATGACTTCGAGCCTGGGCAAAGGTCTGCAGTACAAAAGCTGTGAGCCTGGTGGGTGAAGAAGAGACCATTTTTTTTCATACAGTATCTTAATGTTATGTTTTGCACACATAGACTCTCTCTCCTCCCAATTCACCCTCATGAGAATCAAAGAGCTATCATTGAAAGTTTGGAAACATTTTTTATTAATCTGTTATATAAATAGGTGGCTAGATGAATGGATGGGTAGATGTAGAGATAAAAGGATGGACAGATACATAGAAAAATAGGTAAATAGATAGATAGAGACACTTCATCTAGTAGAAGGTGGTAAAATATGTACTGAGAGTATTGGCTGCCATTTTTCTAAACTGTTTTTAGAATCTTCTGGCACTAATCAACGTATGAGGGCAAATTACAAACTTATAATGATCCCTTAGCAATATGAGAAAGAAGAAAGCCTTGGTATGTTGAATATAAGAAGAATAAACCTCAATATGTTCTCAGTTTTGCCACTTATTAGTTGTTTGTACTAGAGACATTTATTTATTCACAGTGGATGTCACTTCCCCCTCTGTAAAATGAAGCTAATAGCACTCACTTCACAGGATTGTTGTAAGAATTAAATAGGCTACTATAAAGAGTTGGGAAAAAGTAGGTTTACAGTAATTAGCACACAAAACAGTTTATTCTTATATTATTTATTAATTATTGTATTAATTTCCAAATGAATAACTATAAACCTACTCTTTTGCCCCATCCTCTATGTACATGCTTTGAACTCATAGTTGAAACTCAGAATGATTTTCTCTTCTTACCAAGTGTTGCCCTGGTTCCTGCCAGTCTTCTCCCCAAAGGTGCTATAGGAACCATCTTGATGTTTGTAGTTCAGTTGTCTCTGGTAACCTGCAATAAAAGGTTCAAAGAAGTATTATACAAAGGCAGGTTAATCTGTAGGTGCAGGCTGATGTATGCAAACACCACTGACATTTGACAGTTTCATATGTAGCATCTGTCACGCTTTTATGGCTATTATGGATATGTTAGAATGTGACATCTTATTTGATAGTGGGAAACTTTTAATATCTACAAAAATCACTATTTTAGCTTAATTCCAGTGATATAACACAAGCTTAGGGGGAAAACGCAGTAGAGTAACACAGTAAACTTCTTTATCTCACTTACCACTGATGAGATAGCCAATGGCTTTAGACTTGATCTCCGAAGTCAACTGTTGGGTTTCATTCAGGTAGTTCAAGACATAGATGTTAGGAGCAAAAAGGACCATGTTTTGTTCCCCACAGCCATAGGGCATCTGGAGGAGATTCTGTGTATTTTGCATAGCAGAACCTAGTATGTCACCTGGGGAATGTAAGATTAAATGTCATAGTAATTTAAGTTTATCTGTAGCCAACATTATTAAAGACAAATAATTTTTATATTGAAAATCATATACTCTATCATTTAGGCAAGGAAAAATTTATATTTAGAGAGTGAGCCTCCCAAGATCCTATATAAATAGACATTATCAATAAGTTGATATTTAGCACACAAATATACAGGTAAAACGTATGGTGGCAGCTCTTTTGTCCCATGTTTCCTAGATGCAAGATGACTCACCCAAAACTGAGAAAGAGGCCCTGGCAGATCCTTTCACCACATTTTGTGGGAGCTTCAGGGATAATTGCTCAGATATCTCAGTACCTTTGGAAACAGACAATCAATATCAAAGGATGACACCTATTACAGCAATATAATGCAGTGGTTAGGAACAGGGTTTTAGAACCACACAGCCTCCATGTGATTCTGGCCCTGCAAACTATTAGCTACGGACCTCGGAAAAGTTACTGAACTTCTTCCTAGCCTAACTTGCTCATGTGATGATTCAGTGAAATAATACATATAAAACATGTATGAATTAGGTAAGCCTCTGCAATGTCTTAAATCTCCATGCATGTGAACAATTGTTATTCTTGTTATTATTACATTTAGCAGTAGCATTATGATGTCTTTTTGAGGAACCTTGTTTTCAAGGAATAAGAATTTTGACTTACAATGAGATTACCTTTAACAGTCCAACTTTTCTTGGCACTATGTATGTGACTTCCTAAGTCTTTTCTCTCTCTCATTTTACTATGTTTTGTATTGCTGTGCACAGTAGTTCCCGAAAAGAAAGTTAGGAGCTGGTGAAAATCTATAGTTCTCTGAATTAATTGTATAATTCTCTGATTTTATTAGCCTCTAATTTTATGTCTTAAATTGGTTGTTCTTAAATGACGAGGACAGTGTTGTACATATTATGGACATAGAACTAATATTAATGTAACAATGTAACTTAAAAGCTACAACTGTTTCTTAATGCCTATGTAACTTTAACAACATATATATATATGCAATACCGCAAAATCCCATAATATAGAGAAAAATCCGTGATAAATAATTAAATATAATTTTTAAAAAAATCCTGCGATACAGTGAGGCCGTGATAAGTGAACCGCGATACAGAGAGGGACTACTGTATTTTATTATTAACTTTTTAATTAAATATGTCCTATTACAATTGTCCCAGTTTTTCCCCTTTTGCTCTCTTCGGCCCATCCCACCCCTCCTCCCTGCTCCCACAGTCAATCTTCACCTTGTTGTCCATATCTATGGGTCATTCATACATCTTCCTCGACTAAGCCCTTCCCCTTCTTTAACCCTAATCCCCCTCCCACACTCCCCTCTGGTCGCTGTCAGTTTGTTTCTTGTTTCCATGCCTCTGATTCTATTTTGCTTATTTGTTTGTTTTGTTCATTAGGTTCCTCTTGTAAATGAGATCCTATGATATTTGCATTTTGCCACCTGGCTTATTTTACTTAGCATAATATTTTTCATTTCCATCCATGCTGTTGCGAAGTGTAGGGGGTTCATTCTTATTTTCTGCTGCATAGTATTCCATTGTGTAAATATACAACAGTTTTTTGATCCACTCATCTACAGATGGACACTTAGGCTGTTTCCAGCACTTGGCTATTGTAAACAGCGCTGCTATGAACATAGGTGTACATAGGTCCTTTTGAATTGGTGTTTCAGGATTCTTAGGGTATAATCACAGCAGTGGAATCACTGCTGGGTTGAAAGGCAGATCCATTTTTAGTTTTTTGAGGAAATTCCATATTGTTTTCCACAGTGGCTGCAACAGTCAGCATGCCCACCAACAGTGCACTAGGGTTCCCTTTTCTCCACACCTTTGCCAGCACTTGTTTGTTCATTTGTTAATGATGGCCATTCTGATTGATGTGAAGTGGTATCTCACTGTGGTTTTAATTTGCATCTTTCTGATGGCCAGTGATGTTGAGCATTCTTTCATATGCCTGTGGGCCCTCTCTCTGTATGTCCTCCTTGAAGAAGTGTCTGTTCAGGTCCCTTTCGCATTTCTTTTTTTTTTTTTTCCTTTCACATTTCTTAATTGGATTGTTAGTCTTCTTGGAATACGAGTTCTTTATATCTTTTAGAGATAAAACCCTTGTCTGAGGTATCATTGGCAAATATGCTTTCCCATATGGTTGGATCCCTTTCAATTTTGATGATGTTTTCTTTAGCTGTGCAGAAGCTTTTTAATTTGTTGCAGTCAGTCTCATTTGTTTATTCTTTCCTTTATTTCCCTTGCCCTAGAAGATATATAGGTGAAAATATTGCTGTGTGGAATATCTAAAATTTTACTGCCTATGGTTTCCTCTAGAACTTTTATAGTGTCATGGCTTACATTTAAGTCTTTTATCCATCTTGAGTTTATTCTGGTTTATGGTATAAGTTGGTGGTATAGTTTAATTTTTTTTTGCATGTCCCTGTCCAGTTCTCCCAACACCTTGTTGAAGAGGCTATATTTACTCCATTTTATGCTCCTTCCCCCTTTGTCAAATATTAATTGACCATAGAGACCTGGGTTTATTTCTAGGCTCTCTAGTCTGGTTCATTGATTTATATGTCTGTTCTTATGCCAGTAGCAGATGTTCTGATTACAGTGGCCTTGTAATATAGTTTGATGTTAAGTATTGTGATTCCTCCTATTTTGTTCTTTCTCAAGATTGCTGAGGTTATTTGGGTCATTTTTGGTTCCATATAAATTTTTGAAATATTTGTTCTAAATCTGTGACATATGTCATTGGTATTTTAATAGGAATTACATTGAATCTATAGATTTCTTTTGGTAGTCGTCGGCAGCCGTCCGTCTCGAGAGACGATGGTAGTATTGACATTTTAATGATGCTAATTGTTTCAAATTCATGAACATAGTATATGTTTCTATTTGTTTGTGTCTTCTTTAATTTCTTCCCTTCAGTGTTCTGTAGTTTTCCAAGTATAGGTCTTTTACCTCCTTGGTTAAGTTTTTTTCTAGGTACTTTATTTTTCTTGTTGCTATAGTAAATAGGATCTCCCCCACACCCAGTTTCTGTTTCTGATATTTCTTTGTTGGTGTACAAAAATACCTTTGTTTTCTGAATATTGACTTTCTATCCAACGATTTTTCCAAATTCATTTATTACATCGAGTAGTTTTTTGGTAGAGACTATAGGGTTTTCTATGTAAACTATCATGTCATCTGCAAATAATGACAGTTTTACTTCCTTCTTTCCATTTTTGATGCCTTTTATTTCTTTTTCTTGTCTGACCAATGTGGCTAGAACTTCCAATACTTCGTTGAATAAAAGTGGTGAAAGCAGGCACCCTTGTCTCATTCCTATTTTAGGGAGAAAGCTTTTAGTTTTTGCCCATTGAGTATGATGTCGGCTGCAGGTTTCTCATATATGCCCTTTATTATGTTAATGTATGCTTTGTTTATTCCCACTTTGCTGAGTGTTTTTATCATAAATGGGTGCTACACATTGTCAAATGCTTTTTCAGCATCTATTGATGTGATCATGATATTTGTCTTTCATTTTGTTTATATGGTGTGTGATGTATATTGATTTGAGAATATTGTTCCATCTTTGCATCCCTGGGATGCATCTCATTTGATCATGTGTATGATCATTTTTTAAAAATGTGCTTTATTGTTTATGCTATTACAGTTGTCCCAATTTCTTTTCTCTTTGTTCTCCTCCACCCAGTGACCCCCCTCCCTCCAGTTGTCCCCCCACCTTAGTGCATGCCCATTGGTTGTGCATATAGTTCTTCTCAACATCTTCCTGTCTACTCCACTCCCTCATATTATGCTTCTTAATTCCTGTACCATCTCTCTCCCTTTCCCCCCTTCCCCTACCCCACTGTCCTCCCCCAAGAATGTTCCCCATACCTATAATTATTTTCCCACTCTGTTGCCTACTTAATCTGCCTTTGTTTCAATTCCCTAGCTTCTGTTGTTGGTTGTGATACAGTTTTCATTTTAATGTTCATAGTTTTGATCCTCCTCCTAAACAAGTTCCTTTAACATTTCATACAACAGTGGTTTGGATCTGACGAACTCTTTCAGTTTTACTTTGTCCTGGAAGCACTTTCTCTGCCCTTCTATTCTGAATGACAGCTTCACTAGATAGAGTAATCATGGTTGTTTATTTTTGCTTTTCATTACTTTGAATATTTCTTGCCAGTTCCTTCTTGCCTGCAGAGTTTCTTTTGAGAAATCAGCTGATAGTTTTATTGGGACCCCTTTGTACATAATTCTCTTCTTCTATCTTGCTGGTTTTAAGATTCTCTCTTTATCCTTAATTTTTGACTTTTTGATTATAATGTGTCTTTGTGTGGTCCTCCCTGGGTCCAGTTTTTTTTGGAACTCTCTGTGTTTCCTGGACCTGTAAGTCTATTTCCTTCCTCAAGTTAGGAAAGTTCTGCTTCATTATCTTTTCACAAAATTTTTCAATTTCTAGTTCTTCTTCACCTCTGGCAGCCCTATGATTTGGGTGTTGGCCCGCTTATAGCTGTCCGATAAGTTTCTGAGCCTCTTCTCATTTTCCTCACTTCTCATTTCCTCTTTCTGCACTGGTTGATTGTTTGTTCCTTCCCTGTGTTCTGGTTTGTTGATTTGATCCCTGGTTTTCTTGCCCTCACCGCTAGTTTCATATGTGTTTTTGTTCATTTCAGCAGGACTAGCCTTCATTCTTTCCCCGTCTTGTGTAACCAAAGCTCTGAACTGAGCCTCAGAAAGATTTCCTATCTGCTGCTTTATTAGATTAGGTATTTGCTGTCTGGTCAGCTGTGTCACCAGAATATCTATCATGGTCTTTGCCATCCTGACCATTTTGTGTTTACCTTTGCTTCCTGGGCAGGGCTGTCACACTTCCTACGCTATAGGGGGCAGAGCCCCATGCACTCCTCCCAGCCAGGCGACCCGTCTCACCACGCTGTGGCGTTTTCTGCAGGGGTGGGAGTCCAAGATGGATTACTGCTGTTCACTCTCCGCTGAGAGACAGGGAGCCTGCTCCTCTGTCCCCAACCCCTCCGGGCCTCACAGTCCAAGGCAATGGAGGTCTGCCTTCCCTGGATTTGGAATTGCAAGCTGACGGGTCTGGTCTGCAGCTGGGGGTGCTCCCCAGGCACTTCTTGCCTCTCCCTAAATACAGGTATCTGTGCTTAACTGCTGTCCTGCCTCCATCATTGTTGCTGCCAGAGACAGCACAGCTTGAACTCTCCTCCTCAGCTTCACCCCTCCTACCTGTCTGGATGAGCACCACTTCTTTATAACATCATACATTGGACTTCCATTTATTTTCTGGAACTTCTGGTTATTTCTGGTTTTGCGGTAGTTGTATTCCTTCTTAGTTGAGGAGGGAGATGGAGCGTGTCAGTCTCGTATGATCTTGTTAATGTATTGCTGGATCTGCATTGCCAATATTTTGGTGAGGATTTTAGCATCTATTGATCTGTGGTTTTCTTTCTTTGTTGTGTTGATCTGGTTTTGGAATTAGTATAGTACTGGCCACATAAAAAGAATTTGAGAGTCTTCCCTCTTCTTAATTTTTCTGGAATAATTTGAGTAGGGTAGGAGTTAGCTCTACTTTAAATGTTTGGTAAAATTTACCTGTGAAGCCATCCGTTCTGGGGCTTTTGTGTGCTGGGAGTTTTTGATTACTGCTTCAATTTCACTAGTTGCTATCATCTATTCAGGATTTCTGCTTCTTCTTGGCTCAATTTTGGAAGATTGTATGTTTCTATAAATTTGTCCATTTCACCCATGTTGTCCAATTTCTTGGCATATAGTTGTTTGTAGGAATTTCTTACAACTTTCTGTATTTTTGTGGTTTTGGTTGTAACTTCTCTTTCATCTCTGATTTTATTTCTTTGGGTCCTCTCTTTTTATTGATGAGTCTTGTTAAAGGCTTGCCAATTTTGTTTATTTTTTCAGAGAAACAGCTCCTGGATTTATTGATCCTTTGAATTGTTTTTTTAGTCTCTATATCATTTAATTCTGCTCTGATCTTGATTATTTTCTTCTTTCTACTCACTCTGGGCTTTGTTCTTTGTTGTTCCTCTAGTTCTTGTAGATGTAGGGTTAGGTTGTTCATCTTAGAATTTTCTATCTTTTTAAGATAGGCCTGTATTGCCATGAACTCCCCTCTCAGTACTGCCTTCGTTTTGTCGCATAGATTTGGGGCCATTGTGTGTTGATTTTTATTTATTTCCATAAACGTTTTGATTTCTCCCTTGATCTCATTGTTAACCCATTTATTATTTAATAGCATGTTATTCAGTCTCTATGCTTTAAGTGTTTTTGAGTTTTTTCCTTGAGGTAGGTTTCTTGTTTTTAGCCATTATGAACTGAGAAAATGCTTGATATGATTTCAATTTTCTTGAATTTGTTGAGGCTTTTTTTGTGTACTACCATATGGTCTATCTTTGAAAATGTTCCCATGTGCACTTGAATGTATATTTTTCTCTTTTGGGATGAAAAGTTCTATATAATTAACTAAGTCCACTTGATGTAGAGTGTTGATCACTGCCACAATATCCTTGTTGATTCTCTCTTGGAATATCTATCCATTGTTGACAATGGGGTGTTAAAATGATGACTGTGTTGTTGTCAATATGTTTCTTGAAGTCCTCTAAGATTTTTCTTATGTATTTAGGTGCTCCTATTTTGGGTGCCTATATATTTATAAGGGTTATATCTTCTTGATGGATTACACCCTTAAGTATTATGTAATGTCCTTCTTTGTCTCTCTTTATGGCCTTTGTTTTGGAATCTATTTTGTCTGATATAAGTATTGCTGCCCTAGCTTTTTTTTCATGTCCATTTGTTTGGACTACTATTTCCATCCCTTCACTTTCAGTCTATGCAGATCTTTTGTTCTGAAGTGGGTCTCTTGTAGACAACATATGTGTTGGTCATGTTTTCTTATCCATTTGGATACCCTACATCTTTTGATTAGTGCATTAACCCATTTACATTTAAGGTTATTATTGATAGGTACTTACTCATAGCCATTTTCCCCTTGTACCTCTGTTCCTCTCTCTTTCTTCATTATCTTAAAGCAGTCCCTTTAGCATCTCTTGCAGTGCTGGTTTGATGGAGATGTATTCTTTTAGTCTTTTTTTTTTTTTTTTTGTATGGGAAATTCCTTATTTCACCTTCCATATACTCTACCCTTGCTGGGTAGAGTAGTCTTGGTTACTGGTCTTTGCTTTTCATTACTTGGGATATTTTTGCCATTCCCTTATAGCTTGAAGTGCTTCTGCTTAGAAATCAACTGATAGCCTCATTATGTTTTATTTTCAAATATTTTAAAGAATATTAATTGTGCTTCAAACTTATCATGACTCTGCTCTCTTTTTACCTAGTCCTGTAATTCTCTAAGCTTCTGTATCCTGCTTTGTTAATGAGCAGCCATTGGGCTGTGAAGGTAAATGCTAAAAGTGAACAAAGCCAGTCCCAGTATTAGTCTTCTGTACCCACAATCCATATTAACCCATTCTCTTGGGCTCAGTGTTCCTATCTGAAAAATGCATATAGAGAAATAGTATTATGCCAAATAGGATGAAACATTCTGAAATTATGGGAGGTAATATGTATGAACATGCATTGTACAAACTTGAAAAATATACCCCTATCAGGTGCTGTTTTTAGAATGATTATGAAGATGAACTCTTACCTGAAGCACAGGTCACAGAGTTGAAAGTCTTTTCTTGCTCAATACCTTCAGGCTTGGATGAAAAGAAAAAAATGGAGAAGAGGGATAAACATCTAAGTGACCGAAGGACAACCATAAATTCATTGCTTTGAATGTGCTTTTTACACTGAATGATGTTTAACATCCTTATTATCAAATTAGTATGAATCTGTAAAGCATTGAACAACCAGAGATATTGACCGAGGAGAAAATGGTGTATAATAAGGGCGGAGAATGAAATGTAATACAAGTGCAAGAAATACATGAATCTTACAAGAGAGATAGGAACCAAGAAAAAGGAAAGTCTCCAAACAATATATCAAATAAGTATTTCCAATAAGCTATCAAGGTTATCTGGCATGGTTTCTTATATACTTTTATGATAAAAAATTCAATTAGTGTTATCAGATGAATTGTGTGAGCATGATAGCAATTATCATTTGCTATCTCAAGAATGTCCATACTGTTTTTTATTGTTACTATTGTTAGGGGGTCAGAAAAGTATTCAAAGTGATAGAGACGGACTTACTTCCACCAACAAGGTTTTGATGACTGTGTCTTTCCTCCCAATCTCAGGGACCTCAGCAATCTCATTTCCACACTGCTCTAGAGACTGAACTGACTCTGCACTCACTGAGAAGTTCACATTCCCTAAAACAAAGAATGTAGAAAATATGAGTGCCCATCTTGACAGTAGTCCAAGTCATTGCTAATAGCTGAAAATGAATCTATGCTCTGTAATCAACTCAAAGGTCTGCACTTTAACCTTACAATTGGCTTGAATAAGAAGGAAAGCTGAAAACAAAACAAAACAAAACACTCAAGGCTAATTCTTGCTGGATAACCAATACCCAAGTATAATAATTGTGGGGCCCAGGTGCGATGAAAAAAGTGAGAGAGGGCCAATTTGGGTAGCAAAAGAAACTATGATGTAAGCAGTGCTCAGAGATCCACCACCCTTGTTGACTGGCAAACATTTTGGGGTAATCTCACTCACCCAGAGTTTTAGGAGTTATAGCCCAAGACAAGGTTTGCCGCTCATTTACACAGATGCAGTAGGATTCTTTTCCTTCTTTGTTTTGGGTTGCAAGAAAGGCTGTAGAGGCTTCCAGTTCCACACTGACCTATCACCCACAAG
Organism: Furipterus horrens; assembly: GCF_987537825.1. Taxonomy (NCBI): domain Eukaryota; kingdom Metazoa; phylum Chordata; class Mammalia; order Chiroptera; family Furipteridae; genus Furipterus; species Furipterus horrens. Next base: position 23,694,195 of record NW_028327174.1, read on the forward strand.
TGAGATGTAGAGATGGAAGTTATCAGAATATGGAGAGACACTGGATGCATGGAATTGGGGCCACATGTGAGATGCAGCACTAGACTGGGATTTGGAAAAAAACTATGACTTTCCTGTATGCTTTGGGAAGCATGCACATGGCAATGACATGCATCAAGTCTGATTATTTAGCAGGAGGAACTGGCATTTAAATTAGGGAAGTTTGGTGACATCTGCAGATATTTTCCCTGGGAGCACTATGTCCTGGTTTCTATCTTCCGGTTCTTACCTCCTGTGTAGATTTTCTTTCTCCTTCTCCTACTTCCTCCAATATATATCATGTCTATTTTATATAAGACATAGCAAATTTTGCAAGGGAAGGTTCCTGAGCTAGAGAATATTGCATTACAAAAGGGATAATCTCTACACAAAACTATGACATAATTTGCAAGTGTTGTAAGAGAAGTTACAAGTACATATTGTAGGAGCGTAGAGACAAAGGCTTAAAGAATGACACCAATGAAATTAAGAAAACTGAGTTTTGTGTCAATGTCAAGAACTTCCCTGTCTAAAAGCTTATCTTGTGTCAGGATTCTGCAAGATTCAGGAAATTTAAAAAAAAGATATGTGGGTTGGTGATTTATGGTTTCAGTACCTATAACTCATATGTCATTGTGTATCTTTCTGAACATGTCCCGTCTTGTTTAGCACTATTTATTTGCAATATTAGCACATAATTTTCATAATTATCCATAGTCCTGGGAACAAATTAGGAGGTGACTGATCAAAGAAGTTCACCTTCATTTTTTTCTTACCCGGATGCATTTGGGAAGGTAGTTTAGGACAGTAGCCTTGAGTGTGAAGGCCTCTCCACGGATCACAGAATAGGGCATCGTGAGTTCGACAAAGAAGGGCTGGAAGGCTCGGAGAGAGGCGGGAAGAGAGAGACCAAGTCCAGTGTCATTGGACAGGCAGAGGGCCCCTGCCTTCCACTCAGTGATGGTGTCAGGGACTGTTACTCCTACTTCAGCCACACCTGATGAGCTGGGAGGATGGCAATGTGAAGAACAGAAAGTGAGCAGGTGAAATGTCTTTTCTCAAATGAGAATCAGTATGTGTAAATATACTGTTAAGGATGAAATCTACTTAAGGGTTCATGTGCAAGGGATCACATGTACCCTAGATTATGTACTGGGAACTGAGGTGGGAAACTAAAAAGGATTAAATGGTGTCTCTTTCCCTTAACAGTCCATAGACACATTACATGTGTGTATTATAAATAGAAATATTTGAATGAGGTCCAGTTTGGTCCTTAAGCTACCCTCATTATTGTACAATCCCCAAAAGCATATTTAAGATTCATGATCCAATGAATAAACCATCACTTACACAGGCTGATTTGTTTATATGCTTATTTCAATCTTGTCTATGAAAGGATCCCTGGATGGCATTAGGCATTACAGAATTTGAATATTTTTAGTTCCCATGTCTGTTTTTTGGCAGTTTCAGGAATAATTATTTTAGACTTATTCAGCTCTGAAAGACAATTATACTAGCAAATTCATACAATAAATGTGTTTTTATTATGTCTCTCATAAAAGGGTAAAAGGTTAAGACAATTATTTAACATTTTTCAGGAAGATTATCTTAGAGTTGAAAATGCTGGAGGGGCCACATAGCCTCACCTGTAGCAAACAGAGTAGAGAGATGTTACTTACTCCACCACTGCCAACTCCCAGATCCAGGTCTCAGGAAAATAACTCCGCACCGTTTCAGAGACAGGCTCTGGACTTTGAATATTATTTTCCGGTATTACATCATGTGCATCAAATTGAGGAATATCTTGACTCCCCGGAAGTCCTAAACCTGCACCTCTGAAACCTAATAAAATAAGAGAAAACAATAACCTAGTCAGGAAAAAGGCACCCATTTATTTTATGGTACATGTGTGTAAGACCTAGAAGGGCAAATTTTCAGTTTTCCTAAGAATTGTAGATGTTTGGAAATAACTTGTTGAGTCCACATTCTTTGAGGAGAGAGGAATCTTTTTTAAAGGGAGACATTCCATGTATTCTAGAGATGGCCTAATTTTATGTTAATGCAGGCTGGAAGGACAAGATACCTTATAGATGGCTTTATGGTTTGTGGAGGCAATGGCAGGTTTTGAAGGTTAAAGAGTACTTTTTTCTCCATAGGAAAGCTAAGCAGAAAAAGTAAAACTCTATTTAGGCAACATGAGTGGTGGTTGTATTGGAAATTGTTTGAATTACCACTGGAGTGAATAGAATTTAGTAACATAAATTCTGTGTGTTTTATTGAATCTTATAAACTCATTTCTCTCTTTTTTTTCTTTCCATTTCTCTCTTGAAACAAGGTTAGAGCGTTAGATTTTATTCTATTTGTTTGATGGAAAGGAGAAGTGAATAATTCAAGATGCCAAAGAGATATTTCCATTTAGAATATCTCTATGGCTGAGGCAAGGAAAATATTTACAAAAGAGAGAGGGTAGAGAACTAAACATAAAGAGTACTGGTCCATGTTGGGCCTGAAATCTTGCTTATAAATTGAGTATCAGTTAGGCTCTCCATTTAAGTATTCCCTCTTATATTTCAGGATTACCTTGTGAAACCATTTATAAGAGAAAACATTTTTCCAGAAATTTTTCTTTAATATTTCTCTCAACTATTAAAAGCATTAATGGTAATTTCTTTAATAAATATCATAGTTTCTTTCCATCATGTCCTTGTCCCTCATCTCCCTCATGTCAAGCGGAAGCCATCTCTGTCTCTAACTTTGATTTTTCACTGATGTTCTATTGTCCCTGTCTTTATTCTTATTTTTAATAGTTAAGTGTCTAAGAGGGTGATGCATCTAAATGAACTATTTCCCATTTCCTCCCCCTGATATCAAAGACTTTCCAACTTCTCCAGCTATTACAATTAATACACCATGGCGTGATGCCTCATTTTAACTTCAGTTATTGGATGATGGCTATATCCTCCTTATTGTCTCTTATTCTCTATGTCAAACTGACTCTCTACCTATTCTTTCACAGTCTCCATGTTAAATCGGATTCTTCCTCATCCTCATGCTACAATAATAAATTCTACTTTAAGTGTTTTAAATTTATTTGCCAAGACAAAATCCATTTTTTCTCCTAATTTTCATATCTCACTTCATTAAAATGTGTTGATCCCTGGACTCACCCACTTACCTTCTGTTCCATTGCTGATTACAAAATATATTCAACTGGATTTTCTCTTCACAACTTAAAAATAACCACTTAATCTAGGTTGTAATAGTTGCATTCATTTTTGACCTTCACTATTCTCAAGCAAAGCAAAAATTATAAAACTTATTTTCTTCTAAATTTCATATCTAGTGTGATTCTTCTAAGAAACATTAAATCATGTAACTCCTCTTCTGGAAATCTCCCCATCTCACTCAGAGTAAAAAGTCAAATCCTTATGATGATCTACAAGACCCTACACAACCTGACTTCAATTATTTCAGTAGTTCTCTCACCAAATGTTCTTACTTTATTTACTCTGTTCCTCCTACACTGACTTCCTAACTTTTTAAAGAACAGTCCAAAGAATCTCTTGCCTGAGAGCCTTTGAGAGGCACAATAGTGAGGTAATTAAAAAAACACGAATCTAGAGTCAGACTACTTGATTCAAATCCCCATTCCCCCATTTACTTACGAGCTGATTTACTTAACCTTTCTGAGTTTAGTTTTTCCATTTCAAAAATGCTGATAACCACAATAAAAGAAATGGTAATATGTGAGTGATGAAGGTGTTAGCTAATGCTACAGTGGTAGTTTTACAACACATTTCAAATCAATACATTGTACACCTTAAACTTATACAATATTATCAACATATGTAACTTATATCCCAATAAACCTGGAAAAAGATGAAAATGAAGAAAATGGTGATAAAAGTACATACCCTAAAAGAATTAAGGAAATCTATTATTTTATCTCATCTTATCTTAACTAAACTTATTTTATTTTTATCTATCTAATATCTTGGTATTTTCTATTACTGTAGTTGCTTTTTATGACTGCAATACTCTGCTTCCAGATAGTGATTTAGTTGGGTCTCTTCCTTCTAGTCTTTGCTAAAATTTTACTCTCTTGGTGAGATATTCACTGATCACCCTATTCTCTATTTGAGTTTTCTCCATAGAATTTATCACCTTCTAATAAACTATGTGATTTACTTGTATATTTTGTTTACATTTTCTTTATCCTCATTAAAATATAACTTTCAGACTTCCAGCCAAGATAGAGGTGTAGACAGACACACTGTGTCTCCTTCCACAACTAAGAAGGAATACAACTACCTCAAAACCAGAAACAACCAGATTTCCATAAAATCAAACTGCATGGAATCCAACAAAGATATAAAGAAGAAATACTCATCCAGACAGGTAGGAGGGGCAGAGCTGGTGCAGAGAGGACGTGGTGTGGTGGTGGCAGCAGCAGCAGCAGTGACAGGCTATCAGAAAGCACAGTTACATGTTTTAAAAAGTCAGAAGGGATACCTGGGGAGTGTTCCAAGTTCCTCACCAGACTGCGAAGCACTGGGGAAAGTCAAGCCTCATTACTTCGGACTGTGCATACCAGTGGGGGTTGTGGCAGAGGCAGAAACTGTCAGTCTCTCAGCATAGTCTGCTTGTCTAAAGGGCCCCCATGGTCCTAGAACATCCGCAGACCCATCCGCTCTGGGAAAGACAGCCAGGGCAACAGCTAGAGAGGCACCAGTCCCATATGGAAGTGGGAGAAGTGCCTGGAAAAGAGATGACTGCTGGGCAAGCAGCATTGTTCCCTCTCAGACCCCTCCCCCACATACAGCGCCACAATGTGGTGAAAGGGGTTGCCCTGTACTGATGAATTCCTAAGGCTCCGCCCCTTACAACATAACAGGAGAGACAGCTCTACCTAAGACACAGAGGTAAACATACACAGGAACCTGTCAAGATCAGGAGACAGAGAAGTATGTCCTAAAATGGGGAATGGATCAAGATTCCAGTGGGAGAACTAAGCAATGAGGAGACAGCCAACCTAACAGATGCAGAATTCCAAATACTGGTGATAAAGATGCTCACAGGCTTGACAGATATGCTTAAGTATGGCAAACGTATAAGAGTAGAAGTGAAGGCTATGCTAAGTGAAACGAAGAAAAATCCACACAAATCAATGTTAAAGGGAAGAAAACCAGGGTTCAAATCAATGATTTGGAACATAATGAAAAAAAAAAAAACGATCAACCAGTATAGAATGAGGAAACAAGAATTGAAAAAAATGAGGAGAGGCTTGGGAACCTCTGGAATAACTTTAAACGTGCTAACATCTGAATCATAGGGGTGCCAGAAGGAGAAGAAGAGCAAGAAATTGAAAACTTATGTGAAAAAATAATGGAGGAAAACTTCCCAAATTTGGAGAAGAAAATAGACATACAAATCCAGGAAGCACAGAGAGTCCCAATCGAGCTGGATCCAGAGGGGGCCACACCAAGACACATCATGATTAAAAAGCCAAAGGTGAAAGATAAAGAAAATCCTAAAAGCATCAAGAGAGAAGTGGAAAGTTGCCTACAAAGGGATGCCTATAAGACTCTCAGCTGATTTCTCAAAAGACACTTTGCAGGTAAGAAGGGACTGGCAAGCAGTATTCAATGTGATGAAAAGCAAGGACTTACAACCAAGATTACTGTATCCAGCAAAGCTATCATTTAGAATAGAAGGGCAGATAAAGTGCTACCCAGACAAGGTAAAACTAAAATAGTTAATCATCACCAAGCCATTATTATATGAAATGTCAAAGGGACTGACTTAAGAAAAAGAAGATCAAAACTATGAACACTAAAATGACAACAAACTCACAACTATCAACAACTGAATCTAAAAAATAAGAACAAAATCCAAATAAGCAAACCAGAATAGGAACAGAATCATAGGTATGGAGATCATTTGGAGGGTTATCAGATAGGAGGGGGAAGGGGGAGAAATGGGGAAATGGTGCAGGGACTAAAAAGCATAATTGGTTGGTACAAAATAGACAGGGGGAGGTTAAGAATAACATAAGAAAGGATGAAGCCAAACAACTTATATGCACCACCCATGGACATGAACTAAGGTGGGTGGGATTGCTGGAGGGAATGGGGGTTCTGGGCAGAGCAGAGCAAAGGGAAAAATAATTGGAACTACTGTAACAACACAATCAATAAAATATACCTAAAAAAATAAGGTGCAAACAGGTAGTCACAGAATAGCAATGGGGCTGTAAAATGCAGTAAAGGAAATGGAGTAGCCAAAGAACTTATAAGAATGACCCACTGACATGAACAGTGGTGTGGGACTTGCCTGAGGGAGCAGTGGGTGCTGGATGGAGGGGTGTGAAGAAGGAAAAATTGGGACAACTGTAATAAAATAATCAATAAAATGTAATTTTTTAAGTCAAAAAAATATAACTTTCATATAGTTGAAGATTTTTCTTCTCAATATTTGTTATATATCCACAAGCTAGGCCAGTAAGTATTTAATTAATATTTATTCAACACATGAATAATAATATCTGTCATATTTGTAACCTAGTTTTTACTGTTTCAGGCACTAAAGATTTTTATCATTGTCCAGCATAATTTTACTCTTTTTAAATTAACCTTCATCTTCCCCCATCCACCTCTATCTCTCTGTCTCTGTCTATCTCTCTCTGGGGTCCTAGGGACACTCTTATAGTTATATTCTCCATATTTACTGTTCTTCATCATCAAACACTTTGAAGTTGCATGATGACTTCCCAAACAGTTATAGGAATGAATTTATGCTCTTCAAATTATTTTCAAGAACTTTCACTAAATATCCTAGTTATCTTAGCTCTTACATTGCTTCATATACCCGAGTCATTTATATAGCTACCCATTTCAATCTCCTTTGTATATTCATCACACATTTTATAAGTCACTTTTTCTGCTCTATATCATATGCCTAAAATTCTTTTCTTTTTAACTTCCAAAAATTTCCCTTTCCCTTAAACTTTCATGGTATAAGCTCAAACTTCTTTCTGTGTAACTTTTAGGATTATTTTTCTTTTCCTTAATCTCTCTCATTTATAAAATATCTTAGTTACCTGACAAAATCATATTTACCATTACTAAGAAACTGTTTGGAATTGGTGCTATTGTTGAAGGTTATACTTGGAGAAAACTGTCCATGGTCTTTTAAAAGTGAGCTAACAGCATTGCTTTCTGTAATACAGAGTTGGTTTATAGATGGATATTAACCCCACATGGTTAGTACAATAGGTTCAATGTCAAGGAACCCAGAAAAAAAATTTTAAATGGTCAAAATTCTTAATTTATATGTGATATTTATTTTATTGGGTATTTTGAAATGCCTTGCAGCACCTCTAATCAAATTGCTTCAATTTATTAATGAAGAACTTGAGGCTTAGAAAAAAGGCATTCCACACCCACTTTACATATAGGACCTCTAATTCATAATCAAAAACTAAAAAGAACCCTGGCTGCTGTGGCTCAGGGGATTGAGCGTTGGTCTGTGAGCCAAGTGTCGCTGGTTCGATTCCCAGTCAGGGCACATGACTAGGTTGTACTTAAGGTCCCTAGTTGGGGGCACGAGTGAGAGGCAACCACACAGTGAAAAAAAAAAAAAAAAAAAAAAAGAACTAAAAAGATATGAATATTTATGAGAGATGGACATCAAGAATACTTTGGAGAAAAGATAGCCAGAATCCCTTGAGAAAGGGATGAAAAAAGCTAAAATAATGGGCTGCAAGTGTACCTGGAAATTGTACAGATGTTTTAAGGGGGAAATTGAAGGGCCTAGAAAAGGGCTTCTTTATGTGATGTTTTATTTTCATGTTTTTTGGCCCTGGATTATGAAATATTCTGCCATATTTATATTGTTTCTTTTCACCAGTGACTCCTTTTCTCCTCCTTTCTATTCTTTAAGATATAGCATCTCTATGAATGTCTTTTCTGATTCCATAATTAGAATTATTGTCTTTTTCCATTATAAACTTGCTTTTCCTCTCTTATAGTATATTAGAATCGTGTATTTCATCTGAATTTGTGCCCTGAAGTGTCTCACTCATCTAAAACAAACAAACAAACAAAATTCTGACCAGTTCTGGCTATGTCATTTCCCAGCTAAATGATCTCAGCAAAAAGTATTTTACCAGAAGAGAAGGCTGCAATATGTATCTCATTGTACCTATCAGTTATTTATTTATTTTTTTACAAAGTATTACTGCTGGATGTAACACATAAGTAAAAGCATTTTTTTACCTTCATTTAATACAGTATTTCTTATTATTGCTGGTCCTGCGTATTGGTAAGGCACTGAACATGACTGTGGATTTCGGATTTTAGAGTTTGTGAACACCTTTAATCCCATGCCCTGTAAAAATGACAATTCAATAAATTTATAAACTTGATTAGAAAGCATGAAATATATTTTCCTTAGAATTTCCCTATGTAATTTCAATAACCTTAATGTTATATTAGTCCTGTGGACAAAAAATATAGAATGGTAAAATTACAGTACTTTATGGCTTATTAGAATTGTATAACTGGTTATCTTTTTAAAATCTGGGTATAACTAAGATATCTCAATGAAATGGCAGACATTATGCTTAGCCCTGGCTCTAACTCACTGTCAGACTAAACAATTAAAAATTTATTTATATATGTATATATATATATATAAAGTTTTACTAACACTGAGACTTTCATAACTAGTAAGAATTTTACCTTTAGGAAGCTATACATATCTTCTCCATTGTTAGTTTCTTGGCCATAGGTATAAATATAAATACACGCTGCTTGTTCTTCCTGCTGGTCCACATTTTCAGGGATATAATTGAGGTCCTTTATAGCAAGAAGATTATATACCTGTAGCAGTGGAGATATTAAAGACAGCATTATTACCTGCTTTTGTTTTGAAATATCCAGTGAACTGAGAAAAGTATGATAATTATCTCTTTTCTGAGTATCTTAATGTAGTTGGTACCTTAGGGATAATAAAATTTTTCTTTAATTTAATAGTGTTTTTTGTTCTAAATATGTAAAACCTACTTGGGAAAATACTGCCACTGAATAATAAAATCTTAAATTACCATGGATTAATGAAAACTTCACTGTAACTTTAGAGATAAAACTAGACCAAATATAGGAGAGATCTAACTTGCTTCTGTGTTGGATGAATAGTCAATGCCCTGAGAAATTTAGGTAGGAATTATTGGCATCTGTTAAATTATTTCTATTTAACTTTATTCATGGATAGGAGAACCACATAGGTACATACATGACTATATATCATCTCTATTCAATAGAACAATGTCTACATAATTGTAAATAGGTTATCTTTTGAAACAAGAAGGATGACGAATGAAAGAGTCCTGGGTATTTATTCCTGATCCTGAGTAAGGCTGGGTCCTAATTAAAGAACTTCCAACATTTGCTTGCCTGGGTCTCAGAATTGCTATAGACCAGTAACTCCTGTGTGCCTCTTGTTTGCCCCACTTTAAAAAACAGGAGTGTTCTTTAACAGATGATTGGATAAAGAAGATGTGGTACATATATACTATGGAATGTTACAAAGCCATAAGAAAAAAGAAAAGAAATGCTGCCATATGTGACAGCATGGATTGATCTTGAGAGTATTATACTAAGTGAAATACATCAGGTAGAAAAGGACAGGAACTGTATGATTTCACCATATGTTGGATATAAAACAAATAGCAACAAATGAACAAACAAAAACCATATAAACAAAAAAACAAACAAAAAACTAGTCATAGAAACAGAAAATAGAATGGTGGTTACCAGAGGGAAAGGAAGGTGGGAGAAGGATGAGGAAGGTAAAGGGGTCTGTTATAAGGTGACAAAAGGAGACTAGACTTTGGATGGGGTGTACAACTAGAGTATACATCTGTCACATTATAAAGTTGTACAACTGAAACTTATACAATGTTATTAGCTAATGTTATATCAATAAATGTAATTTAAAAGATAAAGAAAAAAATAAAAAAAATCCAAGAGTGTCAGTATGCCACTTTTGCCATTGTATGTTGTGTGTGTGTGTGTAGGGGGTAAATAACTTTTGTATACTTCCGTTAAAGGCCTTTATAGCTAGTGAAACTGTACTTAAGGATCTATACCCAAAGAGCATCATATGCACCTAGATCCAAGTTAAATGATGAGGTTAAGTCTTTGAGCTGTTGCTATTTTAGTATGAGACTTGTAGGAACTTTGGGGAGAAAAGTGAGTGCATTTTTACATGTGGGAGGGTCATGAATCACTGGACATCAGAGGGTAGACTGTGCAGACAGCCTCCCAATAATCTCTGCCTTTTGGTATTCATGCCCTAGTTCCTCCCACAATGAGTAGAGCTGACATCTGTAACTAGTAAGATTTTGTAGTAATGATGGTGTATGAATTGCAAGGCTAGGTTGTAAAAGATATTGCAGTTTTAGCTTCTCTCTTTGACTCACTTGTTCTGAAAGCAATTGCCTGTCATGCTATGAGGACATTCAGGCAGCCCTATGGAGAAGTCTGTTCAGTGAACAGCTGAGACCTCCTGCCAGCTGTTGGAGAAACACATTTTGGTAGATTTTCCGACCTCAGTCAAGCCTTCAGATAACTAAAGCCCTGGCCAACATGCTGACTGCAATCTCATGAGAGATCACAAGCCAGGGCCATGGAGGTCCATCACTTCTGGATTCCTAATCCACAGAAATGCTTATTGTTTGAAGCTACTAAGTTTTGGGGAAAATTGTTATACATCAGTAGATAACTAACATGACGCCCCTTTAAACTTCTTTATTGACTTTTGTTCCTGCATAGAAGAGCCAAATAGGTACATAAATGAGCATGTCCTATCTATATTAGCTGAACCAATGTTTTCCAGGTTATTTTCAAAGCAAGTGAGCTTAAAGAATTTTACAATTTCAAAAGCCCAAATGTTCCATTTTGTTCATAATTCATCCCCACCTGTATAACACTCAAAGCTTTGTTATGCAACTGGGACAACTGTTAAAGCTATATGATCAAACACAATAGGGTAGACATAAAATAATAAGAAGCAGACCAAATTCCTTCAATAGAAGCTGCAAAAAAGTAACTTAGAATAGACTACCGTAAACACGGAATGTAAAAACCAAAGCATGTCTCCAAAGAAAGCACCCAGAGAGAAAATTCTCTTGTTTCAGGTTAACTTCCTGATGTTATTGTCTAATTCAAATAGATAAATATGGTCATTGTCTTCTATGTAGTAATTATTATGCTATGAGGAGATATTTTGGTCTATTAATAACATACTAATTAAGGTTGAGAAGAATTTTAGTTATACTTTCCATTTTGAAGAACATCAATTTTGATGATTAAAAACAGGGTTGTGATCCTTGATATAGCAATCTTACAGTTGAAAAAATTTTTAAAAATGAATCCAAGGTTTTTTTAAAAGAGTTATTTATTTATTTTTAGAGAGAGGGGAAGGGAGGGAGAAAGAGAGGGAGAGAATCATCAGTTTGTGAGACAAAGATCGGTCAATTGCCTCTTGCACACCCCCAACTGAGGATCTGTCCTGCAACCCAGGCATGTGCCCTGACTAGGAATCGAATCGGTGACCTTTCTGTTCACAGACCAGCACTCAGTCTGCTGAGCCACACCAGCCAGGGCTAAAATTTAATATATAGATCTAAAGTTTGAAAAATAGAAACTTGAATAAACCCCAAAGAAACTGCAGTATTACTAATTTATCTCCCGAAATTGATAAATAACAATACCTCCTAAATAAACAAGTTAATTGTTCCTTTTAAATATTGATGCATGAAGCAATTAAAGCTATAAAGTTTGCAAGTGATAACTTCTTGACAATGATATACTTCCAGTAACATATCATTTTACTTGAATTATACTGAAGAAAATTTAAACTATGAATAATCTAGTTCTAAATTTTCCCCTTCTGCTGATAGATTTCTCTTCAAAAACCCCGTGTTTGAGAAGGGATTAGTCAAAGAACGCATATGCATGACACAGACACAGACAACAGTGTGATGCTGGCCAGAGGGAAGGGGAGTGGGGGCTGGGTGGGGGTGGCAAAGGGGGGAATGCGGAGATCTGTAATAATGTTAACAATAAAATGAAGTTAAAAAATATTTTCTCTTTTGGTTAATTATTAACCAATATTTCCCCTGAGTCATATATAACCTTTTATTATTATTTCTCTCAAGTCACTACTCTACAAGGACAAGGACTGTCATATATTTACTGCTATTTCCCTGGCTCCTGCAACAGACCTAGTTCATGGTGCAATGGTGATGATGATGATGATGATGATAGCAGTGAATCAGTATGGCACTCCAAATATTACCATTATGAATTATATAATTCTAGAAAAAGGCAGTGACTTAAAATTATTATAGATAACTTGTGAATTACTTAGTACCAGTTTTACAGATTTCAAGCACTCTAGAGACATACATTATTACATCCATTGAAAGTTCATGATGTATGCTCATATTATAATTTTATAAAAAGCTTAATTACTCCATTGAGCAAAAATAGAGTAACTTATTAATTCATTTTCTTTTTAAGCATGACCTATAAGCAGTGAATCTTAACAAAATTTAACTTTCACTAAGATTATTGTACAACAATGAGTAATTGGAGTTTAGATTTGATTTCTTACAGAAATAGAAGTTATATCATAAAAGAGATTAAAGTTTGTAAGCAATTTCAGAATGATGTCTCAGCTATGTCACTTCTGGGTAAACTTGCACAAGTCTCTCAACTGTACCAAACCTTAGTTTTTACATCATAAAATGGGGCTGTTACTCTCTGGGATGTCGGAAAGATTAAATGAGAAAATGTATGAGAGAGCTTGAGAAATTATAAAAAGCTAGACAAATGGTAGATATTTTTATTATATTCTTGTATTTTACTCTCAGCAGGGACTTCTTGCTCTGAGCCCCTCATATGGCCCTTTGTAACCCTTGAGTCAGAGGAAACTCACCGAGGACGGGGAGAGCTCTGCCTCGGGCCTCATGAGCAGCACACTTTGGTCCACTGCGCGGAGGGCACAGAGGGACTGAGGAGAAGCCGTGACGCGCAGGCGGGCCTGTGAGGCGGGAAGACTTTGTGCTGGGCTGAAGCTCAGCTCCACCTGTGAAACATGCAGTAAAAGTCATCCAGCACTTCTATTTGTGTGATCCTGCAGAAACTCACATTTTCTTAGTCATCTTAACATTTAGCTTTATATGACTATGTTTGGAAGTCTCAGACAGGAAAGATCCTTTCTTCATCTTTCCTTTGCTATTGAAAGGTTGTGTTTTCTAAGGATCAATGGATGATAATAAGAGATAGATAACTTGTTTGAATTTTAGAGGTCCATCTTTACCTCTGATTCATAACAGAATATTTGTATTCTTCAGGTTTTTGAGATTTTTGTGTCATAACATTTTACATACCTCACACAATTGAATCAGTGGAGCAGAGCACCATGGACACAAAATTAAGTTATGTTTTATGTGGAAACAATTTTGTGTAATTGAAAAAGTATTGTATTAGCTGCCGGGAGATTTGGCTATGCCAGTAATTTGCTGGGAAACTTTGGACAGCTCATTTTACTTTTCTGGGCTCATTTCTTTTCTCTGAGGTAAAATAGGTGGCTTCTATAATACCATTTATTTATTTTATGCTAAAGACACTTACCTTGTTGTTTAGGCAGTTTTCAATCTCAAAACGCTCTGAATCTCCAATAACTTCTCCATTTGGGAAAATGGTAAAGATGAACAATCGTGCAATGGGAGCAATGTCCGACGTCACAGGGAAGGATAAGGAAAAACTGCCTTTTGTAGAGCATTGAGAGAATGAGACAAAATGGTCATAGGTCAGAATGCTGATAATAGGTCTTATCCAGTTTAGTACTGTGCTATGTATTCAATGACTTGATCTCTTTAATGCCATTGTGGTTAATTGGTAAAATTAATAGGCTAATGTCTCTCTTCACAACTTCATTTGTAAAATAAGTTAAAGTTCCTTACACTCATGTTTTTCTTTATCTGATTTCACACCCAACTTATGCCTAAACCAACTTAAATATGAATACCTCAAAATTATTCTGCTGACACACACACACATACACACACACACACATACACATACATATTAATTTTGTGTCCTCTTTCTTAGTATAAAGGGATAATGGAAATGATTTTCCCATTTTTGAACTTTCACTGAGGTATAAGGTGGATGTGTTAGGAAAAAAATGGGGAGACTAATTGGGAGGTACTCACCGTCTCGTGGCTCTACAGGCAGTGCGTGTTTTCCTGATCTGACGATACCTCCCTTAGCCATGACCTGAAATGAAAAATGGCAAAAAAAAAAAAAAGAACTTTTCTTGAGCTCACACAACCTACTTTTGATTGGTGAGCCCGTGCTGGAGAGAATCAACCTCATGAAAATCAAAGAATCAAGGGAAACATAGATGAGAAAGCAAGATGGTAATGCAAGAGTAATTTTTACATTACTGGCCCCATTCACCATGTTTGTCTACTGATAAACTCCAATATATTCTGTGGCTTCAATCTTACCAGGTAATAGAAAATGACCTCCTTCAGTTCCCCAATGGCCGGCCCCTTGAGTATATAGCGTGCCTTGATAATCTGTGTTTGGCCACAGGGAAGGGAACTAGTCACAGGCTCCACATGAATATAGCTTCCACTTAAGGAGTAAACTTGATGTGCAGTGTGAAAAGCTGTCTCGTGTTCTTCTTGTAGCCATGCGTAGCTAAAACACATGCTAAATTGCTGATGGTAGGCCTGATTAAAAACAGAAGAATGAGGAATTAATATTGTCTTAAAGTTCTTCATGTTAACCTCCCACCAAAATGTATAGTTAATATCTTGTGTCTTCTAGTCTACAGTATACTGTGCATCTCCCTTGGTCCTGTTGACCACCAACTAAATGTATTGTCAACCTCTGAATTTACACAGATTTAAAAAATTATCTACAAATGTATCTCTTTCACCCTGATTCCTCTAGCTCATCACTGATTTGACTCTTCTTCAGCTCAGAGCCAGAGGGAAAATAATGTCCCAATTAGAATGGTTAAATCTTCAGATAATAGGAGTCCCTTGTAAGTTGGTTTAATTAAAATCACATTATAGATAAACAAACTATCTTACTACCTTATGCGTCTCAAAATTCTTTATAAATAATCCTTAGCAAATTAGCATTTATGTCTCATCATTATTGACCTCTCATTTTTAAAGTCTGTATAGTTTATGGACCTATAACTCTTGGCAATATTGCTTAGCAGTTATTTCCATTTATTTCCCCATGCAGTAGTGGCTCCTTAGCTCTTTTCTGGGTGCACTTACACTTTTCCTGAATTTATTAGGTGTATTTTGTGGACCCTCCTATTTGCTCTAATAATTAAGTTCCTTTGCAAAAAAAATTATCGCACTTAAATAAATCAGACTAATAATTTACAGTTCTTTTAACTTCTTAGAAAAATTTCAAGCAAAGCGACACTGTTTATCCACCTTTTCAATCATAGGGAAGAACAGGTATCTATTACACAGAAAACATTAAAGATGATTACATATTTTTAAGTTGAACTAACATGAACCTTGGAAAATACAAACAATTTATATGGCATTTATCTAAGCTAGAATCAATAAATCATAATATTTTATTATTGTTTGGCTTGAAATTACAAGCATGAAAGCTTTTTAGATTTAGAAACCTCTTTATCCTATTCATTAGGCAATATATAAGTGTGCATGTGTGGGGAGGTTCTAATCATTTAAAAAATAAGTAGACATGGAAAAACAACATAAAACAAATTACATGAATTACTTATTGAAGAACCGATAGTTTAGGAAAAAGACCAGTAATATTTTTTGGATAATACATAAAATTCTAAAAATAATTCTAATCAAATTATCAGGCACTTCTATAGTATCTCTTCTAATGTCTTTATTATTTTAAATAAAATTTTCATATCCCCAACTTTATCCCGAAGTTGCATAGCTTCTTAATCTGTGTGCTTCTTCACTTCTTAATGTATGACTCACTAAGGTTTCTCTTTGTCTTGAAGTCTTTTTTATTTCTTTCATACTTACCGTAAGATAAAGTCTGCTAGCCAATATATTGGTCGTATTAATTGAAAACTGAGCAAGACCCTGTTCATTGGTAGTTGCGTTAGAATGATAATTGGCTTCATTTGAGGAAATGAAGATGACTTTATTGGGGATGGGCACATTCTTTGCATCCACCAGAAGCACCTAAAGGAGAAAAGTACTTGCTAAGTTATAATACTGAGAGAAAGAAGAACTCATGGGAACAGACTGTTTTGCTGCCATAACTTAACAAAAACCAAAGAACAAGAATCAAGTTTTCCTTATTGACTGCAAAGCTGTTTCCTTCCATTTGGATCCTCATGTCTTTCTGTCTCCTTTTTATAATCTGGATCCTCACTTTATTTTTGTTTTCTGAAACAAATCCACAGAAAATGTTTCTTTTGAATAAAATTAAATAACTATAAAACTGGTAAAAACTTAATATAAAAAATTATTATTATTTGTTCATTTTATTATTTTTAACATATACCCTGAATATGAAAATAATACCATATTAATAGCCATAAACTTCACACTGTTATAATTCCAATGTTAGAAATTAAAACAATTTATTCACTTATTTTAAGCAGAATAAGAGATATAAAGAAGGATACTGACAACACTTTGAGAGTCATTTGTGAGAAATTCTCTTAAAATTCTGATGCTGGTTGGATAATGGCAAAAATATACTTATTTATTATAAAATGGGTGGGACAAGGGGCTTGACATAATAACTAAAATATTACATTAAGCATCCTGATTAGTTACATGTCAAAAAAAGAAACTACTTCTGATTCTCATAATACTATATTGTGTGTTTGTGCATTTTATCAGTGATATTAAAAAAGAAAGTATCTACTTTTGTGTGGTTCCATGATTTTTGTCACATTAATTAATTGATAACACTAAATAGGTATGGACTACATTAGTATGTCCTGGACCTAGGTACAACTGGCCACCCATTATTTACCTGTGAATTGCAATACACTATACCTGAGCAAAGAAGGGTATTCCTCGTCTGAAGTGTGAATCCACTTTCACAAACTTGAGTTTGGTTATAATATTTGTGATTTTACTGATGCCATTTCCAGTAAACTCTAGGTCTGAAAAATATGTAGAAAAGAGTAAATACTCTTGGAAGTTACTTTAGTCCTAAAATTAATTTTCTACCACCTCTGTTATGATCCTTATTTACTATGAGAAACAAATCATTTATTGTTTTATCTCCCATATTAATTTAGTACTCAAACCTGTTCCCTTTTCTCTGATCTTGGCTTCCACATTAAGCTCCATTTCATAACCCGTATTTTTAATCTGGAACAAGTTTGTATTTACTTCTTGGGTGAGGCAGCCATTGCTGTTGAGCTGAGAAGAATTCAAAAATTGATAAACATCATACTAATTCAGTTCAGTAGTCACTAAATCCACTGTTTTCTTTCTGGTGCAATGACGACTTCTTTGGTTAAATGTGTTACTTGACCTTTAGGAATTTAATGTTCATATTTGATTTGTAATCTCTATGATTAGTCATCAGTATGGGAATTTTGTTGACTAAAAATAGACATTTTATTTTTGGTGGGGAATATTTGGGGATTAGCTTACTTTGATGTCCTTTAGTAAAATGGGGTAACTCACTGTCAACAACAATAGTCTTGAGAGAGAACCCTGTATACTAACCTGTTGACTGAATTCTTCACAAAAATCTTGCCTTTTACAGTTAAAAGATTGAAGTAATTTTCGACACATGCGCACAGTTGCAAGTCCTGGGACAGGTTTCCCATAAGTGTATCTGTCACAGAAGAAATAAATCAGAAACTGAGGGAAGGTATGCACATTTTCACTACCAACCCAGCCCAGAACAATTACTCTCTACAGTTCCCTGTATAACTTTGGGGTATTTTTATTTTTTTCTTTTAGTCTATTTATTTTTCTTATTCTTTTTATTTTGTCATTATAAAATCAAAACTTGTTCTTTATACCAAATAAAAATTATGTGATAAATAAAATAAGTAATAAGCAAACACAACACACACACACACACAGAAAGCCCTGAAAAACAAATCATGGGGTATATAAATATTTTTGTTTACACGTGTGCATTCTATACTTACATTAGTTCTTTCTGTCTGTTTTTAATACAGATGGAATAATTGCTAATTCCTTAAGGGGGATCATTTGTTTTCTTTGCTATTTGCAAATGCCTCCAATATCACTTCAAGTAAAAAATATAATCAGAGCAACCACTATGAAAAACAGTATGGAAATTCCTCAAAAAATAAAAAACAGAGAGATTGTTTTAGTGTTTAAAAATTTGTTCATTTACTGCATCCAGAGGATCTATGCAAAATACTCAAAGTTTTAAAACTGTCCAGAGGAGAGAGTAAAATTAATTAAATCAATGTACCATGAGGGAGCACTCAAGCAAATGCAACAAGTGGCACATTTACAGGTCAATTGGCCTATTGTTTTCCATAAGCTAGTACAATGTCAAAAAGGAGGTTCTAGATTTTTAAAACTTTGAGCTAATTATAGATTTCCTATGACTTGTTTAAAAATATTAAAACTGTAGGGGAAGAATCAATTGAACAAAATTGGCAAATTTTATAGTTTTTATAATAGGTGATAGGCGCATGCAATTATATTTTACTATTCTGTCAACTTTTATATTCAATTGAAAATTTTCACTAAGTTGAGACGGAGTTCAGGGGTTGGAGGGATTGAGCAAAAATGGAAAAGTACTCATGGACATGGATAACAGTGTGGTGATTGCTGGAGGCAGGGAATATAAAAGGGCTAAATGATCATGGGAAAAAATACAGTAAAAAAAAAAAAAAGAAAATTTCCATTGTAGGAAGTTGGAAAAAACAGGTATATATGAGTCATAATAACCAAAAGCAATGTGTAAAAACATTTTTATGAAAATATGAAACATTTTTAGGAAAATCAAGGGTACTTGAGTATAAACTCAAAATTAGTATTGAATAATTATCTTTAATTTTATTAAGTGTGATAATGGCATCATGATTACATAAGAAAATGTCACTAATTTTTTAGAGGTTCCTACTGTCACAGCTGTGTGAAAATGTCATTATTTTTGTAATTTATCCTGAAATATTAAAGCAAAAAAAAGATGTATCAAATAAGAAAAGATGTTACTTATTAAATCATAATTATGAGTGTCTCCACTCTTTTGTGCATTAAAAAAATTTAATGATAAAAATAAAGAAGAGTCATTAAAAGAAGTTTTAAAAAGTGCCAAGGAAAATTAATTTGTAATTGCGTACCTAGCTAAATAAACACTAAAACTTGAGGGGAAATACGGAATTTCAGGAAAAAACAATTAAACTCACGTTCCACATACTGATATGTTCACTTTTTCATCCAGGATACTGATTATCTTTGGGACTTGAACTTTGACCTCAAACTTGGGAACCACTGTTGACAGAGATAAACAAAATAAGGAGGCTGGTAAACATTTAATGGAAATATAAATATCTTTATGTCTGTAATTTTTTCCACAAGAGTACCACTAAAAGTTACATTTATTTTTAATGTACAGTATCAACTTCAAGATGATTAAGTTTAACAATTTATGCAAAATTTGACTTTGTGACCACTACAGATCTCAGTGATGTTAACAAATGATGATGGTTCTACTGAAATAAGAATTTTGATACTTGGAAAGTGTAACTTCCTACTGAATCACCAAGCTCTTACAAACTTCTGTGTTCACAGAATAATGATGGCCTTAGAATAAGATACAGTTGACTCTAAGTTCAATGTATTTGTGAAAAATTCAAAAGATCTGAGTTCACATTATGAACCAAAAAGTTATGTCCCTTTTATCTTTTGTAATTCATACCAAATTCCTCCACGGTGAAGAGGTGCTCTATATTTCCACCTGATTCCTTCTGTACCACCACCTTGTAGGAGCCCTGAATCGGCTCTGATGAGAGGGGAAAGGCTAATTGTTTGAGACCACTCTCTAACTTGAGGTCCTGCCATTGTCCAATTCGATTCCTTTTTGGGTTCTAGAGGTAAGGAAAGAGCATGGGGATAATATTTAGTCATGATAGCCCTTGACAATACATGACTTCCGAATTAGTAACTGGCATTGTCTTCAGGAAAGATAAACATAGAAGGAAGGTGAACCACAATAAACCTGACATCTGAGAGTAGGAAAATAAAGATCTGAAAGTGTTTTTAACAGCAGTTTATTTGTCTGGAATATTATCAGAACACCTCTTCCTTACATGCACTGATTTCTTTAGAAGGTACTTTTTCTGAAGCTTACCTCAAGGTATACCAGTGGAATCTATATGAAAAAATAAAAGAAGAGATGTGATTAAAATTTCACCAAAGGCTACAATTTCAGACTTATGACCAAACACCTGACTAAGGAAAAATAATATTTATAGTAAGATACATCAAAACTAAACCTGAAACATAAAACAAGTAGAATTGTTCAGGGAACTCAATAAATAGTCCTAATAAAGGCATAATGATATATTTCTACAAGTCAGTGTGTTGTTATTTCCCTGAAAAATGTTATTGTTAAATAATACTTTTTGATATTTATTAATTTATAAGTATTATTTATCAATAATATTATTTTGGTACTAAAATAATATTCTGGTGAAGAATATGGCCATACTGTTTACTTATTTACATTAGAAATGGATATTCATAGTTATATGTCATTATGATTAAGTCTCAACAGGAAGAGAATTCGCAGAATTATTTGGTTAAAAGTAAACCAAGAATATTTCTTCTAATTTCAAAATTGTCTAATATCTTACTTTTAAAAGTAGCCTTGTTTCTCTGCCTTCATATTGAAAGCTAGTTGAAGGAAGGGACACACAATTAACATAAATGGAGACTTCATATATAATATACATTATATATGTATAAATATAAATTATCATATACAGTGGAACCTTGGTTCTGGAACTTAATCTGTTCCAGAAAACTGTTTGAGAAGTCATTTGTTCCAAAACCAAGTCTCCTTTGTTGCCTGAGAGACACATGACTGATCATACAGGTGTCAGGTAGAGAATCAAGACACAAAATTTTGTTAGACAACTGGGACATTTTTTTCCACAAACAACTTGGTCAAGAACTGAATTGTCCAATAAACAAGATGTTTGAGAATTCAGTTTTGACTGTATGATAAAATTATAATATATTTTATAATATATACACATATATTCAGAAGAAGTGAAACTCTTTGGTGCTTTAGTTAATCATAAACTCCTTCAGAGTGTGGATATGGACAGCACATAACTTTTTATTGTGCTTCTTCATTATGCTTAATGTGGTGTTCTGAAAGCAATAAATGTAGGTGACTATCTCCAGACTGATTAATTACTGTTATAAGAGAAAAGAGCTTCCTCATCTCTTACCCCTCAATTATGCCTTGTATAAAGCTCTAGATTTGTAGTAAAGCTGGAATCTAGGTTCCAAAAGGAATTTCTTCCATCTCTCTTCTCCTGGATCTTCCCACCCCACCTTGGGTGACTGCTGTCATCAACCACCTGCCCAAACAATAGATATTGAGATACTTACCAGTTCATTCAGGGGGTGAAAACTTTCATCCACAGAGACAATACGGAATTTTACTGAAAAAGAAATTCTCTGATAAGTCTCAGACATGATAAAGCAGGTAATTTGGGCAATAACCCAGGAGGTCAGGAGATCAGGATAATAGTGACTTGGCTGGAAAACCTGTTGAGGAGGTGGCTCTCCTTAGTGTTGCCCCAAATGGTGGAATTTCCCTACGTACCTGTCTGTCCTGGTTTATAGATGGGTTTGTCTGTCTGGACAAAGACCAGACTTTGATCATTCTTTACCAATACTTTGTTTCTCTTCTTGAAGTCTTGTGTTGGTCCCTTTATCTGGACAGCAAAGAAAGCCACCTCTGAAGAGGATGAGATCCTTGGGAGCTAAACAACAAAGGATGCTACTGAGGAACAGCTCAGTCTTCTCCCTCTGACTCCTTCAACCACGACTACTTTCTCTCTCTCCTTCAGCTTCACCAAGGGCTAGGTAAGTATGAATACTTCTCCAGATATAAGAATAACGAATTAATATAAGATATAGGGGAACTATATCAGTGAGAGCAGCCATCAATGCAGCCCAGATCTTCATAGAGCTCATCTGGAACTCCACTTATTAAACTGTACTCCTTTTAATTGAGAATGTGTATTCTGAAGGAATGGAGAGTAGCATCTCTGAAAAAGTATGGGAGAATATAGGATCTTAGTATCCCAAGTTGGGCAACCTCACAGAGATACTGTATATTTGCTTGGAGTATCTTGAACCATTTATACATTCTAAGGACAAAGACACCTAAAATCCCCCCACGAGAGAAAAATTCTGCTACATGCTGTCCCATAGTGAGGTACTTGTATAAGCTGTTTCTAGGCATTGTCCAACTTTGGCTCAAAAGTAATGCTTATATAGCAAAGCTAGAAAATCCCTCTAAGTCAGTGGTTCTCAACCTTCCTAATGCTGCGACCCTTTAATACAGTTCCTCATGTTGTGGTGACTCCCAACCATAAAATTATTTTTGTTGCTACTTCATAACTGTAATTTTGCTACTGTTATGAATTGTAATGTAAATATCTGATATGCAGGATGTATTTTCATTGTTACAAATTGAACATAATCAAAGCATAGTGATTAATCATAAAAACAATATGTAATTATATATGTGTTTTCTGATGGTCTTAGGTGACCCCTGTGAAAGTGTCGTTTGACCCCCAAAGGGGTCGTGACCCACAGGTTGAGAACCGCTGCTCTAAGTCATTCAATTTCTGTGGCTAATACAATTATTTTTATTTTTTAGGAATTAAATTGAACTTTAACATGTAGAAAAATATTTCTCCCCTATTCTGGTGAAAAAATCCATGGTTTTTTTCTCAATAGCTAAAAACTCATTCACCTTGGTTCTTTCTAAAATCCTCACTAACATTCTAAAGTCATTCTTTGGGATTGAACACTAGCTCTCTATCACCATGATTCAATATAATGTATCAAACAGGGATAGGCAATACTCACAGTGAAGGAGACACAGTGGAATAAATCTGTCTCTGCCACCAAGTCATTGAAGAGGTTCCTTTTCTCCCCGAGAGACTCCAAGGAAACACTTACACTCACTCTCTCATTCAGGTGGCTCAGAAGGAGGCAGGCCTTCTCAGGGGTC
This sequence comes from Furipterus horrens, assembly GCF_987537825.1. NCBI lineage: Eukaryota > Metazoa > Chordata > Mammalia > Chiroptera > Furipteridae > Furipterus > Furipterus horrens. The sequence goes on from NW_028327174.1 coordinate 23,717,534, forward strand.
CCAGTGTGGAGCAGGGCGGGGACCAGCACCATATACTGCCTGGGAAGGGAAGAAGGTTGAATCAGACAAAAACAGAAGATAGCAAGCATTTTCAACCATAATTGTGTTTTCCATAACTACATATTTAACCTCCTGTTGAGGCTAAATCAAAATTATATATATATATGGCTACAATCAGTGCTACACTGCCACCTCCATCTTATTGGCACAAGAATGATACCTTTTACTCATCAATATTACCTCAAGCAGTTGACGTCAAAGATGTTTCAATTTTATAGGCATTCTTCATTTTAAAGAGTCTTAATATCTAAATTCTTGAATATATACTCATATAAGTAGCCATGTATATTATGGATAATTACTTTATAAAATGATTTACATTAAAATCTATCTAAGTAAACATCACTTGTGCACGAACACCATGACTGTATTTACATAAATTCAGCTGAAAAACCTCAGTGAACACATATCCGTTACATAAAATAATACATATGTATATTGCAAATTTTCTTAACACAGAAAAAAAGAACATATACACTGCTTTTTCTATATTCCTCAGATATAGCCTGCCCCCAAATTAATAGTTTTTAATCAGTAAGTTTTAATTTTTATCAATAATTTACATGCCACACCAGTACACAGAACATTTGACTCCCATTTTCCTTCATTCTCATTCTCCTGAGGTAATCAATTTGAATATCTTAGTGTTAATATTTCTATATTTATAAATATATGCTTGTGTCAATATTCTATCAGTGGATAAATTATCTTTTTTATTAAAAATAAGTTCTGGTAATATGTTATTTTGAAAAATCTTTTTCACTTAAATTCTTGAATGTATTTAATTATTCAGAGGCACGAGACATTTTCTGTGTGAGCTTTGTTTTTTTGTCTTGACTTCATTGATGAGTTTCCTTTTTCTATGATATGCTCATATTTTTCTGTCACAGTTGATCCATTCTTCAGGAAGCATTTTAAGTGACACCTTTCTTGCAGCATTCAGCTCAATATAATCTCTCTATACTCTGAACTCCTATGGGCTGAAAGAGAATCTGTGTTTCTTAAGTATCTGCTACTTGCCAAGAATTGTGTTAAGCAGTCTCTGTATTAAGCCATTTAATTCTCTCAACAATCCTGTAAGGTGCATGCGACATATTATTCATGTTCATGAGAACTGAAACATGTGATCCTCATTAATTTCCACATTGAATATATATAACAGTGAGGTAAAATCTCTGCCCCTTCATTAAATCAGTATATTATTTATGAAATGTGAATCCTCAAAACTTTAATGATTTAGTGCCTGTAGGTTTAAGCCATTTATTTATAGAGCATCTTTGCAATTAAGAGAATTATTTTTATATTATTTTATTATCTTTTCCTTTCTACCACTAACATAATACACAATCTTATTACTTTACAAAGTTAATAGGTGTGAAAGTAGGAGTAGAGAAAACAAAGACAGTTTAGTTGTTGAATCTGGAAGTCAAGTGCAGTCTCTACATAGTCTGCTCTGGCCCAGCAGTCTTCCTGTATATATTTTAAATTCTTCCTTTGTAAAATTATATGCCATGAATCTTTAGTACCACTCTTAAATTATTAAAACCTTAGATTGTTTATCCAGTTAAAAATGGGCAAAGGACCTGAACAGACACTTCTCCAAGGAGGAAATATAGGCATATGAAAGGATGCTCAGCATCACTGGCCATTAGAGAGATGCAAATTAAAACCACAATGAGATACCACCTCACACCAGTCAGAATGGGCATCATAAACAAATCAACAAACAAGTGCTGGAAAGGATGTGGAGAAAAGGGAACCCTAGTGCACTGTTGGTGGGAATACAGACTGGTGCAACCACTGTAGAAAACTGTATAGAATTTCCTCAAAAAACTAAAAATGGAACTGCCTTTTGAACCAGCAATTTCATTGCTAGGATTACACCTAAAGAATCCTGAAATACCAATTCAAAAGAACCTATGGACCCTGACATTCATAGCAGCACTATTTACAATAGCCAAGTGCTGGAAACAGCCTAGTGCCCATCTGTAGATGAGTGGATCAAAAAACTGTGGCACATTTACACAATGGAATACTATGCAGCAGGAAGAAAGAAGCAATTCCTAACTTTCGTGACAGTGTGGATGGAACTGGAGAGTATCATGCTTAATGAAATAAGTCAGGCAGCAAAAGACAAATACCACATAATCTCACCTAATCCAGGAAACTAATGAACAAAACAAATGAGCAAATAGAACCTGAGGCATGTAAACAAGGAACAGACTGACAGTGACCAAGGGGGAGAGGGAAAATGGGGGAAAGAAGGGGAAGGGTCTAGTCAAGGAACTAGTATGCATAACCCATGGACATGGACGACAGGGTGGGGATTGACTGTGGGAGAGGGGGGAGGGGTGGGCAGGGCAGGGGAGAGTAATGGGGAAAATGGGGCAACTGTAATAGAAAAACAATAAACAAAGAAACAAACCCCTCATATTATTGCATAAATGCTAATGTTTTGTTCTAAAGCAGAGAGGCTCAGAGTAGTTAAATAAACTACCCGAAGCCATTTGGATAGTACCTCTCATCCAATCCCTTTCTTTTATTTGGATGTTTCTGATCTACTGAACATCTGCTCTTTAAAGATGTGAAAAACAATAACATTTTTTTATTTTCCCAACAACAACAGCCTTCTACAAGGCTTACTGCATTGATAGTAGTAAAAACAGCCTTATGAGAGCTGGCACTTTCAGTGTCCATTTCTATACATTTTCTTCCTATTCTGAATTACCATATTTTTCACACTGCAAAATGCACCTGACCATAAGATGCACCTAGGTTTAGAGGACGAAAACAGGAAAAAAAATCTTAATGAAATGGTGTACTAGAATATTTAATAAAATATAACAGAATAATATTTCAACCATGTAAAGTGAACAGCAGTCAACAGCAGTATTAAGAACCGTCATCACTGTCATTAACAAATGAGGAGAGACTTTAAGGTTCAAGTACTCTTCTAGTTTTCTGGGAACCCCAAGAACTCATCATTGGTAGTGTCATAATTTATGAAGCTCAGTTGCTCACAATCACTGGTATCACTTTCTTCGCTATCTTCATACTGACCAGATGCCCTGAGATTCAGCAGTAAAGTGGGACATTTAAGCATCCCCAGGGGTTTCGCGTGGGCCCACCACTTCCTCTTCTTACAGCTTTTGCAACTGCTGACAGGTCAGGTAATACATATCACAGTCTGTGATGCAATATTTGCTCTATAAGACGTACAGACATTTCCCCCCCACTTCTGGGGAAAAAATGTGTCCTATGGATTGAAAAATATGGTATGTCCTGAGCTCTTTCTGTCCAACTCAGGAAAAACATATGTGGGGCAAACTTTTAGGTTGATACTTTGAGATATTTCTCTGCAAATTTTACTATTTCCCCCAAACTCCTTGTTAAACTCATCATTCATTAGTAACTCCAGACTATGCTTAGGAAGTAGAAGATTACAGATTTTTATCTGAGTGGCCCGTACATTGGCCTATTGCCGTAACTCCTCCACCTTTCCAAGTTGTATTGTAATATTATTCTCTGGACTTGGTTTGCATAAGAGAGTTAAAGACTAAAGTTATGCCTACTTTAACTCTTCATTTCCAAAGGCTTTATATTTTCTATATATTTTAAAAACACTTTATTGAGGTATGATCGACACACAAAAAGTTAAACATATTTAGTATGTACTACTTGACTAGTATGTAGTTAAATATACACCTTTGAAATCATCAGTACAATCTTTGCTATAAACATATCCATCATTTCCAAAAATTTCCTCCTCTTTAATTACTATTATTGTTATTATTATAACATAACTAAGATCTATTTTCTTAGCAATTTTTAAGTATGCAGTACAGTACTAACTATAAGCTGTATAAAATAATTATCATTTTTAACCTCCCCATTCACTTTCTCCCCTTATTTCTTTGATATTAATAGGAAAGAAATCATTAGTATATTATAACTTTATTCCATATAATACTTGTATTTTTATTAAGCTAATTGAGATCACAATTAAAAATTATTTCTCATTTATATGATATTTTATACAACCGTTTTGCAAAGATTTTGTTAGTATTCATTCTACAAATATTGAAATTGGGACCTACCTGGGTTGAGTAATTTGCCCAAGATTTCACTTGTACTGAGCAAATAAAATCTTTTAATGTATTACTTAATCATGAATGTTTGAATTTTAAATATTTGCCTTTGTAGGAGTGGTTAAATTTTGCAAATATTAAACTGATGACTTTAAATTTTCTTTTTTTATCATGTTCTTCTGTAACCTCTATCTCTCTGAAGCTTACTGATCAAAGGCAGGGGAGAGGCAATAGCTGTCATTTATCACATCAAGGGCTAATGCTGGAGGATTAAAGTGAAGTTTTCTACATAGTGACAACTAGGTCATGAGGCCTGTTGTTCTTTGCTAAATGGTGGGACAGATATAAATTAAAGGTTTTCAATGAGCAAAATAGTTCTATGTTGTGTTGGATAGAAAACACAGGCTGCTTAACATTCCAACCCCCAAAATGTCACTTGCTTCTATTTAGCCTGCATTCAGAAAATTGGACAGCCCCACATATTTCCCAATGCTCTGTGAGTGGAATGCAATGAAAGATGGTACCATCCACAGTTGTAGATGAAGTGGAAGAATAATGAAAGAGAAATGCACTCTTACTGGTTACTGGGAAATTGTGCATGGACAAAGTCTGAAGAATGAAAGAGCTCGAGATGGTCACAGTTCTGATTTCTGCTTTGGCTTGAAAAAGACCAATTGTGTTAAGTGGCTAAAAGTAATACATTGAGGTCCCTTTACTCCTCTCTCCTGTATCAATCTGGGATGTAGCTCATCGGAGTCATCTAGGAGGATAGAGTGGGTAGTAGGCACAGGAGAGTTAGAAGTTTAATCTTTCCAGGATACTTCAGTGCCTGCGTGGTGGACCTAAGAATTGTACAGTTCTCTAGAAGGAAAGTAAAGGCAGCTTGGTTGAGGCTAGAAGCCTCAAATGGGTGGCTGACAAAGTGATCCTGAAGCATAGACTGTGTTTGAACAATGGCCACAGAATTGGAGGCATAATGATGTAGAAAGCTGGGAGTTCTATGTGACAATAAAGAGCTAAAGTGAGTCAAAGTCAGCTAGAGAGAACTTCTGGGACTCCTTGGCAAAGGGACCAAACTGAGAGAAAGGATATAGTTAAAGACTCACATGATGAATATTAGCAGGTAAGGATAAACCAGAATGGCAGTGGCCAAGGAAATGAGAACTCTGAGACCAAGGACCCTGACCCTTCTTCTCCACCAGTAATTAATGAAGATCACATTCTTCTAGACACTACCTTGGAGAGGAACTAGGGAAATTGGAAGAGGAGTCTTATAGTATTGGGATTTCACAAACTTTATAGCTAAATAGGGTTAAAATTACTTTTTCCCTGCATTGACCATTTACTGAGGTGTCTTGATGAAGACACAATAAATTACTGAAAATTGAAGGAGCTGTATTTTTTCTATGCATGTGATCTACAATCTGAGTTAAATTACAACCTACTGTACACTTTAAATATGTTTATAATCAATGTTTTCTCTCCAAAAGAATGGGTCTATCAATATGGAACCTGAGGTTTCAGTTTATAATGAAAACATGCTTCCTAGTGATGACTTACTGTGTCGATGACTATTATTTTAAGAGTACAGATAGACTCTTAAGAAGCTACACCATCGTCTCTCGAGATGGACGGCTGCCGCTGCCGCCGACGACAGAATAAATAAAAGGAAAAACGTATTAACCCTTTATAATTAATCTCATGATTAGAAGGTATTTTAAAGAATGAAAAGGTAGCATTTAATAGAAAAGACAAAGCAAAGATATAAAGGAGAGGCTAAAATAAAGAACAGAATCTTGAGGGAAGGACTTTGAATGAGACTTACGGTTCTGCAGAGTTTGAGGCATTGGTAGAAAACAGGACAAGGAGAAGGAGCACAAAACCTGATTGAGGATGGCTGTCTTTCCCCATAGTGAGGGGCAAAATTCAAGGACTGTTTTATGCCTGCCTTCAGCCTGATCTTTGAGTTCTCCCAAATTTACCAGGCTTTATATGGCTGCTATTTATAAACAAGCCCTACCCTAAGGCTTCCAAATAGAGCTCAGAGTTGGGCACAGATTCTCTAGAAAGGTGGTTGCTCTCAGTGATTGCCTCATTACTCTCAAGGCTATTTTTTTCCAAGGGAAAAAAAAGAGCAGTTTTTTAAAAAAGTGTCTGGTTCTTTTATAGTGTACAATAGAACAGTGAAAGAAAAAACCTGAATGGTGATAGAATAAGGTCTGCAGTAAGTGAATTTTTTCTTTTATTTATAACATTGATCTGGAAAAAATACTTTTTCCATAGCTGCACATTTTTAGCAATTTTTAATTTAAAAACAATTTACATAACATAAAAGTCACCATTTTAAAGCATACAATTAAGTTATTTTTAGTATTTTCAAGGTGCTATACAACCATGATCACTATCTAATTATTGAACATTTTATTACCTTCAAAACAAATGTCCTTGTTCCCAGTTCCCTTCTCCCTCAGTCTCTGAGAACCAGTAATCTATTTTCTGTCTTTGTGGATTTGTCTCTCTGGATATTTCATATAAATAAGTGGAATAATACCACGTGTGGCCTTTTGTGTCTGGCTTCTTTCACTTAGCATTATGTTTCAAGGTTCACCCATGTTGTTCCATGTGTCGGTACTTTATATGGGTGACAATTATTTCACTGTATGAATGTACCATATTTTGTTTATTCATCAATTGATAAAACATTTGGGTTGTTTTAACTTTTTGGTTAGAATAAATCATTCTGCTATGAACAGTTGAGTAAAATGTTTTGTGTGAATATATGGTTTCAATTTTCTTGGATGTATAAATAGGAGTGGAATTGTAGGTCATATGGGAACACTTGTTTAAAGTTTTGAGGAACTGCTAAGCTGTTTTCCACAGCAGCCGCAGAGTTTTACATCGTCACCTGCAGTGTATGAGGTTTCCTTTTACCCCCCACATTTCTGCCAACACTTGATATTCTCTTTTATTTTTTTATTTTTTCATTATACCAAATCTAGTGGGAATGAAGTGGTGTCTCATTGTGTTTTTGATTTTGCATTTTCTTTATTAATGATGTTGAGCATATTTTTTATGAGCTCATTGGCCATTTGTGTATCTTCTTTAGACAGGTTTCTCTTCAATTCCTTCACCACATGTTAATTCAGTTGTTTTCTTATTGTTGAGTTGTAAGAGCTTTTTATATGTTCTGGGTCCTAAATACATATTGGATAAACGGTTTGTAAATATTCTCTCATTATATGATTTGTATTCATCCATTGATAGTGTTCTTCAATGTACAACTATTTTAAATTTTGATAAAGTAAAATTGATCAGTTTTTGCTTTGGTTGTTTGTGTTTTTGTGTCATATATAAGAAATTAGTGCTTAGTCTAAAGTCACAAAGATTTACACTTATTTTCCTTCTAAGAGTTTTATCATTTTAGCTCTTATATTTAACTCTAGGATCTATTGTGAGTTGATTTTTGTATATTGTATGACTTAGGAACCCAACTTTCTTCATTTGTATGTGGACATCTAGTTGCCCTAGAACCATTTGTTGAAAATACTATTCTTTCCTCATTGAATCTTCTTGGTTTCCTTGTTGAAAATTAGTTAATTATAGATGCATGGTTTAGCTTACGAAACCTCAATTCTATTTTATTGTCCTATACATCTATCCTTTTCCAGTGCCATACTGTCTTGATTATTATAGTTTTGTAGGAAGTTTTGAAATGAGGGAGTGTGAATCTTCTTACTTTGTCCTTTTTCAATATTGTTTGGCTCATTCTAGGTTCCTTGCATCTCCAAATGAATTTTATGGTGAGTTTGTTTATTTTTGAAAGAAAAGGTGAAATAATAAGTTGTGAAGGGTTTTAAAAGTCTAAACCAATATTCCATATAAAAGTTTCTGGACAGAAGTTAATTATGTGGTTTTAGTAGTTGCTCAGTACTGAAGGCTCAAGATTTGCTGACAAACTCAAAGCTAATTAGACAACTACTTTCTCTTATTTGAAACCAATAATTTTTGGAGAGAAAACTGTCAGAAAAATTATCAGAAACTCAGAAATAAAGCAAAATGAGAAATAACACTTTCTATTAATACAATTTTAGGGCAAGGACCACTTAAGAGAATAGACTTAGTTTATTTCATTTTTTTTCTATAAATGAAAGTTTCCAGACTTGAAGTTACTTGTTGACTTTTATAAGATACATGTGCAAATAATTTCTGTCCCATGGAACAGATACAACCCCAAAGATTTTATGGTATATTTTATGTATTCATTTATATACTTAAACCATTATTCTTATCCTGAGTTTATTTTTTGTTGTTGTTAAATTCTCTGTAAATTTTCTAGATACTGAGTGCTCTTTAAAATAATTATACTATCTTACTGGTTACTTCATTAATTAATAAATAGGTTAAATAAAAAAGAATCTTTGACATATGTTCATTTTAAATTTACCTGGGAATATAAATTTCATACATATATATATATATACACACACACACACACACATATGTATAAATATATACATATATATACACATACACATATATATCTATATAAACCTACCATAGTTAATAATACTTATTTAGAGTCCCAGTATGAATTATACAATATTTTATTAAAAATGTCTTTTACTCTGAACAACTTTTAAATTTAATCTTTATTGTATTATTTTCCATTATCATTTAATTTTCTTATACTCCCTACCTCCAGCAGTCACCTCTCTGTTGTCCATGTTCATGAATCCTTTTTCTATTTTGCTCAATCCCTTCACCCGCTAACCTCCCCCACTATCTGTCATCCTGTTCTCCATCTAAGAGTCTGTCCTCCTTTTCCTTGTTAGTTCATTTGTTCATTAGATTCCACATATGAGTGAAATCATATGGTATTTGTCTTTCTCTGACTGGTTTATTTCACTTAGCATAATGTTCTCCAGGTCCATCCATACTGTTGCAAGGGTAAAATTTTCTTCCTTTTTACAGATAAGTAGTATTCCATTTTATAAATGTTCCATAGTTGTTTTATCCACTTATCTACTGATGGACACTTGGGCTGCTTCCATATCTTGCAATTAACATAGGGGTGCTTATATTTTTTCAAATTATTGTTTTGGATTCCTTCAGATATGTTACCAAAAGTGGGATTCACTGGGTCAAAAGGCAGATCATTTAAAAATATTTGATGTATTTCCATACTGCTGTCCACAGTGGCTGTACCAATCTGCATTCCTACCAACAGTGCAAAAAGCTTCCCCTTTCTCCATGTCCTCACCACCACTTGTTTGTTGATTTATTGACGACAGCCATTCTGACAGGTGTGAGATGGTATCTTATGTGGTTTTCATTTGTATTTCTCTGATGATTAGTGAGGTTGAGCATCTTTTCATGTCTATTGATCATCTGTATGTCTGCTTTGGTCCTCTGCCCATTTCTAATTGGGTTGTTTGTTTTTGGGTGTTGAGTTTTGTAAGTTCTTTACAAATTTTGGATTAATCACTTAATCAAATGTATCAGTGAATATGTTCTCCCATTCTGTGGGTTGTCTTTTTATTTTGTTGATAATTTCCTTTGCTATGCAAAAAATTTTTGGTTTATTCCCTTTGTTTATTTTTTCTTTTGTTTCCCTTGCCTGGGGAGGTATATCTAATAAAATATTGTTACGAACAACAGCCAAGATTTTGCTGCCTACTTTTCTTCAAGGATTTTTATGGTTTCATGTCTAACATAAAGTTCTCAATTCATTTTGAATTTATTCTTGTGTGTGGCATAAGAAAGTGGTCTCGTTTCATTTTTCTGCACGTACCTGTCCAACTTTCTCAACGCCATTTATTGAATAAAGTATCTTTAGCCCATTATATGTCTTGCTTCCTCTGTTGAATATTAATTGACTATAAAGATGTGGATTTATTTCTGGGCTTTCTGTTCTGTTCTGTTCGTCTTTTTCTGCCAATACCAGAAAGTTCTGATTACAGTGGACTTGTAGTATGGTTTGATATTAGTAAATGTTTTTCCCTCTAACTTTGTCCTTCAGTCTCAAGATTGCTGTGGCTATTCAGGTCTTTTTTGGTTCCATATAAATTTTTGAAGTATTAGTGCTAGATCTGCAAAATATGTCATAGGTATTTTAATAGAAATTACATTGAATCTATAGATTGCTTTGGGTAGTACAAACATTTTAATGATGTTAATTCTTCCAACCCATGAACAGTGTATATGCTTCCATTTATTTGCATCTCTTTCAACTTCTTTCTTCAGTGTTCTATAGTTTTCTGAGTACATGTCTTTTACCTCTTGGTTAAATTTATTCGTAGGTAGTTTGTTTTTTTGTGTGTGTTGCTATAGTAAATGAGATTTTTATCTTAGTTTTTCGTTCTTTTTTTTTCTTTTTTCTTTAAGCATATTTTATTGATTATGTTGTTATAGTAGTTCCAATTATTTTCCCCTTTGCTCCCCTCTGCCCAGTAACCCCCTTCCCTCCAGCAATCCCAGCCCCCTTAGTTCATGTCCATGGGTTGTCATATAAGTTATTTGGTTTCATCCTTTCCCATATTATTCTTAACTTCCCCCTGTCTATTTTGAACCAATCAATTATGCTTCTTAATCCCTGCACCATATCCCCATTTCTTCCCCTCCCCCTCCCAGCTGATAACGCTCCAAATGATCCTCATACCTATGATTCTGTTCCTATTCTGATTTGCTTAGTTGGATTTTGTTTTTATTTTTCAGATTCAGTTGTTGATAGTTGTAAGTCTGTTGTCATTTTAGTGTTCATAGTTTTGATCTTTTTCTTAAGTAAGTCCCTTTGACATTTTACATAATAATGGCTTGGGGAAGATGAACTGCTTTAGATGCACCTTGTCTGGGAAGCACTTCATTTGCTCTTCTATTTCAAATGATAGCCTTGCTGGATAGACTCGTCCTGGTTACAGGTTGCCTTTCAACACATTGAATACTGCTTGCCAGTCCCTTCCTGTCTGCAAAGTGTCCTCTGAGAAATCAGCTGGTAGTCCTATAGACAGCCCCCGGAAGGCAACTCTCTGCCTCTCTCTTGCTGCCCCCGGGACTCTGTTTTTATCTTTCACCTTTGGCATCTCAATAATGATGCGTCCTGGTGTGATCGTCTCTGGGTCCAGCTTGTCCGGGACTCTCCATGCCTCCCAAACCTGTAAGTTCATCTCCTTCACAAAATTTGGGAAGCTTTCCTCATTTTTTTCAATTCTTGCTTCCTCATTCTGCACTGGTTGACTGTTTTTTCTTCCTTATGTTCCAAATCATTGATTTGAACACCAGTTTCCTTCCCTTCACTATTGGTTTTGTGTGGATTTTCCTTTGTTTCATTTACCATAGCCTTCACTTCTTCTCTTATGCATTTGCCAGACTCAGGCATATCTGTCAGGCCTGTGAGCATCTTTATCACCAGTGTTTTGAATTCTATGTCTGTTAGGTTGTCTATTTCCTCATCTGTGAGGTTGGCTATCTCCTCGTTGCTTAGTTCTCCCACTGGAACCTTGATCCATTCCCCCTTTTGGGCCATACTTCTCTGTCTCCTCATTCTGACAGGCTCCTGTGTTTGTTTGCCTCCGCGTCCCAGGTAGAGCTGTTTCTCCTGTTATGTTGTAAGGGGTGGAGCCTTAGGGATTTGTCAGTGCAGGTCGACCTTTTTCAGATGTTGTGGTGCTGTATGTGTGTGTGTTGGGGGGGGGGCGGCCCAAGAGGGAACAATGCTGCCTTCCCAGCACTCGCCCCTTTTCCAGGCACCTCTTCCACTTCTGCACTGGACTGGTGCCCCTCTAGCTGTTGCTCTGGCCATCGTTCCCAGAGTGGGTGGGTCTGTGGATGTTCTAAGACCGTGGGGGCCCTTTAAGCAAGTGGACCCTGCTGAGAGACCAGCAGTTTCTTCCTCCACTCCATCTCCCACTGGTCTGCACAGTAAGAAGCAATGAGGTTTGATTTTCCCTGGTGCTGGGCAGCTGGGACTCTGAGCTGCTAGGCCCAGTGAGGAGCTTGGAATGCTCCCCAGGTGTCCCTCCTGACTTTAAAATGTATTACTGCGCTTTCTGCGGGCCCACTGCTGCCACCGCCACTGCTGCTGCCACCACACCACATCCTCTCCACCCCTCCTACCTGTCTGGGTGAGTATTTTTTCTTTATATCTTTGTTTGCTGGACTTCCATGCAGTTTGATTTTCTGTAACTTCTGGTTGTTTCTAGTTTTGAGGTAGTTGTATTCTTTCTTAGTTGTGGAGGGAGAGGCAGCGTGTCTGTCTACACCTCCATCTTGGCTGGAAGTTAGTTTCTCTTTCTGATATTTAATTTTTGGTGTATAAAAATGCCATTGATGTCTGAATATTGACTTTGTATTCCCCTATTTTGCTGAATTCACTTATTACATCAAGTAGTTTTTTGGTAGAGCCTATATGATTTTCTTTGTACAATATCATGTCATCTGTCAATAATGACATTTTACTCCCTCTTTTCCACCTTGAATGTCTTTTATTTCTTATTGTCTGATCACTGTGGCTAGAACTTCCAGTACTATGTTGAATAAGAGTGGTGGGAATGGAGAGCCTTGTGTTGCTTCTGATCTTAAATTTTAATTTTTACCCATTGAGTATAATATTGGCAGTAGGTTTTTCATATAGGGCCTTTAATATGTTGAGGTATGCTCTGTCCATTTCCACTTTGATGAGTGTTTTATCATAAATGGGTGCTGGACTTGATCAAATGCCTTTTTTAACATCTATTTATATGTTCATGTAATTTTTGTCTTTCATTTTGTTTAACAGTCTAAACTGTTAAATTAGTCAATGATATAGCCTCAAGCTATAATCAGCAGCCTGTCTTAACTCCATAGGGTGGGGCAGAGTAATCCCTGTTGGCAGGGCTATTGCTTTCCTTAAGGCTGATGCCACCCAGAGAGGAGTGTTCTGCTTGAGAAAGATGGCTTCTGCAGTATGCGGAATGAATACTGGTGGCTGTTCCTTCAGTTCTCTCTCCAGGGTCACCAAAATCAGACTCCCCTCAAGCCTCTCTAGTCTATTCTGCCATCCCTCTGCCATTGCCAAGGTGAGTGGCTGCAAATGAAATTTTTTGTGTTGCCCTTTTAAGAGGCTCTCTGAGTCTTTAGCTGTCTCTTCATGGCAGACAGAAACCCTGTTGCTTTTCACAGTTGGATGTTATCTGGGTTTCTTTCCAGCTCTGGTGCTGGAGGTGGGGGAGCCCAGCTTGGGGTTTAGACCCGACGCTTCTCAGGGGGAAACCCCTGGCCACTGAAATATATCTCCAAAATTTCAGCCTCCAATCATGGGAGCCCAGCCAGCCCTCCTGTGCCTCCTCCACACTCCTTATCAGTCTCATTGTGGTGAAGTGTTTTCTTCTTTCTGCCTGTGGTTATAAGGCTTCTCTCCAGTGCAACATTTTGTTATTCAGGATGATTTCTCTACAACCTAGTTGTAATTCCAAATTGATCCTGGGAGGAGGTTAGTGTACCTTCCACTTTACTCCTTCACCATCTTGGATCTCCTACTCTAAACAGTTTGACAAAGACATTTCCCCTTTTTGTTTTCAATTTTTTAATACCTGGTACCAAGAAGAAATTTATTTTTATATTCAGCTTCTCAGAACCAGTGAAGAGAGAATTTTGGGGTCAAGTGTTATCCAAGTGTACTGATGATGAAAGTCTTTTGCATGGTTTGTATATTAACAGACTTTGGGTAATCAGAGATCATTTACTGGACATGACAAGTTTCTTTTCTTTTTTTTTTATCTTAATTTTTTTTTAGGTATATTTTATTGATTATATTGTCACAATAGTTCCATTTTTTTCCCTCTTTGCTCCATTCGCCCAGCACCCCCCTCCCCCAGGAATCCCCTCCAGGCCCACAGGTCATGCATACAAGCTCTCCAGATTCTCCCTTTCCTATATTATTTTTTTTAAATTGATTAATTAATTAATTAATTTTTTATAACAATAAAAAATAACATTCCCTCCCTCTCAGACTTGAGACCCTTTATAATCTTATAGAGGACAATGGGCGATGATCTCATGCTCCTCTAGCTGCTTCAAGCTGGACATGGTCGTCATCCTACCTACCCTTGGGTGCAGAATTTTCTAATAAGAGTGGGGGTGTGGAGGGGAGGGTGGTCTTCCCACATGGGGAAGGATCTTGCAGACTCCAGGTTGGTTGACTGTCCCTGGACAATGGCGCGCTTGGCTTAACAGGCTGGCTTCCTTCTTGTATTCTGGGAGCAACAGATTTGGCAACAGGGTTAAAAGTCATCATTCAGTCCATAACCACTAGATGACAAAAGACAGGGATTAATTTTTCAATGTCCCACATTAGGGGAAAAAAAAAAGACTTCTTTGGAGGAAGGTGTGCCAGGCATGTCATACCTGCCCAAAACCCTTTTGCCCATTATACTTATCTTGGGCTGAGGGGAATATTTTAGGTTTCCCCCTCTCAGACATCTGGGTCCTTTCTGTCCAAGCCATTAGGATAGAAAAGAGAAACCTGTTTTAAGGTGAAGCCCCCAGTCTATCCCATTCTTCACCAACCCAGTTACTCGGTTCAGCCAAACCATTGAGTCTCAGGAGGCAGCGATGCAGACAGGATTAAGTGAGGCCTATATGTGCAATCACTCAGGTAATGAGATCATAGGCTTATGCATTTTGAAAACAGAAAACACATGTTAATTTATGCAACATAACCCACAAACCAGTCTCTAAATCTGTAAGACTGTCTTATTGGGAAGACATCCAGTAGCAAGGCATTTGACATTCTTTTTGCCTGTAGATTAAGCATCTTTGATGATGCCACAGACCTGGTTTAACTTTCAAGTGAAAACAAACTTTAAATGAAAAGAAACTTTAAAGATGGTTAGCTGCATTGACAAGTTTCATTTTTGTTAGATCAAATACATCTTACATTGGCCAGATTTTCTCAGGCAAAACTTTGTTCAATGATAACTTGACTCTTTGCAGAACTTTTGCTTCTGGTGCCTTAGATATTCTTAATTTTAATGTTGTCTTGTTAATTCTTAAATTCTACAAGAAAAATACCTGAGCATATTAAATGGAAAGCATAAAGATATTTCTCACACTCCTTTATATATTTAAAATGATGAAGAAGAACTTTAATAATACTCCTATTTTGTATTAAATACTAATCAAACATTCCTTGAGAGCATGTGCCAGAAGAAATTAAAATCTACAAATCACCCTTTTCACCCAAATGTGCATTGAAGTCCAGCAACAGTAATGACTCATGGATTTATTTATTTTTATTATAAATTATTTTATTGTGTTTATGATCACAGGAGAAATGAACAAGAAAACTCTTCCTGGACAACTTTAACAACAAAAGAGTCTGATCTTTTTTTTTAAAATAAGCTATAAGGATGGCAGGGAGCTAGAAGTGAAAACTCTACCCCATGCTACAGATTTTATTTGTTTGTTTTTAGTTACAGGACAAGACATTTTCATTGTTGAATAAAACTGTGTGGAAATACATAAAACAAAAAGAAATTTCTCACTTTCTGTTTTGTCCATCCAATCATTTGGGACCCCTTCATTTATTTGTTCTGATTTAAAACACAAAGGAGAATGGACTAAGTAAACTGGGCCATTGAATGAAAATATATTATTTTAATTGGATATTACAGTAGTTGTCATAACAAACTGGGTGGCTTAAAACAAGAGAAAGGTATTTTTCCATAGTTCTGGAGGCCGGAAGTCATACATCAAGGTACTGGCAGGGCCCTGTTCTAAGGGGAATCTGTCCCATGCCTTTCTCTTAGCTTCTTTGGTTACCAGCAATCCTTGGTGTTCCTGTCTCTGTCTCCATAATCACATGGCATTCTCCCTGTGTGTCTGATATTCTCTTAATTTGTGCATGTGCCTGTCTCTGTGTGTCTTTTCCTCTTGTTATAGAACAGTAATATCAAACAAAGGACCCATCCTACGTCAGCGTGACCTCATTTAACTTACATCTTATTTACATCTGCAAAGACACTATTTCTAAATAAGTCACATTCACAGGTCCCAGGGTTAGGATTTCAACATATCTTTTAGGGAGATGCAATTCAACCTATAACAGAGATAGTTTATATTTACCCTTTTAATGATTGCTGACAGCCAGTGTTGCAAGATAGAGGCAATGATTTTCCTCCTACAGCTCAATGAATGCATAAAATGTACTTTTAAACATGATTCACTTAAAGTCCTAAAAAATAACCAAATTTTATTTATCTTCATGTATTTGACTTTGGAAAAATATGCAAATATTTTCTATAGAGCATTTGTGAAACGTTAAACAATAAGTCAGGTTATGGGAAAATGATCCTTCTAACAGTTCTTTTTTTTTTTCTTTTTGTACGAGCTTATGCTAATACCTTCGTATTACTCCATTTCTCTTCTGTCTACCTTTGGGAATATGTTCAGTTAAGCACAGACCCATATAACCATTCCTTTGTGTTTGAGTGCCTACCACATTCTGAGCACCGTGCTGAGTGAGTGGGCCATAGATGTGATTAAGACACAGATTTGACTTTTAAAGAGATTTGAGTCTATAGATGAGAGGAAAATAAACAATTTTTAAAAGTGCGGGATTGTATGAGCATGTGTGCTAAAACATTTGATATAGCCTGAAGAAGAGAGCTCAGTTCTGTACAAATGGGCTGTGTATTTGGAGATCAGCAAAAACTTGCTTCCTTCTTCCCATAATTGCCTAGAAGATAAACTCTCATAATGTGACATATGAAATACTCTTTCGCTAAAATATTTTAGTGGTTTTTACCAACAAATGAGGAATATTGATTTAGTTTTTCATTACCTTATAATTTTATTTTTGTCCATATCTTTAATTTTTTCTTTATGTATGTTATGTTATGCTTTCAACTTAAATTACTATATATGTCTATAAAGTTAATATTTAGTTTTAACTTCATGTGACTTGAATAAATAAAGATAAAATGTATCTAAATAGGGATGGCTAAACACTATAAAATGTTTATGTTCATAATCATTATAAATTCACTCACACCCAATTCTGTACTAAACAATATTGAGTATGACTATGGGGATAATTAACTTGATAGGTGGGCTTAAGTGTTTTACCTGGAATAAATAATGAGCATAGTAGTGCAAAGAAAACATGACAACAGAGAAACAAGGAGTTTCCATGAAAGAACAGAATAAATCACTCAGAAACAAGCCTAAGAATGTATGATAATTTAATGTGTGAAACAGGAGGCACTTGTTACTAGCAGGGAAATATATAATTGGTCAATAAATGATAATGGAATTATTAGAAAGCTACATGAGAAAAAATCCATTTAAATACTTATCACACAACAGATACCAAATAATCTGAGATGGAATTAAATGTAAAAACTTGAACCAGGACTTCTGTTTTCACGAATGCAGGATTTCATCACCACAAAGGTCTCTCTATTGCTACCCCTTAACAGGCACACCCTTCAAACTTGTTCTATCATTCATAACCCCTGGAAATCACTAATTTGTTTTCTATTTCCATAATATTGTCATTTCAAGAATGTTATATAGAAAGAGCTATACAGTATAACCTTTGAAAATTGGCTTTAATTGCACTTAGTATGTTTTTGAGATTGACCCAAGTTGTGTATATC
Source organism: Furipterus horrens (assembly GCF_987537825.1). Taxonomy (NCBI): domain Eukaryota; kingdom Metazoa; phylum Chordata; class Mammalia; order Chiroptera; family Furipteridae; genus Furipterus; species Furipterus horrens. Next base: position 23,735,316 of record NW_028327174.1, read on the forward strand.
AATAGTTTGCTCCTTTTTATTGATGAGTAGTATTTTGTGGCATAAATGCACCATAGTTAGTTTAACCATTCACCTTTTGATGGGTATTTTTGTTGTTTCAATACTTGGAAACCTTGTTTTCTTTTATACTTTCCTGTGGGTTACTTGAACATTTTTTGCAACTCTATTTCATCTCTAGTGTTTTTGAATGCACTTCTTTGTATAATATTTTAGAGTTTTTAAAAACATTATGGGGAATGGAAACATATTTCAGAAGGGAAATGTAAACATTGATAAAGAACAAAAGAAAAATAGAGTTGTAAATGTCATAAGTTTATTCAACATAGAAATTTTATCTATTTCCAATTTCTGCCCCTTCTTTCTCCCACTGTCTTCTCTCCTAATACGTTTTTGTTCTTCATTTCTGGAGAAGTTCATTTGATGAGGTCCATAAGTTTCCATTTTCAAGCATTTCCAAGTTCAGATTCTAAACAGTAAAAAGAAAGGTAGAAATATTAGGGAAATTCTGTAATCTACTAAAGTAATAATTTTTATATTTTAATTATAAATATTTGAACTTAATATATTTTAGTTATTTTTAATGATAGAGCTGACTGTTCTCATTTAAAAAAGTATTTTAAAGTGGAAAATTGAAGGACTCACAGCAAGTGCTATATTGTCAAAGATGAACCCCGTCAACCAGTTTAGAGGAAGGTCTTGTAGATCACATCTTTCATGCTATGCTATATGAGTAATTACAGTGAAAAGTTTCCTGACCTTAATCAGTGTAGTTTTAGAAATATTCTAGAAAGGTGATAGGTGATAAATGTATTACAGCTGGGTAGAGAATATAGCTAAATATTAGATGATTTGTTTTTTATATGAGGCAAATTACTGAATTCATCTTCAAACAAGTTATCCCAGACACCAGTAATTATATTTGACTTGCATTTTTTCTATTGAGAAATTCTATAATACATCTGAAATTGCTTAACTCATAAATAATAACCCATGGAGTTCTATAATATAAGGATATGTTGAAGAATCTTCCTCATTCAGACAACAGATATTTACTTATTTTCTTTATGTTGGCATTAGATTTTTCCATTTATACTTTACCAGCACTGCAGGGAGCACTGTACTCCTCAACAGCGAATTCATCTGCAACACAAAAATGATGAAACAGAAAGAGTGAAGACATTCAGTAATAGGCACATGAGCAGTGAACTGTAAGTAAACTGTACAATGTAAGCTAAGAAAGAAAGTACAAAAACAGTCAGATAACCAATAAAAGTGACCTCCTTCTGTACTAAGGCTTTTGGGATTGGGGTGGAGGGGTGAATAAGAGAAAATTGGGCTCAGAAAATTGGGCTTGTTTCTATGTATAGAACACTGTACAGTACTTTTTCTCATTGGAGTTGTACCTTCCTCTCTGAACTTTCCCTTAATCTAAGAAGGAGTAGTTTTAACACTACTAGCATGCTGCAATGTTGGTAAGTTCCTAGTTCAAAGTTATGAGTAAATGAAAATATTTTCCATTATGTTTCAAAGTTAACCAAATTTTGTGAGACTATCCAAGGCACAAGTCAAAAACAGATTCAATTTTAGGTCCCATATCACATAATCAGTACTGAGATGTGGTTTTTTAGTTATTGCTGTTCTTCTTGTCTTCCTGGAATAATTCAGTCCAGGGCAAACAACTTTATAGGATAATTTAGAAAGAGTTCATCCCCTTATTGCTCCAAGATCAATTTCAAAGAATGTCTCTAAGACTTGTTTAGGGGCCACATGAGAGGTTAATGTATAAGAACATGATTATCCGACGACCATAAACTCACTTTTATTTTCCTGTGACAAATCGTGGAGTTTTATTTTCATCAAGGTAACCCTTTACTAGGTTAGCCTGTTTTTTTCAAATTTCTACATGTCTGAATCCTACTCACCTGTCTCATAATAATCATAGACTTTTACTGTAGCTGGTTTCAAATTCTTTACTTGGATGTCTTGTTCCACTGAGAAGGAGAAACTCAGGGCTTGTTTGGTTAGCTGCAGAGACAGAAAACTCAGTTACTAGTTATGACCCTCTCTTCTTAAGAGATTATCAAACCCCGTAGTTAGGCTATCTATTTACAAAACCTGGGGAAAGAATGGGACATTTTGGGAATTGCATAACACACTCAGTGGCAGATAAAAGAAGGGCAAAAGAAGCAATTCTATGGAAAGTCAAATGTACTAAATTGAGCCTCATTGACCAGTCCTGTCTTCATTTCCTATGTAGTTATTTTCTTCTCCTTCACCTCATATTTCAAAAACACTAATTGGAACCTGTACTGGTTTGTTGGAGCCTCTAGTAGTTCTCTCAGATCCAGCAGAGTTACAGAGAATCTTACCTCTTCAAAGTAAATCAGGATATGGTTGGTGCTCAGTTCAGTCCTTTGAATCTCACGCTTTTCTTGGAGCTGTTGACCAGGAGGATAAGACAGAGAAACAGGGTGAAGATATTTTAGGCTGAGAGCAGTTTTCAGGTATTTATAATTCAAATGGTTGCTCAGAAACATCCAAGCTACTAATTTTGATTTCTTCAAGATATATTATAATATTTCACATATATCACTTACACAAGGTACGGCAAAAGTAAGTTTACAGTTGTTTGTATGGAAAATACTACAATACTTAATAAATAACAATACAAGGATAAACTTTTGTGTACTCACAACTGTAAACCTACTTTTCCCCACTGTGTATGTATATACATATATATGGAAGATAATTCAATACCTCTTCACATACCCCTAGGTGTCTCAGGGCCTGCTGGAACACTATTAACCATATTTATAAAATATGTCTTATACTTGAGACCATATAACAATGATACCCACTATTAAAATGATGAAAACATCCTCTAGATAAGCAAGTGTGAGGGAGCAAACCTCTTGAAAACTGAATTGATGAAATAAAATTGACAAGCATAAATGGTAACATTTATCATGACTCTATTATTCATAAGGGATTTAGGGATTACCGTACCTTTTTCACTGATGGTTTCACAGGTATGAAGCCAGATATCATCTTTACATCAACAATGACCATGTTGGAGCTGGGTCGTTCCCCAGTATAACTATGAAGTCAAGGCATAGGGACAAGGCATTCAAACAAAATTCTTTGGAATTCATTCAAGGCAGAAATCATTCCTTCTTCTTTAGTCCTAGTGTTCCTTATCCCTACCAACCACTCAGCTTCTCCTTCTACTCTATTTGCCCCTGCTTCAGTTGTTTGGAAAACTCATCTTCATGAAATTGCATTCTGCAACTATGACAACATTTTATTCTCAATGTTAAGTCTTTTTAGTAAGAATAAAGAATTTTTTCTCATTCATAGATATTGTAAGGATTCCATCTACATTATGTGTGACTTTGGATAATGGCATTCCCCCACATAAGAAAATCAATTTGTCATATTCTACAAAAGTTCTGGTATTGATTTAGGATTTACCTGATGTTGATGTGAATCTGAAATTTCCTGTGACTATCTCCATTACAATTCTTGGGGAGAGTATCAACCTTCAGAGTGAAGGGAACTTTTCCTTCTTTCTTGGGCAGGACATTGTATCTCAAGGATGTCTAAAACAAATTTTAAAAATTATTTATTTTTGCACTCAAATAGACCGTCTCTTCTAGGTGATTCATATCTCCCCTTAGCACACATTTCTTTTTCTATTTTGAAATTCAAATCTAATTCTTGAGACTTTTTCCCCCACTTGTAGCATCCCCTTCACCCTGGCAGTCTCACCTGGAGATACACACATCCTGACCCTGACACTCTTGTGCTGTACTCCCCTGGAATCTCTGGCAACGCCACCTCCTGCACCAATAGGCGATTGGCATCATCTACTTGAAATTCCTCTGAGAAGGTCTCTGAAGACTTAATGGTGACTGTAGCTGCTTTCTCCCTTTTAGTAAAAGTTGCTGCTCCATATTTGGAGAGGGCTTGAAGGGCTACTACCGTGTCCTGAAAAAGATGGATGCAGAAATCACTGCAGTGGAAGGTAATAACATTACACTAGATGTAAACCATACCAGCATTACTCTCCCAGAGCTATTTATTTATAAACACAGTTCATTAACTAAGTTTCAATTCAGCTTAGTCATGATTATTAACCATAAATTATTCTAGGTAATTTGAAGTTTTATCATTCAATAACTTATAATATACATGTGGAAATAAAACTCAAATATGTGTCACAAAGCAGAGGCTATTTCAAAAGTGTATAACTTTATATAACAATTTTTGTTGTAAAAATTCAAAGAAGGTTGAAGAAATTGGAGCTCAAATAGTAACAAGAAATGAAGAAGGTGAGAAATATGATTATCTCTGAATAATGAGAAAAGTTTATGTAGACAGAAGAGAGGCATCAGGTGTGGGAAATGTAAGTGAAGACACAGAAAAGAAGTGAGCCAATTCCCCCCAAATTGAAGGGATCAGCCTAATGGGATAGAAATACTCATGTTTACTAGGGAGAGGAACTATTTTGGGTATTATATAATTTTAGTCTTCGGATAAAAATATTTATGTTAAAAGGAAAGTAATCTTATAAAAATATTGCTTTAGGATGATTGGTCTGCTTTACAGTTGAGGGTCCACTAAAGAGAAAAGATATGGAACTGTACAGAGGACAGAGCACTAATTTATGTATAAAATAATGAGGCTGGAACCTTTGTGGCCATGGAGGAATGAAGTAAGTTTGAATCAGAAACACTATTCAATTATTCAACTCTTAGAATATGCTTGCATCTACATATGTATTTATTTTTCTTCCTAGAGTCTCTCCACAGACCTGAGTGGAGGAGAAGCCTCCGTTGGGGTTTTGTTGCTTGGTTATCCATTTCACAATACGTGAGGCGACAGACAGGTCTTCTGAAGATGGGGCAGGATGGGAGGTAAGGTAGGCAAGGAGCAAGTAGGATGTCATCTCCACTTCAGCAGAAGGAGCCCGGGGTTGGTAATAGAATGCCTCAGCTTCTTGAATTTTCCCAGGACGTTGCAAGTGGATTGAGTCCTCTTTGAAATGGAAATAGACACAATCGTAAGTTTAGGGAATGGTTTCAAAATCTAATTTGTGACATCATTATAATTAGAGCTCACCTAGGGAATTCATGTAAATGAAGTAAAAATACTAAGTAATCACCAATCCAGCAAATCTTTGCCAAGACAGTAAATTAAGTTCCCAGCAAATCCCGTTGTGTCTTTCTGCTTATTGCATACTTGCATGATATTAGAAGTTGGGCTGTATAGAGTCAATAAGATGTGAATTGGTAAAATGATTCATGTTACCTAGAGAATTTATTTTTGGTCACTGATAATTATTCTTGCTATCATAATATAATGTAATGTGACATAAACAATCTATAATATAATATAATATGGAATAATAGGTGTGAGTTTAATAGATTCTCTCCCTTCTTCTGAAAACTGGTGATTTTTGGAAGTAAATTTTGCAGGAGTGGCTCTTACCTTCTTTTACAACCTCTTTGTCCAGTGATTGAAGCAGCTCGCTTCGCTTGGCCTGGTTTCCTGCTAGGGCAAAGGCATAGGCCAATAGTGCCTTGGTATAGACAAGACTTTCTTGGGCTCCTGAAATGGATGCCCATGCACTTTCCAGGCAGAATAGAGCATTGCGGACAATTGAGTGCTACAAAGAAGATAAAAGGAGATCTTAAGATAGGAGAATCAGGCTAATGAACTGTTTCCAGGCTAACTGTTGCTTAAAAATACCAATGTGTCTGTGCGACCTCACAGTTTGGACCAGAGAATAATTTCCTCTGCAGCTTACAAATGGAATGTAGTCCTTTATGTTCCAGTGAAATATACCGACAATAAATAACACAAAAACCACAACTCATTTTCCTCAGAGATTCAGAGTTTTGTGATTCTTCCCCCCTTATCTTTTTTGAGAGGCAGGTACAGGGAATGTGCTAGTACATACAGTGACAGGCAGTGGCATCTCCAGCAGGGCAATGGTGATGTAGGCAGAGAGTGTCACCTCATCATCTACTCCACCCTGTAAGGATCAGAGGCAGAGACACTAAAACACTCTAATATTTATTACCCAGAGTCAGCTAACTCTATATTTCCCTGTGGGCATCTTCACTAGAAAGCATCTTTTTTTGAGTAATATTATTGATTTTACACCTTCTTCTACCCTAAAATTCTCGAATCTGTCCTGAATCCCTTTTCCTAACTTAGTAATATATTGGGGTATTTTTTGCACATTATTTTTATTCATTAAAAAACTGCTAATTAATTGCTAGATTTCAGAAGCTTTAGCATCTACCATCCTCTCTCGAAGCTATGCCACCAGGACTTCAGGAATGAATAGGAACATCATTGCTCTGACATATCACCATTTTTAGGACTGGGACAATGTTAAAGGCATCACCTTAATAGCATTGTTTAGCAGTGATCCAGAGTGCTGGAAACAGCCATTTTCCTTTTGCTTCAGTGAGAGCCAGGTGAGGGAATTTGTGATGTCTGAGTCCTCCACAAAGATGTATGACCGAGCTTGGGAAAAGGACTTAAGAACAAATGCAGTGAGCCTGTCCAGCAAAGAAGAGATGAGGCATCAGGACAAGCTCACTTTGTGCACTGCCTCCAGACCCTGATTTTCATAATTCAGTGAAAGGAAATTACTGGGGGGGAGTTGATGGAGAAATGACACTAGAATATTGAATATTTTCTTATTTGTCCAAAAAACATCTGAGTCTCTTTCGTAAATCTCTCAATTTTATTGGTTTCTCCAGAATTGATGCTTTTCTTTCTTTCTTTTTTTTTCATGAAGTGTTTGCTTGAGGCTTCAAGCCTTCTCACCACCAAAACTTCCATTTTTTGGAATGATTTTACTACATTACAATCTCCTTCTGTTCTCTCCAGGCTCCCCTTTCTTACTATATGATGTAAAATCTTCTTCCTTAATCATTTCTCATTATGACACTTTCTGCTTTATAGTTCCATTTTGGGCGATCCTTATTTCACTGCTCTCTACTGTGCTATCAGATCAGGGAACCTTTCGTAGATGAATGGTGAGCTCACCCAGTGTGATGACACTCATGTGGGTTTTTAAAGGAAAGCATATGTCCATAAAAGAACTCCAGGCATCAGAGAATAGCTATTTCCATAATCTGAAATATTATGGATCTCCAAAGAACATATGGAAATAATTATCTTACCAAGTGTTTCCCTGACTTGTACCATCACGATCCCCAAAGGTGCTGTATGAACCATCGTTGTGCTTATAATTCAACTGTCTTTGATATCCTGAAGAAGAAGTTTTCATAGATTTATGAAATAGTAGAGACAGTGGAGAATTACATTTTATTTCTCACTCAAAACTTGTTGAGGAGTCATAGGGACACTGTTATTTTGTAAGATATCTCCAGGACTTAATGATGCCATTGAATTTTTTGATTGTATGGAATAAATGTGATTTTTTTAAACTAACTATATTAGAAATTACCATAAACAATGAAGAGGAAATAAGTATACCTTAAGGTACACGCATCAGAAATCTATAGAAATTTAGCACAAATATATATATATATATATATATATATATATATATATATATATGCTTAATATGAACTACACTTTGAGATGATTCATGGCTTTAGGAGAAACTTGGATTGCATTAAAGAAATTATGTAAGAAACAAGAGAAATGAGAGGTTGGATCTTGACCATATCGTTGTCGTCGTCGTCGGCAGCCGTCCGTCTCGAGAGACGATGGTGTAGCTTCTTAAGAGTCTATCTGCACCGCCGAGAATGGCTGTGCAGTCCGACTCAGGAGTGACACGGTATCTGTCTCCTCCCGTGTTGAGTCGACATCTTGTGATGACGCTGGAGTGTCCTCTCCAGTGAAGCTGAAGCTACAGAGCCTGGGCAGGGTGATATGGAGGGTCTGCTGTTGCCCATGCAGCAGACCCCCCCTCTCTTCGCAGCTGAAGGGTCCAAGGGAAAGACGGAGTCAATACAGCTTGGCTTCAGGTGCGCCGCAGGAGTTGCCAGTGTTGACTACAACGTCAAACCGCCTTAGGGACTCCGGCTCCGGATTTTCTGTCGGGGTTTACTCCCTTAGCCTTTCCCCTGAAGAGGTATGCCGCAAGGCAGCGGAGGTTTTTTGGAGTCAGAGTTTTCCTTCTCTGATGTGCCCTGACTGGAAGATCGAACCAGCGACACTTAGCTTGCAGGCCGACGCTCAATCCACTGAGCCACACAAGATGTCGATTCAACACGGGAGGAGACAGATACCGTGTCACTCCCGAGTCGGACTGCACAGCCATTCTCGGCGGTGCAAATAGACTCTTAAGAAGCTACACCATCGTCTCTCGAGATGGACGGCTGCCGACGATGGTGGGACATTTTATTGACTATCATAGCAATAATAATGATTAAATCTTAACCAAAGAGATACTGATTTGAGTTCACTGAAGGAGATATTTAGGGACTCAATTAATGTTTCTCATGTTAGGGTAATTTCTTACCACTAATTAGGTGGCTAATGGCTTTGGACTTGATCTTCTCTGTCAGCTGTCGTGTCTCATTCAGATAGTTCAAAACATAGATGTTAGGGACAAAAAGGACCATATTCTGCTCCCCACAACCATATGGCATCTTGAGGAGATTCTGAAGATTTTGCATTGCAGAGCCCAGTATATCACCTGGGGAACAAAAGGCATAGGAAAATCAGAAGAACTCAAAGTTTATTTATGTTTGGATGGGAAGATAGATACTAGCTAAGTAAGAGGTCAACTCACTTATGAAGGGGAGGACAAAAAAGCATAGGAGGTGAAGAAGCACAAGAAATAGAAAGAGAAGAAAAAAGTAGGAAAAGTAAAGTAGATGGTTTAAGAATGGAAAAAAGAACAAGGACAAAACTGAATGGCAAGATACATCTTTTCTGATGAGGGACGTGTCTAGTATAAACTAAATATATTCAAATATATTAAGAAGCACCACCATATACTCAATCCTTTGAATATGAGGACACAGAGAGGTCACCATTCTTACTTTTTAGTATATATCAAGATATATATCACAACATCTATTCAACTCTACTTCTGATGAATACATAATGCAATACTTAGCTTAGTGCTCTTTCCCTCACTCCAGTGACCAGAGTCATTAACCACAGATGGTGAGGCCCCAGAATTATGGAGATGGACTGCTGCTTCCTTTGGGCTGGGGGACTCACCCAAAACTGAATATGTTGCCCTGGGAGATCCTTCAACCACATTGGAAGGAACTTTTAGTGACAACTTTTCAGGTAATCCAGTTTCTAATGAAAGAAGAAAAATATATATAAGGGAGGAAAAAAATGAGAGATATGTTCTATTTCTGTTTGAATACTTTTCTTCTATATGGTCAAGATCCAACCTCTCATTTCTCTTGTTTCTTACATAATTTCTTTAATGCAATCCAAGTTTCTCCTAAAGCCATGAATCATCTCAAAGTGTAGTTCATATTAAGCATATATATATATATATGTATATATATATATATATATTTGTGCTAAATTTCTATAGATTTCTGATGCGTGTACCTTAAGGTATACTTATTTCCTCTTCATTGTTTATGGTAATTTCTAATATAGTTAGTTTAAAAAAATCACATTTATTCCATAAATATGTGTGTGCTATATATAGGTTCTGTTTTAAGTATAAAGATATAGCAATTTTCAAAACAAGTTTCCTGACTTCTTGAAATATTTATTTTAATGAAAGTAATAAGATAAGTCAATATTTAATATTATAGATGTTAAGTTTATAGAGAAAATTAAAGCAGACTAAGTGTTTATATGGGTAAGTTAATAAGAAAAGTCAAATCAGGAAGTGCAGGGTATGGGGAGGGAGCTCCCTACTAAAAAGGTCATTGATTAAAAAATCATAAGTGACTGGAGACTTTAAGCAAGTCAGGGAGTAAGATTTATAGATATCCAGAGAAGAGAGTTCCAAAAAAGAAACAAAGCGTGAAAAAGCTCCAGAGAGTAGAGCATGTTAGATGGGCTCCAAGAGCAGATTAGACCTAAAATTCTTTTTATAATTATTGTTTAAATAAAAACATGCATACATTTAAACAATTAATTGAATAGTAGTGTTGATGCCAGACAGATAGCTCAGTATTTTGAAAACTGTTTAAAGAGATGTATGCGAGATACAGTTTTCTGTTGGGAGAAATCCTGTCCCACAGCTATTAGCCTTTTTCCTCAATATTAGCCATTATCTTTTAGGTCTATTAACTTCTCTATGCCTTCACATGGAAAAAGTTGTTCATTACGTGTCCTTAGATTTGTACCTGGGAAAGTATAAAATCCACTCCCCCAAAGGACCACATTCACCCAAGGGCATTCTATGACATATACTTTGGTAAGTGGCAGCATATGAGGATTTTGTCTATTTTTGACACTTACCTGATGCACAGAGGAGTGAGTTGAAAGTTTCCTCCTTTTCTATTCCCTCGGGCTTTAAATAAAAAGAAAAAAAGTGACACTGAATGTATAAGAGAAAAATCAGTCACTCTTAAAGGAGAGGAGAAAATGTTAGTATAAAATTGAGTTGTGGATACATCGTGTGTTTGGGAATTAAATGTCACTGTCACATACACGTTAGATAATATGCTATTATACAATAAGGCCTCTGAGGAAGTATACCTACATACCTCAACTAATAAGGGCTTGATTACAGTGTCCTTGTGCCCAAGTGCTGGGACTCTGGGCATCTTATTGCCACATAATTCTGGAGACTGCAGGGCTTCCGCACTCACTGTGAAATTCACGTGTCCTGAGGAGTTAAACAGTGATTCTACATTGAATGTTTTTTTTCTTTTTAAATTTCCCTAACATACATAATGGTTTTCTCTCAATTGATCATTGTTAAAGGAAAAGGACAGACATATATTTGGGTCAGAGAGGAATGCAAATCATTACCACTCACCCAGGGACTTGAGGGTCACAGCCCAGGACACAGTTTTCCGCCCGTCTCCACAGACACAGTGAGATTCTTCATTCTTCTCTACTGGGACGGCCAAGAAGGCAGGAGAGTCCTCCAGCTTTATGCTGACCTGTCCCCAATACCCACCCACAAGTTTGAATACAAGCAGAGGCGCAGCAATAGGGGACTGAAGCTTAAAGAAACAATGCATACTAATTGAGAGGCTCTGAGAATTGTTCACAGAGTAAATTCTGACAAATACTTTGTTGTTTAGATGTTTGCAATAAGGGAATTGAAACACTGATAGGAATTAGGATAAATGTGGAGGATTTAAGCTTGTACCAACACAGGGAAGAAATATTTTCTTTTTCTTAGAGTGAAAAAATGAAGTAATCAGGTGGAAATAATATCTGAAATTAGGGACAGAGATAATATAGAGCCCCAAATGAATATAACCTAACCACCTTGGACTTGTCAGGTAGTTTTGCTCTTAGTACCTATTCCACTCCAAAATTAGGTTCTATCATATTCAGTTACGATTTACAAGGAGATTGCCTAGGAGACATAGGTACTGAATGGTGCTCCTTCCTTCTACTTTTGCTCACCTCTACAGAAGTGCTCTTACCCGAATGCAGTGGGACAAGTAGTTGAATACAGTGGCTTTGAGTGTAAAGGCTTCTCCTCTCACCACAGAGTAAGGGAGAGTGAGTTCTAGGAAAAAGGGCTGGAAGACTTGAAGAGAGATGATTGGGGAGAGGCCAAGTCCAGTTTTTCCAGACAAGCAGAGTGCACTGGCCTTCCACTTCGTGATGGTGTCAGGGACCTTTATTGTCAGCTCACTGTTACCCGAGGAACTAATGAAAATAAAGAGGAGGAGAGTAAATGAATCCCTATCCTCTTGCCCTTTCTTGGCCTGTACCATAGCTGATCCTATAGCATGATAACTTAGAAACCTAAGTGGTAAATATTAAACTTGATATAAAATGTCACTATTATTGAAGTCTCTGAAAGTTTTTCTTTTCTTTTTAGAGTTGAGACTAGCTTCCTACTTTCTATTATTTTAGGTACCTCAAGACCAAATTAGAAAAAAAGTTTTGTTGCTTCACTATGAGATCAAGGGCCTATGAACTTAAATATTTATCAGAAAGGAAGGAATGGAACAAAACTGAAAGGATCAGGGACAAAGGATAATACTAGAATCATAGAGAAAGATGCAGATCTCTTAAACTAAATTCCAAGTAACGTACAACTTACTCGAGTGGCACCAAGTCCCAGATCCAAGTCTCTGGGAAGTACTTCCGGACTGTCTCTTTTACGCTTTCAGCTGGGAGGTCTTCTTGCGCCATCATTGGATAAGCTGCAACACGATATGCTGCAGGTATGCCTTGTGAAAACCCTATGAAAAGACAACATTCAGGGCCCAATGTAAATTTCATTTTATCATTAGTTTTTTATAGTTGCCTTAGAATAAGGTCAGTTGCTCAGTGAATATTTATTATTGGAACAATTTAACCTACCAGCCTGTTATCCATACTAGAAGGCTAATCCTATTACTTCCTCAGCCTAAAGGTGAATGTATTTTCTCTAGATATGAAAACAAATGTAGATTTCCTTAAGCTGATTATTCAACTAATGGAGGAAAGAATAAAAAGTAATTTAATACACCAAATATTGCTCTTATACTGAAATGATGATCACATGTTCTTCATTTGTGGTGAGACTCAAACTAGAAGGATTGATAGTTGCAATTGCAAGAGAATTTTAGGAATGATTTTTAAAAAATTAACAGTGAATGAGATATGGAGACATAAAAAATATGATATAGTACAGTATACATCATAGACAACAGAGACTCAATGAAGGACAGAAAATGAACTTTAGGTTGGACAGGAAAGACTTTCAAAGTAGACATTAAAATGATTATTGAAGGATGAGAAACAGGAGGACGGAGAAGGTATTTCAAGGCAACAGCTATCCAAGTAAGTACAAAGAAATTGAAAGGGAGTGTCCAAAATCTTACCCTTCCAGAGTAGAATGTCTGTTTTGGGGGTGTGTTTAACATAACTGAGTAAATAGTAGGTGAAATTATATAATAAAATACCATGAAGAATAGGACAAATAAATTATAACTGTTAAAAAATGTTATTCCATAGATCAGAAGATATATAAAGATAATATGTATAATATATAAATATAAATATATATGATATATAAATTAGAGTTGGACATGCTCTTTTAAAACCTTCAATATAATAATTCTACAAGTTCTGTGAGTAAGGACTATATATATGAGAAATAAGTGACATGATAAAATCAATGTTTAAGGATGATATGCCTCTCATAGTAGATGGAACAGATTGAAGAGAAGAGAGATCAGAGACAAAGAAAGTAAATTAGTGTGGTTTTTAAGTAATAATTTGCTTATAAAGTAATACGGTACAGGACTACGGTGGTATAACTGAAAATTAAAAAATGAGTAAGTAACAAATACCAAATATGAAATTTTTATAGAGTACTGCAGTATAGTTGGGATAAAAATGTAATTGCTACTCCAATTTTAGGTTTGTTGGACCACTCCATCAATGTGTTTTCTCTTAAGATTGAAAAATATATATACACTTGGTTTTAAAAGGGAAATGAAAATAAAGTAATAGTTCTTTCAAGTTATTCTGAACAAAGAATATGCTATCACATGGAATCATAATTATATATTTTTATTTTATGCTCACAACTCCTCAGTGACTTTGGTGTTGTAATCCTAACTTCAGATATGAGGAAATAAAACCTCTGGAAGGTTAAATGAGTCTTCACATTTGAAAGTCACATACATCGTACCAAATAGGCATATGATACAAACACATTGCTTTTCTCTTAGCACAGTGTTGTTTTTCACTACACAAAATTTTATTTCTGTTGGGAAAATGTTATTATTCCAAACATGCAGAGCAAAACTTCTCTAGACCTGATAGTAGTAAAAAAAAATTCTCAGTATTAGAACCTTTTCCCCTTTTCATACTTCCAAGTACTGTATACCCAAAACACACCAAGAGACTAATAGTATATCTGTCAAAAGATGAATTATTATATTTTGTTCAATATATCAACATCACTTTGATTTTTTAATAAAAGAATTTGACAGGAACAATTAAGATCTATATGGTCCTTCACATTTCTCAGCCTCCCTTGTAGTTGGGGTAGATATTGTATATGTCACTTACATAGCTGGTCATAAAAGTCATGTGCAAACCCACTCCTCTTCCCCATGGTAATAATCTTGAAAGACATGTTGGAGATGATAGAGTCATAAGATGAAATTAGAATGAATATCTTTGACTCATGATTGGTAAGGAGCTGCTCTGGAGAGCTATTGGACTCATAGGCAGTTTTTGTGTAAAAAAACAACAACCATTATATGCTTAGTCCTGAGATGGGGGGGTGGTATTTTTGTTACTGCAGTATAACCTAGCTTTTCCCGACTAACTTAGGTATTGAGTCCATAGTGAATAAGAAGAATTTGAAGTAGCAAGGCTATTAAAGGCCAGGACAAAAACCAGTCAATTTTAAAGAGAGAGAGAGAGAGAGAGAGAGAGAGAGAGAGAGAGAGAGAGAGAGAGAGAGAGAGAGGGAGAGAGAGAGAGAGGCAATAATTGCTTTAAAAATCCTATTTGTTAGAGGAAAAATGTCATTTGAAGAAAATTTACCAATAAATTGCTGCAGTCACAACATTCAATACTTAGAAAAAAAGTTATAGATTTTTTTCTGCCAACTGAACCTAGCAAAGCATCATTTTTCTTTTTTGTTATTCTGTTTTCTATTATTTTATAATATCAATATAATATAATCTTTTCTATTATATAACAGACAAGTAAGTCTCACCTCGTTGAACTACGTTGTCCATATACAATACTCCTCCTAATGCTTGAGGTGGCTGACATAAATTTGGCTTGCGGATTTTTGAGTTGGTAAAAATATTTAATCCTGCAGACTGGAAGAAAATTAATTATTAGAGCATATTGGCAATCTAATCCTAAGACTGGAATATTTTCTTACATTTGTTATATGCTTTCACTGTTATTATATACATAGTTCATAGGATCATGAAAATTCTACACAATAAAGAGGAAAGCTATTTTATAAATTAAATTGAAGACATAGTCCAGAATATCCAGTTGGTGAATGGAAATTGGGATTTGAACCTACTTCTTCTGATTCCTATTTCTGAATTTGTGTCTGCTCTATGCTGATTCCTCTTTATCTTTTGTATCCAGGAAACTGAGTATTTTAGCATTGGATGTTTTATTCCTTCCCTCCCCAAACAAATGTAATGTATATATGCATATATAACATACATATACATACATACACAAACATACATACCTCATAGCTTCATTGAAGAGAGTAATTTTAAATTTTTTTCATTTGAAATTGTAGGATTAGAGATTTTTTTCAGTCTTAGTAAGCTTTGCTTTGTTTATGTTTTATTGGAAAATATGCCTTTCCCTGAATAGTTCTGCTCAAGTCATCTGTATTGTAATTTATCTTTTCCTTTTTTTTTCTCAGTTTTTTAACTATCTTGAATCTCTGCATCTGAAATGCACATGTCTGCAGTAGCCTGATTTGTAGAGCCCACCTGTTCCCGACTTCCTCTTTCTTCAACAGTAGCTACAGGTAACTATTACTAGCTGTCCTGTCTCAGAGTTTATGGGGAACTGTGGGACTCTGAGGCACAGTGGTCAGTGGTGGTAGCAATATGAACAGGAGAAAGAAGAAATAAATGTTAAAGATGACACAATGGGCGAATCAAGCTAGAGTCCTCTTTCTATTCTTCCACCGCCAAGGAATTTATGACTCTGAAGTTTCCAGAAGGAGAAGACTTAAATTGCTCTCAGTTAGGCTGCGGACCTCTATTGGAAGAATGACATATGTTTTCCTCAAGGTATAATGAGATTTTTTATTCCTTTTTGGTAGTGATCAGATTTAATCTCACAACCTGGATTAACTCCCCTTTCATAACTCTACCTGGTTATAGTTATAGAAGCATGCTAACATCTCTATTACAAATATTGTCAGTCTTTTCTTCATGAAAGGTGACTTTTAGTTTCCTGAAGTTTACTGCACAGAGGGGGACGGGGCTCAAGTATTGTCCTTTGTGTAATCAGTCATCCAACACGCCTTCATGGTGCAAATGACTACTAGAATGGCTTCCATTGAGTACTCACCTTTCCAGGGCTGTCAGAGGCACTATGGAAAATGTCTTCCTCACATTATTAGAACCTCTGCGAATCACTGAGAGGGGCATATGACAGTGGTAACTAGCTTTGGGATCAACTTCATTAAAGTTATGGGCCCTAAAAATATATCACTTGCTATTTAAAGTGCCAAAAAAAAAAACAAAAAAAAACCCCACAATCAAATAGCTATGCATAAAGTTGTCTATGTATTTGAGGTTTTAATGCTTTTCAGTTAAATATAATTTTGTTTTGGAACAGAGGCATAGGCAGGATCAGATTCTAGATCTTAGAAATCTATTTGTTCTCCAGTTTACAAGGACTTAGGAAGCAATTTTGGGTGTTTTGGGGACAAAAAAATTACCTGAAAGATACTGTAAACATCGTCATCATTCAGGACCTGCTTTGGTGTGTAAATGATTCCATTGTGAGTTATATCTTCTACAGTTATGCATCTTTCCGTCTCTTCATTCATATTATATTCATATTGAACATTGAAGTTACTCTTTACTGGTAACAAATTATAAACCTGCAAAATGAAGAAAAGAATGGAAAACTCTTATGTTTTATTTTCTTATTTTAAGAGTGATAATATTCAGTCTGGGATTTACAAGATCATAAAGTTTAACACCCCCATGTCAACATTATAAAAAGCAATACAGGGAATCGTGGAGAGATATTAATGGTATGGATCCTAAGCCTCCTGTGAAGGACAAATATCATATGATTTCATTTACATGTGGAATCTAATGAACAAAATAAACAAATGAGCAAAATGGAATCACAGGCATAGAAACCTGGAACAGACAGACTGACAGCTGTCAGAGGGGAGGGGGAGGGGAAGACTGGATGAAAGAAGGTGGAAGGGATTAGCCAAAGAACATACATGCATAACCATGGACATGGCCAACAGCGTGGGGATTGACTGTGGGAATGTGTGGAGGGCGGCAGGTGGAGGGAGGCAAAGGGAGAAAAATTGGGACTACTATAATAGCATAAAAAATAAAATATAATTAAAAAACAAATATATGAATATAAAAAGAAAAAAGAAATTACTATAGAAAGAAATCAAATTAATTGATTCACGTCTCAGAGCCCATTTTGGCTGTGTCACAGTAAAACCCAAGTCACCTGTCTCCCAGTGCAGATGCTTAGTTTTAAAAGGAAGCAGAAAATGTGGCTAGTACAAAGAGGGGTAATACGAGAACAAAGCCACTTATAATTCCATCATCCAGGAGTAACCCCTGTAAATACTTGAATTATTTCCTTTTCTCATTTTATAGGATTAAGGTCTTAACAACTTAAAAAATATTGTTTTAAAGCCTACTATTTTAAAATCATGTTTAAATTGAGAAAAAAAATTAAGTGAAGTTTTTTTGCCTCTGAAATAAATCAATTCCAGTTCAGCTTTTGCCTCAAATAAGGCCACCTGCACAGTTATATAGTGTTCAGGCCATTAAACACACGCTGGACATATGCAGACCTTCTAATCTGGTCGCCGTCTTTTCTTATCTGAGCTACAACAATAACCTCTTAACTGTTTTCATTCTTCTGTTCTTGTTCTCCTACTTTCAGCAGCAAACAGGATCTTCTTAATAGATCAATCTATATTGCCACTCTCCTCCTTAAAACTTCAGTAATTTACTATTGCATTTATTGTCAACTCCAATCTCCCCTCCAAGTAAACAGAGCTCATCATGATCTTCCTTACTTTCTATTTCACCTATAGCCTGTCCTATTCCTTTCTGTCACAACTACATAACAGGTCATTACCTTATCCTTTTTGAGAGCACTCCACATTTATTCAGACCTCACACCTTCAGGCATACTGCTTTCATTCATTGTAAAGCTTGCCCCATCCCTTCTTTATCTGACATGCTAAGCAGACACTCTTAATCACTATATCAAAAATTGTTCAACTCTTTTTTTCTTTATCTCAACATCCTGTTATTATTCTTATCAAAACCTCTATTATATATGTTTTTGTTGTTTGTTTGTTTAATACCTCATCATTAGAACTATTTCTAGAGCATTATTCATCCTATAGTCAAGATGTCATGAACACTTGCTAACTAAATAAATGGACCATGAAACCTGTAAACTGTAGGACCCTTTTGAAAATGTTTTATTATGAGATATCTTTAAAAGACAAGTTTGAGTGAAAACTTTTTTGTCCATAATTAAAAGCAGTGAGTAAGTACCAGATTTTAAAGAAAGCTTAAAAAGGTGATATTTTACATATTCACTTGAAACGTGGTGCAGTAGAAATGACATTGAGTGAAATTTGGTTCAAATGCCACCTTTAACATATATTTAGGGCATACTCTTTCCACAGTTGCTTAGTCTATCTTTGCTTTGTTTTTCATTTATAAAATTGAGGTAATAATACCCATCTTAAAGAATTATTATTTATTTATTTATTCATTAAAATATGTTGAGCATTTTTCATATATAAGGTACTGTGCTAGGCACAAGGAATGTAGTGGTGAGCAAGACTGTTCCTTCACCGAGAATGTATTATAATAGAAAGTGAAATGAGATGATATATGAGAACCTTGCGCAATGTCTTTTGTGGAACTGAATTGAATTTCAACTCATTCATAACAATACATTATGCCTGACATGCTGAGGAACCTGTCCTTTGCAATTATAACTCCCAACTTCCAAAAATGGTCTTATCATGTGTGCATTTTCTAATATTCAAGACTGAAATAGGACTCACTGATTTAGGTGAGAGCTCAGCTTCAGGCTTCATGAGCAGCGTACTCTGATCAATTGCACGAAGGGCACAGAGGGACTGAGGAGTGGCCGTGACCTTCAGGTTGGTGTCTGATGCTGGCAGGCTCTCGGCTGAGGAGAAGCTCAAACTTACCTGTCAAGAGACTATGGTTATAGCAGCAAATTTTCTATTACAATGCAAAACTCTCTTCTACCTCCGGCTAGGCCTACTCCTTTCTATGCCTCCTTTCTCTGCATCCATTTTAGAGCAGGATTAAGAGATGAATCCACCTAGGGATGACCAATTAACCATCTCTGGGATAAACTGAAAATGTGATTCTAGTTAACTCAGGTTTCCCACTCCTTATATAACTGGTGAAATATAAATTGGCATTGATCACCATGAAATAGAATCCTGAAAGGGAACAAGAACATACATGCTAACAAAGATGCATACCTTGTAGCTGACCTATCTCTATGTAGTGCTTTTGTGATGAATGCGTGTATTTTGCATGATACTGGGAAAATTCACAGTTTACTTCTGAGATCAGCCAACCCAAGTCTCCCCTGGGTGACAATCTTAGTCATCTGATGTTCTAAAGAAGTGTAATATTGGTTATAAGGATCAGAGGTTAATTGGATCTTAAAAATTAAATGTCTACTATTCATCCTAAGAGTTAATGGATTGAGAAATTCAAAGAACTGAATAAAGAATAAGAACTACAACATAATGAAAAATTATGCACAATTTTTTCAGAGATTTGATTCTGCTTTGGTCAGTAGTAATTCATTGGTAAGTAAAGCTATTGGTTTCTTATGTTTGTGTAAATATTTATTGAGTAAACTCTGAGTTTTAAAGTCAAAATAAAATAAAGTAAAACAAAATAAAATAATTTGAAATTTAGTTACTGTAGTAGCTTCAGGTAATTTAGGTTTTTGAACTGAAAGCTGATTTGTATTGGAATAAAAAGTGTGTTTAGTGAAGTAATAATTTGACTTGGATTGCTGAATTTAACTCTGATAATTCTGTTATGCCATCTACTGAATTAATGTAATGGTTTGGACTTATGTATTATGAGACATATATGAAAAAAATTACAATTTTTTTTGTCAAGATGCTATAGTAGTCATCTCTACAGTTCAGTATATTATGAAAATACTGCTTATGAAAATTCTGTTTTAAATATGTTTGTATTTAAAAAATTTAAGTTCATTACAATATGTTTGTATGTCCACATCAAGTCAGTTATTTGGAATTATAATCAACTAAAAATATTTTTAGCTAAGAAGTGGATATGTTAGAAAACATAAAATGTTTTACTGGTCTGTGAATGAAAAAAGCCTTTAAGACATATTTTGAGAGTCTGTACCTATCTATATTAAGTAATGTTCTCCTCAATGAACAATTATATCTGTTTAGAAATGGCAGGCAATTTGAACTGGTACATAGTGCATAATATTTATACTAAATCTGTTCTTTTTAAAGTAAGAAAGGGTTATATGAATTATAAATAGAAAATAGTGTTTCTTTATCCCAACAAAGATTGAAAAAAATATTTAAAGTACATTGGTTGAATGGAACACATGTCTCGAACTGACCTGGATCTTTCCTCACATTCTCAACCCACTCTTGACTGTTTGCTCTTCATCCTGTGAGAATGTCTAACTTCCTGGGGCCTTAATTTTTAACTTTAGTAGTCCTCTTTTTATAATTTTTTTTGTGGTAAATAAAAAATAGTCTACTTTCTTCTAGATATTGCACAAATCTTCATTTATAATTACTTATTTTTTATAACTGATCTCCATGTCTGATCAATGATAAGTTAAAAGATATTTGACAAAAGTGATTGATTACAATGTGTATGGAGTTTTGCTTCTATATGGAAGTTTTGTGGTTTACATAAGAGGTTTCATGTGATTTGCACTACAGAGAGACCATTGTTAGAATGAATGATTATTGGAAGTTGTAGCCTAATGTGGCCATTCTAAGGTTTAATAAACAAGCTAACTGTCTGTGGTTAGTAACAGGGGCATTGAAGTTCAAAGCAGGAATTTCTTCTGGTTTATATAAAACACACAGAACATTTAAACAGGACAGAAACTATGCTCTTGGTCACCTGTTCTGGTTTAATACTATTCTGTGACGAGGTGGATTTGAACATTTATATCAGAATCCCTTGTGTATTTTTTTAGATCATAGTATATCAAGACGTGGATAATCTAAATATAGTTCTGATTACAGAAATGTTCACTTGCTATAAATGTGTATTGTTTTAATCTCCATAAAACCACATTAAAGAGTCCTTCTAGGTATATATATATATATATATATATATATTTTTTTTATCCAAGAGAAGTTGATAAAAGATGGCTACTTTATTTATTTATTTTTATTTTTTACAGTATTTAATCCTTTATTTATTTATTTTTTTGACAGTCCTATTTCTTGACTTTTATTTATTTATTTATTTTTTAAGTATATTTTATTGATTATATTGTTACAGTAGTTCCAATTTCTTCTAGGTATATATTTTAAAAGATACCTGAAGTTTGTGGATCCTCCCTGATTGTTTACGTTAAGATTACAGCACCACATTCCATTAGGATAATGCTAATTTATACTTCAGTAGGCTTCTCATTACAGCTAAGTATTTTTTGGAAATATAAGATCCCATTTGCAGTTGTTACATTTTTCTGCCATAGTCATTATTAGAGTGCTCAGGCTCTGTTTTTCAAAACGGGGTACATATGAATACCTCTGTTATGTATTATCAAACTAAATTAAACCTCATGATAAGTTACTGGTTTCTGTATTAGTACATGGAGGTGTGTCAGGTAGGCATGATGGGATAAAATTGACACATCCTTGTGAAACATCAATTTTAATTGAAAAAAATGTGGAACAAAACATTTCAAAATTAGAACTATTAAAGGTTTATAATAAAATAGATTCTGAATTTCATGTAAGTTTTAAGATAAAACAAGAGACAAAAAAATTGGTGCTAATGGCAGTCTGATTTGGACTATCCTACTAGATCTCTCAAGATATGGCATGACTCTACCTCTAGAGGTCCTTTGGAGGCAAGTTTTAAAAGCACTATATGACAATCTTTTAATGCACGTATGTTCTTATTTTCTTACTTCAAAAAGAGAGTTGGCTAAAGGGCTAGGCTTAAGCAAAACACCCACCTTATTGGCAAAACAGTTTTCAATTTCAAGTTTCTGTGTATCTGCAACAATTTCTCCATTGGGTAAAATAGTATAAACAAGCAACTGGGCAGTAGGAGCGATGTCTGACTCCACTCGAAAGGAGAAGGAAAATTCCCCCTTCACTGGAGAATAAAGGAAGTTCAAGAAAATAGATTAGGAAGCAGGAAGAGTTCTCAATTTTACAAAGAATTTCTCAAATAACTTAACTTATTTATATTTGGAGTATACTGAAGTAAGACAAAACTTGCAATTATACCATTATGCCTGCAGCAGTGTTCAATAAATATATGCTGAACTAATGACATTTTTCCTTAAGGATTTAGGATACTTTGCTCATTTCTTCTGCTTAGGTAGAAAAAATATTAAGTGCATGTCTCAGTTTTTAAATTAAAAACAATTTATTAAAAAAGAAGTCAAGAGAGAACTCCTAGACATCTTTAATTATCTCTAACTATAGTCCAAATCAGCACACTTCTTGTCATGTGTGAGGACAATTCAGAGAAAGCAGCACAGTTGCTACCCTCAGGTCATTTACAAATGAGCAGAGATACAAGTACAAATAATCACATATAGAACAAGCTGTCCCTCTAATTTTTATAAAATAGTTCTCTGTATTTATCTTAGTGGTTGCTTTCTGTCTGAATTGCATAGTGCTTATACAATGCACCTGCTTGGTTTTCTCATAAATGTCTTAAGTTTGATCTTTGTAGCATAAAATTCTTTAAAAAATAGAGACTTCCAAAAGATTTGAAGGCAAATTGCAGTGAAAATACCAAAAAGAGAAGGAATAATATAAATTTGAAATAATAATATTGTAACTGTATGAAGGTGGATTTCTGAAGCCAGGTTAAACATAGGCAGAAATTAATTTTATTAACAAAATTGTTATACACTAGAGTACTTAAATTTAGCATTCAGTTTTCTACAAGTATAAAATGAAAGAAAGATAGTAGACCCATCAAATTCTACAGGCAAGAAACAAGAGGATTAAACCATTAAGTTGCAAACATATGCTACGCTTTATGAAAAAGAAAGAATGATTCTGAGAGTGAAACCTTGAGCTCTGAGGGCAGAAACATGAACCCAAGAGGATTTTTACCACCTCTTGAAACCTAATGCTGTGAATCTGGATTTCAAACTTTCTTGAGACTGATAAGCCACTTTGTCCTAGAATTTAGTATATGTAGTGCCTTATTAACACGTAATTTAGATGATGCAGATGATGATATTTGGGACTTCTGAGTTCATGAGATTTACTTGAGATTTTGGACTTGAGTTAATGTTATTATATATTGAGGCATTTAGGGATGTTGGAATGAGGCGAATGCATTTTGCATGTGAGATGGATGTGACCTTTTGGACCAGAGGGCAATTTGTGGTAGACAGAGTAATGTATCTGCCAAGATATTCAGGTCATAATCTCAAAAACGTGTGTATATGTTACTTTATAGAGCAAAAGGGACTGTGCAGATGTGATTAAGTGAAGGCCCTTGAGCTGCGAAGATTATATCAGGTTATCCAGTGGGCCCAATGTAATCACAATAATGTTTAAAAGAGAAAGGCAGGAATGAGGAACTAGAAATGTTTTCTTTTTTTCTATACAATATTTTAATATCATTTTTTAATTTTTAAATTATAGTTGATGTACAATATTATATTAGTTTCAGGTGTACACCCCAGTGATTAGATCACTTACTAAGTGATCATCCCAATAAATCTAGTACACATAAATTTATGGCACTGGTAATTTATTGTGATCTAATTTCCCATTTTAATAAATATTTTCCTTTAAACCTAAAAAGAAAGGGAGAGAGAAGATCAGGAATGTAAGAAGTATATGAAGATGGTGTGCCACTGGCATTGAAAATAGAGGAATCATGAATTAAGTAAGGAATGCAAAAGTTCTTTAGAAGCTGGAAAAAGCAAGGAAATTGATAATCACCTAAAGCTCTAGAAGGAAAGTAGTCCTGTGGACACTTTGATATTAACCCAGTGAGACCTGTGACCTACAGAACTGTAAAATAATAAACTGGCATGGTTTTAAGTCAGAAAGTGTATGGTGCTCTACTACAGAAGCAATAGAAAACTAGTACAAAAACATACAGAGTAAAACTTTTCTTTGGTGATTTTCTGGATTTTCAATTATCTTCTGCATTAAACATTTATTTATTTATTTATTGTTTTTCTATTACAGTTGGTTG
This sequence comes from Furipterus horrens, assembly GCF_987537825.1. Taxonomy (NCBI): domain Eukaryota; kingdom Metazoa; phylum Chordata; class Mammalia; order Chiroptera; family Furipteridae; genus Furipterus; species Furipterus horrens. The sequence goes on from NW_028327174.1 coordinate 23,759,630, forward strand.
TCTAATTTTTCCCTCATTGCTCCCCCCAACTCTGCCCAACCCTTGCGCATTTTAAAAACCATTATAAAGTGAGTATATTTTATTTTAGGAATAAAATTTAGAATAGAGACATGCTATAAAAAGAAGAAAAATATTAAATAGATTAAAATAAACATTTTGTATGAGTTTTCTCACACTTGGTTGGTGTAAGAAAACGTTGACAATTTTCTCTAATGTAAAAATAATTCTTGATAAAATGTTCAAAGTTTGACAATATGAGAGAAAAAGTAGGAAATCCTAAATGTACTTACTGTCCCCTTGTTCAATGGACAACACATGGATTCCTGATTGGGAGATGCTTCCTCTTGCTTTAATCTAAGACAGAGGAAAATACATTTATTATTATTTTGAAGGGTAAGTATTAAACAATCAAAACAATAATATGTAAATAAACAATAATTTCTAACCCAGAAGTTACTTTTGATCAACAAATTTCTCTTCTAATACTTTCCTATATGTATAATTATGTACTTTTTAAGTGACATATACTTTTAAAAGGTTTCATTTTTTACTTAATATTTATTTTTTATTATAAATATTATTTCAAATTTACATATGCTTTTTAAATATTTTAACATCTATTATATGCAAAGCAACCTATATAATGAAAGCAGATATAGAATATATGTAAATATTCTGTATAGTTTTTATTTTAAAAAAACTAAAATGTATTGACTGTGTTCCAAGCACTGAACTAAACAGTTTTAGGATTTAATTTAATTTACACAGTAACCTCATGAAGTCTTATAAATATTAATTTTTGTGTTAGGATGAGGTGACTGACATTTCTCTTTACAGATGAGATAAAGTAAATTGCTCAATGTCACAGAAGTAGGAAACAATAAAGCCAGCATTCTTATTGTCAATTTTTAAGTTTTTAATAAAATTCTGAAGAATCTTACTTATAGGTAATGTTCTTATACAGAATTTCCTACACATACATTTTTTCTTGTAACAATGACCTACTTGGGTAACTACTAGCTTTGAATATTTTTAATTTGGGGACATAAATAGGTATATTGGCTCCAAAAATATTGTACCAATTTATAGTGTGCCTGTGAAGGTACTTTTCCTTGGAATTACACCAGTCATAAACTTCATAAATTATTAGAACCTTTATAAGTATACAATGTTACTGTATTATTGTTTTAATTTTCACTTCTCCAATTAATGTCAAAAATTAAATACTTTTCCAGATTTTTAAAAAACATTTTAATTTCCTGTTGAGTAGATTCTTGATTCTTATTTTTTGCTTACTTATCTACTAAAGTCAACTTCTCTTCAAGCATGAAAACAAAAAATATGCATATTTATATTGATATCTTATATAGGACATTATTTAGATAGGAACTTAATCTTTTGGGATCTACACAATTAGGAAGAGCTACAGTGGCTTTCATTCTCACCAAATAATAGAAGGTTAACTCTTTTTCATCTTTGAGAATTTCTCCATTCAGAATGTAGTGTGCCCGGATCTCTTGGGTTTTCCCACAGGCTATGGTACCAGGCACAAGTTCAAGGTGAACATAACTCTTGCTTGGAGAAAAAACATGCTTTACAGTGTGCTGTGCTTGTGAATGAATCTCTTCAAGCCACCAGTGATCAAAACAGTTGGAATTCTGTTTGTAAGTGACCTAATGGAAGGAATAAAGATCTTACTTAGGCTATTTTAATATATATTATGTACCGTATTTGTTAGTCACTTTCTATAATTTACTGAAGATTTTATATAAACCATGCTTACCTGGTTTTATAATAGACTGCTTTCTCAAATAAAGCATAATCTATGAATGACTTTCCCTTAAATTTATTTTAAGTTATACTATACTGATTTAGTAGATATTATCCCTCACAATCAAGGCCGATGACTTTTCTAATACCACTATGTCTGTAAATCACACAAGATCATTTGAATATTCAACACAAAATTTAAAAATAGTACACTGAAGAAACCAAGAAAACCCTAATTTTATTATAAAACTGTAAAAATATTGAATTTCTCAAGGGAATATCAAGGTCATCTAATAAATATATACTGAAGCTAGATCATGTTGCAAACCAAATAGAGTCAATGTAAAGTAAAATTAGACCAAGAATTTTTTGTTTCTTACAATTTGTCTCTACATGGCTTAATTTCCACTTTATTCTTTATCATCTTTCCTTTTATCCCTAGAATCATGTGTTTCCCATATATCCTTAAATTATGTGGCTCTAGTGATCTCTGTCTTTTTGGTTCCAGATGCCCTTTCCACTTACCGTAAATCTAACTGAAGAAGATGTGAGGTTGGTGGTATCAAGGGAAATGTTTGCCAAACCATGCTCATTAGTAGTAAAGTGGGACTTGTATGCAGTTTGATCCACAGAGAAAACTAGAGTTTTATTGGGGAGTGGCTGATCCTTCTCATCAGTTAGAAGAACCTGGAAATATGAAAGTGATAGCTGGTAGACATCACACCATCCATTCTTTGTCGTGTTCACCCTTGACATCTTGGTCACTGTCATTTACTGAAGATCTTAGAATCTAAAAATAAGATTTGTTTTCTGGGCTCTAAATTACCTTTATTTTTGATATTTCAATTTAGATAACTCAGGAGCAGCCAATTGAAAATATCCTAAAGTGGACTCATAATGTTACCTTACTAAATTTTCTTTATGTCTGGTGTTCTCTATCAGTACATGGTGCTTCCATCCATCCCATAGTTTCCGCAGAGATAATGAGGGCTTTTTTTGGGGTCATTTTCTCTTTCACTCCCTGTATCTAACCCATTATCAAGTGCTATCTGTTTCCCTGTAAAATATATTTTATTGCCATTTATTTCTCTCCAAATCCATTATTATCATTCCAATTAAAGCCACGATATTTTTTCCCCCGTCTGGTTTCCTTTAGCTTTCTATTTAATCTTATGCAGTCTATCTTCTTGCTGCTTCCTCTTTGTTTCTAACCATTCTGTATACTGCCTCAGCTAAACAGCCAAACTAATCATTGTTATTCTTAAAACCTCCTATAATTTCCCAATCCAAAATTCTAAATATATACTAAAAAGCCCTTTAAGGTCTGTTCTAGCTTCCCTACAACTATTCAATCAATACAGTTGTACCTTCTATCTCAGCCATTCACACTGGTTACATCTTATTTCTTTGCCCCTGAAAAGCTCTTTCATAGCTAGAACCTTGGACATTCTCCCATATTTCTTAAATTTCTGGCCAAGTTACACTAATATTTCAAGTCTTCAGTTTCCTCATGATTTTCTGCCAACCTGAAGTGATCTTGTCCAATCATATCTATATATGATTTTTTTGTCAATTTAATATGAAGTACTGAAATAAATGGAGATAATATAAAATTTATAATATGCCACTAAAATGAGGAAATTGGCTATATAATGTCAATTCAAAGATTAGTTACTGTGAAACAAAAATGTCCAGAAATCTTGCATTTCTTAAATGAAAGAAAATTGGTAGTTTACTAAATTGGATATTGGTTCTAAAATTTACCAATATTATTAGCAATATTGAGCCTTGAAACTAAATAAAAACTTTTATTTAAAATAAAACACCTTTTAAAAACTATCAATAATTTAAAAATATAATCATCTTGATTAATGACTTTTTACTTTTTTATAGAAAATTATAGTACAAAATCATTGCTTAAAAAGAGGCAAAAAATATGTAGCCAAACTACTCAGGAAAAATGAATTCTAGATGTGTGTTAGAAAGTTAATTGATAAAAGTATGCTTTATTTTTCTGGATTTTGTGATAACATTTGCCTTTTAAGTTTGTAATTTTCTATAAGTTATTTTCTTACTGTCAGTAAATATCCATTTTCATAATATGTTTTGATTTTGATATAAAAACTCATTTTATTAAAGACCACATCCCCCAAATTACGGTTATATTGAAAAGATATTTTACCTGCCCGAAGAAAGGGAGTCCACGTCTATAATATGAATCCACTTTTGTAAATACCAGTTTGCTTAAGGTATTTGTGATTTTGCATGATCCATGCCCAGTTAATTCCAACCCTGAAAAAAAATAAGTGCAGTCGAACAGTTCTATGTACTCCTACTTTCATCCCAGCTTTACTCCATCATGACAAAATACCATCCATATCCTTTTAAAAATTCTTTCCAGGGTTTCTCACACTTAGAAAACACCAGCAATTTGACATTAACTTCACCTTCATATAAACAAGTTTATTGGCGTTCATAATTCTCCAGTTCCTCTGGTTTCACAAGTATCTTATTTGTTCCAACGATGTGCTTAAGTTTTTCCCATCTCCTCTGTTGATTTTGCTCCATCTTTGTTTCTGTCTCTCTCACATCCCTGCCCTCTCTCCACAACTTTTTGCACATAACATAATTCTTCACATTGACATAAAAATATGCTTGAATTTCTTACACAAACAACGTTTCCAGCAAGACCCTTCTTTTCACTGAAAAGCATCAGGTATAACCAACACCCGATGCTTTTCCATTCAGTGAAGGATAACCAGTATTTTGTCTTCAATACCCAAAGCACCACTCTATCAAGGTGTAAAAGATCCCCTACTTGCTTCCAATGTGGGAGTCTCATCTCATAGTTAAGAAAATGAATTCTCAGAAGTAATTCATACATAATAAGTATAATTGAAACTCTTCCAGTGGCTTCTGATAAATAGCATTTATAATTTTTCCTCTATTCTTCTGACCACTAATTTTTTTATGCTGACTTATTTGATACTATCTTTTAAATACAAAGTAGTAGCCTTTATTTATGAGGATGTGTTTCAAGAGCCCTAGTGGATGCCTGCAGCCACAAATAGTACTCAACCCTATATACACTGTTTTCCCCTATGCATATATACCTATGATAAAGTCTAATTTATAAAGCATGAAAGCAATTTAAAATTTATGACTTGCTTATTTCTGGAATTTGTCATTTAATATTTTTGGACCATGGTTGACCATGGGTAACTTTAACTGCGGAAAGCAAAGCCACAGAGAAGGGGACTACTGTAGTTTGTCCTTGGGCCACTCCTGTTCCATATCTAGCCTTCCTTTAGCAACTCTAAGTGAGCTCACTTTCAAAACAACTGCATTTACTCTTAGGAGGATATGGACACCATGGGAATTGTTCCGGATTTACATTTCTGGTCTTGATTTTGCTCTGGTTTTCTTTCTAAATTATCTGCTGAAGGATTCAATTTCTATTTTAATATTCCAAAATATAATTAGTTATCTTGGACGCATTCTCAACACCATAGTTCTTTCTCATCTACTCATTATCTTGGTTAATGGCATTTCCATTTTCTAGTACCCAAATTTGTAAGCACTGGAGTCATCTTTGGATAGTGTTCTGATGTATCACATTGTAGCATATTTTTCATCTAGCCTGTCCTCTTCATGTCAGTTGGAATTGAATTATCTTTTTAAAATATCAATTTATTTAGGTCCTTCTCCTGATATCCAATGCTTTTTATAATAAAGTCTAAGCTCTTAGTATATGATTTATTTTTTATAAACACCTCAACACCAGCCTGCCTTTGCAGATTCTTCTGAGACCAAACATGTTCATGTTATGCTTATCATGTTTTCCCGGCCCATTACTATCATTCAAAATATTATTCACTCTATACAAATCAGCCTTCTTTTGCTTTATGTTAGAATTATTTCTCTTCATACTCATTTATCCCTTATATTTTGCATTTCTTCTGGTAATTTTATTATGGTTATACATCTATACATACATACATATATACATGTACATATATATAATTTCTTTTTAGATTTCTAATTTCTTGAGGGCAGAGATCATGCTATTTTCATAGTCCCCAGAAGCAATAAAGTATTTTACATGTAATTAAATTTTGATAAATGTTTAAAAATTAATAAATGATGAATTAATATTTAAAAATAATACAAACCTGTTCCCTCTTCTCTGATCTTGGCTTCCACCTTTAATGTCATATCGTACCCATTTAGTCTCAGCTGATATAATTTAGTCTTTACGAGTTGTGTGAAACAGCCTTTACTGTCTGCCTGAAGAGAAAGGAAGAGAATTCCTGGGTCTTCTGATTTGCTATCAAAAGAGTTAGTTATTAACCTATGGAAATTTTTTGTTGGCTACAGAGGAAAATTTTACAAATATTCCAACCATCTTTTAGTTGCTTACCCTTTCTCAAGCCCCAAAATGACATAAAATGTCTTCATTAATCATTGAGTTACTCTTGCTAATCTTTGTCTCGTTTCCCCTCCTAAAAGCCTATTCCATTTTTGTCATACTAAACTTCCTCGAGCTTCCAAATGTGCCACAGTATTTTGCAATTCTATTTTTTGCATACGTGTTCATCAAATGATAACATTCTTTTCCCCATTCACATCTTGGTCAACAGTTAATTGCTCTTCTAGACTCAACCCAGATCTAACATCTAAGAAACTTCTGTAATGACCTCCACCTAAATATTGGCTAAGGATTACATTTTCCCAACTGTATTTTCTTGATGTCTCAAAAATTAGTAAAAAAAAGAAAATTAATTGAATAGATAAATTATTATGGCACAGTCATGCATCACTTAATGATGGGGATACATTAGGAGAAATGCATCTTTAGGTAGTTGTGCAAACATCATGGAGTGGAATTTACTTAAACAAACCTAGGTGACATAACCCACTACACACCTAGGCTATTTGGGATAACCTATTGTTCCTAGGCTATAGGCCTGTATAACATGTTACTGTGCAAAACAACATGAGGTTAAATCAAGCACAAGAGAAAATGATGCAGTCAAGAGGGAGACAGTAAACATGAGCTGTAGGAGGCCGCTGCTGGAATGATATAAGATACCGTTTTACAACTTTTTTTATAAGTATAAAGAATACACTCACAAATAATGATAAAATGTGTAGTATAGTAAATATGTAAACCAGCAACATAATAATTTATTATCAAGTATTATGTACTGTACCTAATTGTATGTGTTATACTTTCATAAGACTGGTAGAGAATTAGGATGGTTTACACCAGGGTCACCACAAACACATGAGTAATGGGTTGCACTGTGTGATAGTATGGAGAGGAGTAGACCAGCCCTGTTATTGACTAAAACAACATTAAGCAGTGAATGACCGTAATCAGACTTCCAAACTAAATATTGAGAGTCATGTTTTAATAAAAATTTGTTTTTATTTTTGTACTTACATGAGAATATTTATTGCATAATAAAATTTAATTATATATTGAGGTTATGACCTACTTGAAAAATAAAAATTAATCTCTCTTGTATATTAAAGATTTTGACTGCTAGATTTTTCTCATATTTATCTAGAAACTTTGGATAATTCCACATCTTTTTATGCCCTTTTACCTGGCATGTTGATTACAGTTGGAAGAAAATTAAAAAACTAGCCAAATAAATATTACTGTAAATTCATGAGCCCAAATGTCAAGTGGGCTCCTAAAGTTGTTATGCGATTACACACGTTTTCTTTACTTCACAATTTTTCAAAGTGATTATTTCAAACACTACTCTCTATTGTATTGTATTCCTCATAGTACTACAATCCAGGAAAAAACAAGATCTGGTTTTAATGTCTTGGGGAGAATGGTTTCCATGTACCTGTTGACTGAATTTTTCACAGATTCTTTGTGAATGTTTTCCTTGACAGGAAGAATAGAATTGTGAATATCTTCTGCATACATTAATTGTCACCAGACCAGGGACAGGCTTTCCATAGGTGTATCTATAACAATAAAGCAGTCATACAAAAATATATTTAATATAAATAACTTGTTTTTCTCATGACTTGACCCACTTATATAGCCATATTACTCATTTATAGCAATTGTATTTATTTCTATAGCATTTGTACTTTAAAAACACTTATTCTGAAACTGTCATAATTATCTATGTAAGCATACATCTATAAGATGTATGGAGAAAATACTGAAATTTTTGAAACACCTCCAAATGAAAAATTAACAATGCAGATTTTCCTCAAATCTTTCCTCCCTGCAAGTTGAAATTTTGTTATAAGTCAATTTTATTTCCATCTTTCTCTGATGTCACACTATTTAGGTTATGATTCCAGCTTCAAAAATACCTCCTAATTTTTATGTATTTTAAGAGGATAAAAGAAGTTAACTGGAAAAGCACTAGCTATAAAACAAAATGTTATAAATAAATATTATCCAATTACTAGTTCTGGTTCTGCCAAATCAGATGGAAGGATGTAATGTGATATGGTCTACAGGTTTAAGTTCCCCCAAATTCATTTATTGAAATCCTTATTCTCAAAGAGGATAGTATTAAGGTGTAAGGCCTTTGGGAGGTGCTTAAATCAGGAGGGTGGAACCTTCATAAATGGGATGAGTGCTTTTATAAAAGAGGTTTCAGAGGGAGCCCTTGTCCCTTCCACCATGTGAAGACATGGTGAGAAAGCACCAGCTTTGAACCAAAAAGAGGACTTTCACCAGAACTTGACCATGCTGTCACCTCAATCCTAGATTTCTCAGCCTCAAGCACAGCGAGCAATAAATTTTCGTTGTTTATAAGCTACCCAGTCTGTGCTATTTTAGTATGGAGTAAGACAGGATGTGAAGTCCAACTTGATTTATTGTTTCTCAAAATGTGCTTTATGGATCACCTACAATGAAACTACCTGAGATATGTACTGCGATTCAGAGTTCCAAATCTCTCCTGAGATTTATAATTAGAATCTCTAGAGGCTAAGCTGAGGACTCTACATTTTAACTAAGCACCTCCACAAATTCTGATGCACACTTAAGTTTGAAACCTATTGCACTATCCTAAATGGTGAGGAAGGGGCAATTTGGGCTCGGTGTCTCCAAACTTCTCCCCTTTTTTATGTTTCCCCCAAATTTCTGCAAGTACTAATAAAGTAATAAGTTATTTCATAAACTTCAATCACTTTGTTGAATCTTATTTTTAAGTGTGAATCAAATGGTGTTTCCTGTGCTGGAAAAATTTTAAGCATCAAAGCTGGTAAGAAGATTGAAAACATTTCTCATTCAGTTTTCAAAAGGAAGAGGTAATGTCTGTCCTTGATGCATGTGGAGGATTCTTTACTGCACTAAAAAACAATAAGGGAAGAAATAACTATGATATATATTTTGAATTCTACATTATATATCAGCATTTAAAATAAAGGGTCAACTTAGCTTCTTATAATTTATCATAGTTTTAAAAATTCAGAGCAATAAAAAAAAATGGGGATAATAGAATGCAGAATAACACATAAGTCATGAGCTCCAGAGTTGGATAGCCTAGGCTCAATTTACCACAGTGTCTGGGAAAATAAAAGTGCTTATGAAGCTAGATTTTTTTTTTTAATTGGAGAGGAGGGAATATTGATGATGAGTTCAGTGTCTGGAGCCAGACTGTTGAATTTAAATTCCAGTCTGCCATTTACTATCTCTAGAAGCTTGAGAAAGTTTTTATTTTTTTAAATTCCCTATGTGTTACAGTTTCCTCATTTGTCAATTGAGGATAATTGTCCCCTTCTCAAAGGGTTAGTGTAAGGCTTAAAATATTAATAAGTGCAAGGCACTTAAATCATTGTTTAGCACATTTTAAGTGTTCGGTAAATGATTTTATTATTAGTAGTAAAAGTGTCATATGTTATCATTACTTCTCCCTAATCAGGGCTCAGGCAAGTTGGAGAGAGAGTCATTCCTTCTGTAATTAAAATACTTCCAAGTCAAGTAAACAGTTATTTTCAATACAAAAAAGTAGGAGAATAAAAATGAATACTGTAACTCACAGGCCACATGCGGATACCTCAAATGCTTCATCTAGAAAACCAATAGTCTTGGGCATTTTCAATTGAACCTCAAACTTGGGCAAAACTATTGTCAAAAGAAGAAAAAAAGAGGTGAGAATGGGTGGTAGAGCTTGCAGTATTAGTAACAATTCTACTATAGAACCTTATAAGATCACATGAAATGATTTCAATTGCAATTTGGAGCAGCAGGGACACTACTGAAAAAGGTGATGTCATCCATAATCAGAGGCACTTTGTATCACGTTAATTTGGTTAAGCTGGTACTACGTTTCCCAGAATCTCCTTGTTCTAGATTTCAAAGGTGGAAAGAAAGCAGCACCATGAGTTTCTGAAGATCATCATGGTTTGATGCGGTAACAGGTTCAGTGAGGTCAGTAGGTTCCATCTGCTCTTCTTCTCGCTCTCTGTGTCCAATTCTTCTTCTCAGCTGCTATCCCTGATGGCACACAGGCCCTAGACCCACTGCCAGGCACTTGGTTACAGAAACCGCGAAGTGGTAGCTGTGAAGAAGTAACAGCCTTCCATAGATTCTTCTATCAGTTTTTCTTCATAGTTCACTCTGGCAGCTGAAGATGCCCTTGCCAGGTCTGATTCATTTGTCCCCACCATTGCTTCAGGAGATCTATCAGTAATTTCCTCTGATCCATCAACTCCTTCTGGGCACTTACTTTTCTGCCCCCTCCCACAGTTGTATAAGGTTAGTTATTCAGACACTAAATCCCTGTTCTATAATTCTCATGGAAGTTTCAGTGAGTTTTGAAAATCATTCTTTTTGTTTGTTATAGGTTTCCTCATCCATGGCATGATATGCTTAACTTATATTAAAAAAAGTACATAAGTGATAAGTAATAAGATAACTTTAATAGTGATTATTATGATTTAAGTAGTATAGGTCTAGGTTATAGACAGCCAGGAGATAATCCCAGGAAATACCATTAGTTATAAGATAAAGACTGACAGATGCATAGAGGTAACCCAATGTTTTAATTAATAATATAAGTTTAAATAGGGTCAACTGGCTCTATTAAAATCCCTCTTGTCTCTTATTTGTTCTGCAATTTAGGTAACTTATTAACTTTTCTAGTAGTGATATACTCATTTATAAAATAGTATCTTTCCCACAGGGCTGTTGTAAGGATTAATTAAGATAATGCATAAAAAGTACTTAGCAAATATTTAAGTAAATAAAAATTTTGGTAATTTATGGCTATTGCATGCTAGATTTTTGCTTGTTATCTATTTGTAAAAGCTAGCTTATCTTAAATACTCTAATGTTATAAATGTCTTAGACATGTGCAGAATTCTTACCATATTCAATCACTTCAAAGGAATGCTCTATTTTTTTCTCTGACTCCTTCTGCACAATGACTCTGTAGACACCCAGAGTGGGCTCTACTGAGAGTGGGAAAGAGAGCTGGTTGAGTCCCCCTTGCAATCTGAGATTTTGCCATTGGAAAATTCGGTTCCTTTTAGGATTCTATAGGTAAAAAAATGAGTTCACAGAAACAATTGAAATACATACTTTTGATAAAGAGACACTGGGGAGGTTGGATAATTGATGGTTGGTAAATTAGCGCCAAAGATATTAGCAAAATTTTCTAAGAATTCTAGGTTGAGAAAAGGGCAATAAGTTTAACAGCTATGAGATATTAGAGATTATAGTACTTCTTTTGGAGATTAATCATATTTATTGTGTTCAGAAATATTGAAAGGGTCACTAAGTTGCATCATTTCAGGAAATTTTCTTCCTTAATTTACACCTTATCCACTCTTCAAAAGATTTAAGATAAACCAGAAAAACAGTGTTTATTTAGTTTTGGTGAAATGCTGGTGGGGACAGAACAGGCAGAGAGAGGCAATTTAACATAACTTGTAGTAAGTCTTCATCCCAATTAAGATACAATGGTATATTACCTACCTCAATATAAACCACTGGGAACTGAAAAGAAAGAAATAATATGAGTGTGAGATAGAGTTTAGATAGAGAAAACCATGATATTAGCATTGATAGAGTATCTGGGTCAGAGGAAGTGAATCTGTATATTTCTTGTCCAAGTAAGGAATTATTGCTCCAATTTTTCTCACAGCACTCTATATACTTAGTTTGGGACATACATCTCTTAAGAAGTCATGCTTTTCCCTTTATGAAATAATGTAAAATTGAGGAAATCTACACTTAGGTGAAAAAAAAAAGGTCTGAATAATGTTTATTTTGCAAATATTTCTAAGAAATTCTCTATTTCTCTAAGAAAGAATTCAAATGCAGTGATTTTTCCTTCGTTCAATAAAAATAACTGGTATCTTTAAGAAGATCAGGTAAAATATTTAATTTATTTTAAGGATATAATTGATGAACTGATTTCTCTTATGAAATCTTTCTGTGGCAGTTTAAGTATCTCATATTGGTATTAGGCTCTCCGAAAGAGTGGGCTTTTAACTTTTTGCATATTTCTCCCAACCTCACCCATCATTTTGAGACTCACCATTTCATTCAAAGGGTGGAAATTGACATCCACAGAGACAATGCGGAATTTCACTGAAACAGAGATTTTTCCCATGAAACCCTCCAATGGGGATCCAAGGTAGTAACACAGATAACAACATGCTGGGGCTTCCATGACTGCAGAATAAAGTAATAAAGAATCCCGCCCCCTGCCCCCTGCCCCTTAAGGTGCCTTTGCTCATTTATCCTTATACCTGTTTGTCCTGGTTTGTAGATAGGTTTGTCTGTCTGGACAAAGACTAGGCTCTCTACTTTCTTTATTCGTATTGGCATCCTCTTTTTGAACTCATGGGTTGGCCCTTTCACCCGCACAGTAATGAATGCTGAGGAAGTTGGCAGCTCTGGAATCTGTAAAACAGAAATATGAGCTAAAGAATCTGCCCAGACTGACCCACTTCTAAATGTTTCAGCCTTTATGATTTTCTCATTTCTTTGGTTAGTTCCAAGAGAATTAGTAGGGGATATGGTCAAGGATTATTTCCCTTTTTTATAGATTATTATGATTGTTTAACATTATAATAACAATTCATTGATTTAATTAAGGGGAAATGTCATTGCAATAAAACAAACTTCAACCAGTGATGACAGAGAAGAAAATAACAGGCTTATATTTACACAGCAACTATATGTTATCATTGGTAGTATGCCAGTATGATTAACTAAATATTTAATACCTTAAGGACAACACATTAGCCATTAGCTATCAGCCATCTGTGAGATCTTAGATAAGTCATTTAACTTCATGAGTTCTAGTGTTTATATCTGTGATGGCATGAACATTGTCTTAGAAGTTTAAGAGCAAACAAAACCTTTCCTATGACTGCTGTTAACTTTTGCATATTCCACTAGATCTGTTTGTAAATATTATCTAAGAACATTAGATAGAATTTTTATGTTTAGAATCTAATTTGAAATTCACTCTGCACTTCTCATTCTTTTTTCTTTTTTTTTTTTTTTTATTGTTCGGGGTCAGAACACAAGGTATCAACTGATATGTGCTTTCATTAACTATCTCCCATAACCCAAAGAGTGATACTGACATTGAAGGGGCTGCAGTAGAAGGAGTCCTTCTCTGCCACGAAGTCTGTAAGGAGGGACCTGTTGTGGATTCCATCCTCCAGAATTACATTAAGTGTCACTGTCTCATTCAGGTGATTAAGCATGACACAAGCCTTCTCAGGAGCTCCACTGTACAGCTGTGATGGGATCACCACCAGATACTGCCTGTGGAGAAAGAGAGTCTGGATCAACTATGAAGAGGTTAAAAAGACATCATTATTGTGGCTGCTTCCAAGGTAATCTTTGTGATTGTCACCAATCAGAACAAAGCCAGATTTCCTCATGAGTATAGAGGAGTGTATTCTTCAAAAGCCAATCCAAAAGATCTTAGAAGCCCAAAAACCCAACAAGCTAAACATGTATATGCTTCTCTTGTGGAAATATTCGCCCTGGTAATATTTGTAAAGCTGTTCTTAAGCTATAAATAAACAATCCACGAGTTATTATATATTTTGTATAGAAATACTTTTCAACTTTATGATTAGATCAAGAAAATATGATTATGTGTAATGGAATATTATTTAGCCTTAAAAAAGAAGGAAATCCTGTCCTTTGCGACAACATGCATGGACCTTGAAAACATTATGGTTAGTAAAATAAACTAGAGAAGGAAAACATCACATGGTATCACTTACATGTGGGACCCTATAAACAAACAAACAAACAAACAAATAAATACAGATTCATAGATAGAGAGCAGGCTGATAATTCTGGGAAGGGGACTTGGAGGGTAGAGGATTGAGCAAAAAAGCAGAGGAACTCATGGACACTGACAACTGTGTGGTGATTGTAGTGGGGAGGGGGTGGGTGGAGGTGGAAGAAGAGGGTGTGGGGAGAAAAATGGTAATGGAAAAAATACAATAAAAAATAAACTATTAAAATTAATTAAGTAATTAAAATATAAAAAACAAAAAAAGAAAGAGAAAAAGAAAATCAAATTCATAGAAACAGAATAGAAAAATGGTTGCTGGGGTAAGATGTGGGAGGACTAGAGAGATATTCGTAAAATGGTACAGACTTTCAGTTATAAGATGAATAAGGACTGAGAATCTAATATAAAACGTGGTGACTATAGTTTATAATACTCTATTGTATAACCTAAATTTACTAACAGACTAGTACTTAATGGCCTCACACACAAAAAATGAGTAAATATGTAAAAAATGCATGCGTGTGTTAATTAACTCAATAATTAGATTCCTTTTACAATATATACATATATCAAACCATTAGGCTGGCCACTTTAAATATCTTATAATTAGTTTGTCAATTGTCAATAAAGCAGAAAAACATTTTATTTTCTTTAGCAAAAAAAAAATGTGATAAATCATCACTGAAAGCATTAAGAATCTGTCTTCATGTAGTCTTGTGTTTGTTCCATATGGAGGATATCATGAAATTTCATTGTTCCAGGAAGCACTAAAAATATATCATTTAACACATAAGGAAGAGTTGAATTGCTTTTTTACTACTGATTTATTTATTTATTTATTTATTTATATTGTTTTTACTGTTACAGATGTTCCCATTACCCCGAGCCTGGCTTTTTACTACTGTTGTAGAAGCAACTTGAGCTCTTTCTGTCTTTCACTATCTGGTGATTAAAGAGAAGCCATGACAAACTAGCCTAATCACCAAACACATTACCACATATACCCAGAAGAAAATATCACTCTCCTGTGTCTCTTTGCTCATCATTTATAATCACCCAAACATGCTGCACACTTTGAGAAGCTCTGCTTGCCCATGGGTTTTCTCCTTTTGAAGGGTCCTTGTGTGGAGAGCAGGACCAATAAAATGGCATTAGTCTGGTCGAGATAACATAAAATATATAAAACTAAGTGGAGTCGCTCATGTCAACCAACATGGCTGCCATTCAGCCATGACACTTTGGTTCAAGAAGGAAACTGCCTAAGTCATGCTAGGCACATCTGACAAGGAGACACACCTAAGATATCTGCACATGTGGCCAGAACAGCCATGTCTGCAGAGTGGGACCACCCATAGATAGGCTCCTGGGAAAATTCCCCAGTTGCAAGCAGGGGTGCTAAGACACTTATCAGGAAACCAAGAAGGGTGGAGTACACGACTTTTCAGGTATAACTGAGGCAGGCTCCAGACCACTGCTGAGACAGCTGAGCTCCACACATGCTAATCATGCTGATCTCTCTTGTCATCAACCACCCGAGGCTCTACCCTGCTGGACTGAGCATTTCACCTGCCCTGCTGCCCACCTGGCTGCAGAGATCATTCCTTGTAAGATGCTGCAGCTCCTTTGTCTATTCCTTGGTGCTGGGTTGCTCAGTAGGCAGTTAGCTGAACAGTTGTCCAGCTGACTTATAGGAAAGACTATATCATGAACATATACTTGCGACACCTTGTCTATCTGTAAAACTTCTATTTGCTTCATAAGACTTACCTTGAAAGCAATTGTCTCTGTGCAAGCTTCAGTGATGCCTCTTCCCTTATATCAGGTCCCACAAGGAGTTAATTTTTCTTTGTAAATATTCTCACAGAGTCCTGCAATACCTGCCTCTGGGTCTGCACTGCATTTCACTCTGTGCACCAACTTTCTTATCTATACTGTGAGGTAGAGAGGGCAGGGTCCACATTTTGTTAATCTTTGTAGTACCAAGATCTAATGCTAGCTGCTAAAGTTTTGCTGAAATATTGAATGAACTGACATGCAAACCCTGGCTTGTCTGTAGGTATACATCCATTTTCTCAAGTCCTGACTGGAGGAAAGGCAACTGGCTGAGTTACTTCACGATGGTCATGACACTGCAGGCCTTTTCATGAGCCAATAAAAAATTTATCATTTTGGGGGGGGTAGTTCAGAATTCTATGTTCTCTATATTTTATGTGTGCTGTAGAATTCTATAGTTTTAATTTTTACTTTTTTCTAGAATTTTTATATTTTGACTTGGTGAATGTTTCATAAATGTTACTGCCCTATGTCTTCCATTCTAAACAATAGCTTTGCTGGATAGTGTTCTTGGTTGTAGGTCCTTGCTTTTCATCACTTTGAATATTTCTTGCCAGACCCTTTTTGCCTGCAAAGTTTCTTTTGAGAATTCAGCTGATAGTCTACTAGGTACCCCTTTGTAAGTAACTCTCTTTTCTCTTGCTGCTTTTAACAGGGATGTTAAGAATTGTATAGGAAAGGGTAAAGTCAGGGACTTATATGCATGAAACATGGACTTGAACTAAAGAGGGTGAGAGTGATGGAGGGAGGGGTGAGCTGGGCAGAGGGGAGCAGAGAGAAAAGAAATTGGGATAACTGTAACAGCATAATCAATAAAACATACAAAAAATAAAAATAAAATAATAAAAAGAAGCAGATAACACAAGGGGAAAGAGGAGAACAATAGACTTTTCTGGAAATGTTGCTTACGGTTTTGAAGTAGCTGAGGCATCTCTGGGAAGGAGCAGGAATAGCAGAATCAAGACTGGAGTGGGCAATTCACTTCCCTTCATGGTGTGGAGAAGAAAAGGAAATAAAGGGAGTCTGAGCACTTGATTCTTTGAACTCTGCTCTCGTTTCAGAATCACTGGTTTTTATTTTACCTGATGGTCAATGAAAGTAAACGGCTAACCACTTATTTTTGTAACATATTAACTACTTCCAGTATAAAAAAGTCAATTCCGGGTAATTTTCACAACTATCAATATTCTTCCACCTACTTTCTCAAATTGTCTAAAAGTTTGAAAAATAGTACTTTGAGGCTACATTGGCTCTGTTTATTAATCTGTACTCTAAATAGTTTAAGGAAAAATAAAATAAATTACATAATTTGATGAAATCAATCAATATTTTTATTTCTATTTTCTTTTTAAAAGTGAACTATTAATGTAAATCCATATCGGGGCATTGGAGAAGGGGCAGTCTAAGAAGGTCTCAGTCATGGAGATAGCCACTGAAATCAATTACTTGGTGCTATTTGTCAGGCAGAAGGAAACTGGTTTCTTAGAGTTTGGGCTAAATAAGAGATGAGGTATGAAAGCAGCAGTGATACGCAGTTTATTTTATTTTTTATTATTTTTTAGAAACTTTATTTTTCATCAACCTTATTTCCATTCTGTTAAGAGTTTATGGAAGACAAGCTTAAGACCACTCAGTGGTTGTTCCTACCCATTCAGTGGCCTGCGCAGTGGGGGCTGCAGACCAGTCTTCGGGGCAGGCTGAGCATTCCTGTCCTCAGTAGGAAACTGCTGAATAGGCACAGGGGCCACCTGCACACCTTCAGACGAGTCAGTGACCTCAGGCTGAGCAGCAGTGAACTTGGCAGCTGGAGCAGTCCATTCGCCCTGAAATTCCTCTTTGGTCACAGCCTTTTCAGCAGCGGCCTGCTCTTCCTTCTCAAGCTCTTTAGGATCTCTGTAGAAGAGGAGATCAGGCACCATCTCCAGGGGTGTTCCCGGTAGATGGTGCTGTGCATGCGCAGAACTTCCCGGGCCAGCATTCACCGCATCGCACCCACTGGGTGAGTCCCCTTGTTTCTGCAAGGGGTGGCGATGTCCACGTAGCACGGAGAGTCTGTGTGACACAGCGCGATGGTAGGCAGGTTAACGTATGACGCCTCAGTGAGAGGCTGGTGGTCCGCCCTGTCATCGGTGACCACCAATAGTCTCGGCTCCAGGAAGGCTGCCTGGATCTGGTTAGTGATGTTCCCGGGGTGAAGCGGCCAGCAATAGGAGTGGCTCCAGTGGCAGCAGCAAAGTTCAACACAGCTCGCTGACCAGTGTTCCTGGACGATATGTCACTGACATCAGCAGGGTTTTCAATGGCAGCGGTGGCACGAGCTGCCAGCAGAAGCTTCTCCCAGGTTCTCTTCAGGTTTATGATGTAGATGCCATCATTTTTCCTTTTGCAGATGTACTGTTCCATTTGGAAGTCAAGGTTGGTGCCACCTAAGTGGGTTCCTGTGGCAAGGAATTTAAGGACAACCTCCTCCTTCATTTGCAGGACATCAAGGGCTCTGGACATTGTGAAAGTTTCCCTGTAAGAGAACAATGCTATATGGAACCGTCTCTGGGTAGCACGGAAAGGGATATGCATTTTATTTATTAATGAGAAAATAATAGTAACAAGATTAACATTTTTGAGCTTTCACAATATCTCAAAGTTCTAAGTCCTTTTACATGTAGTCATTTAACCCTTACAGCAGTGCTAGGAGGCACATACTCTTTTGTCACCATTTAACGGGGACGTGGATATAGAAGCGAATGGATAGAAGAAATCTCATGAGGACACATGGTGGATATGAGTGGCAGAGAAGGAGTTCAGTTGGAGACAGTGACAGTAGAATTTAGAGAGATGGGGGAACTAGATTAGGTGGGTATGTGGATGCTTCTCGGGGGCTGGGATGGCACTGGGGGATGATGTGATAACCAAGAAGGACGGCGATGCTGCAGACATTATCAGAGCATGTTTCTGAAAATAGATGAGTGCAGAATAAGAAATATCTGTTGTTTGTGTCAGTATTTGATTTGAGTCATCGAGTTGCTGGGTAGTAGCAGCAACATGTGCATTGATTGGCCATTTGAGCAACATGGCTCACAGGAATCAAATCTGTCTCTCTTCATCAGCCTGTGCTTTTCTCCTCCATTCTTTCTCTTTTCTCATCTAGTATTCTGTTCTCCTTTAACACCTCTCCGAGGCCATTTTCTCATGGCCTCAGCCTTGGCTCTGCAAGGTTATGATGTGGCTCCTATCTGGCTCAAATCCTCCTGACTGTGTCACACCCTTGTAGCATGAATATCACTGCTGGCCTCCCAGTCTCAGCACCATGTCTTTCCTAGCTGATGGCTGTAATACCCTTTTCTCTTCCCACAGCTGGAGATGCCACCCTCATAACCCCCTTATTAGTTTCTTATGTCTCTGACGAATCACAACCTGGCTTTCATTTCTCTCAAGCCTTCAGAATACTTTTCCTACTGCACTCCCATCTGCACTCACCCCTAACCCTATCCCAGCCTCCACCTTTATTTACATGACAGAGACAAGTGTGTATATGAACCTGTATACTTATTGGACTTCTGTATGAATCTGAATGTGATTATGAAGGAAAGCGACAGTGTAAGGGACATACAGAATTAAGGGTGTATTTGTACCCATTTATATATATGTATGTATACATTTTCTTTGGGTGGGACTAGGCAGCTTGGAGTAAATTCATTAAAGTCAAAATGATGATCTGGTTAACCTTAAAATAAAGAAAAGGTTAAAGGCAAAAGATATGGATGGGAGGGTGATTATCCAATTTTTGTTCATTATAAACATCCTAAATTTCCATTATGAAAAGCTTGATTAATTTTTGGTTCATCATTCAATGAAATAGTATGAGTTACAAAAATATTATGTTACATATTTCTTACATATATGTATAGAGAAAGAGATAAAAATATTAAGTGAAAATAGGTTAGAGCAGTTGTATATGATGTGATGTATTTTTATTGCATTTACATATT
The DNA here is from genome assembly GCF_987537825.1 of Furipterus horrens. Taxonomy (NCBI): domain Eukaryota; kingdom Metazoa; phylum Chordata; class Mammalia; order Chiroptera; family Furipteridae; genus Furipterus; species Furipterus horrens. The sequence continues at coordinate 23,779,482 of NW_028327174.1, forward strand.
TTGCTTGCAAAAAATCTGAGAAAATGGCTTTAATAATGTGGTTACCCTCTGGAAAGTGCAGTTAAATTTTTAACTGCATTTCTGATTTGCCACAGTGAACATTAGTATGTGAGCAATAAAAAAATATAAACTTGTGAGACAACAACACTATTTTATGAGTAAAAAATACGAAGTGTGGATGCACAGGAGGAGATCCACTATTAGAGATCATTTAGTTAGTTAGACATCTAATTTATAAGTCAAATGTCACATTATAATTATCACTCAAAAATAATTAATTTTAATTATATATCAGCTGATAAATCAAATATATCCTCCTTAATTTTGTTGAACGTAAAGTATTAAAGCACCCATATGTTCATTGCAGCATCATTTACAGTAGCCAGGATGTGGAAGCAACCTAAGTGCCCACAAATAGATGAGTGGGTGAAAAATTGTGGTACATATATACAATCAAATATTACTTGGTCATATATAGAATGCAATCTTACTATTTTCAACAGCATGGATAGACCTAGAGGATATTATGGTAAGTGAAATAAGTCAGACAGAGACAAAATCATATGTCTAAAGAGCAAAATAAACAAATAAAATAGAAACAGACTCACTCATAGATGCAGAGAACAAATTGATATTTGCCAGAGGGGAGGGAGATTAGGGGACTGGGTGGAAAAAAGTGAATGGATTAAGAAGTACAAATTGGAAGTTACAAAACAGTCACAGGGATGTAAATCACAGCATAGGAAATATAATAAATAATATTGTAATAACTATGTATGGTTCCAGGTGGATATTGGAAACATTGGGAGGACCACTTTTAAAGTATATGATTGTCTAACCACTATACTGTACACCTGAAACTAATACAAAATTGTATTGAATATAAACTGTAATTGAAAAATAAAAATAAATTAAAAACCATCGAATATACTTAAGAAACTTGGGAAAATTAAAATAGTATTAATTATACTTTTATCAATATAAAATATGATAAAATGCTTTTATCATATTATCTAAACAATGACTTACATATGTAGCTGAATCAATTTCTAGATAATATCCATCAGTAAGCTAATTTGCAAAGCCTGTTCTAATTGTCAAAATAATTAGTCAATTAAAGTTCTTTTTGATAAGAAAAATATCACTTTATTTTTAATTTTAATAAATTAACTAACACATACCCCTTATGACAATTGTCCCACTTTTGAGTGTTAAGGGAGAGAGCCTTGCTGGGTATTTATTTCCTAGATGAAATAAGACTTCCACTTCAATATTTATTTCCATACTTTCTGCTTTATTTTTTTTTAAAGACATAATTATCAAGTTTAATTCAATGATTATACCCAATTCTGCCCTGTGAAAATAAAAAATGTTCCTATCAAAATCACACTGAGATGTGAATGCAGGCTTGTTGTTTTTGTACAGTTCTAGAAAAATGCACCAAATGCACACAAAAAGTTTTAAGGCTTAATAAAAATAGAGATTAGTGATTTCTCATTGCAGTTTGAAGGCTGAGAACAGAATGCTGAGATTAGTGAATCTTCCAACTACCAGCACTTTAAACCCACTCCTAAGAGCCTCAGTGAGAGGGAAACAGGGTGGAGGAAAGATGGATAGAAAGGTAAGGAAGGGAGTTTTGTAATTGCTACCCAGAATTCATAGTTTCTTCATTCCCTCAGACTCTTTTCCCATCTGTGGTTTCCCCCATCTACACCCCAGAAATCCCTGCCAGAGGACAGAACTAGAGAGCTCTTCCTCTAATTGGCTGAGAGTGAGGGTGGGGGGTGAAGCCATAGGGGCCAGCACTACAATTTCAGGTTTCTTCTTGACAATCCAATTTGGAATTTATAAATTATTTTTCTTGTATATTGAGAAACAAAACAAAACATAGTTATAAACAGTATATCATTATATCACATCTATCATTAGAACATTTCAGTGTAAATTAAACCAGGTAGTGTGTTTGGGCTTAAAAGCTAACCCCCATCCATGACATTTTTTAATGGGGAAAAAGTGTTCTGATTTCCATATAACTTTCTTATAAACAACCATTTTAAGAATGGAGACAGAGAGTACTTGATAGAGTCACAAGAAATTAGTGTTTCTTGGCTCCAAAGTCAGTAGGGCAATTGGGAGGGGAAAACTGTTGCTTTAATGAAGCCATGTGCAGATCCCCTCAATGTGCCATGGGAGAAATGTTTGCCTGACAGATTCAAGCAACATAGCTCTTGTCAGCCCATCATCTTTGCTGGCAAATATCATGGAAATGGTCCCAGTTGAGACTTTGCTGCCAAACGACAAAATCTCCTGGCCTAAGGTCTCAGACTCTCTTCTGGAACCTGTGAATATGGTCCAGGAGTTCTACAAAGCTTTATAAAAGGTGGCCTAAGCAAACTTTTCTTTCTCCTAGGTGTACCTGAGCAACGGACTTTTTTTTTTTTTTCTAGAAAGGTGTCAGAAACGGACCAAAGTCAATAGTCACTTATATAAAGCTGGTATTTTAGAACGGCTCTTTAGATATTAAATAATTCAAACCTAAGAACCCAAGGTTCTCAAACATCTCTTCTTCCCATCAACAAAAATAAAGTAAGACATCTGAGGAATTTCAGTTACACCATTACCTGAATATATCTGAATAGAGTTTTAAAGTTTTGCTGAAGTCAGTGGGCCTTGTTGATAGGAAGAGCATAGCTTGTGAAGAGAACTGTCCACATCCTTGGTAAAGAACAAAGGCTTAGTCTTAAGGCTAATAAGAAAAAAAGAGGACACAATTCACAGAAAAACCTGCTTGTGAAGACAAAACCCAGTCCCTTTTGAATGAAAGGCAGAGATCTCTATGTAAGATCTGGCCAAGATTTTGGATGACAGACATGAAGCAGCTCAGAGGATCAGGGCACAGAATTTTCCCATAAAGCATAAGACTTTTTGGTTTTTGTTGACAGCATCCAAAGAAAAGCAATTAAGATGTTTCAAGAAAAAAACTGCAGAACAATAATCTGGGCCTGAAGTGAAAAGGAAGCACTGGGCATTAGCAGCAGTAGCTCCAGGAAGGGAAACTATATCCATGGAAGGCTAATGGCATTAGGATCTGAGGGGGTGGTTTATCCAGATGCCTCAACCTCACCCGCTGTTTGTGCTTATATACCTTGCTCTCCTATCTCACAGCAACAGGTAGGATGTTTTGGCATTTCTTTCAAAGGCTTTACACTCTACTACTATTGGGTCAATGATTCCTAGATACCCAGTTAGCTGGGAGAGAGATAGCTGATCCAGCAAGGACATGGAAGATCCCATGTCATCAAACCTCCTTGTGGCCTTGCACCAGCTCCCTGTCCACCCCTATCTTAGAGTTCTTCCCACATCTGCAACTAGAAGTGAGTGCACACCAGAGAGTCACACTTTATCCCCATGCAGATGGGTCTCTAGCAGCCTGGAAGGCTAGGTCCTTGAATGCCCTTGTGATGACAATGGAGCCTGAGCAGCAGTTCAGATACACAACACACTCCCTCTCCACGTCCACTTGTTTGGGGCTAAAAGAAACTATAGTATTTGAAGTCCTGTCTCTTGAGTGCTTTGGCTATGTGGAAGCAGCAAGTTTTCTTAGTAGAAGATGTTGGATTGGTCTCCGGGTTCTTTCAAGACTGTGTTGTGGGAGTGAGGCCGACATCCTGGCTTGGTTCTTGGCCGTCACCTGGGTGCGTGGGCCCGGCTCCTGGGTGCTGTCTGCTTCTTTCTGCCGCCTTTCTCACCTGGCTCTTTTCTGGGTGAGGTGTTCCTTGCCACTTTAAGGTTCAATTTTGGGTCTTCTCCCTCACACCAGCACACACGGTCTTTAGGTTTGTTTAGGTATGCCAAGGGTGAAGTAGCAGTGACTGGGGACCCCAAAAAAATGTCACTGGTCTTCCCACCAGGTGGGTTCCAGAAATGTATAATCTGCACAAGTGTTGAATCGTCAAAGATACCACTTCCTTTTCCTCCTTGGGGATTGGTCCTTTTAGGTGTGTTCTGAGGTTCTTTAGTTGATCCAAAAATACTAGATGCCATTCTATTAGCCCTCCTTGAAGGAAAAGCTTTTATCTGGGTTTCTAAAAAGATTGCTCGATGTTCATCCTGGGAGCTTCATAGTCCGGAAACTGGCCTGGCTGCCCTTGCTTTCCTGGCCCTGAAACATGCACTGCTGGTCACCTCCTTGCCCCTCTGTTTTATTCTTACGGAACTTTCAGGGGCAATGCAAATATTAATAAGAGTTAAAGGAGGGAAAATATGGGGGATTTAAATGAGAATGGTCATTATTTCTGCTACCTATCCCTACAATAAGTATATGTGCAGAAAATTCCAAAATGGGCCAAAAGTACCCATTTCTAATGTCATACTTTTAAAAATACCTGAAACATATTTAGGATAGATGGATATATGAGACTTACAATGAACTTATGGTGTTTTTGGTGAATTTCTGCAAATATATGTAACAGTAAGTGAATATTTATACATTAAAATTAATCTACATCATGCCTTAATTATATCACCAGCATTATTATAGTAATTTTATTTAATAATTACCTACAAAGATCATAGAATTATTGATCATACACAATTTCAGAGATACCAAAAATTATGTTGAAATAGGTTGTGACCAAAGATGAACCTGAATGGCAGATTTTGGCCAAATGTCAAAGTCAAAGATCAATGTGACAGCATTCCAACTTTTAATAGTAGATAACTCACATGAATGAAGATATAGTAACAAATTTCCAGTCATCAGTGTAATAGGCAACTCAATAAATATTTGTTGAATGAGAGAATAAATAAAATAATTGGCATCTTTTCTGGGATAAAGTAATGTTTTAGGAAAAAGAAAAGCACCTGGAAAAAGAAGCGATCTGAACTACAATAAGGGACTATTTTAACTGTTCAAAGCAGCACAACATGGTGGTTAAGAGAGTACTCAACTGTCAAACTGCCAGGTCCCTCACTTACTGTGTCATTTTGGGCAAATTACATAAACTCTTGATGCTTCAGTTTCCTCATCTATTATATTGGTTTAATAATAATTCTATTATTGGACTACATTAATTAACATATGTAGAGCACTTAGAAAGTATATGGCCTTGAGTATTATACAGGTGTCAGTTATTATTAATTTTTAACTGAGAAACTCTTCTTTGTGTTGGAGATATTTGCTATACATAATTAATGTGTAAGACCCATGATTTTGAGCTTCAAGTATGACTGACTTAGTAAAGAAATTCTCACACGAAGAATAAAAATGAACATACTAAACCATTCACTAAAGCAAAATTTAATATTAGTAAAATTTTAGATGAAGGTAAATGTTGAATAACAATTAAGATACATGTCATAGGTTGCCTTGGTAGAATATTACACATCTATCAAGTGATAAACATGAAGATTTTATCAAAACATCAAAAGCTTTATTTACTGCTACATGAAAAAACAGATCAAAATCTAAATTCTGACTCTAATAATAGTGTTTACAAGGACTAGGGAATAATGAAATGTGGAAGGAGTTGACATTGTAATTTTTGATAATTCTGATATCATATTAATTGTATAGTGAATTAAAAGTATTTTCAAAATAAAGCTACTTAAAAAAACTATGAAAGACATCATTACCTTTGAACATATTTCTAAACCAATGTTATTTCCAAAGAAAAGTGTGTTTACAGAGGATTGAGCAATTGGGAAAGTGTCCTTGCCACCTCAGTGTACATTGGGGGAGGTAGAGTTAGAATCAGTAGTAGCATATGGAGAATGAAATTAAAGTTCACATGAGATATTTATAATAATATTTTCAATAAATAAAAGAAGCAGGAATCCTGGGTGTAGTAATTTATCCTTCATGATAACTTCCTGATTTTCTGTATATTTTCCTCTTTTATTTTTATTTTTCAAATATGCTTTATTGATTATGCTGTTATAGTTGTTCCAATTTCTTTTCTCTTTGTTACCCTCCACCCAGTGACACCCCTCCCTCCAGTTGTACCCCCCTTAGTCCATGCCCATTGGTTGTGCATATATCTCAACATCTTCCTATCTACTCCCTCCTACTATGCTTCTTAATTCCTGTACCATCTCCCTCCCTTTCCCCTCTACTGCCTCCCTGCTGACCTCCCCTCATAATGTTCCCCATACTTATAATTCTTTTTCCACTCTCGTTGCCTACTTACTTTGCCTTTGTTTTGGTTCCCTAGCTTCTGTTTTTGGTTGTTGTGATACAGTTTTCATTTTAATGTTCATAGTTTTGATCCTCTCTCCTAAACAAGTCCTTTTAACATTTCATATAACAGTGGTTTGGATCTGCTGAACTCCTTCAGTTTTACTTTGTCTTGGAAGCACTTTCTCTGCCTTTCTATTCTGAATGACAGCTTTGCTGGATAAACTAATCGTGGTTGTAGGTTTTTGCTTTTCATTACTTTAAATATTTCTTGTCAGTCCCTTCTTCCCTGCAGAGTTTCTTTTGAGAAATCAGCTGATAGTCTTATTGAGACCCCTTTGTATGGAATTCTCTTATTCTCTCTTGCTGCTTTTAAGATTCTCTCTTTATTCTTAACGTTTGACATTTTGATTATAGTGTGTCTTCATGTGGTTCTCCCTGGCTCCAGTTTTTTTGGAACTCTCTGTGCTTCCCGGACCTCGAAAATCTATTTTCTTCCCCAAGTTGGGGAAGTTCTTCTTCATTATTTTTTCACGTAATTTTTCAATTTCTAGTTCTTCTTCACCTTCTGGCAACCATATGATTCAGATGTTGGCCCACTTATAGCTGTTCCATAGGTTTCTGAGCTTCTCCTCATTTTCCTCACTTTTCGTTTCCTCTTTCTGCACTGATTAACTGTTTGTTCCTTTCGTATGTTCTGATTTGTTGATTTGATCCCTGGTTTTCTTTCCCTCACCACTAGTTTCTTATGTATTTTTGTTCATTTCAGCAGGACTAGCCTTCATTCCTTCCCCTGTCTTGTTTAAGACCTGCTGTTAGGTCTGTAAGCATTCACATAACCAAAGCTCTGAGCTGTGCCTCAGAAAGATTTCCTATCTGCTGCTTCATTAGATTAGATATTTGCTGGCTGGTCAGTTGCATCACCGGGATCCCTATCATGATCTGTGCCATCCTGACAGTTTTGTGTTTACCTTTGCTTCTTGGGCAGGGCTGTCATACACTATAGGGGGCGGAGCCCCATGCACTCATTACTACTGGGTGACCCTTCTCACCATACTCGCATTTTCTGTGGAAGTGGGGGTCCAAGATGGATTTCTGTCATTCAGTCTCTGCTGAGAGACCTGGAGCCTACTCCTCCATCCCCACCCTCACCGGGCCTCACAGTCAAAGGCAATGGAGGTCTGCCTTCCCCGGCCTTTGGAATCATAAGCTGACGGGTCTAGTCTGCAGCCAAGGATGCACCCCAGTCGCTTCTCACCTCCCCTTAAATATGAATGTCTGTGCTTACCACCATCCTGCCAACATCGCCACTGCTGCAGCTGCCAGCACAGCTTAACTTCTCTACCCTGGCTTCACCCCCCCTACCCATCTGGATGAGCACCACTTCTTTATAACTTCATACGTTGGACTTCCAGTTCTTTTCTGGAACTTCTAGTTATTTCTTGTTTTGCAGTAGTTGTATTCCTTCTTAGTTGTGGAGGGAGACAAAGCATTTCAGTGTAGGCCTCCATCTTGGTCAGAAGTCTCCTGTGTGTGTTTGCCTCTGTGTCTTCGGTAGAGCTGTCACTCGTGTTATGTTGTAAGAGGTGGAGCCTTAGGGATTTGTCAGTACAGGGCAACCCGTTTCACCACGTTGTGGCGCTGTATGTGGGGGAAGAGTCTGAGAAGGAACAATGCTACTTGCCCAGCACTCGCCCCTTTTCCAGGCACTTCTCCCCCTTTTGTATGGGACTGGTGCCTCTCTAGCTGTTGTCCTGGCTGTCATTCCCAGAGTGGATGGGTCTGCGGATGTTCTAGGACTGTGAAGGCCCTTCAAACAAGCAGACTCTGCTGAGAGACCGGCAGTGTCTTCCTCCGCCCCAACCCCCACTGGTTTCACAGTCAAAAGCAATGAGGCTTGATTTTCCCTGGTCCTGGGACAGTGAGCTGCGCAGTCTGGTGAGGAGCTGGGAATGCTCCCCAGGTGTCCCTACTGACTTTTCAAATGTGTAACTGCTTTCAGCTAGCCTGCTGCTGCTACTGCAGCTGCCGCCACCATACTGCATCCTCTCTGTCCCAGCTCCACCCCTCCTACCTGTCTGGATGAGTATTTCTTCTTTATATCTTTGTTTGTTGGGCTTCCATGCAGTTTGATTTTCTGGAACTTCTGGTTGTTTCTAGTTTTGACGTAGTTTTATTCCTTCTTAGTTGTTGAGGGAGACACAGCATGTCTGTCTACACCTCCATCTTGGCTGAAAGTCTATTTTCCTCTTTTTTAATACTTAGCCTGGTAGAGAGGAAGTGGGAACATTTTGGGGCTTAAAAAACATATTTTTTAAAAGGATGTCCTGGAAAAAGTTCTGAGAGGCAGGACAATGATAAAATAGAATGCAAAGAATGTGCAATTTCTTGTTTTATTAGGAAGACTCATGTTTAATATTTACATGCTGATTAGAGATCAAGCCAGCAGACTTGTCAACTGAGTTGTTGAGACTGCAGTGATATTCAGTCAGACACATGATTAAAAACTTCCCTAGTGGCAAAATAATGTTCTATCCAGCCTAATATTCTTCCTCTGAGTCATCAGTGGTGAGTTTGTCCACCCTCCCCACAATGATCCCAGTTCCTATACCACCAACCTGCTGACTCTTTTACTTTGTTTGTTTTAGCCAGCATTTGAGAAACTTCCTGTCTTAAAGACTTTGTGCTTTTTGTTCCCTTCTCCTGCATTTTCTTCCCTCGGATGTTCACATAGATAACTAACATCCTCACCTTAAACCTTTGCTTCTCTAGCAATTTCTCATTGAGAAGCAGTGTCATGTCTCATGGGCACATGATTCTTCATCCATTTATTCAACAAATAATTATTGAGCACTTGCTATTACTGGATATAATTCTTAACAACTATTATGCCAAATTGTGGTTTGTGAAATTTTAAAGAATTCTTTCAAAATCACATTGTGATGTGAGTCCACGTTTGTTGTTTTTGTATAGTTCTGGAAAAATGAACCAAATGCACATAAAAATGTTTTAAGGCTTAATAAAAATACATACTAGTGATTTCTCATCTCAGTTTAAAAGTTGAGAATAGAATGCTAAGATTAAGGAATCTTCCAAATACCAGCAGTCCCCAATGTATAGAGTATACTTTAAACCCACTCCTAAAGTCTCAGTGAGAGAAAGAAAGGGGATAAAGTTTATATTCTGTTTTTCAAATTTAAACTCTAGAAGTGAAAAACATAGGGTCTAAATGGAAGACTTCTTTTTTTGTACAGATCTTCCTAAATTTTTGGTGCAGGATAGACATGACTATATTCAATACTTGAAATTTCCCCAAGTTCTACTAATTTAGAGAGTACACCAACATGACAATTTTTAAGTGATTTAAAAGTGGACAAAAAAATAATATAATTTTCTAACTTTTAAATTAAATAGGATTAATAATAAATAAAATTAAATGTATTTTAATGAAGATGTTCCTGCTCCATGAAAAAAGAGATTTCTCAAAATGCTGCATGAAATTATGAAAGAAATGAGGAGTTATATGAATACTCTTTCTCTATCTGTCCCATAGTCACAGAATAATGATCACTTCTCAATACTCTTATGTGTTTCTTTGCAATATTTATTTGGCTTGATGAGCAGCTGTGGCCTTAGGTTCATATAAACATTGAAAACCATGAGCCAATGGTTTCACCGTGCCCAAATTTACTTTTTTTATTTATTCAGGTTTATTATTTTTTATGTTATGATTTTTTATTGTTTATTCTATTACATTTATTCAATTTTTTCCCTTTTGCCCCACTCCACACAGCCCATCCCTCTTTCCCAGTCAGTCCCTTCCCCGTTGTTCATGTCTATGGGTCATTCATACATGTTTTTTGATTAATTCCTTCTCCTTTCTTCCTCCATTCCCTTCCACCCTTCCCTTCACCTCTCCTACAGCAATTAGTCTGTTCCATGTTTCCATGTCCCTGGTTCTATTTTTCTCATTAGTTTATTTTGTTCATTATATTTTAGTTACAAGTGAGGCCATATGGTATTTGTCATTCACTGACTGGCTTATTTCACTAAGCATAATAGTCTCCAGTTCCATCCGTGCTGTTGCAAAAAGTAAGAATTCCTTCTTTCTTTCTGCTGTGTAGTATTTCATTGTGTAAATGTACCACAGTTTTTTAATCCACTTACCTACTGGTGGGCACTTAAGCTGTTGGAAATATTTGGTTATTACAAATAGCTCTGCTATACTTTCTTTATGAAAATATGCAAGACAGGCAAAACAACAGTTTCAGGTACAATGTAGCAGAGGTCTCCCAGAATGACATTCTGATATTTCCAAATCATGCAGCACTTAGGACTCTAGTGGTCTTGAGGTAAACAGAGTTGAGTTGGCTCAGATCCCTTCAGCTCTGGACAGCCATCAGTTCCGAATACTTTAAGTTTTTATGCTTTATTAGTCACATTACCTTCCCTGATGACCACGCCAAGCATATGTGACTGGCCCTGTTCTCTAGCATCTATGCCTCACCATCATCAGTTACTCTACTCAATAAACTTGACCGTGAGTACAGGGTAATCTCATCCAGATTCTCATTTATCTTAGATATGACATACTCATAAATTCTTTAAATTAGTGTATCAAGGAAAATTTGATCAAAGATAAAATCTTCAAGCATCCCCAAGGCTGGAAGAAAGGCTCAGCTTCTCCTTCTCTGTTCGTTGCTTCTCCTTGTCCTTTGGAGTTTTTCTCTCTCTCTCTCTTTTACATACACACTCTCTCTGATGGAAAGTTTTCTTACAAGTCTTAATGTTAGTCCATCAAGTTGTTCTGTAGAATACCATTATAATATGTAGAATAAATTCTTCAGGTAAACTAGGAAAATATTTCTTTATACATTTTGTTTCAGAAATGTGTATTTTATGCACACCTTCTAGCTATCCAGAAATACATAAGACTGTGCAATTAATTTGAACATCATTTTTTTCATTTCTTCCAGGAAAATCTTATTTCAAATATCCTTCATTTTCTAAAATGAGCACTGCTTTTAGAAATCAGCCAACTGGAAATATTTTCTTTCAGTGACTTATGATTGGTGCACTATTAATACATTTACTTTTCTTTTCAAATACTAAAACACTGTAAATATATGTTAATGTTTTCTATATTGGTCCTCTTACTTGTTACAAGCACAGTTTGAAGTCTAAGAGTAAAATCTAAGTTTGAGAAATGCTTTTTAAAAAGAAACTTTAATTCTGATTGGTGAAATATAATGAATACAAATTGTTGATATACATTGTATTAAAAGGTGTCTAAATATTAAATTACTCTTGTATTTTGTAAGTAAAATTTTTTGATGTATTCCTAGATAATATTTGATAATACTTCACTTAAAATTAATAGATATTGATGTTAGTTTTTGTTTGCAGAACTGTATCTCTTGGCTTTGGAATTATAAAATGAATTGGAGGTGCTAGAATAATTAAAATATTATTGGAAGTCTCTAGCTCTCTAAATGTTAGTTATATCCCAGTTAGGAATCCATAAGAAGTGACTTTATTAGTAAAATTAACTTGCTAGTCTTTTCAGTGGTGTTTACTCCAGCTTTTCATTCCTTTTGGGTCTATTTGTCCCTTTTTTGATACTGGGAAATACTTGTTTTCTCTCTAGTTTCAAATTATTTTCTGGTATTCATTGTAATAATCTCATGTAATTAGGGAAACTATTCATTATATTTCCCACGTTAGGACTTTTGAGAGCTAGTGGCCACTATTAATCATTTGAAGGCAATAGGCACCAGCCAGTTGGTCCCAGGGCAACTGAGATTTATGTTTCCCACTCATAAATTTTTTGTTGCTTGTAGGCATAATTTAGGTATTCTTTCTTGCTGCAATGTTGTTTTTGTTCTCTATTCTTACCGTTTTGTGCGAGAGTTAATTTTTATTTTTACATTGAAAGAATTTGCTTTTAGATTTCTCTCCTCCTTCAGTTTTATTTTGTTTTATTTATTTTTACATTGATCTTTATTAATTCACTCAGTTGTCTTCATACATTTTCGTCAGAGTACTACTATTCTTCTGCACTGGTGGTTATGGTGTGAAGGGTCTTTGATTTTCATTTCTCTTCAAATTGTATTCTCAGTTGTATTAACCCTATAGTATATTTACAAGTAATTTTTAGGATAAAATATAAATAAGATGTATGAAGTCTGTATCTTGTGAATATATTACAACAATGTCAATAAATAGGGTATACTTATATATATATATATATGTATATATATATATAGTATATATATAAAACAATTACATTTTATATCCACATAACACTACCATGAAAAATGGTTAAAGAGCATTAGGCAAGCTACACTTTTAAATTAGTAGATAATACATACTTGTGAAAAGTAAAAAGAAAAGAGTAAGTAATATTTCCAGGCATAATGAAAATATATTCTCAGTTCCAAAGGCGATTTTTGAGAACTTCTTTTCTGTCCTATGCCCTTTCCACATTTTCTGCTTCACCTTTAAAGTATGGTTCCTTGGGTGTTATTTATAAATTTTAATATTAGGGAAATACAAAACTTCTGGTAAGAACTTTTGTTCTCTCATTACTTTACATAACATTCAGTGTTAGACAATGTCTTTTCTTAGACAGAGACTAAAGGACTGAGGGGAAATCTTCCAGATGCTTACTGTGAGTCCTGAAACAAATGAGAACTTGTTCTTGCCTCTGCAGGACCTGTTCTTACCAAGAATTCCAACCACAACCTTGGCGGGCAGATATACAGCAGATGGAAAGCGTGCTCATACGTCTTCTCCCTTCAGAAGTCTCTCTCTTTGTGTAAGACCCACAGGAGTATGTACCTGTGGTGCGACACTTTCAGGGGTAGCAAGCTCACACCGTTCTCTTTTAGATTACCGAGTCTAAATATAATAAGCTGTCTGTAAACTTGTTTTGTGTTTGGCATCAAAGCTGTCACAGCAAGTTATAAAAATTTTTAGTCTTTCACCACCAGAGGCAGACTTAGTCTTTCAGTCAGTGTGGCTGGGAATGAATGCACCTTGTTGGGGAAAGTTCGCAAAAAATACAACTAACCCTTTTGTGTAAAAACGTTATATTTTTGTTGTAGCCCAAAGGAAACTAGATATACTCTTCCTGTATTTTAAATATTAATATATTAAGAATTTGGTTTTTATGTGGAATATTTCTTCCTTTCTTTGCAAGGCAGTTACAGAGAGATGCCAGGGTGTGGGACCTCACAGTGTTTTGATCCTTGGGTGAGAGAGGAAAAGGGAGAGGGAGAAGGAGAGGGGGAGGGGGAGAAGGAGAGGGAGAGAAAGCTATTGGTTATACTTTACATATACACCTAGAATCTTCTTACTACCTCCTCTGCTACAACCCTGGTCCATCCACCATTACTTTTACCTGGATCACTGCAGTGTCCTCTACAGGGTCTCCTCACTGTACTTTCTGCATTCCTGCAGCCTATTCTCAACACAGAAGCCAGGCAATCATTTTAAAACATCACTAGATCAGGTCACTCCTCCATATAAAACCCTGCATCTGTTCCCACTTCTGCTCAGAGTGAAAGTTCAAGTCCTGAGAGTGACCCACAGTTTTCTACCTATTCTCTCTCCCCATTATGATTTCTATCTCCTTACCTTCTACTATATGCTTCTCTTTGCTTTCTCTTTTCTGGCCACACTGACTTAGTTGCTGCTCTCTGAATACACAAGACACACCTCTACCTTATGTCCCTACTTTTTTTTCCCTAGCTACTCCCACTGCCTGGAATATTCTTCCCTCAGACATCTATCTGGCTAACTCTCTCACTTTCTTTAAGCCTTTGCTCATATCTCACTGCCACAATAAAGTTGACCCTAAATTTCCTACTTGGTATTTTAGTCTTTTTCTCTCTTCCCATCACTTTTCAATAGTAATTAGTAGAATGTGAGAGATGAGAGAAGGAAGGAGTTAAAGTTGATACTCATATGATTGTTTGGTGACATTATCACACATAGGAATCTCAGTAGACTATGGTTTGAGGGTAGATGGTAGAGTTTATTGAGGTGTCTTTTGGACATTCAGTTAAAGAATATAAATAATAGGTAATAATAGGTAGTGTCATATATGGGCTTATTGTAGAGGTAGGGGCATGTATTCTGAAATCATAAAAATACAGGTGGTAATTTAAATCTCAAAATTTTTAGTGTTAGTAAAAGAGAAGAGGGCTTGCTATGATCATTAAGAAGATATCATTTAATGTTTGGGAAAAGAAATTGAAGCCAAAAAATATTAACAAGTTTCCAAGAAAGAGAAGAAAAATGTGAATGTTGTGGGAAAGAAATAAAAGCCTTAAAGTGATGATGGAAGAAAAAAAGAAAGGAAAAGAAACTGAGACTAAAGAAAAGAGAAAGAAGACAAAATTGATGAAATGAAATGAGGAGGCCAAAGAGGACTAGATTTCTAGAAAACACTAAAAAGTGTTAAGTATTTCAGATATTAGTTAAACGTATGTATAATTTATTTCAAAATGCAAAAATAGTGTGATTACTATGTTAGAACATGATAGATGGAATGAATTCCTATTGTCCAAAGAAAGAGGAGCGAGTACCAGATAATCCTTTAATAACACAAGCCTCTTCCAAAACAGAGCTGAACAGTTGCCATGAAAAATGTCATGGGGGTATAATTTGCTAAAGACTTCTTAAATGCATACACACACGTACAATCACATCAAAGCTTGGCATGTCCTATGCGATACTTCTAAACTGGAATGCACCTTATACCCAATTTTCTGTTAACATTTGAACCAGGGAAATGATTGGTTTTCTGTCCAAAATAAACTGGAGAGAGTTCGATGAAAAAGGTAAATAACAGAGAAGTAGTGTCCATCCACAGTTTTCAATTATTTGAAGATATTTTTATCTTAGTTCTTTGTTACATCCAATATTTATTGTGACACCAAGAAATTTTACAAATGTAAACATTAAATCCAAGACTTTCTTTGTGCCTTGTGGTATAGCTACTAGTTGACTCTGCATATCCTCCATGCTTGGCTTACAATTTTGAGGAACAATTTTATTATGTGAGCAGACTTATATTGAATACATGTCAAGTAAAATGAGGACTAAGAACTGATTACTTACTTTGGAAAAAAAATGTTTCCCACCAGAGAAATTATTCACCACAAAGCAAATTCCCTTCATTTTTCTTGACCCTTTAGCACAAAATGTTTTAGAAGACTCATGTTTTCCTTGAGTTAAATCCTTGAATAGATATAGAGCCTGGAGTATTTTTTAAAAATATGAATACTGATATCTTATCTACACATGTAATGTGCCATGTTTTGGTAAAATAGGAGAATTAAGGTGGTGTGAAGAAATTCTTAACACAGTAAAATAAATTTTGTAGCACCAGACATGGACTGAGTTTGACAGTTCATCTATGATAAACCAATAAATAAAGATTTATTAAGGGACAATTGTAATTTAGGTATTATTTAAAGTATACATGTGCAGGGAGGCTACAAAAATAAATGTCTAACAATCTTCTATGCAAACATTATGTTTTAAATTCACTGAATATTGATAGAGTCTAGGACATTCTGTTTCTAAATTTTTTTCACTCCAAAAACTGGAAAATTTATCTTTGGATTTTTCTTCTCTGTAGCAGTTTCTCAGCAGAGTCAGAAGCCTGTGTTAAAGTTATAAAGAAATTGTTTTCATTTCCATCCCTATTTTTTCCAGTTTCTTTCTGATTCCCTCTTCTCAATGTTAATTCATTGCTATAATAGTAGTGTTAAGTTAAGCAAAAGGTAAACTTTGAGTAGTGCTTTTCAGTAATGCGTGATAAGCTCAGAAAAATAAAATAATTTAAAAAAGATAAAGTGCCCTTGGATTATCTTCTCAATCATGAACATAAATTCAATAAATTCATCAGTTAATTTGTGACTCTCTAAGCAATCCCCCTTATTCTTTGAAGATCTTTTTACTGAAAAGACTGTGTGTTTTTGCTGTTTTGGTTTTTATTTTTATTTTTGGGGGCTCACATGAATTCCTCTTCAATTTAGTTTCTTTCTCTTGCCCTTATCAATCTTGATTTTCCCTTTCTCTTTCTCTGGATGTTGGGGATTCCTTATCTTCTGTGTGTCATAATGTCTAAAAACTTGAATTTAGAATTTACAACAATAAAGCAAATTATTTGCTGTCAAGTTACGTCTTGTGTTTTCTATGATGAAAATTATGAATGAAGTACTGGAAGAAAAGAAAGTCATAGACTCATGTGAAATCACAGCATTTAATGGGTAATAAAGAAAATCTTAGAAGTCATAGCAGGTTGCAGACTATGCATGGTATTCTTTCAGGTTTGATTCAGAAGAATAAGTTTTTTCAAATGAAATAGCTTTCCACCTAGGATTTAAAACATACTTTAAACAGTAAGTAAATGTGTGTGTGTGTATTTATATATACAAGCATACTTATATACACATGCATATACATTTAACATATACATGAATGTATATAAGTATATGTACATACATATATAATGACCTATCAACTTATGAAACAAAAATGAGAGCTTTTTTAAAAATTAGAGATATGTAAAAGGCACTAACTAGTTGTACATTCTTTCAAGCTATTTTAAAGATAGTAATAAAATCTTAATGATTATCAGAATACTTATCTAGTGCACATGGGCATACAAACCTCATTAAATACCAGAGACTTCTATTTGTTGTATTCATTATTTTATCTTTAGGTTTTAATTTTCTTACTAGATGTGTTTCCAATGGTCTATGATGTATACAACTTCCTTACCTTTTTCTGTGTTTTGTTTTGTCTCACTGGGAAACTGAAACACTGTCGATATTGTAAGAAATAATGGCATACTCATCTGGAAAATAAAAAAAATTCATTCTTATTGATCTCCAACTTTCTATAATCAGATTATGTCAGACAGTTGTAAATAACTTAAGCCTAACCTTTCAGTAATTTTGAAAGACAGTCAATCACTTCTGTGTTTTCTAAATCCAAAAATATGTTATTAAAATTTAAGATACTTGATGAAATAAATATATTCTATTAGTAAATGACATAGCCAGAATTCAAATATCTCTTGACAAAATTTGTAGGACATTCAATAAGGAACTAATAGCATGAACAATCCAGGGAAATTTTTTTTATTGTCTCCACAACATTTTAGTAATTGGTTTGGAACCTAATCTATCAACATTTTCTAAAACATTTCAAAATATTGCCCACTCTTCTTTTCACATTGAAGTTCATAAAAGTAGCATGAAATGGTAAGTCTTGGCATTAACAGCAACAGAAAGGACCTGACACTTAACATAGGTTGTCTTTCAATTTAAAGAGAAGCTCTTACACATTATATCAGAAGGATTCTAGGTGTTGAAAAACTTGGGTAACTGGCCCAGTCAGAAGATATATCATGAAGTAAGAAAATTCAATATATAAAGTAAAACCATTTATTGATAGTTTTTGTTGACAGAAAGTGATTTTGGAAAATTTTGTAGCTCAGGGAATCTTAGATACAGATATTATATTCAATAGTTTTAGGATGTGGTTGTTTCTTGTTTACCTTTTTCATAATAATCATACACCATGACTGGGGCTGGCTGAATGTTGGACACAAGGTTGCTTTGCTCAACGGAGAAAGTGAAACAGTTTTCTGTATCAGAAACCTACAAAGACACAAATTACTAATACAACAGAGAAGATCTGGAAAAAAGATCACAGAAAATTATCTCCAGAAGTTCATGATCTATCCAATCAAATAGATCCAGGGTATCAATATTGTACATATTACATAAGGACTTAATCTTAAATAATTAGTTAGGTAAAATTAAATTGTACAACCATATAAGGTCTATTGCTTATATCGAAGTGCAGAAAATTTAGCTGAAAGCAGTAATGTAGGCATTTATGTGAATGGCAATGATGTACACATAGAAAGATGACTAAAACTCACGTCATCTTCGTCAGAATTCAAGTCAAAATATTAAAAAATTATATAGCTACTGTGTGACCAGACTATGTTAAATGCCACGAGGAATGAAAAGTGGGAAATTATGTTTTTAAACTTAAAATTATCTAGTCAGATTGTCAAGCCATACATGAAATAACATTCGAGTCAGCAGGGAGAAGATAATCACTGGGAGAGAAGACCACTGATAATATTTAACATTCAATTTTTTTTGAGAAATTATGTCATGTATATCTATAAGGAATGGAATCATCCAATAATCCTGAGAAGAATAAAAAAAACATGGAAGAAAAAAAATTATTGCTGAACTTACATTTTCCAAGTAGAAAAGAACATGGTTGTTCTTGACTTCAGTCTTCATCACTTGGCCATTTTTTTCAAGCTTTGAAGAAATTGGCAGGGAAGGATAGGCAATTATATTAAGGAGTATTATTCCAGTATTGAATACTTCATAATTTTTATTTAACCAATTGTCAGGAATCTATCTTATGGAATGTTCTCTTGTGCCATGATGTTTTCATAAGCACGAACAGAAATTTAAGAAATAGAATACAGATTATGGGAAGTAATGTCTTCTAATTAGTATAAATTAAGAACACCATCCTCCAATGTTACAGCAAAAATAATAACGTGAACTATTGAATAAGTTGTCTAAATGAAGAATTCCATAGCTTGGTTTTGCTAACCAGTTTTTCGTCTGTACACTATTGCTTTTTCTGTGCTTAAAGATTGGGTTTCTATTATTTACCGCCTCAGTGGAGGACATGACTGGAGTCAATCCCGATAGCATTTTTACATCAACAAGGGCCATATTGGAGTTATTGCGCATTCCATTGTATCTGGAATTTAAAAACAAAACACTGGCTTATATATCAGTTTAGAAAAGTGACTTATGGCAAGGGTGATGGTTACATCTGTACTAATTAAGTATACATCTGGAGAAAAGGCACAGCTGAAGGGAAAACACCTGGAGAAAGCCATTCTGAAACGTTTCAGAATAGGCACAACTGGAATGATAATGGATGAGATGATATAAAGCAACAAAAGTTGGAGTAAATAATGGATGACCTGAACCTATAATCTTCCCAAACTCTGCTTTTAAGATTACCTGAAGTCTCAAGGTCAGGACTTATAAACAAAGCTTGTACATTAATTTTCCATATCTCTATGGTAGGCAGACTGAGATTTGCAACAAACCTAAAGAAAATCTTTGTTTAAAAAGTTGGATGTTGGTAGAATCATAGAGTAGGTATGGGCCTAGGAGATATTCTAGGTTGCGTCCCTAACACTGGATAGGATTGTTGGGATATGAAGTTAATTTAGTTCTTATTTTAGTTCTGGTGTTCATGAGATTATCATTTGGAAATTTAAAAAAAAAAATTCTTCCAACTAATTTTTCTCAATGTTTCTTCACATATTAACTAAGGTTAAAACCCTTTGGCATCTATATCTTATATTTTAATATAAAAGAATTATTTTTCTTTTCCACTCTGAAAAATAAAAATTTAAATTTTACTCCGTGTAGTTATAGAATAAGCATTTGCAGATTGTGTTCTATCGGCCCACCTGTGCATGTTTTTAGGTGGGAAAATAGTATCTCCATTGACCAAAACTAACAATACTTCCATACAAAATATGGAAGCATTGCTGGCGTATCAGTGTGGCAGAAGCTTGCAAGTCATATTTGCATGCAGTACAAATTATATTTGCATAATTCTAGGTCTGATTTAGTTTAAGATATACAAAAGTATGGTTTCTATGCAGAAAGCTATAAAGTGACTGTGTTATAGAAATTACATACCAACAAGTAAACTCACATCACGGTTACCATCATTCATATTTTGTTATGTTGCTACAGTTTAAAATAATTATTTTTTAATATGTTACCCTCTCTCTAACATGGAAGTGGATATTAAAATGTGTTACTTACTTGACAGTTACCGTCAGGTCAAAAGTACTCTGAAATATATCTGAAGAGTTTTTCTTTACCATTTCCAAGGAAAGGAAAAATCCAGATTCCTTCTCAGGTAGTAGCACATTATACCTAAGGGTAGCCTAGAAAAATTAGCAAATAATTTTTAAAAAGTCCATTAATTTATTCTGTAGTAAAAACAAAAGGACTTATTGTTTCTCTTATTTTCATTATTAATGCATTTTATCTTACATTTCTACTCATCAAGGAATAAGGCTAAATATAATTGTTTAGTTTTTAGAATACACTAGAATATTTAACAACCTAATTTGACAAGAATATCAGAATACTTTCTAATAGTGACATTCCTCAAGAAACTTCTCAGTTATCCAGTTATCCTTAAGAGTAAATATTTCTTCATAAAATAACTTGCATTTTCAGCTACTGAGTAGAACGTTTCAACAAGAGGAAGAGTACAAATAATCATGGAATTATGCAAAATGGTAGAATAGCACTTTACATATAACTAAACATATAGTCTGACCTTTTTACTGGCAAATATTCATCTCCCTCTCAGGTTGGTATTTATTACCTGGATAAATGTGCAGCCATGTCCTTCCACATCTACTGTGTATTGTCCATGTGCTTCTCTTAGTTCTGAACGTTGGACTAGTAAGCGGTTGTCATTAGTAACTTGGAAAATCTCACTGGATTCTTCACTGCTAAAGGTGACAGTGTTTTGACCATTAGAAAATGTTAACTTCATATAGCGGGTTAAGGCAAGAAGACAGACAGCAGTGTCCTGCACAGAAGAGTACAAGCAACAATATGAGCTCTGTTATGCTGTAATATTTAAATCAATCCATAGAAACATTCCTAAACAGGTCAATAGAACACCAAGAAGCAATATCCTAAAGAACAGGGAAATATATTTGATTGTGATAGTTGTTGCCATTTAAATGTATTTTCCTTTACAAATCTTCATCGGATTTTATTTTTCTAAAGGATTATATAAAGTATAATCTCTGCTGTTGAAAGTAGTGCCAAATATTTTCTGATCTGATGTTATATAATTAAGCTGCCTTGGACGATGCTTATACCCAACTATCTTTGAAAATGGGAAGTCAGACTCTGAAAAAGCATTTGGGAGATTCACTAAGATGGTTTTATCCTGAAACTAAGACTGAGAAAAAAGAAAGTAAATGGAAAAATGAAGATTTTCCCCATGGGAATAAAACTGCATTTCTTTACATTTAAACTTTTTTTTATGGTTAAGGAAAGACATACGTCATTGATTTCATATCTATTTCTTCTGTTACACATTCATTTCATTTGCTTTTCCCAATGTATAAACCACAAAAATAGTTTTTGTCAACCATAATATCTAACTTATCATCAAGACTCTGATGTTTATGACAGCAATCTCTTCTAGACCTACATTCTATTTTTACTGTGTAAATGGAGATATAAATCAGGCATAAATTCCTTGAAAAGGGGCCTCATTTTATTCATCTGTAACTAGAGAATTCCTAGTAGAGTCCGTGACACACAGAAACTGACCAATAAATAATTAACTAAATATAATAGGATTTATAACAGCAAATATCCTTTATCTCAGCAGGCATTTTCTATGATTGTCTTTGCTCTCTAGATTATTGTAAGGTAGTGTCCTTTGCATTAAACATATTGTTATTAATATCAGACCCACACCAGTCACCTGGGTGGAAGAGAAGCCTCCGTGGGAATTCATCTGTTGGGCAAGCCACTGCACAATCTTACTTGCGTAGGCGAGGTCAGGAGTGCTTTGGGAAACGACAGCCAGCAGCACGTAGCAGGTCTTCTCAGTGTCAGCAGAAGGTGCCCAAGGAATAAAGGTAGCCCTTTCCCAATATATCACATTATCTGAAAAAAGAAAGAAGTTCCACACAGTCCCTATGAAGAGAACTGATTACACATAAGAATGATGTAAATTTCATTCTTTACCTCTGTTATGTTCTGACTTGTGTCCCTCAAAACTCATATGTCCAAGCTCTACTCTCCACAACCTCAGAAATTGATTGTATTTGGAGATAGGGCCTTCAAAGGGGTAGTTAAGTTAAAAAAGAGTCCATTAGGGGGTGCCCTAATTCAATTGATTGGTGTCCTTATTAGAAGAGGAAATTTGGACTCACTTAAGGGAAACCAGGGATTCATACGCGCGTGCAAGCGCGCGCGCGCGCGCACACACACACACACACACACACACACACAGTGAATATGGACGGAGTAGTTGGTAATCTACAAACCAAGAATAAGGCCTCAGACGAAGACACACCCACTGACGCCTTGATCTTGGAATTCTATCCTCTAGAACCATGAAAAAATAAAAATAAATTTTGTTGTTTAAGCCATCTAGTCTGTGGTATTTTGTATGGCAACTTTAAGAAATGAATACAGTTTTAAATAGCAACTTCCTAAGATCAAAAGTAGTATGTGATTAAGTTTTACAAGCAGTTTTTATTTTCTATGGTACGGTCACTATGCTTGATTTTCTTTTTTAAATTTTCTTTATTTCACTCATTTAAGAAGAAACTGGCAGAAAAGAAAAAGTGGAAAAAAGATAATGTTCTTTAAAGATAAAGGGCCATTCAGAAATTTCATCAGAGAAATGGAAATATTCTAGTGAGCAGAGGGTTCCTATATGACCGCTAAGTAAGTTTCATCACTTCATTCTCAAGGTCCCCTATATTAGCAAAAGTAAATAAGAATACTTACTAAGTTTTGTAGCAGATTGATCCAGGATCTGGAGTAAGGATTTCACTTGCTTCTCTTTTCCAGCCAATGCAAAAGCATAAGCTAGCATGGCGTGATTATAGCCATTGGTAACACCATTTTCCAATGCATCCTCTAGGCAGAAAAACCCATGCCGTAGAGCAGGAAACTTGTCATGCAGAAAAACACGTATTTTAAAATGATACCTGAACACTCTATAAGCTTGCTGAAGATTTAAATTAATCATTCTTTATACTGTATATAATATATCCTTGAAGTACACTTTACATACAAACTTATTCACATATATACATATATGTATTATGCTTTATAAATATCAATACAATTAATTAGAAATGGATTACTAGTAGTTGAGAAATAAAACTTAAACAATTTGAAAATGCCAGTTTCTATATCTGATCACTCATATTTTAGTTAATAACAAACATTTCTTATATGTGGCAAAAATACAGGTTTATTTTTGGCATAAGATATTTTATTCTAATATGTAAAATAGAAGCTTATATTTCTAAAGATGATTTTAGAGATATGCAATGACTGGAAGTTCCTAGTATCTTCTTTCAGGAATAGATCGCGCAATCAGATAATTTGACTTTTGAATTGGGAGGGAGCCAAGATGAACAACACTTAGGTTGAAATATTTACATACTGAATTGGTTAGCGAAATAGAATACTAGGTTATGCTTATATTTAGAGCATGGGTTCTTAATCTAAAATTTGAGGCTGAACTTCAGGAGACCTGTAAATCCCTGAAATAGTATGAAAAACTTTGGTACGTGTACATGTATGTATATTTTCCCTAGGGAAAAACCCAATAGTGCTTATCAAAGTTTCTTTGAAAGAAAAATAGCTTAAGTAACATAAACTTAAAGAGAGGTAATAAAATGTTCTCTTGATGTTTCATCCAGTGTAAGAATTTCAAGTAATTCTTATTTCAGTCTATTTAATATACATTCAGCTGACTGAAACTAAAAGATGATGGGAATCCTTACAGTAAAATTGAGTCCAGCTTCAAGGAATGCTCCAACAATATATGCAGTGAGTAAAATGTCCTCTTCATCTTCTCCCTAACACACACACACAAAATGAGTCATACATGATAGAAATGCACAAAAAAATAACTGTTCTTCTGAAATGAAATGAGGTATAAAAGAAACATTGAAACAATTGCCATTATTTGTTAAAAACCACCTGAAAGTGTGTAATTTAAAAATTAAATTGTTAATAACCATACTATCGGAGCAAAAACCCATCGAGATTCAATGTAATAATGAAAGAAAACATACAATTAATATCAAGTATACTTAATGACATGTATAATTTTATTTATGTTGCCTGATACTAAGCATGAATTCCAAGCAATTCTTATGAACTGTCGTATTTTACTTTATTTGGTATTAATTTGAAAAATCAAACAAAGGATTTCTCATAGGATGGAACAGAAAGTTGTGAATATTCCTCAACATTCCTGGGAAGTAACAATGACCAGATGTTACGGATTCTTGTGGTATAAGGTTAGAAAAACATTTACCAATAAGTTATGTGGTTTGCAGATTGCATAAAAATACGCTGGGGAACTTAAACATAAAATGAACTAGTATCCAAACAGATTCTGGTTCAAAAAGTCAGGAATAAGATATAGGGAAATGAATTTTAATGAGTACTACAGTGATTCTGATGCAAATATCATTCAGATGGCCTTTAGGATCTGCTGCTCTGGCACAAGCCTCGGGTTTTATTTACTTAAGGAAAAGGTGACTTCCCTCTTTTTCCAAAAAAAAAAAAAGAATATATATTTTTGAGGCAGTCAGTTATCAAGGTGTAAATAACTGCAGATTTTGGGCACTAAAGTTAGATGTGGGGAGCTGTGCAAGTTTTTACTTTCTTCTCGCTTTTTCTCTCATTCAATTAAAATGTGTGCGCACATTTATGAAAAAAGATTGGGTAAGATCAGACAAGCTGACATAGTGATCAGTAATAAATCCAATAATAAGAAATATGGAGGTGCTTTAGAAGAGAACATGAAAAGTTCTGATTTTTTACATAAGAACAGATGCTATTCTCTGTCAGGGGCCTCCTGCTGTGAGAAATCGGTTTGAAATAATATAAACACATTTTTTCCACACTAGTAATCATAAAACAATTGGAAAACAGTTCACATTAAGATTAGATACCATACAGATTTGCCATCATCCATATTTTGAAGTGGATTAGCTTTACAATCCAAAATCCAAGAAAGAGGTGGTGATTCTGAAGCAAGACACAAAGGAAAAGCCCAGGAGAGTTAAGAGGATATTGGGGCATAACAAAATATCAGAATCAGAAATTTAGAGAAGGAAATACAAAGGTTAGGAGACTAGAGAACATAGATGATGGAAGGGAGGTGGGCAGGAATCTCCAAAGACAGTAAAACAGGAGGGAGAATATCTAGAGATTTACCAACATATGGATGGGAAAAAGGAAGGAGTAATCACTGTCAAAGACAAATTTCATCTCATTTGTATTATGACATAGAGCAAGTGAGGTCTTTATGCTTTGATTTGAGAAGATATTGGAAGAGTGCTTCATTGAAACAATGTAAATTACTAGATACTCTCCCTGAACTTTCTTGTCACCCATGAAAAGGAATAAATTACCCACTCAAGGTCCCCTCCCTTAACATATATTTTGGATCCAAATTTATGAATGTCCTTTCTCTAAGTTCCTTTTCTCTCCCCATTCTCCTATTTCTAGTTTATACCCTGAAATATATTGGTTCTATGGAAGGGCTAAAGACAGTAAGGCAAACGGTAGATTCATGAGGAGTTATTTATATCTAGCAGTGATGCTGTTGGCTAACACACCACAGGTCTATGACTGCAGCAGACTCAGAAGAGGTAATATTCATTAGAAAAAGTGTTCGTGTCCCAGATTAGTTAGGCCAGAGGTAAGGAAGGTAGGCAATACAAAAGAGCAAGGAAAGCCTACTCTGTTCATCTCTCACCTCCCAGGCATTGTTGAAAAGCTTGCCATTACTTTGAAAGCAGCCATTGCTTTCTTGTTTGCTTGAAAGCCAGATCAAGGTCTGTTGTTGAACTTGTTCATCAATGAAAACATATTTCTTCATTCCCTCTAATGTCTTAAAAGCAAGGGCACTGAGCCTGTAATGTATACCATCAGTTAGACAAAAGTCAGCTACTCAAAAGATTCATTATCATTGTTCTAAGTTGGCTAATGTTGACTATAATTAGTATTGATGGTGGCTCTTTCCTTGGGGGCAATACAGTGTTTTGAATAGCAATATATGAAAATAAGAGTAGGTAATTTCCAGCCTGTTCTCCCTATATAGCTCATTAGATTATCCACATGTGGCAAGAGATTGGGTATAATTAGATGCTTAGATGCTTTGAGTACATCTAGTTATACTCTCCTGAATCTGCATGGGAATCTAAGAAATGCAGATTGAGTTGTGGCATTTCCCATGGAGTTAACAAGCTGTGGAAGGAGAGAGGGTGTCATTAAATTTGCCAAGAGACTTTAGGTATTATTGTATTAGAACTGGAAAAAATCAAATATTTTAGTATTATCTGATTCACATCTGTAAATTCACTTAGAAACCCACTTGACTTTAAAATCGCCACTGAACTCAACTCTTCTCATTCTCTCATAAGCCCTTCTCAGATAATTTCTACATTATTTAAAATAAAAATTTCATGTCTCACCATATGCTTCCTTTCTGATTCCTCTGCCAAAACATACTATATGAGCCATCAGAGTTTTTGAAAGTCAACTGCTTTTGATAGCCTAAAACACAACGTTGTAGAAAATCATTTTTTAATCTAAGAAAGTTAGAAAGGAACAGTGTAGTACAAGTATTGTGTTTTGGTGTTAGACAGATAAGAATTACTAGATGATTATGTCAATTTAATTTCTGAAACTGAGGTTCTCTAACCATACTGAGAATAAAATAACTTCTACCTTATAGTGTGTTATTGACAAATAAGATATTACATGTGACTGAGCATAGTTTAATAACTGCCATTTACAATATTTCATTAAGGTTATTTTATTTCTGAAAAGAAACCCTAAAGAAATCATACCCCTGGACTTTTCCTTATCATCACATCTTACAAGGTTTATACATCTTTTCCTACATACAAATCCAATCATTTCATTGCAATGAAACACAGTTGAAAGGTAAATACAGAAGTGATAAACTATTTCTAGCTACTATTAATAGCAACAATAAACAAGGTAGCTTGGCAAAATAGTAGGTACTAAAAATCTGAACTCATTTGAAATATTACAACTTTATATTGTGGCTCTAAATGACCACACAGGTATTGAAGTCTAAAAACCTCCAAATACTGAAAACAAAAACCAAACACATAGTTCAGCCTCCTTGGGATCAGTAATAACTGATTTCATCTACTACAGGCAGTAATTACTTAAACCTTCTCACCCTTAGATAAGAAAAAGAAAGCCTTAGCTTTAGCTTCCTCTGTCAATTGTTTAGTAGATTCCAGGTAGTCAAGGATGTAGGTATCAGATGCTAGTAGGGCAATATTCTGCTCTCCACATCCATTGGGCATTTGAAGAAGATTCTCCAGGTTCTGCATTGCAAGTCCTAGAATATCTCCTAAAAATAGGAAAAGCAGAAAGTTACTATTACTTAAAGTTGATATCTGAGCATTAATAACTCTAGTCTAAAGAGGCATAGTGGAAGCAGAAAATATTTAAAATTGAGTCTAAAAGGAATAAACAAGGGAAATTTTCATGAAGTAATTCTAGAGGAGACAGACATGAAGGGTGAAGTTAAAAGAGTTTCTCATATGAAAACTATTTCTGAAAAATCTCATTACCAGAGGAAAAAAAGTTTAAAAAATGTGTTTATTCCTTTGTTTGTATTTTGAGAAACTGGTCTTATGAATTGTAAACTGTATTCTATCCCTTTCCCCCAAAGTGTTGATGTTAATGATAAAGAAATTTGAATTTTTCAAAAACAGATTTCTCCTATTACTGAGGAAATCTCCAGAATTTATAACAAGCAAAGATTATTCTGATTCTCCAAAGGGGAACTTAATTTTTCAGATTAATAAACTATAATAGAACTCTTTGTTTTCTAAACACCAGTTATCCACCAGAACAAATGTTTTCTAGGGACACAGATTTGAAAATGGTGCTATAACTCCTTTAGATTCCCATATGGAAACATGCTTAGAGGATAATCCTCAACAGCAATTATCTTCAACTGATAGTAAATATCAGAAAATCTTGTCATCCTGTTATTTTAAGAAATTTTTAAAGATCACCTCAATCAAGATTTTCAAATACTGTGAAACACAAAGTTTAAGCAACTTACCCACAACAGTGAAAAAGGCTCTGGTTGATCCTTCTACCACATTGTTTGGCAAATCCAAAACTATAGGCGTGGAGACTTTGGTGTCTGGGAAGAAAATATCAATAAAATAAATAATGTGATGGCTTCTTTTTATGAACAATAGCAGAAGACTTGTGAAACAAATGTATTATGTAATATATTCTATTATTTATTTTTATTTTATGAGTTGCTTGTTAGAAGAGATAAATCGAGGTTTTGATCAGCTAGAATACATTAGGAAAATGGTATATACATCTGTGTTAGATAATGGCTCCTATTCTTTATTAGATTAGTGCCTATACTACTTATGTATAAAAAAGTGTCAAAAACTACTGACTATGACATAAAATAGCACACACAGTAGGTAAATCTCAGAGATGCCTATTAGGCATTAAAATCATATTATCAACCAGGTAAAACAATACTGTGATGGCCATTAAGCAGGCAATTGAAAGGCAGTGATTATTTCACACCAAGGCTACAAAAGCAAAGGTTACATTCTGTATAATTTGGGCATAATCTCTATTTCTCACTGTCCAACAGTTTGTCACAATCATATGACAAAAGAAACCAAAAATATACAAGATAAGAAAAATAGATTGAGGCAGACCAACGAGGCGGGTGAACTAAAAATATAATAAAAAATCCGGTAACTACAGGTTTTTCTTGGCTAAAATTATACTGTAAAAGTGGGGTATGAAATAAAATAATTCTCTATTAGGTATTTAGAATAAATCTCTGAGGTACTCAGTATAGCAAGTGTTGATAAATTTTCTTTAGGACTAAGTTGACCATCTAAAAGATTCTCTTACCTTTTGTACAGATAAGAAAACTTTGAGTCATTTCTTTTTCAATACCTTCAGGCTGTCAAAGAGTAAACAAAAACAAACACAAAATAATGAGTCTGGATCATCTTTCCATGAAGGAAAGGTAACAAGCATCAGCTTAAATAGGTATGGCTGGACATGTTTGTCCTTGGGTGAAGATCCACTCATTGTCCTCCTTTTTTTATATTGGGAAGTCATTGAAGGCCCTGTGCTCCCATAGTTTGGACAGAGATAACTTGGATGTCATTTCAGGGCACTTTCAGCTCCTCTGATACTACCTAGCATGTCCAGTATACAAAGTGTTCCGCAGGGTAGGAACATGCCAGCACGTGACAATGATGGAAGGTATACATAGAACTGTGGGACAAGTATATTTGTCTTGGATTTGAGTAAGTTAAAAAGGGGAAGGGAAAAGGAATAAGCATATGTAAAACATCATGAGTCAGAAGCAAACAAAAAAATCAAGCTTTTTTTAAGTGATAAGTTTTACTATTCTGGATCAGGTATTAGTTAAGAAAAGGATGAAGTTTATTGCTGTTTGAAATCATTTCAGATGACATGTCCTGTGTCAAAAGTAACTATGGTCAATTATGTACATCGAAGGGAATCTCTTTTAATATTTAACCTGTTACCATTTCTTATCCAGAAGAGCTTGATAGTTTTGTGTGTACATACCTCTACCAACAAACTTTTGACCACAGTATCTTTCCAGTTTAGATTTTGCTGCTCAGTCGTTCCATTTGGGCACACACTACTCTGTTTGGACTCAGCAACTACAGAGACATTCACTTTACCTGGAAAATGTTTCCAGACACAAGTTAAAGAGATTATTGTCTGCTTCTGTAATGGGAAATAATAAAGAGTCTGTTAACCACATATTGAATTGGATGAACTGAATTTTGTCATATTTATGCTTAGATCAAAATAGCTCCCTCTTTCACAACAGTAAATAATGTGGTATATTCTATTTTTACCTGTTTCAAGATTCCTTGTGTTAAATAGGTGATTCATTTAGTTAATTAGAACATAAAAAATTTTAAGGAGAAATCATAATTCTGCAAAGCCAAGTGAGAAGATTCCTTGATATTGTTTACAAGTTATATATGACAGTATAGGGACATAACACCAGATAAGTAGGGCTCGTAACTTATCTCAAGATCAAATAAACAAAAATAGTAAAATATGACATCAGATGTATTGGCAAATATGTTTTTCCATTTCATGGGTTGTCTTTTGTTTTGTTGATGGTTTCCTTTGCTGTGCAAACTTTTTAGTTTGATGTAGTCTCATTTGTCTTACTTGCCTGGGGAGATATATCAGATAAAATATTGCTATGAGCAATGTCCTAGATTTTACTATGTTTTCTTCTAGGAATTTTATGGTTTTGGGTCCAATATTGACATCTTTAATCCATTTTGAATTTATTCTTGTGTGTGGTGTAGGAAGGTGGTCTACTTTCATTTTTCTTTATGTATCTATCCAATTTTCCCAATACCATTTATTGAATAAACTATCTTTAGCCCCTTGTATATGGTTGCTTCCTCTGTTGAATATTAATTGACTATAGAGGTATAGATTTATTTCTGGGCTCTCTATTCTGTTATATTGATCTATGTGTCTGTTTTTATGGCAGTACCATGCTGTTTTGATTATGATGGCCTTATTGTATAGTTTGATATTAGGTAGCATGATTCCTCCAATTTTCTTCTTTCTCAGGATCGCTGTCACTATGAGGAGCCTTTTGTGGTTCCATATAAATTTTTGAAATATTTGTTCTAGTTAGGTGAAATACATCATTGGAATCTTGATAGGGATTGCATTGAATCTATAGATTGCTTTGGGTAGCATGGGCATATTAATGATGTTAATTCTTTCTATCCATGAACATGGTATGTGCTTCCACTTATTTATATCTTCTTCAATTTCTTTCTTCAATGTCTTATAATTTTCTGAGTACAGGTCTTTTATGTCTTTGGTTAGGTTTATTCCTAGGTATTTTATTCTTTTTGAAGCAATTGTGAATGGGACTGTTTTCTTAATTTCCCCTTCTGTTAGTTCATTATTGGCATATTAAAATGCAGCTGGTTTCTGGGTATTAATTTTGCATCCTGCTATTTTGCTGACTTCATTTATCAGTTCTAGTAGTTTCTTGGTGGAATCTTTGGAGATATTTATGTACAGTATCATATCATTTGCAAATAAAGACAGTTTTACTCCTTCCTTTCCAATTTGGATGCCTTTTATTTCTTCTCCTCCTTTGATTGCTATGGCTAGGACTTCCAGTACTATGCTGAATGAGGAAGGTGAAAGCAGACATCCCTGTCTTGTTCTCAATCTTAGAGGGAAGACTTGTAAGTTTTGCCCATTCAGTGTGATGCTGGCAGTGGGTTTGTTATATATGGCCTTTATTATGTTTAACTATATTGCCTCTATTCTCACTTTGCTGAGAGGTTTCTTTTAAAAATCATAAATGAGTGCTACATTTTAACAAATGCTTTTCCTGCATCTATTAATATGATTATGTAATTTTTATCTTCTATTTCTAGAATAAATCCTACTTGATCATGGTGTATTTTTTTTTTTAATGTATTGCTGTATTCAGTTTGCTAATATTTTGTTGAGGATTTTAGTATCTATGTTCATCAGGGATATTGGCCTATAATTTTCTTTTTTCTTTTTGTAGTGTCTTTATCTGGTTTTGAAATTAGGATAATGCTGGCCTCATAAAGTGAGCTTGGGAGCCTTCCCCCCACTTGAATTTTTTGAAACAGTTTGAGAAGAGATGTTAGCTCTTCTCAGAAAGTTTGATAAAATTCACCCGTGAAGCCATTAAATCCAAGGTGTCTGTGGTCAGAGAAGATGCTTGATGTGATTTCAATTTTCTTACATTTATTGAGACATTTATTGTCCTAACATCTGATCTATCTTAGAAAATGTTCTACGTGCATTTCAAAAGTATGAATCTTCTGCTGTTGTAGGGTGAAATGCTCTGAAGATATCAATTAAGTCCATTTGATCTTGTATTTTGTTTAATGCTGCTGTCTCTTTGTTTATTTTCTGTTTGGAAGATGTATACATTGATGTAAATGGTGTGTTAAAATCCTCTACTATGAATTATTTCTGTTGATCTCTCTTCCTATGTCCATCAAAATTTGCTTTACATATTTTGGTGCTCCTATGTTGGATTGTTCCTTTTATCATTACATAATATCTTTCTTTGTCTCTTACTATAACCTTGGTTTTAAAGTCTATTTTGTTGGATATAAGTACTGCTACCCCAGCCTTTTATTCCTTTCCATTTGCATGAAATACCTTTTTCTATCCCTTTTCTTTTAGTGTGTGTGTATTTTTTGATCTGAGATGGATCTCTTGGAGGCAGCATATGTATGGATCTTGTTTTCTTATCCATTCAGTTCCTGTATGCCTTTTGGTTGGAGCATTTAAGCCATCTACATTTAAGGTGATTATTGATAAATATGTATTTATTGTCATTTTATTTTTAAGCTATTTTTTCTGTTTTTTTATTTTTCTTCTTAAAGCAAGCCCTTTAATATTTGTTGCAGAACTGCTTTGGTGTTAACAAACTCCTTCAGATTTTTCTTGTCTGGGAAGCTCCTTATTTCTCCTTTGATTTTAAATGATAGCCTTAATGGGCAAAGTAGCCTTGGTTATAGGTCCTTGCTTTTCATCACCTTCAATATTTCATACCATCCCTTCTGGCCTTTTGGCCTTAAATGTTTCTGTTGAGAAACATTGGAAACCAGATGACAGTCTAATTGGTGCTTCCTTATATGTAACTATCTGCTTTTCTTTCGCAGCTTTTAGGATTCTTTCCATGTCTTTAAGCCTTATTGTTTTACTTATGATGTGTCTTGGTGTAGGCGTCTTTAGGTCCTACTTGTCTGGGATTCTCTGCACTTCCTGGATTTGTGTATCTTTTTCCTTTACCAGAGTAGGAAAGTTTTCAGTCATTATTTCTTCAAATAAGTTCTTGATCTCTTACTCACTCCATTCTCGGCGGTGCAGATAGACTCTCAAGAAGCTACGCCATCGTCTCTCGAGATGGACGGCTGCCGACGACGAATGAGGATATTATTGTGCTTCATGTTTTCCAAAAAGTCTCCTAAGCTTTCATTTTTTTTGAAAATTCTTTTTTCTTTTTGCTGCCCTGCTTGGGTGTTTTTTCTACCATGTCTTCCAAATCACTTATTTGATTCTCTGTGTCATCTAACCTACTTTTTATTCCTTCCAGTGTGTTATTTTATTTTAGATACTGCATTATTCATTTTTGAATGGCCCTTTTTTATTATTTCTATTTTTTTCTTGCTGTTGAGTATCCTTATATCATACTCTAAACTCTATATCTGATAGTTGCTTGCCTCCATTACATTTAGTTCTTCTTCTGGAACACTCTCTTGTTCTTTTATTTGGGGCCTGTTTCTTTGTTTTCCTGTTTTGGCTACTTCTTTGTATTTGTTTTTATGTATTAGGTAGATCTGCACAGACTCTGGTGCAACAGACTTATGTTAAATGCTGCTGTGACTGGCCCTAGGCAACCTGTTTGGAGCTATCAGTGATGCACAGCTTGGGGATTCCTTTGCTGGTCCTAGATGTGGAACTAGACTCTGCACCAAGATGGTTTTTACCAGCACTGGGCCTGGGTGAAAGGCAGCTAAAGTCTCAGAGTTCCCAGAGATATGCCTTTTTCCTGAAGACTTTCTGTTAGGCTTTGTCTCTGAAACAGCCTCCATCTGTACTCTTCAAAAGCCAGGCTTAAGATCCATAAGATGGGGCAGAGTAATTCCTGTGGATGGGTCAATTGCTTCCTCTCAGGCTGATGCTGCTTGAAGGAGAGTGCTCTGCCTGGGAAAGATGACTTCTGCAGTATAGGGAATGACTCAAACAGGGATCCTGGTGGCTTTTCCTTCAGTTCTCTCCCAGGGCCAACAACCTTAGACTGTCCTCATGTTTTCAAATCCAATTTTCCGTCCACCTGCCAGAGCCCAGGGTAAGCAGCTGAAAACAAAATTTTTTGTGTTGCCCTTCAAAAGGTTCTCTCCATCTTTAGCTGTCTCTCCCTGGTGGACAGAAACCCACTGCTTTTCATAGCCAGATGTTATTTGGGTTCCTTTCCTAGTTTTGTTGTTCTGGGATGGGGACCCTAGCTTGGGATTTAGACCCCACTCTTCTCAGGGAGAACCCCCCCTAGCCATTGAAATATCCCTCCAGAACTTCAGCTGCCACACGTGGGAGCCCAGCCAGCCCTCTTGTACCTCCTCTGTACTCCCTACCAGTCTCATTGTGGTGAAGTGATTCCTTCCATCTGTCCTTGGTTATAAGGCTTCTCTCTAGTTAGTGTTCAGTTGGTTTTTCAGGATGATTTTTCCTGAATTTAGTTGTAATTCCAGTTTGGTTTTGGGAGGAGGTTAGTGTAGCTTCCACGTACTCCTCTACCATCTTGGATCTCCCTGTTTGTTTCTTTTAAAGAAAGTCTTTGACACTTCACTCTTAGAATTGTGTCCCCCACTTAATGCCATAAAACCATACAAGTCAGTACAGTATTCTATCTCAATTGTCAAGGTAAGATCTTTGAAGGCCTTGTGTAGTTAGAAAAATTGAGAAACTTAGAATCTAATAGGAAAAGTAATCAGGCAGATAAATATCACAGATGAACTGAAATGATCTCATAAAAATACTTTTTGTTGGTGATGGAAGGAGATTCAACTTCAGGTAATGAACACAATACAACATCCAGATGATATATTATAGAATTGTATAACTAAAACCTATATAATTTTATTAACCAATGTCACTCAACAAATTTAAAAAAACTCAGAAAATACAATAAATATGGGATATAAAATAAATAAAATTTTAATGACAATTTTTAAATTTAGTGATAATGACTATTATGTATCTACCACATCTAGCTTTTTTGTTTTCCAGACTCTTTTTAACTTTTCCCTTCCTTTATATTTTCCAAAAAATATGTACAAATGTGTATTTTTTATATTTCAGGTAATGTGTGTACTGACACATGCTTATCAGTGTTTGATCTCCATCTAAATGTTCAGTATTTTTGGTTTCTCATGATATATTTAATAAATATGCAAATCCTGGCAATCACTGTAATTGAGGAGCAATTTTTGTATAGGTGAAATGGGTTCATGATGATAGGTGAAGAAACAAGTGACAATTAAAGGAACTGGCTAGCATTAATGAAAATAGGGTCTTAATTTGGGATAATATATATAGACATGAGAGGTCATACAAATTAGCATTTATATTGTATTTTAATCATATTATGCTTTTTTAATATATTAAGGGTGGTTTTGCTTTACACAAACATTAGCAATCAGAAATTAGATTATAAAAATAATATTTTGGGGGGTGGTCAAACCAATATAAAAATAATATTTTAATTGAGAATTTTTAAAAAGTAGAATTAAAAATATGATAGAGAAAATTGTTTGTATAGATAATTTAAGGAAAATAAATAGAGGCAATAAAAATGGGCTAGTTTTCCATGAGAGATTGGCATAAATAGCTACTTACCCAATTTCTTAGGTATAAGAGTCCAGACATATGTCTTCCTCTCTCCAGCTTGAATAATATCACTGCCATTATTTTTATGGGTGTGGCTATTTGCCTCAAAATTCTGAGATTCCACCAGTTGAACAGAAATCTAAAAAAAAAAAAGTCATGTTAATGAGAGTGGCACTCTAAATACTTTGCTATTACTATTCCTCCTCCCATCTTGAGAAAATTCTGTTCTACCTAATTTAAGTTAGCAGAGATAATAGATACCAAATGACTTCTCTCATGCAAAGATAAATATGGTAAAACCATGTTATGAATTGACATTCTCAAAGCAGTATTTAAATCATTACTGTGAATTAAAGCAATTGTCTTTGTTTGAGGATTATGGAAACAGGTCTTATTAGTTTATGATACAATTTTGCATTTGAGAATGAAAATAATATGTCAATCTTCAAGGAAAATATTTTTGTCCTTATTAGATTTTATTTTCAGAGCAAAGGCAATAACTTACCTCTACACATGTATTCAGGTAGCTGAAGACATTGACAATCACATCAGATTGTTCATTTTGAACAACTGAAAAGGGGAGGGTCATTTCAACAAAGAAAGACTGGGAGACTTCCAGAGCAATTGTTGGTGAAATGCCAAATCCAGCATCACCATTCACACAGAAGCCATTTGTCTCCCACTGAGTTATAGTGTCAGGGATGATGAATGAAAGATTTGCTGAACCTGAGGAACTACAAGCACAGATTATTGGTAAAATCAACTTTTTTGTTTAAACCAGGAACCTAATTTCAGTCCAGAGCAAGAAAAAAAAATGTATTAACTGAAGGTTAAAAATGAGTTATATTGGATAAAAGTCTTGATAGCTGTATTTCTATGAAATTTAACCTTAAAAAGACCACATGCCTTTGAACACTACATGCCTTAAAAAATTAAGGCTTGTTACATCTATTTGCATGAAATGAATACATGGGAAACAATGCTGGAAAAAAATAAAACAAAATATGTAGTCAGCACATACAAATAAATGGCATTACATATTTTTTCAAATATGTTACTGCTTTAGACCAAGAAATAAAGTTTAACTAAATAATAACAAAAAGAAAATAGAAATAAAGACACACTGAAAGGAAAACTGTTGAAAGCTCACTCGACACTGACGAGACCCCATATCCATGTCTCTGGAAAGTTTGTTCTTACTGTTTCCGTTATAGCCCATTCCATGGAGCCAAACTTCTCCTCTTCCGTGACTTCACCAGGTAAAAGAAAATAGAAATACTTTATTTTGGAAGAATAAAACTCCATGTTTCGATGACACACACCTATAAGCTATGTCTTTAACCATATATGCTTACTGTGAAGCACTAAAAGAATTTGCTCCTAGGCCTCATTGCCAATGAATGTACATCTCAGCTTAGGCATAGCATTTTGATACTCAAATCTCTCCCATTGTCAATAACAAACAGCCTTGTTTCTCCACAGCCAAGTTTAGAAAAAGTGATGTCTATTCACTGAATTGTGTTTCTCATCTAATGTCCTGGTGTTGGCCAGAAACTAGTTTGGTGCCTGCCTGTTCCACTATGCTAACATGACTTTCACTAAAGCTTCTAATAAAATTAATATCGCTAATTTTAAAAACACCTTTGTCTTGCTTGGTCCCTAGGTTATTTGACACTCTTAATCATTGTGTCCTTTTCAAGAGTCACTACTGTTAACTTCTATAATATCACTCCTTCTGGTTGTTTTTTTCTCATCATTTTGCCATTCTCTTTTGAGGATGTAATCTCCTCATCCTTGACTTGTTCTTAAGAGCTCTGTTTCAGGTCCTCTTTTTCTGACTGTGCTCTGTGTCTGCACTGATATCCTCATACATGGCTTTATCACAATACTTATGCTGAGGTATCCTAATCTGTGACTCCCACCTGGACCTCTCTTCTGAGCTCCATGCTGTACATGTAACACCCTTGTGCAATTTTTTTGGATGCTTTACAGGACATTAAAATGAAACTGTTCAAAAGTAAACTAATTATATCTTCCACTACTATTTTCCAGTATTTTCTATCTCTATGACAGGTACCAAAATCTACCCACTAATCCAAATTGGAAACTTAACAATAACTCTTGACCACTACCTGCCCACATACTGCATTTCTTATCATAACCAACCAAGTGAAAATAGTCTTTTTATTAGTAGTCCAAGCACCATTGTCCCTCAACACAATTACTAGCTTTTATAATATTTCGTATACTCCTAAACAGTACAAGTCCCAATCCATTTTTCCAAAGAGCAGAGATATCTTCTGAAAACACATATTAGATTGCTTAAAACTTGATAGTGAATTACTGCACTAGAATGAACTCCGAATTCTTTAAATATCTTACACGAGCTGTCTTTTTATCCCTTTTGCTTTAGCTATATTTATTCTTGCCTTTGAACTGTACCTTCTACCATTCTGAAGCACTTTAATTTTCTGTCTTATTTTTCATAGTGCTTCTCTCTTGAAATGCCCTCCTAACTCTTTTTTTGTGGTGTATTATCATTCACATTTCAGATCTTAGTACAAGTGTAATTATTTCCAGAAGGACATAATAAGCCCTTGAGAAATTTAGGTCATTTCTCTTGATCTTTTTTCCATTTAATGCACTCTTTGCAGGTTTTAGAAATTACCTGTTTCACTATAAGTCTTCCCTGTTGATTTAAACATTCCAGGAAAGCAGAGATTAGGCCATTGTATTTATAATATGTAACCAAATTCCTGACCTCAATAAATGTTTGTTGAGTGAATTAATAAATGAATAACTGAAGAAAGAGATAAAAATGAGTGACTTTGGGCTTTAATGCATTTTAGTTAGAGATATTAA
This sequence comes from Furipterus horrens, assembly GCF_987537825.1. Lineage (NCBI taxonomy): Eukaryota > Metazoa > Chordata > Mammalia > Chiroptera > Furipteridae > Furipterus > Furipterus horrens. Next base: position 23,817,918 of record NW_028327174.1, read on the forward strand.
AAAGTTTAGATGTGTCTGACAAAGCTCAAAATATAGTTAGATCTAGTAGCAGAAAAGTAGATAGCTTTCAACCTCTTGACCAGGAATTCAAGGTGGCTTCAGCTTCTGGACTTTTGGGGCCTCTTGAACTCATGGGGTCTACCCTTGTAGAAAGTTGTCAGGCCTTTCATTTTTCTCAAGTGGTGTTTCTGATACCCATCTTCAGAATCAGCCCCACTTAAATTATTGGACTAATCTCAATGGTAGGTTGTGAGGATTTAAAAGATGTTATTCAAGTGTTTTCAGATCTGGAATACAGCTTTGATTTTGGTTATATTCTGATGACCTGTTTCATTTTGCTTCCTGATGAAATTTCTGTACCAGAAATCTACCTCATCACCTTATTCATCTAAGACTATGACTGAGTTTTGTGCTTACATTTCTTCCAGTAGGAAATGGACTAGTATTGAACACACTGCTCTGATGCCAGCTGTTTAGCTATCTGGGAATCAACATATCTTCTGCCTTGAACTCTGTGAACTATGGTCTATACATAATAAGGGTATTAGGGTGCCCAAATAAGACCTCAGTCTCCTGTATTATACTCACTTATAATGACTGTCCTTCTATACCATCACATATTACGTGCTCTTACACACTTCTGATATTGTGTTCTACCCATAAAAACAAACTTCCTTTCATAGCTGAAGCCAATTCTTCCTTTTAGCCCAAACCATTCCCATTCTGCTTTATTATGCTTTGTTTTGCAGGATGTCTGGTTGTAACTAAAAACATGGCATAATTTACACGTAAAATCCCTATTTTTTTATAGTTTTATCCCAAGTGCACCTTTGGTCATTTCCCAGACACAAAATTCTAGATTACTCACATGCAATTTTAGATGGGGCACTGTACACTGGTGAATATTCTTCTTCATCTAGATACAGTGGCCTAGGGAATGGTGTCAATGGCATTGAACATATTTCTGGTTTCCGATAATGGAGATTGGTAAAGACTTTCAGACCCATGGCCTTCAAAGAAACAAACAACAAAAGAAAAGTTGTGCATTCCTTTCATGCAAGACCTAAAGAAGGTCTGTCATCTACATTACAATGATAAATATACACATTTCCTCTGCGAACAAGGTCTGGGATTTTAGAAGTCAAATCACCTATATCTGATGTACTGAAAATCTTCAATTTGGAGGAAAAATAGTAATTGTTCTGATTTATCTAGCACTCACTATGTGCTAGAATTTTGTTAAGTATTTTACATCATTTTCCATTTAATTCTAAGGAAAAATACTAATGAAATAGGCACTATCACCGTCCTAATTAACATCACACACACACACACATAGTCTCTCACACACATACACAATGCACAGTCTGTGATTTTGAGAGCTGGAACTTAAACAAAATTCCATCTAATCCCATGCTCCCTTTTTTCTATACCTGTGACTTCAACTATCAAGATCCTTTTATGGAGGTCTCAGCATATCTAATTGATAGCCCAGGTATGGGTGGAGCCCTTACTATAGTCTAATCTCTTGATTTGACTATTTCTGTATAATATTTATCACAATAAAATAAAGACTGTCTCATTACTTCAAACATGAGGTTTTATAATTTCAGCAGCCACTTAATCTATTTTCAACAAAAGAATCAACAAAAATTAATATCTCCTAAGACAATTTCTGAGTCCTCTTTAAGCAGCTTACTGACACCTATCTCAAAGAATAGGAAAAAACTATGTAAAATAATAAAACATAGATTGAATTGAGTACTAAAATTAAAATTGAGATAAAATAAAAATTTTGACTGCTCTTACCCTGATAATTTCATAGGTGTCTCCATCCCCATCATTGCTTACAGGTATATAATACAAACCATTGTAAAACATATCCTTCTGTGGAATGCAAGGGTCTATCTTGCCATCTTCAAGATCAAGACCATAATAGAAATAACCATGAAGTTCTATATTTGGAAGCAGGTCATACACCTATGAGAAAAATCACATGGTTTTTAATGATTTTAAGCGCTCCCTTTATTTTTACAAAATTGACAAATTTGTGCCATAACCATTTATTGTTGTTTTTGAAAAACAAAGCCATAATATTGAATCCAACACATTTGTGTCAACTCATTCTTCCACAAGCAGTACACTTCAGTTTTGTTTTAGGTGGTCAATGAGATGTTTACAGAACATTTCAGTTTTGGTGCAGGAATCAGATATGTGTAAAAGGAGAAGCCTGAAGATCTATGGCTCAAGCCAAGGCCTAGTGCACAGGTAGTTCGTTGCAATTATGATGCTATGGAGAAAATTTGTAACTGCCTGACTCTAAATCTTCTCACATATCATTTTAAAAAAAACATAAAATCAAAGAGAAGAAGTAATAAAATCCATGACTTGTGTTTTCAACCTTACTAGGATACGGATAATACTGTGACCTTTTAATTACTTGTTTGTAGAGAAATAACACAAATTCTAACAGAGCTGCTACTGCTGTGGAAGATTTGAGGGCATGGGAAGCTGGAGAGGAAGGCTTAAGGGACTACTTGAAAAAGAGGAGAACAGCCTAGAGAAATAAGAGGAAATACACAGCAGATCAGCTCCAGATAAGAGAATGTACAACACAAAGTGTCAAAAAAAAAAAAAAAAAAAATGAATCATAGTCCTCAGACTCAATAGGAAACAGGAAAGCGGCTTGAAATGAATGGGCCTGAAAGTGGCAGATTCCAAAAGGCGAGGCTGATGGGAAATCGTCAGATCATTCAAGGAGGTGTGGTGACTTGGGAACAAGGTGCTTTTTCTACAACACACAGGTGCTATAGACTGAATGTTGGTGTCTTCTCAAAATTCATATGTTGAAATCCTAATGCCCAGTGTGATGGTATTAGGAGGTGGGATATTTAGGAGGTGGTAAGGTCACCCTTATATAATGGCCTTATAAAAGATGCCCAAAGAAGCTCCTTGTTCCTTCCATCAGGGCACAAGGAGAAGTCTGCAACCAGGCAGACACTACGCCTGATTGTGCTGGCACCCTGTTCTCAGACTCCTGGACTCCAGAACCGAGAGAAATAAACTTCTGTTGTTTATAAGCTACCCAGTCTGTGGTAGCCCAAATATTACAGAAGGCCAAATGGATTAAGACAATAGGTGTAATTTTAATAATACAAATTTTGAAAATTATTAGATTACTTTTAAATATGATCATAAATTTCCAAAACGAACAAACAAAATTGAAACAGACTCACAGATGCAGAGAACAGACTGATATTTGCCAGATAAAGGGGTGTTGGGGGACTGGGTGAAAAAGGTAAAGAGATCAAGAAGTATAAATTGGTAGTTATAAAGTGGTCATTGAGATGTAAGGCACAGCTTAGGAAATACAATCAATAATATTGTAATAACTATGTATGGTGCCAGGTGGGTACTGGAAATAAAAGGGGAACCATTTTGTAAAGCATATGATTGTCTAAGCACTATCCTGTACATCTGAAGCTAAAACAAAATAATATTAAATGTAAAGTGTAATTGAAAAATAAAATTTAAAAATTTTCATATTTATATGTACTTGTGTTAAAATAAAGGGAAATAGTCAACAGTTATTAACTGGAAAAAATTGGTGTAAACTTCTGGGATTGCTAGTCTGAAGATGAATTAATAGATAATAACTTTAGACTGTATCCAAGCATATCTTTCAACACAGAGACTTAATTTTAGGTTTCCACACACACATATAATTATATCTATGATTTTTTTCAAAATAGTATGATTCTCTACTCTGTATGATCCCTACTCTGTTATAATTATCTACAGAATTCTATATTGTTATGAGTGCTGGGTCAGCCAAGAGAAATAATTAAGTATATAATCTATGAAGGAACAGAGGAAGAGAAGATTTGATGTTTTCAGATGAGGTCAGGCACATTCAGAGTGGTATGGCCATACCCGAATATTCAATATTTTCAATATGTTCCATCTCAAAAATATCATCTAAAGGGTTCGATTTGTAGGAATCCAAATAAAAATGTGGAAAATGAGGAAATCAGGGAACTTACACTTTCAGCTGATAGCTCTTCTTCTGGTTCCAACAGAAGAACACTTTTATCCACAGCCCGGAGCGCACAGAAGGAGTCAGGGGCTGCTTGCAGAAAGAGGCTGGTCCTGGAGCCAGGGAGTCCCTTCTTCTCAGAGAACTTAATGCTAACCTGAAGGAGAGGAAGAAAATGAATGAGAGTGGGATAATTTCATAGAAAATACTCAATCTTTCCAAATAAATATTTACAGATTTCTGTACCCATATTTCTCCTGCCTACTGTCACCCTCAACTCTTATTACAGGGTCATTCTCCTGTCATCTCAGGATTGACATTGCTGTCAAAAGTTATTCATTCCGTTTAGTGATTCTCTCATCCTCCTAATGATTAGTTATACACCAATATTTGTTGTGAGAATACCATGCAAGAGTTATAGCACTGAGATGACAGGGAGCATACTGCTCACCCTTTTCACGCAGGACTAGCAAGAAACAGAAGAAACATCACCTTGTTTTTAAAGCACTTGTCAACCTGAAATTTGACAGTGTCAGCCACAATTTCCCCACTGGGGTGCAGGGTGTAGACGAGCATGACAGCCACAGGAGCCAGATCAGCGGTGACGTTGACAGGGAATGAGAAGCTTCCATTCCAGGCTGTGCAAATAGGAGATGTCATCAGCAGACACAATGTCAAAAGTTTCCTGGCTCATTGGGTACACTTAGATAAAAGACAATGGCTTATGGATAGAAAGGGCAAATTGGGCTTTATTTTGAATGTGAATGAGAACTACATATACAAATATGAACGCTGCATAATTTAGGCAATAATGATATTTGGGTTTGGGGCATCACTTTTCTATAATGATAAGCTGGCTCTAATAGAAACAGGGAGAAATCTTCTTCACCAAAATGTTTAGTAAGTGACCTTGGGCCATGCTAAATACTGCCCTCCATTTACAAATCGTAAGGTTAAGTGCTCTTCTAACCTAACCTCTTGACTCTATCACTATAACATTTTCTTTAAAATAAAGAAAAATGAAACTAGAATACACATTAAAAAATAAATGTATTTTATAAACCTTTGTTTCTGACTTCCTTTTGTCCACTGAGGAAGATTGTTCCTTTTGTCATCATCTGTGCAGAAAAAAGAAAATACAACATGTGGAATCATATTATTTAATACATCATATAATTATTAAATAATGAATAATGTAGTGATAATCCTATTCTGTCAGGATATTTTCCATGAACAAATATTAAAAATGGACTTTGCACAACTTGGAAAAGAACAGAGAAAGTTACTACAATTGATTGAAAGTCTGTTATGTGCTAGAAACTTGTTGAAAATTAGCATGCTGTGCACTGTGTAAAGGGGTGCATAAAATTTTGTAATTGTTTAGACTGCCAGGCTTTGAGTAAGCCAATTCAGTTTACTTTTTTTTGCCTCTGTCCTCTTTTTTGTAAAATGGAGCTATCCAGAAGGTTGAGTAGTGAGTTAACACATGTAAAGTCTTCACAACACTGTCTGACACATAATACTTGCCCTAGGAGATGTCTTATTATTTCTAGTTACAAATATACAGCTGAGGAAGCTAAGGCTTAGAGAGTTGAAACAATCGGTCCAACATCAATTAAATTGCATGAAAAAAAAAGGAAAGGGTGGGGGATTTTAATCAGAAGTCTTAATTTCCAAGTTTGTAGCTTTTCACCTTTCAATATGCCTTTTAGAGACAACATAAATAAATGTGGGGCAGAACCAAAAGGGTTCATTTCTTTTACTGTTTATCAAAATCAGCATTCCACATTAGTCTCTGGTATCTGCCTAATATTTTACTCTCACAAAGGGACATAATTATTTACTTTATGGGAGTTATAAATAGATACTTTAAAATAGCAGACTCTGAAGAGTAAGTTTTTCAACCTTAGGGAAACTGAAATTGCCTTGGATCTTTTATGTGTTTGTTTATTTGTTTCTGTGTTTGTTTTTAATGTTCCAATAGCATTCACCAGCAAAGTGAGTTTGGCCTGCTCAAATTGGCATGCATGACTGATGTACAAGTTCTAAACCATACTGTGCTAAGCAGACAGACAAGATCCAAGAATCCACCACCTGAGACTTACCAAATAAAAGAAGTTTATACTTGAATTGTCTGTATATGATTCACTGTTTAGGGAGTAATGCACACTAACAATCTTTTGTTGATTACATCTAAGCAGCTTTGGTTCAGGAACAATCTTCAGGAAGCTGTTGGTTCGGGAATAAAAGCGTGGGACTGACATATGGGCATCCATATACTCAGGCATCAACCAGCTGGGACTATGGCAGCTCTTGGGATGAATATATGTGGCCTGATAAGGTAAAAGAAAGCAAAAGATCTTAGAGTTATAAAGACCTTTCAAGGACATTAATTATTATAGAATAAAAGGCTTCTTATCCTTTCAAAGTAGGGAGAAACCTTAGCTTATGGCTGACTTTAAACATTATTGGAAGTAATAAAAGCACTCTTCTTTTTGTATACAAAACATGACCATAATTGTATGTCTATTTCATTAGGCCTACAATGAATTGTTTATTTTTACTTTGTAATTGAGTCACAGAATAGCTTTAGATACTGTTGTCTTTCAGCCACAGTTAAACACTGATAAATTATTTAATTGTAAAATTCCATTTAAGAAACGGAAATAGAGAAATCATAGTATCAAAACTTCTAGTCTATGCATAAAGTGATCAAAGAAGTCAAATCATTTTGATGAGCTATTTTTAGTTTCTCAGAGGAAAATAGGTTGTTATAAAATTTATAACAATTATAATAGGGTATTATTACCTCATCTTCTTAAATAAGTATTCTCATGTATTATCTAGTGAATAAGCAATTACAAAAAATACCCTAATTTTAAAACGTTGTCGAAATTCATTCTCAATACAAGTTATCTTGTAAGAGATTCCTAATGTTCAAGATTTCTAACATTGGAATCCTATGTGGGATCTCATCTCTTTGATGTCTTACTTTCAGGTGGAACTCTGGATCAGACATATCTGAAGTGTCAATAGATAACTGAGCTTCACCATCCTCGTCTGTGGTGTAATTTCCTATAAATTTGTCATTGAGCTCCAATTGCAATAACTTGTTCACCATCGGGACATTGTTAGGACCAGAAAATTTAAGCTGTACAAAAAAAAAAAAAGAAGAATAAGAATTAAATTTTAAAATTCAAAATGTCACATTTCTACTGAGAAGAAATTTTCTATTCATAAATGTAATAATTTATTTGTGAGTTTCTTAAATTCTAACACACATCTTCTATTAGATAAATATATGCTGTGGAAACAGCTATATTTTTATCTTTCTCTTTTAGCCTAGGACTTTTTCTAGTATATCAGATGCAGTAATGTCGCAAATGTGTTACGCAAGTGGGAAAACCATGTCCAGTAAATTTTAAAGGACAATTCGTTATCCCAGAAAATGAAATGAGGACATATATTTTAAAATCAACCTACTGTGCCAAAATAAGGAATTCCTCTTCTATAGAACGGGTCCGTGTTCTCAAAACTCACACTCCCAAGAAATTGAGTGATAGGAATAGAAGCCTTTTCACTGATCTGCACACCTGTAAGAAAAAAAAAAGTGTCAGAGAAGACGAGTCACTTGCTGTGCAATCTTGTAAATTTCTCACTATAACTTTTGCACTTGGAAATGTTCCCAATTGTACTAAGTCAGAGGTTGACAAACTTCTGTAAAGGATCTGAGAGTTATGACTTTAAGCTTTTGGACCACATGGTCTCTGTCACAACTACTCAACTTTGTTGTTGTTTTAAGCAAAATAAAAAAATGTGATCTTGTTCCAAGTTGAGTATAGCATTTACATAATAATTTTACTTTAAATGTTATTAGAAAAATCTTATCGAAAAGCAACCCTCAAATTGATCTATTAGCAAAGGTACTCCACTTTACTATATTGAGCAATTGTTGATCTGTAGTTGGTGAGTATCGCTAAACCATAAACGTTTCCCCAGTAAGCTGCATATGTCCTCAGGTTGCCCAGAAAACATGACTATTACCTGTCCCGATTTCTGTAGCAGTTACAGTGATGTGAAATAACATCAAAAGTCCAGAACGGTAGAGTTGAAAGACTTTTGTATTTACAATTTGAGAAACACAACCGTTTTTCAACTGAAAAATAAAGAGAAGGTACAATGAACAAGTTAGGGATTCAAAAGTCTTTAAAGATTATGGCAGTTTAGCACAGATCCAGCTCTCTCCTCACCACCCCATGGCTCTATTTTACATACTTGTTGAAATGACTGTAGAATTACAAAAGATTGAGGAAAGGGAGTTTTTATCAGCAATTAAAACACTGTAGGGAGATATTGTATATTTTACAGATTTCAGGGTTATTCTCCTTGAAACTGTGTGGATGAAAACAAATTTAAATAGCTTAGAGATAAGAGACTATTGTAAAACATTGTGTTTTCTTCCTCATTCTTTACCTTATCAAACTGCAACCTCCATTATCCACAAAATGAAAATAGCACTATATCCCTTTTATAAATGAAATCAAAAAAGAATAATAATGAAAATGAATAAGGATATTTTTAGAATAAAGATTAAGATCTGTACCTGTATAATAAATTGTTCACATATTTCATTGTTGTCTTTCTCACAATTCCCAGAAGAAAAATATTCTCTGCACACCTGGATTTGAGCTTTCCCTTGAACAGGTTGGCCAAAGGTGTATCTAGTAGGACGAGGTATATTGGTAATTATGGATGAACAAAATCATGGTAATATTTTATGGCCTTCTTCAGAAATTATATATGAAATCTCTAAACTATGAGTACCCCAATGACCAAATTCCATTAGGAATCCTCACCTATTGGTGATATCATCCCCACAGAATTGAGAGTAAATTCAGCATTTGATTGGTCAGCAGGATTCAACTGCTTTTTTAAAATCAATCTTGAGGTAATGTGGGCTCTAAAATCTTAGTGACTATGATTTAATGATTAAATTGAGCTTTTAAATTATATTTTAATCTCATAAAAATATAAAAATTGTTTGTAACACCTTTTTCTTAAGTAGAAAATATATGTGTAAACTAAATATGCTTTGACCAAAAGTACAGTGTCTTTATGAGATGGGGTTAAATAAATATCTCATTTTTTTCTAAAGCATATGAAAAATACAAGTTTTGTAAAAAGTTTAATCGAAGGCAAATACAGTTAATTTGAGGCTTTTAAATTTGTTGTTGTTATTTGAGGATTTGGTCCATTAAGATTCATAAAAACAGATAACAAATGTGAAATTAGTATATAGCAAAACTCAATATAATTAAATTTATCATTTATAATACCTTTTTCTAATTATTGGACATTGGTATATATCCACTATTTACATACATTATCTTATTTATTTTTCCTGGTGACTCTGGGATGTAGGTATATTATCTCATTTTACAGGTTAGTAAATTGAGGTCAATAACTCACTTCTCCACATTGTAATTGATGAAATTAAAATTTGAACTCAAATTTTCCTTACTCCACAGTCCATGTTCTTTCCATTCCAGTACTTCATTTCTCTCTCTACTTAAAAATTCTTAAAGTTTCTGAGACTTTGATTCAACCCGAATTGTTAAATTCCTGTCTGCTCTAAATATCAATTACATGTGAAAGAAATGCAAGACTAAGTTATACCTGAAATATCTTATTTCTTCTTACTGTCTTTTATTTATAAAATAAAACTTTATTGTAGCATTATCTACAGGTCAACACATGCTTGCGAAATATGTAGCTTAAATTGTCACACAGGTCAAAATAAACATTGTCTCTTTATTTTTGACTTAAAAGCTTTTGGTGGACATTAATTCAGTTTATTAATATGTCTGCCTGTAAGCAAGTTTTCTTCCTTTTTAAAAGCGTAAGTCATCTCTGAAATTGTTTGCTAAAATAATCTGATTTACTATTGCTTTCTCTCGCTTTTCCAAACTAAGTCCCAGGGAATACTAAACAACTATGCACAGGCACAGTGTTATACAACTTGAGGTAGGCAACTGATTCACGGATGTTACCTTCTAGACATTCCAGTTCTGTATGTTGTATTCTCACAGCTTGCCCAGAAATAAACTTGCAGCGGATAAAGCTCCTGTCTCAATTGCCCGGTCCTATTCCGGGATATTATTGCTGCTGATACTAAAATACTATTTAATATCAAATTGAAGTAGACTTTAACATTAAAGAAGTTTCAAGGAGTCCCAATTCCATAGCAGTACGTAGCTGAGCAAGTCTTTTATGAAAGTGATGCTTCATAAATATTTTGGTTGTTCTATAAATTATACATGTAAATTCCATTGAAAATTCTGGCTTTGTGTATGGGTTTCAAATGAAGCCAGCTTAGGAGCTTGGATTTCTTCAAGCGTATGTCGATTATCCCATTATTTTTTAAAACATAATCTATGATCTCTCAAATATTATGTTTATTAAATTGACATATGTTCAGCTACTCTTCCTGAAACTCAAAAAAAATTATTATTATTTTCCTAGAGTCCAAAGAACATTTTCAATACTCTAAAAAGGCTAAAGACAGTTTTTCAAGATTCTTTGTGGCATCTGTGAGCACTACCCACACCTGTTCACTTGCCAGTCCTTTACCCAGTGTATCTTTGATACACTACTGAAAATATGAAAGCCAAGTAATTTGTATGCCATCAATTAAATGGTCTTTAAAAAATATGGCAAATATTAATATTTTTAATTGCTTACATAAGTTACAACAAAGTTTTTGATTAGGAGACTAGTTCTGAAGTCAAATAGTATAGATCTAAATCCAAGTTCTGCCATCAAAAACCTTCATTAATGTTAATATGGTATTTTAATTCTGTGTCTTATTATCTTTCTATATATAATGAAAATAATAATAGCCCCTATCTAACCTGGCTGGTTTGGCTCAGTGGATTGAGCGTCGGCCTGCGAGCTAAGTGTCGCCGGTTCGATCTTCCAGTCAGGGCACATCAGAGAAGGAAAACTCTGACTCCAAAAAACCTCCGCTGCCTTGTGGCATACCTCTTCAGGGGAAAGGCTAAGGGAGTAAACCCCGACAGAAAATCCGGAGCCGGAGTCCCTAAGGCGGTTTGACGTTGTAGTCAACACCGGCAACTCCTGCGGCGCACCTGAAGCCAAGCTGTATTGACTCCGTCTTTCCCTTGGACCCTTCAGCTGCGAAGAGAGGGGGGGTCTGCTGCATGGGCAACAGCAGACCCTCCATATCACCCTGCCCAGGCTCTGTAGCTTCAGCTTCACTGGAGAGGACACTCCAGCATCATCGTAAGATGTCGATTCAACACGGGAGGAGACAGATACCGTGTCACTCCCGAGTCGGACTGCACAGCCATTCTCGGCGGTGCAGATAGACTCTTAAGAAGCTACACCATCGTCTCTCGAGACGGACGGCTGCCGACGAATAGCCCCTATCTCATAGCATTATGGTGAGAATATAATAGATGCAATGCTTAGCACAGTAATTAGCACTCAATAAATATTAGCTATTTTAAATTATTTTTTAGAAATTTTAGAAAAGGCATCACACTTTTTAAAAAGGTAAATGGCATTAGAAATAATTTCCCAAAAAGAAAATAAAAATTTCTCAAGTCATATAAGAACTTGTTTTACATTAAGAAGACTCAAATTCAAATTGATAAAATGCCTTCTTTTTCACCAAGACATTTTCAAAAGTGTCCTTTCTTCTTTTGTAAAATGCAAATACCTAAGATGATGAAGGTTCAATGGTGCAGGTACTTTTGTACCATTTGCTGGAACTGTACATTGGCACAACATACATGGTAGGCAACATGACAATCAAAAGACTAAAAGAGTGTTAACGCATTTTATTTTGGTAATTCAGTTCTGGAAATATTTTTTAATTTTGGATTTAATTCAAAATCTACTTCTTATACATTTATACACATAGACATATGCTATAATATTATTTGTTACTAGAAAAACAAAATGGAACAGCTTACATGTTATAGATAAATGAATGCTTAAATAAATTTGGTATAGCCACACAGAGACATTTGTGCAGCAGGGAACTGAAATTCATGAAAAGATTGGCATAATTTAAGGACATGTTTTCTTAATTATAGAGGGTAGAAAAATATGATTGCAATTGTAGAAACTTCATAAAAGATTAGAGGAAGATAGATCCCAATATTAATAGTGTCAGTAGAATTAATTATAGGCACTGTCATATGTTTTTCTTTATATTTTAAAAATATCTAACAATGACAATCCATTACTTGCCTGGTAATTTTAATGTAAGCATATAAATAATTAAAGTTACATGGATAATTTCATTTTTCATTCTCTCTGAGCCTTGTATTGACCTATGGAGTCAAATCTCCTGAATAAATACTTACTTAGCACATGCATCCACTGGGAATTCTTCATCTGAAATAGTTACTGTTTGTGGTACATTGACCTTTACTTCAAACTTAGGCAACACTGGAAACAAAGGGAAATATAGTTCAGCCCCAACAATCACCAGAGAGCAAAACTTACTGCAATTATATTAACTAAGTCTGCTTCTCTGCGCAATAGTCCACTCTGTATACATCTGTATACACCACACTTCAGTTGCCCCAAATTTCCGGTGGCATCAGTAAGTGATGGTGTCTTATTAATGATCAATTATTCCCCTTTCCTTTCTCTTCTTTATTCTCATAACTTTACATTGTATTTGTTGCAATCCTTTAAATTTTTCCTGGAAGATTGTGTGGATTCTATTAAATGAGGTACTTCTTAGGAAGAAAAGGCAAGGGTCCGAAAAAGAATACAGGCAAGGGGTGAGGAGCAAAAAAGATGACAAAGTGGAGAAGGCCAAGAAGGGAAGAAGGCAGAGCATGAAATCAAGCTGTGCCTACTTTTCCTAATTCTACCATAAAAGTTACTTTGCTGAGTCCTTTCAAATCTTCATTTATATAGAACTGTAAGTATTGAATACCGTATCTATTAACACTAAATTGGTATGTCAATGTCTTTCCTGATGTTCTTTGCACAACAATAGAGTAATCGCCAAACATTGGTTCTGAAATCAGTTGGAATGAGAGTTGAGTAATATTTTGAAAAGAAGTCACATTTTTCCATTGAAAAATCCCATTGTCTTGAGGATCCTAGAAAATAAAGAAGAAATAAAAATGGAAGTCATGTGAGTACTATCCTTTCCTTCTTTATTTGGGTATTTTCTGTGGTTAAGAGGGGTAGAGAAAGCTCTAACATTTTATTGAACTGATAACTCAGATTGTAAACAGAACATGATTTTCTTAGATGTTCAAATTCAGTCTTATAGTATATCTCTCTTAAGTCCAAAAAAATAAATAAAATAAATCTATCATTAATGCTTTTGATTTTGATCTTTCTGAACCAGAGTTGTATAGTTAGAGAATGTAAAACCCAGTGGGCATACTTCAGAGTAGTGCTCTCTAAAGAAATAATGACAAACACCAGTAGATGCACAAGGAGATACATATCTTCCCAAATATGTGTAAACATCGTCGCTGTCTAGTTTGTAAGTATTGTAAGATGGTCATGAATTTCACATTGCATGCAAGAGCTGTTAAATAGAAGTTCTACGAGAAAGGATTAATAACATCATCCTTTCTCTTTTATTTGCTTTTAGCTTACTGCAGCTTATGTGAGCTTGGATCAATACATTTACTGATGTCATCCAATTATGATTAAAAAAATCTTGATAAAAAGATTTCTACAAAGAAACAAAAACATCATTCAAATTTTTCTTTTATTTGACAGTAAAGTCTAGAAAGCTACATTAATTTTCCAGACTTCCAGTAAGGCTTGCCCCTGTGACTCAGTGCTAGTGACCGGGTAAAAATTCTTTCTAAAAAATCAGACTCAGCTGACATTGAAAATACAACAATAAATTGAGGATGGCAAAGACGTAGAAGAAGCCTGATTCCTGTAACGTCATGCTGTTCTTGTCCTAACTCTGAAGTGCCTGCACTCAGACATAATGGTTCGTGAAACCAATAAATTTTTTACTCATTTAAACTGGTGTTAGTTAAGCTTTTTGTTGCTTTCAATGGAACACAATACTAGCTGAATTAGACTGTGAAGAAAATAATCTTCATAGATTATTAATCATGCAGAAAGCATAAAAATGGCTGGCCTGATATTTATCCTACTAGAAGAATGAGCTATTTGTCACCCATATAACAAAGGCAAAAACATTCAAATTATAAAGAAGACTATTTGAAGTATGTGTTTACACACATAATCACTAATAAATCTAGATCTCAGTGTATTAACCTTTTGAATTAGTTAACAATAATGGTACGTGTGCTTGATGCAGAGATTCAAATATATATGTTGGACTTGATTGTTATTTACTGACAGGCATAAGATTTTAAATCCATTTGCATGCCATACTACATGACATTAAAGATTTAAATTGACAGAGAGTCCATCAACTATTTTCTGAAAGGAAAAAATTCTGTTTTATATTAGTACTACCTTCTAGCTAATTTTTAAAATTCTAGGTGTCTATGTTTTCTATTTCTTTAGAAAGGATATAGTTAAATTAACATTCAGAAGGACCAGCAGCCAAAATTAAGCAATTTTAAACATACACCTCCTTTAAAAAGAGCCCAATCTTTTCTTTTTCTTGAAAACCTAATTTACTGCATTTGCCACAAAACTTTTACTAAAAGTGACAGCCCTCTATTTAGATCTTCATCAAATGTCTTACATTGCATATATAAAGATTTATCTGAATTTGTAACTATGCATAATGAAAACTAGACACAATCACTACTTATCTGAATATTTAAAATAATGGGAATGAAAAACCTGATTTCTTACCTGAAGTGTGATTAAAGGGTACTGAAAGAGGAGAAAAAAATGCAAGTTAATATTGTGCATTTATAAAGATTATTTGACTTAATTTCAATATTGAGCCTTAGCCTTCACTTTCCCAGAGGGCAAAGTTTCTACTGCTAAAGGTTTGTGCAACCCATGTTTTCCTTACATAATGAAAAGTCTTAAAGAAGTCTAAATCAACTCATGATTTTATGTTTAAATTTGAGGTTTAGCAATGGAAGTATACCTATAAAGTTCTCCATGTTAGAATCTATTTTCATACTTATGAAAAGCTTTTTGATGACACCCAATATAGCACTAAATTTGGTGAATTTGCTTACATTTTAATTGTACCATTAGAAATTATTGAACTCACAAAATCCTCCACAGGTTTGAGCTTGGTATCCAGTGTCACAATGCGAACTTGAACTAAAAGAAAAGAGAGAGAGGGGACAATACTTTTTTTCTGTTATTTCTCTCTCAGGCATGTTTGCTTACAAATAGACATAGAAATTAACTGCCTTGGAAATTAACTGCCTTGCTATCATAGAGTACTGCCGTCCGTTCTCCCCTAGCTCTGATTTGGTCCTTTGAGATTTGAGTTTCATTTGGAAAGATTTTTTTTTGCACATTTGTAATTCCTCATGTTGACGATGCTGGTTGTTACCAAAGCTGACACTGGTTACTGCCACCACTGGAACTGGTGGCAGAATTAGTCATAGAAGAACAAAGGTAAAATATGTATAATAGGAGTTAGACATAATTTTTCTGGAATAATCTATTGATGGGTATAGTTAATATACATTAAAGTATATTAATTTTAGCAGAATTCTGGGAAACCATTTTAGCTACTTTGTACAAATACTGTCATTATGGCATCTTAATAAGTCCAGAGAGAGAGAATAAAATGCAGCAAAAAAAAATCTCATCATATAATTCTGTTCTAATTCTATTTCTTTTCAATAAATCATAAAAATATAACTATTAGAACAAAATGTATAGATGCTCTCATTTAACCCTCTATTTTACACATGAGAAAACTAAAGATCTCTAAGATTAGAATTTGCTTGGCAGAAGCCAATAATTTATTAACAGAGTCAAGACAAAAAACATCTTTCTGAACCCTTCTTTGGTGTTTATTTGTTCTATCTTCTACCTAAAAATAAAGAAAATAGAAGGGCTCTGCTTTGGCTTTCAGATTTATGATTACTTCTACTGATATGAATAATAATGATAACAGAATAAAATGTCATTTATGGAGTCTTTATTATGTGCTAGGTACTGTTTTACTTGACGACCTTATTTTATTCTCACAATATTTGTATAAGTGAGATACTTCAATTATCTTCATTCTACAGATAAAAACATTGAGTGTAAATAGAAATTTAACTGGCTTACCCAACTTGTTAATTATGGAGCAACAAGTCAAGCCAAATAATTTTGCTCCACATTCCATGCTATGTAAGCCTATCACTAAAATTTGTACAAAGTAAAAGGGGCCTGCAATATTTTAAGAAGCAAAGCATTCAATTACTGGAGTTGGAGGGAATTATTTTATAATTGACCCAGTCAACCAGTGAAAAGTCTAGAAATACATGATCCCATAACATTAGGAATACATTTAGGACTAAAATTCATGTGTTTGGATTGCTGTCAATTTGAAGAATGTGTTTCTAAGGTCAATGATACAAAGGAAAGATGAAATTGACTTACCATTCTCTCCAG
Organism: Furipterus horrens; assembly: GCF_987537825.1. Classification (NCBI taxonomy): domain Eukaryota; kingdom Metazoa; phylum Chordata; class Mammalia; order Chiroptera; family Furipteridae; genus Furipterus; species Furipterus horrens. The sequence goes on from NW_028327174.1 coordinate 23,834,527, forward strand.
GTTTATAGATGGGTTTATCTGTCTGCACAAAGGTTACTGTCTCTGCTGAAGCAAGTGCTACAGACCTCCTCTCAAAGATTTTAAGAGTATCCCCCTCAGCCAACAATGTCACAAAAGCTAGCTCTTTAGAGGACTTTTGAGAAACCTGTTTATGTTAAAGAGCAGAAAATAGGACAATTATTTTTAGGCATTTCTTAATGAACAATGTCTTTATTTGGTTTCTCAGTCTGAGAGAGCCTTACAAGCCCCTCAGGCTTATTTCTCAGTGAGAGACTTAATGTTACTCATTACAGTTTCTTTACCTAGCATTAAAATAGTTTCTAATAAACTGCTTTTTATGTCTTCTTTCTTTCTTTCTCTTTTTTTGTTGCCCTAAGTCCCAATTCGGCTTTCCTTTACCCAGAGTCTGTTTTTTTCATCTTTTTAAACAGTTCTATCAAAAAGCAGGTTTTTTGCATATGTTAATTTTCATTTTATTTTTTACCTCTCAGAAATTCTCTAGTTTTATTTCCTTGCTTCCATAATTCATCTGAAATCAAGGTTTGTTATCTCTCTGAAACTACTTTTTTAAATAATAATTTCATGTTCCCATCTAAAGTTCTGAAATGGCAAATTCAGTGCCTCACCTTGAAATCTGCACAAGCATAGAAGCTCTCCTCATCCACAGACTGGTCAAAAATAGTGACATTGACTTCATCGTACTCTAAGACAATACTCATGGATACAGACTCATTAAGATTTAAAAGGTGGAGGCAGACCTTTTCTGTAGAGTGACTCTGAATCACAGAGGAGACCCATAAGATATATTGCCTATGCAAAGAAAGTAACCAATAGTTTAAACTAGTCTAAGGGAAATCCAAAACATGCATAAAAAACAATGTTAGCTTATTGAAATAGTCCTGAAACATACACATTTTTCATTACATTAATCTTTGAGTATGTAGAGATAGGTATCTTAAGAAAAATATGCCAATTCCTTCCGTTCACTTGCTAAAAATTTATAAAGCAAACCAGCACTCAATCTCAGAAGTGGTAAAATATCAAATTGTAATGCAGAACAAATTTAATAGGGTCACTTTACTAGTATTTCAATATGAATAAAGAGTATAATATTCCCTTACGGTTCTGAAGCCAAAACAACAGTAAGACGAAGCCAAAAGGTGCCCAGAAAAATGATGGGCAACATTTTATCCCAATGCCTGAGCAATAAAGAATTTGAAATAAATATTCTCGCTGTCTCTTTGTCTCTCTTTTTCTCTTATTAGAGCTCAGCTGCCTCAACTCTCCACTGTTTTTCCTTCTTTCTACTCTGCCTCTCTCTGTACGGTGTTGCTTTTATAACCCCACACAATGAAGGATCAATTACTTTCTTGGAGTAAATATCAAGAGAACCATCAGTCACACTTAAATCACCTTTCCCATGATTTCTCAAGGATTGTTACTTAATATAGGACTTCCTTCTTAAATTCACTGATGCTGCTCTGTTTTTGAAATTGGCAGTATGGGATGGACAGGAAGAAAGAAAAACAAAGAAAACAGTTGTATGACACGAGCATATTAATTTAATTTAGTATCTCACTTACAAGGCTGACTGGAAGTATCAAAAGCATTAATTTTTATGAATTAGCACTTGAAAGAAAACTGCCTCTTCAAAGAGCTGTGGTCATTCCAATACCCCCAAAGCTAAATTTTTCAGGCTTTTGAGAGAAGTAGTATATCTGATGTTGCCAAAACCCAAATGCAAATAGATATTTCAATACTGCTCATTTTACAAATAATTGAAACTGGTAAGTTATTTTTTTTTTATAATTTCATAATATAGGATAGAGCATTTGAAATGTTGATATGCATTCAACATTTACTATAATTTTCTTGTAAGATTTTTCCTTTTTAAAAAAATAGTATTCAGTATCCTTTTATACCCTTAATATAAAAAAAATGAAAGAAAATATGATAAACACATGTGCATGCATACACGCATACTAGTCACTTTTGGAAAAAAGATAATTTACCATAATTTTGGTTGCAAAACATTTCTACAAGGAAAATGAGCCATACCAAAGAAACTGGCAACCTCTTGACAGAGTCTCCAGTGTAATAATTCTTCCATTTGTTGTGTTTTTTAAAACATTGTTTCTATTTCAAATATAGATAGAGTCAATCAATGCCTCTGGCTTGAAGAATATTACATGGGTTAACAAAAGACAGGAACTGACGTCAGTGTTTTAGAAATAGGCTTGCAACACTGGAACAGCAAATACAAAGGAAAGAACATAGCCAGTTACAATAGATGAGCGATGTAATGGAAAGTAAAATACAAGCAACTATGAGACCTAGGGAATGTGCCAACCAAAGGTTCCTTGTTGACCACATTTCATATTCCAAAGCAGAACCATGTTCATGACAACTCTGACCATACTGTTCACTCAGTTGAATTAAAACATTGCTCCTTTCCCTGCACCTTAGGTTTATTATTAGAACCACTCTCTAGTCTCCACTCTCCATACTTATAAGATAAATGAAATCACTAGCTTCCAAAACAATCACAGCTCACAACTTTCACTCATCAGCATTCAAGACAAGCAGCACTACAAGGTAGATTGTTTATAAATCAAGGCAATTGCTTCTTTACTCCCAATACTGATAAATCTAAAGTAAAACTTCTCAAAACAGTTTTACTTTTACAAATGTATTTTTTTTCTGAGTAAATGTCTCAGTTTATCTTATCTGGTTAACATGGTCCTGAGGTTAACGGGCTCTTATTTCAGAAAATATGAATCCAACAAGATATACTGAATACTTGTTACGTATTAGCAACACTGCTAGTTTCTAGCAATAACATGATGAGTAAGACGCAGTTCTCTTAAGAGTTTCCTTCTAGTAGAGAAAGGAAGAAAGAAAAAGGGAAAGCGAGGGAGGAAGAATGGGAGGTGGGAAAGAGATGAAGAATGATGATAAAGCAAGGGGGAACTATTAAAAAGGGAGCATGTTTGCTGAGTACTTAATAAATAGTAGGCAATGTGCTAGGTGCTGATTTTGACAGTATCTCTTTTAACCTTCGGAAAATTCCATTTTAAATTTATTATTCTTATTTTACAGAGAAGAAAAATACAGTACCATAAATAGTCATTAATTTTCATAGGGTCACCTACAGTAAGTGATTGGAAAGATTATCTCAACAATTATAAATTAGGCCCTGGCTGCTGTGACTCAATGGAGTAAAAACGCGTTGTTTGATTGTGCAATTGTTCAAGCCCTTGCCTCTGTAAGCTTGAGGCTGTTTTGACATGGGGAAGAAGAAGAGAGAGAGGGCAAGGGTGACACTGATCATGAAGGTGGTTGCAATTAGACAAGGCGGGAAGGCAAAATGAACATAGAAGTGAAGTGATGACTTAAGTCGGGCATGTTAAGTGTGAGATTACTACAGTACAACAGAGATGTGATAGCCTGTAGACCGTTAAAATAATAAGTCTGGTGCTCTGAAAAAAGTTGAAGATATGCATAAAGATTTGGGAATCAGCACACCCTATATATAATGTCTGATATTGTAGACATTGCTAAAACTATACAGAAAACCCTTTTACAAAGGGGAAGAAGACAGTGAACGGTGAGAGAAAGACTGGGGAAGATCTGGGTGGCTACTCTGCTTCTCAGGCTGGGTGCTCCTAATCAGGCAAGGGTCCATATTGGTTTATGTCCCCAGCACCACTGAGCTGATTTTGAGGCAATGCCTTGGAATGTTACTAAAATTTTAAAAAAATTTATACTTTATTGTATTTTTTCCATTATCATTAATCCCCTTATATCTCCCTCCCCGATGCAATCACCACACTGCTGCCCATGTCCATGAGTCCACTTTCCTTTTTGCTCAATCCCTCCATCCCCTACCTCCCCTGCCCCCACTAGCTGTCGTCAACTCTCCATCTATAGGCCTGTCCCCTTTTTCCTTGGTAGTTCAGTTTGTTCATTGGATTCCACATATGAGTGAAATCATATGGTATTTGTCTTTCTCTGACTGGTTTATTTCACTTAGCATAATGATCTCTAGGTCCATATCGTCGGCAGCCGTCCGTCTCAAGAGACGATGGTGTAGCTTCTTAAGAGTCTATCTGCACCGCCGAGAATGGCTGTGCAGTCCGACTCGGGAGTGACACGGTATCTGTCTCCTCCCGTGTTGAATCGACATCTTGTGATGACGCTGGAGTGTCCTCTCCAGTGAAGCTGAAGCTACAGAGCCTGGGCAGGGTGATATGGAGGGTCTGCTGTTGCCCATGCAGCAGACCCCCCCTCTCTTCGCAGCTGAAGGGTCCAAGGGAAAGACGGAGTCAATACAGCTTGGCTTCAGGTGCGCCGCAGGAGTTGCCGGTGTTGACTACAACGTCAAACCGCCTTAGGGACTCCGGCTCCGGATTTTCTGTCGGGGTTTACTCCCTTAGCCTTTCCCCTGAAGAGGTATGCCGCAAGGCAGCGGAGGTTTTTTGGAGTCAGAGTTTTCCTTCTCTGATGTGCCCTGACTGGAAGATCGAACCAGCGACACTTAGCTCGCAGGCCGACGCTCAATCCACTGAGCTAAACCAGCTAGGTCCATATATATTGTCACAAAGGGTAAAATTTTCTTTTTCTTTTCTTTTTTGTGGTTGAGTAGTATTCCATTGTGTAAATGTCCCATAGTTGTTTTATCCATTCCTCTATTGATGAACACTTGGCTTGCTTCTATATCTTGGCGATTATAAATACTGCTGCAATGAACATAGGGGTGTTTATGTTCTTTCAAATTAGAGTTTGGATGCCTTTGGATATAGGGCAATTTGGGATTGCTGGGTCAAAAGGCAGATCCACTTTTAACTTTTTTAAGGATCTTCATACTGTTTCTCACAATGACTACACCAATCTGCATTCCCACCAACAGTGCAAAAGGGTTCTCCTTTCTCCACATCCTCGCCAGCACCTGCTCTTTATTGATTTATTGATGATAGCCATTCTGACAGGTGTGAGATGGTATGTCACTGTGGTTTAAATTTGCATTTATATGATGATTAGTGATGGTGAGCATCTTAACATGTCTATTGGAAACATTCTTTTGGCATTGTATGTTCTACAAATTCTTGAAACAACAAGGAAACATTTTCCTGATTTTCCCAACTGCATAAATAATGATAGCACATTTTAAGTGTCAGAAATTTAAAATCTATTTCACAGTTCCTGAGAACATCTTGAACTTCTAGTTCACCCTTATGAAATGTTTAAGCAAACACTACAAATAAGAGCTTTGCCTAACACCAGTAATGTATAGGCTGTTAATTACATTGTCAACTAAACTAAACTATTCAGTTCCTGATGTTGCAATCCATTAAAAGGGAAATCTCCTTTTCCTTACAAAGGAACAACCTGCTTGACAAGTAAAATTGACCTTTTTGTTCTTAGATGTTTATCTCTTGCAACAGTGACCCATTGTTAGAATTGCCAAGAAATTTCTTATCACATAATACCCACCTGTGGATAAGTAACAACAACAAAAAGTAATGGGGGAGAAACAGATGGATTATGAAGGGCTAAGTGAATACTTATGATGTAACTGGGTTTCCAGAATCACCTGTTTTTCAAATGGGCAAAGTTCAACACTGTCAAAGGTAGAATTTTATCTTAGGCTACTCAGGGTCAGTTTTTATATTTCCTTTCGCTTAAGTGTTCACCACCAATCCTAAATATGATTGCTTCACCTAAACAGAAAGACAAATAAAGAGACAAATGTCAAATGGAGTCTTACCAAATGTTACCACCAATATGGTACTTCAGACATCTTGAGTGTCATATTTTTTTTCTTTACTTAAAAAAAAATTAAAAGCTTGGGATGAGTGAAGGATAAGGTAGGGAAAGGATGTGTAATAGTGATAAAAATATAATGAAGTATTCATAATTACGTAATTCATCACTGAAACCACCATCCTCCTGGAAATTTCTGTTACAATTCTTGGAGAAAGATGGCCTTAGAAAACATCTGGTCTTCAACTATTGTCATCCATTCAGTACAGAAATTTGCTTATTGGCTAAACACTATTTATTGATACATGTTTTATCGATTATGTTGTTACAGTAGTTCCAATTTTTCCCCCCTTTGCTCCTCTCTGCCCAATACCCCCCTTCCCTCCAGCAATCCCACCCCACTTAGTTCATGTCCATGGGTCATGCATATAAGTTCTTTGGCTTCACCTTTTTCTATATTATTCTTTTTAAAAAAAATAATTTATTTATTTGTTTGTTTATTTTTAGAGAGAGGGGAAAGGAGAAAGAAAAGGAGAGAAACATCACTGTGTGGTTGCCTCTCACTCGCGCCCCCAACTGGGGACCTGACGTGCAACCTAGTCATGTGCCCTGACTGGGAATAGAACCAGCAACACTTGGCTTGCAGGCCAATGCTCAATCCACTGAGCCACAGCAGCCAGGGCTCTTAACATCCCCCTGTCTATTTTGTACCAACTGGTTATGCTTCTTAGTCCCTGTACCATTTCCTCATTTCTCCCTCATCCCTCTTCCAGCTGATAACCCTCTAAATGATTCCCATACCTATTATTCTGTTCCTATTCTGGTTTGCTTAGTTGGATTTTGTTCATATTTTTTAGATTCAGTTGTTGATAGTTGTGAGTTTGTTGTTATTTTAGTGTTCATAGTTTTGATATTCTTTTTCTTAAGTAAGTCCCTTTAACATTTCATATAATAATGGCTTGGTGATGATGAACTCCTTTAGCTTTACCTTGTCTGGGAAGCACTTCATCTGCCCTTCCATACCTAATGATAGCTTTGCTGGATAGAGTAATCTTGGTTGTAGGTTGCCTTTCATTACATTGAATACTGCTTGCCAGTCCCTTCCTGCCTGCAAAGTGTCTTCTGAGAAATCATCTGATAGTCCTACAGGCAACCCCTTGTAGGCAACTCTGAGCCTCTCTCTTGCTGCCCCCAGGACTCTGTCTTTATCTTTCACCTTTGGCATCTCAATCATGATACGTTCTGATATATGTTTTAGATTTTGTGATTAGGTAGAAATGAAAAATAATACATATAGTTTATTTTCTTCATGAATATGGTGATAGAATTGGTGAGATAAGCACAGAATCAACTCCAGACCATGTAAATGCAATAACAGAGAGAGATACATTTTAGAAACTTTTCTACCCAGAGAATGGCAGGATGAGAGACATATGACTTAATAGTCTTCAAGTTCTTCATTTTATTATTATCTAAAACTCAGAAGTCTTAATAAAAAGTTGTACACCATGCCTAAGACTATTATTACACCATAACTTGAATAGGATGAATGATGCAACAATAAGTGACATTTGGGAGAGATTATTAAGCTGTGGGACCAAAGAATGATTAATTTGAAATATGGACATTAAGTACAAGTGATGAGGTATTATCTGGTGATGGGGCAAAGTTGTAATGGGCACCATAAGGCAAAGGTACTGAAAACAGAAGAAAGATGCAGGTAACTTCATAGAATATAACAGAATTTGTCATGAGGTAATTTACTCACAACACTGTAGGGTCAGAGCAGGCAGATGACCGAATAATTTGTGCAGATTATTCTCTGCTAAAACTTCCTGTTAGGGGACTTCATTTTTCATATAGTATAACCCAGGTACCAACGACTGACAAGACAAAAGGACAAAGAATGCTATGCCTCCTGGTCATCTTATGGTGGATAATTATTTATAATTGATACTATCGCCTGTTTGGTCTTGATCTAAGATGTTATACCATTCTGGTAGTTACTAACAAAAATATTTATGACTACATTTTAAGGAACACAGATAATCACCAACTAGAAGGCTTTTTGGTATGTCTGCTAGGGATAGTAAGGCTGGTTAAAGGTCACAGAATGAAAAGTTAAAGACGTCTCAGACAGAGACAGAGTTGGTTTTTGTTCACAGCCACATCTATAAAAGCTATCATTTTCTCCTCCCCAGAACAAAAGGGGGCAAAATTTAGCTAATTTGGGATTCTGGATCCTCCAAAGCAGTGGAACTCTCCATCCTTCTCTCATCAACTCCTCGATGGATAAAACAAATGAAGATGGCCCTTTTTGAAGGTGGCAGAGGATGTATCCTTATTTGCTTATGTATTTTTTCCTTTATATGCTAAATGAAAAGATAGTAACATAAATGTGAAAAAAAACCTTAACTGTGTGGATGTGACCTACTTCACTGTGACCATCTGAGCACTCCTCAAAATAACCTGGAGTAGCCCTTCTGCTGTGGACATCCAGCCCACTGTGATTACAATTTTGATAGTTAAAAGAATATTTTTATATATTACTCTTGCCATGTTATTTTATATAACTGTACATATCAGTTTTTCTGCCACTTTTTAATATCACAGGGGTGCAGTGATGATGCATTTAATGGAAATATGTTGTGTTGCTATTGCCTGAGCTGTATTTTCAAAAATGATTTCTCACAACTTATTTTGCCTGAGGCCAATCCAAATTTCTTTCTAACTCTAACTTTGTGTCTCTGATGATAAATATCAAGTATATTAATCTGAATTGCTACTATAACACCATGGAATAAGATATGACATAATTCAATAATCTGGCTCAATTGTCATTCTATAATAAATCCATTCATGAGTGATCATGAACTTTCAGGGATACCTCAAAGGCATGTTACTAAATTGCTAACTGTGGAGTTTATAATTTCCCTCTTGTTTTGAACTCCTGTCAATGCCTATTCCCTCAGTATTTCTTGAAAGGGCCTCCATGAAAAGCAGGACAATTTGTTCAAAAGAGGTTGTCACTTATTTAACAAATAATTACTGGACACTTACTATCTGCCAAACATTAAGGCACTAGAAATTCAACAATTAATTAACAAGGTATATGTGATTCCCATTCATAAGATATTTTACAACCTAATGGGACAGACATTTTCAAAGCCAGCTATAATATAGAGTGCTAAGTACCATCATAGGAACGGGGCAAGGTGCCTACCACGGGTCTGAGCAGCAGGGCTGCTACCTCCTTGAAAGTGTAATAACATCGTTGGAGTAAATAGTAGGTCGCAAATGAAGTTTGAAAGTGTTCCACAACTTAGAAATCAGAGAGAGTTTATCAAGGACAAGGATTCAGAGTGGCCAGAGCAGCTAGATGCAGAGCAAGAGATTAGAATTTAGTGAAACTTGAGGCTGCAAGCAAACTGAAGTGCCAGCTCATGGGGCCTTTTTTTAAAAATTTTGTCCAAATGGCAGCTATGATCCATTAAAATGTCTTCAATGTGGAGGGACAGAAAGAGTTCTTTGATTGGGAATTGGGTTCCAGAAGTTCTGAGATCAGTAATATTCAAATTAGCTAACTAAACTAATTCAGAAAATTTAGGATGAACTTAAGTATTTACATCTATCAATGTATCCAGCATCTACTCAGCATGTAAGATTCCCATTTTTCCTTTTTAAGGAAATGTTTGGTGAGTTTTTTTCAGATACCTTATTAAGCAACAATGGATTTATACATGGATAAAAATGTTTATCAGGAAAAAAAAAGATTTAAAGGGAAAATAAAAAAAGCAACATTTGTTAAGCTTTTCATACATGCCAGACACTGTGACAACTACTTTCATGTACATTTTCCCCTGCAAATTTAGCTTGGGAAAAGAGAAGTAATGAGAAATGCACCAGATTAAATGGTAAACAACTCAGACCCATGACGTGGTTTCCAATAGGCGTCATAGAATTCCAGGAAACAAGGGGCTGTTGTCCTTTCTAAAAAGTGTTGCCCTGAACTGCTACTAAACTGCTGTCTTGTCAATACAGGAATTTCTTTACTCCTTTGATCTCCTAGGTCAGGGTTTCTCAATATTGACATCATTGACATTTAGGTCTGGATAATTCTTTGTTGTGGGGACTGTCCTGTGTATTGTTGGGTGTTTGGCAGAATCCTTAACCTTTATTCAAGATGCTAGTAGCACCTCCTTGAGTTATGACTATCAAAGATATTTCCAGATATTGTCAGATGTCCTGGGGGAAAAATTATCATGAGCTGAGAACAAGAGCAATATGCTTCTCAAAAGATGATGTGTGTATATCTGAGAATAAGTTATTGGTGTTGATGACGTTTTGCATTAATCCTTGGGGAAATAAAAAAAAGCTGACAACAAATTAGTTTCTTTATTCTGAGTTTACATTCTTCACCGCTTCATGTTTGGTATCAAATGTCTTTCCTTTTATAGAGTAATTGTAGGAATAAATGATTGTACTTTTAAATTTTTAATTCTTGGCAAAATAAAAAATTAGCCACCTTTTGTCAATTTTCTAATTTTTATTTTTGTGTTATTTTAATGATCTATGAAATCCAAAATATCTTCTGTAGAGAAAATTTAATGACTACCTCATTAAAAGAGAAATATTATTATAGCATCTGGGAAATTGTATCTGGGTTAATTCTGACTAAATAGGAAATAGGAAAGTTGTTTTAGAACCCCATACATTCTGTTTTATTCCCTCTCTGAAGAATCTCTTCCTGTCACTTATAAATTTATTCTGATAATAATGAAAGTGTTAACTAATCTGGGCATGTGCATTTTCAAATAAAGTGAGTGTATACTGGAAAATACTTCAAGGCCAAAAGTCATTTGTCCTATCCTTCTGGTTTACCACTGCGTAACAAAATAAGCTACTTCAGATTTTTAGAATTTTTTCCCTTTATAAAACAAGCATTTAGAACAAGATAATCTCTACTCATTGTCAAATGTGTAGCATTTTAAAATATATTTCAAGAAGGCAAATACACTTTAAATGTTTTGTTCTTTAAAATTTAAATAATTTTACTTTTTTTTAAAAATAATGAAAGTTTGAAATAATTTCAAATTATTTCCATATGAAATGCTTCACCAAACACTTAATGCAATTCAAATATTTTATATTATTTAACCTCTTCATACCGTAATATGTATGCTTGTCATTCTTTTATTTCTTCAGACCTGTATGTTTTAAGTTATTCATAGCATTTTTGTCTTTTAATGATATGAGACAGTTGCATATATTATGTCTGATCAATGTCCAAACAAAAAAGACACTAGGTACATTGCATGAGAAAAACTCTAAGCTTTGGATCTAGTTCAATTGGCTGAAACATTTCAAATTATTACTAGTATTTTATCTACAATGCTTGTGCTGTAGAATATGTATATTTTGCTTTAGAGAAGAAATGGATATTTCTATTGGAATATATTCATTCAGCAAGTATGTATTGTGCTTCTGTCTTCTCTATGGATAGAAACTGGTTGTTCACAAGGATTTTTCAGGCAAGAACAAAATGCCTGAAAACATAGTAAGCATGCAGTAGCTGCGTGTTAATTGATATATGAAATAAATGGACATTTTATTAACTTAAAACTTTTCTTAGAGATGGTAGGTCAGCTCAGCCATGGAAACTTAGCCATGCCCTTCTGCACTCTACTTTGCCTCTCCTTTCTCACTGTAGTATGCCCTGGAATTATAAAGAAGTATGTACATGTGTTTCAAAACACTCTTTAGATAAAACACTAACAACTTGTATTAAAAACAGCCTCTTTCATTACAGACCCAGAACCTGAAATTGCCAGAATTTCTTCTCTCTTCCTCTCATGAGGTGAAGAGGAATCCTGAAAACTGGAAGTATGACGTACATGCTTCAAGGCCTTCTCATGGAATGCTCTCTTTTCATAAATCTTTATGGTTCATGTCCTCATCAGCTTTAAGTATTTCTCATATGTTAACTGTTCACCATGGACAACCTGCCCCTCTATGTCATCCACCTGGTGTACAATGGGTTGATGATGTTGACTGCTGACTCACCCACTAGCATCAAGGTCTTTCCCAATGAGGATAACTTCACTGATCAGTAAGTAGGGTATCATTTAGGGCCCTGAGGGGACTCCATAGACCAGAGTCTTGTTGTGAAAGACTTTCCTGCCTCCCTGCCCAAGAGCTACTTCCTGACCAAGTTCTTCCACACAAGTGGAGACACCAATGATGAGATCTGCAACCGCATGCTCTAGAGCAGGGGTCTCCCTCTTTCTGGGCCACCAACCAGTATCAGCCGGTAGCCTGACAGGAACCAGGTCACACAGCAGGAGGTGAGCAGTGGGCAAGCAAGCAAAGCTTCATCTGTATTTACAGCCACTCTCCATCACTGGCATTACTGCCTTAGCTCCGCCTCCTGTGAAATCAGCAGTGGCATTAGATTCTCATAAGAGTGTGAACCATACTGTGAACTGTGCATGCGAGAGACCTACGTTGCATGCTCCTTATGAGAATCTAATGACTGATGATCTGAAGTGAAGCTGAAGGGGTGATGCTAGTGCTGAGGAGTGGCTGCAAATACACATTATCATTAGCAGAGAGGTTTGGCTGCACAGAGACCATAATAAATCAATTGCTTGTAGACTCATATCAAAACCCTATCAGTGAGTGGCAGGTGACAATTAAGCTGCATCTGGTGGCAGGCGATAAAGGCAATCCCCCATCCCAGTCTGTGGAAAAATTGTCTTCCATGAAACCAGTCCCTGTTGCCAGAAAGATTGGGGACTGCTTCTCTAGAGGGACTGGACAATTGAACCTGGAATCCGGCATGTGTTGCTGATTATCAAATGCCTGACTATCCGCCCTAACCCTGAATCTGCCATTGCCACAGGGCCATTGTCTGTGCTTGGAAAACGGCTGGGAGTGCCCCTCCCCCAGGCCTGGCTGAACTTAGAGATCCATGGGGGTCAGTGTGGAGGGCAGCCTCTTTCACCCTCCCCATGGCCCCTGGTGCCTGGGAGGAGCTCAGGGCACCATGGACGAGAAGCACACTGGCCAGCACAGTAAGAAGCTGGGAGCCAAGGAAAAGACGAGAGGCGATGCTGCAGCGGCTATACTGGGCTCCTCTCCTTTCCCACCCCAACCTGACCAGACCCCTGACTCTCTTTCTAAGTTATTCAAATTATAGCTGGGGTGGGAGAGGGTATGACAGCATTGGGACCTGAATTTGTTTCTCTAAATAAACTTGGAAAAGTAAAAATAAAGATAAGGTCTTGTTTTACCTCATTATTTTAAGTTGCATTGTTTGGGTGTGCACCCTATTCCCCTTCTTTGCTTTATTTTTCTAAAGGCAATTATCCCCTTAAGACAAAGTATATGTATATTAACAATATATACATATATGGTGTTTATAAAAACATATTAATATATATTAAAATGTATTAAATATGAAATACATAACTTATTAATTGATTCCCCACTAAAATGAGGGCAAAGATTTTGTATTCCTAACACCTATAAAAATGCCTGGTACCAAATATGTGCTCAATTAATATTTATTGAGTAAATTTAGAAGGTCATCTTGTACTTTTCCTGCCTCAGCCATAGAATTCCCATGTCCTGCCTGCCTCCGTGCTTTTGCTATTTAGAGTTCTCATAACTCTTCTTAATTGTTTATTTTATCATAACAATTTTAAAATCATCTTATTTCCAGGATAAAAGAAAATCTGTGGTTAGTTTTATAGTGGTGCATTAGAATAAAGAAAATTGGTATCTTCATAAAATGTTGAGTTTTTCCATTTAATACATTGAACATATGTTTCTTCTTTCAAGTCTCCTTTGTGTCCTTCAGGGATATTTAAATGCTTTTTTCACACAATTTTAAATACTTTAAGCTTATTCTGAGTTACTTTGTTTTTGGTTACTACTAAAATGGCATGTTCTATTATATATAAGGATATGTTTCATATGAAGACTATTGATAGCTGAATACTTATTTTACATTTTACTAACCTGTTTTATAGAAACATTTCAAGTTATTTTTACGAGTTTTTCAAGAGTACAATAATATTGTCTGCAAATAATGACAGTTTTAGATACATATTATTACTTTCATTCAGATTCTGATGATGTGCATGAATTTGTTCCTTTTCATTCACTCACTAATTCTTCATAGTTACTGCATTTTTGCTATATGCCAGGCACTGGGAATTATTATTTTAAAAATGAAGAAAAGAAAGAAGCTGGGTTTTGTTCATGCCTTAGAGAAAAAAATGCATTATTCATTGGAAATTAAGATCTGTTGGTATTAACTGACTAGAAAAGGAAGACAATTCTGTAGTATAAATTCCTAAAGGAACATTGTTTCTTATTTTTGATATATAATATATTTAATAGATTTACTGTTGAACAGCTCACTACATTTCATAAATGCATCCATGAGTACAAACATTAGAAAGGGATTCACTATGTCTAAACTGATAAATAAAGTATTTACTAAACTAGATTAAATAACTAGTTTAAATTAACATTGAAAAATAAGATATGTAAAACATGAGTTATGAAAATATTTGTGTATAGTTTCACACATCTGTGTAAATTCATTAGGAAATATTGCTAGTTACGAGGTATTAGAGAGATCTAGAATATGTTACGTTTAAAGTGTGGGCTCTTTAATCTGACAGGGTTCAAACCTAGGCTCTGTTAAATAACAGAATTCAACTGAGTAAATTTGAAGATCTAATTGGCTTTATTAAGCCCTTCATAATTTGGCAGCAAACAGAAGGGCACTAGAACGTGTTATACAACGTGGAAACTTTTAGACGAAGAAGAGTGTGGGAGGGAATACATTAGCAAAAGAAAATAAAGGATTATTTTTAGACCAGGATATCATCTTTTGGGCGTTGGGGGTGGGCAAGCAAGTATTTTAACATGGAAACTGTCTCTTGTTCTCATGGGCAACAGAGACGGTCCACGTAGTTTATCTCATTTGTGTTGAGTAGCAAATTCCAGACTGGTTGATTAAGGTTATATTTCTGCAAAAGGTTGAAACTGTAACTAAATCAGGTACTAGATCTAGGTTTGGTATTGTAACAGGATGGTCAGGCCAGATCACTTGGTAGTGGGCGAGACCGCAATCACGGGGAAACCTAATCTAACAAAGAATCTGAACTTCCCCAGAAGGGCAGAAACGCCCAGGCAGCCGATTAATACTGCCCTGCAGCAGAAGGAGGCTGCCTGACGCAACTGTAAACAAGCCGGCATGTTGCCCTGGCAACCGGGCAGTGCAGCGTAATTCAGGAGGGGAGGGGCTGTGGGGGAAGGCTGCTACTCTAGGCAAGAGTCAACATCATGTGTGCCGCCCCCACCCTACTCCGCAGCCTAAAAACTCTTGAGCAAGGGTTGGGGGCGGGGAGGAGGGGGAGCTTGTACTGAGGCCGCGCCGGGCTGAAAAGATCAAAATACAAGTGTATGATGAAGGTCAGCAAGCTGCATCAGGGTCTGGGTGCCCCACCCCGGAGGCGGAGACGCTTGTGCGGCTGTGAATGCCAGGCTGAGAAACTTCTGCCCTCTTCTGCAAAATGGTGGCCAGGAGAGAGGCAAAGACAACTACGACAAACATGGCCAACAGTGGCCCACATTGGTTGAAAAGCTGGATGCTCCCACAGCAGCAGGATTTTGGAAGAGGACTTTAAAACAGAACACGCGCAGAAGCCTCTGTTGCTCGCCTTGTGCCCCCGGGTTGGGGTATGCTGGGGTGAGAGGACCGCTGGCAGGGCCAGCAGATGCTGGGCCCACTCAGGGCCCCCTTGGGGCTTAGACTTCATACAATCGGAAGCTAGCTCGCACAGGCAGAGTCAGGTGTTGCGATGTGTGCTTTGCTGGGCACCAGCCCTTGGGGCACTACAACACTGTGCAACACACCGCACGGGGTGCTGAACTTCTTCCATTCTCTCGTCCTGAGAGCAGCACATAGAGGCTGGGAGCAATACACGAAGGCATGAGCCTGGAATGTTGCTCGGCCCCAGGGGTGCAGGCAGCCTCAGGCGCTGGGACCCCACGAATGGCACTTCTCCTGCACGATCACCTGGAGTGATCTGTCAGCAACCCCAGACCAGGAGAGAGAGAGAACTGTGTGAAATGATGGTGATGTTAAAACCCACAAGTGCGCACGGGGGGGTGGGGGGGGTGGCAGAGGATGGAGACCCATTTGTGTAGCCATCTTCAGCTCTAAAAAGACAGATAAGCAATTATGGGGAACTTTGGGCATGGGTCTGGATTTTGGTCTTTCTGGAAATATGGGGATTTCTATACTTTGCAGAAGAGGTTGGCTTGGAGCAGGAATGCTCTCAGGTCCCCCAAATTGGATACCTTATTAATAAAAACATCATTCCTTCCCCAAAAAATCTTCGTGTTTTGCTTGTACATGGAAGCAAGCAACTGAACCCAAAGCTGCCTGGTTACAGTTTCTTGGGTTTTAGCACAAGTGACACCATTTTGAGCCTGTAGCTTCTTTTTAACAGCTCTTGAATTTAGAGCAATTAATACTGGACATTTTGAAATTATTTTCTCATTTTCAAAATGAGAAAAATAACAGTACACATCTACAGAGTTTTTATGAAGATAAAATGTGTTTTACAAGGATTAAAAGTGTTTAGAACAATCCTTGACACTTAGTAAAAACTCAAGTGTGAAGACATATAAAGTGAAATAGACATTGGATGTAAGCAGAGTGAAACTCTTTGATCTAGCTTCACATTTACTTTTCTAGAATATGGCCATTGTAAAGTGTATAATCTCTATGATTCTTCCTATGTTTATACAGCATATTCTCTTTGGTTAGATTTTATTTTAGGCCACAGATAGAATCAGTGGGATGGTTCAAAAGTAGTGATTTGCGTTGTTTCAGGAAGGAGAATCAGTTGTTTGCCATGACTTGGACTCTACCCAATTGGCCTGGGATTGTGCAAATTAGTATAACAATGTTTGATTAACATAGTCCAGCACAAACTTGGGGAAATGTCTTCCTAACCAATTCCATCCATCAAGACTAAAAAATATATATCTAATATCCAAATATAACTGAGCTCTTATAAAACCAGGCATTTTCATTTATAATCTTAAGATTATATAAATAAGAAAGCACTTATTTGAGATTATAAAATATTCTAAAGTCAACAGATCACTAAGGTCTTTGTTGAAAGCCTTTTCATTAAAGATCCAAATGATGTATTTCTTTTCGTCCATTAACCTGTGATATTTTCAAGATATTATTAAAAAAGTAGAGAGAAGAACTACTAATTTATTATTCCACATCAAACAATGAGAAAGAAATGCAATATTTTTATTGTAAATTCTTCTTTATTTATATTCTAGAAAGCCCTAAGAATAATATCCTCTTTTCTAAAAAAATATCATGGTCTACTTTTGAAGAAATAGCACAACTATACAAATTAATCCCTTTTAGAGCAAAACTTTTGGTGGTCCAGCTAAACAAGTCACTCTGCATTACTGGTGAATTCAATTACTTTTTCAAAGTTTTATCTTATTACATCAATAAAACTGAGAACATCACATGTGATTTCACTCCACATCTGTCACAAATTTTTAAATATATTTCAACTTCTTTCTTCTTATGTTAGAAGATTAGTGTTCTTTCTGCATTTAAGATCACTTATTCCCACACCTGTATTTTAGACCCCATTCTGTCCATGTCTTTGACCTATTTAAATAATTAATCCATGTCTGAAACAAGTTATTATTTTAAATTAACTAGTTTTTGCCTCATCATATGTATAAAAATACCTAGTCTTTTTTTTTTTTTTTTTTAATTAGGACTTATTTAGTTTTTTTTTAAGTGTGTAATTTTGTTTTCCAAAGATTTTATTTATTTTTTAGAGAGAAACATCAATGTGTGGTTGCCTTTAGTGCGCCCCCAACTGGGGACCTGGCCCGCAAACCAGGTATGTGTCCTGACTGGGAATTGAACCAGCGGCGACACTTTGGTTTGCAGGCCGGAGCTCAATCCACTGAGCCACACCAGCCAATGTAAGAATACCTAGTCTTGATAAGGACTTTGGAATACACAATTGATCAAAAAAATGTTAGTCAAACTAGATGAAAGTATTTCCTGTTTCAATATTTAAGTCAAATCACATTTACTCTCCCCTATATTGCAATACCCAAGACGATTGATTTGAGCCTATTTAATGAATAGTATCAAGATTAAACCTGAGGCAGGTGGGGCTGAGCAGTAAGAGATGATCTTGCATGGAGACAGTGTAACTGATGAAGGTCAAGATTATTAATAAGCAAAGTGTGTCTCTGAAGTTATGGAGAACTGACACTCTTTGCTTTTATATTTACATAGCTTTAGAATACACAATTTTTTTTTAAATCATGTTTTTATTGTTATTCTATTATAGTTTTCCCAATGTTTCCCTCTTTGCTCTCCTCCACTCATTCCATCCCCTGCTCCCACAGTCAATTTCCATAACACAGATTTTCTAGTTGGAACTTGCTTTCATTTTTCAAGACCCACTTCATATAACAAAGTCTAAATCCAACAAAATTCTGTTACAAAAGCAAATTAGTTTTTTAAAAACAAGTTTGTCCTCCTTCAGACCTAGTGGACTTCTTTCAGTTTCTCAAGTAGAAAGGTCTTTCTCACCACATTGCTTCTACCCATGAGCTTTAACATATTTTCATAATGTATCTGTATTTAAAATATAAATCCATTATTTTAGGCCAATATTATCTCTTGTTGGAAAAAGGTACTTTTGGCAGAGCTTATTAGGGCTTAAGAACATTAATATCTATAAATCTCAGAGGCAATGTACTTTACTATGCTTTGACCATAAGAATTTGTGTGTCCCCTATTCTTTTCAAATTACATTAAATTAAAAAACTATTGGAGAGTGTCAGATATGTTCCAAGGACCCACCAAAATGCTTGAAGCACAAAAATGAATACAAAATGATTCTAGCCCAGATTAGCTTGAAAATATGTGCCACTATGTTCTTTGTAACTGCAGTTATATAATTTGCCTGTGTTATTCTTGCAATTCCTATTATACGGGGGGGGGGGGGGGGGGCACAAAAGTAGTTTTACAGTTGTGAGTAGCAAAACACAGTTTATTTGTGTATTATTATTTATTAATTATTGTATTATTCTCCATACCAACAACTATAAACATACTTTTATGCCACCCTGTATAATTTAAGTGCAGATCTCTAAGCACAATGGTGGCTTAATAGATGTTATTCTGATTAAATTGAACTACGTTTGAAATTAACTTCTCTAAACTTTTTTTTTGTATATGTGATCCTCAGCTAAACTCAACAAATCATAAAGCCCCTGAATGAACTACACCTAGAAGTGATCCATCTACTACTTTGTGGTACATGGACAGGCTCCCTAAGATCATCTTGGTTTCATTTACCCTCCTGCCCTCAAGTAAATCTATTTTTCTTGAGAGTTAGTATGTGTTTTACCAGAGGTATGGGCACATGAGTCCCCCAAATGTCCAGATAACAGCTTCTAATTCAATGAAATTCTTAATCATATTAGTGAAAATAGATTTCTTTCCTGGGTTCTAAGATATCTAAATCAGAAAGGAGAAAACAAGTATTTTACAATAGTCACTGCCAAATCCATACCTTAGCTCCCAGAGTCATATATTTCAATCTCTGCAAGAAAGAAAAACAGGTGCATCAATATAATTCATTCTTAAACCTCCTTGCAACAATGCCTCAAAATGTCTCATTCTGAATTTATAATCATCCTGCAACAGATTTGTTAAGGTTCATAAAATGGTGTGGATCTTTAACCTCAGGCCATTTGATGGCCTTTTTTTAATAGTCTGGTAATTACAAAACATATGTCATTCACTTCCAAAGAAATAAGTTAGAGGACTCCATTTCTAGATTACCTTGAAGCCAGGGAGCAGATAAGTGTTGTGGGTTCAACCAGTTACATGCATTGTTGTGAGACCTGAAATCAGAAGTGAGGGAAATGAGGAGGCAATGGAGGAAAGCATGGGTGTGATTGGCAATTTCTAGTTCATTGAGGATAAGATAGGCAGAATGCTTTTTTTGCTTCTAGTTCAATGTGTTTATTCTAGTAGTGAAAGGCGGGGCTTCTGATCATTGCTAGTTACATCAATCATAACCACACAAGTGGAACTGAATAAACAACCAGGAGATGGATCCAGACTCTGTTAGGTCTACTGTGAAGCCAACTGGCATCAACATTCTGGTTCTTGATAGTCATAATCCTCTTCCCTCAGATATTATTAGCATGGTAGTATACAATATTTTGTAAACTATTTTGATATTTTTTGTTCCCAAATGTCATATGCTTTATAAAGTGTTCAGGCTGTGTATCTTTAGAAAATCTAGGAGGAAGATTATAGGTATAAGTTATCTACACAACTGAGGTAGAAACCAAAGACAATTATGTAAATATTTGTGCATAAAAATTCAACAGTCCATATCACACATGATATGTCCTTTTCTACCTGAGGGCAGGTAAAAGGGTACAAAGGAGGGGGGTAAGTGGTGATGGAAAAAGACTTGATTTTGGATGGAGAATACATAATATACAGATCATGTATTGTAGCATTGCACACTTGAAAACTACATAATTTTATTAACCAATGTCACAACTAATAAGTTCAATAAAAATTAAAACAAAACAAACTCACTTGTCTTATATCTTTTTTCCTGAGAGCGTAGCTCTCTGGCAAGAATAAACCAATAAATGGTTTTCAGCTAACTAATTTACTCCTTAAAGTTGACCTAAAGCACAGTCTAGAAAAGGAATCCCTTTGGGTTAAAGATAATCAGTTTTCATAAGGATTGCACTGTGATGATTAAATTATCAGCTATTTTTGTGTTCCTTATACAGCGCCTTCTTTTTAAAAGAGATATCTATGATTCCTCTCTTCACTTTCTTCCTGTTCTCTCTTGAATCCATTTGGATGTCTTTTTTGTTTCTACCACTTCAACAAAACTGCTCCTGTCAAAGTCAGCAATGACCTCCATTTCGTCCAAATCCAGTGCTGCTGTCTCTGCCTCCCTTGCCGAGATTCAGCCAGCCCTCCCCGCTCCCTCCTGAGCTCCAGGCTGGAAAATGATTCAGGGAGGTGGGGTGGGTAAAGCCTCACAGCTCCCAGTGAGCTTCTGTGAAAGCGCGCTCCCGCCCTGCAAAGCAGGGGAGACGCTAGGGTGACTAAGAAACTGTTAGTTTCTTCTTTATTCAAGTCTGAGTTGGAGAGCTGAACCATAAGCGTGCAGACACCAAAAGGAACCAGAGGGAGGAGAAGCCACAGGAGAGTGGGCAGCCCCGCCCTGCAAGGCGATAGAGTATTAAGTCCAGCAAGAGCAGAATGTCCCCACCTACCCTTCTACCTCTCCTCACCCTGCGTCCCTGCTCCTTTGCTGCCTGCCGCCTCCGCAGAGAGAATAAAACCTGTAGCCAGTGCACCACTTCCTCCCACTGAGACCAAGCACGAGGGTGGAGAAAAATTAGATTTGCAGTTGTTTGTTGCCAGCCTTTATTATTTCTTACACATTGTTGTAGCTTGCTTGCAAGCACACTTCAGCACGGAGTGTAAACTAATTTTGCATACACCCCTGTATGTGGTTTCTTCCCTTCATGGTTCTGTAATCTTCCACTTTCATCACAGAACAGAAGGAAAACATGATAAAGACATTGAACTTTCTACTAGGAGTATTATCAAATCTCCTACTATTCTCCTGGCTGTATACCTATATGGACTTGTTGATATTCCTGCATACACAATAGTATTATTAAATCCTTCAAGCGACACAGTTGATCTGTAGCCAGTTGTAAAGAATCTCATTGTCTCTAAACCAAATAATCCAATTGGGATGTTGGAAGTGGAGAAGGTAATTTAAAAGTAAAATTTGGCTTAAAAAGAACCCTACACCTATAATAGAAAAGAAATGAAAGGAGTGATCAGTTTAGAGAAAACCCAGAAGTCCTGCATTTGGGTGGGTTAAGGTAGCGCTGCCTCAGCCAGGAAGGGGCAGCTTTGTAATTCTTCAACTCCTACGAAATACCTTTATATAAAAGCAACGTGCCCTCCCGCAGCCCTCCCCAGAGGTATTTTTTCTCTTGTGTGCACACAGGGTATGACATGGTTAGCAGTGGCCTTGTCTCAGCCTCTCAAAGTTCACAGGATTGATTGAATTAAATTCCCTCCAGTCATATCTGGAGGCTTACTTGAGGGAGGTCAGAGAAGGAAAACTCTGGTTCCAAAAAACCTCCGCTGCCTTGCGGCATACCTCTTCAGGGGAAAGGCTAAGGGAGTAAACCCCGACAGAAAATCCGGAGCCGGAGTCCCTAAGGCGGTTTGACGTTGTAGTCAACACCGGCAACTCCTGCGGCGCACCTGAAGCCAAGCTGTATTGACTCCGTCTTTCCCTTGGACCCTTCGGCTGCGAAGAGAGGGGGGGGTCTGCTGCATGGGCAACAGCAGACCCTCCATATCACCCTGCCCAGGCTCTGTGGCTTCAGCTTCACTGGAGAGGACACTCCAGCGTCATCACAAGATGTCGATTCAACACGAGAGGAGACAGATACCGTGTCACTCCCGAGTCGGACTGCACAGCCATTCTCGGTGGTGCAGATAGACTCTTAAGAAGCTACACCATCGTCTCTCGAGACGGACGGCTGCCGACGACTTGAGGGAGGCTCATCAAAAAGCTATATCTCAAACCCAAGAGACTGAGGATTGACTATGAAATTTCAGCCTCTTAGGGCTTGGAGGAGTCCTCTGACTTTGCTCACCAGGTAAGTGGTTTTGCCAAGAGCATCAGCAGACAGGCTCCTTGAGCTCTTCCATGGAACCAGACTGTTTGGTGGAAATCCTCGACTCTTTGCTTATTACCTCTGTGACCCCTGGCAAGCTACTCAACTTCTTTGTACTTCAATTGTAAAACGGGTGGGGTGTATAGTTGTCATCTACAGTCGCTTTTCTTTTACTCTGAAGCTTGTCTGAAGCATCGAAGCATCTGCAACTAGTTAAAGGTCAGAGTTTGTCCCTTCAATGAAGAAGGACCATCTCAGAACCTTCATAGAAAAAGGACACCAGGTACCTTAAACTTCCTAGCTTCAAAGAATAGACTAATGACTTTGCTTGGGTAATGCTCCAGGGTGACGATCAGGATTTCCAGAACTCTGTTTAGTTGAGAAATAGACAATTTCAGGAGACCACTAACCTAAGACCTAGAAGAATAAGAATTACTAACTTAAGTGAATGAACTAATGAAGTAAACTGTACTGTGTGTTTACTGGTGGTGTTGTTTTAATGTTTGATATTTGCAATCTATAAGAATGTCCTTTTTCTTTTTAAGCTGTCTATAACTGTTAACAAACTAATAGATTCTTTAGTAAATTGAAATGAATCATTTAAAAATGTTATCTGACTTGTACTATCTGCCTTCTCCCCAAATTCAGAAATGTATTCTCTTTTTCGTGGTGAGACTATTTGCAACTGTTAAAAAAGAGTGATAAAGAAAAGAAAACCCAGAAGACTAATAGTGAGAGTTAGTTCATGCACCCCTGTTATATGCAATAAATGTAAATTTAGTTAACACACCCTGTCGTTGAGGAATTATCAATCTTAGGAATCTCTCAACAAAATCTCTTAATAATTTGGAACCAAAATAATGGTATGTAATAGACATTAGCCAAGAGTCTTGTCAAATATTACAAAACCTAGATATTATGGAGGAGAAAGAAAAATAAAGGCATTCTCAGCTTTTTGAAAGTATCAAGAAAAAGTAAGAACAAACTGCAAGTGCCCCTTCAATACTTCTAATAAGTAAGTCTTGTCTGACTTTTGTGAGGTTCAATATAATTTCCAGGCAATGTATTTCAAACTTCCATCAGATCCACGTAAGACATAAGATTCATGGCCTCCAATTCTAGAGTCTCAGAGTGCCCACAGGAACTTGGCTACACCACAAGGAGACCAGATTTCTGTTTTTAATTGGGTGACACTGGTTAATTAAATTATATAGGTTTCACATATATAATTGTATGATACACCATTTGTATGTTGCATTGTGTGGTTACCACACAAAGTCCCATTTCTTTCTGTAAACACATATTTGACCCCCTTTACCCTCTACTAACCCTTCACATCCTTTTTCCTTGTGTAACCACCATACTGTCATCTGTGTCTTTGAGTTTCTGGTTGTTTGTCTTGTTTTTTTTCATTTATTGTTTTCAGTTTTATATCCCATATATGAGTGAAATCATATGATTCTTGACTTTTTCTGTCTGACTCACTTTGCTCTGCGTGACGGGGGTGGAGCATGTCTACTGAGAACAGATTGCAGATTTTTAGAGCGCCTCCACACCCTTAGATAATTAATCTTTGAGAAGGCCAAAGCAAAAAGCACCATCTCCACCTCCTAAAAAACTTCCCACATCAAAGTGATGAGAATAATCATGCAAATGCTCTGCAGTCAGTAGAAGCTGTTGATGCAAACAGCACTCAGAAGCAAACTGCTGAGAAGCTATCCCACCCAGATGCCTCCCTTGGCCCTGGGCTCCCCAGTCAGGAACAGTGTGTTCTGCCCCCCATATTGTTAAGTGAGACTTCTGTCTCTGATGGCCCAGAAATTACTGATACAGCCATTGTTGACTTTCCCTGCTGATTTTTTTTTTATTGACTTGCATATTCTACATCAGTGACCTTGATAAAAGGATAAATGAGGGTTATATTTGTATGGTATATTAACTAGGTGAATGAAAATCTGATATTTATTACATCAATGCTATTCAGTGACAAGAAATGTTTATAAGTTATGTTAAATGTTAATGAGTTATGTTCTGCTAAAAAGAATCTAAAAAACTAGTGATGTCAAAATGTGTTTCGTTTAACCCTGATTTTTAATTTTTGGTTTATAAGACAGCTTGTATTTTTTATGTAATTATGAAGTTAGTGTCAAGTTAATGGGAAGTTAATATTATTTTAATATTTTATAAATATCTGGTTATTACATCTTTAGAACTTAAATTACACAAAGAAAATTTCAAATAAATGTTTTATCTATACATAAGTTTCCTATGAAAATGTTGCTATGTTGTGACAGTTAGTTCACAGTGGATATGTAGAGAGGAATAAGTGTTAGTTTATGTCCATTTGAAAAAAACCGAAGACTATTGGGAGTTCTAGATACTTTGGTTTTAATTCTAGTAAAATGGTAAAATAAAATCATTACATAAGTTTACAATGGAGGTCAGCTGAGTTCCAGGAAATATCACAAATCTAGTCATTATGAGCAATGAAGAGAATAAATATTTTTATATAAAATTATTAGCATCTGAATCTACATAATTTTAATTTACCATTTATTAGAATTAAAACCACAATTTTGGGAACATACAAATACATTAATCCAGAACTGTTAAGATAAACAAAACCTAATTTGCTAGCCTATAATTTTAGTGTCTTTGATTATTAATCTAGTAGGTTGAATAACATCTTACATATTGAATTATTATTTATATTTCCTGTGTTACTAATAATTTCTTGATGTTCTTTACCATAAATTTGTTGAGGTATTGCTGTTTTTTCTTTTCAATTTGTGTCTGTTATTTATAAATCTTGTTTTGTGATATACAAGGAGAATGCTAATGTGGAAGAAGAGAGCATTAAAATTAAAGAAGGATCCTTTCATAACTCAGAAAAACTCCCTCTTCAATCAAGCATATATCTTTGCAAGGAATATAATGGAGCAGCAATAAATTAAAAGAGAAATTGCTTGGGCATTGAGATTGGCTAAAATGAGTCTTAGCAAACAATAGGTAGCTGATGCCACAGCTAGAGTCCCTTTATAGCCTATATGAGTTCTTTACATAATGGCTTTATTAATTATTTGCAATAGTCACTGAAAATATTTCAATATTTCTTTTATTTCAAAATTTAATTATTTTTATCTATACAGTTAAATAAGCCATTTTCCCATTACACAATTTTCAATATTTTTTTTTACGCTTATGGGTACACAGTATTGGTATTCATAGAAAGTTCCATTTAGATTTATAAACACATTCATATTTCCTTCATCTAGACTTTACTTTGGTGTATAATTTAAGATATTTTTTAGAAAATTGTCACCATTTGGTTCAACGCATTTATTAAGTAATGTGTTTATTCTCCATTGATTTATTTTGACATCCTTAAAACAGATTTAATATTTTCCATAAAATATATATTTATAGATTACTTATTTTGTTTCATTTATCTGTCTCATGTCAGAGTCACACTGGAAAACATGTTTAATATCTGAGAAAATACTATATTCACTCTGCTATTCCTTTCAGAATAATCTTTGAGTTTTTTGCTGTTTATTCTCTTCACTGTTCTGAACAGTTCATGTTTAATATATTTTCAAATTTAGAGAGTTAACCGAGGTAAACATTTTCAGAGTAATATAGTATATATTCTTTCTGTTTCTTCATGTAACGTTATTTCTCTTCTACACAAAGCGGTGTGTTCATGAAATGTATGTCTTTCTGTTTCTTCTTTCTTAAATGAAGGTACATCCTGTTATGAAACAAGATGCTCTTAAATCGGAAAGGATGGCCCTCAGATTTTTGGATGTTTGCATTAAA
This sequence comes from Furipterus horrens, assembly GCF_987537825.1. Classification (NCBI taxonomy): domain Eukaryota; kingdom Metazoa; phylum Chordata; class Mammalia; order Chiroptera; family Furipteridae; genus Furipterus; species Furipterus horrens. The sequence goes on from NW_028327174.1 coordinate 23,860,954, forward strand.
GAGTCTGCAACTTTTAGAATAACTATCTCTAGCATAAAACTGGCCAACAGTTTGCTCGACAGTGACATGACAATTTCTAGGACTTGACAGTTGTACCAAATGCTGCTCCTCCTCTCCATGAGTAAACTTACGAGTCTTCTTGAGGCCATTAGATGACGGTGAAGTGTGTTTTCGCTCCAGAGAAGAAGGCATGCAGGGCAGAGAGGCCCAAACCTGTGTCACCACTGGTGGCAGGACTCTAAGAACGGTATGCTCCAAACCAATAGCGGTGCAAAGGGGTTTTTCGCTGAACTCTGGTTTCTGGCTCTCCAGACAGAGGCAGGGACTAGCGTTCGCCCTCAGTTGCGAGAATTCTATGGCCAAGTTATTCTCTCTGCAGAGCTGTGGTGCAGCGGGTGTGCGAAAGTCAATGGAATCTTCATCACAAGTAGGGGTTCTTCACTGGCCCCCTGCACCATTTTTGATAGCGTTTCCTAAACGAGGGAAACTTTTTTCATCTGTGCAGTTTCTCCCTCAGTTCTCTAGGTCTGTTTTAAAGGTCGCCCTTAGAAGTGTTCAAAAGCTACATTTTAGTCCCTTGTATTGCAGGGTATTTTCACAAGAGGCTGGGAAAAATTACTTTTCACTGGAATTCACTTATTTTTAGACAGATGCTGTTATTTGCTTTAAAGGACTCTAAATAATCTCAACAAAAGATTTAAAAATGAGAACACTCGTAGCATTGTTCTCTTATTTTCAGGTTTTCTTTAAAAACAGTTTCATACCCAGTATTGCTTTACCTGGATTATAGCCGCTACACTGCTCACAAAACACATGCTGAAGAGAGCTGTTGTTTGTAACTGCCTAAAGATGTTTTGAGTTACATATCATTCGGTGTTTGAAAAATTAGAATTTCTTTTGTTCAGCATCTAGAAGAAACCTGTTATCTTTATTCTAGGTTAGCACTGTTGAATCAGCTTCGAAAATGATGAAATTATCCTATATCAGCACACATGAAATTGTAGCCATTAGCCATGTGTGGCTATTGAGTGTTTGAAGTGTGGCTAGATCATTTATTTTATTTAATTATAATAGATTAAAATTTACGTCATGTGGGATTAATGGCTAGTATATTGGATAGCAGCTCTAGGTGTGGTTGGTGTCAGAACATGGAGGCAGCTAGAATGCACACCTGGGCGTTTGGTATATGCTAATCAACCTGGCCCTGGACTTAGCCATTCCCAAAGATATGCTGATTGCCTTAGCAGTTCCCAACAAATGTGTTGATGGACTGAAACAATTCCCAGGGGAAATGGTAATGAACCTAGCCCAATGTGTTAACTAACTTGGTGGGGGGTGAGGGGGGCGAGCAATCAGATGTAAATAATCTACTGAATATGTTGATAAGCAAACTCACCTTCACCAAAATGTGTGGTTGACAAATATAGAAAAGGTGCCTGCAGAAGTGTAGGTGGGACTCCTACGGGCTCACGAGGAGGACCGGTAGTCCCCATTCCTCATTCCCCTTCTCCTCATTCCCTTTGCTCCTACAGGCCCTTGAGATGGTCTGCGAGCTGACTCTCCCTTTCCACCCCCTTCCCTCTTCCTTTGTTCCCTCAATAAACCAGTTATCTGTTCCCACAGCAGTCTCTGGGCAATTTCTCAGAGCAGGGCAATAAGGCATTTAGAGAAGAAATTTTCACCATCAATTTCTTTGTCAGGAGTGACAAAATCAACAAATATTTCAGAAAAAGTTCTTGGTTACCTTTTGTGAAAAAGTGGTACATTTACTGATCATGGTGTGTTTATTTGTTATGCTTAAACAAATTAACAACTGAACAAGGACTGATGTCAAAGACCTGCAGTTGTGGTCAGTCAGAAGATATTAGAGAAGTAGCAGACAGACTATGAAGAATAGCGCCTCAACAAAATTTTAATTAGGAAAAAACTGTAATAGGAAATGTAACTGACTGCAAGGATGGGCTTTGGTGATTGTTAAGGCCAGAGACCCCATGTTGCCTTCCTTGTAACCTGCCACCTGAGTCAGGCCTTGCAAAACAGGCTATGGCCAGTGGTCACTGTGTTCTCCAGAACTATGGCCTGCAGTCACGCAGGACCTGAGCCACCACCTGTGCTGAAATAAAGAGGGTCTGCCACACCAGCCATGAATTCCGACTACAAGGTTCTCCATTAACAGAGGCAACTAAATCATAGCCACTGCATCCTGCTGAGAGCTAATTACACCCCTATTATCCCTTCCCCTCTCCCTTAATTATTTCCCAGAAACAAGGACCATAAGTCTCTTGACAGTCATCCCTAATCAGAAGACATTGTTCTTTCACAAACACCTATACCCTAGACTCTGGAGCTGACCAGCAGGGTGACCCATCCCCTGGGGGTCTGCTGCATGCTCTTAAAAATCCCTCTACCCCTTCCCTTGGTGCTGTAGTCTGCTCAGACTCAGTCATCTGCATGAACATCCCTCAATAAAGGCTTTGAACTGGTCCTGCCGACTTCTCCCCTCTGGGCACAAACCTAGCAGTGATTAAGAGGTAAATGTGAGCCTTGGCTTGGCCATTATTAGCAAATTACATAGACTCTCTGAGATTCAGTTATTTTACTACTGAAGTAGGAATTGTAATAATATTTCCATAACTTTTAGGGTACATACTAAAATGCCTGGGATAAAATAAATACTCTATACATGTTAACTTTTCATATAATTAACTCCTTTGTACATGCCCAAAGCACAAAATTATACAAATTCAGAAAGCTGTGAATATTGTAGAAGAGCATGCCTGGTATAAAGAAAAAATTACTTTAATAGTGGGTAAGTAAATAGATCTTCAATCTTCCCAAATTCACAAGAAAGAAACAATATGTGTTTGTTTACAGCTGCCTGTGAATATAAGTTAGTACCACTGGGAGGCAGCATAACACATTGAACAGGACTTGGTACAGAAACAGATTAAGGTACAAGTCTTAGCTATATTATTCAACAATTCTGTGACTGACCAAATCCTGTAATGATTTCAAGTTGAGTATCAAGTGGAAATAATGATGTTTGTCCTGCCTACATCACCTTAGAGCTGTGAGAATCACTTAGGAATTGTGTTAAAGCATCTTTAATGTATACACAGAAGGTCCTCATTCTCCCATCTTTTATTCACAAAATCACTGCAGTTAGGAGGTTGTATAAGAAAATAACGAATGTTAAGAGCAAGAAAAACAAAGATATTCACTGATGAACTGACACATAAAATTGGCTCCCAGTCACTTTCCCTTCCTACCAGGCATTAGCCTCTGTCTCCGTCATGAAATCAAGGACATTGTAAACTGTCTTTTTCCAGTTGTTAGATGCTAAAACTTGATAATATAGAGCAAATATAATGTATTATGCAAATTAAAATTGCTTTCAAAATAGTTAGGATTTTATGAGAGACATGAATGTAATAGAGATTTGTTTAAATCACAAGCAAATTCACTAACAAGTGAAAGAACATCAGAGTTGCACAAGTTAATGACTTAAATGTAGAAAATCAATGGGACAATAGGAGATTGATAGATGCATCAAAAAAGAATGAATTAAGGAATGAGGTATTAAGAGAGACTCTTGGTAGAACTAAGATCTGTATATTTTTTCCAAATGATGTTTTATAATCACGTTACAAAACTGAAACATGATGTACAATAGTGCTATTATAAAATTTTGTTGAAAAATAATGCATCTCCAAAAATCTCAATACTTGATTCCTTTCCAAGTCTATGACTTACTGCACAACTCTACACACAATTGTACCTTAAATTTTAATTATGTGATATATTTATTTAAAAAAATACTTTTCAAGGACTTCGGTCGAGATGCAGGCCGAGACAGACACACTGCATCTTCCTCCACAACTAAGGAGGAATACAACTAGAGACAACCAGAAGTTCCAGAAAACCAAGCTGCATTGAAGTCTAGCAAACAAAGATATAAAGAAGAAATACTCATCCAGACAGGTAGGAGGGGTGGAGCCAGGGCGGAGAGGATGCGATGTGGTGGTGGCAGAAGTGGTGGCAGCAGCAGGCCAGCAGAAAGCGCAGTCACATGTTTTAAAAAGTAGGGAGCAACACCTGGGGAGCATTTCCAGCACCAGCACCAGATCAGACCATGCAACTCATGGTCCCAGCACTAGGGAAAAACAAGCCTCATTGCTTTTGACTGTGCAAACCAGTGGGGGTTGGGGCGGTTGAAGAAACTGTCTGTCTCTTAGTAGAGTCTGCTTGTTTAAAGGGCCCCCGGAGTCCTAGAACATCCACAGATCCTCCCACTCTGGGAATGATGGCCAGGGCAATAGCTAGAGAGGTGCAGGGTCCATATGAAAGTGGGAGAAGTGCCTGGAAAAGGGGTGAGTGCTGAGCAAACAGCATTGTTCCCTCTCAGACACTTCCACCACATATAGCGCCACAACGTGATGAAATGGGTTGCCCTGCACTGACAAATACCTGAGGCTCTGCCCCTTACAATATAACAGGAGTGACAGCTCCACCTAAGACACAGAGGCAAACAAACACAGGAGCCTCTAAAGATGAGGAGACAGAGAAGTATGGCCCAAAATGCAGAATAGATCAAGGTCCAGTGGGAGAACTAAGTGACGAGGAGCTAGCCAACCTAACAAACGAGGAGATAGCCAACCTAACAGATGCAGAGTTCAAAACATTGGTGATAAAGATGCTCACAGGCTTGATAGATATGCTTAAGTATGGCAAGCGCATAAGGGAAGAAGTGAAGGCTATGCTAAATGAAATGAAGGAAAATCCACACAAAACCAATGGTGAAGGAAAGGAAACAAAGGTTTAAATCAATGATTTGGAACATAAGGAAGAAAAAAACAGTCAACCAGTACAAAATGAGGAAACAAGAATTGAAAAAAATGAGGAGAGGCTTAGGAACCTCTGGGACAACTGTAAATGTGCCAACATCTAAACCATAGGGGTGCCAGAAGGAGAAGAGAAAGAGCAAGAAATTGAAAAGTTATGTGAGAAAATAATGAAGGAAAACTCCCAAAATTTGGTGAAGGAAATAGACATACAGGTCCAAGAAACATAGAGTGTCCCAAACAAGCTAGACCCGAAAAGGACCACACCAAGACACATCATAATTAAAATGCCAAAGATTCAAGATAAAGAGAGAATCTTAAAAGCAGCAAGAAAAAAGCAGAGGGTTTCCTACAAAGGGGTGCCTATAAAACTATCAGCTGATTTCTCAAAAGGAACTTTACAGGCAAGAAGGGACTGGCAAGAAGTATTCAAGTGATGAAAAGTAAGGACTTACAACCTAGATTACTCTATCCAGCAAAGCTATCATTTAGAATGGAAGGGCAGATAAAGTGCTTCCCAGACAAGGTAAAGCTAAAAGAGTTCATCATCATCAAGCCATTATTATATGAAATGTCAAAGGGACTTACTTAAGAAAAAGAAGATCAAAATTATGAACATTAAAATGACAACCAAGTTGCAACTATCAACAACTGAATCTAAAAAATAAAAACAAAATCCAGCGAGGCAAACCAGAATAGGAACAGAATCATAGGTATAGGGATCATTTGGAGGGTGATCAGCTGGGATGGGGAAGGGGGATAAAGGGGGAAATTAAGAAGCATAATTGGTTGGTACAAAATAGACAGGGGGAAGTTAAGAATAATATAGGAAAGGGTGACGCCAAAGAACTTACATGCACAACCCATGGACATGATCTGGAGGAGGGGTGTTACTGGAGGGAAGAGGGGTACTGGGCAGAGGGGAGGAAAGAGAAAAAAAATTGGGACTACTGTAACAACATAATCAATAAATATACTTAAAAAATATTTTTCAAGATAAAACCTACTTAATTCCCCTCCTCCACTACCGACTATGAAATGTTGGTTCTTCTTTTAGGTCAGTTTATATAAGTCGCCTTTTTCTGGTACCAATTGTACTTGTACATTGAGGACCTCTAGTACATATTAAGGTGATTTATTTAAGAAATAATGAAATCAAATTTTGAATTTGTAAAATAATTTCACATGATTAGATGCATACATTATTTTTTCCACTCTGTGCCTTTGTATCAACTGTGCTTCCTCCTGCATTTATATAGTTAAAAGCAAAATAATAATAATAATAATAATAATAATAATAAAGTTAAAAACAAATTTTTAAATAACATGAGGTCAAAATATAAAACTGATCAAGAATAACAAAAGTCAGGAAAATTATAATAAAAGTCAGAATATATGTGTTGTAGTGATTTTCTTCTTTTACGCATTATTATGTTTGGGTGATTCAATTCGTTGTCACATGTAGTTATGTAGACCATTAACTTTAATTACTATGATAGCAATTATGTTCATTTTTTATTGGGTGAATATTTGATTTATTTACTGTTTGGGGTGCTTTAAAATAGCTACAATGAACATTCTTTTCATGTACCCTGGTGAATGTAATCACCAGTCCTTCACTAGTTTCTATAGGATAAAGATTTAAGAATAGAATTTCTTATCCCTTGGGAATGCTTAGCTTCTATTTTATTATATAATACAAAACTGTTTTTCAAAATAGTATTACACTTTCACCCATGATGGATCATTGTTACTGTTGCTTTATAATCTTTTTGATATTTGATAATGTTAGAATGTGCTAAATTTTGCCAATCTAAAGGCTATATAATTACATCTCTTGGTGATTAAAATTCACTTTTTTTTTCCTGATTATAACTGAGAATAACCACCTTTCCAAATGTGTACTAGTTATTTGAATATCCTTTTGTGGTAAAAATCTTTTAAAGTTTTCTGCCCATTTTTTGCTTGTGGGTAGTTTATATCCTGTGTTTTATTGGTGTCTTTTAATGTATTTGGAAACTAGTCCATTGTTCTTTGCAAGTATTGCAAATATTTTTTCTCATCTTGCACTTATATTCACCAGGGATATTGGACTATAGTTTTATCTTCTTGAATTGTTCTTATATGGTTTTGATACCAGGGTAATGCTGGCCTCATAAAACAAGTTTGAGAGTATTTCTATGTCTTCAATTTTTTGGGATAGTTTGAGAATTGATTCCTCTTTAAATGTTTGTAGAACACCTAAGGTGCACAGCATCCACTGCATAGTCTTTGGTGAGGGCTGCAAGACCTGTTGGGGTCCTTGGTGGCACCTCCAGGCCCAATAGCTAGGACCCAGGGCAAGCAGAAGTTGTGGCTATAACGAATGCTGCGCACACACTTGGTTTCAGGGAACATCTGCAGGTCCCTGTGCAGTGACAGAAGCCAGTTTCAGACATATACATGGTGGTGGGGGTCATGGCCAGTAGCAAGAGCTGAAGCCAGGTGCAGGTGCTCTGGCAGCTGTGGGAGCCCTAGCAATTGGCATGCATTACTGAGTGTTAACATGACTGCACAGCAGTGGAGGCTGGCATTGAAATTCAGGCTGAGGCATCCAAATACACAGGTGAAGAAGTTAGGTGCTGTTGAGCCCTGGGGTGTGGGTCAGAGACAGGAGCCAGAGTCAGATCGGGATCCACAAGCAGCTGTGAGGGCCTTGGGAGTCCGGGCAATGGTGTTCAGGCACACACCTGGAGGAGTTAGCCCCAAGTGCGCACACATTGGTGAGAGGCAGCTGTGGGGATCGAGGCTGGTATTGGCTGCCTGTGTTGGTTCTGAGCTTTGGCAGGGTCAGAGATGGGTAGAGAGAGCTGGGATGGACTCAGGAGGTGAGCGTTTGTGAACACGGATACCTGTGGGTCAAAACCCAGTGAAATCTGCAGTGGGTCTCTGATGGCTGAGCTGGCCCCCCTTTTTCTTTCAGTGGCAAAAGTTGCTGGGGTTCCTCTGCAGAGCAGGTCACTGGGAACCATAGTCATTTCTGCTGGGTGCCTGGTACTAGTAGCCCCTGCTTGTCTTCCCTGTTCCTAGTCCTCTCAATAATTCTCAGCTTAGCTGGTCTCTGCTTAGGGAGAAACCAAAGGAGGTTGCTCACTCACTTATTTTCCCAGCAAGGGGAAATCTTTCTGGCTGGTGAGTTCCCTCTTGGTGCTGAATAACGCTGGCCTGGAGGGTGGGATGACATAACCAGCTGAAGCTGTTCTTCCCTTTTTATTCAGTCATTCTAAACGTTTTTCCTACGGTTTTACTGACGCCTGTTAAGTGGACTCCAGATTTCTCCCAGAACTATTTTCGTTAGTAGATAGCTGTCTAATTGCTGATCTTTGTGGATGATCTGAGGTTGGGGTCTCTTTTGCCACCATTTTGGTGACTAGGTCTCTGCTTTCTTACTATCTATGAGTTGAGGACCATTCCCAACTTTTAGAAGCTGCTGCATTCCTTGGCTTATGGTTCCTTTATTTATCTTCAATGCCAGAAAATGTTGGGTTGACTTCTTTGAATCTTTTTCACATTCCCTCTCTTTGGACATCCTCTTTCACATTCAAGGACTTGAGTGATTAGATTAGGCCCACCCAGATGATTTGTGCTAATCTCTTATGTCAAGGCTCTTAATTTAATCACAGCTGCAAAATCCTTTTTATCACAGAAAATGAGGTATCTACAGGTTCTAGGAATTAGGGTGCTTGCACCATTTGGGGACCATTATTCTGAATATTACAGCAGGCCTATGTCTCTCATTCAATTTTATTATTTTCTCTTTTTAGTTCTTGCATGTGTTTTTATTTTCATATTTATTCTTATAAATTTTATATTTCTAATATTATACACATTGAAAATGATTTACCCATGTTTAAAAAAATTGGCAAATTCCTTAAACTATTTATTTCTATTAGTGTTTCCTCTATAATCCCTGATTTCCTGCAGCAGATTTAGAAAAACACTTTCTCATGTTCCAGTCATGTTTAATTCATGCCACCATTACAGCACACCCATTTTGGGAGGTGTTTATTTTAGCTTCTCTGATTCTATTACTTCTTGGATATATGTCTTGATTTTTGACAAAATTAAATAATGTTTCTTTCCGGAGTGTTAACTATATTTAATAAGTGGCCTAAATTAGGCTGTGAAAACAAAAAGCCTCATCTTTCAATAAGTAATGGTAAGTTATATAAGAAGCTTAATAAACGATCTTACTTTGGATATGTGGTAGTGTAGTAGGCAGTTAGATAAGCATGAGCAGAGTAGAAACAGGCCAGGTGCAGTGGGTCACCCTGGGGGAAAGCCTTGGGTGCCTATCAATGCGAAAAACTACAAGTTCTTGCATGACTATTCCTTTAAATATTAATCCCTGGAGATGATATCTAGGCCTTAGCTCTGTTTCAGCTCCAGGCCCAGAAAAGCAGCAAAACCAGACCAAGCCATGTCATGGCTAATATCAGGATTAGCTGCATTGACTAATGACCCCCTACCTTAGTGCCAACCAATCAGTGGAAGCCAGGACCCTGAGGGGATATACCTACAAAGCTGAAGGATATTCTATTGGGATCCTCCCCTGAGACTTCAGATAAAAACCATTAGGATGGAGGCCCCAATGTGGCTCTCACTCTGGAGCATGCCGGTGCCTTTTTCTACCCCCTTTTTCCATCAAGGCATGGCTCTCTCTGGAGCACACCCATGACATTCCCCTTTTTCTTCCTCCAGGGACATTTTCTTTACCTGTCTTTGTCCTAAGCTCAAAGGACCCTTCTTTTGTCTCTGTAACTGATTACCTGAGCCCACATAGCCTAGCTGGATCAACTTTTCTACCTCTGTGACTTTCTAAGTAAACTTTCTTTTGTAATATGTGTCTTGAATCTGAATTCTTTCTTAGCCAGAACTCAAGTAGAAGGTTGCTGAAATGAGATCTTACTCTGCTGGTTAATACCTGATGCCATTTTGCTGCTAACAGTAGCATAATTTTACTAAATAAGAATTAGGAATTTTAGTAAATAATTTTAAAATTTGGCAATTTATATCAGTATATCAAAACAATACCAATATATATTTAAGTGATTCATTTTAGTTATTCAGTTCTTATGTTATTTAAGTTTATTAGAATGTGAGGGGTTTATTAGAAATAAAGAAGTCCTTAGTATAAAATATTTTAAGAGATTTGGGCAACATATACTTGTTTTTAAGAGTACAAGAAGTAAGGGAAACAGAATTTATTTGAACTTAACTCCTACTGACATTTTTTTAGTACCAGGTATTATTATAAATGTTCTTACTCAAAGAAAGAGCCATTGTAGATAATATGAAGTTAAGGACAACTCAAAAAAATAATCTGCCCACCCTAGTCTTGCTCTTTTATAACTTGATTTGGTACCAAGTAGGTTTCTATTAGGTCCCATTCAAATTAAAAACCTTTGTTACCCATGCCACTTTTTCTTAACCAAAACCAGAACATTCAAAAACTTAACAGTGAAGATTTGGTAGGATGTTAGGTACTATTACCTGTACGAACGCCAATTTGGGGATTTTTTAATGTTGTGGCTTGGAAATTTGACTTAAAAAAATTTAAAACATGCTTTAAAACAAGAACTTAGTTTTTTCATCTTTATAGCCTTAGTACCTGAGATAATACCTGGCACATAATAGATACTGATTAAATATTATAAGTATTTTTTGAATGAATGAAAACTATATTTTCCTATGTGAAAATCTTAAAGTTTTATTATTTTTCCTCTTCAGTTCTTGTACATATACTTATGAGACACAACTTTAAAAATATTTTAGTTTTGTTAGCTCATGGTTTATTTCCAATTGTATTAACTTCTTATCAGCACATGCAAAAAAAGAAAGAAAACTTTCTCTGATGATCAAGTTGAAATAAAATTGGGTTACAGAAGACATTATCTTGCTTTTCATAGAAATTGTACTTGATCTCTGATTGTTTTTTCTTTCCTCTAATATTCCAGAATTTGTTTTTTTATTCAGAATTAGTATTGTTTCAAAAATGACCACATAAATATCGTTCATAAGATCATTAAAATCATGCAGTAATGATCAAACAATACAACTGATATTATTTGTACTTTCTCAGAAAAAAAATAAATTAATACTTCAATTGTTTATTTCTGATCTGAGATGAATAGACCCGTAGTTTGTTTTCTTAAAACTCTAAGACATTGCTGAAATATGTGTTGAAATGTATCAAGAATCTGAGTGAATCTTTTCAGTAAAGAAAAAAGACAAGAGCATATAATTCTGTCTCATCCCATATGTATCCTATATATAGATCAATAATAAAACATTCATTATTTTAATCTCTGTGATGTAAATTTGTATTCATTAAAGAAAAATAGGTAGCAGATACTTTAAGTAAGCTTGTGAGAGGAAAGGCATTTCATTATTCCAATGGACTTGCAAGGAATTAAAATAATTTTAATATATAAGTAGTTACCTACAGGGGAATTCCTGTAAGACTGTCAGCTTATTTCTCAAAAGAAACTCTTGAGGCTAGAAGGGACTGGCAAGACATATTCAAAGTCATGAAAAGCAGGGACTTACAGCCAAGATTGCTCTACCCAGTAAAGATATCATTTAGAATAAAAGGGCAGATAAACAAACAACAACAAAAAAACACTAAAAGAGTTCGTTCTCAACAAACAATTATTATGAAATGTTAAAGGGACTTATTTAAGAAAAAAAGATCAAAACTATGAACAATTAAATGACAACAAATACATATCTATCAATAGCTGAATCTAAAAAACAAACTAAGCAAACAAGAAGAACAGAGATAGAATCATGGATACAGAGAGCGTTTCAATGTTTACCAGATGGGAGGGGTGTACGGAGGAATGAGTGAAAAGGTGAAGGGGGTTAAGAAGTTACAGAATAGCTGTGGGGATGTAAAAATACAGCATAGGAAATGGAGAAGCCAAAGAATCTGTGCATGACCCATGGGCATTAGAATGTTGTGGGGATTGCCTGAGAGAGTGGGGAGGTGCTGGGTGGAGGCGGGTAATGGGGGAGAAAATCAGGACAACTGTAATATATAATTAAAATATCATTAAAAAGTTCTCAAGCTTTCATATGATCTGATAAAATTTTTTTAAATAAAATAAAGTGAATAAATGAGTGGATCATACTGATCTCAATGTGGAAACAGTAGTATGATGAATCATTCAGGTCTCAAATTACAGATAAACTATCACAGAGAGGTGCCACTGGTGCTTCCTCTTTCCAGATATTCTGATATCTAATAAAAGTTTAGTGAGTCTCTTGATAAATTTAGATGGGTTTACCACATCTTTAATTAATCTGGGCTCCCATTCTATTACTACTTCTACATAAACCACCAATAACAAGTTTTGATTTCTTCTTCAGAACTAAAAACATTCTCTAAACACTTGTTATATATGCTTACACTCCATAAGTCACACATTTTAGTCTCAAGAGCAGCAGATCATTCTCGCCTATATTTGTCTTCCCTCCTCTGTGCAGCTGATTTTCCTCATCACAAATGGAGACATGTCTCTCCCAAACTGCTATGAACACACAAAGCCTTTCTTAATAGTTTTGTATTGATATTAATAATTTCTTTATAATCTTTTAAATTTTTTCAGAGTGATGGCGTTTTCTGATTTTTAAATGTAAATCAAATTTCACTTTCAGCTAAGATGGAGCCAGAGGAAATAGATTTGCCCATCTATGAAAAATAAATATAATTACATTTTTGATAGGGAACATGGTTAAGCAAAATTTGTTTTGTATTATTAGCAGTTTTGAAATCTTTTTTTGAGCATCACACTTGTTAATGGTAATGTTATGTTGATGAAGTTGTTTCCTACAATAGCTGTAAGGTTGGGGAACAACTGAACTGGACTTCTTCAGAAATGAGTCTTAAACATTCTTTCCCTTGATGCTTCATTTTCCAGTGTTGTCCTAGGTGAAATGACCTCATTGTGGTGATGTAGAATGTTTTACGTTCTCTGACAGGAAGGAAATTCTATTTTGTCTAAACATGGATGAGACTCAATCCTCCTCTTACAATTTTTACTTGTCTGAAACTTGGAAGGGTTTTTCACAGACAAGGTTATGGCTCTATATATTTAAAATCTTGTTTCTCTTCCATTTCCTATCTGCTTCTTGTTCTGGATTCTGTCGCATTCAGTCATATCTCTACATAATGTCTAGTCTTGTACTTTTGCACCATGACACAAAGTGAGTCATTATTGTGTAGGTTAAGAGTATTCCTAGAAGCCATACCGTCACCAGGAAGGCTTGCAAGAAATTAAATATACTTAGAAATGACAACAAATTACATACATTCATGGCACTTAACTAAGTTGAAAATTCATGCCACCTCAACTTCCCTTTTAGAAGAGAAAAAAATGTTGGTCACTTCTTCAACATAACTAGAAGAAAATGTGATATGATGCAAGGGAAGTTGGAGCAGGAAGAGGCAGCTCTCTTAATTGAGTACAGTTATAATATATTAGTTTTACAAATTTTGCAGAAAACATACAACTAGGTGGACACATTGCCAAGAGTCATCCAATACCTTACAAGGGAGCCAGGCAAGACAAGAGTTTGAAGATTCAACTTCATCAGCTTCAAAGTAGATCCACCGCTGGAAATATTCCTATACTTTCCAGTGAATAAATGCTGAATGAATGAATGATTTTTTCTCTAAATGTGGAAGCCCAGGCTGGCAGCTGGGATTACAGAACATGCCAAACAAGGGGGTGGGACCTGAAGGAGCTTTTGTGTCCCAGGTTATCAGGTCAGGTTCAGAACTTTGTGCAGAATTGAGTGCAACTTTGAGAGTGATCTGACTCATGCTGAGCAGGCAAAGTGGAAAAGTTGCTCATTCCAGACCATTTGCCTCTATTAAGCTAAACTAAAGTGGTTTTGTAGTGTGTGTGTGTGTTTTTTCTTTTCTTCTAGAAATTCTATTGCAATAATATTGTTATCTTTTTTAAGGCCACTATCTTTTTTCTTCACTTATTTGCCATAATCCACCTTCTATTTCCCCCAGCTCCCCTTCAGCCCCTCGGAGAATAATCTCTTCAAGTACATGCACTATTGAAAGATCTCCTTTAATTCCAAACTTTCTCTTTTTCATATTAGTTCTTGGGATAATATACCTGGCTCCCAAGCAGTCAGTTTGCTGCTTCATGTTCATTTATGTCCTGGTCTAAATTATTATTTTTTTATGCAACATTTCAAACAAATGAGGAAAGCATGGGGCATATGTAATAAAATTTTAGGTAAACCATGATCTTCAAAATATGCCCAAGAAATGCCATAACCAGTGCTGAGAGGAAATGAGGTGCCAGGGGGAAAAAAAGACTGTGGTTGTCCTTCCACAGCTGCTTGTTTTTGAGATACAATAGTAAAACTAGTTAGATATCTGCACGCAACGCTAGGCAGAGTGAACCAAATGTGTCTAGAATTCAACATAGAATAATTTCTGTCCCATTTATTGAGAATTTTAAAAACTTTTGTCTTATGTATTTTCTCTACTGTCACAGTAGAATTAATGTTTTTTTGCTCCTATCTCTTAAAAAATATAGAAACAGAGACAATACTTTATAACTCATTTTAGGAAGCCAGCAGTTAACACTGAAAACAGATGAAGACCTTAAAGAAAGTAAAACCACAGATCAATATCTTTCATGAATATACAAACAAAATCCTCTACTAAACATGAGCAAAATAAGTTTAAAAATGTACAAAAGAAGTATATCTCATGATCAAGTGGGTTTTATTTGAGGTATAAAATGTAGGTTCAACATTCAAAAATCAATAAATGTAGCCTATTATGTCAACAAGCTTAAGAAGAAAAAGCATATGATCATGTCAACTGACAGAAAAAAATTGGACAAAACCCAGTGCCCACTGATGATAAACACTCTGAGCAAATAGAGGGGAATTTCCTCAGCTTGATAAAGAATGCCTACAAAACAAAAACTACTGCTGATAGTATATTTCATGATGAGAGATGAGATTCTTCCTCCTTTATAATCAAGAACAAGATAAGAACGTCCACTTTCGCCACTTCTATTCAACACTGTGTTCTAGCTCATGCCAGAAGACAAGAACAAAACCCAAAAAAGAGAAAGAAAGAAAGAAATACATATTGGAAAAGAAACAACTATTTTTTTTCACCAGAGGATATGATTGTCTAGATAGACAATCCCCCAAAAATTAAAATTAAAAAAAAGGAAATAAGTGTGTACAGAAAATTTGCAGGGTACAAAGTTAATGTACAAAAATCAATTGCATTTGTATACAACAGCAATGAACAACTAAAATTTAACATTTAAAGTATTATTTACAATATCTGTAAGTCATTTGTAAATTTTTACTTATAAAAAATAAAAAGAAGTATAAATATAGCAAAATTCATACAGAATGTTTACCTGAAAAATTATAAAACACTGATAAAATAAAGAAAAATACTGTATCAATGGAGAGATATTCCATGTTCATAGATTCAAAGATTTGTTATTGCAAGATGTTAATTCTTTCCAACTTCGTTTTTAGACTGCAATCCCAAACAAATCTTTTCAAACTATTTTGTAGGTACTGATAAACTGGTTCTAAAACTATAGAAAGTCAGAGGATCTAGGACAGTTTCCACATGCTGAGGAAGAACAAAGTTGGAGGACTCAATACCTGATTTTAAGACTTACTTTAAAGCTAAAGTAACCAAGACAGCAAGGTATTTGTCAACAAATAGGCACATAGAACAAGATGGAGATCTGAAAAGGAGAGTCTTTTCAATATAGTCAACTTGCTTTTTGAGGAAGAAAAGAACCCAAACAACATAAGCTTCACAATTTCAATAAAAATAATTCAAAAGCAATCATTAGAACAAAATTTAAAAGCAAAACTCTTAAACTTCTAGGAAAAAACAGGAGAATATCTGCATAATCTTGATTTGGTGAAGACTTTTTTTACATACACCAAAAGTACTATCCATGAAATCAAATAAGTTGGACCTTATTTAAATTAAAAAGTTCTGCTCTACTAAAAGCACTTTTAAAAGAATAAAAAGAGAAGCCAAAGACTAGTAAAAAATATTTGCAAAACACATATCTGATAAAAGAAGTTGTATTGAAAATATACAAAGAACTCCATACTCAACAATAAGAAAACAAACAGGTGAATAGAAAAGTTAACAAAAGATCTGAAAATCTACTTCATCAAGGAAAACATACAGATAAACATTTAGCCCATGAAAAGTTGCTCAACATTATTTGTCAGCAGTGAAATGAAAACTAAAACACAAGACTACAACGAGACAACTATTAGAATGCCAAAATTTAAAAAAAACAACAACTGATGATACCAGTTGCTGGTGAGGTTGGGGACCAACAGGAATTCTCATTTATTGCTGATGGAAATGCAAAATGGTGCAGCTACTTTGAAAGACGGTTCAGCAGTTCTTACAAAACTGAACATACTCTACCATATAACCCAGCAACTACCCTCTTATTTACCTAACTAATTTGAAAACGTCCATCCACACAAAAGCCTGCAGATGAACGTTTAGAGCAGAATTATTCATAATTTTCCTCACCTGAAAACAGCCAAAATGTCCTTCAATAGGTGAATGGATAAGAAAACTGGTACATTTACATGATGGAAACAACAGGAAAAAGAATAATTTATTCAGCTGCAAAAATATATGAATAAGTCTTGAATGCATGTTTCATATTGAAAACAGCCCGTCTGAAAAGACTATATTCTATATAATTTCACTTACATGACATCTGGTGAAGGCAGGACTGTAGAGAAGATTTGGAAGTAGGGTTGAAAAGTGAACCAAAGTGGATTTTTAGGGCAGTGAACCTATTCAATATAATACTGTAATGGTGGATTCATGACATTATGCTGAGAGCTTAAAACTCATAGAACTTCATGGCAGAAAGACTTAACCTTAATAAATGCAAATAAAATAATTTTGGAGGCTGTGTCCCGCCCCCCAGTGTAGAATGTTAAAACTTCCAGAAGACTCTGAATATATAGTAAATGTATAAAATGGGCTCACTAAAGGGTGTGGGGATAAAGCTTGCTGATGCTGAACAAACCTAAGAAATAAGTAGTCTTAACTTGTAAGACTAATGACAAAAGAAAGTGTACATAAGCACTATAGTTGATAAAGTAATTTTCCATAAGGTATGGATAAGATAACAATTCTGAACCACTAGATATATATATTGGAATTGAACAATTAAGTATACGGATAGTGTTAATAGTAGATTTGTTTCTCACTGATTTGATGGGAGGTTATAGAAATGCAGGAGGAGGCTAGCATCATCCATCTTGTGATGTACAGGAGTGAACAAAAGTAGATTTACAGTTATTCCTATTTAAAAAATGCAGGTTAAATCACCAGCCATCATTGCCTAAGAGATAAATCATAAGTTCTCACAACTGTAAACCTCCTGTATTAGAGTTGAAGACAACAATGAGAATGTCTCAGACTAAGACATTAGTTTAAAAGTGAATAAAAACTGAATAGACTTTAGTTAATAATAAAGTATCAATGTTGATTTATTAATTTTGACAAAAGTACCATACTATTGTAACATAATAATAGGGGAAGTCAGGTGTTGGGTATGTGGAAAGTCTATATTATCTTCACAATTTTTCTATAAATCAAAATTACACTAAAAAAAAGCTGACTTAGAGAATGAGGTTTCCTTCACTCTTTAACCATATCCTTTGTGGTTTTACAGCTAGCTTTAGGGTTTGTTTCAGTGTTATAGTTATCACACACAAGCCCTGCTTTGGATTAGGTGATGTCGCTCTTTCCATCGAATTCAAAGATGGATTATTCTATTTATAGGATGTTCGGACCAGAGCAAAACACAGAGAGACCAACGATTCAGAAGCCAAGAAAACATCCCCATCATTGCCAGCCCAAGTGGACATGCAAAGGTAAAAATCTGTAATCTTTCATTAGACCATAGATTATAGAGCTAGGATTCTTTTATGGGTCTTTGAATCATAGGTTTTTAAATGAGAACTTTTAAGAATTTGAACTAAAGTCTATTATTCAGAAATTTAACTTATTTTGAAATAATGTGTTTATATAGATGTCTCTGTACCAGATTGTATGGTTTCCTATCTCTGTAACCCTCACATCTGGCACAGTTCCTGGTATATAGTTATATATTTATAAAACATTATTAAACTAAATGTAACAGATAAAAATTTAACCTGTGTTCAAGATTGTCAAGGTGTTTTCATGCTTATTTTATTGAAACAAAGTACATAATTATAAAGATTAGCATCTGAGCTCTGTTTCATGAATTCATATACATATACAATTTTTATTTCAAACAACATTTGGGAAGATGGCTGCCATACTCAATCTTGATTATGTTTCTCCATTAGACACTCATTTTTACTATTATTCAATTATTTTGGCACAACTTATATTTTATCGTCTTGGGCTTTGATCCCACTGAATATTATTTGTGTAATTCAGTCAAAATGTAAATGAAGGTAAATGACAATTTTAGTAGAAATGTTTTGACTAACCTATTGATCAGCTTGTATGGACCTACTTGATTGTTGTATAAATGGTAGTTTTGGAACAGAAGTGGTAACATAAGAAGGACATTTAATTAAATAGAACACATTGACCTTTACTTTAGAATTAATAAATCTCTTTAAAAATAATTAAATATGTATTCATGTCAAGGTAATTTAAATAGAGATTGTAGATTTCTTCCCCAATCAACAGACAATGCGTACCCCCAGAATTTACATTTCTATGACACATTTTCAAGATCATTTTAAATACCTAAATACTTCAGAAAGAAAAATTAATCATTACAGATTACCCTGCATGTCCAAAGTGGCATCAGACTGCTCTGAGACTGAACAGCATTGCACTGGTTATACTTGTTGCTACAGTGATAGGACTAACTATTTGGGGTAAGTAAATTAAAAGTTATATTCAACTATGTAGATTAACATAATTCCTTTGGATTTTACCTTTATTTCTCTAATATTGTGAGAAAAAATTTTCACATTTGCCTGATAATTTCTTTCATTATTATTTTAATTATGTTGGTAATAAATGACAGTTGATGATTTCATTAATAATTAGTAGATTTCCCTTATACAAAGGAAGCAATAAACTAATTTATGAAGTCTAGTCTGCTCATAATTTTAATTAATTGGTAAATAGTGTGAGTTTGGCAGTCACAATTCTATGAAATGAAGTCTTATATCTTGGTAAAATTACTTAGTTTTGTGAAAGTTAATTTAGGCCTTTTAATAAAGCTGTTGATTTCAAAAGTGACTTCATATTTTGAAATTTTGACAAAATTTATCAGCTGCTTGATAATTGAAGGCCAAGTAAAATTAAAGATTTATTCCTACAAAGGGCATTGCTAGAGCACCCAGTGCTGGTGATCAAAATTGTGCATGGGGTCCCACAGCATGCCTACTACATCAGGCCACCCTCCCAAGACTGGGACTCATAGCACAGAGACAGCCAAAGTGGGGAGACAAAGAAACATGCCCAAATGAAAGAAGAGGAGAAATCTCCAGGAAAAAGAGCTGAATAGAGGCAAGCAATTGACCAGACATAGAGTTCAAAGGAATGGCTATAAGGATGCTCAAAGAACTTAGTGATAACTACAAGCAGGAGATTGAATCAGTGATTTGGAAAACAAGGTAGAAAATACACCAATCAGAGTAGCAAAAAGAGAAAAGAATTTTAAAAAGTGAGAAAATGGGGATAGTTTAAGGGATATTTTGGACAACATGAAGTGAATCAACATTCGCAGCAAAAAATCGAGAACCTACTTGAAAAAATAACAACCAAAAAACTTCTCTAACCTGGTGAAGAAATGACACACAAGTCTTGGAAGCACAGAAAGTCCTGAACACGATGAACTGAAAGAGGTTCACACAAAGACACATCATTGTTACTTTTTTGGTAACTGTCTTTTTCTTGTGTCTTTTAAGATTCTCTCTTTGCCTTTAACCTTTACCATTTTACAAGGCCAACACTATCCAAATCCCAAAACCAGATAAAGACATTACAAAGGAAGAAAATTATAGGCCAATATCTTTGATGAATATAAATGCTAGAATTCTCAACAAAATATTAGCAAGCCAGATCCAGCAATACATTAAAAAAGATTATATACCGTAATCAAGTGGGATTTATTCCTGGGATACAAGGTTGGTACAATATAAACAAATCAATAAATGTGAAACACCATGTAAACAAAATGAAGGATAAAAATCACACGATCATATCACAGATGCAGAAAAAACATGTGATAAAATTCAGGATCCATTTATGATAAAAACTCCCAGCAAAGTGGGAATAGAGGGAACCTATCTCAACGAATAAAGACCATATATGACAAACCCAAAACTAACATCATACTCACTGGCCAAAAACTAAAATTATTTCCTTTAAAATTGGAAATAGGACTAAGATGTCCACTTACATCACTCATATTCAACATGGTACCAGAACTCCTAGCAATTAGACAAGAAGAGGAAATAAAAGTCATCCAAATTCCAAAGGAAGGAATAAAACTGTCATTATTTGCTGATAACATAATACTGTATATAGAGAATCCTAAAGATTGCATTAAAAAAAAGATATTTGAAATGATCAATGAATCGAGTAAAGTAGCACGATACAAAATAAACATGCAGAAATCAATTGCATTTCTACACACCAATAATAAACTATCAGAAACAAAACTAAGATAACAATCCCACTTACAACTGCATAAAAAAATAAAATAACTAAGAATAAATTTAACCAAGAATATAAAAAACCTGTACTGTGAAAATTATAAGACACTGAAGAATAAAATTAGAGAAGATAGAAATAGGTGAAAGCACATCCTGTGTTCCTAAATAGAAGAATTAACATCATTAAAATGTCCTCACAACCCAAAGCAATATATAGATTCGACACAAGTTTTACCTAGATGCTAATGGCCTATTTCACAGAAGTAGATACAGAGAACATACTGAAAGCTCTCAGATGGGAGTGGATAGCAAGATTGTGTAAAAAAGATGAGGGGATTAAACAAAAAGCAAAACAAAACAAAAACATAGACAACAGTATTATCAGAAGGAAAAGGGAGTGGGGACCAACAGAAAAGGGTAAAGGGGGGATAAATGGTGGTGGAAGAAAACCTGGGGTGGTGGACATACCGTACAATATACAGATGATGTTATTATAGAATTGTACTCCTGAAGCCTATGTAAGTTTATTAGCCAATGTCATTGCAATAAATTCAATAAAAAGATCTATTTCTAAAATGAGCTATAGTTCAATAAGAGCTATGGATAATTATACCTGTTGTTGTTTCTATTAGTAGTGACTTTATACATGTTAGAATTGGGGAAAAATATTTCATATACATTATCTTTTAACCTTACAACAATCCTAAGTTTGTTAAGCATTTCTCCCTTTTATATATGAAAAACCTGGAGTGAGCCTTCAGAGCTAGTTCAAGATCACAAAGAATTCTAACCCCATAATAATAAACAGATGCAATTTTAAATAAATTTTAATTTTACTTAGATGACTTGTTTTATTGTTTGTTCCTACTTTTTTTGCAAGTGGAAATCTATTTCTAAGGTAGCCATGCTTTGTCAAATTAGAGGGTTGAAATGCTAGTAAGTAGACTTCTTTTCACCCAGCAGTGTGCATTCACTTGCAGTTTCATTTTAATAGATAATTAAAAGGCACAGTCTTATAAACTGTGGAAATCTAATTAGTGCTACTCCTTTTCTTTATTTCTTAGTAAGTCACCTACGCACACATTCTTGCATGGAGGTGTCTGGCAGTAATAATGAAACCAGAGACTGCAATTGTATGACTATTCTTCCCAGAAAACAGCAAGGCAATACAAACTTCACAAGTAAGTGATTTTATATCCTTACATTGTAGGGGAGCCAAAACTTTCCTTCTACCTTCTGAATTTTAGTACCTGGTGGACTGTGAATTAAACTGACCAAAGAACGATTAATAGGAAAACGTTTATTTACATGCATACCAGAACTAACAAAAGAAGTAGCGCAACATGCTTAAAGGATTATATACTTAGGAGGGAAAAAAACATGGGTAAGGAATGACTTCCATGGGGAAATCACTTCTTTTTTTTCTTTTCTTTTTTTTAGAAAAGGCAAGTGATATTTTAGAACAAACTGAAAAAAAAAGTTTATGATAGTGTCTGTTTATGCAGGTGAAATTAGTCTTTCCCTCCTCTTCGTGGACATAAAATTCCCCCCACCCCAAGGGGCAACTTATGGTGGGTTTTCTTTCAGTCTTTTTCCTGAGAATAAATCACCCCAAAGACAAAATTTATGGTAGCCTCTTTTCCCAGAATTTTCTGCTTTTGGTCAGGTAAGAGTAGCTTTGAGAGCATCTCCTGAATCTCAAATGTCTTCAGCTTAAAATAATTCTTATATAACAATGAAATATTTTTGTCTGGTATATTCAGACCCCTTTTAGTATCTTGAAGACTATTTTCTCACTTCACTTCTTTACCTCCAATCCTTATTCCTGTTAATCTGTTCAGGTTCACAGCTTAGACAATGCTCACTACTGACTTGCTTACCTTACTGCTGCTAAAACTCTTCTCAAATACCACTGTCTTCAATAGCTAATTGGCGCGACTTCAAGTGTGGTACTCCCCTTGCTGGATAATAAACCTATCACTTGTTATCTCTTTCCATTTTTCAAAATTTAATTTATTTATTTGACTTTATATACTTACTAAGCATATACAAAAACACTTGGTTTACTCACAAGATGGCAAGAAATTTGAGAAAAATTTTCTGCCTTCAGGAATCTCATGATCAATGTGAGATGCAAAGGCAGAGTCAGATGGCACTGCCATATGCAGTTTAAACTGGTGAACTCTTTCCTAACAGAAGTCTGGAGTAGCTTCCTACACAAGGCATTAGTATCCCAAAGGTAAGGTGAGTATAGGAGGTGACGTGTGTGTTAATGATGATATCATAATAATTACTTGATGACACTTGTAGAGTCATATTCCTGGAGAATCTATTTTATTTGATGGAAAACAATCTAGGTAATATAGTCAATCAAACTCACAAATGCATTAAGAGTTAGAATGTAATAGCTGCATGAAAATTCAAGGTGAAATCAATTTTTTTCAGGAAATTGTGCCTAGGAACTTACGGGACAAGCTTATTATCCTTTATCGTTGGAGATGGTGAGGTGCTTTGGCCTACAATAGTTTTGTTGATAATGATTGCCCTGTATTCTACCACCCAAGAATATTATACTAGTGTTTTAAAGTTCTTATTTTTATCCATTAGATGCCACTTCTATATAGTAGTGATTACTTTTTGGTACTTATTTCTTGTTTTAATATTGATTAAGATATTTTAAATACTTCTTTAAAAATTATAATGTCAAAAGATTGAGTTGTAAGGTATTTGAGGATCACTACATCTCATAAAGAAAGGAGTTTCTAATTTTCCAACATTCTGTAGACCTCTATTCACACTCCATGCTGCAGCCATCAGCATCTCTCTAAAATGCAGATCAGGGGCCAGGGCACTTCTGTAGTTAAAACCCTACAGTGATATTTTTATAGTCTGTAGAATAAAGTCTAAGCACTTTAAAATATTCTACAATGTCCTCTGAGTCTTGATTTCCTACACTAGCAGTCTAATTTCTCAAAACACAAAGCACTCCTTTGTCTTAGTCTCCAGCAAAACAAACCTCTATGAAGTGATAAGAGGCAGTATACCTTCTCAACTTTAAGTCATTACTCATGCTGATCAAGTCCATCTCTTCTGAATATTTATTTCTCTGCTTCATCTTCTTACCCTTTGAACCTGTCTAACATACACACACACATACATACACATACACATGTAGTTCAGATTGTACATGCTAACATGATAAAATTATGGTTGATATCAGTTGCATTTCTTATATAATAGGAAAATTAAGTGTAAAATCACATATATTGAATATTTGTATTTTTTTATTCTGTAAACTGCCTGTTCCCCATCTTTGCCCCTCCCTTTTTCAAAAAATTTAAGGTGCTTATTTTTCTTATTTGTAAGTGCTTATTGTAGAATAAAAGTTGACATTTTCTCACAAGTTACAACCAACTTTTAAGTAAAAAATCTACCCCAAACTATAAACTTTAGCACAGTTTAAATACAAAGAATTATACTAAATATAGTTCTAGTCCTTATGTTAAGTTTGGATAGTTAATAAATGTTTTCTCATTAAATATTGATGACCATAGAGTGATAGAAAACTATATGAAAATATAACTGATGTTTATGTTTATGATTGCCTTTTTCCCTTAAGACTTCATTCTTTATATCACATCTCTTTAATAGGTCAATGAAGTACTTTTGTATTGTGGTAATTTCCATATTTCTCCCCATACATTACTCTTCTAGGCTTCTCTCAACCACTTGGAGGTCTTCCTTTGATGGGAGTCCCAACACTACGGCTCCTAAAAATTATTTGTTGACTATTTTCATCATCTTACCTTCGGCATTTCAATAATAGTCCCCTACATTCTAAATAAATACAATTTTCAATAAATTGCTTTCTTTTTATTTTTTATTGTATTTGCAGAAGCCTAGGCTTCTTTATTGTTGTGGTATGTGACTTTCAGGAAAATAAAAAGAAGAGTGATGTGAATAATTTATGTTTAATTGTAGATGCTAAATGCTACCATTACAAAGGGCATATAACAGTGAACTTCTGAATAAGCATGAGAGCTTAAAGTCATTTATTTCTGTCAATAATTTATAATGCTGAATTTCAGCAAGACTAAAATTTTTCTCCAGCTTTGGTCTCAGGTATATTGTTGGATATTTTTCCTGGCAAATGTGGATAAAACCTAGTTCATTAATACACTATTTCAATGACCACTTTGTTGTTATTACTTATAAAATAAAATACTTTTGGAAAGAGGGTTGTAAAGAATCAGGATACTTTGTTGATTCAAAATAAAAATTTAAAATGTGATATGTTGTTGAAATAATATAATTTTTCATACTTCCTCTTAAAGAGCTTCTATAGTCTTTAATGGTAATAACTAACTTTTGTATAGAGTATCTTACAGTATATATTGTCATGTTTTTCTCCTTTAATATAAATATATAAGTTTTTATATAGATTTGTGAACGTTTTCAAAATGATATGCAATATTTAAGACATATAAAATGTTAAATAGAGTACAATCAATACTTATATACCTGCTATGCAGCTTAGAATATAAAAAGCATTATTAGTTCAATTGAAACCTGTGTATACTCATTTGTGGTGTAGGTTTATTTTAATTCTTATTTCATGTTTTTTCTTTATACAGAGATAAGTCTGTTGGTCACTGAGGCATAAGGATACTGGGGTCATGTTGAAGAATTTGTTTTACAAAGTTGATAATACAGTGTATTATGAAATACATTCTTCTGCATTAAAAAAAGGATTCTGAAAATGACTTTTTCATTGCAGTTTTCTTCTGATGCCATCCAGGCTGTTTTACTTTAAATTTCCTCATGTTCTACCACTTATTAGTTATATGACTCTGAGTAAATCATTTAACCTTTAGTTTTCCAGTTTATACTTAACTTTACTTAACCTTAATATCTTTATAGATGAAGAATATGAAGTTAATCATTTCATGGATTTCCTAAGTTCCTTACAAGGAAAACATTTCATATATTCATGTGCAGAAAATTATTTGACATGTAGTAATTACCCATAAATAATAACAATAAATATTTCCTGCATTTAGCTATTCTAAAGGCTATTAATAAGTGGAAGAGTTTATTTCTTAGAAGTGGGATAAAATATTTACTTTAAAGGAAATAGTTTACAAAATCAGTGCAAAATCTATTTTTTATAACCAAGCCTTATTCTCATTCTTATTTTGATCTATATTTTCATTTCAGCAAACCCTAGACTAAACTTGTGCCCTAACAACTGGGTGCAGGAAAAAGGGAAATTTTACACCTTTTATGAAACTTTTAAATCATGGACCAATAGCCAAAAATCCTGTTTAAAAATGAAATCTCATCTCTTGGTGATCCAAGACAAGGCTGAACTGGTAAGAGCTAATTTGCTATGAAAATTAGCCCTTTCAAAATTAGAAGGAATAAGTACATTTTATAATCCAAGAATTATAGTACTAATAATTACTGCCATTCACTGAATTCCTATTATATTGCAGGAACTGTGGTAAGCATATTATAAATGTTATATAACTTAGTATTCACAATAACCTTAAGACATAAGTGACATTTTCCATATTTTTGTAACAAGAACCTGCAGAACTTGAC
Organism: Furipterus horrens; assembly: GCF_987537825.1. Classification (NCBI taxonomy): domain Eukaryota; kingdom Metazoa; phylum Chordata; class Mammalia; order Chiroptera; family Furipteridae; genus Furipterus; species Furipterus horrens. Next base: position 23,887,173 of record NW_028327174.1, read on the forward strand.
AGGTTTTGTAAACTTATCTATTCACTCTCTAAGTAAATTGCAAAGCTGGAATATCCATGCTATTCTTCCACATAAGCTCTTGGAGAGAAAGATAGGAGCTCTTTGATGTACTCATCAAAAGCATTACCAATATTTGGAAATACCCTTTGTATCTTGGGTAGGAAATATAGGGCTCTTTTATTTCATTTGTGTAAAGTTTCACTATAGGCACCAGTTGTCTATAAGCCTATGTATTGAAAGACAAAGAAATCCATATATAATTGTTGTTTCTTTAGGCAAACTTATTCATTCCTAGTTTTTGCTTCACATTCTCTTTGTACCCTTCTTAAGATTTGCCTAATTAGGGAATTAAATACTAGAACCTTTTAGAGTCTGGAAAAAGACCAAATGGTCTATTTTAATAGATATAACTCAGTTAAGTTCTTCTGGATCCCCTTTTACAGGATTTCATTCAAAATAGAATACAAGATGGAATCTACTTTTGGATTGGATTGAACATTACACAGCCACAAAAGACATGGACCTGGTTGGATGGAGCCCCATTAAATCCACAGCTGTGAGTGTTAGACATTTGAGTACCATAATATAAAATCTCAGCAGCCAATTCCTGCTGGGAACTTCCTGAAACTTTGGAGAGCCAATTGCTTCTTATAGGTTGTAGACTTTGATCTTTGTGAGTGTGTATGCAGGAAATTTTCCTTAGAGAAACGAGGGCTTCTGAGATAATTAATTTTCATATGTGGGCTTTTTTTAGTTTACTTACAATGCCAGAGGTATAAATAGAAAATTATAGTCAATGTGAAGTTTTCTAAATTTAAATTCTTACAGAATGTTTCTTAAAGGTTCATAAAATAACCCTTATTTTGATTAATAGAAGGATTATAATAATTAAGAAATGCTATAGAGTATACATAATACAATGAGAGGTCATTTGACTCTTGAAATTGTTACCACAATAAACAATATCTGTATTTACTTTTATGTGCCGCGTTCATTTCTGCTTAAATTCCATGGGTAGATAGCACTGAATCTTCAGGGATTATGGACCAATCCCCCCAAAACACAAGCAGAATGTCTGGGGGTGGGTATTCAAGGTGAAATCTTCTAATCTTAGTATCAAGGATTCAAAGATCATCAAAAATTAATTAAACTTCTTATTTTATTTTATTAGAGAGAGAGGAAAGGAGAAAGAGAGGAAGAGCAACATCAATGTGTGGTTGCCTTTCACTTGCGCCCCCAACTGGGGACCTGACATGCAACCTAGTAACTTGCCCTGACTGGGAATCGAACCAGCGACACTTGGCTCGCAGGCCGACGCTCAATCCACTGAGCCACAGCAGCCAGGGCCTAATTAAACTTCTTAATTAAAATTTTGATTTTGATTTTTGTGGTGACTTTCAAAGAGATGTGAAGTTAAAAAAAAATAAGAAAGCAAGTAGATGTTCTGTAGTGCTATAGCAGGCACACCAGGCTGGCTGAGGGGTAGTATAAAATGTTCTGAAACAGAAAGTTGTTCTAAAGATGAATATTCTTACCCAGAGACTATTTACGATGTTTCCCTTTAAAATTTATACTTTATACCTACCTATGCCATTTGTACACCACGCACACTAAATTTAAACATTTTATCTATGATTATTTCTAATAGAAATCTATACCCTCATTTAAAAAGTTATGTTCTTTTAACTTACAGGCAAACTTGCTTGGAATTATTAATTTGTAATCTGGTTTTTTAAATTAAGAATTTTTTTTTTTTTTAGATCCCTTGTGTCTTATTTGTCTAAGACACAAAATATTGGTTTAAACATCATGGAAAATCAGAATTAAAACAGGAAGTGTCCTTTCGTGTTAAGGGTGAAGGATTTGAGTATATCTATCTATATGTACACATATGCACAGATATTTTCTTGTTGAGGTGTTTATTAGAAGGGGAGCGGTTTTCTCCCCTGTTCTTCGCTCTAACTCTTTCCTCCAAGCCTGTCTGTGGTTAATGTAAGCATCTTTAGCTTGTGAAGTCTAAGTCTAGATATACCAAAGAACATTCTTTCTTAGGATCTCTTGTAGACACAAGGAGATTCATTATACACAAATAGTGAGGGATGATTTTTGGAAGGTGTGATATTTGGGATTTAGGTCTGGAAGATAGAAAGGTTAATAGTTTGATTTAGTCTACAGAAAACTGGTTTAATATTTTTGAAAATGTATATTTTTAGATGTGTTGATATTTCTCAATCTTAAAACAATAAATATGATATTGTGTACTGTAGAGTTGATTATCATTCAATTGTTGCAGATATTCAAAAAGCCTGAATCAGAAATTTTGGGAGTAACAAAATCTATTTTTCTCCAAAAATGGCAGGATTGGCCTCAATAATGTTTGGGCTGCTATAACAATATACCACAGAATGGGTAGCTTATAAACAATAAAAATTTATTTTTCACAGTTCTAGCAGGGGGATTCCAAGACTGAGATGTTGTTTTGATGAAGGCCCTCTTCCTGGTTTGTTGCTGGAGCCTTCTCACCCTATCTGCATATGGTGGAAGGATCTAGGGATCTCTCCAGAGACTCTTTAAGAAGGAACAAATCCCATTCATGAGGGCTCCACCCTCATAACCTAACCCCAAAACTCCACCTCCTGATAGTATCACATCGGGTATTAGGATTTCAAAATATAAATTTGGGGGAAACACATACATTTAGACATAGCACACAGCTTGAGAAACAGAACTTTGAATTCATCTTATGTATGATAAAGTGAAGAATCTTCCTCCAAAATGTACAAATTATATCGGCATGGTCATTATAGCCAGTGTGTACCCTCTAACATAAGCTCTCTTAAAGGACCCATTTTGTAATACCATTAAAACACGCAGATCATAACAACCCTCTAAGATCTTTATTTTTAATATAATTACATGGTATTGGGGAACCATTATTTCTTATTCACATTCTCATTCACATTTTATACAATGTCTTAGATCTCCAGCTTGGAGAGCAGTACATTCTTCCTAAGAGAGAAAGGGCACAAAATATTCAGACTGTGTTTTCAGGAAAGTGAAGACAGTGTTTCCTTTTTCTTTACAGATTTCAAGTCACAGGCAAGGTTGAAGACAATGCTTGTGCTGTGATAACAAAGAAGGGTGTGTTTTCTGAAAAATGTCACACTCACAGTTACTGGATTTGTCAAGGCATGATTTCTTCAGATGATGACTTCTAAATTGTTCACAGATATCTTTCCATTAACAAAAAAGTTCACAAATACTCTTTATTTATGCATTTCATAGGAGCATTTTGTTTCTACAATTATATCATGATACTGATGATATTGCTGTAGATTTGTGTCTCTATTAAATCCAGGCAATCAGCCTCACCTGAATTCATAGTTCTATGCGGTCGTTCACATTAGATTTTGATAGTCATCTCCCATTTATGATAGTAGCTACCTCAGATAGAAACTATCCTTTTACCTCCTCAATAATTCTCTTTCTACACCTCTCCACCAACATTAATAGAGGAGTTTGTTTTATTGTTTGTTTGTCTTTTTTTTTTTTTTTAAAGAGAAGACCTTAGATGATATATTCCTGAACTTTCTACCATTGAGTCTACACATTGGTCTGCACCTCCAAGTCTGTAGTCAGAATTACATCTCTTTTCATTTTTTCAAGAAAGTCCCTTCCTTGATTATCTCCTTCCTTACCTCTCTCATCTTACATTTCCTTTTCTATCAGCAACTAAACATGAAAGAGCAACAATGGAACTTTCCCTCAACCACATGTGGCTTCTAGTTTCTGTCCATTTTTTCTCACCTATTACAAGTAAACTTCCTAAAAATCGTTAATGTTCCCTTTTCCTCTTTCTACCTCCTACTTCAAGTCTAACATTTGGCTTCTGCTTTTCTTACTATTTCACTAGAGTGTTCTCACCATGTTACTAATGATTTTCTTTTGGCTTAATACAATTTCAACTATCAAATTTGCTCATCTTTTCTTCTAGAAATACTCTCTAACCTCAGCATCTATGACATGAAGCCCCCTTGAATTTCTATCTACTTCTCCAGCCATTCCTCCTTACTCTTTTCTGCAGTCTCTCTCTTCTTCTGATCTCTTAAATACTGCTCTTCATGGAGTTTTGTGTGGGTTCTCTATTATATGAAATTCTTGGTTGAACTCATCCACTCTATAATTTAATTTTCTCTCAATTTATTGGTAAGTCCCAAACCATTATTTCTAGCCTGGACCTTATTACAGTGAATTACCCATTGGGGACCTCTATTTCAACATCTCAAGGCCCCTCAATTTTCACATGTTAAAAATTAAACTCACTAAATGTCAGGAATATGCCTACACTAGTCTAAGCCAGAGTCCTTGGAGTCAACCATGACTTCTTCCGTTTTTTTCACCTTCAATATTCAAACACTAAGTCCTGTCAATTTTGCTACATAAATATTTCTGGAATCCATCTACATATCTTCCTACTTACCCTATCATCCTGGATTACTGCAATAATCTTTTTGTTTGCTGCTAGTCTTGTCTGCCAAAGTCCATTCTTCACACTGTGACATAGTGACTCTCTAAACCTCATATCAGATCTCATTACTTGCTACCTAATTCCTTTCAGTGCCTTTTCATTGCTTAAATTTTTCTTCATCTTCTACCAGACCCTTTGTGTCTTGGCTCCTCTTCATTTCTCCCTCCCTTCCATGTGTGTAATGATGCAGACACACTAAATTTTGCTCAGTCCCTCAAATGTGTCATGCTTTCTCAGGCCTCTAATCTAATCACAAATTGTTCGTCTCAGTTTAATTTTTTTTCTTTCTTACTCACCTTTTTTTAACTCTTGTTTATTTTTGAGGTGACTAGTTAAATGTCATTTAGAGGAATATACTCTTTTGACTATCCCCCACTCCAGACTAACTTATATGGATTTGGTACATATTTTCATAGTTCCCTGTACTTATCTAATCTTAACTATTATTAGTACCCTCTTTTTATGGCCATTGTTTAACTAATCATTTTTTAATGCACTATGAACTATGTAAGGTCAATAATCCTTATTATTGTTTGGAACAATGATGTATAATGGTTGATAAATAAGCATCTTTTATGTTATTATATATTTGTAACATGTTCTATGAGTGTCCCAGCCCAAATGTTACTAGTCTTGTAGATCTTTCCCTAGTGAAGATAAGAATTAACCTGCATCTAGAGAAATAAACCACTCTATTTTCTTAAATAAAGTTCAATTTTAGATTTATATGCATTAATGAATAAAATTTTTCTTGTTTGCTGTTTGTTGTTGCTTTTACCGTACAACCTACATTGAGACTTAGAGTAGAGACATGACTACATTAATGTTTGTTAGTTAAATATAAGTTTACGAATGGGAAACCTATTTTAAAGTCTTAGATCCACTAAGAGTGAAACTTAAAGTATATACCATAATTTTGAAAATATATTTATTTCAAATACATTTGTGTGAACAGAAGTAGTTATAATTTATAAGAAAGGAAATGAAATTTTTTGCTTAAAAATATTAAACACATGGAACACGAAACCATGTTTGTTTAGTATGTGTACTATTTTATTAATGTGGATATTTATGAAATGTGGAAAAATAAATGGAGAGCAGTTACAATTGAATGGGGGAGAAAAAATAATGGAAGATTAAGAGATCTTTAATATTCAAAGCCAAGTTATCAATGTTCTTTGAAACACTACATGGAAGAGACTAACAGCTGTCAGAGGGGATGGGAGTTGGGGGAGCTGGGTGAAAAAAGGTGAAAGGATTAAGTAAAGAAATATTCTTATGACACATAGACACAGACAACAGTATGGTGATAGTCAGAGGCAAAGGGAGGGTGAAGGGAGGTGGAAGTGGGCAAAGGGGGGATCACTGGGGATGGAAAGAGACTTTAGTTTGGGCAATGAGCACACAGTGCAGTGGGCAGATGATGTTTTGCTGAGTTGTACACTTGAAACATGGATGGTTTTATCAACTAACCAGTGTCACCTCAATAAAGTCAATAAAAAGTATTTAAATAATTAAATATTAAAACATTTAAAAACAGTTTAAACAATTCATCTGGCTGCATTTCTTTTTATTTTTATTTGAGGATTCGTCGTCGTCGTCGGCAGCCGTCCGTCTCGAGAGACGATGGTGTAGCTTCTTAACTATCTGCACCGCCGAGAATGGCTGTGCAGTCCGACTCGGTTATTCTTAAAATAATATGTTCCATTAAGTTCTAAAAATTGAGTAACAATAGAGAAATGTTTTACCTGTGAACTTCCAATGTGAGAATTCTAAAAACTACTGTGAATTTAATTAGCCATACCTAAATGTCCTAATAAAAAACAAAGCTTGTTTTATTATTTCCATTATATCTATGTATGTGTATTTTTGAGAGATTTAGAGTGCCTGAGTCTTAATAACTAAAGTTATTTTTAGATCATTTAGTCCTCCAAATTTATTTTTTAAATTTATTTTTAAAATTTATTTTTTTCTATTACAATTGTCTCACTTTTTCCCCCATTGCTCCCCCCACCCTGCCCACCACTGCTCCCACTGTCAGTCCCCACCCTGTTGTCCATGTCCACGGATCATTTATATTAGTTTCTTGACTAGACCCTTCTCCTTTTTTTCCCCCTTCTCCCCTCCCTAATTTTATTTTTTAAGTATATAATGATCCTAATTGTTAGAAAGGGATCATATTAAATAATGTAAATTAGGAGATTCTTAGTGGAAAAAGTTTCAGAAATTAATGGGACAATTACAATTTATGGCACTTCAAAGTTTTAATCTTTAAACTTTAGACTTCTTTTGGAATGTGTGTGTGTGTTTATGTATTTATGTGCTTGTTTGCAATTGGGGAAAATGATAGTTTCACTAGGTAAGGGCTTCGTTGAGACCATTTTCAACTTCTCACTTAGACCCCCATTATAGTTGAGTGTTACATCTGCCTTTCTCCTCCTGAAAGGAAAAACAGTTTAGATTCCTTTGCTCCTGAATATCTAGCATTAGGTAGATTAGAAGTATAAAAATAAGGAAAGGACATGTTGCAGCTGCACACTTGCCACTCCCTATTCTTTTCTCTCTGATATTATGTTAAAATGGTAAGGTGCACTGTATTGAATGATGCCCTTTACAGTGGTGGTTTGTTGATTTTGTGAGCAGCCAGATCAGCAGGGTGAACTTGTTTGAACACCCATGGCTAAGGAGTCTGAAGTCTCCATACTACTTTTCTTCTTTATTCTTTTGTGGGCTCCCTTTCTGCCATTATCATTATTTTTCCACCAAATTTCTTCATTAATTCCCAGAAAATAGTTTGATTAATTCTCCCAATAAACAAAGACAAACAAATTCCATTTACTTTAATAGTTAAAATGCACATTGAATGATATGGCAACTCCAGGGTGGTAGGTCAGAGATACATGTTGGGTATTGCTTTGGTCGAAACCCAAAACAGAATTCCAAAAAGATCAAAGAAGCAATCAGTAAATCCTTAATGGTAAATCGTTCATAAATATCAAATTACAAATCTGGGAATACATGTGCATAGATATCATATATCAATTGAGTTAGCATTCTCACTTTTAATAATAAGATTATATTCCAAAATAATAAGATTATATTCCTGAATATCTTTTTTCCCCATTTATATTCTATTGTTTTAAACATTTTGGCTTTCCTACTCATCACTGTAAAAATTAACATGTTACTTTCATACTTCATTTATAACTAATAATATATATGTATATATACATTTATTTTAAAACTTCAGTGCATATATATTACACTTGAAAATATCACAAAAATTTTATTCAAGCATAAAAATGTTTTAACTCTTAAAATTGTCTTTCCAGAGTTTTAGAGATGTGATTTCTAGACATAATTATCCATTATTAGCCCACAAGAGAGGTATGAGTATATGTGTAATTTTATTAAAAAAAAACAAAATATCAATTTGTTTTGAAAACAACTTTATTTTAGCATAAATTAAGAAATCTGAGGCAGACAGTTTAAAATCTATGTAATTAAGTATGAAATAACATTAGGTACAATAAAAGCAAGGAGTCATACATAAAGATCCTTGACATTGTTGCTCTATTATTAAAGAAGCTTAATACAATGAAGATATAATTTTTAAAACTATAACTTGAAGAGCAAAAGAAAATTAGTATATTTTCTTACTTGAGCTTGGACACTATTCAATATTAGAAGTTTTGCAGATCCAATATTTCAAAGTATTACAGCATCTCTATCTTCTAAAAATTATGCATTACGCTTTTTTAACTTTATTTTTATTGTTGACACTATTACAGATGTTCCCCTCTCCACCTCCATCCATCCTCAGTTCCTCTTCCCCTCTGGTCATCACCACACTGTTCTCTGTGCATATGTGTTATGCACATTTAATCTTTGGCTAATCACTTCTTATTTAAAGCTTCTGTAAATACACGTTAACTGATTTATTTGTCTGACATTATACTTGTGCTCTTATAAGCACAGATTTAGCTCCATGACCAAACCTAAGAGTGACCTTAATTTAGACTTCACCTAATTTTTTAAATTGCAAAAAATCATATCTGTCTATGAGGGTTTATTTTTTTCTTGCATAATCCCTTCATCTTTTTCACTTAGTTCCCCAAACCTCTCCCATCTGTCAGCTGTCAGTCAATGTTCTCTTAGAGACAGACAACAGTATGGTGATTTCCAGAAGGAAAGGGATTTGGAGGAGGTAGAAGAGGGTAAATGGGGAATAAGTTGTGGTGGAAGCAGACTTGACTTGGGGTGGTGAACACAATACAATATACAAATGATGTATTATAGAATTGTACACCTGAAACCTATTAATTTAAATAACTAATGTCACCCCAATAAATTCAATAATTAAATGCAAAAAAAAGTTTTATGCCAACTACAAAGAAGAAAGTTTATATAGAAGAAAATCATTTTTCCATTAAGCAAATAATTGTCTTTTTGCTCCCATGTAATTTTCTCCTTCGGTTTTGTAAGCTTATACCATAGACCTGTCCAGCTTTGTATGCATCCCTTTCATATATCTCACCCAGACGTGCCCTTCCATTTCAGAACTGTATAATCTACTTCCTGCTAAACTTTTCCACTTGGACTTTCTACATAACACTTGATGTTCAGTAATTTAAAATATCCTTTTCTTTCTATATCAGTGAATAGCACCACTATTCATTCGATTGAGTTAGAGAGAAATGTGGGATTTATTCTTAACATCTATTTCTCCTTTATCCCCCTCATCCTATATTTTAGGAGTTTATTTTTGAAAGAGTTTCTGAATCCATTCACTCCTTTGCATTCTCCCTGCTACCATTTCTGGCACTGCTCTTACTGCTTTTTCTTCTAGTCAACTAGACAAACTTCTAAATAAGTTTTTAAACCATCAAATAGATGTTATATTGCCTCAAGAGTTATTCTAAGTTATATATTTGAAGACATCATTATCGTACGTACAAGTATTCAAAAACTTGAGAGGAATAACCTAAAACATCAAGGCTAAACTTCCCTTAGCATAGAGTCTAATTCCCCTGAATATGACTCCTTCCCTGCCTCAAACCCTACTCTTATTTTTTTACCATCTTTTATCTCTCCTTCCAGTGCTTCCAGACTATTATAATTTCTCACTTGTGCAACACTTGATATCCTCACATATGCTTTTCACTCTGCTGGCAATGTTCTTGCTAATAATCTTATCTCTGGAAAACCCTCAGCTTAAAAATATTTTTTCCTGTAAGAGTTTTTCTGGGCACCTCTTTCTCAAGTTTGGGACACTTTCTTTATGTGTTGTCACTGAACCTTTTCACATATCATACATGCATTTGTTTCTGCACTTCTTACTCTGTTTGGTAATTCACTGTTGAAGTTTCATCTCCTCAACCTCTGATTTTCTTAACTAATTGTAGATTTAATGCTAAAGTCCTTGTTATCCCTAGTTTTCAATAAAAATAATTTTATTTACTCCTGATACAGGAGAACAATGGAGTAATAATACAATACAGTTTAACAAAAAAAGACCTTAAGAACAAAGTCAGAATAAAGATCTTTAAGAACAAACTCCAGAGTTTTCTAAAGATCCATGCAATGGTCAGTTTTAATTAGAAAGGAAATTTCCTCATTAATTCTTATACTGTTTTGGCACTTATTTGACTGTGGACAGTTATATACCCTATTCATTTTAAGACTAAACGAATCAAATGAGCATTTATAAAGAATGAGGAAAAAAGGCAGATAACAGGGAGGAAAATAGTTAAAATGAGAAGGAGTAGAGAGGGTGAAAAGGTGGAAAACTTGTATGGTCCATAACAAAAGATATAAAAATGAGACATTACTAAGTTATTTCCCTAAATTCTTACTAGTCCCATTCTCCAATATATATTCTCCTGTTATAACTATTCAAATTTCTATCAATGAGTATAGAGCATTCATAGGATGCAGATCACAGATTTCATAAGAACTTTTAAAAAAGGATTATATTTCATAAAGGGACATTGTTAATGTTGAATAACCATAAAGACAATATCCTCTGAAGAAGTATGCATTCTGACGCAGAACCTAATTTGTTTCCTCAAATAGAGAGAAATGCGAGCAGCCAAATTCAAACCAGTCCTTCACCCATCTACTCACCAAATGTTAACTATTTATACACCTGTTATGCAATAGGTTTTTGGCATTCACAAATAGAACATTGCTAGGTCAAGACTGTTTACTTGTAATCTTGAAGGCTTTTCACATGATGGTCTGAATGTGAAATCTTATTATTGCCTTATTTATTTATTTATTTATTTTTTGCTGTGAGTTTGGGGTGTGAAAGAGACTCATTTATCTATTAAATCAACACATTTAAACACTTATTGTGTTTGAACTACACTGGCTTCATGAGTGAATCTGATAAAGTAACACAAATATTGCAAAACTAAAAGAAAAACCCTTATTGGTTATTGATAATGAAAGTAAGGAGACTGCCAAAATAACAGTTCTTTGAAAAAAAGTAATTTTAAATGGCAGTCTGAATTTATACAATTACATTTTAAAATCCTATTCAATTTTTTCACTCATATATATATTTTTTATTTTGGTTTTTGAATTACAGTTGTCCCCTTTTCCCCTCATTTCTCTCCCCCACCCAACCCACCCACTCTCCCGCAATCATATCCCTCCCCGTTGTCCATGTTCACTCATATTTTAATGTATTACATATCAGAAACTTAATTCTATAAATTTGGAAACTTAAATATGTTGAGGCATATACTTCTTAAATGCCAAGAATCTAATAAATTTTTTAAAAATTAATTTAGAGATTGGAAGTAAAACATCTATAAAAATTCTAAACATGAATTTTTATGTACCTTTACATTAACATAGCGCATTTCTTTTAAGAAGCATAAAAACTATATTTTATGTAAACTGTCTTAGGTCTATGATGTCTTAACTTCTTGGAATACATGTGTCTGGTTTGCTGCAAATCCATTTTCTAACCAAATGAGTACTGGAACTGCTAATCCCAATTTTGTGTAGATAAGCACCTTCTCCAATTCCAATAACTTCAAACCTGAAACAAAACACAGAAGTGATAAAGGCTACAGAATGAGTGAATATTTATTGGAAGAGTTTTAAAAAAAAGTCTTCTGCTGTGTGCTTTTACTCTTACCCCAACACCATATTGTTTGAATATAAAGCAAACTGAATTCATATGCCTTGTCTGGCCTAAAATATAACCTATATGATAAAGAAGTGCAGGATTTATTCATGGTATCTTATTATTCAACATATTTGAACATAAATTTTTAAAATCTAAAATGCAGAGAAATATACTCACATCACACAGTTATTATAAAGGTCAAATGATATGATTATGATGCATTATATTTGGAATATTATAGGTATTAAATAACTTGTATAATACTTTGTATTACCACATTTTCTCTGGGTTCATTTTATTCTCCTCCACAAAGAAAGCTTCCAGAATGATGTGTATGGATTATAACTCAGATCTCTCCACAGTGGGAAAGCTCAGGTTCCAGATTTAGGCGTGTAAATTATATACCCAGGACTTACCAACCATTGTACATGGTTCCATCTATCCACTTCCAGGCCTGTCCTGGTTTTCGGCTCAGTCCAATCCAATATTGAGAATGGTCAGAATATCGCTTCAGGAAATCCTTTGATGAAGAATATTTACAGGATGAAGAACAAATGCCTCATTCTCTTGGATTTTCTTTCATCAAATTCATTATATACTCTTTACATGGATATAGACTTCTAGATATGGGAGTAATCTTAGAAGTGACATTGTCTTTATCTGGGTTAGTTTATGGATTGTGTTACTTCTGTAACAACTTTGGTAGTAAATTGCATTGGGTAGTTATCTTTCTTTTCTACTTTCTAAAAGTTTTATATAAGAGAAAAATCATCTCTTCTTTGAAGGCCTGGTCAAATTTGCCAGTAAATCTTTCTAGGCTTGGTTCCTTTTAGGATGGGAGAATTTTGGTTAGCAGTAAAGTATATTGAATGGTTATTTGTTTATTCAAGTATTATATATTTAAAAAAAATGTTCTGATACATTATATTTTATGACATTATTACTATTAACCTGACTTTTTTGTTTTATTTTATTCGAGTTCGGTCAATAGTTGCTTTATATACATTTAACTTTCACTTTATCTCTAACTTTTCATGTATGTGTGTGTGTGTGTGCATGCATATCTACATGCTTAGCTATGTCTGTGTAAGTAGCATTAACTGTACTTTGTTGGTTTTTAAAAACCAATCTGATATATTTGTCTATTAAGAAATAAATTAAAAACATTTATATTTTAACACAATTGATCTTATATTCAATTTTGTGTTTTCTTTTTCTTCTTACTTATACTTTTTCTCAATTTTTATTTTGGATTGATACTTGTTCTATGTCTTTATTTGAACACTTTAGTTTATTTGAACATCTTTTACTCTTTCATGCTTACCATTTCATTTTTCAGGAATATATTAATTTATACATATTCCAATTTTAGGTTGCTTAAATAATTGTTTAGACATAATTTGTTATTTGAAGTTATAAAATCATTGGAATAAAGTCACTTGTAATATTTTATGCTTTTAAATTTCTGCTGTTTGTATTAGGGTGAGTTTATCTTTTCTCTTTTTCTGTGATCAGTCCTGTTTAATCAGAGAAATAGTTTTGCCTTTGTATAGCCTCATTGATTACTTTGTTGTATTCTCTTTTTGTATTTTTTCTTATGCTGATTCTAAAAACTATTTCAATAACTATACTTTTAAATTATTTATCCTTTGTTTTGTTTTCATATCAGTCTAATAACCATTTTTTCATGTTTTACTTTCATAATTTACTATTCAAATAAGTGAAATGTGTGATTTCATTTATATTATTCAATGTCTTAATATACTCACTTTAAAATCTTCATCAGAATGTTCTACAAAATTAAATTTAACTTGGGTCAATCCCTTATCTGTCTATTCTCCATTGACACAAAAGTCTATTAAGTGTTCAATAAATGTTAAATATACCTCCATGCTCCTTAAGATCTTAACTTTTCTGTCTCTTACCACCTGACATTCTACATGGCTATTATTTCTGGTTTGAGGGAAGTTTGTATTGCATGCTTTTACATTTCTTTATTTACCCTTTCCAGTCCTTCTTGACCATGCTACTCATTTTTTAATTCTTTTCTGTATTTCTGACAAATGGTTTGTTATGACTCTTTACTTACATTTAAAAAATATATAGTCCCACAAAAGACAACTTTCATTTGGTGTAAAATAGGTAGGTGACCCTAATGGGACGCTTCCTATGGTCTGAGTTGTTGTGGAAAACAGGACCTCCTCTATGCTGGGCAAGAAGCTCTTTTCTGGACCATTCCCACTTGCAGTGTGTACTCTCCATACCAACATAATCTCTGAAAGATGATTATAGTTCAGAAGTATGGCCTTACCAGTTCTTTTGTGGTGTTGAAAACAGCAAGTGTGGCTGTGTGAGAAGCACAGAAGCTCTGACTTGCAGCCCAGGTTGTTGTATTCTCAGAAAAATAGAAGCACTTTCCTAGGTAACCAATCCAGCCATCCACGCATGACTTGTGTTCAGGGGAAAATGCATGTTTTTCAACTAAAAAATGATTTAATAACATGTTAAGTAGTGAGGGCTGAAAAGCCCTGAATTTAAAACAATTACCCATGTGAATGAAATCCACCAGAATTGCTTTGGTTCTTTAATCTGAAAGACTTTACGTTGTTCCCTAAGAACAATTTTCAATTTTTTTTGTGTTTATTTTCTTACTAGGATGAAAGAAATTCTTGATGAATGCTACGGACATAGTAGTTATTGTCACATTTAAGGCTTTGTGATCTCCTCAAGTGACACACTACTTCTAGGTGATCACATTTGCATAATACTAAATAAATATATTTTTACATTCAAAGACACTTAAATACACATATAATTGTATATATGTATATATAATGTGTGCATATACATGCAGACACATGTCTATATACACACACAGCGACGTGCGCATACACGTTTATATACATATGTGCACATATAAAAATCATGTATATATACATGTATTTTGATGCCTAGTTCATAGAATAAAGTTCATTAATAATATATTACATATAAACTCATTTATACACATGTGCACATGTATACATGTATATAGAATATATATACTCAATTCCTGTTACTTTATACATGTATATTATAAATACATATTTAAATACATGCATTCTTGTATAAATTATATACACATCTACATTATACTTATGTATATATTTTCAAACATCTCATTAAAATTGTTTTGAGTTTTTTTCTAGAACATATGTCTATAGTTCACTATCATAAAGGGGAAATGTATTTTGCTGCCTTTAAAGTCTAAAACTAATTTATATTTTGTGTTAAAACTATGATTATTAGGAGAGCAAAAATTTTTTCTTGCTCAACTCTAAAAACTATTTCAAAAATCCTTATGTTTAGCTGTGAATTATGAATAGAACTTGGAAATCTGACCCCATCATTTTAAGCTGTGTAACCATAGAGAACCTTGAACTCAATTTTCATTCTTATAAACATAGACCTCAACAAGAAACAGCATAGGAAAAAATACTACTATTTATATAAAAATGTATTGTTTAGGGCAAGGTAGAGTAGTCCACAACTGGATAACCTTCCACAAACTGTTTGCTATCAGTCCATAGCAAGGTTAGTCCATAGTAAGGTTAGGACTTCGTGACATATTGTTGATTAAGTCACCAAATGCACTGTTTGGTTCTTTTGCTGTTTGTTCAAAATGGTACTTTCTTGATGAAGGAAGCAGTGTGGTGATTTGCATTTTACCACAAGCTCCTTACTTTGTAAAGACTAAATAATACTGGTTTAGAAGGAAATTTCATATACATTGTTATTTTAATCCTCACAATATTTAATATAGTTATTATCCTCATGTTCCAGGAGAGGGAATATAAGCTTATTCTGTGTACACAAAGGTGTCTGAAATGACCCTTAATCCTCAGCTAAAGTATAAAAAGCACACGTAAGATGGAATATTTTATAGGAGAGTTAACTCACCTGCTAAAATTGTGGCCAGTGTAATTATTAGAGTCGCCAGAAAGGTGATGATGATTTTAGAGTTACAAAGTCTCTTTTTATTCCTTTCTAGATTTTCTTCTGAGTGTAAAGTACGCCTGGAAGAGGTTTCATAACCTATAGGAAAATAATCAGTTCTTCATTACTGATAAGTAAGTTTAGAGTCTTGTAGGATTCAACATCAATACTTACAAACTAATCATGTTTATATGTACTATCCATTATCAATAAGAAATGAAAAGATAACATACCATTTATAATGGCATAAAAATATTAAATACTCATAGATAAATCTGACAAAAGGCATGTAAAATTGATACAATGAAGATTACAAGACATTGCTGAAAAAAAAAAAGGCAGATAAATTAATGGAGACATTGTTTCCATAAGTCAGAAGACATGAGGTCACAATACTGATAAGATGTCAATTCTATTCAGATTAATCTATAGATTTATCTCAATCCCATAGAAAATTCTGAGCATGCTTTTTCTTTTGTAAAAATTGTCAAGCTGTTTATAAAATTTAAATGAAAATGCAAAGGTACTGGAATAATGAGAACTGAGAACTAAGTTGGAGGACAAAAATTACCTTGTTTAAAGACTTATTATAAAGGACAGTTGTCCACACAGCATGGTATTTATGTAAAAATAGACAAGTGGTCTAGAATAGACTCACACCAGATTTTTGGCAAAGACACCCAAAAAAAGAAGTTATTTTGTAAATTGTTCCAGAGTAATTGGATATCTATAGGCAAAAAGATTTTTGATCTATTTCACATCCTGTATACAAAAAATTAAGTCCAAATGAATCATAGAAGTGAATATAAAACCTACAACTATAAAACAAATAATGTTAACAAAATAAAAAGACAAACCAGAGACTGGCAGAAAATATTAGTAAATCAGAGGTCTGATAAAGGGCTTGTGTCCAGAATATATAAAGAACTCTCAATACTTGATAAGATAGCAAACAATACCACAAACTATCAGAGCAAAAGAGTTAAACAGACACTTCATGAAATAAGAGATATAGATGGCAAATTGAACATAAAAAGATGCTCATCATCACGAGTCATAAAAATGAAAAGTAAAACCAAATTTAGAAATCACTATTAAAATGACTAAAATAAAAATGTCTAAAGAAAACAATGTCTGACCACATCAACTGTTGGGGAAGATATGAGAGAACTGGAAATTCCATCTGGTGCTGGTAGTAATGTTAAATGGTACCACCATTTTGGGAAGCAGTGTAGAAATTTCTTTAAAAAACTAAATATACACCTACTACAAACACGTACTATAAACAGGTTTATTTGTAACCCCAAACTGAAAACTTCTAAGTGTTCATTAATGGGCGAATGCATAAATAGGCTGTGGAATATCTAGATGAGAAAATACTAGTCATAAAAATTTTTTAAAAAAGAACTTTGATATCTGCAAAACATGGATCACTATTAAAATAATTATGCTGGCTGTGGTCAAGTGGCTCAGTTGGTTGGAGTATGATCTCATACACCAAAAGTTTGCAGGTTCATTCTCTGCTCTGGGCACATAGCTAGGTTGTGGCTTTAATCCCAGTCAGGGTGTGTATAAAAGGCAACTGATCAATATTTCTCTCTTTATGTCTCTCTCTTTCTCTTTTCTCTCTCTTCCTCCCTTCCCTTTCCTCTCGCTCCAAAATCAATAAACATATCCTCAGGTGAGGATTAAAAAATAATAATTATGCTGAATAGTATAAGCTGAACAAAATGAGTACATACTGAATGATTCCATGTATGTAACATTTCAGAAAATGCAAATTTATTATAGTGACACAAATTTTATTTGTGGTTGTCTCAAGAGGGCATGCAGTAAAAAAAGATTACAGTAAAATATTATAATAGTGCCTGAGGAGACAGTTGATATTGATAAATATGTTCATTGTCTTGAACATATTTGTAGTTTCATGGATGTGTGTTATATATGTATCAACACTTATCAAATTGTACACTTTAAATATATGAATTTTAATGTATATTGATTTCACCTACATAAAGCTGTTAAAATAGTACAAAGATCAGTTATCTTTTATTCACATAATGTGGATCTATTTATAAGATACCTTTGCTAGATAGCTGAAAATAATTTGACACGGACAGAAGAGATGAAGAGCTTAGAGACACTAGTTCTGCAGGAGGGTAATTATTCAGCATGGATGACAGGGACTGACCAAGTGTAAATTTGCTTACATCATAAACCACATCCAGAGCCTGTCATATGTGCGCTTCTTACCTGAAGACTGGGAATCTTCCATACTTCTCAGCCTTATGTCCTTATCCATGTTTCCTTTTGATTAAAAAATATACAGATTGGCCATTGTGAACACACTGGATTCAAGATCCCTGACCACTACTTGGGTTTAACCTTAATAATATAAAGGAAGACAATTTTAAACACAATGAGATGGTCAATCTAAAATAAAGATATAACACTAATATAAAAATATGTCAAAATTCCTCAGAAATCTGACCAAAATTGCCCTTTTTGGCATATTGCCACTCAAACATCACTCTGTATTTTTGCAGTTTGAGGAGTCACTGGAGGTAGTTAAGACTCTGAAATAATTCTTCTGACTGCTGGGTTCAGTGCAAAGAAAGTGAGATTCAGTGGTTTATAAGGCCAACAGTTTGAGTTTTCACAGCATCATCCTGACCTACCAAAATTTTGACCAGTACCCATCCCAGCCACAGATCCAATTTTAAAAAATTAGAGCATGAAATGGCAACTTAGACTTCAATAAAATAATACAAATTTGCTCTAATAATAATAATTAAGTAATATCTAATATTTAGTGTTTTACTCTGTGGTAGGCCTGTTTCTGAGCTCTTCAATTTTATGATTTAATTTAAACTCACAACATTATCAAATAGGAGCTTACTATTATCATTAATTCACAAATGAGACAACTTCCTTAAAGTAACAGAGCGGTTAAAAGTAACACAGACCAGTATGTGGCAGAGCTTAGATACTAACAGGCTCTGTTTATTCAACCACTCTTATATTCTACAACTTCTCTTTGTTCAGCACATTTCCGTGAGTATTCTTAGGCTGAACTTCTACTTCCAGGTATAGAAAGCAGAACTCAAGTTCAACAACAACAAAATGTGCTACTTGTATTATGCTAAGCTGATTAGAACTATGTAATATCATTCAACAGAGGTGAGAACGAAATAAATGTAGGCATGGCAGCCTATGTTTCAAAGTCACCTTCTTGAGAGACAAACAGAAAGTAATGGGTTGGCAGTTTTTTAAAAAACTGAGCTATAAGGTATTAAGTTCTCTTTAATTTTGTATTTTGAGGTTTGTAATGTATACTACTATTTCACATCTCCAAAACAATAATTTTAGGAGTCAAGCAGATTGTGTGTGTGTGTGTGTGTGTGTGTGTGTATGAGAGAGACAGAGTGAGAGAGAGACAGAAACAGAGAGAAATAGAGAAATAGATATTGGGGAAACCTATGGATAGATTTTTTTCTTCAAGCCTTTATCTCTAATACAAATTATCCCAAAAGTTCATATGCTATTTTAAAACCATAAATTTTGCTACCAGTTAGCCATGGTCACATCAATGCTAATTACAAACCATTCCCCAAACCCTGGTTCACTTACCTGTCTGTGCTGCATTGGCTGAGATTGTTTGGCAGAAGCTGGCAACCATATGGCTGTTTCAAGCTGTGAGTCTGGCTGTGCTTGTAATTCTGAGATCGAGTCTGAAGAGGCAGCTTTACCAGAAGCTCTTCTCATGGAGCCATCAGAAGTGTAAGACGGTAAACCCAACTACTCAACATATTTTAAGTCGAAGTTAAAAATCCCATTGGCTGACGCTCATCTCCTGATTGACTCAAAGTCAGGGGAAGTACATTTTGTTTCCTTGGAGAGGAACCTATATGTCACATGACAAAGGCTTTGATTGTACCCTTGAAAACGATATAATTTTATTAAACAATGTTACCTCAAAAAATTCAATAATTTTTGTTTTTTTTTTAAGAAGAACGAATTGAGGCCAATAATGTACAAACCATATTTTGTTGGAGCATTTCTTGAGCCCTCCTGGTCAAATGTCACCATTGGTCTATTTGTTTATTTTTTAAATTAACCTTTTAGATATTTTTGCTTTATTTTGTTTTAAAATGAAGCAGTTTACCTAAGAGTGCTGTTTTCAGCCTTTTTTCATTTTCTCTTATGGGCAATATAGCATCTTCAACTTAAAGTTAATCACTTTTCATTTTTATTTATTTATTTTTAAAAAAGATTTTATTTATTTACTTTTAAAGGGAGGGGAATGGAAGTGGAAAGAGAAGAAGAAAAACATCAGTGTGTCATTGCCTCTTGCACACTCCCAACCGGGGACCTGGCCCACAACCCAGGCATGTGCCCTGGCTGGGAATCCAACCAGTGACCCTTTGGTTCTCAGGCCAGCACTCAATCTACTAAGTGGCTGAATATTTGAAAAATAATTCAAAATCCAGTGTGGAAAAAGAGGAAGAGAGATGAACAGGATGGTGTAATTTGACATTTGAATTGCTAAGAGTCATTCTGAGGAGCTTAATTTTGATTTGGAGATAATAGAATTTAAAAAATTAAGCAATGAAGCTTATGAATAGACTTGTATTCTAGAAAGAAAGAATTCTTACAGTAATGTGAAAGTTGGATTGAGAGAGAAGATACAGATCATACTGGAAGTAAAGTGATTACTTGAGAGGCTAGCATTTTTTTCTGGGGATTCTCCTGTTCTTTCATTTGGTGGCCTGTTTCTTTATTTCTCCATTTTGGCTGCCTCCTTTGTATTTGTTTCTGTGAATTCGATAGATCTGCTATGGCTCCCAGTCTTCGTGGTGTGGTCTTATGTAGTAGGTGTCTTGTGGGGTCCAGTGGTGCAGTGTCCTTGATCACCTGAGGTGTGTCTCTTGTGTGGTTCTCCCGCTGAAATTGAGTCTTCTTTTATTTTTGAAAAAGAGAGGAAGGAAGGGGGGGAGAGAGAGAGAGAGAGAGAGAGAGAGAGAGAGAGAGAGAGAGAGAGAGAGAGAGAGAGAGAGAGAGAATTTGTCGTTCCACTTATCCATGCATTCATTAGTTGATTTGTGTATGTGCCCTGATAGGGGACTGAACTGGCAACTTTTATGCATCGGGAGGATGCTCTAGATAACCAAGCTACCTGCTAGGGTGTAATTGACTCTTGATTGCTATTGGTCTGGTCATGGTTGTGATTGGACTTCAGGCCCTTTAACTGTGAGGCTCAGCCCCAATAACGAGCAAACTGCTGTGCATGTGCTGACCTCTTGAAGCAGAATTCTCTGCAACAGGGGTTAGTGCCCTTTGAGACTTCTCTTTTGATATGCTGCTTTTGAAGCTTATGAGATCCTGCTCTGATGTCTGACGCTGGCCATTGTGTGTATTTGTTCTGGGTCTCTTGGGAGATACTCTGACCCAGACCATTGTTAGTTCTTTCTGTAACTAGTCCTAGGCAACCTGTTTGTGGGCACAAGAGATCCAGTTTGTGGCTACCTTTACTGGGCCTAGGTGCCTTTGGGAAAGACCAAGCTGTGCACCTAGGCAGGCTTTTACCAGCATCAAGCCCAGGGGCAAGTCAGCAAAAGTCCCTGACTGCTGACGCCAGCATACATGTGACTCCTCCTGAGCTGTTTGTGAAGCTCAGTCTCTGAAAGAGACTTAGGTGATACTCAAGTTGCGTGAGGTATGTTCACAATAAGAGTAAGTGGTAGTCTCCTGAGAAGGAGTTACTAGTCAGGCTTCCTCTTCAAGTTAACCACAGGGTGTACTAGCTATTGAAGGTGGAAAATATATTATAAAATATTAAAGGAGCTATTTTTTCATTTCAATGATATTATTTTTTATATTTTCAGAATAAGCAATGATTTTGCTCACCATGCCCAGCCATTGCTTCTAGTGATTTCTTTTTTGCTCATGCAAAAGCAACCAATGCAATTAATTTTCATACTTTTAATTTATGAGGTTAGTTTGTTAATTCTACATGGGATTTAAATTCATAAGGTCTTAATAGTAATTCTAGTCAACGCCAGAATTTTTTTAAGACTATTCAATTTAAATCTGTTCTAGGTGCTGTGATTCTTTTTTCTTTAAGAGGGAAAATACACGTTCCAAATAAGTTCTTGAACTTCAAGGGATTCGTGAACCATATACAACAATTTGGTAGTATGTATGTGTTTAATTTTTTGATAATCCCTTTCACCAGACCTTTGGAGAGTCCATTCATGTATGAGATCTTTATCAGTTGTTGGTACCCTTAGGCCCTGGACTTATTTTCATTGGTGATCCTTTCATACCTTTCTTTTAAAATTTATCTCTGTTTAACCTCTGTAGTGTCATACTAAACTGCTTTACTCCTTTTTACTTTGTTCCCATTAAGATACATCCCTTCAAGTAGTTATACCAGAAGTCAGATAAATGTGGGATAATTTCTAGGGTTTTGACATGGATGACTGGAGGAATAGGATGTAGTAGATATTTATTTCTCTCTATTTCAGGTGTGCAGCAACTGAACCACTTTCCTTTGCCCATGTAGTTCTTCACCACATGAGTCCAGATAGCAGGGTATAAAAAAGCTTTTCGGCCTCCCGGTCTCCCCTGGAAATGAGGATACCAAGGGACATTCTGGGACATTTGTATGTATCCAACTCAAATCACAAGTAGGGCACTATTTATACACTTTAATATTAAAGTTCTTCTGAACATCTAGGTGGAGTTGTTTAGTAGGTATTTATGTGCAAAATTCCAGCTTTCAGGGAAGAGATATAAGTTAAAGCTAAAGGCTTGAGATTGTCAATATGTATGAATCAATAAAAGCTTTGGGTATAAAAGAAACTACATATACATAGTATATGGCAAAAGAATGTATGTTAAGCCAGAATAAAAAAAATTATATAGTAGCATCATATGATTCATGTTATTTTACAATTAACTTTTTTCATTAAAGAAATCTTTCAATTAAAAAAAAATGTTGTTACCCTACTCTTAGTATGTTGCTAAGACTTATTATTTGGTCTCTTTCTCCTCATTTTCTCTTACTAGGCAGTGTGGCTTCTTTATTCCATGGGCCAAAGCTAAGCTTATTCAATGACAATTCAGTTAAACCTATTTCACACAAATTTGGTTTATAAGTGAATTGAACAAGCTATCAAGAATTGCAGGTACTTTATCATTACACTACATTTGTGGGTACTGTGGATTCTTTCAAAGCAACTGCACTTAATGAAAATTTAATCCTCATTGACCTAATTCAGTAACTACATTGCAATATAATAAATGCAATATTTTTATTTTGCTAGAATAACTTGCAATTTTGTTCCATAACAAAAGTATTTATTTACTTAAGTTAAGATAGGCCATCTTAAAAGTTAAGATTGGAATTAAACATTTTATACATAAGAAATATTGTAATGAACTTGAACTTTTACATATAAAATTCAAATGTATATAAATTAATGCCTCACATGCACTTTTGTAAAGGCAATATCTAGCATACTGCATTTTAAACCTCATATATAAAATATAAAACTTTTTCTTTATCCCCAAATTTATTGTATAAATGCTAATTTTTTACTTTTCTTTAATTCAGCATTTGTAAAGACATTTGACCTGTGAAGGGCTGTTTAGTCACTCACTAAATGGCATCACATTCCTTGATTGATATTTGAACGCGGATAAAACCTAGTTTAGTTTTTATTTTAATGTGCTTATTTTCTTATTACAAAAGTGTAATGCAGATAGATTTTACCTGTTTAGTACAGGTGCTACACTTTCCTTACTTCACAGCACTGACCTCTGTGTAACAAAGGATCCAATATTCTCTTTTTTGTGGTTAGAAGTGAAGGAATGGAACATATAAATTCTGAATCATTGAAAGAAAGAAGGGTGCTCTCTATACAAGGGATTTTGTATCAGCTGGTGTCATTCTACTGGATAATTTACACCAGTGACAAGGAAGATGTAGATTTGGGGATCCTTCACAAGAAAGCAGTGAGCATTTTTGCCCTCCTTGCTGTTTGCATCACCCTGTGCTTCTTCACAGCTTGACCTTAGGCTATTACAGAGGAAGGTCCTTTTTTTCTCCAGATGCTCTTTGCATCAATATCTTAGTGCCCTCCACCCCAATTCAGGCACCAATATATGTGTTGGAGGACAGGATAGGGCTGCTTCACTGAAGTGGGGCCTTTGTGTAGTGTGGCAAGTTCCTTTGCTACCTCACATCTATTTTTCCTGAAGAGAGCAGTGGCTGCCACCACCTGTTCATGGGTCACCATTTCTCACCTTCTCTGAAACTATTGCTCTTCTAAACCAGACCTAGGCAAAGACCATATCCCCCTTCTTTTAGAATAATTATGTCTGTATCTTTTTTAATTCACAGAAAAGTGAGTGTCCCAGCTGGGGTGTAATTTATCCAAAGGAAAGTGGTAAATAATATTAAAAAGTTAAGATTGTCCAGGTGATGATAAGCCTTGAATAAGAGAGAAAATTCTTACAATGGGGTTTTTCTTCTCATCTTCCTCTTTTCGAAAAGAAAGAGATAAGTTTGAGGTCAAGAGTGTGGTATTTAACACAAAACCTCAAGAAAAATTGCAAGTTGTGAAATACATTTAACATGTGTGGGGGACAGACAGGCATG
Source organism: Furipterus horrens (assembly GCF_987537825.1). Lineage (NCBI taxonomy): Eukaryota > Metazoa > Chordata > Mammalia > Chiroptera > Furipteridae > Furipterus > Furipterus horrens. The sequence goes on from NW_028327174.1 coordinate 23,911,482, forward strand.
GGGAGATGTGGGAAGCAGACAGGCTTGGTTTAAAAGACTCTGAACCGCGGGAGGGGGAGCCACCGCCCCCCCCCATAGTACCCCCCCGCCCCCAGCTGGGCCGAGGCGCCCCCCATCCCCCTGCTGGGCCCTTAGCCTGCAGGTTGACTTCCAGGTTTGCTCTGAATCCCACCCTCTGGGGGATTTTAAAGATAGAATAGAAATCCAAAGTGGCTTTTATGGAAAAGGGAACCTGCTCTGTTTTCCTCTAAACAGCCCCAAATTCTTGTCAGTAGGGTGTGAAAAAACAGAACGATTGAGCAAGAGTAAATGTTTTGAACTTGTGTAAAATACCTGGGTGCCTCAACCCTGTATTGATCTGCATTTCCCTTTGTTATGACTCCCAACCATTTGGAGAAGGCCTGCATGCTTTTTCTTATGCATTTCCCCTGTAGAAAGTAGATAAAAACCCTGGCTAATAAAGAAACGGGGGCGATTTTCCACTAGAGAAAACCCCCTCCCTTCCTTCCTCAGATGGAGAGTGTCTGAGTACTTTCTTCATCCACTCCGAGGGACCCAGAGTCTCTTTCAAACATGAATGCCTTATGTTTAGAAATTATTTTTTTCTCCAAATCCCACATAACTTGCTTTTAGCTATTTTTCTTTCTTCCTTTCTAGTGGACATAGAAAGACTAATTGTAATTTTTTGCTATGTAGTAATCTTTTGTACATAATATCTAAAGCCATTTCTTCAGTTACTTTTGGGACTGAATATATTTATTTCTTATTTTTTCGCAGGCACATGTTATTGTCCAGCACTTAAATTTTCTTTTGAGGAAAAACTCTCCCAACCTTAATCTGGACCCATTGTGACTGTTATAAGTGGTGGTCCCTTCCTGCCACATTTCACTAATTAGAGTTTTCCATCTTCCATAACACAAAAATTATTTTAAAAGTACATGGTTTCTCATAACTGAATCTTTCATAAGTGTCTTACTTGTTATTTCACATGTAACATTAGGTAAGGGAGGGAAGCTAACTCTCTTCCTCTGGGATTAAGAGGTAGCATGGAGAAAGTAACCTACCAATGAAGCCTAGAATCACAGGATAAGAAATAAAAGGATGTAAAGAAATGCTGACTCCTGAAAAAACCAGTTGAGTCCCCACATCAAACCTGAAGCCAGAGCTGGTTAAACAATATGCTTTCCCAGGTATTGTGTAATCAGTCCTCATGAAAATCTGGGTTTTATAGGTAGACCATGTTTTAGAACATGCATTTCTCAGAATAGGAATCAAAAGATTAAACAACTCAGTTTCATAGAACTAAGACTAGGTTTTCTGATTCCAAAACTCATCCTCATGTGGTTTTCTTTTCTACTGCAAATCTCTTAGAAGCCAAATTCCCTTTTTTCCGTGGGAAAAAAGTTACCAACTCAACATTGACAACCTGGTGACTGAAGGGTTAGAGTCAACCTTTATACTTCCTTTGAAAATCAGAAGCTGTTACACAGAAATATGAGTTTCCTAAACTGATGGAATATGTCATTACCAGGTCTGTGATTCTTCCTAGAAACGTGTTTTTTAATGGGAGCCCAGGGCTGGAATGGAAGAGGACCAGAGCCCTCAAACCCAATTACATTAGAAATACTCTGGCTTTAAAACACACATATGCTTAGGTTCCACTTGTGACCAATTCATCACAGTCTCTGAATGGAGAATCAGTCACAGAAAATTCTATGTGCAACCACTGATGTGACACATACGTTCTTCAGTTGGTCACCCTCTTCATTCATGATCTCCTGCCTTTTATAGAAGTTTGTCAACTCTTTTAATCATATTCTCAACTCATAAACTCAAATGACAGTTTGGACTTCTGTGTTCAACACTCTAAAGCTCACTTGTATTAATTTTACCTGTATTCAGAAAATTGACAACCTTTCAACTATGGGATCTAAAATTGAAAATAATCAATGAATAGTCTGAAAATTACATAAGTTTTCTTATTATAGTTCTCTTTGTTATGGGAGCTGAGAAGTGTTTTCTGTTTTTTGTTTGTTTTTGCAGATGCTTGCATTTTACATAAAAAAATAAGCCTGCTAAGAAAAGAAATGAAATGAAAACTAATTATATCATAACATAACGATTACATGGAAGGCCCAGGAGAATGCTATGCTTACTTTTGTAATATTCTTTATTCATTTTACACTTTCCTCCTTCCATGAAATTCTTCCAGAACACCAAATCTGTACTGTATGGCTACTACATCCTTACCCTCTCCACACTCATTTTGAAAATCAGATTTAGCCCTGGCTGGTTTGACTTGGTTGTTTGGAGTGTCGTCCTATACACAAGAAGATTGGGAGTTCAATTCCCAGTCAGCACACATACCTAGGTGGCAAGTTCAGTCCCCGGTCGGGGCATGAGTGGGAGGGAACCAATCAATGTTTCTCTCTCACATCAATACTTCCCTCTCTCTCTCCCTTCCTTTCTGTCTAAAATCAATAAATATGTATTTAAAAAACCAGGTTTATTGCACCCCCTTAAATATCTCATCTTATTTCATCCCACTGTCTCCATTCATTCATTATGAATCAACTTTCTGGTTTAATAATAATAAACCATTTCCTTCTGAGAGCCCCATATTCCTTCTATCATCTCTTGTTGTTCTAGGATTAGGTATGTAGATCAGTCTAAAATGACATCATTTTATTTCTTGACTAAAACAGGAACTGGATATTCAGCTCAAACTGGCTACAATGACTATGCCAATATAATTTGTAAAATTTGGAAGAAGATTCTTCACTTTATCATACATAAGATGGATACATAGTTCTTTTTCTCAAGCTGTGTGCTATGGTCTGAATGTATGTGTCCCTCCAAATTTACATGTTAAAATTTTAATAACCAATATAATAGTATAAGGAGGTAGAGCTTTTGGAGAGGTGCTTAGGTCATGAGGGTGGAGACCTCATGAATGGGATTAGTGTTTTATAAAAGAGGGTCCACAGAGCTTCCTAGCTCCTTCCACCATTTGAAGACACAACCAGAAGCCTGTGACCTGGAAGAAGGTCCTCTGCCGACTATGTTAGCACCCTGATCTCAGACTTCCACCCTCTAGAACTATGTGAGATAAATTTCTGTTGTTTTTAAGTCACTCGGTTTGTGGTATTTTGTTAGAGCAGCCCTAACGAACCAAGAGAGGTGATTCAAGACCACCATGGGCAGAGAGGGGGGCATGACCAATGAAATGGAGCTATGCATAGGGCATCTTGCGCACTACCCCTCTTAAATCAAAGTACCTATAATAAAAAAAAAGTTATACCTATTGGCATTCCACATAAGATTTTGTGTCCAAACAGCATTCTATTACTTAAAAAGTTTGGATTCCACTGAATTACAGGGAAACTCTAGTGGTAGTAGAGGTGAGAAAAATAGATTCAGAAACATTTCAGTTGATGTATCAATTAACATCTAATCAGGAGACTGAAAGCCACAATATATTTGAACAGGGAAAATTTAGTATAAAAATTATTCATTGAGGGTTGGAGTAATGAGAGCATTGGTTAAAAGGAAGTAAAGAACACTCTTAAAAATACAGGAATATTATACAGAGGGAGTAACCACTACCCCATGGGGTGAGACAAAACACTCAAGGAAGAGGCCTCCATACTAAACTGTGGATTGAAATCCAGACCTCAGCAGATGGGCACAAGCATGGCTCAGTAGACATGAAGATGTCACCTGAGGAGCCACATCAACAAATCTTTCCTCTGGAGTGCTGGGGAAAGTGTCCACAGAAGATGATACACTTGGAACTCACCGTAGAATTATCAGAGGGTAGGTTAGGGGAAACCCATGATCAGAGCTGTCCTGCTGGGACCACTTAATTATGAAGGACTGAGAGGGTGTTATTTGAAGATGCGCAGGGGAAAGCATGCAGTTGACCACTGTGTACTGAAGAAAAACCAAAACTGTGCATCAGCCTGATAAACAAAGCTGAAAACAGGAAGAGAAACTCCTTTCTCTTCCAGAGTATCTCCAGTCTCCTCAACTGACAGAACTTCATGTTGTGCCAGCTGACAAAGGGGAAATATTTAGAGTTTATCACCATTACAACAGAACAGGCAATGAAGGGTAGATTTGGACCTAAGAAGCAATAAATTGATTATTGGTCCAATTCTGAGACTAATTATTTATACAAACACCTAGAATTCTTCTGACAGAAAATTTGAGATAAAACTCAATTCTCTTAACTCATAGAACTGTCATGCAGAACCTAAAAACAAGGTGGATTAGATGCTTGGCATTTCCAAGCATCTTGATAATGAGGGTATTAACTTCACTCACTTACCAATTTATTCATTTGAATGCTTACTCTGTTCATGGCACTGTGCTTAGTGCTACAGGAGATGCAAAATATATAGTTCCTCAGAGGAGAGTAGTAAGTGTAACACAAGGCTCTTGGTGTTCAGTAAACTAATCTAAAAAATATCCTAGAAGATACATTGGTATGAATCCCAATCCAGACAGCTGCTAATAGAAGAAATATTTAGGAGGTGTCTTAAAAACAAAAACAACATTTGTTTATACTAAAACTTATTTTAAAAGTTTTTGAGTTGACTTGCAAAAAAACCATACACTTAGAGAAATATTTGTTATCAGGAACAAAGGGGAAGTTTTATTGCCATAAAACTAAGCAAATTTGGGATTATTAAACACTGAATTTGACTTCGAGATTTCTTTTTTTTAATATGCTTTATTGTTTATGCTATTACAGTTATCTCAATTTCTTTTCCCTTTGTTCCCCTCCACCCAGTGACACCCCTTTCTCCACTTGTATCCTCACATAGTCCATGCCCATTGGTTGTGCATATAATTCTTCTCAACATCTTCCTGCCTACTCCACTTCCTCCTACTATGTTTCTTAATTCCTGCATCATCTCCCTCCCTTTCCCCCCTTCCCTCTCCCACCAAATGTTCTCCATACCTATAATTCTCTCCCCACTCTCATTGCCTACTTAGTCTGCCTTCATTTCAATTCCCTAACTTCTGTCATTGGTTGTTGTGATACAGTTTTCATTTTAATATTCATAGTTTTGATCCTCGTTCTCCTAAACAAGTCCCTTTAACATTTCATATAACAGTGGTCTGGATCTGATGAACTCCTTCAGTTTCACTTTGTCCTGGAAGCACTCTCTCTGCCCTTCTATTCTGAAGGACAGCTTCGCTGGATAGAGTAATCGTGGTTGTAAGTTTTTGCTTTTCATTACTTTGAATGTTTCTTGCCAGTCCCTTCTTGCCTGCAACGTTTCTTTTGAGAAATCAGCTGATAGTCTAATTGCGACCCCTTTGTACATAATTCTCTTATTCTCTCTTTCTGCTTTTAAGATTCTCTCTTTATCTTCGATTTTTGACATTTTGATTCTAATGTGTCTTGGTGTGGTTCTCCCTGGGTCCAGTTGTTTTGGAACTCTCTGTGCTTCCTGGACCTGTAAGTCTATTTCCTTCCCCAATTTAAGGAAGTTCTGCTTCATTATTTACTCACATAATTTTTCAAGTTCTAATTCTTCTTCTTCACCTTCTGGCAGCCCTATGATTCAGATCTTGGCTCGCTTATAGCTGTCCGATGAGTTTCTGAGCCTCTCCTCATTTCCCTCACTTCTCATTCCTTTTTCTGCACTGGTTGACTGTTTGTTCCTTCCCAATGTTCTGATTTGTGGATTTGATCCCTGGTTTTCTTTCCCTCACCACTAGTTTCATATGTGTTTTTGTTCACTTCAGCAGAACTAGCCTTCATTCCTTCCCCCTCTTGTTTAAGATCTGCTGTTAGGTCTGTAAGTATTTTTATAACCAAAGCTCTGAACTGAGCCTCAGAAAGATTTCCTATCTGCTGAGCCATTAGATTAGATATTTGCTTTCTGGTCACTTGCATCATTGGGATCTCTGTCATGATCTGTGCCATCCTGACAGTTTGGGAGCAGGGTGAGAAGGATGAAGGGACTAAGCAAAGAAAAAAACAGGCTCATGGACACAGACAGCAGTATGGTGATTGCCAGAGGGAAGCAGGTATTGGGATAAAGGAGACAATAAATGGTGATGAAAAGAGACTTGAGTTGGGGTGGTAAACTCCCGATACAATGTACACATGTTGTATGTAGAATTGTATACCTGAAACCTATATTATTTTATTAACCAATGTTGCCTTAGTAAATTCAATAAAAATAAATAAACAAAATTAAATAAAGTAAAGTAAAATGAAAGTAACAGTGTCTCATAGTTTTTTAATGAGGTTCAAATATATTTACTTTTAAAGCACTTAGAGCTATGCTCAAATATTAAGTTTTTATTTAAGTGCTGATTTTTACCATATTTCAGTTTCGGACCCCACAGAATGACTCATTTAAAGCAAACATGATTATTTTGCACTGTTATTTTCTATTTGCTCAACTTACATCTGAGATATTATTCACTTCAACTGTTCCAACCATCCCAATGAAATGAATTTCTAATTTATATTTTTGTAACCAATTATTTCTCACAAAAGTACCCAATTTTTAGTGTCCAAAGTAGTCTTGTAGTGCCTTGATTATTTTTTTTCCCCTAGCTAGTGTAGCTCAGATTTTCAGTCCTGTTTCTGTCCCCGCTGCTCCTCTTGTACAGCCTAATTACTGCACTCTGTGTGTGTTTTATAATTCACTTTTATATTGAAGTGGGGAGGTATGAATCTATGATCAGTGAAAACAGTGATAAATGAGATGTGTTAAGCCTAGTTTGCTTACACATTTTCAATGCTTGTCTTTTTTTATTTCTTCAGATTTTAAGGCTGATTTAACTTTGGACTGTATAAGAAATCAGAAGAATTACAGAGATGAACAAAACAAATGGTGATTTAACTTGGCACCAACAAACTCTGTATTCTCTCAACACATCCTTCATTTGGAAGCCCAGAATCGCCTTTTTCTAAAACTCAGTAAATCCAAATTTGAATTCTGAAACTATTATAAATTGATGTTAAACTTATTAAGAGATTTATGTATTTGGATGGCCTTTGAAGGGATTTCATACTCAAATTATTACACAGAATTGGCAATGAATATTTCTGATTAGTGCCAAAATTAAGAAAAAGCCTTGCCTATAATCCAATTGAATAGAAAATTCCTTTAGAACCTTAAATTTTGTACTTATTATTTTTTCCATTAGATATTTGATAGTTATGTTTCCTTTATAATTTTCTAACACAAAAATCTTATTATTACTGAGTGGTTGTTACTTACAGGGTTCAGTAAAAATCAGATTCTTTACCTACTTTCATTTAGTCATATATTCAGTATAAACAATGCTTGAGATTTAATTTATAATATTTTATTAAGCAGATCATATTCTAATGCTAATCATAAAAATTTTTAATCTGACAGACTCATAAATCAGTTTGGCCCATAAAACCAAATCAGTTTTCTTCTTAGAAGCATTTGAGAGAAATGATTTATATTAATAGAAAACATATAATTAATAAATTAATTAACTTATTGTTTATAATGGAAGGACATCTGTTTTAATTTCAACTATATGTTTGAAAAAACTTAGTAACTATGTGTCCAAAAATAGATAAGTGGTAATATAAAGTGTTGATCATCACTCAAATTAATATAATACACCTCTAAAATGGCAAATGTTGACATTGTATGGCAACATAGAATAGGTCTGGACACACTGCAGTGTAAAGGACAAGGAGAATACAAAACTCCTTGGCACAGTGCCATGCATTCAATGCACCGCTTGGGCTTTGCTGTGAGTCTTCATGAATATCTGGGTTTCACAGTTTTCTGGGTACACGTTCGATTTCAGCAATACAGTGACAGCTTGCCTGGCTGTGAGGAATTGAAAACCTCCTTCCTTCCTTCTCCTGGTAACTCCAGTCCCTAGGATGTGCACATACAAATTCCTCCTGCTATTCCTGGGAATCACCAGAGAGCACAATGTCTCACTAAACTCTGAAGACAGGTCAACTCATAATTTTATGCTCTAAGCTCGGTATATCAGTTTGCTTTTGCTGTTGTCAGCATTTTTAAAACAGATAAAAGTTCAATTCTTTTCTCTCATTTCCTAAGCTTCTAATATGGTATACATACATTGTGTTTTGTCCTTCTTCATCCATAAGTTACAGTGAGTAAAGTCAGTTATTGATGTTAATAGTTGGCTCTCAGTATCTCAGAAGACCCTAGAGAAAACAGGAAGTTCTCTAATGATGCTTTCCTTAGAGTACCTTTGTTGAATGGCTCTACCTGTTGGAGAGAGTTTGCAGTACTTCTTTTTGTTATCAGACACAATGTGTTAGGGACAAGCTAAGCAAGGCCCTAGAACTATCTAGAAAATTTCCTGGGAATTTGATTTAGAGATAAAACCACTTTTAGTTGCATTGTGAGGAGCTTAATAGAGAGGTGTTCTGGATTCCCAACATTCCAGGGTGTCTTGTTAAAGCGACGGCAGTCATTGGGAAGGAATGAGATGTTAAAAACTAGAAGAGAGAAATATGGGAAGATTCCAATTAAGCTATGGACATAGAACCCTAAATTCTATTGAGCCATTTTTGCTAGTAAAAGTAGCCGTTCCACTCACTTCCTTCCACTCACTGCTTTCTGAGGTTAACCTTGTTTGTGTTTTTTGTTTGTTTTTGTTTTTTTGAGAACCTGGCATAATGCCCTCCCTTAAGGGGATTCTAGATCAAGTTAACAGAAGCCTAACTTGCATCCTAAAAGCAAAGGGTCACGTATCCTCAATCATTTCCAGACTTGAGCCAGTTTATAGATCTGAAATCTCTTTAAAGTTGGGGCAGAGGGGACAAATCTCTTATGGAAGGACTCAGATAAAGTGGAAAAGTTTATGTAGTTAATCTTTTCTCACTTTTCATCAGAAAGGTTTATGAACATTTACCTGGGTGTCTGTGCATTGAAGAAAGAGAAATAACCAGACTTTTGTAGGGTTATTGGTTCCTGGTTCTGAACTGGCATGAATTTTAAGAGACCCAGAATATTATTGTATTCCACTATGGAGTTTTGGCTTAGGTTGGCCTCACACACAGTGCATCCAGTGAGTTTCTGAACCAATTACACACGTGGTCAATCCTCCAGTTCTGACATGTATAAGTGGAATATATGTACTCAACAACTGGCTGAATCCTCACATTGGTTCAATGGCCTGTGGGAGGTTTTAATTTATTGATTCAATTTGTTCTCCCAAGTCTTCCCTCAACATCAGTTCCATTTAGCCTCATACAATAAGTCTCTGATCTTGAGCACTTGTAATAGAGTCTCTTGGTTTCCAAGTATGGAGAGGTTGTCATAAAAAAAGAGATGGCCCAAGACTGGCTTTCTTTTTTAAAAAAAGTGATGAATTTTATTTCCATTTTTCCTTATCTTTCTACGCAGCATGACCTAAGAAGTCCAGAACCCAGTACAGCTTGGGTTGACATTGAGTAGAAAAAACTATAAGAAAGACACTGTGAGAATAAAACGGATTTGGTTAAGTCAGAGATATGGAAAAATGTGAATCCTGCCAGGACTGCCACGCCCTTCTGTCCCTGTCCTGATCCTGGCTGGAGTGTGTATCTTCTGTCTCCTACAGACACCTGAGCAAGCTTTCTCTTAAAGGCAATTGTCAATAACTCTTGCAGAAAGATCATTGCTATAGCAATGGTGGAAGCTGAGATACTGTGTAAGGAACCTGTGGGTGCTTTCTTTTTTTTTTTTTTTAATGTGTTTTATTGATTAAAATATTACATTTGTGCCAATTTCCCTTCCCTCTGCTCCCCTCCACCCGGTGGCCCCCCTCCCTCCAGTTGTCCCCCCCTTTTAGATTATGTCCATTAGTTGTGCATACAGCTCCTCCCAACCTCTCTCCGTCTATTCCATTCCCTCCTACCATGATCCCCAATTCCTATATCATCTCCCTCCCTCTCCCCACTCCCCCTCCCTGTTAACCTCCCCCCAATATGCTTCCCGTACCCACAGTTCCTTTTCCACTCTCGTTGCCTGTTTAGTTTGCCTTTGTTTCATCTCCCTAGCTTCTGTTTTTTAAACCAGTCCCTTTAACATCTCATATAACAGTGGTTTGGATCTAATGAACTCTTTCAGTTTTATTTTGTCCTGGAAACACTTTCTCTGTCCTTCTATTCTGAATGACAATTTCGCTGGATAGAGTATTCGTGGTTGTAGGTTTTGGATTTTCATTACTTTGAATATTTCTTGCCAGTCCCTTCTTGCTTGTAGGGTCTCCCTTGAGAAGTCAGCTGATAGTCTAATTGGGACCCCTTTGTACATAATTCTTTTCTTCTCTCTTGCTGCTTTTAAGATTCTCTCTTTATCTTTAATTTTTGACATTTTGATTATAATGTGTCTTGGAGTGGTTCTCCCTGGGTCCAGTCTCTTGGGAACTCTCCTTGCTTCCTGGACCTGCAAGTCTATTCCCTTCCCCAAGTCTGGGAAGTTCTCCTTTATTATATTTTCACTCAATTTTTCAAGTTCTAGTTCATCTTCCTCACTCTCTGGCAAACCAATGATTCTTATGTTGGGCCTTTTATAGCTGTCCCAGAGGTTTCTGATCCTCTCATCATTGCTTCCCATTTCCTCTCGCTGCATTGGTTGACTGCTTGTTCCTTCTCCATATTCCAGTTTGTTGAAATGAACTCTGGATTTTTTTTCCTCACCATCTGTCTCGTATGTGGTTTTGTTCCTTTCGTTATGAATGTTTTTCGCTTCTTTCTTATCTTTTTCCTGCTCTTTTGTGAATTCTGTAAGCCACCTGATAACAATGGCCCAGAACTGAGCCTCTGACAGGTTTCTTATCTGTTCATCTGTCAGGTTCTCCATCTGTTGCCTGGTGAGTTGTGTCACCGGGATTTCTATAGTTGTCTGCCTCATTTTGACAGATGCGTTTTGTTTTCTTGGGCTGGCTATAGGGGGCAGGGGGCAGTGCCTGCGTACGCGTCACAAATCAGCGACCGGCGCCTGTCTGCGACCTATTTCGCAGCCCTGTGGCGCTTTCTTTGGGGGCGGGGGTCCAAGATGGATTCACACAGTTATTCAGCTAGGAGACCGGGATCCGTCCTCCCGCCCCCCTGGGCCTCACTGTTCAAGGCGATGCGGTGGCTGCTTTCCCCAGTGCTGGGGTCGCGCACTGCCAGGGGCTTGACTGCTGCCGGGATTTTTCGCCGCCCCGCCGCTGTCTCAGGTGCGACCGCAAACAGCACTGCCCTCTTTAACTCTTACCTGCCCAAATGGCACCGCTGGTTTATAACTTCATATGTTGGGCTTCCGTGTAGTTTTATTTTCTGGAATTTCTAGTTATCCTTTGTTTTGAAGTAGTTGTATTCCTCTCTAGTTGTAGAGGGAGACCTAGCGTGTCCGTCTAAGCCTCCATCTTGGCCGGAAGTCCTGTGGGTGCTTTCTTCATCTTTGTCCTCTTTGGCCCCACAATTAGCACCCATGCTTTCAGCAAACACTCCATTGGTCCAATTACTAAGCATCCTTGGCTTAGTTTTCTCTAGTTTTGGTCTTTTTGTCCATCACATTCTTCTCTTGAGCAGTCTATGGAGGTCCTTCTTTCCTCAATGGTTGCTATCTTGGCTCTCATCTCTTCTCCTTCACTAACTTCCATCTTTTCAATTTGTCATAACTTCACATTGGATTCCACTCCCTCAGAGCTTCATTTACTCTCATCATTGGACCTCTCTGCCACCAGGTATTATCCACCTAGTTATTAACCAGCGCCATTCTCACTGATCAGTTTTCTCGTGTCCCACCAATGGTCTTATATCCTCTGCCTTCAGAGTCTTCTTGAGCACTGGATTCTACTAATTCCTCATGTATTCTTTGTTCATATTTGTAATTAACTTTATCATCTTTGTAGCAAGAGTCTTCTCTGACACTAATCTTAGCTTCCCTCACCTTTCCTCTGGCTTACTCTCATCACTGTTTCTCTCTGACACATTTAGACACAAGATACTGTTCCCAAATAGACCACAATTTGTCTCTGAACCCTACCTCTTCTCCTACCACCCATGTTTTTAGGATATTATCTTCTCACCAAATTTAGTCCTCTCTGATGACCTCACTGATTCATTTGCCTTTTATCTGCTACCACCAATCTCTCCACCATCCTCACCTTCGCTTACCTCTGACTCAAGTTGACTCTGGCGCAAACAGGGCATCACAACTTGACGAACACTGTTTCAGAGAGTTTATCTCTAGATATTTCCTATTGACTACTCTCTAATTTCCCAGTACTTATGTGATTGCCTGTTTCAACCATTTTCTGGTGTCTGGTGTCTGGCAAAGACTTGTCTTATCTCTCTTGCTCACACTGTTCTCTTCATACATCAGAGGTCTCTCCCTAGGAAGACTTTACAGCTAAGCCTATGGATTCTAGTAACTTCTATCTCCTCAGGACTGTAGTCTAAGAACTCCTGGATATGCATGTCAAAAGATGGATTTCTGAATTTGTGAGAGAAAGAAAATAAGGAGAGATCACTTTCAAAATATCTATGGCAAGACTACCAAGCAAATTCTTTCAAGACCGCCCTAGAATCACATGAGCAGAAAACAATACCCCTATATTCTTCTGTGAACTAAATGCAAACCAGAGCACCTGTGCAGTCATCAGTGGTGTCTGAATTCCAAGACCTTTGTAGACTAGTTGTAGACTAGTTGTAGCCTGTCCCCTCTGCACTGCAAGTCCTTGGTGATTATTGTCCCTGGAAGTATTTCTGTATTTTCAAGTAGTTTAGTTTGACAATCAGTCTAACAAATATTCGTATGGATTTATAAACACTCTTGTGCCCCCCCCAATGAAAAAATATTTTTGCTGAGATGTAATGCCAATATACCATAATATAAACTCCTTATTCATTAGTGTATATGCATGTCCAAATCAACATGTATAAGGTGATTTGTCGTGCTATAATAAGGAGTTCATGAAAACTTGTAGGAATATAATCATCGTGGAAAATTAGCATAAACATCACAATAAGTTTGTTTCTGAAACTCTTATTTATTCAGATAAACTCCTTTGGTATTTATATGATTCTCATTTGATATAAGTCATCCAAACAGACAAATACTTAGTTTTTCCCTTATCACTAAATGACCCACCAATTACCCCTCCTTTGTCTGAGTCTCTGTTCTTTTGAACCCTATCTCCCAAGCTGCCTATCATCATTTTACTCCTGAGATCTCTTACAGAAAACTTAATACAACAAATATTTTTATTATTTATTATGTGGCAGGTCCTTTAAAGGCACTTAAAATATAAAAAGCTTAAAATGGAAAATATATTAAGCCCTCATGTAATTTACAGTCAAGTGAAGGAGGAGAACGTTAATCAAATGTGGACTCAAAGACTGATGTATGTAAGACCAACAATGTGGTAAGTGCTGGGGAAGGAATATAGTGTTGGGAGATTTGACCTTGCCTTGGACCTCAAGGACGTGTTCTTAAAATTTGAGCCAAGATATAAATAAAGTTTGGAAGTTAACTTGATGGAGGTGAGAGGAAAGAGAAGCCAAGTCTAGGAAACTTCTGCTAAAAGAATGAGGTGAAATAGAGTATGCGTTTCTAAAATTAGTCTCAAGCGATTGTGGTGCTGAGAGTTTGGGTAAGTTTGAAGTAGGAAAAGACTGAATAAGTAAGCAGGGTTAGACCTGACAGGGATTTCTAGGCCATGTTATGGAGTTTGGTGTTATGCTGAGAAAGGTACTAAAGTGTTTCTTAAAAAGGAGGGTTTTATTTTCAGTATATATTTAAAACATTACTTAGGTTTCATAGCAGAGAATGATTGAAATAGAGCAAGACTAAACACAACCTTGTTATTGCCATTATTTAATACTTTAGTATCTTTGTCTTAAGATCATACAAGGGGTGATAGAGAGAAGAGGACAAATTTGAGAGTGATTAGAAAACCGGGAACACTTGGTGATGTGAGAGGGAGAGTGGAGGGCAGCCTCAAGCGATGTGTGAGCGAGAGGGTGAGGACGGGATGACAACTGCTTCACGGGTTGCTTAGTTTTCTTGCATGGCATGCCATCTGTTAAAATATGGTGTACTGGAAGATGATTCCTTTTGTGAAGGAAGTTAATGAGTTATTTTTACATGTTGAGTTTATAGTATCTTTGAGATTTTAGATTTGATGTGTTAAATAGGTGGTATGATATATATGGCTCTGGTAATCTGGGCTAGATATATAAATTTCATATACATTACTTCACAGATGGTAATTGAAACTGAGAATGAAAGAGATTAGCTAAGAGTATTGTAGAGGGAAGGAGTAGAGAAAATAAAGACTAAAGTTCCAAAAATACAGGCTAAATGAGACTGATGGTTGAATTAACTGCATTGATAATTCCGAAGAAAAAATGTATTCAGCATATATACTCATTTTATATAACATTTTTTTATAGCACCCTTTTCACACCTATGAGAAATAGTACTATAATGATGAGTCATACATGAACACACACAGAGATTTCAAGGCCATAAGTAACCCTCTGGACTATTCTATGTCATGAGTTCAAACTTCATGTGTTTTCCAGTCAGAGAAATGGAGACTGATTTGCTACTGAGTGGATTACAATGGACAAATCCATTGCTTACTGTCTTCACATTTTGTTCCAGTTACATGAATACAAGACACCTGGGCACATTTCATACTCCGAGTCTGTAGTTTTATTTTCTTCTATTGAAAACCTGTATAAAGAAAGCCAATGGTATCTTTACATCAGCCTAGAAAATATGCATATATCCAGAGACTAAGAGGAACTCAGTACATATTTTCCAATTATTGAATAAAAATATGATTATTAAAAAAATTTAAACAATATACAACAGTATGGAAGGTAAAGTAATTCTTCCCACCTCAGTTTTATTTCTCAAAACCCCTCTCCAGAGAATTTAATAGTTAACAAATATCAGTTAGTTTAAAATGCATCTGGGTAATGTTAGAATGTTACCTTTGATTTTCTAATTAAAAATTATTTGACACTGTAAGAAGTGAACAGAAATTTACATTTTGTGAATTAAATTTGTATGCTTACATGAGATTTTACAATAACCAATTGCTTCCGTAGATAAAATAATAAAATAAAAGGCGGCAAGTTCTCTTTCACACATAACTCTTGTGAGTGGATGAAGTGAAATTTGTTTTGTTTCTCGACTTTCTGTGTAGAGCATCTCATGTGGATATTTATCAGATTATAAAAGTGGGGAAATTTATACCTGTTCACTCAGTTCAAGTCCAATAACATCAGACAACATTTTCTTTTCTTTTTTAAAATATATTTTATTACGTTGTTATAGTAGTTCCAATTTTTTTCCCCTTTGCTCCCCTCTGCCCAGTACTCCCCTTCCCATCAGCAATTCCACCCTCCTTAGTTCATGTCCATGGGTCATGCATATAAGTTCTTTGCTTCACCCTTTTCTATATTATTCTTAACTTCCCTGTCTACTTTGCACTAACCAATTATGCTTCTTAATATCTGCACTATATCCCAATTCCTGCCCCTCCCCTCTCCCAGCTGATAATCCTCCAAATGATCCCCATACCTATGATTCTGTTCCTATTCTGGTTTGCTTAGTTGGATTTTGTTTTTATTGTTTAGACTCAGTTGTTGATAGTTGTGAGTTTGTTGTCATTTTAGTGTTCATGGTTTTGATCTTCTTTTTCTTAAGTAAGTCCCTTTGACATTTTATATAATAATGGCTTGATGATAATGAACTCCTTTAGCTTCACCTTGTCTGGGAAGCACTTCATCTGCCCTTCCATTCTAAATGATAGCTTTGCTGGATAGAGTAATCTTGGTTGTAGGTTGCTTTTCATCAAATTGAATACTGCTTGCCAGTCCCTTCCTGCCTGCAAAGTGTCTTCTGAGAAATCATCTGATAGTCCTATAGGCACCCTCCGGTAGGCAACTCTCTGCCTCTCTCTTGCTGTCCCCAGTACTCTGTCTTTATCTTTCACCTTTGGCATCTCAGTCATGATGTGTCCTGATGTGGTCCCCTCTGGGTCCAGCTTGCCCTGGACCCTCCATGCTTCCAAGACCTGTATGTCCATCACCATCGCAAAATTTGGGAAGTTTTTCTCATTTTTTTAAATTCTTGCTTCCTCATTCTGCACTGGTCGACTGTTTTTCTCTTCCTTATGTTCCAAAAAATTGATTTGAACTCCAGTTTCCTTCCCTTCACCATTGCTTTTGTGTGGATTTTCCTTCATTTCACTTAGCATAGCCTTCACTTCTTCTCTTATGTGTTTGCCAGACTCAGCATATCTGTCAAGCCTGTGAGCTTCTTTATCACCAGTGTTTTGAATTCTGTGTCTGTTAGGTTGTCTATCTTCTCATCTGTTATGTTCACTATCTCCTCGTCACTTAGTTTTCCCACTGGAACCTTGACCCATTTCCCCTTTTGGTCCATACTTTTCACTCTCCTCATTCTGACAGGCTCTTGTGTCTGTTTGCTTTCACATCACAGGAGAGCTGTTGCTCCTGTTACATTTAAGGGGCAGAGCCTTAGGGATTTGTCAGTACAGGGCGACCTGTTTCACCAAGTTGTGGTGGGGGAGGGGTCTCAGAGGGAACAATGCTGCCTGTCCAGCATTCTCCCCTTTTCCAGGCACCTCTCCCACTTCTGCACCGGAATGGTGCCCCTCTAGCTGCTGCCCTGGCCATCGTTCCCAGAGTGGGTGGGTCTGCAGACATTCTAGGACTGTGAAGGCCCTTTAAACAAGCAGACTCTGCTGAGAGACCAGCAGTTTCTGCCTCCACTCCAACCCCCACTGGTTTGCACAGTCAGAAGCAATGGGGCTTGATTTCCTCTGGTGCTGGGACCATGAACTTCGAGGTCTGGTGAGGAGCTGGAAATGGTCCCCAGGTGTCTCTCTTGACTTTTTAAAACGTGTGACTGTGCTTTCTGTGGGCCTGCTGTTGCTGCCGCCGCTGCTGCTGGCACTACCACACTGCATCCTCTATGCCCCGGCTTCGCCCCTCCTATCTGTCTGGATGAGTATTTCTTCTTTATATCTTTGTTTGCTGGACTTCCATGCAGTTTGATTTTCTGGAACCTCTGGTTGTCTCTAGTTTTGAGGTAGTTGTATTCCTTCTTAGTTGTGGAGGGCTTGGCTGGAAGTCCCAATATTTTCTTATCACACAGAAAAATCACAGTAAAGCTAAAAATACAGTAAACTTACATATAGGGGTCAAAAGAGTTGTTGTTTACTCAGGTCCATGATTTTTCCCTTAGTTGGAATATTCAAGCCAATCCAATAAGAGTCTAAATAATTTAGATGCAGCTATAGGAAACTCTAAAAGAAATAAGAAATGTTATATGAAACAACTGAGTAATTCTTATTCATAGGAGAAAGATATCTTGAGTGAATTTTCTATGTGCTTGGAACTGTACCAGAAGCTGGGAGTGAGCAGATGACTAATAGATCATTGTAGAAGGACAAAGTACTGCAATGCAATGTGATGATCGCTAAGGGAGAATTATGTACAATAGTAGTAGATACTAAGGCTGTGGAGTCAGACTGCTTAGTCTGAGTCCTAGCTCTGCTATTTATCCTTGTGCACTTTAGCACAGCTATTAAATCTTTTTACTTCTGTTTACCCCAATCTCTAAAACTCAGGTTATAATAGTACCTATTTCAAGGAACTATTATTTTTTATTGAATAATATTATTAAACTGCCTGGTACATAATAAATACTCATTATTTAAATGCTAGTGAGTATTACTAAAAACAGGTATGAAACAATGTATAGAAGCAAGAGAATACACAGAAAAAAATAAAGAAAGCAGTATCTGACCTGATGTAGTGACTATCGTTTTTTAATATCTCTTATTTCTATAATAATATAACCCCTGAACTATAATAAGTAGCCAAACATAATAAAGGCTATCTTTCCCAGCTTCCTTTTTGGCTCAGGGTGACAATGTGACTGACTTGACTTCTGATTAATGGAAGAGAATAAAATACTGAAATTCTAATTAAGCCTTTAAAGGGCAGGGACATATCCTTTCATTCATCATTTACTTCTTTCCATAATAACACATGGGTATTCTAGATGGACTAATAATTATTTTGGGAGGGGGGTCATTTTATCTTTAACTTCTGTGAAAGCTGGAGAAGTATTTGCCTGAAGATTATTTTATTTCTTGGAGTAATTATTTTTCTGTAATATATATTTTATCTGACTTTCACTTGTCCTTTTTTGGAGAGGTTTGGAATGGAAATATCTATGCATAAGTCCTATGCTGACTCTTATTATATTTTTATTTATCCCTGAAAGGAGACAATTATATCTAACCCATTCATTTGTTAATGAATACTGTGATGAGGTGTAACCTGAACTGGAAAAAAGAAGTTTCCATTAAAATATGCTGTTTCAGTCTACTGTTCTCCAGAACCCAGCTTGCTGACTGCCCAGGAGACATGTGTTTTCTGCTTTTCAGTGTTCTTCCCTTTGATGGTGAGCAGCAAATAGATGAGGTTCTTAGTCAAGTCTTTCATTGCAGTTTCTCCATGCACTGATCTATTGTTAGTTCATTACAGAGCCTGCTTCTCCTTTCTTGTCTTAAAATTGACCTCTAGGAGAAGAAAAAATGTCTCTTTCAGTTCTTAATCCATCATTTGGTTCATATGTGAACCAGTTTGAACTGCATCTGACAAAGAATCTTACAGTTTAGTATTTGGGATTATACTGGTTACACTGAAGATAGTTTACTTCTCTTTTTGTTTTTCTTATTGTTGTAGATTTCTGTGAAACTCATTTTTTTACACTCTCTGAAGTTTCAATAGCTGGCTTGTTGTAAATCACCCAGAGAGCTGTTGCTCAGCCAGGATTGTAAAGCATTCATTGGGTTTTCAGAAACAGCCATTGCCATGGTTTGTGACTCCAATTTATGGATAGTCGTGCTGAGAATCCTCATTTGATGTTTGCCAGTTAATGACTATCTTGTTCTTATTAAGTAGAAGATTTAGTGTTCAACATTGTGCAGCAAAATTTCAATTTGAATTAAGCCAGAGTTAACAAAATATTAGTTCTCCTCAAGGAAAAACAATTTTTTTTTAAAGGAGTAGCTGTCTCCTCTCCCCTATGCATTTTTTTAAATTAATTTTTAAACAAGGTTACTTTATCTTTTATTTTATTTATCTGTTTTTAGAGAGAGGGGAAAGGAGAAAGAGTGGGAGAGAAACATCACTGTGTGGTTGCCTCTCACCTGCCCCCAACTGGAAACCTGGTGTGCAAGCTAGTCATGTGCCCTGACTGGGAATTGAACCAGCGACACTTGGTTCGCAGGCCAATGCTCAATCCACTGAGCCACAGCAGCCAGCGTGGAAAAATAAAATCTTAATGTGAAGGACTGAGCTGTATTTTCTTTCTCCCAACATCATTCTTAATTTTAACACACTGTGTAAGCACTGCAACAAACATGGGAGATGCAATACTTTATCTTACCTTTTAAAGTGGAATCTGGTAAAAAGTGGAGGGTCCCTTGTGAAGAATAATTCTTTCTATCCTTTCTAAAAAGAAGCCTAAAATAATCATATAGGCCAATGGTCCATGCAACCAATATTTTGTAGTTAATAGCAATGAGGATTAAAAACATTATAGAAACTTCCACATTTGTAGCACAAGGAATGCATTGTGATTGTGAACGATGCTATAATCTCTAAGTTTCCTATCTCACCATATCAATGAAGTCTTGAATCACCATGAGCTGTGAATTTTTCATGGCACAGTAATTTTTACTTTCATTCCAAGATTTCTTATATTTAACAACCCAGTAACATTTCCCCCCATGTAACTTCCAATCTTTGAAGGGGCATGATTTATGCGCAGTAGAAGAGTTGGAAGAAACTGGGAGAAAAAAAGGGTAAGTAATTAGAAGAAACTTGGAACTATATCCTTAATATTGTATGATTATAATAAATTGCAATTGTTATTGTTAATTTAATATTGATTACAATATTACATGATAAAAACTTCTAAGACTCTGTTAAATAATGGTTCAAGCATTTTTTGTTTTTTGACAAAAGTACATGCTTTTCTCAGGGTGGATTTGGAAAAAATAAAGATTAATAGACTTGCAATCATGTGTATACTTATTCATTTATTACTTATTTATTCATTTATCTTCTTAGAAACATATCATGTTCTCTACCAGCTAAGCAATACATAAGACACTAGGATAGAACAATGAACATCACATCCAAGCCACAGGGAGATAAAATTTTACAGAAAAATTAGAAATGAGAGATTTTAATTAGTGGTTCAACAATGAAGCAGATGTTTTGGTAGTTTTATATCACAGTTAAATACATTTTCTTGGGCAAAATTTATGTATTGGAGAATAAAGAAAAGCAGGTAGATTTTGGAGGGAGCTGATACTTGAAAGGGAGGGCAAGGCAAAAATTTCTCATTTTTATAAACTTTAGCCTAGACATATTAATACTGGTACCATGTAGAATGAATAAAATTTCAGTAGATAATCTGCATTTTTTTGTAGCCTGAATAACCAAAGAACAGAATTTGGAGCAACCGTAGAAATTGAAAATGAAAAGTGAATCCCATAAAAGGGAAAACACGGGCTGTGCACCAAATCCTGTGTATAAAATTTTTCTAGGTTCCTACATGTGAAAACTAGATTACAGCTAAGGACAAAAGAACTGAATTGAGATTTGAGCTGCTGCCCCAAAAGTAGAAATTTAAATTTGAATCTAACTATACAAAGTACCTGATAAAGTAGAAAAGTCAACACCTTTTGGAGAAATATATCAGAATCCACAGACTTTTTAGCATAAATTTCACAATGTGAGAGCTCTGTCTCAAATCACTTGACATAAGAAAAACCAGGAAAATATGACCAATTCTAAAAAGAAAGGGAATTATTGCAGCCTAATGGGAAAAATGATGCAGAAGTTACAATTATCAGACAAGTATTTTAAAGTGGTTGTTACAATCATGCGCATGCTCACATAACATCTGGTTATGAAAATCAGTGGGGATTCTGTTTGCCAGGAAAAGACAGGAGTCTGCTAGAGACACAACTGCACTCTTAAAAGGGTCTATGTACAAAATCTCATTCACAGCCACTCACCCTCGGCTCTGGTAGAGGGAGGTGGAATGGACTAGAGTTGTGTGAAGAGAAACCGGGGTTTGTGGTTCTGAGGTGAGAGCTGAAGGAACAGCCACCAGGACTGCTGTGTTGATTCCCTCTTTCAAACCACAGAAGCCAGCTTTCTTGAGTGGAGCACTTCCCTCTTTATGCCATCATCAGCCTGAAAGAATGCAGAACGCAACAGTCATACTTTTTGGACTCCCTATTGTCTCACCCCATGGAGCTCACACCCTACTGGAGAGTCAGCTGCCTGGGCTGGGGTTTAGAGGTGTGGACAAACATTAGAGGTCTCAGTGACTGGGTGACATAGCTTTGGGGC
This sequence comes from Furipterus horrens, assembly GCF_987537825.1. Classification (NCBI taxonomy): domain Eukaryota; kingdom Metazoa; phylum Chordata; class Mammalia; order Chiroptera; family Furipteridae; genus Furipterus; species Furipterus horrens. Next base: position 23,932,942 of record NW_028327174.1, read on the forward strand.
AGGGGCCATCCCCCCACTTTCTCATTAACCTGACTGGTCTCTTTCCACCCACTTTCCAACAGCCCGACTGGCACTTCCTCCTCTCAAGAGATCCACTCGCACAACCCTTCCAAGTCCCAGTGGCCATGCCTGATGAGCTAGGTCTCCCAGCAGAATCTTAGACAGACTGAGTCGTGTGGCTCTAGGACAGGGGTGCATGCCCAACTGGTGCAGAGCTATCAATTCATGCAGCCAAATCTTGGTCTTTTGGGGCTTGGTATACTCTCCTGGTCTCATCTTGAAGAATCCCTGAGCCCCTGCACCACCGCAAGGTCTGCAAGCACCCAGTGGGTGGCAGCTAGATTTGTTATACCCTCTGACATTTGCAAAGAGGCTCTCAGACCCAGCACGAGCTCTGAGTTTGAAGCTGTATCAACATGATGCACACCATTCGCCCCTATCTGGTGACTCACTGAGAACCTACCTCATGCAATTTGAGTACCGCAGAGGCTTTTCAGTGACTGGGCCTAAAAGAGAGGCAGGCAGAGGAAAATCTTGGGGTGCCTTGGGACTTTTGCTGATCTGCCTCCCAGGCCTAGGGATGGTAAAAACTGGCCTTGGTGTGCGGTTTGGTATTTCCCACACACACCCAAGCCCAGCAAAGGCAACCACAAACTGGATTGTTTTTTAGCTCCAAACAGGTTGCCCAAGACAATCACAGGCACTGTCTGACTTTGGCCTGCACCACACAGTCCTTCCCAAGAGGCCCCAGAAAAAACACACTCAGTGGTCTACTTCAGACAACAGCAGAGAGAATTCTAATTAGCTTCATTAGCAACATATTGAAAGCAAGATCTTGCCAGGCATCAGACCCTGCTCATACAGATTCTGTTTAATGAGATCAGCACCTACACAGCAGCTCATATACTAATAGCCAGCCTGAGGGGTGACCCCATGTACAAATGGGTCAATAGAAATCAAGACTCAATTAAAACAGGCATTCTCACATAGCCCACACAAGGGACATTCATGAAGCACCCAGCTCAGGTGATTAAAGAGACTATGCCCTGGGTCCCACAGAACACCTACTACATAAGGCCACCCTAGCAAGAATGAAAGCCAGAGCAGATCTCCCTAATACATAGGAACAAACACAGAGAGACAGCCAGAAAGGGGACACAAAGAAACATGACCCAAGCAAAAGAACAGAAGAAATCTCCAGAAAAAGAGCAAAATGAAATGGGGGCAAATAATATAGAAGATATAGAGTTCAAACTATTATAAAGATGCTCAAGGAACTTAGTGAAGAGTCCAGCAAAAAGATAACAAACCTAAAATGGGACATAGAAAGCATAAAAAAGAACAAGTCAGAAATGAAAAATACATATTCAGAAATGAAGAGTACAATATCAAAAATGAAAAATATACTAAAAATATAAATAGTAGGTTCAGTGAAGCAGAGGATCAAACTAGCAATTTGGAAGACAAATTAGTGGAGCAAAAAGGAAAAACTCTTTAAAAAATATGATTAGTTTAAATTACTTTTGGGAAACATAAAGCATAACAACGTGTGCATCATAGAGTTACCAGAAGGGGAAGAGAGAAGACAAGGGATTGAGAACTTATTTGAAGAAATAATGACTGGAAATTTCCCTAACCTGGTGAAGAAATAAGACACAAGTCCAGGAAGCACTGAGGCTCTCAGACAAAATGAACCCAAAGAAGTCCACACTAAAACACATCATAATTAAAATGGCAAAGGTTAAAGACAAGAGAGAATCTTAGAAGCTGTAAGAGAAAGACAGTAAGTTACCTATATGGAAGCTCCCATAAGATTCTCGGATGATTTTTCAACAGAACTATTTCAGGACAGAAGGGGTTGGCATGAAATATTCAAAGTGATGAAAAGCAAGGACCTACAACCAAGACTACTTTACCCAGTAAGGCTATTATTTAAAATTAAAGGAGAAATAAAGATTTAGCTTCCCAAACGAACAAACAAACAAACAAAAAGGCTGAAGGAGTTCATAACCACCTAACCAGTACTTCAAGAAATGTTAAAAGTTCTTCTTTAAGAAGAGGAACAAAAACAGAGGAACACCGTTAGAAGAATAAAATGGAAATAAATATGTACCTATCAATAATCACTTTAAGTGTAAATGGCTTAAGCAAAAGGCATTAGGTAGCTTAATGGATAAGAAAACAAGACCCATATATATGCTGTCAACAAGAGACCTACCTCATTATTAAAGATAAACACAAATGAAAATTAAAAGGATGGAGAAAGACATTTCATGCAAAAGAAAAATAAAAAACCTGAGGTGACAATATTTGTATCTGACAAAATAGAATTTAAAACAAAGCCTATACTAAGAGACAGAGAAGGACACTACATAATGATACAAGGGACAATCCAACAGGAGGATATAACCCTTGTAAACATTAATGCACCCAGCTTAGGAACACCTAAGTATAAAAAGCAAATCTTGATGGGCATAAAGGGAAAGACTGATATCAATGGATGGATTCTTCAGACAGAAAATCAACAAGGAAACAATGGTCCCAAGTAACACACTAGATCAGATGAATTTAAGTGTTATCTTCAGAGCATTTCACTCCAAAGCAGCAAAACATACATTCTTTTCAAGTGCACATGGAATATTTTTTAGGATAGACTACATGGTAGGACACAAAACAAATCTTAATAAATTTAAGATAATTGGAATCATATAAAGTGTTGTCTCTCTCCGTAATGATATGAAACTACAAATCAATAACAGAAAAAAATCCTAAAAAACACACAAAGACATGTAGGCTAAATAATGTGTTACTAAATAATTAATGGGTTAACAATGAGATCAAGAAAGAAATAAAAAGAAATCTTGAAGCAAATGAAAATGAGATCCCAGCAACCAAAATCTATGGGACTCAGCAAAAAGAAGACCTGAAAGGGAAATTCATAGCATTATAGGCCTATCTCAAGAAACAAGAACAATTTCAAATAAACAATCTAACACTACACTTAAACTAGAAAGAGAACAACAAACAATATTCTGCTGATTTTCATGGTGACATCCTTTTTTTTTTCTATCTTGGAGAAACAATGAACCTATAATACTTACTGAGTATCTAATAAGTTTCATTTACTTATGTACCCACTTACACATTCATTCAGGTGACAAGCATCTTTTGATTGCTTTCTATGTACCTGGCGCTGTGTGAGATGTGGGGAATATGAAGATTAAGAAGTTAAGGAGATGGTTTCAACATTTTCTTCATCAGATATAGTCATTTTAAGGGGCAAAACAGACAGAGCCAAATAAGTAAAATGTAGAAAGTAAGAAGAGGAACACCAGGGACAGGTGTGTAAGGCTTGGTAAGACATGAACATCTGATATTTCAAATAGTTCTTTCCCTCTCTAGTGATATAACAATGAAAATAAAAGTTGCAGGTATCCAACAAGAGATATGCAGTGAAAGATATTTGACTTCTGGTCATAAGCATGATTGTTTAATTTTTATTTACTCATGGTTTCTCATTTTTAATGTTAGAAGACTGGACTAGATAGCATTAAAGATAGTGTTCCCAAATCTCTAAATCAGGAAGAAGGTAAAATCCTAACCATAAACAGAAAGGAGATCAAATCCTAGAATGCAGAATCAAAAATGCTGGTTTTGTTTCTTGAACTGAGTGAAATAACCTCTAGAAAGGTAGATTAATTGTATGAGATATTTTTTGGGCTGCAAGAATAAGAATGCAATTCTTCATGTTATTTTTCAAATGAAATTCCATCATCCTATAGAAAATGGAAACAGTCAGTCTAGGGAGGAAAGGAAGCAAATAAGCTTCTGTTGGGCAGGTTAGAGAGGTAATGTTTGAAAATAGGAAATAACATGCTTCTGCAACCAAACACGCACACACACACACACACACACACACACACATACACATCAAATTCACCTGATAACTGCAAACTTAAGAATATAAAAGAAAAAAAAAGCATTCTTTGGAAATATAAAAAAGCAAAACATTTATTTCACAGGGAGAAGAACAATGAAGACAACTTAAAATATTTAAACATTTTATATAAACCTTATAATAGAAAAAATTTCTTACCCTAATAGACAATATAAATTCAACATGAAAGTTTCCCTAATGCTTCAGAGAATAAAAATACATCTGGATTTGGAAAGCTATCATTTTTGAAGTGGTTTGTGATTAAGGTATAGTGTCATCTTTAGCCAGCAATTTTCAACCAATGTGCTGAAAGAATTTTTAAACTGCAATAACAGACTATTTAGTCAAGGGCACTGACCTATTTTCCCTTGGATTGTCAAATCAAAAAAAAATGACAACAATGAAAAAATAAAATTAAAAAAATATGACAACAGTCAACACAACAGTCATCTGATATAAATGAATCAAAATTATACCAATTTTTTTTGTCGTCTTGGCAAAAAATATATAATATATTTTTTGGTGTGCTACAGAATTTTAGTACTTAGTTCATGTGTGCCATGAGATGAAAAAGCTTGAAAATCACTGCTTTTAGCTATATGTTTATTTCTTCATATTTCCATATATTCCAATACTCATATAGTCATTAATTCTGAAATAAAATACTAACATTTCATGTCTCCTTAATTTAGCTTAATATTTTATCCTATCAATATGCAAATTCTAAAAGGGTAAATAAAAATGTGAATAATTGCCAGAGGTATTTTTCTCAGTGTAAATGAGTTTCTCATATTATGTTCAAAGGTCAGATTTGATCGGGGGTGAGTAAAAGTAAAGCTGTAGAGAAAAAAAGGGTCATGAGTAATGTTGTCACTGTGTGACTATAAATATTCACCACAAGAAAAACAGAGAGAAGCTATGAAAAGCAAAAATAAAGTTCTACATCTTGAAACTAAAGTTACAATATACATTATGAACATTTTGCTTCATTTAAAAATTTATTCTTATTCTTGCACTCAATAAGTTTTACTTTGGACCTGTCTCCTATTTCCAGTAAGACTAACATAGACATGGAACAGGAATAAAGGAGATTAAAAGTAAAATATTAATTTTAAAAACATTCCTAAATCCAACTTACCAGGTCTTGGAGGTGGAGATGCATGTTCTAAAGGTGAAGCCCTAACATTTTTAATATAAGCATAAACTATATCTCCTGACATGGTGGGTATTAGAAGAGGGAGACGTCTACTGAAGGCTGTCTCTTGTTTCTGCAAACTTCTGTTCAGTAAATTGAGATGGATGAGTTCCTTCTATTCCCCAAGTTTGGTGGCTTTCCTCTGTAAATGCAAGAGAAAAGCAATATGTTCACTCTTACCAATCAAGGTAATAGATTTTTGAACACTTGCATGATATAAAAGAAAAATATTATCCGTACCATAGTTTCTTGCTCTTTGTTTGCTTTTCTGCCTAAATTTGGAATGATTTATGACATTGCATAACTTTCTTCTATAAATGCTTCCTCTTTTAGTTCAGATATATGCTCTGGCAGAAACCGTTACTATCCAGTGTCTTCTCCCAGTGGAATAGTGATTTGAGAGGGACAAAGAGAAAGAAGGAGACTGTATTCCTGAGACGCCTGCTGAAGCAGGCAGGGCAACAGAGATGGTAGGGAACAGGGATGGTAGGGCAGATGGAGCAGGTCTGAACTCTTGTTCAGGTTTTAAGACTTTCCATAGACCAACCAACACAGTGTTGGGTTATCAGGCTGTCTGTTCAGGTGGGGTCCCCTCAGCGAGAGCCACGCTTACTTCTGGGTTACTTTTACAGGAATAGCCTTTTGGCTTTCTGAGTTCCCTCTCTACCTTCGTTCTTTCCCATGGCCCATACCCTTTCCCAGGATTTTTTTAGTTTCTCCCAGTTCAGCAATGGATTGCCCAACAACACAAATGTCTTTCCCCACAACTGGGCTCAACATGGATTTCCTTGTCTCATACCAGGTGCTGGGGGCAGACTGGAGTATTTTTGGCCTTCCTTGCTGCAGTGAATGTAGCCCCATCAGGGCTTTAATAGACAGGGACGTAAATGGTCTTTCTCATTCCCAGCTCCCTAAGGCTTTGTTGTACCTCCTCCATAGAGTTCCAGGGTTTCATGTGCCCATGGGCAATCCCCTCACTGGACCAAGCCTTTATGCAGGCTAGAATAATTTCATCTATACAAGAGTGAGTACCCTAAATATCCCACCCCACAGCACCAATCAGGGTGTGTGGTGATGTTGCCCATTTCTCTGCTTCCTGACAGGTCAGAGAAATGCTGTCACACATCCAACCCCCAGATACATGCCTTGGTCTTTGCTAGAATTTGGCAGCTATAACAATAAGCCAAGTGGAAGTATCTTGTCTCATCATAAATATTTCCTAAGTTCCTAAGCACTATCTGGTGGTGGTGTTGCTACTGTTGCTGTAGTTTTGCTTTCTTTTGTATTAGGGGTTGAGGGGCATGGGGCATTTCATCCATCAATCACCGCGCCGTCTTCTTCTCTTTCCTCACTTTCCCAGGGATTTCACCTCGTGGCACCCCAATCAGTTTTTGTCCCAAGCTCATGGCAGTTTGCACCTTCTTGACTGCAGAAAGCGGCACACTAAGTTCTCCAACTGACCTTGCTCTCCCACTTGTCTGCCAGCCCAGAAGCTAACAGAGTGGACAAATGCACCTCCTTTTCTAACCTCAGCTCCTCTTCCAACTTTCTAATAAGAGCTTCAGCTTGTGGTTGGGCATCAGTACCCACCCTCAGTAAAGGCTAGCCCACGGTGCGGCCATTCTTCTTCCTTCTTAGCCACAACATGCTCTGCACAGTTCTTCAAATAACTGCATTAAACCAGCTGGTGTTTTGGGAGTGCCCCTGTACACAGGTGTCAGTCCACAAACATCTAACATATGGGCTACCCCTCCTCTCAAAGAGGTTGACGGCCAACTGGGGATTTCCCCTGAGGATGCCTCTTTCTCAAAGCTCATTTCTTTGGTTTCCTGGCTGGCTCATCAATTGTTAGTTGGCAAACTGGTCCCTGTACATGGAAGGGAAGGAGAGACTGAAGAAAGAGGTCTTCCAAACCAGATTGCTAGGTAGCAATTTTAATAAGGAAAAGAACTTCCTTAACAAGGCTTATCTCAGGCGACTGCAAGATGAGTAGATTTTCACAAGTAGATGTTCACCAGAGTCTTAAAAATTCATGTAGAGACCTTAACTGGGTTCAGTCATGTATTCAGTCCAGATGGTCTCAAGAACACCTTCCTTGCTCAAGGATATGTCCCTGGGACAGTTCCAACTGTGGAACAGTAGGCAGAGTGCACATTCCAATGACAGGAACAGGGGTAAGGAGCTTTGAAATGCTCAGGTCCAGCTCGAGGGTTAACCCGTGCTCATATCCTGTTGATTACCTCCTCTTACAAACAGGCATTTTGGGGGTTAGGGAAAGAGACTACAAATAGTAATGCTTAAGAAAGAATAGTTATTTAATAATAAATTTTATACATTCTTAAGAATTTGGTAAGGTCCCCTTTTTCACTAACATTCATGAAAATGCAATACAGGAAAATAAGATATAACAGCACAATAACACATTAAAGTTCATAGTGTTAAAATGTTGAAGACACAAAACAGACAATATAGTGTATTAAGTAATTAACCACATGTAGAAGGAAGTCTGAGAAAAGGCAAGTTCTGCAATTCAGTAGTGCTGTACAGTTACAAAAAGAGGAAATATGATCTAAAACAAGGGTTAATATTTTAGCTTACAAGAAACCATGGGATCATTAACTTTAAATTCACTTATATGTTGAATCTTTTTACCACTCCCTGCCCTCCCAAAATGAATTCATGGATACAAAAAAAACAGGTTGATGTTTGCCTGAAGTGGGGGTGGGATTAGACAGAGATGGTGAAGATAATCAAAAGGTAAGAACTTCTAGTTATAAAATAAATAAGTTATTGGGATGTAATATACAGCATGGTGACCATTGTTAATAATACTCTATTGTATATTTGGAAGTTGTTAAAAGTTCTTCTCCCAAGAATAAAGTTGTAACTGTTATGGTGGTGGATGTCAACTAGACATTGTGGTGACCCTTTTCTAATATATACATATATTGAGTCATTATGTTGTACACTTGAAAAATATGTCAATTTTATCTCTCTAACGGTGGTTAAACAAACTTCTTTGTTTTAAGGGCTCATGTGATTAGTTCAGGACTACTCAGACAATCCAAAATAATCTCTCTATCTGTATATCTATAGTATTATTTACATCTGCAAGTTTCCTTTTGCCAGGAAGTATCACATATTTACATTTTAAATGTGTGGGTATCTTGGGGAGGGCCATTTTGCCTACCACAGCTCTCATTTATAATGACATTACAAATGTAATATGTTTAGGAAAAAATTTAAAGAGATATACAAGATTTTTATATAAAAATATATAAAAATATAAAAGAAAAAATCACTTGCCAAATGATGTTAACACAACTAGATATTTGTTTGAGAAAAAGTAGAAATAGATAAGAATCCAATTTCACTAATTTGCATGTTGGCATCATTTTCCCAACATTTAAGAGACTATCTTTTCTCCATTGTGTACTCTTGACACTCTGTCAAAGATCAATTGACCATATATGTATAAGTTTATTACTTGGTTCTTTTTTCAGTTCCATTTTATTTCTGTGCCATATTGTTTTATTATTAGACATTTGTAATATATTTTGAAATAAAGAAGTGTGAACCTTCCATCTTTGTTCTTAAGATTGCTTTGCCTATTTGGGGTCTTTCTCATTCCATATGAATTTTAGTATTTTTTAAAATTTCTGCAAAAAATGTCTTAGGAATTTTGATAAGAATAGCACTGAATTTGTAGATGACTGGGTAATATGAACATTTTAACAATATTAATTTTTTAAATCCATGAACACTTAAAATTCTTTTCCATTTATTTATGTCTGCTGTAATTTCTTTAATTCGTGTTTTAAAGTTTTCAATGTACAAGTCATTCACCTCTTTGATTAGGTTTATTTCTAAGTGTATTTTTCTTTTTTGTCCTATTGTAAATGTGATAGTTCATTGTTGGAGTATAGAAATGCACCTGGTTTGGGTATATTGATTTGTATGCTGCAACTTTACTGAATTAATTGAAGTTTAGTTTTCATGTTGTATCCTAACCACAACGCACACACACCCCAACATACACAGGAACGAAAGTTTTGGAGGTGATGGGTATGTGTATTGTTTAAATTGTGGTGGTGGTTAACACATATGTCCTAACTCACCAAATTGTATACACTAATTATGTGCAGTTTCTTATAACAATTATACTTCAATGAAGTGGAAAACAAACTAAACCAAAATAAGAGTACATGTTAGTGATTACTATTTGGAATGCAGATTATTTTATTTTATCTCTACTGTGGGGTATAAAGAGAAACAATATTTCTATAATTAAATACAAGAACTGATTACATTGTCTATAACACTGTTTACAAGAAAAAAAATCCATTTTTCCAAGAAAGGGCAAAGCAAAAAGTGCAATAATTTATTCAGCCACTAGATGACACTGCAGCTCATCGGGCCCCACATTGTTGTGGGGGAAGGGTCTGTGAGGCGCAGCCAAAAGACAATTTAGGGTAGAGTAGATTCTTGAAGCAAACTTGTAATTAGTTACTAGAAAGCAATTATTTGTAATTAGTTACTACAAAGTAATTATTTGTAACTAGTTACTAGAAAGTAAAGTTGTACTCCAAATCATGAAATTATTTCCCTTAATGATCTTATTTTGGGCTTATTTAAAATGTTTTCCTTACGAAGAGTAAAACATCTATTCATTATAGAACACTTTGAAATTATAAAGAAACATGAAGACATAAATCAATATTTCCTGTACTCCTACTACTCAGGGAAAACCATTTTGTTTACCTTTGTAGTTTTTCTCTCTTTTAGCATACTATTTTAATAGTACGCAAATCACAAGGCTTTTTTTCTAACAGTATATTGATATTATGAATGATAGTATATTAGAGCTTGGAGGCCATTTGTTTCATTTGACAGCTGTGAGAACTGAAAGACACTGAGATGAAGAAACTTCTATATTATTCATCACTAGGCAGTGTCTGGAATCCACCTTTCTGTTCAACATGCCGTACTAGTGACAACCATTTAAAGATACCACACAGAGAAGACGTTCCAACTTTCCTAGAAGTATATTGCAAAATGCATTCATAAAACAGTTTTAAAAGTAATAGATTTTGTCCTGGCTGAAATATGCCATGAAGATTATGTAGTGCCTTGTTTCTATTTATTGAATTATTTTATGTAAATAACTAAAATATATATAGCATTTTGGAACAAGAGGCTTTCAGTACATTGCTTATGAGGACGAATTATCATCTTATTGGAAAGAGAATGAGCTTATAAATAGGTCCTCACAAAATGAATTTAGGTGTCTCCTAATTTCTCTGTGCTTCTTTAGTATGATGGTGATAAACTACAGAGAAGAAGAAAATAAGAGAGACAAAACATTTTAAACGATATACATTCTTTTAAAGTCAATTAGAATATTTACTGTCTGCTATTATAAAAAAATGAATACGGCCCTTTTAGAAACACACATATGAAAACAATTCAAAAAGCAGAAACTGTGTTATAAAGCTAAAGCTTTACAAAAGAAAAGTTTTTTAAAAAATGTTATAACTTGTTTTTTGTAGCTCTAGCATGACAATTTTCAGTGTATTTTAAAGGAGCAAGCACTGCTTAGAAATCATTTTGTGGATTATATTTTTATTTTAACATACATAAAAGCAGCTTATAACTGAATACAAAAGACAAACAAACACCTTATTGCACTAAAAAATACTTCACATGAAGTACTGCACATAATAGAATTGATTAGGAGAGGCACAATTCATAATCAGATATTGTAGGTTTGAACAATACAGGTTTTTTCTAATAGGAGTTTGTGACATCATATATTGCACACATTCCAACACAACTGTTTACAAATATTCTCATGCTCTTTGGGATTTTTTAATCTTTGTAAAACATGGTGTAGGAGGTTTTAAAGACAAAGAATTAAGTACCATTGGAAAAAGACGTTGAAGAAAAACAAAAGAACAACGACATTAGTACATGGTCACCTCATACTTTGGGGGGAAAAAGTGACAAAGTAACCTGGCAAACTTCTCCAAAAAGAGAGAAATATTACAAAGCTTAGTTTCATAAGCATTTATCCACTTATAAATGTTCTCTGAGTTTAACAAATGCATTTAAACTAAATGTCTGTGCTACCAGCGAAAGTTTTCTTTGTTTACGTTCAGTTTTTAATACTGCCATCTAATTCCTTCAAATAGTGCAAATGCATGAAGGACACTCATCATTGGTAGTCATTCAACAATAAATAATAGTTCTAAAAATAGCTATTTTATTATTTCTGAATTTGATAAAGTGCAGTCAAAAGGCTTAAAGTCATTCTTTTCATTCTTTGGACATAAATATCCGTCAATCTCTGATGGTTTCAGCTCACAGCAAGGGTGTTTATTCCACAACACAGATAGTGCAGATATTCCTGGAAGTTCTCTTCCTTTTCTAAACAGTCTTGTTTGGAAGAAGGTTTCCAAAAAATACAAAGTTTTTCATGAAGTCTTTATGGAAAAAGTCTGACCATAGAGCAGCATCCATCAACACAGATTTTCTTGAGTTCCATAAAATAATAGTCTATGACCAAATATGATTTCTCATTATTTGAAGGGTTTGCTACATATCCAGTGTAAAGTCTTTCCGCATTCTGTGCTGCTGATTTCTGTGCTATTTAGAAATGCACAGTTCTCTGATCCTGTAAGATTGAACCTGTCAAACAATAAAGAAATTAAGAATTATTTTCAGTTCATCATTACTGTTCAGTTACATGGGAAGTAAAAATTTTTTTTTTTTTTTTTTTGATGAGTAGGTGTGCACGAGGCAAGTCTGGAAAGATTGTAGACAGGTATTCAAAAGAAGAGTATATGGAAGGAAGGTACAAAGCTAAAAAGAGTTAAGAGCTCCATTTATTTGGTTGGCATGCCATCAAAGGAGTGACTCTTGGTCATTTTTGAGTTCACAAACCCTTCAAGAAATGACTTCCCTAAAGTATACACATTCAATAAAAATACACACCAGTGCATGCAATTGTAGGGGGTTTATAACCCCTGAAGCTCATCTGTGGATATGATACCATAAGACACCTATTAAGGATTCCTTGTCTAGATATTTGAATTTGTTATCTGTATCAGTAATCATAATAGAACTAAATAGATAGCTAGAAATTTATTCAACTCTGACTTTTCAGATGACAAAGATTAACACTAAACTTATAAAGTGCCCTTTAAGCTTTAAAACGTAGTTTAATTACAGGTAATGAAAATAAAGTCAGCATCTTTAATTCTGGGGCAAGTTTTCTTTCAGGTCCACAGAAGCTTCTAACTAGGTAAGGAAATATTGTTCTTTACCCCTTTGGAGATGAGAATTGGGAAGGTCTAAGAAGGAATTATTTTCCAAAGACTAGTTTTTCACTAAAATATTAGTATGAGATTAGAATTTTGGATTTTGTTTGCATCATTATAATTATTCATGGAATATTTCTACCTGATTCTCTTATCCACACTACGTTTTTTCTGAGATCAAATTACTAGAAACATTTATTGTATGAATTTCAAGTAGATGAAAAGAACAAAAAGATACCACAAAAGCTTTTCTTTAAAGAATTCCAAACAGTATAATCATACAAAAGAGATTGATAAAGCTCTGTTTATAAAGAGCACAACCTTCATATAGAACAGTGGAAAAAAAGGAAAATGGTTTTCCTGAGCTAGCAGACTGAAAAGGATAAAGAACCATCTTGAAACTTACCAGTTGTTAAATTCTTTGCCATTTGCCCATTTCCAGATCTGACCAGTTTCATTTTTCAGCCCGATCCAGTGTTCAGCTCTACCCACATATCGTTTTAAAAAGATCTTGAAGAAAGCACAAAAGGGGTGCATGTTAAACAACTCCTCTGGGTAGGTAAATATATAATAAATTCTCAAAAGCTGCATCTGAGGTACTATAGCTAAGCTGATCATTCATTAGCTCTACATAGAACTAACTCATTCGGATTTCTGGCCTTTGAAGCTAAGCATTCAAATCAAATTTACAAGATTAAATAGAACCCTGATTTTGACCTCAGACTAAATTTGCCTACATGACAGACGATGTTTTCTTCATAAATCAGGAAACAGAATGAAATCACAGATGAGCAATACAAAAGAAAATAGCAATATTTTATGAAATTGTTTTTGAATACTATCTTACCATGTCCTTTTCAGAATCAATGAGAGCAAGAGTAGCACCATGTTTGAAGCAAGAGTTTTGGGCCAAGGTCCAATTCCTTGTTATATTGGAAATAAAGTAGCATTTCCTCTGGTATCCAATCCAGTCATCTGAGCATGAAGAAATGTGGCTGTTTGATGGTTCTGAAGGCATATATTGAGCTGGACAATTGTAGTGGCCCACTGTAGACAGAAAAATTGTCTGCTTTAGTTACAAAAGGAACTAAATGTTCACAGCATGCAACCCTAGTTCAGGGAATGCTGTGCTGTACTAGGTGATAAAATAAAGGATGAAAGTCAAGAAAGGCAAACTCTGAAAAGCATAAGAAAGCAGGTTCTCACCTTATCATACCTCCCATTGCACCTAATTATCATTGTATAGGGTATAAGAAAAAAAGAGGGTGACTCTGTGGCCATAATGTCTGAAAGTGGCAGAAAAAATAGAAAAATCTTTAAAATAGCCTTGGACTAGAAGGGTAAAGTGTATTATAAATGTCAAGTAAGATTTTGAATCTGCATGCAGAGGTGGAGGAATTTAAACTTGCAGTAGATAAAACACTATATTGGGAAATGGAGAGAATAATTTGTAGGGGAGTAATTCAGAATACAAAAAAGTCTATGACTCAAGATGTTTTATAAAATTATAAAAAATCATGTTTATAAAAGACACAAATGTATCCTGGTATAGCAGTTTGTTTTGAATACCATATGAAAATTAGGAACATCTAGATATATTCTTCATTATTCACAACCATGATTCAGTGGTCTTTGGGGTAAAAAACAAAAAACTAACCAAGTCCTGATTAATCTATGGCTTATTTTTTCTGTCAACAATGCATGTGCAGCCCACATTTTTTCTAACTAAATGTTGATTTCTTTAGAAGCAAATCAGCCTTTCTCATTCAATATATAAACATACAGTAAAGTAATTGTCTTCCACAATAATGTATAAATCATAGACAATTTTCATATTTATAGAAAAGTTCTAGAAAACTCAAAATGGTATTATATTAATCATCCAAGGAACAGAGGTTTACTATATTTTAGGAAATCCACCATATATGATATATAGGATAATCCTAAATTACTCAGAATTTCTGATTAATTAAACTAAGTAATCCCTGTTCATTTCAGCTGGGATTACAACACATACTTACAATAAAGAAACTTAGAATTCAGGAAGTGCAGACCCACCTGATAAAGCAATGAGAGTTATGATCAAAACGGTGATGAGGACCACATTCAATACAGCACATGGAATAGGAACTTGAAGGGATCCTTCATGATTTGTTGCAAAGTGAGGCCTGGAAGTACTTTCTGAAGAGAGAAAGGTGTTGGTGAGGTTAGACAAACTACAGAAGTAAGATAGGAACATTAGATATTTTCTTGTGGCGTTTAATTTAAATAGTTGTATGTCTCCCTATCTTATATGTGTATAAAATTTATAAGTTAATTTTCCCCAAATTTTGAGTGAATTTGGATAGTTCCTTTTTAGGTAGAAATGAAACAACTTAGGCATAATGATGAGATCATAAAATATATCCCTAATATATTTACTTAATAGCTATGAAGATTCTAAGTTTATCATAGTTTTATTGCTTTAGTCATAATAAAAACAGTTATTAAATATCTGATTATTCTAGATGACATATCAAAAAATCCTAAGCATAATCTCTTAACCTCTCTGTATTCATTGTTTAAGAGAGATGATGCAAATAAGGATAAATGGGGAATAGTGTAATAACACTATTAAATTGATATATAAATATCTACAACTAGCATGACTGAAAATAAAAAAGATTGATAGTTTTTGGTGAAGTTTGTGCAGATGTGAAGCAATTAAAATTGTTGTATGTTACTGGTAAGAGAGTGAAATGAAAAAATACTTTAGAAAACTTTCTCACACAATTAAGTATATATCTACCCTAAGATCCAGCAATTCTATTCCTATGTATTTTCTCAAAAAAAAATTAAAATATATGTTTTCAAAATGCTTTGTACACAACTGTTCATAGCAATTTTATTCTTAAGAGCCAAATCCCAGAAATAATCCAAATACACATAAACAGGAAACTGGCTAAACAGATTATGCTATTATCCATACAAGGAAATTCTATGTAGCAATTCAAAAAACAAAAACAACAACAACAACAAAAACCTGATACAAGTAACAAAATGGATAAATCTAAAGAATTTTGGAGTAAAAATAACCATCTATAGTTATATACTTTATATTTCAGTTAATATATCATTCAAGAGTGCTGAACTAAAATATGGTGACAGAATTCAGAAAAGGTAATTTGAGTGAAAAGGAACACAGGGGAATTTTCTAGGTTGATGAAAATTTCAAGTGTTGACTGGAGTTGTGGTTACAACTCATTAAACTGAATACTTATGATTTGTGCATCCATTATATGTAAATAATACCTCAGTTAAAATGACATGTAAATAAACAGTAAAATATTTGAATTTTCCAAGAGAAATGAAAATAACAAAGAAAACATAACAGCATTAAAGACAAAATATTGGACAGAAGTTAATTTTTTCATTTACTCTTTGTATAATACTGGAACAAAGTAAAAATTTGATTATACCAATAAAAATATTTCTGTTGAAAGATTTAGAATGTAAATATTATGTGAATAATAGTCCTTAGTTACAGAAACACACACCAAACCTAGAGGAAAATCTGTTCTAAAATATAAATAAACAGTGGAGAAAAGAGAAAAGGGGATTTTGTGACTCAAAGTTTAAATCTGATTTTTGCTAGAAAGAGTAACCAGTGTTTTAAAAATTTGGCCTCACAAAAAATGCATAGCTCCCTACTCTGTTCTGAGAAAATAAAACATACAATTGTTACTTGAATGATATTAAAATTTATGATTAAAAATAGTCTCGAAATGTGAAAATATCATTTTTTATCAATATGGAAGACTTTTTAATTAAAAACACACATCTTGAAATGCATGCATTTTTGCCTTAAAACACTTCTCTAAAGTTACACTGGGCAAAGGGATGTTGCTCTCTTTAATAGTAATTTACCCTGTACTGAATGTCAACATCAGCTTCTGCTTCTGGGATTGTTTTTTTCCAGCATAGATCTGCATTCATATTTTTCAAGAGATGACTCTACTTCACTCCTGTCTACTTCTATTTCTTTCAGCTTCTCAAAGCAATTCTTTCTCTTTTTACCAGCATCCAAGTGTTACCAGAAGGAGCCCACGGTGGGTCGGGTAGCAAGCTCAGAGCTGTCTGTCTAGTTTCATTTCTCATCATGCTGCTCAGATTCAATGCAGCCACTCAATTGGCTCTTGTTCCTGAGCCAACACTAACTCATCCAAATAGCTTAGGGACTCCGAGGTCCACCTCAGTCTGTTGGCTTATCCAGTGGGTAAACGGTGCTGATGATTTTCAGATTGTACTTTATATTCATTAGTAAGGACTACTCTTATTCATTTTGTTTTATCACCTATAGGACAAGACACTCCCCCCATACTTCCACTCTGATTATAGGCTCTTCCCATTAATGGAGAAATTGAAAATAAACCCACCATTAAATAGTGAGCCATGTAAGGGTGATGCCTGATTGTTGTTCATACTAATAAAGCAACTTTAAGGACAGCATAAACTAAACATTCAGCAGAAAATTGGGATGATCTCAGGAACAGTTAAGAATTTCTGAATTAGGACCTTTTTGCAACTATGACCTCTATTTATTGAGTAGTTTTATTATTACAATTGTTTTTCTTTTTGGCAGCTCATCTGGGCCATAAAGGTATGGTTATGTGGTTACCAAACAATTTGTATAGCTTGCACTTGTTATCCACATGCTTTTGTGTTCTTAAGTGAACGATGGGTGTATGGGAGGTAATCAAAGCCCTTCTAACACAAAACAGTTCAGTAGACACACACTCAGGAAACAATCCCTTCTCTGCTGTTCATAAAACATCCCTTTATTACCACTTCCAAATACAAATAAACTTTACTTCCTACATGTTAGGTTTGGGGATACCTCAATGATTAAAGGAGAAAGAGAGATAAATGAAAAATATCAATCAAGCCTCACAGAAATAAGCTACAGGAAAACAATTGAAAAATTCTAATAATAATAAGTAGAATAGATCTAGTCACTGTCAGTCTATTCCTTGTTTCCATGCGTCTGGTTCTGTTTTGCTCATTTGTTTGTTTTGCTCACAGGGACTAGAAGGGCAAGGGAAAAGGGAAAAGAAGAGGAAGGGTCTAGTCAAGGAACTAGTTTAAATGACCTATGGACATGGACCATGGGGTGGGGATTGACTGTGGGAGAAGGATGGGGGTGGACGGGGCAGGAGAGAGCAAGGGGGGGACAATTGGGACAACTGTAAAAGAACAACAATTAAAAAGGCAAAAAAAAAAAAGGAATAGATCTGTAGACAGAATTGAGCAAATAGAAGAGAGGAAATAGTATGTAATTATGAAGTTCATATTTTGATGAAAAGCAAAAGAAAGAAAAATGTCTAATTCATGTAGAATTTGAAGTCAGTGATTAGATGGTGAAGTTAAAAGATGAAATCTCTGAAAAGAGTCCTGAAGAAAATAGAAGCAGAAAAGGGCATTTTCAAGAATTCTTCCATGACATTCTCTTAATAAACTACCGTTGGACATTGTAAACTTTCAGATGCTTATATGGCTACTCTTTCAGAGATTAGAAACCTTCCTTTTCAATGACTGGAAGATGCTGTCCTGAAAACACAGAATGAGGAACACAGAAAGCACAGCAAGTGAAGGCAATCAAGAATGTAATTGTTTATGCAGAAAACAGAATTTTTGTAAAGAAAGTCAATGTTTCCTGGAATATGTACAAATGGATATCAAAAAATGATGGAAAGTGCACTGGGTTAGGGCAGGTTTTTTTTAATTACATCTAAAAATTGAGATAACATAAATGGAAGCAAACAGATCTTTGAAGATCTTCTGAAATTCACCTTTGTCTTTTCTCTTGCGTCAGGAATCCTATCTTCTCATAGATAAAGACATATTTACGTCTTCCCATTTTCTCCTTTATCCTTACTGAAATAGAATGTAACCGAGTTCTTCAAAACACAAAGCCTCCTTTGCTTCCTTAAGTACTGTTACAGAGTGTGGAAAATAGGTTTACAGTTGTTTGTATGAAAAATAATACAATAATTAATACTTAATAATACACAAATAAACTCTGTTTCATGTACTTACAACTATAAACCTACTTTGGCCCCACCCTGTTGATATATCATCTACATGCATAGTTATTACCAGTACATAAAAATAAGATCTGACTTACTATGTTGTCCTCTCTCCAGGAAGCTGTTCTCTGTTAGGGAAGACTCTTCAGATTTCATCTTTACTGTAGTCACTATTCTCTGGTAAATCTCAGGTCAAGCCAATCAACAGTGAGTCTTTGCTGGAGCTCCAGTTTAGTCTGAGTCTGAGCTATCTCAGCATTTATAGTTACTTATGTTGGCTCCACCCCCTTCCTCTTGCCTTCAAATCGCTCAACTACTCCAGTTCTCTTTAATTTATGCTCTAGTGGCCCAGACAGTTAAACGTGTTGTTGTGAGCTATGGATTTTCCCGGCTGTCTGAAATGCGCTTTCTCACAACTGAAGGTGTAAGTGTAGCATGAAGACACTTGGGGTTTTCCCAGAACCTGTGACATCCTTAAATTTGTAGAAAATAAAAATATTTTAGGAGATAGCATATCTAAGTAAAGAATTCAAAGTTAAAGATTCCTATCTTCTTTGAGATGGAAAAAATTATTGGAGAGTAATATTTCTCTGGAACCCCATTTATTCATTTATTTAACTAATATTTATTAAAAATTCACTATGAACTTGACACTGTTTAAAGCTGGAGAATTTATTGTTGAATAAGAATTTTAAGATCTCTGTCCTCATGGATCTCTCCTCAGTGTGGAAGAGTTTCTGAGGAAGCTGTAAAGTGACTTTCAGAAGTCTGTCATTCACTTCTTTCTTAAGGACTAGTCTTTTTTTTTTTAAGGCATCATTAAGTATGTAGTTGTTTTAATACAGGAAATAGAAACCTGTGGTCTGGAACTTCCTTTCTATGTTCTAAAATTGTTTATCTTTAACTATCTGTTTCATTTATCTTCTGTTAAATTTTTTGTTAAATGTTACTGTCATTTAAACCACTCTTTTTCCTTGGTAGTATCTTATCCTCCTATTTTCCCCTATCTCCTAGATTATTTTTTCATATATCTCTGATGTTTAAGACATTTGGAGTATGATTACTATAAAAATGTATTGCCATAGTATGAATATTATACAGATAATTTATTAAAATCAACACAAAATAAATGCAGAATGTTCATGTATGGTGATTTAAGGAGGGGATCAAAATACCACTCTGGGTAACAGTAGTGCCAAAAAATGTTATAATTAATATTACTTCTTTACAGTAGAGACGTTCTGTTTTTATAGTAAGATCTTTGTGAAAATGTTAAGCTTAGGTGGGTTGGAAATTATCATCTACTATAGGTTAGTTTGGTGATCTTATTTATTTGTTTACCTAAGACACAAAGAGGTACATGTTGGTCCTAAAGGCTCTCTTTGCCTACATTCTACTTTTTAGTCAGTTTCCTGGTATGTTTATCAGGTAATAGCTAAAGAGTTTGTTTTGTAATTAAATGATATCATTTTGGTGAAATGTTCAACTTTTCCCCCTCCTTCCACCCTCAATGGCTTCTTGTCAAACTTACCATAAAAATCAAACACGTTTTTATCATTGAGACGGTCCATAATCTGGCCCCTGGCTACTACCCCTCCTCCTATTTTTCCTGTCAGCCATGGTTCCCTCTGACAGTAATCTCTTTACTCTTCCACAAAACTGTCAAGTATGCTTCCACTCTAGGGCCTTTGCCTTTTCTCTGAATGACTGTCTATTTGCTTGCATGTCTTGCCCTCCCTTTAATTCAATTCACTTACTGTTCAACTCAGAGAAGGAAAACTCTGACTCCAAAAAACCTCCGCTGCCTTGCGGTATACCTCTTCAGGGGAAAGGCTAAGGGAGTAAACCCCGACAGAAAATCCGGAGCCAGAGTCCCTAAGGCGGTTTGACGTTGTAGTCAACACCGGCAACTCCTGTGGCGCACCTGAAGCCAAGCTGTATTGACTCCGTCTTTCCCTTGGACCCTTCAGCTGTGAAGAGAGGGGGGGTCTGCTGCATGGGCAACAGCAGACCCTCCATATCACCTTGCCCAGGCTCTGTAGCTTCAGCTTCACTGGAGAGGACACTCCAGCGTCATCACAAGATGTCGATTCAACATGGGAGGAGACAGATACCGTGTCACTCCCAAGTCGGACTGCACAGCCATTCTCGGCGGTGCAGATAGACTCTTAAGAAGCTACACCATCGTCTCTCGAGACGGACGGCTGCCGACGACGACGACTGTTCAACTTTCATCAGCCCAGAGAGGTCTTCACTGGCATTTTGTATGTAAAATAAAATGTCATATTCTATGCTTCCATAAAACCTTATCTTTCTGTATGTCATTTGTTAATATCTGATATGATGTTATTATGTGCCCTAACTGGGGAATCAAACCCCCAACCTTGGCATATCAGGACAATGCTCTAATCAACTAAGCTACGTGGGTAGGGCAAAATAACTTAGATCTTTAAAATGTGTATTTATCCTTCTAGAATTGGGAGATCTGGGTTAATGTCCACATCTGGCCCTAACTGTACATACTATGTTGTGATGAATGTATAAAAAACTATTACAGTTAGAAATCTGCAACATTATTTCATCTCTTCCCAGTCTGGGATATAAAGAGAGAAAAAGAAAATATCCTTACACACACTGATAATCCTTGCCATGTGTCTTTTCCACATAAAAAGCAGGACTTTTCAACAGCTGATAAGGCTAACAAAAATCATGGCCTGGTTATACCATTTACTAATGTACCTTTTCTCTTCTGATGATTCCCATATAAATTTTGAATATTCCAGAACAGTTAATGTAATAAAAATAGTGTATGCTTTATAGATAGATCATTTCCCACAATTTTTTCTCTATTCACTAGAGGGCAGCTATGTTGACTTTCATTCTATTCTTTGAAAAAAGCTAAATTTATTTTTACTTTATTGGGTGTATTATTGTTTTTGTTCTCTCTTTTCTCATATTTTTCATAGCAAACTCTTCTCGTTAATATTTACCTTACATGTACCTCCTTACCAGACCTTCCCTGACCACCTGTATAAATTATTTCTCATTAATCACAATTTATTACCTCTTTCTCTTCTTTTAGTTTATAGAACATTTCCAATGATGATACAGTCTATAAACTAAAAGAAGAGAAAGAGGTAATAAATTGTGACTTTTGGAAAGTAAAACATATAGTTTTAAAAATTATTATTATTATTTATTTCAGTATCTACAGTGTAAGGTCTTTAAGAGTGAACATGTCTATCTTATTCAACCTGTAATAGGGCCTAGAATATAGGAGTACAACAGGTATCTATCTACCTGTTGGTTAAATATATGAAAGAGTGTGTGAATATCGACCTAAGCATTTGTTAACTGTGCACTTTTGGCTTTATCTGTAAAATGAAAATATTAGCATCGACTTACATTTTTTTGTGAAAAAAGAATTATAAATTAGAAAATTAGTTTTCCACCACAATGTTTGGTATATATTAGTCATTTGATGACATATAAATGAATAACCGTTTGATACATGTCAGGAAAAGGGAGAGTTCCTCATTTGGTGTAAGTCACCAAGAACTACAACTGAGAAGTTACAGCATAACTGCTGATATAATGCAACTTGGCTTCTGTCTGTGCAGATACAGACAGACAGAGGAAGCTGCAATGTCCCACAGTCACCTCTAACAGCTTTCATGATACTACGACACTTGCTTATGTGCTCAAGCTTTCTTGCTTCTTTAGCCCCAATCAGGTTGATACATTTTATACAGTTATATTTATATATGTTTATATTTATAAACCCACACATGCATATGCTACCTATATTATATATGTCATTGGGCACATAAAAATGATACATAGAGATCTTATTGTTAAGAAAATAAATATCTTTAAACATTACCACGTTGGGCCCTGGCTCATTTGGTTGGAGCATTGTCCCATAGACCAAAGGATCAGGGGTTCGATTCCCAGTCAAAGCACATACCCGAGTTGCAGGTTCAATACCCTGTTGGGATGTGTATGAGAAGGCAACTGATTGATGTTTGTGTCTCACATAGATGTCTCTCTCTCTTTCTCTCCCCTCTTCTCTCTCTAAAAACAATGAAAAGTGTCCTCGGTGAGGATAAAAAATGAACAAATAAACTTTATCACATTGATCATAGTCTGTTATTTTTGTTCTGAAAACATTTCTCTGTGTTTGGGAGCAGCCAAAGTATTTTGTTGAAATCAGCACTCACGTAGGTGGGAGTAGGTGGGAGTAGGCGGGAGTAGGCAGCCACAGCAAACATAAAATCCAGCCGAGGTAGACAGCACATGTTATCTGTAGGCCTCCTGGGTAGCCATTGGCCTTCATGCTATTTGAATCCTCTCTAATAGTCTAAACTTTATTGTGAAATAAGTAAGTTGCTCATTAGTTATCCCTTCCCTTCTACAGTCCTTTTTTATGTATAAGAATTCTCCTTTAGGTTTGAGAAAGCAATCAACTCTAATTCCTGTAAAGAAGTGAGCGCTGACTAGGGGTTGCCCAGCACAGCCCTTGTTGACACCTGCTGTCCTGACGTAATTATTTAAAGCATGTTATTGCACTTGCAGGAGTGTCTTCCTGCGCACATTTACATGCTCACATCATTAATTAGTTGTTAAATGAAAGAACGATATCTACACATGTGAAATTACAGTAAATAGGACAAAGCAAAGTTTAAAAGGTCAGAATGCAATGTGGGAGAAATTTTGGGGTTAGAGGGTTTTTCAATTGTCCCAATTCATCTAAATACAGAAGCAAACTTCCTGTGTGGTCAGCCCTGAGGGATTCAATTCTCCAAAGCAAAGGAACACATAATGAAAACTGAAGAAACAAAACTAGCACCAATGAACTCTTTTTACCAATCTCCTTATAAAACACACATGACAATAATGTCATTTTCAACTTTTTTCAGAGCTATTTTATGTCTTATTTCATAAATAATATATAAAACATTAAGGATATACACACGGCAGAGAGTATCATTGACATTTCATAGTTCCGTTGAGAAAACGGAGGCTTAGAGAAACTAGTTCTTGGACAAAGTTAGAAGCCACTCAGGGCACCAGAACTCAATATAACGCTTAAAAAAATTAAAAAAAAATTTGTTGTTCTATTACAGTTGCCCCAGTTTTTCCCTCATTGCTCTCCCCTGCCCCCTTCACTTCTCCGCTCCCACAGTCAATTCCCACCCTGCTGTCCATGTCCATGGGTCCTTTATACTTGTTCCTTGACTAGACAAGTTTGACCTTATATGAAGAATCCGGGGGAAGGTCCCAGGAAGGAAATGAAGTAATGTGAGCTAGACGCAAAGTGATGCAGAGAAGACAGGATATACAGCCCTTATCAGGCGGCAGCAGCTCAGCAGGATGCTTCAGGGGCACCTGTTCACAGGGACCGCAAACTTCCGACCTAAGACAGTTTCCGGAGACGACCTGTTCATCTTTTTTTTTCAATTTTTTTTTTTTCATTTTCGGTGAGTGAATTAGGTTTCTGAATGTCTTTTAATGCTCTTAGGAATCAAAACTTTAACTTACAATGTTTTATCTTCTATAAATTTAAGACAAATTATGCAAATTGGTAATTTAGTTTTAAATCACAAATGTGTGTATGCTTTCAATTGGTTACCATAAAGGGCCAATGGAGGTAACTATGAGTAAGTGGGGGAATTTCCAGTTCTAAACACTTTCCAACCTTCTCTCCTCTCTGAATTAATTCTTTGAACTTTCTAATTTTCCTCTGTGGTGAAAAATCTCCTAAGAAATAGAAAGGAGTTGTTTTGGAAAGTATGAACTAGTCTATTTCTTCTTCCTGACTTGAGATGGTGAAGATAAAATACAGTGTTCACATATACAGAAACTTGGAATCTATAAAATTTGACAATGTCTGAAAGTACAAGACATAAAATAACGACTTCAGAGATTAGATACAACGTTTAACTATGCCATAGGACTTTACATAAATTAATTCCATCCTTCTTATATGCAGAAAACATTTTGGAAGGAATATTCCCAAACACAATGGTGTGGAAATGACAAATATAAATATAGGAATTTTAGGTAGGCCAGGGCCTGTGCCAGTAATAAGTTTAAAATGTATATATTTGTATTTGAATCTTGACATATGTACAATAAATTTGAATAGAACTCTTTATTCCACCTCCGGTGCATCTATAAGTCTCTACTTACCTTAAGAAGCCTCCAAGTAGAAGATATTCAGGGATTGTTATGATTATTCTGCCCAATAAATTTGAAGTTTAAATGTATTAAAATATTTCTGATGAATCAGGATGGCCTTTACTGAGGCAAGATACTGGGAACACATAAAAAAGAATTCTTCAGAGAGCAGGAGAGGTCAAAACAGCCATCACATATTATAGTAGTGTATTACAAATAATTTTAAGCATGCATACTTGATAATTTACATAAAATGAACACAATTTAACTAAAACAAACACATTCCAGACAAACACCTTCCAAAACTGAAATAAGAATAAATTTAAAAAATCTTGAAGTGTTCTATAACTGTTAAGTAAATTGAATCCACAATCAAATACATGCTCTTTGGAAACAAAGAAAACATGGAAAACAAAACCACCAAAAACTCCATGCCCAGATCATTTTATGTTCCAATCTACCAAACATTTAAGGAAGAAATAAAAAATTATAAATTCTTCCAGAGAATATAAAAAAAGTCAGGCCAGGAAAACACTGTAATCAAAACCTGATCAGCCAATCTTACTCATGAACATAGATGAACAATAAAGCAATATGGAAAAAATAATAAAACACTGCAATATTGGGTTTACTCCAGGAATGCAAGGTGGCTTTTTTTTTTAAAATTCAAGGAGCAATCAATCCAATTTAACAAATGGACAGAGGACCTGAATAGACACTTCTCTTGAGAAAAATAACAATAAATATTGGATTGAATAGAGAGTCAAACATTTTAAATACATTTTTTAATATTTTGAGATAATTGTAGATTTTAATGCACTTGTAAAAGATCCTTTTAAATGTTAACCAATTCGTCCCAATGACAACATATTACAAAACCACAGAAAAAATCACAACCAGGATACTGATACTGACGCTGTTAAGATGTAGAACAAACCCATTATCATGTGAATCTCTTTGGTTTTCCTTTTAGAGGCAGATCCATTTCCCTCCTGCCTCTCCTTCACCGCTATCTGCCTTCCTCCCTGTCCATAAGTCCTGGCAACCATTAACCTGTTCTTTATTTCTATGATTTTTGTCATGTCAAGAATGTTATATAAATGGTTTCATACAGCCATGTAACCTTTGGGGGTTGGTTTTTTTTCCTCTCAGCTTAATTCCTTATAGATTGATTCAAGTGAGCAACACTAGTTTGTTCTTTATTGCTTAAAATACTCCATGCTAAGGATGTTCCACAAATTTTTTAGCCGTTCATGCCTTAAAGGACATTTGGGTTGTTGCCAGTTTGGTGCTGTTACGAATAAAATTGGTTGCTATGAACACGTGTATATACATCTTTGTATGAAAATGTTTTTATTTCTCTGGAATAAATGTCCAGGGATATAATTAATGGTTGTTGTTTTTTTTGTTTTGTTTTGTTTTTTTTTGGTAGCTACATATTTGATTTATCAAGAAATTGGATAACTCTTTTACAGTGACTGTACTGTTTTACATTTCCATTAGCAATGTATGGGTGATTAGTGTCTCCACATCTTTGCCAATATTGGTGTTGCTTATTTTTAAAATTCTATCCAGCCCTAGCCTGGTGGCTCAGTTGGTTGGAGCATTGTCCCATACACCAAAAGGTTGAGTGTTTGATCTCCGATAGAGGCGCATATGGGAGGCAACCCATTGATGTTTCTCTTTCACATCAATCTCTCTCTCTCTCTTTCTCTCTCTCTCAAACATATCTTTGGGTGAGGACTAAAAAATTTTTCATTTTAACCATACTGAGAGGTGTTCAGTGACATCTCATTGTAACTTTAATTTGTGTTTCCATAATGGCTAATAGTATTGAACATCTTTTCACATGCTTAGTTGCCACCTGCATGTCCTCTAAAACGGAAGGTCTGTGTCTTTTGCCCAAACCTAATTGGACTGTTTGTTTGATATGTGCTTGTGAATATTTACATCCAGTCTGCAGTTTGTCTTTTCATACTCTTGATGAAGTCTTTTACAGAGCAGAAGATTTTAACTTCTCTTTTTATCACACATTGATTGTTTGTTTTTTGTTTCCAATTTCATTGCTTTCTGCTTTTCTATTACATCCTTCCTTCTGCTTGCTGTGAGTTTATTTTGTTCTTCTAATTTCTTTTTTTTCCTTGTTTTTCTATTACAGTTGTCCCACTTTTCCCCCATTTCTCCGCCCCAACCCAGCCCACCCCTTCTCCCACAGTCAATCCCCACCCTGTTGTACATGTTCATGGATTATTTATACTAGTTCCTTTTCTAAACCTTTCCCCTACTTACCCTCTTCCCCCCTTGATCTCCCTCCCCTGATAACTATTAGTCTGTTCCTTGTTTCCATGCCTCTGTTTCAATTTTGCTCATTTGTGTTGTTCATTAGTTTCCTGTAATAGGTGATAGCATAAGGTATTTGTCTTTCACTGCCTGGCCTATTTCACTAAGCATAATTCTCTCTAGTTACATCCATGTTATCGCAAATGGCAGGAGTCCCCGCTCCTTTTTTAAAATTGTTCTTCTAATTTCTTGAAGTGGAAGCTTAGATCATTGATTTGAGACTTTCCCTCTTTTATAATAAAAACATTTAGTGCTATAAATTTCCCTCTCACGCTTGTTTGGTTTTATCCTGCATATATTGGTATGTTGTATTTTCATTTTCATTCGGTTCAATATTCTTTTGAGTTTTTCGTTATACTATTTGATCCATGGATGATTTAGAAATGTGTTGTATAATTTTCAAGTATTTGAAGATTTTCATATTCTCTTTGTGTTATCAGTTTCTAGTTTGAACCCACTGTGACCAGAACAAGTCTCTCTATTCTTTCCATACTTTTCAATGTATTGAAAAAGTTTGTTTTATTGCCCAAGATATGGTCTACCTTAACATAAGTTTGTAAAACTCTTGAAAAGAATGTGCATTCTGATCTTGTTAGGTTTATATAAATGTCGATTAAAATTGTTGGTTGATAGTGTTGAGTTTTTCTATGTTAGTGTTTAACTTATGTCTGTTCTACCACTTGTTGAGAGAGTAATGTGAACATCTTTTACTGTAACTGTGAATGTATTTTTGTCTCCCTTCATTTCTATGAGTTCTGCTTCACATATTTTACAGCTCTGTTTTTCTTGCTTTTGTATTTGAGATTACTATGTCTTATTTTTATCACTATATAATTTCCCTCTGCCTTTAGTAATTTTCTTGTTCTTTTTTTACTTATAAGTGTATTTCATCTGTTATTAATATAGTCACCCCAGTTCCTGTTTCATTAAGGTTTTCATGATATATATCTTTCTACACTATTATTTTAAAACTATATATAACATTATAAATAAAATTAATTTTTTACAGAATATTTGAGTCATGTTATTTATTCTATCAGTCTTCGTCCTTTAGATCTCATATTTAGACCATTTACATTCATTGTAATTATTTATATGTGTTAAGGCTTAATTTCGCTACTTTATTTTTTGATATTTGTTCCCTATGTGCTGTTTGCTTATTCTCTCTCTTTTTTTTTTACCTTCTTTCTGTGGACTATTTGAACATTTTCTTTAGAATTGCCTTTTGACTTGTCTATAGTGCTTTTTAATGTACGTCTTTGTATGTTTTCTGTAGTGATTGCTCAAGTTATTGCATTATATATGTGTAATAACACAGTCTATCTACTGTGTTAACATCTTACCAGTCTGAATGAAGAAACCCTTATCTCTGATTATATTTCTTTGTCCTCCCTACTTAAATACAATTAAAAACATATTTCTTCTATATACATTTAGTATCACAGAAATTCTCAAATGATTTGAAAATTTTAAGAAAAGGAATGGAAAATATTTAAGAACTGTAAATACAAACTTTATAATAGATTTCGATATTCAAAATCTTTTTAAGATCAAAAATTATTTTTAAAAATTTAATGTTTTAAGACAATAACCTATAAAGTGTGAATAACTGCTAAAATGTTTATTGTAGACACAATGGACTAGTTAGAATAGAAGTGAATTTATCTTACAAGATTTTAATTACATGAACTCAAAACATCTAATAACTTCTATTGTATTAAGACAAATACAACAAAGACTGTTAAATAAGAGAGGCAAAATGAATATAAATTGCATTAGTGCAGGTAAATTCTCTTTCTTATGGACTGTTTTTCAAAATTAAAGCTGCTTTGGAACAAAAGCCCTGTGGCAAAGTTGTAGGGTCTTTGGGAAAGCTTAAGAAAAAGGCACATTAGCTTTTACAGGTAAAATAATTGTCCAGTACTAATAGAACAAATATAGCAGAATCATCATCAATCTAAAAAGTTGGTCTTAATAGCTATTTTTGTTTTCTGTATAAACCCATGAGAGTAAGAAATTTATTATGGAAAATAGAACTATTGAATATATTAAATTTTTCCCTATTTATGAAGAACAATGTTTGTCTTATTCACCTTGCATGTCACTAATTAATCAAGAAATCAATCCATTGGCAAGGTTCTAAGCACTGCAGAGGATGTACTTGGAGATAACTCACATTCTAATTATTAGAATATTTCCTCCTAAGCTCTTCACACATGAACCAGAACCTTTAGTAATTTCCACATTTTAGCCTAAATGCAGCATATCTCTGAAAAAGTCTATTCCAGATAATCTATGTAATTGCTCTTTATAAAGGGCTGTAAAGGCTAGAATAATTAATTTCAAGTTATTTTAATTACCTCTCAATTTTATTAACCTTAAAATGAAAATAATATTTGTTTTTGTCATATAAGGTAGGTATAATAAATTAATAAGTTAATACATGTAAAACACTCACAACAGTGCATGGCTGAAAGTTGGTACTGAACAAATGTTAACTATCTTACCTCACTGGTGTTTCATAATCCAATTGCTGGCAAAAATTGAAAGCACCATGATTATCAAGACCAATTAAGATTTATATACTTGAAAAACAAATTCCATATGACATCACCTAATACAGGAAACTAATGAACAACACAAACAAATTGAATGAGAGGCATGTAAACAAGGAGCAGACTAACAGTTACCAAGGGGGAGGGTGTGCGGGAGAGAAGGGGAGGTAAGTAGGGGAAGGGTCTAGTCAAAGAACTAGTATAAGTGACCCATGGACATGGACAACAGGGTGGAAGTTGACTGTAGGAGAAGGGGTGGGCTGGGTGGGGAGGGAGCAATGGGGGAAAAGGTGGGACAGCTAATAGAAAAACAATAAATAAATTGAATGTGGAAAAAAAAGATTTATATACTGAGTTAAAAGTTGGTATCTCCTGCTCCCTGAAATACCATGACCACAGGGAAAAGAGTGAATGCCTGAATATACTCTAATTTCTATTAGGAAGGATGAAGGCTGAAATTGCCTACTGGGTAGGAAATCATAACAACCTGAAACAATTATTGAACAAGATTTGCTAGAAAGAAATCTTTGTTACTGATCTGTATATTCAAGTTCTAGGACTTGATGTCCCAAGCTAACATTTATCTTAGTCTCCTAACAGGAAATTTTAAAACCACATGAGAAACTTGAAAAAAATTTAAAGTGCTACTATCCAAACACATCAACATTTTTTATGATATAGAATTTAAAGAAGTGGGTGGGGACTAGCAAGATCAGATAAAAAGGAGACAAAATAAAGCTAGTTCATATCAGTAGTAAAGGCTTGAAGTGAAATGGCTATAATTTATCATGTAATACAAGCGGTAGAGCCTTGGGCTGAAAATCATACATGGGTGCATTTAAAGATTGACTGCTATCATAAACTTAGAGAAAATGCTGCATATTATTGAGTTGTGCTTATTCATTTATTCATTCATTCATTTAACAAATATTCAATACTTTGTACCAAACACTTAATAGGTACTGTACATACAGAACTGGACAAACAACTATGGCATCTGTGCTTTTAAAAAGTATGCGGTCTAGCAAGTATGCCAGAAAACTATTAATTTAAATATTTTTTCTTCTCTTAGTCACTCTATCCAAAATTTTAATGTTTTGTTGATTTTTTTTTGTAGTTTTATTTTATTTTTTTATTTTTTATTTTTGGTTTTTCAATTACAGTTGTCCCCTTTCCCCCCAATTTCTCTCCCCCATCCAACCCACTCCCTCTCCCTAATGTTTTGTTGATTTTAAAAAACCCTTCTGCTATCACTGATTTTCTGTATTGTTTCTCTACTCTTTATTTTCTCTCACATTTTATTTCCTTTCATCTTCTTATTTAGGTTTAATTTGCTTGTCTATTTCTAGTTTCTTAAAATAGAAAGTTAGGTTATTGATTTAGATATCTATTGTTTTTAATCTGGTGTTTAGAGCAATAGATTTACTCTAAATATTGCTTTTACTGCATCTCATAAACTTTTTTGGTAAGCTGTGTGTTTATCTTCATACATCGCAAAGTGTTTTCTAACTCTCGTGTGATTTCTTTTTTGATCATTGTTATTTAGGTGTAAATTGTTTAATTTCTACATCTTTATGAATTTCCCAGATTTCTTTTTGGCATCATTTCTAATTTTATCCCATTATGGTCAGATAGCATACCTTATATAATATGTTATTTTTTAATTGATTAAGACTTGCTTAATTTGTTTTGACCTAACATATACCAATATAAAAAATGTTCCATGTTCACTTGAAAAGAATTTTTCTATTGTTCAGAGTCCTATGGGTGTCTGTTAAATCTAGTTGGTTTATTGTGTTTTGCAAGTTTCCTGTTTGCTTGTGGTTCTGTTCTTCTGTTTAGTTTTATTCATTATTAAAAGTGGGATAATGAACTCTCCAACTGTTATTGCTGAATTTATTTTTTCTCCCTTTAATTCTATCAGTTTTTGCTTCACATATTTTGGGCTACATTTTTAAATGCATTTATGTTTAAAATTGTTATGTCTTTTTGATGAATTGATCTTGCGTCATTGGAAAATGTCCTTCCTTATCTCTAAAAATGTTTTAAGTTTATTTTATCTGATATTAGTGTGCCATCCCATCTTTCTTTTGGTTACTATTTATATTTTATGCCTTTTTAAGTTTTTATATTTTAATCTAACTTACATGCATATAATTGAGAGTATCTCTTGTATTGATAGTCGGTTTTTATTTTTTACCATTCTTTCAATCTCTGCCTTTAAATTGGACTGTTTAATCCATTTATACTTAATGTGATAAACTGCTTTGTTAGGGTTTAGGTCTTTCATTTTGTTATTTGTTTTCCATATTTCTATGTCTTGTCATTCATACATAGCTTTATTATTGCCTTTCTTTGTGTTAGAAACTTTCTAGAGTACAATTTAATTATCTTGTTTCACTTTACTATATATATTTTAATTATTTTCTTAGTGGTTGTCCAGGGGATTATAATTAATGTCCTAATTTACAACAATCTAGTTCGGATGAATATAAACTTACTTTCAGTAGTATCCATAAACTTACTCTTATGTAATCTTGTTGTTTCTCCTCTGTTTTGTGCTGTTGTTATAAATATTGCACCTGTATACATTAAATATCTACAAAAATTTATGAATTTTATATATATATAAACACAAATTTGTAACTATTGTTTTTATAATTATGTTTTAAATATATAAGTTAGGAGAAAAATAGAATTATAAACAAAAAATAAAATTATACTATTATATTTATCCATATAGTTAACTTTTCTCTTTATTTGTTAATGTATATTCAAGTTACTGTATAGTGTCTTTCCATTTTGGTCTGTAGAACTCTCTTTAGCATTCTTATAGAGTAGGTCTTCTAGCAAATAATTGTCTTAGTTTTTATTTATCTGGGAATATCTTAGTTTTTCATTCATTTTTTGAAAGATAGTTTTTATAAATATAGAATTCTTAGTTGACAGTCTTTTAAGCACTTTAGATTTTGAATATGTTATTCCACTGCCTTCTGGTCTACATACTTTCTAAAGAGAAATCAGCTGTTAATTTTATCGAGGATTACCTGTATGTTCAGAGAAGGAAAACTCTGACTCCAAAAAACCTCCGCTGCCTTGCGGCATACCTCTTCAGGGGAAAGGCTAAGGGAGTAAACCCCAACAGAAAATCCGGAGCCGGAGTCCCTAAGGCGGTTTGACGTTGTAGTCAACACTGGCAACTCCTGCGGCGCACCTGAAGCCAAGCTGTATCGACTCCGTCTTTCCCTTGGACCCTTCAGCTGCGAAGAGAGGGGGGGTCTGCTGCATGGGCAACAGCAGACCCTCCATATCACCCTGCCCAGGCTCTGTAGCTTCAGCTCCACTGGAGAGGACACTCCAGCGTCATCGCAAGATGTCAATTCAACACGGGAGGAGACAGATGCCGTGTCACTCCCGAGTCGGACTGCACAGCCATTCTCGGCGGTGCAGATAGACACTTAAGAAGCTACACCATCGTCTCTCGAGACGGACGGCTGCCGACGACGACGACGACGACCTGTATGTTAAGATTCTGGCTACATTCAAGACTCTCTTCAAGTCATTATTTTTTTTATAGTTTGAGTAAAATGTATCTAGTAGCAGATTTTGTTGAATTCCTGTATTGAGCTTATTGGATGTATAGATTGTTTTCATCAAGTTTGGGAATTTTGGGCCATTAGTTCTTCAAATATATTTTTCTATTTCATTCTTTCTCTTCTTTAACATGGGACTCTTATTATGCACTGATTGATATGATTGTTAGTCTCCCATAGCTTTCTGAGGCTTTTTAAATTTTGTCCTTTTCTTTTGTTCCCAGACTTGATTATCTCAATTAATTTATATTTAAGTTCATTGATTCTGTTTTCAGCCAACTCAGAGCTGTTACTGATCCCTTCTAGTAATTATTTCATTTTATTTATTGTATTTTTAGCTCCTGAATTTATATTTTTTATGATTTCTGCATTTTTGTTAATATTTTCTACTTGGTGAGATATCATTCTCATTCATTATTTTATTTCTTTAAACATGGTTGCTTTAGTCCTTTGAAAATATTACAATAGCCAAATGAAAATCTTTGCCTAGATCTCTGCTCATGCAGAGTCTTAAAGTTAGTCAGAAGAGAGAATTGAAGGTCTTCTCAGGTCTTTCTTGGGCATGTGCACAGCCCTATCCATGTACATAGCCTCCTATATTTCTTGCCATAGGTTTTTTTAAAGCTCCTCTATGAACATCTTATCCCCGAGTTTCCCTCTTAAGATTATTTTATCAGCTATTTCTTTGTCAAAACTTTTATTGCTGCTACAGACCCCTAAAGTGTTCAAGAATTGATATTGTTTTTTAAAAATGCCCCAGGGGAAAAGGTTGTTTGCACTGAGCAAGCTCGGTATGACTGTTTTGTTTCAAATAAAGACATGCCCTCTGGGTGGGAATTTCCAGGGAAATGCCAGCTAGTTCAAATAGACTACTCTAAGATTCAGCTTCTGAGGACTTCCAAATTCCTTCTACCCCCTCCAGTTCCTGGTATGCTCCTTTTTCCACATCTATTGGAGTTGCAAGACAGTTGGCTTTCAAAGTTATTGTGAAGGTGAGAAGAAGGGGAAAGGAATAAAGCACTTCAAAACTCCACAACTGTTACTGTTCTTACTGAGATTCAGCTATTTTGTTGAATAAACTCTTGCAGGTTTTTG
This sequence comes from Furipterus horrens, assembly GCF_987537825.1. Lineage (NCBI taxonomy): Eukaryota > Metazoa > Chordata > Mammalia > Chiroptera > Furipteridae > Furipterus > Furipterus horrens. Next base: position 23,967,221 of record NW_028327174.1, read on the forward strand.
CAAGTTTTTGTTGTTTGAGCATGCTAAGATACTTGTTTTTGACCTTTTGTCAATATTCTTGTTGATTTTATAAAGAAATGGCAATTTGTAGGTTGTAATGCCACCATTTCTACTGATCTTTAGTATTTTAATGGGGAAAGTAAAAGGAGTTAAAGTAACATATTGGAGAATTTAGTATGATTTTTGTGTAAAAAGTAACATATAGTATAATAAGTAAAATTAACAGAAAACTTTTAGATGAATAAGGCAGAAGAGCTTTTTAGATACTGACAAGCAGTACAAGTCTCAGAGATGAGAGTAGGGATGGCCAATTTTAGAAACTGAAGGAAATTCAATAAGCAGAAATAAAGTTAGACTAGAGAGTGAGGTAGTAAATAAAGACCAATTACAAAGCACTGAATAAGTGCTGTGAAATAGTTTAGAATTATTCTAAGTACAGTGAAAAATCTCTAAAGCATTGAACATGGTGAATAACTTGGCTTAGATATTCACTTTTAGAAATATCACTCAAGCTAACTAATACAAGATGGACTGAAATGTTAACCAAAGACAGTTGATTGTACTCAAGACTAATGTGGTGGAAGAATAGATAAAGTTTGTTGAATTAAATACATGATTAGTAAACATAATTTATGATTGACTAGATGAGGGAAGTCAAGGAGATGAGATGCAGAGACAGAGTGAGTCAGAGATGGTCTTCATGATTTGACTCAGATAACTGTGGAAAGTATTCCTTAAATAAGATAGAGAATAAAGATTAGATTTAGGAGACAATCAAAATGATGAAGTCAGTTTCTGGAACCTATGAATAGATTTAACTAGATATTTAAAATAAACATTTGGATACATGGTTCTAGTTCTGAGCAAATATATATATAAATATGTATATATATGTTTAACTTTTCTATATTTTGATTAAAAGGTGATTTTCTATCTACAGTGAATGCAGTAGTGTGTCACACTGGACTGAAGCATTCATTCCTTCAGCTGATAGAATTGGCATCTCAAGGTTTACAGTTGAATATCTATGGAACGGCTTTCAGCCACAAAGTACCACCTCCTCAAAGTCATAGTCTCTCTGGATGAACTGCATCAAATTATTTTATGTGAGACAATAAAAACCTAGATTTCTTGACTTATATAAGGACAAAGCTAAAAGACCACTGATCTCCAGAGCTCTCTATGGTTTCAGCTAAAGCTTTTGTTGGGACCGAAGCACAGTTCCAATTTTTTCTTTACCTAGACAGAACTTTCTCTTTCTTACTCACAGAGGTGATTTTAAGATACCTACCTTATCGAAATTCTATATGTAAACCTCTATGTCAGAGTCTGTTCCCTGAAGAACCTAACCTGAAACACAGTCTGAAAAATATCTTAGACAAAAGTGAATTTTCATCCTTGATCTACTTATTTTTTGGACGATACATGCAATTTTTACTCCCGAGGAGCAATACTACAAAGGAATGAGCAAATGTAAAATTTCTATGTAGACTTTCTCTTGATAGTAGCTGCTTCTCCAGTTCCTTTTTGCATTTGACATTTTTGGAGGATGATTATAATGAATGTTTAACTCTCCAGTAAAGACAAGAAGATTCATATTTTGCTTGGAACCTATTATATTTGGAGAAAGCACCAAATGACTCATACAAAAAAAAAAGCAAACATGGTTCTACTCACTGAGGTCAGAGAATATAGATCCATATTTTATTTCATCAGCAGCTTCATCTGTCCATATTTAAAGTATTCATTTTAACCAGAGGAAAGGTAGAGTCTGGCTGACAATCTCCCAAGACTATGGTATGTGAACAGATGGTTTTCCCAAAGAAATAGGAAGATGGATTCTGGGAGGGCACATTTTATAATTATGATTATTCTAGCTGATGCTGTGTTTCATTGATTAAATAATTGGCTTGCATGGTATACTGGCATATTGCACTGAATATGAAGAAATGATAAAATCATTGAGCATCTACTATCCAGAAGCAAACAGAGCATATCCCATATTAAGTTGATGAATAAAATAAAAAATACTTTTATCCAGATTTTCAACCTACAAAATACTAGTGTCCCATGCTTTTCAATGAATATCAGAAAAGTAAGACCAATGAGGGTGAAAAAATGAATGGCATGACCCCTGCCCTGGATGTCTACAGTCTACATTTAGATATAAGCATCATAAATAAATTATTTTACCTGCAAAAAATGTAATTGTAAAATTAATTAAGTACATAATTATACTTGACAGTAAAAAGGAAAGATACAATAATAAACCTTAGCTGTATGGTAAACCAGTTATAGAAATATATTTCACAATCTTGCTTTTTATGCTGAAACAATTTTTTAAGTGGCCAGGTTTTAGGAAAACTCACCTTTCACTTTTCATTAGAGTCTCAGAAATCACTTGTAACCAATTAAGCCTTTAACTCCCATACATCTGTTTTCTTTACACGCTTCTCTTGATTTAACCACAAAAGTTATGTAATTTATCAGAAGTCAATTTAATGTCTTTACTTAGAAACAAGAAGTTATAAATTTCAAGGGTATTTTTAGGAGTACTTACAATTTCATTTAAGGTTTAAGAAAGGGTCACTTAATTAGGTCATGGTTTGTAATTCTGATTAGTATTTTTGTAAACCTAATAAAAAAGAAGAAAAATCTACCCTTTGTGACAGCATGGATGGACCTGCAGAATGTTATGCTAAATGAAATAAGCCAGTCAGAGAAAGATAACTACCATATGATTTCACTCATATGTGGAATCTAATGAACAAACTCGACTAACAAGCAAAATAGAGACAGACTCACAGAGAGCAGGATGACAGCTATAGGTGGGCAGGTGGAGGTAGCGGGGTGGTATGGAGCAAAAAGGCAAAGGGACTCATGGACATGGACAGCAGTGTGGTGATTGCAGAGGTATGGAGTTATAAGGGGATTAAATGAAAATGGAAAAAACAATAAATAAAGCATCTTATGTAAAGAAAAAAAGACTAAAAGATCAAACTTGGGAGATTTTCAAAAAATAAAAAAAAGTTCAAAAAGAAACAAAACAAAATATAAGTCAAACTAACAAATAACTGAATTAATTTAAAAGAATATAGAATGATAGTGAGCATAAATGTAGAACCCAGCGTACCTTAAAATCCAGTGAAGCAAAACAATTGTTTTTCTTAAAATGTTTTTGTCGATATGAATGACAGGTGGGCTGGAATTGTAGAATTTTTTTTTTTTAGTACTAGCAGAATCACCTTTGTATCATAATGATAGTGTATTAGCATAACCACGTGACTTGACTAATATAAGGTGGCTATTCCTCTGCAGTTAAATCTACTTTTCTGCCTACACTATACCTGCACCTTAATAAATTCATCTATCTGGGGAATAGCACAAAACCATTTTGAAATTCCTCATTATAAAAGTGCACACAGCTCTAGATATATATTTCCCTACTTCCATAACTCCCCCTCATTCTTCCCCGCTCCCTCTCTCAATTTGGTTTGCATGAAACTGTCTCTCCCAAGTCACTAGACATTCCTTCTGTCTCCTCTGCAGAATCCTTCTTTCCTCTTTAGTTTTAGTCTACATACTCTATAAGCTTCTTAGATGATCTCATCCAGTCCCATGGCATTAATGCTACCCATAGTCTTATACCTATATGTTTTACCCTGACCTCTTTCCTACCTTCCACGTGTGTTGATCATTTCCTTACCCAAACTCTCTACTTCAATATCAAATAGGCATCTTAACTTTAAAATGTTGAAAACCAGTCTAACATCAACTCTTGCCTTCTATCATAACAGGGTTTTGTGATCCTTCTGCTTCTGTTCTTGTAGAAATTGCAAAGCAACTCCTGTTTCTTTTTACCTTGGCCTTGCTTTATTTTTCTTCAAGCCAATTCCTTACCAACTAAATTGTTACATAGTTTTGTTTTGTTTTTGCATATCTCCCTCTATTTGAATGTAAGCATGAAAGTAACAGTTTTGTTGAATTCACTACTATATCCCCAGTGCTCAGACTATTGCCAGACAGATAATTTTTTGTTGAATTAATGAGTAAGTCAGTGTGTGCATATGATAATGAGTGATAAAGTGAAGAGGTTCCGGTTGGTAGTAGTAGAAAAGGTGGTCAGAAAGGACTTCTATGAATAATTCACATTTCTTCTAGGCTGTGCATTTGTAGCTACTATCATGCCCATGAAGGAATCAGACACTGCAGGAGTGATAATGCAGATATGACTTCCAAAAGATAAGACACAGAAGCCTATAACTTTGGATATCATGTATCTTTTTTAGTTGTACTCTGCTTTGAAAGGTGACATGAAACTGTAGCTTTCAAATAACTTTATTACCAATGGCCTATTAGATACCCAGCTTGAGTTTGCTGAAAAATCTGCTTATTTGTTTGCTTGTTTGTTTGTTTGTTTTCTGGGCAGGTGATATTGGTAGTATCTTGGTAGGGAACCTAGTCTAAACAATCATAGTTTTTAAATATATTTTGTATGGCATTGATTCTTTTTTGTGGGTCAGTTAATCACCAAATACTTATCATAATTTAAGTTTATATCCTCAAGACTTTTTATCTTCGCCATAGGAAAGGGATGGAAACTCAAGGAACAGTGGTATTCAAATTGCTGCCACACTCTGATGATGACCATGTTGATTTTTTCTAAGTATATTTTATTGATTATATTGTTGCAATAGTTCCATTTTTCCCCCTTTGCTCCCCTCCACCCAGCACCACCCTCCCCCAACAATCCCCCCCCAAGTCCATGCCCATGGGTCGTACATACAAGCTCTCCTGCCTCACCCTTTCATATATTCTTCTTCTTCTTTTTTAAATAAATAATTAATTAATTATATTAACAATAAAAGATAACAATCCCTCCCTCTCAGACTTAAGACCCTTTATAATCTTATAAAGGACAATGGGCGAAGGTCTTGAGCTCCTCTAGCTGGACATGGATGTCATCCTACTTACCCTTGGGTCCAGAAATCCCTGATAAGAGTGAGGGTCTGGAGGGGAGCGTGGCCTTCCCACATGGGGAAGGATCGTGCAGACTCCAGGTTGGTTGGCTGTCCCCGGACAACGGCATGCTTGATTTAACAGGCTGGCCTCCTTGTTGTGTTCTGGAGGCAACAGATTTGGCAACAGGGTTAAAGGACATCATTCAGTCCATAACCACTAGATGACAAAAGACAGGTATTAATTTTTTAATGTCCCACATTAGGGAAAAGAAGGGCTTCTTTGGAGGAAAGTGTGCCAGGTACATCTCACCTGTCCAAAACCCTTTTGCCCATTATACTAAGTTTGGGCTGAGGGAAATATTTTAGGTTTCCCCCCTCTCAGGCCTCTGGGCTCTTTCTGTCCAAGCCTTTAGGACAGAAAAGAGAAACCAGTTTTAAAGTGAAGCCCACAGACCACCCCATGCTTCACCAACCTAGTCACTTAGTTCAGCCAAACCATTGAGTCTCAGGAGGCAGCAATGCAGACAGGATTAAGTGAGGCCTATATGTACAGACAATCACTCAGGTAATGAGGTCGTAGGCTTATGCCCTTTGAAAACAGAAAACACATGTTAATTTATGTAACATAACCCACATACAACTCTCTAAATCTGTAGGACTGTCTTATTGGAAGACATCCAGTTGCAAGGCACTCGACATTCTTCTTGCCTGTAAATTAAACATCTTTGACAATGCCACAGACATAGTTTAACTTTCAAATGAAAACAAATTTTAAATGAAAAGAAAAGAAACTTTAAAGACGGTTAGCTGCACTACTTTATAGTCTACCACTGAGCATTGCGATTCTCCTTGAATCGTGATTTTTCTCCCTAAGATTACCCTCCTTGTCATTAAAGGGACCGCATTAAGTCCATTTTTAATTTATCCTGTTCATTTGCATAAACACAACAAGAGCAGCAAATGATCACTTATGATTTTTAGTTCCGCTTTGCTAGAACTTATGCAAGGAACATTTAGGGTGACCTTCAGTCTGCCCTTCAAGGCACAGAAGCAGAACCACATATCTGGCATTCAGCCTTGCCTGTAAACACCTGTCTTTTCCAAGTCCTTCTGGATTTCCATTGTGCCTTAAGGTCCCATCTAGTCATCTTTCAGGAAAGCAGCCTTCATTCCTTCCCTGGAAAGATTGCCATGGACTGCGCATCCATCCAAGATACCAGGCCTTTTATCTCGTGGACTTTTATTACCTGTGAAAGTCAATCCCAGTTCCTCAGAGCTTTTTGATAACAACCAAAGCCCAGGCATGTCTCCTTTAGGCATGACATTCCAGTCAAAGTCTTAGTTAAAAAAAAACCAAAAAACTTTATTAACAACTGGTCTTATTAGTTTTATGCAAAGAAACTTAGGTCATTACTTACTTCTCTAGAATGCCAAACTCTGGAGGGATCAGATAGGTAGAAAAATATACAGTGTGAGGGAAAATCCTTGTCCTTCTAATATTCACTGAACTTGCATTTCTATTCCTTATATTTTCATTTTTTCCCCCACTAAAAACTTTTTTGTTTGTTTTTCCATTACAGTTGTCCCACTTTTTTCCCCCTCTTGCTTCCCTGCACCCTGTCCCTCCCTTCTCCCACATTCAGTCCCCACCCAGTTGTCCATGTCCATGGGTCATTTATACATGTTCTTTGATTAGACCCTTCCCCTTCTTACCCATTTCTCTCCCTCCCATCTCCCCCTTTGTTACTGTTAGTTTATTCCTCGTTTACATACCTCTGGTTCGATTTTGCTCATTTGTTTGTGTTGTTCATTAGTTTCCTGTAATAGGTGATAGCATAAGGTATTTTTCTTTCATTGCCTGGCTTATTTCACTAAGCATAATTCTCTCTAGTTCCAACCATGTTGTTGCAAATGGTAGAAGTTCCTTCTTTCTTTCAGTACTTATTGTCATTTTCCCCCTTTGTACTGGTGTTCCTCTCTGTCTCTCTCTGTTTCTTCATCTTCTTAAAGCAGACCCTTTAGCATCTCTTGCAATGCTGGTTTGGTGGAGATGTATTCTTTTAGCCTTCTTTTGTCTTGGAATCTCCTTATTTCACCCTCCATTTTGAATGAGAGCTTTGCTGGGTAGAGTATTCTTGGTTGTAAGCCTTTGTTTTTCATTGCTTGGAATATTTTTTGCCATTCCCTTCTGGCTTGTAGTGTTTCTGCTGAGAAATCTGATGATAGCCTTATTGGAGCTCCCTTGTATGTTATTAGTTGTTTCTCTCTTGCTGCTTTTAGGATTCTCTCTTTGTCTTTGAATGTTGGCATTTTAATTATGATGTGTCTTGAAGTGGGCCTGTTGGGGTTCATCTTCATTGGGACCCTCTGTGCTTCCTGGACTTGCATGATTCTTTCTCTCCTCATGTTAGGGAAGTTTCCTTTCATTAGTTTTTCAAAGTGGTTTTCTATCCCTTGCTCTTCTTCTTCTCCTTCTGGAATTCCTATGATACGGATATTGTTACGTTTCATGTTGTCCTGCAGCTGTCTTAGAGCCTCTTCAGTCTTGTTCAGCCTTTTTTCATTTTGTTGCACTGTCTGTGAGTTTTTGTCTACATTGTCCTCCAGCTCGCTGATCCGATCTTCTTCTTTCCCTAGCCTGCTTTTAATTCCTCCTACTGTGTTCTTCAATTCAGAGATTGTATTCTTCATTTCCTCCTGGCTCTTATTGATAGCTTCCATGTCCTTTTTCATGCTGGTGTAATTCTCAGTAAGTTCCTTGTAGTTTTTCTGGAGTTCTTTGTAGTTTCCGCTGAGCTCATTGAGCTTCTCCATAATCTATGTTTTGAATTCCATATCTGATAGTTTGCTCTCCTCTATTTCATTTAGCACTCTTTCTGGGGAGTCTACCTTTCCTTTCGATGGGGGGTTGTTTCTCTGTCTCCCCATTTTTGTGACTCCTATTGTTTGTTGGTGCTTCTTAGAATGATCTGCACTTCCTGGATCTGCCCCTGGTGGCGTCAGATCCTGTACCAGTCTGGGCTTAGGCAGCCTGTTGGAGACTTCCAGGGATCTACTGCCTTTGTCTGTCTTCTTTAGTTGTTAATCTATTCAATCTGTGATTAGCCATCAGGTTTAAGGACCGTGGGTGTGGCAGCTTAATTCCTGTAGGCAGGGCCTTTGCTTCCCCTCAGGCTGACACCACTTGGCCGGGAATGGTCTGCCTGCAGTGTGGGGATGAGTCAGCACTGGGACCCGGCCGGTCGCTTCCCCAGCTCTCCCCTCAAAGCCACCACACCAAACTCTCCCCAAGCGTCTCCAGTCCTCTCTGCCTTCCCTCTGCTTGAGCCCAGGGTAAGTGGGGGTAAAATATTTTCATATGTGATCCACTTAAGAGCTTTTTTTCTCCAGCTATTTCTCTCCAGCTAGCAGAAACCCTGTGGCTTTTCACTTTTCAGAGCTGGATACTATTTTACTTTCCACTCTGTTGCTGTAGGCTGGGAAGCCCAGCTGGGGGTTTAGACCCTGCCCTTCTCAGGGGGAACCCCCGGCTCCTGAGCTGTTTCTCAGTCCCTTCAGCTGCCACCCGTGTGAGCCCAGCCAGCCCTTCCACATCTCTGCACTCCCTACCGGTCACGTTGTGATGTAGTGGCCTTTTCTGTCTCTCCGTGGTTATAAGACTTCTCTCCAGCTGGTGTTCGGTTGGTTATTCCAGATGATTTCTCCAAAATTAAGTTGTAAATCCAGACTAGTTCTGGGAGGAGGTTAGTATAGCTTCCACTTACTCCTCCGCCATCTTGTTTCTCTACCATGTTGATTTTTACATGGGTTTTAGGCAGACCCACCTGATCCACAGTGTTAGTCTTCACATCCAGTATGCTATTCAAATATTTTAAATTGAGCTGAGACTGATGTTTTTTAGTTTGGAAAGACATTAATATTGTTGTTTTTATTTAATATCTGATAGTTAAAGACACCACAATGTTCTTTTTTTTTTACTGGGAAAGAAATCTTGGCTTTCCTGCTGTATTCTTCTGGGTTCATCTTAAAATCACTTTTTGAATATTGTCAAGGTCATTATTGATTTATTGCTATATTTTATGTTCAGGACTCAATTTTCTTCTTAATGGACTTATAAGAAGAATTTGACATAATTGATATTTTCCTTTCCTTTTGCTGCTAAAGAAATATTACTAGTAATACGATTAATATTAAAATTACCGTCACTACCTCTAGAGCACTTCTACTGACTCCACCTCCACTATTAATCTCCTCCTGTCAAATATATATAACAATGTTCTTTGTCTCATATTAACTAATGCCCTTGGGTGTTTTCTTTAAATTAGCTATATTTGTAACTATAATATGTAGCTTCCTATGTGATCTGATTTGACAGTGGAGGATTTATGTAGAATGTTATTTTCATGAGCCTGTACTGAAATTTCATACTTACTGGTAAAATTTCTTTTACATGTATTCATCGCCAGAATTATGTCTTCATTCACTAGGGTAGTCTAATTTTTATTTCTTTTAAAGCAAAGAGATGAAAATTTCAAATTTCCAGATACTGAATAGATTAGAACTAGATATAAATTTGTTTTATTTTTTCACTGTTTCTTTTATCTGGGCTGGCTCACATTATACTTTGCTTTCTCAGTGGAATATAAAATGGGAAGTCAGAATCACTTAGGACAATGGTTTATCAGGAAAAAAACACATTTGTATTTGTTGCAATTGTGTTGTGTACTTTTTAACAAAGCTTTACATATATCTTAGTGCAATTTACTTTGACACAATACCTAACACATAATTCATTAATTCCAGTTTTCACTCCTTAAAAAAGAAAATTAATGAAATTTACAGTAATAGTGGAGTCTTCAGGCCTGTTAAGGGCTTTTTGACACAGGGCCTTCAAAACTGATTGGCATTGAGAGAATTTTAACTTAAACTTTTGTAAGCTTTTTTTTTTTACTTAGTGTTCTTAAGAGGAAATATGTTTATAAAGCAATAAAATTTGTTTATTTTTGTCATGTATTTCTTCATATAAAAACAATAAATACCTCTAGTTTCATTGTCAGTTTCAGGGAAGTTGATATTAATATGATAAAAGTATAAATTATAACATAGATGTGTATTATTCTCAACCATAACAGAAATAAGTATACTGCTATCTCATGTAATATTCAGTATAACAACAAATTCTAAATTACTTGAATTCACTTTTAAGAATTTAAAATTTTTTTTTTTTGTATGGTAATGAAAATCTAAATTGCAAAGGAATGATTCATTTGTTAACTCTGGAAAACAGACTTCGTGAATAAAGGCAGATATTAATAGTTGATATGTGGCAGAACTGAGTCCAGTGACAAGATCAGTGTAGATGATTATTAAATACAAAACAAACATAATGAGATAGATTGTTATGGCATGCTTCACAAAAAGAATTAGATTAATTAATAGAAGCCATGGAGTTAGTGAATTAAAGCACTTGATGATTTGGTGTTCCGAGTGCAGCTTGGTATAAATGAAATCGGGAGGCCGATTTCTGACACAAGGCTGCCTTTCAGCCTTCTTTTCCTGTGTTCCAGCACGGACTCACAGGGGCAAAACCTTCAGTTCCACTTGTGAACTGGTGCTCTCTAGTGGTTGTGTGAGGCCTCAAAGAGCCAGCTTCTTCTACGTGATTGCGAGATGCACAAATCTGTGGAGAATGAAATTCAAAACTCTCAGGTTGCTCTCCCCGCATGCGTCTCCACTTCCCACTGAAGACCTTATCAGATTCTACCTTGTTGTTCAGTCTTTAGCCAAGCACTGACGAAGCCTCATGGCTACAGTCTTTGGGTTTCCATTCTAGATTTGCTGCAATTGCCAGAGATTTGGGATCTAGTTGCTTAAATTTTAAACTGCTTTAGCTCAATGAGTAAAGTTAGTTTTTCTGGAACTGTGTTCCTCTTTTTAGTTTGGGCCTAAGGGAAACTTTTAGATTGATAGAACAGTTCTAAACTAGATTTGGCGATGATTACACATATCTCCATATTTGTTAAAATTCATCCAATAATATACATGCAATAAGTGAACATGATTTGTAAATTAGACCTCATTAAGGCTAAGTGAGAAAAAAAATCCAGATTTCTGCCCTGCTTCATAAATATTGGGCGTTCTTTTCAAATATCAGAAAAGATCATTGGAAAATTATCTTTATTAAATTCTCCCTAATATTATAAATACAGGAGTGGGCAAAAGCAGGTTTACAGCTGTTCGTACAGAAAATAATACAATAATTAACGAATAATAATATAAGAATAGACTCTGTATTTCACATAATTACAATTGCAAACCTACTTTTGCTAATGTCTGTATATTTTGAATGTCTTTAGAATGTCAAAAATTGCCAATTAATTTTTTAAAATTATATAATTACATCATTGGTATTTGCAATGTCCTTTTAGGATCAGAACATAATTTAACTGTTAGGTAATTGCAAGCTAGTATATTAAATTAAATATTTGTGGATGAAAAGGGGCCACATAGTAAGCCTGACAAGCTCAGGGGCAGCCTACATGATGGCCTTGAAAATTCGGAGACCTGATGTAACCACATAGGATGGTCTGAAGTTAAAAGCTTTCTAACTAAAACCAGGTCATGGCAGGCAGCCATGTCCTCAGCTGGAAACTGCCCTGACAAAAGTTCATCTTTACCATAATCGAGCCTATTGTCCTTTTGCAGCCATGATAGCATATATTTGGAATGTCAGATTTCCTTTTCCTGGATCCTTAGCCTAGGCACTGCACCAAAGGGAGACCACAAATACCCTCATTGTTATTGTTATGACGTTCATTGTTGACTGTTAATGATCCTGTACCGCCCATGTAAAAGAAGGATGTGTCTATAGTTTTACTTTTTATTCAATCCCAGAGCCTCCCGCGCTTTGCTTTCTCCCTCCTCCCTAATCTATCATCAATAGATTTCATGGAACCCAATTATGCTTCTTTTGATTGTAACGTATAAAATAAGGTGCAAAACTGCCGTTTTCCGGAGCGACTTTTCAATCCGTTGTGGTTCTGCTTCCCAGCAATTGTCAGTTTGGCTTAAGTAAACTTGTAAAAATTCTTACCGGTTTGGATGTTTCTTTTATTGATGATATCTTAGTGTACTAGGGAGTATATTTGAAAATATTCATATATATACTTTCCATTCCCCTAACTTTAGAGTTATCACAAGAATTTTCTGAAAGAACAAATATAATAATTAAATTCAATATGTCATATAAAGTTGAGAAATTGTGGTATCTAGGTCATGAGAAAAATAAAACAAAACATTTCCTCTGAGGTTTTCACCAAAGATGAAACTGTGAAACCTTGTATGTACCCTGAGTGGACAATTTGAGGACAAATTAGTAGTTTGAGGACAGTCCTCTGATGAACATCAGATTTCTTTTATTACATATTGTATTAAAAAACAAAACATACACATATACATACACATTTATCACATTGAAGATGCAAGATGAAGAAAGATACATGACATTGAATGTGCAGATGAAAAAAAGGATTTCTTTCCAAACATCACAACTTACATATAAAGGTACGGAATTCAATTTTTTCAGGGAGTATGGATTAATGTGGGTGTGGATATAACATAGGTAATATTAATGTGGATAGTAAGTTTTAACATTTGTTCTTGAACTGTTTAATTTTTTGGTGTTTTCCTGTGTCTTCTCTGTCTCAGTCTTGTCTGTTATCTGCCTCTCTCATTTATCAATGTGGGACTAACAGTTATGTGCTTTTAAAATAATATTTTGTCTCATAATTTCTTAGGATACTCTCAGAAAATATTTACATTGAATTAAAATTAATAATTAAAAATATATTTGGTGTCAGCCATTAACCTACACATTCATAAAATATGGCATTTTTAATACCAATTTTTAATTCAGCTTATTAGACTTTAAAATATGTTTTCCACCAGGTGAAAAATTTTGTTTTGAAAAATAAAGATATTAGTCTGAAAGATCACAAAATGTAGTGGCTCCTCTGTGCAAACTTTTTCACACTCATTTTGTAGATGTTGCTCAGAAACCAAAATGTGTTTTATGAAAAAAAAAGGAGCTCAGGAACTACAAATAATAAATTTGCAACTTTTAGTTAATTAAGTATTATATGCTAATATTCATACTTTACTAATGTATCCTTTGCTAATATTTAATAAAGCTTGCTAAAATTTAGTAAAGCTTGGATAAAACATTACATTTGAATCTAATTGACAATTTAAGCCTCGTTATTATACACAGAGTTTTACCTAACTTTGTAATTGTATATTTGTATACCTTTTTTTATATTATGGCATTAATGATAATAAGAAATTATATTTTTTGCCACATATATTAACTTTCAGAATCACTATAGGTATTATTACTAATAATATAATAACTTAAAACAGATTAAAATGTATTGGCAGGTTTTTTAATCCTTAGTATATACTTTATTGGACTTGCATACTTCAGCCCTGAATGGTGTGGCTCAGAGGGTTGGGCATCGTCCTATAGGCCAAAAGATCACCAGCTTGATTCCCGGTCAGGGCATATGCCAGGGTTGAGGACCAGGTCCTTGGTTGGGGACATGCAAGAGGCAACCTATTGATGTTTCTCTCACATATTGATTTTTTTCTCTCTCTCTTTCTCCCTCCCTTCCCCATCTTCAAAAAAAATTAAAATCTTAAAAAAAATAAAATTACTTGAAATAGTTCCACTAAATACATAGTTAAGGTTCTTTTCTTCGTATTGCATTTTATTTTAATGGATCACTTAAAAATTTTTTACTTATCTTTTATAATTATGTATGGGTAAACATATTATGCAATTATAATTATATAATACATGTTACATGATATAAGTATAATTATTTTTAATTATATAAAAATATATTTTCAAAGTCAAGTCTATATAACAAGGTAATTCCAGAGATTTCCAACTCCCACAAATCTGGCTGTTACCCTGTCCCTTTCATCCTGTTCAACTAGTTTATTCAACCAGTCCCCACTATTGAACATTTATGATGTTTGCATATTTTATTTCTATTATAAGGCCTTGCACATATGCCTTTTCATATTTTTTTGGTATATCACTGGGACAGATTTCTACAAGAAAATTGCTGGGTGATCATGTAAATATTTATAGAATTTTGCTATTTTTTCCCCTAAATATCCCTCCATAGCATTGTACCATTTCACATTTCCATCTTTTAAATCTGTTAATTGTTTACTTGGTTAGCTCACCTGTTAGCTCTTCCAATTAATTTTATAATAAATTTTGCAAACATTCACCATGAACAATCCAAACCAAAATAAACTGATGTGGTTCAGTGTACTAAGTTCCTTCTTAATTTATCAATTAACTTAGGGAAAATTTATCTCTTTGACATTTAGCTTCCAGTCCAAACATGGTTGAATTTTCTATTTGTTTAAGTCTACATTTATGCTCTTCAGTTATTTATGTGTTTGTCTCATTCTCCTCATATTGGTTTGGAGCAATTTTATTAATTGATTGATTGGTTAGTTTGGGGTACGTTTTATTTCTAACTTTCTTCTTATTTGTTTTTTGTTTGTTTTTGTTTTGTTAGCTTTCCAAAATAATGCTTTTTCTTTATGTATATTTTTAAATGATATTGGCTATATAAAGGCAATTAACTTTAGTATCTTAATTGTATGACTGTAGCTACCAATTGTTTTATTATTTGTGGCATTCTTTTAGTGTTGCCAAACACATATTGATATTATCTTTAAATAATCATATCTTTTTTTTTTATTGTTTTTACCTTCATTCAGGTTATCTTGTGTGATTACATCGAATAAAACCTTCCAAAAATATTAAGTAGTAATGGAGATTTGGGATTTTCTCCAAACTTTATTGAGATATAATTGATATATAACATTTTATAAATTTAAGGTGTACAATGTGATGATTTGATGTGGTTATATATTGAAAATAGATTACACAGTAGGGTTAGTAAACACTTCCATCAACTAATATAATTACAATATTTTGGGAGTAATAACATTTAAGATCTATTCTCTTAACCAATTTAGAGTACATAATACAGTATTATTAACTATAGTTAGTATCTATAGAGTAGATTCCCAGAACTTATTCATCTTATAACTGGGAGTTTGTACATTTGGACATCTATCCTTGTGCAAAGAAAACAAAGGAGAAAATAAACAAGTGGGAATATCAAACTGAAAAGGTTTTGCATAACAAAAGAAACCTTCAACAAAATAAAAAGGGAACCCACTGAATGGAAGAACATATTTGCCAATAATACATCTGATAAGGGGTTCTTATCCAAAATTTATAAAGAACTCATAAAACTCAACACCAAAAAAGCAAACTATCAAATTTTAAAAATGGGTAAAGCACCCAAATAGACACTTCTCCCAAGAGGACACATGGGTGGCCAATAGACTTGAAAAAATGACTAATGTCACTAAAAATCAGAGAAATGCAAATTAAAATCACAATAAGATATTCTCACATGTGTTAGAATGGCTATTATTAATATGTCAACAAACAATAGCTGTTGGTAAAGATGTGGAAGAAAGGGGAAACCTAGAGCAAACGCAGATTAGTGCAGCCACTATAAAACACCATGAAAGTTTCTCAAAATATTAAAAATGGGACTGCCTTATAACCCAGCAATTCCATTTCTGGGAATATATTTAAAGACACCCAAAACACTATTTCAAAAGAATATATTCACTCCTATGTTCACTGCAGCATTTTTTTTTTTTACAATATCCAAGATTTGGAAACATCCCAAGTGCTCATCAGCATGAGTGGATTAAAAAACTGGGGGGCACTTACACAGTGAATACTATTTGGCCATAAAAAGAAAAAAATTTATCTTTTGTGACAGTATTGGTGGACTTGGAGACTATTATGCCAAGTGAAATAAACCAGATGAAGAAAGACAAATAGCATATGATTTTACTTATATGTAAAATCTAATGAACAAAATAAACTGACAAACAACATAGAAACAGACTCATAGATATGGAGAACAGACTGACAGCTGTCAGTGGGGTGGGGAGGTTGGGAGGCTGGGTGAAAAGGTAAAGGGATTAAGCAAAAAGAAGAACCTCATAGACACAGACAATTGTATAGTGATTGAAGCAAAGGGGTACAGGGATAGGAAGAAATGGGTAAAGGAAGGACAAATGGGATGGGAGGAGACTTGACTTTGGGTGATGAACACAATACATAGATGTTGTATTATAGAATTGTACACCTAAAACTTATATAATTTTATTCACCATGTTACCACACTAAATTTAATAATAAATATTACAAAAATTATAAAAAAGAATTAATACACAGATGTCATGTATACTCTACCCCGTTTTCACCAATGGAAACATCTTGCAACACTATAGTACAATATCATAGAAAAGATATATTGATGGAGTCAAGATATGGAATATTTTTCATCCTTCATTTTGCCTTTTTATAGCCACACCCTCTTCCCTCTCAGCCTTACTCTCTCCTTAATCTCTGAAACCACTAATTTGTTTTCCATTTCTATAATTTTGTGATTTCAAGGGAAATATTGTGGTGATTGTGGGGGCAAGGTGGGGTGGGTGGAGGCAGAGGAACATATAAGGGGGATGAATGGTGATGGGAAAAGTAAATAAATAAGTAAATATTTAAAAGTAATTATTGATAACAAGAATGTTGTATAAGTAAAATTCCATAGCATGTTAACTTTGGGGATTGGCCTTTTTATTCTTCATTCAGCATAAGGCTCTTAGGTCCATCTACATGGTTTCATATATCAACAGTTAATTTCTTTATATTGCTGAGTAATATGCCATGGTATGTGTTCAGAGTTTTCTCGACCATTTATAGAAGGACTTCTGGATTATTTCCAATTTATGGTTATTATAAATAAAACTGCTATGAATATCAAAAAATAAGGCAAGTGATTAATTAGACAGTTTTTATTTGTGTGAATATATATATGTGTCTGTAAGTGCACATGCACACACACCTGAAAACTCGTGTGTATGGAGGGAATTATTACATATAGAGATTAAAATTATTTTCCAATGGTAAATTATGACAAATATTAGCATTTTTAAAGATTTAATATGACTATCACAACTACTGGCCACAGAGAATATTATTATTATTAAATAAAATAATTTTTCTGTTTACTTAGTTTTATGCTCTTGATTGCTTAATGTCCTTTGAAATTCAAAACCAATATTATGAATTATGTATAGAATTCCATTATTACAATTGCTCTCACTCATTGAAAATGCGCTTTTCTAAGCTAATTCATGTGATTAATCTCTCAGATTTTTCTGTGGTGTTACACTGGTATAAAATCTTATTGGGAATATCTGGAACAGTAAATGGTATTCTGGTTTTGACTTTTATCTCCCTGACTTTGTTGGGTAAGTTAAAGTTTCTTTAATTCTTGTACATTTTATGTCTTTTCATAGTATGCCTAATTTCATATTCATTCTTCCTTATATTAACTGAGATTTAATAAGGAGCTACTATGTATAAAACTATATGTTACATTTCATAGTAATGTATTTAATATGTCATCAGATCAGATATGTATTTGTCCCTAAGTTACATACCGTCTGATAGTAGAAAAGTGTGTGTCTGTATGTGTATGTTTGAGGTAAATAGTTAGAAAGCATATTTTTTAATTTGTCAGCATTTTAGAAATAGATAAATAGCCATAATTTTTCTTATACATTTATGTAAGATTTTACTTAGTTTACTCTTGCTTTTTTCCAACAAATACTTACTGAGCAACTATTATACCACAAACATTACTACATATATCCAAAGTTGAATAAAGGAACAATTATGTTGAGGAAGCTCATACTCTAGTGGAAGATACAGATTTTTGATTAATAATTATGGTAAAATTGGTTAAACACAGTATCGTTTCAACCAAACATTAAGAAAGCATGAAAAGAGCATGTGTACTCCCTAGAGTGAGAACTTTGTTCTATTTATTAATTTTTAGAACAATGTCTAGCACAGAATAAAACCTTAGCAAACACGTTAAATAAACAAATTAATTGTATAATATTTGAAATAATTTTTTATCAGACATAAAAATAAAAAAGAAACTTTCTAGTTATTCTTTCAGTGATTTCTTGTTCCAGGCATCAGAATTAATCTGAAGAATTTGTCTGAGGTATTGTACAGAGAAGATATTTACCCAAACTTAAAGTAATTCTGTCTTCAAGTTTCTCAAGGAGTGTTGCTAAAATGCCAAAGAGGAAATGATTCAAATAACACCCAGGATGATAATGGAAACCTGAAAATGAATAGTGACAGAAGAGGAAATATAAGTAATATAGATGCAGACCACTGTGTTTCAAGTGCTACAGACCATAGAGGTATCTTTTGAGCCTTTGGCTTACGTAGACTCGTCTTATTTTTTTGGACCTTCTAAGTTTGAAAAATCTTATTAAACACATAAAATTAAATAAACAAGTAAATATTTGCTATAAATCTACTTTTCACTCAAAACTTGATTTATATTTACATATATTTTTGCAGTGGGAGGAGACCTGTAAAACAGAACATAAAAATTAGGTTCTTTCTTCCAAAATTTAAGATCAAATTGAGACATATAAATATAAAAACTTAATTGTATTGATAAGGCAATATGTAAGTAACTATTTTTTGTTTCTTAATTATCCTTTTTTGAAATATAAAATCTGTTGTATATAATTTCATTTTTTTTACTTTAATTTTTTAACACTTAAATCTTTGACACTTGAACATTTATTTCATAGTACATGTGATGGAGCAGCAAATTAATTTATTTTATGATTATTTATCAAAACATTTTTAATCCCTAATTTGTGTAGTCCTCTATATCACATATGAATTGTAATAATATCACAGATAAAATATTACAGTTTACTCTTCTCTTTTTAATTATTTGTATGTTCTACATGTAGAAGTCCTACACCAATTAAAATATCATATCTTTACCGCTTATTTCACACTCTGACTAGCTAAATCTTCATTATGTTGGGTATAATAATGTAACCTTTTCAGAGGAAAGGAAGCTTTGATAGGTAAACATTGAATCATATAACCATCATTAAACATTCATTAAAGTCAGTCTGAATACTATACATTACACTGTAAGATAGTAACTTCCTATTACTTTTTTCTTCTTAATTGAAGTAATACAAACATAAAGTTAACCATTTAAAATAAAAAAATTCAATGGTGTTGGGACATTCAAATGTGCAACCACCATATCTGTCTAGTTCCAAAACATTTTCATCAGCCAAAAAAAAAATATCACTCCCAATAAGCAATTACTCCCCATTTCTTTGCCCTCATTCTCTAGAAATAATTAATCATTTTTCTGTTGCTATGGATTTATTTATTCTAGATTTTCACATAATAGAATCATACAATATTTGACCTTTTGGGTCTTGATTATTTTACTTAGTATGACATTTTGATGTTCATCCATGTAATAGCATGTATCAGCATGTTATTCCTCTTTATCACTGAAAAAAAATCTTCCAATCTATTTATATATTACCATTTGTTTAAGGTAGCAATACTAACCAAAATGAACTACAGATTCAAAGAAATCCTTATCAAAATTTTAATGAACTTTTCTCTGAAGAAATCAATGAGGTGACCTTAAAATTTATATGGAATTGCAAGGGATTCTGAATAGCAAAATCAATCTTAAAAAAGAACTTATTTGGAAGATCCACATTTTTCAATGTCAAAACTTACTACAAATCTGCAGTAATCAAAACAGTGTGGTACTGACTTTAACAAAGACATTTAGAGCAATGAAATAGTATTGTATAGATCAATGAAATAGTATTGTATAAATCAATGAAATAGTATTGAGGGTTCAGAATTAAGCCCATACACCTATACCCAAGTGTTTTTTGACTAGGGTGCCAAAACCATTCAATGTGGAAAGAACAATCTTCTTAACAAATGGGGCTAGGTCACCTGGAGAGCCAGGTGCAAAGATTAAACTTGAACACCTAGCTGATACAATATAGATAAGTAAATTTAATATAGATCAAAGACCTTAATATAAGAGTTAAACTATAACACTTTTATGAGGGAAAATAGATATAAATCTTCAGAACTTTTGGTTAGACAATTATTTCAAATATGACATCAAAAGGACAAATGGCAAAAGAAAAAATGATACAATTAATATCATCAAAAATAAAGACCTTAGATTGTCAAAGGACATTATTAAGAAATTAAAGACAGCATACAAAATGGGGAAAATATTTGCAAATTTTATATCTAATAGGTATGTAGTATACAGGATATAAAAAGAACTCTTATAACTCCAAAACAAAAAACAAAAAAAACCTCAATTTAAAAATGGAAAAAATATACAAAAAGACATTTCTCCAAAGAAACTAAACAGAAGGCTAGTAAGCACACGAGAAGTTGCTTAACATGATTAGTTATTAAGAAAAAGGGAAATCAAAACCACAATGGGAAACCACTTTACACCCTCTAGGGTAGTTATAACCAAACATAACAAGTATTGTTGGGGATGTGGAGAAATTGCTCATACATTGCTCATAGGAGTGTAAATGGTAAGCGATGCAACACTGTATGAGAAATAATTTGGCAGTTCCTAAGAAAGTTAATCGTAGAATTATCATATAACGCAGCAACTCAAATCTTAAATATATATGTCTCCCAAAATGGAAAATGTATGTCCATACAAAACTTTATACATAAATGTTTATAGAAAGAGTATTCATAATACTCAAGCACAGCCCAAAATTCCATCAATTGAAAATATGTTACCTCCATGTGGTGGAATATTATACAGCCATAAAAAAGAATGAAGTACTGATACATGGTTCATTTGAATAAACCTTGAAAACATATGCTAAATGAAAAAAAGCCAGACACAAAAAGCTACATATTATCCTAAATCTATGAATGTTCATTATAGTCAAGTCTATAGAAACAGAGAATAGATTAGTAATTGCCACAGGTGGGAATCGGGAGAATGGGTAGTGGCTGCTTAAAGTTTATGGGGTTTTATTTTGGGGTAATGAAAATATTTTGGAATTATATAGCAGTCATGTTTGAACAATACTGTGGATATACTAAACACCATGGAATTTGCATTTTTAAAGAGTAAATATTGACTTTTATTTTACATAAATTTTACCTCAATTAAAAAAGGAGATTATAATGGTTACATGTTTGGATAGTTATATTTGTATATATACTTCACTTTCCCTCATTGTTATACCAAAAGTCTCAGAGATTTTCAATTTGAGACTTCAATATAATTTTAATTTGAGAAAATCATAAGGCTTGATGAAGTTGCAATTATAAAGAGGTTGAAAAATTAATCTCAATGTTATTTAATAACAAAAAAGATATTAAAAGAGATTATACACATAAAATGAGGATAAAGATTTTAAAACTTTATATAGATAAATTCTAAGTAAATAATATTTATAATATTTTATTTAATTGCTCTAATAGTATTAACTCAATATATATCTTAATTGGTTCATGTTATTTAATAATTATATTAGGTCATAGCACAAAAAAACTTCTTTATGTCTAGGTTTTGCTTTATCTTACTAAATTAATTTTCTTAGTCCCAAGACTTATTATTTGTATTTTTAACACTGTGAGTCTGAACACTTTGTGGTGAGTGATTTTATTACAGCTACACTCTTATTTATAGAACATCTATGTATTCTCGCTGTCAGTTATCAGAGATACACATGTAATTTAATTTCTCTTTATTTTTCCCATTTTTCAATAGGATTATGCCCATCAGAATGGCTGAAATATCAAGAAAAGTGTTATTGGCTCTCTAATGAGTTAAAAAGTTGGCATGACAGTTATGAGTATTGTTTGGGAAGAAAATCTCATCTACTAATTATTCAGGACCAACTTGAAATGGTAAATGGTTTAGTATCATGGTTATGGCATTAGCCCCTTTATAGTTCAAAATGGCTTTCCTGAAATTTCTTCCCACTTTTCTATTAAATTCTCATTTACCTTGATAACTGAGTTTTGGAGGCCCTCTTAAATTTTGTGCTCAAAGCCAGTGCCTCCTTTGACTCATGCTAGTCCTTATCTGAATACTTGTATTCAATTTACAAGTAGAAAATGTATATGTATATAATGTAACATGTATAAATAATATATGAGTTAATTAATATAAGATTTTTATCTGGAGTGTTAGTAGTCTGATACTCCAAAAAATTCTAAAATCTTATTTGGTGTGCCTGAATTATTAAAATATTTTGTTCATTTAGTTACTCATTACTCACTTTTTAGACTTTTATACAGAAGAACCTAAAGCAATCAAATTACATGTGGATTGGGCTTAACTTTACCTCCCAGAAGAGGACATGGAACTGGGTGGATGGTTCTCCATTAGCTTCAAAGATGTGAGTCTTTACTAAAACGCAATATGATTTATTGTTTATTGTAAAACTGATCTTCAAAAACATCTCTAAGTTCACCAAAATCAACTCTGAAATAGTTCTTGGTACTAAAGAATTTGAAAGGATGAAAAATAATGTTTACTGAAGTAACAATGAATATTTTAGTTTGGTCTTTCTTCAAAGCAAAAAGAATCACAAACAATAATGGTTGGAGTATTATTGTTTAGAAACTGCTTATAATTTATATGGAAAAGTGGACTGCACCAATGTACTCTTGTGTTTTCAAAATTCTCAGTGTTTACTTCAGCCATCTTTAGTAATTTAAAAAAAGATACATATACATTTTTGTTATATGATTGATTGCCATAACATTGAAAGACAAATGAGAAACAGAACAAAATAATACAATATTTTCTCAGCAACTACATGAGATTATTGAGGATTTTAAAGATTTCATCAATATTTTTGTGTTTATATAAATTTTATAATGAAATTTTAAATGAGAGAAACTAATAATAAAACCAGTAAATTCAAATCTCACCCCTATGCTGGTAGAAAGAATTATGGTTCCAAATATGTCCATATCCTAATCCCCAAATCCTAAGAATGTACTACTTTGCATGGCAAAAAAGACTTCAAGGATGTGATTAAGTTAATAATCTTGAGATGGGAACACTATGCTGGATTATTCAGATGGGCACAACGTAAACATAAATCCTTACAAAGGGGAGGAAATAGGGGCATAGTCAAAGAAGGGGATGTAAAGATAAACATAGAGCTCCAAGTGATAAAACCATGGCCCGAGGATTACATGCAGTCTCTAGGAGCTGCAAAAGGCAATGAACAAATTTCCCGCTAGTGCCTGCAGAAGGCAGTTCTGTAGACATTTGATTTTACTCCCATCTAGAACTGCAAGGTAACACATTTTTGTTGTTTTGAGCCATTAAGTTTGTGGTAATTCATTATAGCAGTAGTAAGAAACTAATACACTATGTAACCAAGTAACCATTTAATGAAATTTGTGTTACTTTCCATTCACTCTTACTTTGTCATTAAATATCACTTATTTTCTATTTCACTGCACTAAATGAACCCATCTAAGCAATTCAACTGAAGACATTGTTGGAATGGAAAATAAAATTATGAGTGGGTGTTATCTGAGGGTAGAGATGTATCACTGAACATCACCTGATAGATCACTTACGAAGGTGTTAACATAGGTGTTTTCCCATGCCAAATCCACTCAACACTACGTTTAAGATTTAGTTTTAGCTTTAGAACATGCTTTGGTATTTTTGTTCAAAATATATTCAATACAAAAATCAAACATAAACGTGGACAGTGTATTTCCAGTATGAGGATCCAGTACTTATTTGCCCCTTATTCACTTGGAAATTTTGATGACCTTGTGCACCTGTTCCATATTTCTTAAACTTTTTCCTCAGTTGAAATAATTTTTTAACAGAATAAAATCACTAATAGTATAGTATATTATAGATAACTTTATTATTGTATTTATCATGCTTCTTTATGGATAAATAGTACAATAAATGAATAATTTATTTAGAGCTTACATGAATCAGTTTGTGCACTGAATTCTTTACACACATCAGTTCATTTAACATCATAATAGTATCACGAGACAAATATTGTTAAGACCATTGTACAATTTGATATGATAAACCAATAAATGTTAAGCAAGTTGTCCATGTGCCTTAATCTTTTTTAAATCTGAGGGGCCACGTGGAGTACTGCAAAGAATACTAGGACAGGAATGTGTGCACACATTTATTTTTAGCTGTCATTTGCAAACAAACTCTCTGAGAACTTTCTGACAACCAGGGACAGTAATGCAAAGTTACGGAGATACTGTAATGTTTAGTGAATGAAGGTATTTGAAAATGCCTTGAAATTTTGAATTACTTTTTAATTAAGGGTGTGTATTAACTGCAAATACAAATGGATTTCTTCAGCAACGATGCTTAACAATGTATTTATCCTCTCCTGCAGATTCTTCATAAAAGGACCAGCTACAGAAAACAGCTGTGCTGCCATCAAGGGAAACAAAATTTACTCTGAAACGTGCAGCAGTGTTTTCAAATGGATTTGTCAATATTAGAATTGAAAAAAAATAGTAGTGGAGTAATCAATGATCAAATTTTTGTGCCTATTAGATTCTAATATTAATCTTCAAGAATAAGATTTTAAAACTGCAATTAAATACCCAAATCATTTCTCCATTTTTCCTTCATCACCTACATTAACCTAACCTCAGAATAACCCCTGTCCACATTCTAAAATATACCTTTTCAATTTTTAATTATTGAGTGTAAGCCTGTGCATTTATATTCAGGATTTTAATTCATTTTTTCACTTACAACAAATGTTATTAAATTATGTCTGCTTTTCAGTATGTTGCTTTTTGATTATTAACAATATCCTTTGAAAATTTCATGTAGTTCTGAGTTGCATTATAGTGTGGAATTATAGATTCTTTACTCAATTGATGAATATTAAATGTTTTTTTAGAATTTTGTTAATGTAATCTATGCTTTAATAAATATTCTAAGTATTTTATTAGATAAAAGCATTTTTATTTTTATGATATAAACATTAAAATCGGAAATTCTAGGTAAAAATGTTAAATATATTGTTTGTTTACATTTTATAAAAATTTTGTATACACTTAGAATCTATTAGAAACTTTTAAGAAGATTATGGGTACAGAAAAAAGAACTTAAACCTTTTTATGAACCTCTTGAGATTGAGTTGCCAAAGTGATATATTTTATTATGAAATTTCAAGTATCATTGAGTAATGTTGTTATACTTCTTACAAAAAATTTTCTACTTAATCACAATACAATGATCAGAATCAACATTAACTTTGCATAATAAAGTTTTGTAAGCCTTTTGAGGTTTTGCCACCCAGAAATGTCATTCTCAAGGGGCTGGGAGCTATCCTTTTGAAACGTAATCATCAAAAAAGACAGAATGGAAAACTATGTAGCAGAAAGAAAGAAGGAACTCCTACTTTTTGCAACAACATGGATGTAGCTAGAGAGTATTATGCTTAGTGAAATAAGCCAGGTGGGGAAAGACAAATACTATATGATCTCACTTATAGCAGGAATCTAAAACAAATGAGCAAAACAAATGCGCAAAATAGAACCAGGGGCATGGAAACAAGGAACAGGCTGACAATGCCAGAAGGGATGGGGGAGCGGGAAAAGGGAGGAAGGAATTGGGAAGGTCTAGTCAAAGAACATCTATAAATGACCCATGGACATGGACAACGGGGTGGGGATTGACGGTAGGAAAAGGGGCAGGCAGGGTGGAGTAGAGCAATGGGAGAAAAAGTGGGACAACTGTAATAGAAAAACAATAAATAACTTATAGAAATAAAATAAAATAAACGAAAATAAATTA
Source organism: Furipterus horrens (assembly GCF_987537825.1). NCBI lineage: Eukaryota > Metazoa > Chordata > Mammalia > Chiroptera > Furipteridae > Furipterus > Furipterus horrens. The sequence goes on from NW_028327174.1 coordinate 23,993,055, forward strand.
ATTAATTAAAAATAAAATTTTAAAAAGACAGACTATTATTCCTCACTTTTGTGAGGATAGGAGCCTAACTAATGTCAGTGGGTATGTAGCTCCAAGTCATAAAACTACTTTGTATTATGAAGATCTGAGAAATTTCAGTTTTCCTTTGGGTAAAGCAATGTAACAAACACAGAAATGCATGATCTCATCCCTCACTCCAGCTCTTAAAAATCTTGTTGCCCTTTATATCAGCAAATTTTAGTTCAGACTGGGTTCTGGTCTATCTCCTCTACTGCAATAGCCTTGAATAAGGTCTTTATTCCCTGTGTAAGATTGTTCTTTGCAACTTTTGCCTTGACAAGAAGTACTTCTAAATTTTGTAAATATTCCAACCGTCATTACAATTTCAATTTGTTCATTTCTGTATTTGTACCTTTGCAGACTTCCATTTTCACATTTTGTTCAATGGGTCATCTCCTATTTTGAAAATAACGTTGTTCCAAATCTAATCATGAGACTTATCCTTCAAGGTGACATCTGTATACCTGATCACCACAGTTCTTTGTTGGTTTGCAGCTTTTTAAAAATTTTTATGGTAATAAATTTAGCAGTATACCAGTAACCATGGTTGCTAGTGTTTGAACTGACCTTTATGTTCTAGCCCAGCTATTTTCAACATGTGTGCCGCAAGAAATTTTAAAACATGCAATACCTGATTATTTAGTCAGAGGCACTGACCCCCCCCCCCTTTTTTTTTCACTAACTTCACCTGTTATCAGCTGTTCCTCCTGTCTGAGACTGAAACAAACATACGTTTATGCCTAACATCTCCATAGTGGCAGAGTTAAAAGGAATCCTCATGAGACCTGGGACTCGTGGGTGTTCACAGGTTTTCTCCTGTGGTTCTGGTTGTGTTGCAACACCCTTAGAGGTGACATATTTCTCTTTTCTCCCTTGACACCTTGTCTTACTACCCTTCCCTGAAGGTGCTGTCAGGGTCTGGAGGCAGCCAGGGTGGAAAATTAACCTGTTCTGGGCAGCAGGATACCACAGGAACCTGCTTAAGCAAACACTGGCGGAAATGTGCTACCACCGACTTTTCAAAGGAACATTTCCCTTGCAAGCTTTGAAATGCGCTATCTGGCACCCCGACTACAGCGACTTGCGGGCTTAAAAACTAGCCTGCAAAGGACCTCCTGGCCCACGTGGAGGACCGGGAGTCCCCGCATTTCCCTTGCTCCCACCAGCCCCGCGGTTGGTCCGGGAGTAGCCTTTCCTCCAACCCTCAATAAACCCATTGCTTGCTCCCACACTGGTCTCTGGGCGATTTCTCAGAGCTAGGCTGCTCAGACAGGTGTGAACCCCCAAGCCTACAGGGTCAGGGGCACTGACCTCTTTTCCCTTAAATTGTCAAATTAAAAAATGACAACAGTCAACACAACAAGAGCTGCCCAGTGTAAATTAATCAGAATTATATCTAATATTTGTCAGGCCAGCAAAAAATATATTTTTTGATTTGCTGCAGAATTTTAGTAAGTAGTTTATGTATGCCATAAGATAAAAAAGGTTGAAAATCACTATTCTAGACTGATTCATAAACATTAATAAAAAATTAACCAGAGAAATATAAAAATAAAACTTTTACTTTTTCCAAATAATTTGATTTTCTTTGTATCATTCAAAATATTATATTTTATTTTGTCTCCTCATCTAGTGTTTAAGTTCCATGTGGGCAGGTGTTGTGTCCTGTTTGGACAGCTATTGTACCTTGGGTGTTCAGTAAATATTAGTTGAATCAATTTTGATAAATGCTATAAATAAAAGTTGCATGATACTTATGAGAGTATAAAGTGGGGGACCAGCTAATACTTTATTAAATATATTATCAATAAACTTGTATCCAGAGTGAGTAGAATTAAGTAGAAGAAGGAAGAAACCTACTAACAGGTCCCGGATATAGCACCAACAAGTAAAAAAGGATACAAAACCTTTTAGTTTAGTGAGTATGTTGTACTTTTTAAAAAAGGCAAAGAGAGATAGTGTTACTGGAAACCAAAATTGTATAAGCTGGGTGTGTAATATAGGTGGAAAAAAAGATGTGTCACACATGCTATGTATTTCCTCTTTCATGTAAACAGCAATTGGAAGCCAGTTAGTAGAGTACCCTGGTCAGTGTTGAGTTTTGAAAACATTACTCTGGCTACAGTATGAAAAAAGAAATATGAGGAAGTCGACACTTAAGAGTCTTCACTGTCATGCAAGAGATGAAGTACTAGTATGAAAACTCTGAATATAAAGAGAGTGAATTGGAATATAAATATTAATATTTATTAATTGAAATTGTAAGTAAAAAACAAAGCAATGTTAAGGAAAACACCAGGATTCTGTTTTTATGCAATCAGTTAGATACTGGTTCAATTTAATGCACTGATGAGGGTCTTATTGGGAAAGGGAATTATAAATTAAATTTTAGACATTCAGATTAAGATATAATTTAGACATTGAAGTGGAGTATAAAATTAAGTATTGAATCTGGAACTCAGAGAACGTTTCACTGTTAATATATAAGTTTGGGATCTTTCAGAGTAGATATTAACCCCCAATATATAAATTAGATCGCCCAGGGAAGAGTACACATGGAGAAGAAAAGAAGTCCTAAAACAATAGGAAGGCTAATATATATGGCAGAGACTATATCAAACTAAAAGGTTTTTGCACAGCAAAGGAAATCATCAACAAAATAAAAAGAAAACCCACAGAATGGGTGAACATATTCGCGATACATCTGATAGGAGGTTAATACCCAAAATTTATAAAGTACTTACAAAACTCAATAACAAAAAACAACAACCTAATTAAAAAATGGACAAAGGACCTGAATAGACACTTCTCCAAAGAGGACATACAGATGGCCAATAGACATATGAAAAGATGCTTAATATCATTAATCATCCGAGAAATGCAAATTAAAACCACAATGAAATATCATCTCACATCTGTCAGAATAGCTATCCTCAATAAATCAACAAACAGATGCTGGCAAGGATGTGGAGAAAAGGGAACCCTTGTGTACTGTTGGTGGGAATGCAGACTGATGTAGTCACTGTGGAACACAGTATAGAGATACCTCAAAAAGTGAAAAACGGATCTGCCTTATGACCCAGCGATCCCACTTCTGGGAATATATCTGAAGGAACCCAAAACGCTATTTCGAAAGAACATAAGCATTCTTATGTTCATTGCAGTGTTATTTACAACCGTCAAGATATGGAAGCAGTACAACAAAGAAGAAAATTTTACCTTTGTGACAGTATAGATAAACCTGGAGACCATTATGCTAAGGGAAGTAAGCCAGTCAGAGAAAGACAAATACCATATGATTTCACTCATATGTGGAATCTAATGAGCAAACGGAACTAACAAGGAAAAGAGGGGCAGCCTTATAGATGGAGAGCAGTATGAGAGTTAGTGGGGAGAGGTGTTAGGGCGTGAAGGGATTGAGCAAAAAAGAAAAAGAGACTCATGAACACGAACAACAGTGTGGTGATTGCTTGGGGGAAGGAGAAAAAAGGGGACTAAATGGTAATGGAAAAAAATACTATAAAGATAAAAAATAGAACTGTCCTGAAATCAGAAAAAGCAGAGAAGTCAGGGAGCAAGAAGGAATCTCAGGGGAATATGGTATCACAGAAATCTTGGAAGACAGTATTTAAATAAGAAAGAAATAGAAGATAAATATTAAATACCTCTTCAGAGGACATGATAGATATTCAATGAAGCAATCCACTGGATATAGCAATACTGATTGGGGTTACTCTGTGCACTTCTGTGGTGTGATGGGTAAAACCACTTTTTGGCTGGACTGAGATGCCTGGATGATATATTTTCCTTAATTTAAAGAAGAACCTTGAAACAAGAAAGGGACATTCTAGCTCAGACTTGTATCTGAGAAAGATAGAACACGGAAATAAAATAAGCTGATCTTGAAAATACCATGTCTAAGTTTTTTAGAAATGATGTAACAAAGTATGACAAATCAGGTGGTTTTAAACAGAAATTTATTGCCCATTCTTCTGGAAACAGGAAGTCCGAGATCAAATTGTCTGCTGGGTCATGTTCTTTCAGATGGTTCCAGGGGATAATACTTCCTTTCTCTTTTAGCTAGTAAAAGAGAAAAATATAGCAAACAGAAATAGAAAAGGACTAAGTTAAAGATCATATTAACAAAAAACTACATAAAACACTGCTAATGTTGAAACGTTAGAAACATTTTCCTTAAAATGTGCAACAAGTAAATAATAGTCACCATCAATATTTTCCTGGTAGTCTTCCCCCTTTTAATTAGACTAGAAGTAAGTAATAGTTATAAAACAGACAAAAATAAAACTAATTGCTGCTGTATTTTGCAGCATTTAAGATAATCCACAGATTATTAGAAATTACAAGAGCTTTCAGTATGGATGATGAACAGAAGAATAACCAAAAGCAGTTATATTTCCATATAGAAACAACTATTTTAAAAGATAATAAAATTGCGTAACTCCAATAACAAAAAATTAGATACCTATAATAGGGATGCATGTAGTAAAAAAATTTCAGTAACTGTGTATAAAAATTGTAAGTTATATAAGAAGACAAAAATCAATACAAGATACATATTATAAATTAATAAAAAAAATGTTATAAATACAACACTTCCAATGTTGATCTATAGGTTCTGTGAAATTATGAGTCTGCTAAAATTGATATTAAAGATCCAGGCTATTTGAAAAGTAAACAAACAAGTTGAAGAAATTTACTTTAACAGAAATGAAGTTATACAAAGGGAAAGAAAAAAGGTTACAGATATTAAAACTATATTACCCATGCCCTGGCTGGTATGGCTCAGTGGACTGACCGCTGGCCTTTGCACCGAAAGGTTGCTGGTTCAAGTTGTGGTCAGGGAACATGCCTGGGTTACAGGCCTGGTCCCCAGTTGGAGGGTGGGCTTGCAAGACCCAACTGGTAGATGTTTCTCTCACATGTTCTTATGTATTGATGTCCCTCTCCCTCTCTTTATCCTTCCTTTCCCCTCTCTCTAAAAATAAATAATAAAACCTAAAAAATAAATAAAACTATACTACTTATTGTTGTAAGTCCAACATTAGAAACATTTACCTTGTGCTTTTTTTCCTTTGGCAAATCCATTTTCTTTCTGTGTAGCATCTAGCTGTTGCGACACCATCATCACTGAGGTAAGCACATATTTCATGTCCTCTCACTTTAAATCTACAATAGAGAGAGTAAACACAATGTACTAATGAGTCCTATAACTTCTCCCTTGTCCAATAACCCAATAACACCTTTTAAAAAATATCTGAATCCTAAAAATATGAGCTGTGACAAAGTACTTTCTTGCTAGAGTTAAGATGTTTGTACTAAATTGGACCATAAGAGTCTGTTTTCCAATAATTTATATTTGTTAAAATGATATTAAGGTAGTTACATGTAATCAGTGGAACTACCAGTTTGTATACATCAATGGTTCTAAACCCCGGGGCAACTGTGCTTTCCCCCTGCTACCCACAAGGGACACTTGGCAATAACAGGAGACATTTTTGGGCTGTCACAAATAGCATGGTAGGAACCAGAGATGTTGTTAACATCCTACAATACACAAGAAAGTTCCCCATCCCCACAACAAAGAATTATTTAGTCCACTGAGTTGGTTGTGTTACTGTTGAAAAATCTAATATAAACTAAGTGGCAAAGTGGCTGGCACTCATCATTTGGGGTGGTTGATCTGAGAGCATGTATGCAGTGAGTTCAAGTCTTCAGATCCAGTTTTTCTTATTATAAAATGGAAAATACAAAGCCCAGAATAAATTGTGTGTCAATGCAAATAAAGTCAGGTTAAAATAAACAATAAAATATTGTGAACTGTAAATGGGTTGCATAAAGCTTGAAAATTGATATAGAATTGGAGAAGATAAGTTAGAATCAAACAAAAGTTTAATTTTTTTTTGGACTTTATTTATGAATCTTAGGTCTTTATTTTCCAAATAATCAACTAGGAGATCTTCCCCTTACATCTGGATTCCCAAAATCTCTGGTTGACTCCTGGGGCTAATCTCAATAGTATATGATACAATCTCCCTATTTTATCTTTTCAAAATTCTCTTAAACCTTGATCTCTAAAGAAATGTAGCTAATACACAGGTTTTTGTTTTGGTTGCACTATCTAAATTTTAATTATCCCAGAAAGAAAGAAACTCACAATTGGTCAAATACTCTTCCATTTACCCATTTTCCTGTTTGATTTCCTGTCATCTCCAATCCAATCCAGTGATCAGAAGTGCATTTGTGTTGTCTTAAAAAATCCTTTAGGAACGAAATTAATTTCATAATTTTACTCCTCAGTTTTTACTAACATTCAACTCCTAGATACACCAGAAAATAACGATGACATTTTGAAAACAAATGTTTTACTCTCTAACCCTCAGTTTTTTAATATATGTTCTGATTCCAAATTGATAAATATTCATTCTGAAAATAATTTCTTCCAGGATTTTTAACTAATAAAAGTAAGGAAAGTCAGAGTTTGTCATGAAGCTCTTTTTACTCATCAGATATTTACTATAATGGTTTTCCTGCTCCTAATGGTTACTAGTATATTAAGTTCAATGTTGTATTTTACTTCAACTTCTCTTCCAAAATCATCACATATGAGCACACTCACACACATGCATGTTCACAAGCATACACACATGCCCCTCATATAACTAGTTCTTTTAGAGTCTAATTATCAAATCTTATTACTTTGCAAATATTTCAATTTTTAAAGGCAGAACATATAGTTTTTCCTGATACTTCTCCTTTTCTTCTTATTCATTCAATGTTAAAATTTCTTGCTGCTCTAGAGCTCATTTTTATCATAGAATTATATTATATATGAAAAGTCACTGAGTCTCCTCTGCTGCTGAATACCTGAGAAACCACATGTTATATTATAACACTCCATGCTTCAATTTTATTTTAATTTAAGAGAATCATGACATCACACCACTTTTGGTCCATTTCTATCTAATAACAGTGACGCTTAGTAACCTTTGGCATTTTAATATATCATCTTCTGCAGCATTTTATGAATTTATTGTTTAGAAGTTCAATTCATTGAGCTAAACTGTGGGATTACAAAGGAATAGATTAATGAAACATTTTCATTGGATTCAAAATTACGTGAAGACAGAGTTAGAAAATATCCTAGTGTTAGTATCTGGTCTTTATGGGAGACTTGGGCGTAGGATGTGCTCTATCAAAGAGTTAGATCTGGGGGAGAAGATACCGTGATAAACATTGGGAGAAAGGAAGAAAAGGATGTTTAGAGTTCAGACTTAGAAAAGAGCTTCTCTGAATGCAGAAAAAAGCACATAAGAAAGAATAAATGTATTGGAAACTGGCTAGACACACACATACACACACACATAATATTAGATAATAAGGAAAATTGGATGATGTTTATTAGCTGTGGTCTTGGTGACAGGTCACTAGGAGGTTATTTTCCAGAGTGCTAAAAGTAATATATTTTAAAAAGACTTTATTGAAAACGGTTCAAAATATTATATTTATTTAAATTATAAAATGTCACTCTTAGTTAAATGAGATAAAACTTGTTTCATGAAATATTTTTGTGTGTTTATTTCTACCTACTTAAAATTATCTTGCACTTTTAACAAGGGGTTCTATGGGTACCCCTTTGCTGAACAAATAATGATTAGTATTTCTCATAAGACAGGCCCCAGTATATTTATACTTCTTAGTTGTCTGTCACCAAGACTGCAGCCTCTTTTTCCCCAAGAAGAGCTGCAAAAGGCAGTTTAAAGATTTCTCAGAATATTCATTGCAAAAGTCTTGCAAGATTCAGGAGTGGAACTATTGACTACAGAACCTCTCCCCATCTAAATGGGCGTGCATATTTGATTTTCTGCACGCTCTTACCGGATCCAGCTTTTCCAGTTTTATTCAGGTTTCCATACCTTTTCTTGCTTCTAAAACAGTTTAGTTTCCTCGCACTGATCTATAAATTGTCCCAGCCTTGCTCACATCCATTTAAATTTGAACCAGTTTTTAGGTTGATTACATAAATAAACTGTTCACCATAGAAATAACACACAGTTCTAAAAATGTTGACTGTCGTGCCCTACTTATTACATTTAAACACTTCTTAATTGTACATTATTCACAAAAATATTTAAATCAAATTACATTATTTTTTATATTAACCCCTTTAAAGAGAGTAACCAAAAGCAAAAATATATGTTTACCACAGAAGTGAGTTGAGGAAATAACAAATTTCACTAGTACAGAGCTGTAGAGTTTCATAATCTCTTATTAAAGTTCTTAGAAATTCTCTTTACTCATAAAATTTTTGCCATGTAAATTAGTATTTATTCAACAAGTTTCCATTAAACTTTGATTTGTATCTGACTTTATGCCAGAGCAAAAGATATGGTTTCAAAAAAAAAAAAAAAACACATAGTATCTACTCACTGGAAGCTCATACTCCTGTCTAGGGTGAAACTTTTTTTTTTAGGGTGAAACTTTTAATTACAGACCTATTTCATTACTAGTGGTGAGTACTGTGATGGAAGCTGCCATGGGACCTAGACACAGATAGCAGGGCAAGACTGAGACATTAGAGGCAGAAGGAATAAAGAATCCCATCCCTCCTGAGGCAGTTTTCTCTTCATGGACTATTGGCTTTTAAATGTTTTCCAAATATTATCAAGCTCTTCTACTTATACTTTTTATAATATAAAGATAACTATCAGGTTTACTACTTGATGCAAGTCTTACACTATCCAAACAAAGTATCATCAGGTATGTTCCATGGCATCTTATGAATATCTTCAATATTCTGTATATACATACTGGCATGTGTAAACAGTTTTAAAAAATCATAAAAAATTTTGATTATTTCTAAAGCCCTTGTGTAACAAAATTCATAAGGAATGTGTATTAGATTACTTACCATTTCCTCTGTATTGTCAATCACAGTTAAATCAGCATGATGAGTGGAACAGCTGTTTCTACTAGAACTCCAATTACTTTCTTTTTTAGAGAAATAATAGCAATTACTTCGTAAACCAATCCACTCATCTGGGCAAATATACTGAGTAGACCCATGTTGTATATCTGGGAATGAGACAAATATATATTTTAAGAACCAGATGAAATAATATGCCTCTATATTTGAGATTATTGGGGACTGATAAGATTGTGATGTAAAAGATTATGATCATGATTAGAATTGCATATCTATCACTTAACAATTTAAAAAAATTTTTCATGTTATATTAAATGACAGCAGTTCAGGATTTGACAGACACTCTTATTCATTTTAACTCTAACACTTAGGCATTCCAGAGTAATCAGTGTAACTTGTGTTAATTTCACTTGTGTTAGGTTGCCATTGTCATTTCTGGATAAATAAGATATTTAAAAAATCTTAGCATTATTGGCAAGTAATAAAACTACTAATTCTAGACTGTTAAAAATCTAGGAAATGTATTGAACTCTAAGGAAGCAATGAAAATAATAAAACAGAATATATGACTAAGAAGGTATGTGTTGTATTGCCTGTTGCCAAGCAGGTACCACCTTCACTGTGTGGTTCTGGGTTAACCAATGTAAAGAATGCACATGAAATATGGAAGGTGAAAGTGAAGCAGAAACAATTATTCTTAGAGACCTTGGGCACAGGAAGTTCACAGGCCTTTTCATGAGTTTCCTTTTTGTAGTCTTGGCAGCTAGATGTTTTAGCTTCTTAGACTTTCCTCTAATCTCTGGGTTCTCCAAACACATTACTGCTTTACACAAAAATGTTTAGTCACTATTACTCCTCTAGCAATACAGCCTTCCAGACCAGGGCTCCTTAGCTCCTCCCACAATCATGTTATCCCTAATTCCTACACTGAAGTCCTAGTCTTGAAACATCTGAAGTGTCACTTTTCTGAACACACACAGACTAAATCAATTTTTGGTACCAAAAGTGGTTCTGAAGAAACAGAACCTTAAGGATGAGATATTGGTTTTTCCATGTCATTTGCTTTAAAGACATTAATATTATCACTAGTTGTAAATGGGATCCTGGTAATTAAGGGTGCACAAAGAGAAAACAATTGCTTACGTTGTCATCTGTAGGCACTAGATGGCAAGTACCTATAACACCCTTCTCTTAACCACTGATAGAACAAAGAGCAAAATGTGTAAAAATAATGACAGCAGAACAGCATGATTTACAAAACTAAGCCAGTTGACATACATAGAGAGCTACATGCAACAAATACATAATCTACATTCTTTTTTTTATTGATTATATTGTTACAATAGTTCCAATTTTTTCCCCTTTGGTCCCCTCCACCCAGCATGCCCACTCCCCCAACAATCCATTCCCCAAGTCCATGCCCATGGGTCATACATACAAGCTGTCCCGCTTCACCCTTTCATATATTCTTCTTCTTTTTTTTTTTTAATAAATAATTAATTAGTTATTTTAACAATAAAAAATAACAATCCCTCCCTCTCAGAATGAACAGGTGAGGTGCGCCTAGCACCCCTTCTTCCAAAGAAGCCCCTTTTTTCCCTAATGTGGGACATTGAAAAATTAATCCCTGCCTTTTGTCATTTAGTTGTTATGGATTGAATGATGATCTGTTGCCCCCAGAACACAACAAGGATGCCAGCCTGTTAAACTGAGCACGCCATTGTCCGGAGACAGCCAACTGACTCGGAGTCTGCAAGATCCTTCCCCATGTGGGAAGGCCACCCTCTCCTCCACACCCCGACTCTTATTAGGGATTTCTGGACCCAAGGGTACATAGGACGACGACCATGCCCAGCTTGAAGCAGCTAGAGGAGCTCAAGACCTTCGCCCATTGTCCTTTATAAGATCATAATCTACATTCTTTAAAGTGCACATGAAACATTTACCAAAATGCAGGGCAATAAAGTGGTAATAACAAAATTTAAAAAATTGAAGACATTTACAGTATGCCACTTGAATTGAGCCATCTATCAATAACAAAAATAAAATTTTAAAATCACAAGAGTTTGTAAATTAAATAAAGCAAGGCTGAATAGCTCCTGACTCAAAGAGAAAACATGGGAAGTAAAAGCTACTTCAGAGTATAAAAGAGTTACATATATTTTGGTACTTGTAATATATATTATATCAAAACTTATAAAATACAACTAAAGTTGTAGAAAATAGAACATTATCTTAAAAGTTAGATGAAATTTTAATGGTTTAAATTTAGGTTTTAAGAAGAATACTTTTAAAAAAGATAATTATCTATCTCAAACAGTTGGTAAGAGTGATGAATTAAAACCAAAGTAGAAAGACACAATTTAAAAAAGAAGACCAGAAATCAGTTGAATAAAAAGTTAACAAAAATATTAAAAGCTAAGAAACTCATAACTCAGTTTTTTCAATAATCTAAAATAGTATAGAAATGTACAAAAACTGATTTTAAAATTTAAATTTAAAAGAGGGATTAGCAATACCAGGAATAAAAACAAAAAGAGGAGACATTTCTGAAAAACACAACATCACAACTGAGAAGGAAAAATAGTAAATGTGACTAACACTCTTTTTAGTAAAGATATTAAGTCTTTAAAATTTTCACCAAAGAAATCATTCAGGTCACATGGTTCCAGTTGTGAGTTCTTCTAATCTTTTGAGAAAAACATAACAACAACATTGCACAGACTTATTCAGAAAGTACAATAGAATAGGAGAAAATACTTTCCAACTCAAATTTTTAGGCCAAGGTATTCTGGATGTCAATACCTGATAACAGCATTATAGTTCAGACTTTTAGAGACATATGTGCATATATGTTAAAATATTAGCCAGTTAAGTTCAAGAGCATTGAAAGGTTAATAAAAGGTTAATATTTTATAGTTAAATTAATTTTATTTCAGACATGAAAGTTTAACATTAAAAAAAAATCTCTAGGATTTAATACATTAATGGAAAAAGAAACAAATTGGGAATCTCAAGACCACTTGATCGTATTCTATGCCCTTTCAAAGTAAAACTGTTTAGCCAACTAGGAATTCAAGGGCATTCCCTTAATTTGATTAAGGATGCCACAAATAATCATTCTTAACAGAGAAATATGAAAAACATTTTTCTCAAAATTATGCTGGAAATTTTAGTCATTAAAATAAGATAATAAAAATATATAAAGTGGTATATGGGTTTCAAAAAACAAAATTATTATCATTTACAGATAATCTAAATACAGACATAAACATCTAAATAAAATTGAAGACCATTTATTAAAATCAATAGTTATTATGTAACATACCTCAACAAATTTAATATTTTATTGATTTATTTTTAGAGAGGAAGAGAGGGAGAAAGAGAAGGAGAGAAACGTTAATGTGTGGTTGTCTCTCACACACTTCCAACCAGGGACCTGGCCCGCAACCCAGGCATGTGCTCTGACGGGGAATTGAACTAGTGACACTTTGGTTCTCAGACCAGCACTCAATCCAGTGAGCCACACCAGCTGGGGTGCAAATTTAAGAGAAATAATATGTCATCTACTTTTGGATCACAATGGAAGTAAACTAGATAGAAACCAACAACAGGAAGATAACTAAAAGATTTCTAAGTATGTGGAGATAAAACAACACACTTCTGAATAATATGTGGCCCAAAGAAGAAATCCCAAGAAATATTAAAATATTTTGAACTGAATAATGAAAACACAGCAAAATTAGTTCTCAGATGAAAATATATAGCTTTTTTTTTTCAGATTTAATGTGTTTTATTGATTAAAATATTACATTTGTGCCAATTTCCCTTCCCTCTGCTCCCCTCCACCCGGTGGCCCCCCTCCCTCCAGTTGTCCCCCCCTTTTAGATTATGTCCATTAGTTGTGCATACAGTTCCTCCCAACCTCTCTCCATCTATTCCATTCCCTCCTACCATGATCCCCAATTCCTATATCATCTCCCTCCCTCTCCCCACTCCCCCTCCCTGTTGACCTCCCCCCAATATGCTTCCCGTACCCACAGTTCCTTTTCCACTCTCGTTGCCTGTTTAGTTTGCCTTTGTTTCATCTCCCTAGCTTCTGTTTTTTAAACCAGTCCCTTTAACATCTCATATAACAGTGGTTTGGATCTAATGAACTCTTTCAGTTTTATTTTGTCCTGGAAACACTTTCTCTGTCCTTCTATTCTGAATGACAATTTCGCTGGATAGAGTATTCGTGGTTGTAGGTTTTGGATTTTCATTACTTTGAATATTTCTTGCCAGTCCCTTCTTGCCTGTAGGGTCTCTCTTGAGAAGTCAGCTGATAGTCTAATTGGGACCCCTTTGTACATAATTCTTTTTTTCTCTCTTGCTGCTTTTAAGATTCTCTCTTTATCTTTAATTTTTGACATTTTGATTATAATGTGTCTTGGAGTGGTTCTCCCTGGGTCCAGTCTCTTGGGAACTCTCCTTGCTTCCTGGACCTGCAAGTCTATTCCCTTCCCCAAGTCTGGGAAGTTCTCCTTTATTATATTTTCACTCAATTTTTCAAGTTCTAGTTCATCTTCCTCGCTCTCTGGCAAACCAATGATTCTTATGTTGGGCCTTTTATAGCTGTCCCAGAGGTTTCTGATCCTCTCATTGTTGCTTCCCATTTCCTCTCTCTGCATTGGTTGACTGCTTGTTCCTTCTCCATATTCCAGTTTGTTGAAATGAACTCTGGATTTTTTTTCCTCACCATCTGTGTCGTATGTGGTTTTGTTCCTTTCGTTATGAATGTTTTTCGCTTCTTTCTTATCTTTTTCCTGCTCTTCTGTGAATTCTGTAAGCCACCTGATAACAATGGCCCAGAACTGAGCCTCTGACAGGTTTCTTATCTGTTCATCTGTCAGGTTCTCTATCTGATGCCTGGTGAGCTGTGCCACCGGGATTTCTATAGTTGTCTGCCTCATTTTGACAGATGCGTTTTGTTTTCTTGGGCCGGCTGTAAAGGGGCAGTGCCTGTGTACGCGTCACAATTCAGCGACTGGCGCCTGCCTGTCCGCGACCTATTTCGCAGCCCTGTGGTGCTTTCTTTGGGGGCGGGGGTCCAAGATGGATTCACACAGTTATTCAGCTAGGAGACCGGGATCCGTCCTCCTGCCCCCCTGGGCCTCACTGTTCAAGGCCATGCGGCGGCCGCTCTCCCCAGCGCCGGGGTTGCGCACTGCCAGGGGCTTGACCGCAGCCGGGATTCCTCGCCGCCCTGCCGCTCCAGGTGCGACCGCAAACAGCACCGCCCCCTTTCGCTCCCTTTACCTGCCCAAATGGCACCGCTGGTTTATAACTTCATATGTTGGGCTTCTGTGTAGTTTTATTTTCTGGAATTTCTAGTTATCCTTTGTTTTGAAGTAGTTGTATTCCTCTCTAGTTGTAGAGGGAGACCTAGCGTGTCCGTCTAAGCCTCCATCTTGGCCGGAAGTCGAAAATATATAGCTTTGAATGCATACATTATAAAATAAGAAAGTTCAAAAGTCAATAATCTAAGTTTTCTACTTAGATGAGAACATTAAACCCAACATGAAAGAAGATAAGAAATAATAAGAATTGGAAGAAAATTGATGAAATTGAAAACAGGAAATTAATGGAGAAAATCAACAAAATCAAAAGCTATTTCTTTGCCAAGAACAGTAAAATCAATAAGCCTCTATCCAGGCTAACTAAGAAAAAGTACACACTGTTGTCCATGTCCATGGGTCATTCATACCTGTTCTCTGTCTAGTCTCTTCCCTTTCTTTCCATCATTATGCCCCATTCCCACTCCCCTCTGATCACTTTCAGTCTGTTCCTTGTTTCCATGCCTGTGGTTCTAGTTTGTTTGTTAGTTTATTTTGTTCATTAGATTTCTTTTATAAGTGAGATCATATGGTATTTGTCTTTCATTAACTGGCTTATTTCACCTAGCATAATATTCTCCAGTTCCATCCATGCCGTTGCAAAAGGTAGGGTTTCTTTCTTTCTGCTGCATAGTATTCCATTGTGTAAATGTCCACAGTTTTCTGATCCACTCATCTACAGATGGGCACTTAGGCTGTTTTCCTGCACTTGGCTATTGTAAATAGCACTGTTATGATTACATAGAGCATAAGTTCTTTTGAATTGGTGTTTCAGAATTCTTAGGGTATATTTCCAGCAGCAGAATCACTGGGTCAAAAGGCAGTTTCATTTTTAATTTGTTGAGGAAATTACATCCTGTTTTCCACAGTGGCTGCACCACTCTGCATTCCCACCAACAGTGCACTAGGGTTCCCTTTTCTCCGCATCCTCGCCAGCATTTGCTGTTTGTTGATTTGTTGATGATGGCCATTATGACTGGTGTGAAGTGATATCTCATTGTGGTTTTAATCTGCATTTCTCTGATGGCTAGTGATGTTGCACATCCTTTCATATGCCTGTGGAGCCTCTGTACGTCCTCCTTGGAGAAGTGTTTGTTCAGGTCCTTTGCCCATTTTTTAATTGGATTGTCTATCTTCTTGGTGTTGAGTCACATGAATTCTTTATATATGTTGGAGATCAAACAATTGTCTGATGAATCATTAGCAAATATGTTCTCCTATATAGTCAGTTCCCTTTTCATTTTGATGATGGTTACTTTAGCTGTGCAGAAGCTTTTTAGTTGGATGTAGTCACATTCATTTATTTCTTTATTTCCCTTGCCCTAAGAGATATGTCTGCAAAAATATTGCTACATGGGATATCTGAAAATTTCCTGCCTATGTTTTCCTCTAGGACTTTTATGGTGTCATGATTTATATTTAAGTCTTTTATACAGTTTGAGTTTATTCTAGTGTATGGTATACCAAAGGCATATTTCACAGTCTGGAACAAACATTTCAAAAATTTATATGGAATCAAAAAAGATCCCAAATAGCCTTAACTATCTTGAGAATGAAGAAGAAAGTAAGAAGAACCACAATACCCAATGTCAAACTATACTACAAGGCCACTGCAATCAAAACAGCCTGGTACTGGTTAAGAACAGACATATCCCAATGGAACAGAATAGAGAATCCAGTAAACCCAAGTCTCTATGGTCAGTTAATACTTGACAAAGGGGGCATGAGCATACACAATGGAGTAAAGATAGCCTCTTCAATAAATGGTCTTGGGAACTGGACTGGTACATGCAAAAAAATGAAACTGGACTACTGACTTCCCACTCCTTTTAGATATCATACTGGAAGATCTACCTAATGCAATAAGATAAAAAGACAAAAAGGCATACAAATTATGAAGGAAGAAATAATCTTTTCAGATGGCATGATTGTTTTGCAGAAAGTCTGAAAGAACTGGAAAAATACCTTCTGGAAACCTGTAAGTGATCATAGCAAGGCTGAAGGGTACAGGTTAATACTCAGACCTTACACCCTTTATAAAAATTAACTTAAAAGATGTAAGTTTAAAAATCTAAGTTTAAAATATATAAAAGTCCCAGGGGCTAACACAGGAAAAAACCTAGATAACCTTGGGTATGTTGATGACTTTTTAAGCTACAACACCAAAGGCACAATTTATGAAAGAAATAATTGATAAGCTAGACTTCATCAAAACGAACAACTTCTGCTCTATGAAAGATAAAGTCAAGATAATAAAAGGACAAGGCACAGACTGGGAGAAAATATCTGCAAAATACACATCTGATAAACTGCTGTTATCCAAAATATTCTTACAGTTCAACAATAAGAAAACAAATAACCTAATTTAAAAATAGGCAAAGATGATATACAGATAGCAAATAAAAATGTGAGAAGTTGCTTTATATCATATGTCACCAGGAAAATGAAAATTAAATAACAGTGAGATACTACACACCTATTAGAATAGCTAAAATCCAGAGCAATGACAATACCAAATGCTGGCAAGAATGTGTAGCAACAGGAGCTCTTCACTGCAAGTGGGAACACAAAGTGGTATATGCACTTTTGAGTGTAGTCTCATGGTTTCTTACAATACTAAACATACTCTTACAATACAATCCAGCAATTGTTCTTCTTGGTATTTACCCAAAGGAGCTGGAAACTTATTTCCACACTAGAACCTGCACACAGATGTTAATAGCAGATTCATTTTTAATTGCCCAATCTTGGAAGCAAACAAGATGCCCTTCAAAGGTGAATGGACAAATTGTGATGCATCCAGACAATAGAATATTCTTCAGTGCAAAATGGAAATGAGCTGTCAAGCCATGAAAACTCACAGAGAATTCTTAAATGCATATCACTAAGTCAAAGCAGCGATTCTGAAAATGTTATGTACCATATAATTCCAACTATATAACACTTTGGAAAAGACAAAACTTCGGAGACATTAAAAAAAATCATTGGTTGCCGGAAGATGGGGTAGAAAAGAGATGAATAGATGAAACACAGAGGATGTGCAGGGCAGTGAAAATACACTGGATGATACCAAAATAATAGATACATTTCATTATTCATTTTTCCATATTCATAGAATGTCCAACACCAGGAGTAAACAATAAGTAAACTATGAACTTTTCAATAAATTGCTCGAGATTGAAAGACTATCTGAATGAAAAAATATGCATCTTGATTATTATCTTCTAATATTCATATCAATCAATTTCAAAAGAATTATAGCTCTCAATGTAAAATGAAATAAAAATATATTAAATTTTATAATAGGAACTCTAATGTAATATCTTCAGGTCTTTGGAGTACAGTGAATTTCGTAAGCAGGGTGCAAAATGTAAAAATAGAGACCAAATAAAAATAAAATGACATGCCCTAGCTGGGTGCTCAGTTGGTTGGAGCACTATCCCATATGCCAAAAGGTTGTGGGTTTGATTTCCAGTCAAGATACATACCTAGTTTGCAGGTTTGCTACTGAGTAAGGACACATACAGAAGGCACTCGATCAATGTTTCTCTCTCACATCAATGTTTTTTTTCTCTCTCTCTCTTCCTTCCTCTCGTTCTCAAATCAATAAAACACACTCTCAGGTGAGGATTAAAAAGGAAAAGAAAAATTACACTACTTAAAATTAAGAACTCTGCTTATTGAAAGACATTGTGTAGAGGATAAATTTGAGATTAATAGTAGAAGATATTTATAATCCCTATAATATTTACATAGTGGAATAGATATTTAAGATAAAAATGCAAAATATTTTATCTATGATATTAAAGAACTCTAATGAATTAAATAAAAAAGAGATAACTCATAAAAATATGGGCAAAGTGTGTGAACATGCCCATCACAAAATATTGTGGCTAAATGAGCAATAAATATAAAAAAGATGCTTAATATAGTATTGGTCATCAAGAAAATTCTGATTAAGATCATGAAAAGGTACCAAGACATACTCTTCAGAATAACAAAAATGGGCAAAACTAAGAATAAATTGTTGAAAAGTATGGGCAGCAACTCATATTCTCATATACCTTTGGTGGGGTTATCTACTATCTATCCATTATCTACTAAATCTGATTTATGTACACCCTATGGCTTAATAAATCTTTTTATAAGTATATCCCAAATGATACCCACTATTCACTAAAAGACTAAAAGTATGAAAATGTTCAAAGCAACACAATTTGCAATAGTCAAAATGCAACATAATCCAAATGTTCATGAAAAGTAAAATTAGTAATAATATATAGCATGGAATACCCTGCAGCAAGAATTTGAAAATTGCAACCTGACACCATATTAAAAAAATATTTTTACATTTTAAAATAATAAAAACATTAAAAATAATTAGTCAAGATAATAAAATGAGGAATAAATTTTGTGACACATGAAATTTATATAATATTGCAATTTCCATGTTCAGTTATGTTTCAATGCAGCCATGATCAATTATATCTTCTGCAGCTACTCTTGCACTACTACAGAGTTGAGTAGTTGCAACAGAGATTGCATTGCTAAGAAAGCCTAATTATTTACTATGTGGCCCTTTGTATAAAAATATTTCTAACCCCCTTCTACAATAATGAGTCAATGAAATTTTCCTACATGTTATGACATGGAAGAATAACTGTATAATGTGGAACAAAAATATAATGAGATGCAAAGGATACATGGAAATTGCATGATTTTATTTATGTTAAATGTTTTAACATAATGTTAATTGGGAAAAACTAACTTATGAAACAGAAGTCAGAATAGTGATTACCGTTATCAGGGTGAACAATTTTGTCTTAATTTTTGCAACTCCCAATGCCTTACATAGGTCACATATTTCATAATAATTCATTCATTAATACCCATTAAATATATAATGACTAATGGGAAGGGAGTGAGAACTGTAAGAAAAGATTATGATTGAGACAGAAAGAAAAATAATTATGCAATAGAAAGCTCCAAACGAGGGAAAACACAGTGAAGAAATAAAGTATGTTGTTTACTCACTTAATGCAATAACTAAACCAATAAGAATTGAAGCTGATGCAGATACAATAATCAACACCTTATACTTTTCAACACCTGAAAAACAAGAGAAGTACATTTAGGTTAAGAAACAGCCTGGTTGCTGTGGCTCAGTTGGTTGGAGCATTGCCCCTGTACTGAAAGTCATGGTTTTATTTCTGGTCAGGCACTTACCTAGGGAACATCTTTGGTCCCTGGTTGGGGTGCGTGCAGGAGGCAAATGGTTGATGTTACTTTCACATTGATGTTCTTCTCTCTCTTTCTCTCCCTCTGAAATCAATAAAATATATATATTTAAAAAGAAACAGCTAAAAGAAAAACTAAAATTTGCATTCTTAACTGCATGTAACAAACATCTTCAGGCAATTTTAGTCTGATATTTCACAAGGACATGACACAAAATAAACTCTTGTTGTTTGTTGTATGAAAAAAATCTGAACTTTTTGGTTGAAATTTCTCAGGACATCCTTATAGTCAACCCAAATGTTACCATGGATTTTACTGTCATAATCTGAGGAATCAAACATGTACGCCTCTTTTGGGCAGAATTTCCTCAGGCCTAGAGCCACTCCGAGGCCTTCACTACCCTTCTTCTGTGGCAGCAATTTTCAACATTTTTCATTTCATGGCAGACATAAACTAATTACTAAAGTTCTGTGGCACACCAAAAAAAAAAAAAAATACATTTTTTTGATCTGACAAAAAATAAGCATAATTTTGATTCATTCACACCCTACAGCTTTTGTCATGTTGACTGTCATTTTTTTTAAATTAGACAATTTAAGGGAAAAGAAGTCGGTGCCCCTGACTAAATAGTCAGATATTCCTTGTTTTAAAAATCCTTGTGGCACACCAGTGTGCCATGACGCTCTGCTTGAAAATCACTGCTCTCTGGTGAAATATCAGCACACCCTAACATTCTTTGAATGTTTCTAAGAAAATCTACTATCTAATGAAAAGTTTATTTAAATGATTGATGGCGTAGCATATTTGAAATGTTATAGAATAATCAATCAAAAGATTTAGGATTACGATCTCTGCCACAAACAAGTAATAGGAACCTGGATAAGTCATTTTGCTTTTTCCTGGTCCTGTATTGCCTTATCTGCAAAGTCAGTAGAACAGAATTCATCCCAGATCAGAAACTGTTTTTCTTTTATTAGTGCCCATTTTGGAAAAAAAAATGGTGCATAAGTTATTTGAAATGAAATATTTTTATTTTATAAGATTATAAGGTATTTATCCTTATTGTATAATTTTATAAAATTTTGAAAAATTATAAAAATTATTTTAAGTTAGACTATAAATTTATTGGGAGTATTTATCATTCCTATCTTTTTCACCTAGTAAAGAACTATTCTTTTGTTGAATACTTTATTCCATACTATGTATGTATTAAAGAAATAATATTTAAAATGCATCCAAATTTATACTTCTTAGAGATAACCAGCATCCTTCCACTTGTGTATTTCTCAAATCCTATTTTCACACATATAACCTTTCTCCAAAATACATATATGTTTAAATTAGTACAATTATCAGGTACCCACTGTTGCATAATCTAATGTTTTTAGTTAACACTTTGTTCTTCTTATGCATGGCACGCTATTAAAAATAGCCCCTAATGAATTATGCCTCCCTGTGTCCACCATCCCTTGCACACATGATCTTACCACTACTCCTATCAAGAGGTTCACTCTATTTCCTGACACTTGAATTTGAATTGGTCTTGTGTTTTGCTTTGACCAATAAAATATGGAAGAGGTGAGAGTCTGGGACTTTAGAGCCCAGGCCTGGAGAGATATTGCAATTGCAACTTCTATTTTTGCTTGTCTGGAGCTCCGCCACTATCTAAGGAAATGTGGGGAAGAAAGGGAGGAACAGAGAGATGGGGAGGGGAGAGGAGAGGGAGGGGGAGGAAAAGAGAGAGAGAGAGGGAGGGAGGGAGAGAGGAGGGACAGCGAGGGAGAGGGAGGAAGGGGTAGAGAGAGAGAGGGTGAGAGGAAATGTGGAGGGTAAATAGCTGACTCCAACCACCACTAAGGCTTAAATCTGTGAGTGATGATAACATTTGGATCCCTAGTCACTGCCCAAATATACCAGGTGGCTTAACATGGAAGAGATGAGCCATCCCCACTGATTCTTGACTCCATTCCTAACCCATAAAACTGCCAAAAAACATAATTTTTGTTTTAAGCCACTAAAACTTTAGGGCGGTTGTTCATTCAGAGCAACAGATAAATTTATCCATCATGTAAAAATGTAATTTTACATCACAATTTTAATGGCTGATAATACTCTTCTATGTGGCTATACCATTAAAAATAAACATTAATCATCTTCTAATGGATATTTAAGCTGTTTTATTTCTTTTTAAACCAGAACTAGAATAAATTTAGTTTAAATATGTTTTTTCACACTTACCTAATTATCTTATTAGATAAGTTTTAAAAAATAAATACATTTATATATATATTGGTTAAATGTTCTTCTGAATGTATGATACTTACCTAAACTGTCATGAGTAATACATGGAAAACTAGTAACAATAAGAATTCATAATAAAGGAGCGACTTTCGGCCAAGATGGAGGCGTAGACAGACACGTTGAGTCTCCCTCCACAACTAAGAAAGAATACAACTACCTCAAAACTAGAAACAACCAGAAGTTCCAGAAAATCAAAGTGCATGGAAGTCCAGCAAACAACAGTACAAAGAAGAAATACTCATCCAGACAGGTAGGAGGGGCAGAACCAGGGTGGAGAGGACTCGGTGTGGTGGCTGTACCAGCGGCTGCAGCGGCAGGCCAGCAGGAAGCACAGTCACGCATTTTAAAAAGTCAGGAGGGAAACCTGGGGAGTGTTCCCAGCTCCTCACCAGACCATGCAGCTCATGGTCCTGGCACCGGGGACAGTCAAGCCTCATTGCCTCTGACTATGCAAACCAGTGGGGATTGGGGTGGAGGCAGAAACTTCCAGTCTCTCAGCAGAGCCCGCTTGTTTAAAGGGCCCCCACAGTCCTAGAACATCCACAGACCCACACACTCTGGGAACAATAGCCAGGGCAACAACTAGAGGGTTGCCAGTCCCATACAGAAGTGTGAGAAATGCCTGGAAAAGGGGTGAATGCTGAGCGGGTGGCATTGTTCCCTCTCAGACCCTTCCCCCACATACAGTGACACAATGTGGTGAAACAGGTCACCTTTTAATGATGAATACCTAACTAAGGCTTCGCCCCCTACAACATAACAGGAGCAACAGCTCTACCTAAGACACAAAGGCAAACAAACACAGGAGTCTGTCAAGATGAGGAGACATAGAAGTATGACCCAAAAGGGGGAACGGATCAAGGTTCCAGTGGTAGAACTAAGTGACAAGGAGCTAGCCAACCTAACAGGTGTAGAATTCAAAACACTGGTGATAAAGATTCTCACAGGCTTGACACATATGCTTGAATATGGCAGACACATAAGAGAAGAAGTGAACGCTCTGTTAAGTGAAACAAAGGAAAATCCACACAAAACCAATGGTGAAGAGAAGAAAACTGGGATTCAAATCAATGATTTGGAACATAAGGTAGAAAAAAACAGTCAACT
Organism: Furipterus horrens; assembly: GCF_987537825.1. Taxonomy (NCBI): domain Eukaryota; kingdom Metazoa; phylum Chordata; class Mammalia; order Chiroptera; family Furipteridae; genus Furipterus; species Furipterus horrens. The sequence continues at coordinate 24,016,080 of NW_028327174.1, forward strand.
AGTACAGAATGAGGAAACAAGAATTGAAAAAAGTGAGTATAAGTGTAGGAACCTCTGGAACAACTTTAAATGTGCCAACATCTGAATCATGGGGATGCCAGACGGAGAAGAGGAGGAGCAACAAATTGAAAGCTTATGTGAAAAAATAATGGAGGAAAACTCGCCAGATTTGGTGAAGGAAATAAACATACAAGTCCAGGAAGCACAGAGAGCCCTGGGCAAGCTGGACCCAGAGGGGACCACACCAAGACACATCATGATTAAAATGCCAAAGGTGAAGATAAAGAGAGAATCTTAAAAGCAGCAATAGAGAAGCGGAAATTTGCCTATAAAGGGGTGTGTATAAGACTATTAGCTGATTTCTCAAAAGGAACTTTGCAGGCAAGAAGGCACTGGCAAGCAATATTCAAGGTGATGAAAAGCAAGGACCTACAAGCAAGACTACTCTATCCAGCAAGGCTATCATTTAGAATGAAAGGGCAGATGAAATGCTTCCCAGACAAGGTAAAGCTAAAAGAGTTCACTATCACCAAGCCATTAATATATGAAATGCCAAAGGGGCTTACTTAAGAAAAAGAAGATTAAAAAAATAAAGATCAAAACTATGAACACTAAAATGACAAGAAACTCACAACTATCAACAACTGAATCTAAAAAACAAAAACAAAATCCAACTAAGCAAACAAGAATAGGAACAGGATCAATGGTTTGGGGATCATTTGGAGGGTTATCAGCAGGGAGGGGGGAGGGGGAGAATTGGGGAAATGGTGCAGGGACTAAGAAGCATAATTGGCTGGTACAAAATAGACAGGGGGATGTTAAGAGTAATATAGGAAAGGGTGAAGCCAAAGAACTTAAATGCATAACCCATGAACTAAGGGAGGTGGGGTTGCTGGAGGGAAGAGGGGTACTGGGCAGAGGGGAACAAAGGGGAAAAATATTGGAACTACTGTAACAACATAATCAATAGAATATACTAAAAAGTAATAATTCATAATAAAGTAGTTTTTAAAGGATATTATAAGGAGGGGAAGGAAATGCAGAAAAAAACATTAGCATTGTTTTTGAGTTATGCAACTTTTATTATTTCATCTATCTGAGAAATATAATTACGGAGTTATGTCTAATTTTGTATATTTCTTCCAAATTTTTGAAAGGTCTTGTCCTTAGCTGCGCATTCTTATGCCTATCCAGAATTTCAAAGCTACACAATAAGCATCATGTCTAGTAAATGCAATGCCTCATCTTTGAAACAACATTCTGTTTATTTATTCTTTCATCCTTTAGGCATTGTTTATTAATCACCTACTATATGTTAGTTTCCGTTAATATCATAGTAAACAAAAAGATATGATGCATACTCTCCTGAAACATATATTTGGACAAGACTGAGAAACTGATGAAAATGAATTTAAAAATTACAAATTGCAACAAGAGCAAGAAAGGCAATAAACAGGGTGCTCTGAAATAAGAAGATGGAAGAGCCTACAAAGGAGAGGCAGGAGGCTCACTCTCAGGAAATGACATTAAAACCAGGACCTAATACATGAGCAGCAGCCATCTACCCCAAATCTTATAGGACATTTGGTCTGGTCTAAAACATTCACAAAGATATTTTAGTCTATGCCTAAAGGTCCTTGGTAGTTGGTCCTGTCCAAAATATCCATAAGCATATTGGTCTTCACCAAATCCACAAAAGATCCTTGGTATTTGTCCAAAATGTCCACACTTAAGAAGACATCCCTGGGTTCAAATAGCTCATAACATTTATTTCTTTGGGTTTACAGGATTAACACATTAAAAATACTATCATGTTTTGTTGGTCCCCTAGCTGTGCTACAGCTGTACTGCCAACAATAGAGCCCTTCTTGTCCCAGTAGCCTTAAATGGATGGATCTGGGTTTGAATCTTTCAGATGAACAAGATTTCTATTAACTATGGGCCAACTGTGTCCATGGATATTTTGGATGTTAATTATACAAAATAAAGGAGAAAGAGCTTTTCAAGCAAAGAGAGCAGCAAGTACAGTTGCCTTGAATCAGGAAAGAAAACAAAAGAATATAGCAAAGTATAACAATTGACTAGGTAAGAAGTAGTAGAGGAGCTACATGATATTTTAAGCTTTAAAGGAAGGCTCTGGGAAAGAACTTGATTTTTTTGTAAGTATAATGCAAAGCCATTGAATTTTTTAGTGGTTTTTTGATTAGTAGATTAATGTTTTTAAAGATTCTCTATGAGTACATCAGTCTTTTCAGTCTTTTTGTGCTGTCATATGGCTCCTGTCAGAACTTGAGTTCAGGCTTTTAGTCACCTTTCAAATATGACCTTATTAATTTCTTTAATTCTTTACCAGTTTTCTTCAAATATTAGGTATCCAGAAAATAAACACTTGTTTTTCATATTCTATGCCATCAATCAAGTTGATATGTCATTATGGCATTCTATTTTTCTGTCTGTGAATGGATATAGTGGACAAAAGGGTATTGTTGTTAATATCTAAAGTTCAAAATCTTGATTAAATACGTACTATATATAATTTTATTTTCTTACTCCAGTTTAGCGTATCTCTCTTCACCTATTAAATAACACTATCTCTTTTTTAAATTAAAGTGTAAACATATGTGCGTGTGTGTGTATATATATGCTGTTTTCAGTAGGTCTGGCTTTTAATGGGAATTATATAAAAGAAAGCACTTGCTATTATTTTTTCTTGTGGTACTTGTCCCATCTTTCTATATTTTAATTGTTATGTATAGAGGGTAAAGATTATTTACTGCCATATTAAGTGGAAATTTTTGATACATTTCTATTCATTATTTTAAGTATGTAGTCATGCTTTTTTGGGATCTTTTCCTTTTGAGCTATAAAACCTAGTTTTCTATGTTCAGTATAAATAGCTCTCAATTTATAAGGTCTTTCTTTCTATTCTTATTTAAAAATTAAAAACCTCAAAGTTATCAATCTCCTACTATAAATTTAGTACTAACGGATGGTTACTAGATTTAGTGTGGTGAGCACATGGTAAGATATATACGAGTCAATGTCAGATCGCTATGTTGTAAACCTGAAACTAACATAATATAGTATGTCAACTATATTTTAATTTTAATTAGGCAAATGCATATCAAAACTAACTGAGATAGCCCCTTACACCTGTTAGAACAGCTATTATCAACAAGACAAGTAATAACAAGTATTGGAGAGGTTGTGGAGAAAAAGAAACCTTCATTCGGTGTTGGTAGGAATGTAGACTGGTACAACCACTATAGGAGGCACTCTGGTGGTTACTCAAAAAATTAGTATTAGAGCTATCATATGACCTAGCAATTCCTTTCCTGGGTATCTAACCGAAAAACTTGAAAGCATGTATTAGTAAAAACATATGTACCCCTATGTTCATTGTATCATTATCATACTGGCTAAGATATGGAGAGGATTGACTAAAGAACATGTTGTACATCCATACAATGGAATCCTACTCGGCCATAAGAAAAGACGAAATACTGACATTTGCAACAACATGGATGAACCTTCAGAATAGTATACTAAGTGAAAGAAGTCAGTCAGAAAAAGCTAAGAACCATATGATTTCACTCATATGTGGGATATAAAACTGAAATTCTTGGACACAGAAAATAGTGAAGCGATTACCAGAGGGAAGGAGGTAGGGCGGCTTAGCAAGGGTAGAAGAGGCCTAATATATAGTGGTAAAAGATGGTTTTACTTTGGGTGATGGGCACACAGTGCAATATACAAATCTTGTATCACAGATTTGTACACCTAAAACCTATATGATCCTATTAACCAATGCCACCCCAATCGTCGTCGGCAGCCGTCTGTCTCGAGAGATGATGGTGTAGCTTCTTAAGAGTCTATCTGCACCGCCGAGAATGGCTGTGCAGTCCGACTCGGGAGTGACACGGTATCTGTCTCCTCCCGTGTTGAATCGACATCTTGCGATGTCGCTGGAGTGTCCTCTCCAGTGAAGATGAAGCTACAGAGCCTGGGCAGGGTGATATGGAGGGTCTGCTGTTGCCCATGCAGCAGACGCCCCCTCTCTTCGCAGCTGAAGGATCCAAGGGAAAGACGGAGTCAATACAGCTTGGCTTCAGGTGCGCCGCAGGAGTTGCCGGTGTTGACTACAACGTCAAACCGCCTTAGGGACTCCGGCTCCGGATTTTCTGTCAGGGTTTAGTCCCTTAGCCTTTCCCCTGAAGAGGTATGCCGCAAGGCAGCGGAGGTTTTTTGGAGTCAGAGTTTTCCTTCTCTGATGTGCCCTGACTGGAAGATCGAACCGGCGACACTTAGCTCGCAGGCCGACGCTCAATCCACTGAGCCAAACCAGCCAGGGTAATGCCACCCCAATAAATGTAATAAAAAACTATGCCTTATATTAAATTTAGACTTTATTTTTACATCTCCCCTGTTTGGAACAATAAAATGATTAGTCTATCACTGGTTTGGAGTATATAATTTTTATTTGCTTATTAAAAGATATGGTATGTCATTGGCTTATGAAATTATAATTACCACAAGAGAATCTGTGCTCAATAAATGACGGGCAAAGACAAAAAGTTGCCGTAGCTGAACTTTTGCTGCCTCCAGAAAATAAAACATACCATTAAGTAACATATACTTGTGTGATATATAACTTATTTATACATAAAACACATAAATCCACACTGTTGATTGTTATGTAAGGCAGAACTTAACACTGATTTTATGTGTGGCTAGAAAGCATTCTTAAATTTTGGTTCATATATTTTCATGTTACCATGTAATATTTAATGCCATTGTTTCCAACTCTCTTTGACCTAACCTTAGACAGAATTATTAAATTGTCAAAAAAGAGGATCAAACTATTTATGTGTTCTAATATGAAATGCAACAATAACTTGTGACTTGCATGTACTGGTAGGTTGAAATAAGATGAAATGGCAAGTGTTTAAGACTCACCATAGTCCCTAAATCATGGATTGGTGTATTTAAATCATTTTAGCTTCAATCCCTCCCTTCTTCACCATAGTTTAACTATAAACAGCCTTGTTGAAATAATTTTAAAAGATTTTCCTGTTAGATTTAGAATTGGGATGTTACATACTTGGACATTGTAATGTAATACACCCAATAATACCAAATTGTTTTCCAACATTTTTACTCACCCTTCTTAAGGGTGCCAGACATCCTCAAAAATATCAGAGAATCAGCAATTATTTAGATAAGGATAAGAAAGGGAGAGAATCTTTCTGTTATTAAGTACCTCTGACATCTAGTTTATTTATACTTTGTCACAGGCCATAAACAATTTTTTAAGAAATTACCAATATTTGTCATTTTTTTTCATATCTTGTGTGCATTCTTGGCATTGAATGAGGCTGTAGATTGTATTTAACATCTCCAGTAATGTCATTATTATATGCTAAGTAAAAGTGAAACTTAAGTATGGAACAGTTTATGTTGTGATTAACCCACCCTGATTATTAATTAAGATAAGATAAAGTGAATCTGAATTAATATACCAAAACAGTCAATTACAAATCTTAATTTTGATGTTCTATTTCTTTTTTATGGAGATGTTTACTAAAAATAGGGTTATTTCCCCCTTGAATTATGAAATTATAAAGCAGCCTTACCTTGCTTTGTTGCGTAAGTTCCTTCGTTGTTATTTTCTGGCACCGCCGGGGCATCTAAGGCGAGGCTTTGTGTCATGTCTTCTAAAACCTCTCTTCAAAGTTTTCACTTTAAAGCAAAATTATTATCATTGTTTTTACAACACAGTTTCAAACTATAGTCACACTGCTTTTGTAAAGGAAACAGAAACTATTAAACACTATTTCTTAAAATGAAAGTAATCACATGACTGATCTTGAGTCATATTGGTGTCCTGCTGTGAAAAGAAACGGAAGTTTAGTTTAAAGAATTTAGTCTTTTTTTGGCTTAGAAAAGAAAAATCCACAGATACAAATAGTATGGTGAATACAAGAAGGATAAGGAGGTACAAAAAGGCAGAAGAAGGTAAATTGGAGATAAATGGTGATGGAAGAAGACTTGACTAGGGGTGGGGAACACAAAATACAGTATAAAGATGATGTATTATAGAATTATATACCTGAAACCTATAAATTTTATTGATCACTGTCACCCCAGTAAGTTCAATTAAAAACTAACCATTTTGCAAATAAAAAACATGCAGATAACAAAGTGTCCTTCTGTACAGGATTGGATAAAGAAGAGATGACACATATGTACTATGGAAAGCTACTCAGCCATAAGATGAAATACTGCCATTGGCAACAACATGGATGGACCTTGAGAATATTATGCTAAACAAAATAAGGCAATAAAAAAAGGCTGAGAACCATATGATTGCATTCATATGTGAGATCTCAAATTGAAACTCATAGACACAGACTACAGCATGGTGGTTACCAGAGGGAATGGGTTAGGGGTTTAGTAAAGGGTAAAGGGAGCCAAATATATGGTGACAAAAATGATTTTTCTTTGGGAGGTGGGTGCTCAACACAATATTCAGATCATGTATTATAAAAATGCATACCTAAAAGCCATGTGACCCTATTGACCAGTGTCACCCCAATAAATTAAGTTTAAAAAACTAAAAAGGGAATAATAAGGAACTCACATATTCTTTATTTTGCTTTTCAGGAAACAGTCTATTGTTTCTCCAAGGTTAAGAATTTTCACTGACAGAGAATGAACACTTTCAGAAAACTTCTACATAACCTTGTGCAGCTTCTGAATCTTAGTTTTTGCTACTTATCAACATACTTCTCTCCACTCTGGACTGTCCTAATGTTACCATAGATAGTTGGCTGATCATTAATAATGAAGGGTGTAAAGGGAATTAGACTTTGAGCTTAATGAATGGGAGGGCATAAGCTTGCTTGTTTCACCAGAAAACTACATCTTCACACCCCAGGGGACCATAGCATTGCCCTGCTGTGAAGATAAACACACCTTCCATTCCCCCATCTGGTACCAAATTTTTGGAGAACACAGTGGAAAGTTCTTAACCATAGAGGCCTGTCAGTCTAACTAAGGGTTATGAAACTCTCAAAAGCTTTGGAATTTTACTGGTTATTTCGAAAAAAACACCTGGTCTGGTCCAAGCCCAAGCTAATATAATCCCAGGAAACAAAGAAGCTCTTGCTCTCTTCCTCTCTTGCCCGCCTAATAATGCACTTGCCCTGTGCATTTCCATGTTCTCTCTTACCCAGAAACTTGTGACCATATGGGGCTAGCATCTACTGGGGCCTACAGAGGACTGCATGGGCTTTACTTAAGAAGCTTTTCAGGACTGTTTTCAATTCAGAAAGAGTGGCTTCATCGTAAAGGGGAAGCAGTGGTAACTGTACAAAGTACTTTTCCATGGTAGGCACTCATCATGGTAGAAAAGGCAGAGTGACTCCTGGGATATTGTTCAAGAAACCATTTCAGTAAGCAAATGGATGAGGGAAGAAAACCTCTCTTTTGTGGTCCTGTCATTTAGGCTTTTTGCTTTATTGGAATGCTTTACATAGGGTTTCATAACTGAAGCAGCCATTTTTGGTTCTTTCAAGATTTGTGCTAGGCTCAACAATTCCTTTTCCACCTTGTGTTTAGATGCAGCAGAATAATGAGCAGAGACACAGTGATCATATAGGTGAACAGGTGTCTTACAAACTTGGCAACAGCCTGACCACAGATGTAATGAAGCCTCCCATCTGCCAGGAGAGCCTGGACACTGTTAGGGAGGCCATGTTCTCTCCCAGTTGGAACTCATAAATTCTTATCTCTCACTAAAGAATCCACATCTAAACCACAGAGCAAAACATATTCAAGTGGAAAGTTTTTCAATTCTCCCAGGAGTGGTACATAACTAGTGTCCTTCCAGAACCACAGGAGATAAAAACACTAATTAATTAAAAAGCATATTTAAGGACATTATTACTTAACTATCATGTGTTAAGAAAGTACATATCAAAAGTGCTGAAACCAAAAAACAGAAAATTTGATTTAAACTGGCTATGAAACAACAAAAATTACTTTTTCTTTCAAACATAAGCATCATATGGACACTCAATATGCACACACTCACATCACAAAGAGAGGAAAAGACAAAGGTAGTTAAAAAGTACTCATGATGTTATCATCATGAATATTCAGGATGATAATGTCATGCTACTGTTAGATTTTCTGGACACAATTTTCTTTTCAAATCTGTCCTCATCAGAATTTTCAGATTATTTCATATCCCCCCTCAATATTATATGATAAAGTATCCAGTCATGTGGGGACCTCTGGCCAAGATGGAGGTGTAGACAGATACGCTACATCTCCCTCCACAACTAAGAAAGAATACAACTACCTCAAAACTAGAAACAACCAGAAATTCCAGAAAATCAAACTGCATGGAAGTCCAGCAAACAAAGATATAAAGCAGAAATACTCATCCAGACAGGAGCAACAGCTCTACCTGGTACGTGGAGGCAAACAAACACAGGAGCCTGTCCAAATGAGGAGACAGAGAAGTATGGCCCAAAAGGGGGAATGGGTCAAGGTTCCAGTGGTAGAACTAAGCGACGAGGAGATAGCCAACCTAACAGATGAGAAGACAGACAGCCTAACAGACGCAGAATTCAAAACACCGGTGATAAAGATGCTCACAGGCTTGACAGATATGCTTGTGCTGGGCTTGGAGATTCCCAGGTGAAGCCAAGCTGTGAATCTGGGCTGGCTTCTGTTACTGCCAGGCCTAGGGCCACTTAGCAAGAGGTGTGGGGACTGAGGGTTCACTGAGGCTGTTGTTGCTTGTTTCAGAGAAAGTTGTGAAGCATGAGCCAAGACCAGCCATTTGTATGGGAAAGCAGCTTGGGTACATTGTATCTGGGGATCTCCAGGGTGGGGCAAAGAATGTTAGCCACGTTGATGGCGTCTCAGATATGGCACTAACCTGCCAGCTCTGTGACTCTGTAGAGGGAGGGTTCTGAAAAGGGACAATGGCTTCCGATCACCTTGATGCCAGACACTTCCATTCCTCCCTCTATGCCACCGGTGTCTTTCAAGCTACTACCCTGGTACTGGAGCTCATAGAGAGTGAGTCTGAGTAAGTCTGTGTGTGGGTTCTTTAAGAAAAACTGCTTGGGATTCCAGAAACTTCTTCTACCAACTCAATCCCTGCTGATTTTTGCAGCCAGAATTCGTGGGCACTTATCTTCCTGACACTGGAACCCTGGGCTGGGGGATATATGTGGGGCTGGGACTCCTTGCTCCCAAGATATCCCTCCCAAATTTTTATCCTCCACAAATGGATGTGGGACCAGCCCGTTCCACATCTGTGCCCCTCTTACCAGTCTTGATGGATGTGCTTTCTTTAATTCTGTAGTTGTCAGATTTCCATTCAACTCATTTCTGTTGGTTCTGAGTGATGGTTTTTCTATATTTCAGCTGTAATTTTGATGTGGTTGTGAGAGGAGGTGAGCCACGTCCGCCTACACTGCCATCTTGACCAGAAGTCTGCAACACATCTCTTTTTAAAAGCTTTCATTTACTTATTTAACAAAAATGATGTGCAGATGATCACAACAGTGTTTGGTTTTTATATTTTAAATAATAATTTGTAACTAAAAGAATAATTAAAAAATAGATTTCTCCTAAAATATTCTGTCCACACACTTTAACCTTATTTTACTGTAGAAGTTAAACAAGGAAGTTAATAGTCATCTACACAGTTTTTACTTTAACTTTAAAAAGAAATTTTTTTTATAATTACTGCTTTATAATACCCTTCAGTATATTTATCACCATGCAGTCTTTACGAAAACTTCCATTTTGACATCTAGTTACTTTTTAAAGAAAATTTTTTATGCTGCTATGTGGAAAATTAATATACAGGAAGCAATATTAAAACTGAACTTTAGTTAGAAGACAATGACCAGAGATAAGGGAGAGGTACCAGTAGCCTGGGTTAAAAGAGAATGAATATGACAACTTATCTGGGCATAGAATACCCAGGACTTGCTGATACAAGAAAGGTGAGAATTGAGAGGAAAGGAAAGAGACAGGGATGCTTCTAGCCTTCAAGTGGGAACTTCTATGTTGATGTTACTCAGATAAGAGAGCCATTCGGGTAGGTGTGAGGGTGGGGGAGGCCTTGGAGGCAAGCAATCTGGAGCGCCCAACTGCAATCACTGGCATCAACAGAAGGGTCCATTGGAAAACCACTGCAACATTTTGGCTGCTGAGGAGTTACCTGTACAAGTTTGGCGGGAGAGAAGTTTAATAAATACAACTATTATTACAGCATACATTCTGTAAAGTCTGCCATTTATCTCCTAGCTTTCCATAATTGGACCAACTGATAGCATGAGCTGTGCTGTGATAACAGGAAATCAGGTGAATTCTGAAGACTGGAACTCCAAATTTTATGCCATTTGCCAGAGAGATGTCATCTGAACAATAAAAGAAAATCTGTGCATTTAAAGAAGAAAATGGAAGAAATGTGTATGTATGTATGTATGTATGTATGTTAACCTTGGCTTTCCATTTGTTAGAGGAATGCAAAGTTATATTTTTTATTTAAGTATAAAATTTTCAAGTATTTTATACAGAGACGACTTCAAGTGAAAAAAATTTAATAATTTATTTTTAAACAAGAGCACATCATTCCCTATTGTTTTTATGTCTAAAAAATTATTAAATTTAATCTTTTCTGAATCTATCTATGCCCCATGTGTGTCCTGTTTCTTGGGTTCTAACTCTTTCTGAACATTTGGTGAAATAATAGACCAGGCACATAGATACAATATGTCTTTTTAAAAATTTATGGTGGGCCTTTACCCTGAGTGGGTTGTTTTCAATTTTTATAAAAAAAATCAAACTTTCAACTGGTAGTAAAAGTATTTAGATGTTGTAAGTATAAGATGTCTCGTCGGCAGCCGTCCGTCTCGAGAGACGATGGTGTAGCTTCTTAAGAGTTCATCTGCACCGCCGAGAATGGCTGTGCAGTCCGACTCGGGAGTGACATGGTATCTGTCTCCTCCCGTGTTGAATCGACATCTTGTGATGACGCTGGAGTGTCCTCTCCAGTGAAGCTGAAGCTACAGAGCCTGGGCAGGGTGATATGGAGGGTCTGCTGTTGCCCATGCAGCAGACCCCCCCTCTCTTCGCAGCTGAAGGGTCCAAGGGGAAGACGGAGTCGATACAGCTTGGCTTCAGGTGCGCCGCAGGAGTTGCCTGTGTTGACTACAACGTCAAACCGCCTTAGGGACTCCGGCTCCGGATTTTCTGTCGGGGTTTACTCCCTTAGCCTTTCCCCTGAAGAGGTATGCCGCAAGGCAGCGGAGGTTTTTTGGAGTCAGAGTTTTCCTTCTCTGATGTACCCTGACTGGAAGATATCTATTTCAAGTAATATATAATCTTGTTTAAAATGTGATTTCACAATTTATTCTCCTTCAATGAAATTTATTTTAAACATATTTGAAACTGTCCTACTCCCTTAGTTTTCTGAAATTTTATGAAAGTAAAGTTTCTTATTTTTCATCTCATTTATTCAAAACACATTCATATTTTAAAAACAAATGCTGCAGTTTGTGTCTATAAGTGGGGTAGTTATTTAACTTCAAGAAGTTGTGTGTAGTTCATTCTAAATCACCAAGATTTATACCTTAGCACATTAAAAAAAGGGATGAGTTATTCTAAATTGCTAAGCAATTAGTATGAATTAACTTATAACCATGAACCAGAAATAAAAATAAAACCTATATTATGAACCAAAACGTAATACATCTACCTGTAATACATAATGGTGTCTAAAAATGATCATTTTCAAGTTTTCTTGATTACAACATGATGCACGGATGTAAAATGCCCATAACTGATTACATACTGACATTTGCCAGGATTACTAAAAATCATCTTCATTCACACTAAGTGTCAGGTAAAAGCAATGATGTCTGGGACACATAAAATTCTCCTTTTATCATTTATCAGAAAATTTCACCTGCAGTTAAGGAATTAAGCCTTCATGAAAGATATAAATGAAGAACTTGTTCGTGTGTGTTGGTCCTGTAAATTAGACCCTGCCTTTTCCTCCATGTTCTCTACCCTGATAAATGTCTCTCTTCACTTACACTCCCTTCCTTCTTGTACTCATGATTACAGTTACTTAGGAAGGAAAGTAAACTCAAGCGAATGTAACAAATACAGATTTGATATAATTTCTCAAATGCTCTGCAGAATTTAAATTTTATGATACATTTAGGGATGTGTCATAAGCCCATCCAACTTCCTCGTCCTTATTTGTAAAATTAAATGCTTACAAAAATCTAATGTTTGGTCACATTTGATGTTATTCTAGTTTATGTCCTACAGCCTAAGCTTTGTAAGTTTAATGTGTAATTCTAATTATTTATTAGTGGTTACTATTTATAGAGTTAGGATCCTTCCTGGTGGGTTTTCCCTTGTTTTTAGGATAAAGCCAAAGACACTATCGTTAATAGTTTATAATACTTACACATATAGAGCACTTATATTTCTCTAACTTTTAAGCTCTAAGTCTTGGCTGACCTATCAATATGGATCTGCTTTAAGTATGCTTTTTATAACCATCATTGTAGTCATGGTGTATCTAATTGTTTGTTACGTTGTTTCATCCTGTTAAATAGAAGTTTCCTGACTTGTGCTTGTAATGCACAATTATGTCTTGAATTGGTGAGGCTTTGCCTATAATCATTTATTCACTTATTCATCAATTTTTAGCACCTTTTGTCACCAGACTGGTTCTGGGCTGAGTTGGCCCTGCCCTGACAGTGTGGGACTTCAAGACACTTGACTCACGCAGAAAAAAAATTCTAAAACCAGTCTGAGATAGAAGAAAAGCAGGTTTTATTTAGGTAGAACTCAGGTTCTTGAGATAGGATCAAGCGTTGAGCCTGGGATGGGCTGTCCCAGAGTGTGTGTGGGACAACTCACGAGACGGGGTCAATCAGTTCTTGGAATTTTATGTGTTTACAAGGTGGCTTGTTTTTGAACTTGGTGTCACCAAATTCTAACTCCTTCTTCTGGTTGGGAGGAGGGTTTGTTCCTAAAATGATTTGTTCTGCAAGTGTCATGACACTCATTCACCCCCACTCCCCCTTCTACTTGTGATATGAGTTTTCATTATAATGATGACATTTTCTCTTTTTATTTTTTTAAATTGAATTGGGGGTAACATTGGTTAATGAAATTTTATAGGTTTCAGGTATACAATTCTACAGTACATCGTCTGTATTTTGCATCTTGTGTTTACCGCTCCAAGTCAAATCTCCTTCCATCACCATTTATCCTTCTTTACTTGCTTTACTGGTCAATGTTCCTTTCATCTTGGATTGATCTGTTTGTAGCCAGTCCTTGTTGTTGTTGACTTTTGTGACCACCGAAGGAGTGTTTCCTGCCATGAACTGTTTCCCTTTGATCATACCTGGAGGTGGGGGCTCTGATGACTGAACCTAGGAGCTTATCTGCCCGTGATGACCCTCCAACTTCCTCAATCCACTTGTTGGGAGTTTCCCCTAATTCTTCCTTTCTTGCTTCACTTTCACAGACCAAGAAGTGAAAAACTAATTTAGTTTTTCACTTTATTTTCCAAACTATCATAGTCATTTTGTAACAGTGGTGAGGGGTAGGGTTTGGGGGGTTGAGGGGAACACCTGCCAGAAATGGGGGAAGTGTTGGGAAGCGCCAAGGATAGCACGAGTGTATGTTGCCCCGGCACCAGGGCAAAGCATGCATGATGACTTCTGCCATAGGGGATTCTGGGGATAGTCTTTGAAAGCAGAGTGTGCAGAAACACCCCACGCTTTGCAATTCCCTCCTCTGCTGGCCTGGTCATTCACAGGGGCGGGTTGGAACTCAGGTGTCCAGGCTGGCAGGAGAAGGATACTGTGTGGTCCAAGGACATTCCTGGTGCCCCTCCCCCAGCACTACAGGGCCTGCCTGGAGTACAGTGGGCATTAGGAAGAGAGAAGGGGAGGAGGGGCAGGCCCTTGGGTTTTGGGTGCCAGTATGGTTAGGCAGCAAGCCCCATGCCCCTCCCCTACATGGGATGACAGCTGCCTGCCTGCCTGCCACCACAAGTACTCCTACAGCACAGGCTTGGTCAGCGTCGGAGCTGCCGCTGCCGCTGCTGCTCCCGCTGTACCTGCTCCAGCCCAGGCAGGGCCTTGGACCCACTGTGCAGACATGCAGGAAGGTGCTTAGCCAATTGGTGCTTTGTGCCCTGGTCGGCCCTGAAAGTCACGTGGTCAGGCGGCTGGCCCGGCCCTTGGTCTGCATGACAGAGCCACCGCACATCTGCTGCAGCAATCAGCAGCTGCCCTGACCAGTTCTGGAAGCTGCCTGGCTAGGAGAACAGTTGCACTAAGGGAAGGACACAGAAGAGACGGGGAGCAACGGCTGGACCATGAGCAGAAGATGAAAAAGGAGTGGCACGCACAGAGTCCACGGGACACCTGGAACAGACCAGGACTAGAAGCATGCTTCAGGCACCTGCGTTTTCCCAAGGAAGGTGCTTTTAAAGGGAAAAAGAATTCCAGGCGTGGCCTAGGACTGGATATCTTTGGATATTTTATTTTAACACGGGAACGGGGTTTAGAGCAGAAACCTGCCTTTATTTCAAATTGTATGGTCATGAAATAAAAGTTTCTGTTCCCTTTCTATCAAACTTCGTCTCCCAAGGTTTGCTTGTGTGGTGGCGAGTTGTGGGGCTCCCCACTGGCTGAGCTGGGCAACAATTTCTAGTTTTTTCCTCTATTATAATTTAGGTTTGCTGCAAATCCACTTCATATCAACAAATCCCATGGAACTATAGACTCCATCAGCATTCAGAAAAGCAAAAGATCCATTCCCATTAATTTCAAACCTAAAAAAGGAACAACCAAAATCAGTTTGGAAACCATTTTAAGCTGCCATCAAAAATAAAACTAAAACAGAGAGATTTGAAACATTTTATACAAAACACTGAGCTCCATACTCACCTGTCACCATATGCCACACAAAAATATCTGGTACATTATAGGAAGGTAAGATTGAATGTAGGTGTTTATTAGTAGTATAATGCGTAACCTTATTCAGAACAATAGGAAGAAAAACTAATTTGAATACACATGAATAAATCAATGATATAATTATATTTCTATACCTGTATACATTTACCTATATCTACTTTTATCTATCTATCTATAGTTGCTAAATCCAAAGATCTCTGGAACTTTTTTAAAAAGCATTTTCCTCAGACTCATTGGTACAGTGAGCAGACTGATGGTTCTATTTAACAATCTAAGAGGAGAGGGGCCAGGGGTCTGGGCGAAAAAAATGAACGGATTAAAAATACAAATTGGTAGTTACAGAATAGTCACAGAGATATAAATTAAAGCATAGGGAACACAGTGAATAATATTGTAACAACCATGCATGGGGTTAAGTGGGTACTGGAAATATTGAGGGCCCACTCAGTAAAGTACACGATTGTCTAACCACTATGCTATACCTCTAAAACTAATATAGAACAATATTAAATATAAACTGTAACTGAAGAATATAAATAAATAGCAGTTTCCTGCTCTATTTTTAGCCAGTGTTCCTTTTTGAAAGTAATAAGATTTATATTTAGTTGGTACTTTTGCAACATACTGAGATAAAAACTAAAAAGACTACTTTTATATATTGTTTTATTAATTTGTTCTGTTGATGACTGAAATCTTTCCTTTTTGCACTAAACATAATTTGTCCTATCATACATATTTCAATATTTATTTAATTTTTACCTAGCACTTAATGAAATATTAAGGCAGAAATACATGTACACAAAAGGAAAGTAGTACAGTTCTTGTAGGTAAATGGTATGTGAAAGTGAGAAAAAAACATTCACTCAAGAAACCTTACCTAAACAAATAACATTGCTTGTGATGGATACGTGGAAACTGAAAGACAACTGTATGGTTCCTATTTAAAGAAAGATCTTGTATAAATTCTAGTTGGAAAAGGTGCAAGAAATATTTGTGCTTTGGCTTGGAATTTGCAAACTAGTTGAATTTGAATTAGCAATAGGAGGGCTGATTAGCAAGAGTTTGTGAAAAATAAAATAGGAAGAAAAAGAAAATGGAAAGCTTCACTTAGTCATTTAGCTAGGTAGAGGGAAGACGCGTTGTTCTATAGAGTATGTTTCAGTGTGAAAGGGCACATGTCACAACTCAAAATGATTTAATTTTTTTACAACCAGAATAAATCTCTCCTATTAAATTGGAAACTCACAAGGTATTGAAGGTTTTGCCACTTGTCCATTTCCAAGGCTCTCCTTGTTTTCTGCTCAACCCAATCCAGTGCATAAGTGTTCCCGTCCGTGTCTTCAAAAATTCCTTTCAAAAAAAAAAATCAGAGCAGGACCTATTTAATATTTTAGAGCACATTGCGAAACATGCTTCTAACTCTAGCCAGATTCTGTGATTTACATTTTAATTTGCATGCCCCAATGCTTCTGTAGCAACAAACAGCACAGATGTTTAGTTTCGTTTTACCAGGAAGATTTTTATTCTGCTCTCTTACTTCTTAGATTCTCTGAACTGCCCTGACTTGAATTATCTTTAAAGGCGACTTCCATGTCCCCACTGGGAGACTGATGTGAAAAATATTTGACTTCCTATCTTTCTAGTTCTAATGCATAACCTATCGGTATGTTTTAGCCACAGAATGAATGACAAAGACCATCAATAGATATGATATTATACTGTCAGGATGACAAAATCAGGAGGTAAGAAGTTTTTATGGGAACTAATACAGCATTTTCTTTCAAGGTGACAGAGAACTAATGCTCATATTTTGTTTTCTGCACAGCTTTCTCTCAAAAATCAGGGAAGAGGGATTTTGGGGGGAAAAGGATTTAATTGAAAGTTTAAGTATTCTTAAAATAGCAAAACTCAGTGACAAACTATTTTGACTAGATATCACAATAAGAATGTCATTGCTGTTGTTTTCTCATAGAATCAGAAATCAAACTGACTTCTGAATATCATTTATTGCAACTCAAGATATTGAGTGATGTGTTCAGTCTCTCCTCTATGAGATCCTCACTATTGGACCACAGACGTATTAGCTTTTCTTTACAAACAAATAAATTTTCTCTGTTATCTTGAGCCCTGTAGTCCAAGTCCCTCTTTCTTTGCCTGCTTTCACTTATTCCAGTCATTATCTCATTTTCTTCAAACTGTATGGATTTTGTTTACATTCTCATTTTCAAATTCCGAGAGCCATATCTTTTGTTTGTTTTTTTCAATTTTCCCATACTATTCTTGAGAGAATGCAATTGTAAAGATATTAAAAACAATCTATTTAATAATCTAAGAACATTGAACAAAGACTCTTAGCTATATGAACAATATGCATTGTAAGGACATACCATCACAAGCTAACTTCTTTGTGTTCAAACTCCAGTTCAACAAGTTAAGACTGTGTGACAATGACTGGGTTACATAACATCAGTGCTTTACTTTCCTCACCTTTAAAAGAGGGGTATTTAAATATTTACTTTATAGGCATTAGTTGATCACATAAGTTTTTATATTTTCAGTGCTTAAAACATTGACTTAATTATTGTGTATTAGCTTTTGCCATTTTTATTCTCTTTTTGTACAAGTTTAACTTCTGAAATGATTGAAAACTTTCCCCTTTCTTACCAGATCTTGATGTGTATCAATCTGAGCAAGTTCTGAGTCCTGTGAACTGCAAAATGTTTTACTGGTTGTCCAATTTCTGGCATCATCAGAAAAATAGAAACACTTATATCTTACTTCAATCCATTTTCCTGAACATTTTATAGTTTGGGGATTTTTTGAAGGTTTTATAGTGCACACTGAGAAAAAAAAAATGATCAAATTTTTAAAGTTAAAATGTGTTCCTATTCATTCTAGTGAATCAATTTTATTTTTTACTCCCATGGTTTGAGCCCTGTAAAATTAGCTTCATTCATGCAATGGTGAATGAATTCAATTCCTTTGTCTGCAAGGAAGACATTTAGTGGTCGAATAGTCTGTACTTTATCCTCTTTTCCTGGCTTCCATTTTGAGAAATGGAACCCCTAACCTCTCGTGGTCTCTACTGACATCCTATCAAAAACAATGCATAATATTTAGCAGTCAAGGAAGAGAACTAGAGACATGAATATAATTTAAGCCTCAGGGACTTAGCTAAGAAATGAAGGCTTCATTTTCCATGAAGAA
Source organism: Furipterus horrens (assembly GCF_987537825.1). Lineage (NCBI taxonomy): Eukaryota > Metazoa > Chordata > Mammalia > Chiroptera > Furipteridae > Furipterus > Furipterus horrens. The sequence goes on from NW_028327174.1 coordinate 24,034,331, forward strand.
ACAAGAAGGTCACAGACAAAAGAGGATACAAAAGCTACAGAAGTGAAATTCACCATACATTATAATGACTTTGAAATATGATTTGTGAAACATTTGTTCTACTTCAACAATATTCAGTGCCAAAAGAACTGGAATAATAGTGAATATATTTATATGTACATTGTTTGGAGAATTTACTATTTCAGGTTTTTAGTTAGGTGTTGAGTAATAAGAATAAATTAATGAGACTAAGAAAGAGCAAAGTAGCCCTGACTGGTGTGGTTCAGTGGGTTGAGATTCATTCTGCAAACCAAAAGGTCACTGGTTTGATTCTTGGTCAGGGCACATGATTGGTTTGTGGGCCAGGTCCCCGGTTGGGGGGGGGCGGCGGCTGTGTGCAAGAGGCAACCAATGGAAGTTTCTCTTGCACATTGATGTTTCTCTCCCTCTCTCTCCCGCACTTCCCCCTCTCTAAAAATAAATAAATAAAATCTTATAAAAAAGAGAAAGAGCCAAGTAAATATTCATATGTAGGGCTAACTCCAAAGCCTTCTCTCCTCACTCTGCAACAATTGTTTGTTTGTTTGTTTTTGTAATACTCAGAAGTGGATCCAGGCTACTACACATGTGTAATAAAATATATTGTTTGAATACTTTAAAAAATTAAATTAATCAATCAATGTATGGGAAGACTCCTTATAGAAACACTTCTCTACAAATATTTACATTGCAGATGTTTAAATATTGATAACATTGAGCTACTAGGATTCTACAGAGGCAGAGGAGACTGGGAACAAAAAGTATGTCCAGTACTTTTGCAAATGACAAAAGAAACAAGAATCAAGAGTATAAAGTGTTACTTTAAGTACTACCTTAAGTGCTAAATTAAGCAAAGCATAAATATGGACAATCAAGTACTGAAGACTATTAGGCCATAGCTTACAAGTTAAAATTGAGCTTTGAATGTTTTTCACAAAATGAATCCATAATACCCAGAAAAAAATGAACATCTTCCTTTTTACAAATCTACTCCAACAGAGAAAATCTTGCAAATTATCACTTATGTTATTATTTTGTTTTTTTCCTTTCATCAAAGTAGGATAGAAATAAACAAATATTTCATGAAACTACTATCAGTAATATTACTTACTCTTGCTCCAAAAGAAATGAGAGTAAAGATATACTGTCATTATAGAGGGAGTGTTGGATGGTGGTTAAAATATCAGGGATTCCACAAGAGTTACAAGTCTGGCTCTGGAATTTGTGGTAGGCAACTTATTCTTTGCCTTTGAATTGATTTCATAATTATACCTATTTCATAGTCTTGCAAGAATTAAATATAAATATTAAACACAATGTATTTGACGTTAACTCTTTAACTCATACAAAGTATTCTCAATTTAAAAAAGTTATTGATGTTGCTATCTGGCTGTTACCTGAGAATTTACGATAATTTTACTCCAAGATCAAGAACTATAAAGTCGAGAATATGACTATAAAACTTGCTAAACTGATAGAAACCCAAGGAAAAATCTCTACAAAACCATTTATTACTCCAGAACTGACAGATTCCAGACAGAGCTAGAGATATAAATTTTTGATCCTGCTAACAATAAATAATCATAGAAAGTTTATGAATTAATCCACTCACCTATTATTATAAAGACCAGTGCCATAATATTAAGAATGATGACTGTAAAAGTCACCCAGTTGTTCTTCGACTTGTGAACTGCAAATAAATAAAATTTTATAATAACATTTCCAGAGAGACTCTGACTGGATATTTATTATTCATTTATTCCTTCATAAAAGTCAAGAAATTCTGATTAAAATCATTTATCTCTTAAAGTAATAAAAGATACAATGGCCTTACAAAGCAGAAAGAAGGTAAGTGGCAATGATTGCTATAGCTGTTCAGAAGGGTGGCAGGGGATGGGGAGATCACTTAGACTTAGTGGAAAGCTGGAGGAAAGGCAAGGTTATTTCAAAAGGTAGAAAGAGTGTGAATGGGATTGTAATCCAGAAAGTATAAGTGTCATCAAAAGGTCTAGGATTGGACCTTGTCAGTGTGGCTCAGTTGGTTGGAGTGTTGTCTTGTAACCTAAGCATTGTGGGTTCCAGTCCCTGTCAGGGCACATACCTGGATTGTGGGTCTGATCCTCAGTCTGGGCATGTCTAATCCCTGGTCCAAGAGCATCCAATTCCCAGTTCAGTTGTATAGGGGAGGCAACCAATTGATGTTCCTCTCCAAGAGCATCCAATCCCCGGTTTGGGTGCATAAGGGAGGCAACCAATTGATGTTTCTCTCTCACATCAATGTCTCTCTCTCTCTCTTCCTCTCTCTTGACAAACAACGAAAACAAATGTCCTAGGATGAGAATTTTAAAGTTAAAGTAAAGGACTATGGTCAAATGGCTATAACATATATATCAATTTATAAAAACAGAAGAAAGGGAAGAAAGGAGTCATAGGGTCATACGACAAAAGAACTTAAGTGCAGGATAAATTGTTTTCTTTATACCATAGGCAATAAGGGTAAGAAGTTTAATGCATTTGAGCAGGAGAATGTCAATAAAATCAGCAGTAGTTTGTGGTGAGGAGAATGAATTAGAGAGGAGATGGGATTTGATACTCATGGAAATGTTAGGAGATTAGGAACAACAGTAATAATTGTTTTAATGATTAAGATAATGTCTGACACAGTATTAGTAGATGTAGAAACAATGTGGGAAGAATGTGTGTGTGCAATGTGTACACACATAAACATATTTAAATATCAGAAAAAAAGATTTGAAGAAAAAATCAAAAAGAGCAGAGCAGACCTAGTGAGTGAAAGTTGAGAAAAGTTACTAGATTTTGAAGGGTTGGCAAATCTTTACTTTTCCCAATCTTTCTTAGGTTTTCAGCTGGTATGAACAACAATGACAAAAAAACAGATAGACTAGAATAAAACAGTTTATTAACTGGTGTAGGCTACATTTCATGAGACAAACCTAAAGGAAGAAGTATTCAAAGTGGTGGCTTAGAACTCTGGCTTATATAGCATTTTCAACAAAGAACAATAAATCTGTAGAGAAAAGAGAGGACAAAGAAAAAGCAGTTTCAGGCCTCCAAAGGTGGCAACTCTGGGATCATAAATATACAGGGGGAAACTAATAGAGTAAAGTACACTGTCTCTGGGCTGATAAGCGTCTCTCTCTAATAAAGGGAGAATTTACATTCTGTCTTTAGGTAGAAAAGAGGGGAAAGGGTAGGACAAGGGTTTCCTGCATTTACTGTTTCATAATTGCCTTCAGCTCAAAATAATTTTTAAGTCAAAATGCATACGTTGGGGTGATGTATTCTGGTTTCCTTTAGTCTCATGATCACACTAAAAGTGAAAAGGATTTTAATGGAAGAAATACACCTACCATAATTTCAGACAACTCGATTATATAAAAAGAAAGAACAACAGAAGCAACTTTTATTTCCTTTACTTGTTTTGTGTCACTCCTTACAATTGCTAATGCTATGTTATGTTAGACAGTACTAATGAGCAATTGTCCATTGTTTGCTGTTAATCTTTAAAAAATACCTGTAAAATTTCATTACTAAGCAACATAAAAATGCTGTATAAATTTGACATAAAACATTAGCAATTTAAGGAAGTTTTCTTATTCTTAGATTGCTAAGAGTTTATCTCAGCTAAACACTGAATGTTACCAAATGTTTTATATACATTTACTGAAAAATCATGTGGTTTTACTTTTCAAGTCTATTTAAAAAATGAGGTAGCATTAGATAGTGAGGCAACACTGGGTATATAAGACATTTTGGATAAAGGAGAAAGGGAAAAAACATGGTATTAGATATCAGAAGTGAGAACGGACAATTTACAGGTAGTTGAAGAGCAGAATGCACAAGGCAGGAAAGTCCTTGCTAGACAACTCAATCAATAAGACATGGGTGGGTATCTAGCTAGCAGGCACCTGCCTGAAGCCCTCTTGTTTACTATAAGTAATTCAAACAAGTGTAAAATGACATTCTAAACTCTCCTTCCTGAAGAAGGTTTCTCTGTCTGAATCTCTTGGGCAGGAAGGTAGAGAGGGTCAAAGATTCTGTCTGAGTCTTTTTTTCTAAATAAACAGCTTTAAAGCAATATACCCCCAAATAGCTTTAGCACAGCAGAATTTTGGTCCCTTGAACAATATAGTGATTAGGCATTTAATACCTCAAGAAGTGATCACCCTAATTTTTCAATATTTCTGATGATTGCTTGAGGGGTAGGGAGTTGGGTGTCAAAAGGAAAGGAGATTGAACTTCTGGCCAAGATGGAGGCATAGACCAACACGCTCTGTCTCCCTCCACAATTAAGAAGGATTACAACTACCGCATAACCAAAAATAACCAGAAGTTCCAGAAAATAAAGCTACATGGAAGTCCAACGTATGAAGCCATAAACAAGTGGTGCTCGTCCAGACGGGTAGGAAGGGCGAAGCCATGGCTGAAAGATCGAGCCGTGCTGGAGGCGGCAGCTGCAGCAACGAACAGTGGGACCTGGTAAGCACAGACACCTGTATTTGGGGGGAGGAGAGAAGCACCTGGGAGCCGGCCCCGGCTGCAGACCAGACCGGTCGGCTTGCGGTTCCAACGCCAGGGAGGGCAGACCCCAATTGTCTCGGACTGTGAGGCCCGGAGGGCGTGGGGACAGAGAAGAAGGCTCCCGGCTTCTCAGCAGAGAGTAACAGCAGGAATCCATCTTGGACCCCCGCCCCCATGCAAAGCACCACAGTGTGGTGAGAAAGGTCGCCAGGTTGTGACGAGCACACGGGGCTCCGCCCAATATAGCGTAGGAGGTGTGACAGTGCCCCGTCCAAGAAGGAAAGATAAACAAAACGATCAGAATGGCAGAATTAATGATTGAAATACCAATCACGCAGCTAACGAAAAAACAAATAAAGGATTTGACTGATGAACAAATAAGAGAATATTTCTGAGGCTCAGTTCAGAGCTATAGTCATAGGGCAGCTTATAGATCTAACAGCAGGACTGAATCAAGACAGGGAAGGAATGAAGGCTAGTCCTGCTGAAAGGAACAAAAATACATACAAGACAAGTGGTGAGGAAGGGAAAGCCAGGGATCAAATCAACAAATCGGAACATAGGGAGGAAACAAACTCAACCACTGCAGAAAGAGGAAACAAAAAGTGAGGAATATGAGGAGAGGCTCAGAAACCTCTGGGACAGCTATAAGTGAACGAACATTCAAATTATAGGATTGCCAGAAGGTGAAGAACTAGAAATTGAAAAATTATGTGAAAAAATAATGAAGCAGAACTTCCCTAACTTGGGGAAGGAAATGAACTTACAGGTCCAGGAAGCACAGAGAGTTCCGGATAGACTGGACCCAGGGAGAACCACACCAAGACACATTATCATCAAAATGTCAAAAATTAAAGATAAAGAGAGAATTTTAAAAGGAGCAAGAAAGAAGAGAAGAATTATGTATAAAGGGGTCCCAATTAGACTATCAGTGGATTTCTCAAAAGAGACTTTACAGGCAGGAAGGGACTGGCAAGAAATATTCAAATTAATGAAAAGCAAAAACCTACAACCACGATTACTCCATCCAGCGAAGCTGTCATTCAGGATAGAAGGGCAGAGGAAGTGCTTTCAGGACAAAGTAAAACTGAAGGAGTTTGTTAGATCCAAACCACTGTTATATGAGATGTTAAAGGGACTTGTTTAGAAGAAGGAGGATCAAAACTACAAACATTAAAGTGAAAACTGTATCACAACAACCAACAGCAGAAGCTAGGCAATTGAAACAAAGGCAAACAAGGTAGGCAATGAGAGAGGAAAAAGAATTATAGGTATGGGGAACATATTGGGGGGAGGTCAGAGGGGAGGGGGAAAGGGGAAAAGGAGGGAGATGATGCAGGAATTAAGAAGCATAGTAGGAGGGAGTGGAGTAGACAGGAAGATGTTGAGAAGAACTATATGCACAACCAATGGGTATAGACTAAGGGGGCGGGGTCACGGGGTGGAGGGGAGCAGAGGGAAAAGAAGTAGGGACAACTGTAACAGCATAATCAGTAAAATAAAAGGAAAAGAATGTTACAAAGAAAAAAAAAGAAAAGGAGATTAAGAGATACAAACTTCCAGTTATAAAATAATAATGTATAGCACAAGGAATAACATCAATAACATCATAATAACTCCATAATGTATGGAGACAGATGGCTATGATACTTATTGTGGTGATCCCTTTGTAAGGCATATAAATGTTGAATCATTATGTTGGATACCTATAATTTAAAAAAATTTTTAATGACGATTAAAAGGGGGAAATTTTTGGAGACAGACTCACATACGGGCAGAATGCCATATCAGCATGATGACCACCATCTACAAGCCAAGGAGAGTTGTGGACCCTATCTTTCCTCTCTTTACAGCCCTCACAAGAAACCAATCTCACCAATACCTTCATTTCAGACTTCTGGCTTCCAGAACTGTGACACAATAAATATCTGATGTTAAAGCTCTTCAGTTTGTCATGCTTTTTACGGCAGTTCTAGTAAATTAAAACACCAAAGTATTTAAAACTAAGATAAAAGAAAATAAATTTCGGAAAGCATAAAATGCTAACATCTAATGAAAAAACTGAAATAAGTGAAATAAATATTTTAGATAACTAAATGGTAACGTCAAAGTTGGCAGTTATTCACAACGGAGAAGGGAGCAAGCAAAGCCTGATTATGTTGAGAAACAGCAGTTTCACACTCACCTTGGGGAATAACTGGCATTGTTCTGGATGATATCCTCCTTAGTCAGCTAGGCAGGAAGGACAGCCTCACAGCCACCCAGGGGGTAATGGAAATTGCCTCCCAGATTAACAGGGAGAGGAAGGAAAAAAATTGCCAGAAATACCTCCCGCTGAACGCATACAGGGATAGACGCCAGATGCAGAAGCAGAACCGTGAGGCAGTAAGAGCCAAAATGGCGACCGTAGAAAGAGGGAGGGCACTTGCCTGGAAAAGTCTAGGAAGGAGATTGGATAAAGGGAGGGCACCGACACAGACCCAGGGCAAGCCAGGAAGGAGAGCAGATAGCTTGAAAGAAAGCCTTCTCTTTCCCCCAAACCCAAGGAAATACATGGAATCTTAGCAAGGACCCTATAGCCTGCCCGCTCCCTTCCTCTCCGAGAGTGTAGTATCACTTGTCACTTTTCATTCTAATAAACCTTGCCTCTGTTGCTAAACTCCTCCTTTGCCAGTGTCCCTAAAATACTTTTCTTTTGACACCACTGAAGAACTGGAGCCTCCGGTAACAGCCCATGCTTATACTCCACATCTTGCTCCAAAATAATCTGCAAGAGAGGGCATGTGCTCAGTTAGTTAGAAATATCTTTATTCGTGTTAGCCAGATGTTAGTAATTTCTACCTATCCTTAGGCCGTGCAGGTTGAGACAGGGAAAACATTCTTGGTTACAGGACGGGGCAAAAGTGTGGTTCACCAACTTTTTTCTTTTCTGTAAAAGTACATTTAAAAAACATTTATATTGGAGTGTAATACACATACCATAAAATTTACTCCAAATGTCTTCACATGCACAAGTTTGTGCCCTCTCTTGCAGAGATAACACTCTACATTTCTCCTAAGTCTTTTATTACTTTATAGAAATGCTTCCCCCACCTCATTTACTTTAGTAGTTTTCCTCTGTAAGTAAATAAGTCAGCATTCTTAAGCTGTCCTGATTTTTTAAAATTTCTTTTCCCTTTATTCTCACTCGCCCAGTGAAACTTACTGTCATGCCTGCTGCCACATCACTCTGAGTCGCTCTGGAATGATCTTGGCAAATGTGAGAAACCAGAAAGAGCGTAAGCAAATTCATACTTGATTTGGTAAAAGATAAAACTAGATAGACTTGTTAGTTTAGGGAAGGGAAAGAAAAACAGCCTCATTCATAAAAAGAGTACCATGAAATCAGCAAAATCTCTTTATCCTCTGGAAGGAAAACATTACATGGCATATTCAGTGCCACCACATGGAGTGTAGAATTCATATTATTATAGAACTCCATGCTATTTCTTGGAATTATCTCATTCCTCATTTTTATAGAACACTTGTTCACAAATCATAAATAGCACACACACACACATATTCACTCTGTACAGGTTTCTAATGCATTCATTACTTATGTGACCCTCAGTAAGTTGCCTAAACTCACTGTTGCTCAGTTTTTTTCCCTGTAACACTGAAAGCAAAACAGTTCTTCCCTTGTAGGAATGTTATAACGATGAAATAAGATCCTATGTGAAGAATTCATAAAATGATGATGCTTGGCATGTTATCTCCCTCCATCTATCTATCTACCTAACCATCATCTATCCACATAATCAGGGCCACTTTTATCACTTTGAAATCTGCTTATGAATTACTGCATATATATGAGCTAAAATAGAACTATATATTCCTTGCAGATCATTTTGTGTATGAAGCTGTATTATGTTTTTAAATTTTTATCTTTTTAATTCAGAAATTAGTTAGATCACCGATCCACTTTCATGGTGAGAGTCAGCATTTCTCTCTGGATTTGAATATATATAAATATGCCCAAATCTGACAACCAAAAGTCTGTGCATACATTGTACTTGCTGTGTGTGCAGAGCTATCGCTCAATTTATCTCTTTAAAATTATATACAGTGAATAGCAGACACCCCCTAAGTTTTGCTCAGTCATGGTAAAGGCCTGGATACCTTCAGCATGGCTGGTCCATGACTTGTGGACTTTTGGAAAGAGCCACTTTTGGAATCAGATGGCCTGATTCTAATCTTGGGTCTATAATTTTTTTTTGACTTCTGGAAAGTTACACGAATTCTCCGTACTGAATATTCTTCATTGCTCTTGTGGAAATGCATAACTTTCCCATTCTATTTGGAAGGCTCTTAAATGAGATGACCTAAAAAGTACACTGGAAACAGAAAGGGCATCGTAGGTCTTCAGTGAACTTCAGAAACTTTTCTTCCCTACACGCTCCCGTATAATCTCTCATACACATCTATGAAAGCACTTTGCATTTTGCATTGCAATTACTGTTTTTGTTGTTGTTCATTTTCCTCAAGCCTGACAGAGGCAATCAAAACTCACATCGTATTCCCAGGGCCTGGTGGCTTGTCAGAATGTTGTGAATAACTTGGTTACACTTCAAAAATATGTATTACTTGGTCCACTTCAATTTCTGGGGTAACATCAAATCAGACTCCCCACTTTACTCTCAGGGAAGACTAGTCATGGAATGTCCAGTAACAAAGATGTTGAGGATATTTTCTACATTCCAGATTCTCAATAAGCATTGATTTAATACATATATCAAAACTTTATAAATACATTCTTTTTCTTCTATAATCCATACATATAATTTTGCTTGTACTCCTATCTGTTGAATTTAAATATGTTTAACCTGTGTGTGTGTGTGTGTGTGTGTGTGTGTGTGTGTGTATGTATGTTTGTAGATATTTTGTTCTATACTTCATTATTGGTTAATGAATAATCTAATGCAATGCTATCTGGATTTGGCTCATACTGGATTAGAAGTATACCGACCTTTTACAACATAAAATGCACCAACAGGAAGACTGTATTTTATTAACTGATAGAGTATCTAAAAGATTGGCAATTTGTTTTTCTTTTATTTTTGAAAATTTTGTCTCCAAAATTGTCAATAACATAAAATGTATTTAAAATAAAATAAACAATCAAAAATAAAATGATAGCTGAAGTCATGTTATTATTCTTAGTTTTTCTAGTGATTAATAAAGTAACAATACACTTATATTAGTCTTTATATGTTAACTGTTAAATTCCTTATTGATAACTGAGGATGAGTGGAAACACCAACCCTCTTCTCCTTATCCAATTCCATATAATTTATATATATAGACATATAGATTTTCCCAATGGTCACCTCTATAATTTTAAATGGCACCCTTAAAGACTAATTCTTGTTTTATTCAGGAAGCATATCTTGATTTACTGCTTAATAAATAAAATAAGCAGAAATAAGACATTCTCCTGCTGTGTAAAGTCAGAGACGCTGAGATAATTCCAGCAGGCAGAATGATCAGACAAACGAGGGGCTGCAGCTCGCTCTGGCGGTCAGCAAAGAGCAAGAAGCCTTACCGTCCTTTTATTAGGATTTCAAGAGTTACTAAAAATAGAATGGGGGTGAGCTTTACACCCAAGAGTGAAATAATTTTTACAATGTAACATTCACATGTAGAGTACAGCCAGGGTAACTTATGGTTTAGATAGCAACTATCAGGGATACAAAGCAGACCCATTAATCCTCAAGGCCGGCTCCAATTTAAGACGTTATCTATAGGGAGGCAGATGGAGTACTAGCAGACCTCTTTGTTTTCAGGATTCCATGACCCAGTGGCCTGGACAGCCTAAAGCCACAAGCGGAGACAAGACCAGCTTGTCTCCTGAATCACAGGACACCTGGATGGAGGGGCATGGAAGAATGATCCCTCCCAGAGATCTGAGTTCCTGCTACATTCTCCTTTATCACTCTTATGCTCTTTTCACATATTTTTAATGTTGTGATTATGGAGTTATGCTTATCCAAGTAGGATAGAATATAAAATTATGTTACCTTTAATTATTAATGTGAATATTTAAACACAGGAGATAAGAGCCTCAATTTGTTTTCTGGCTTCAGGCTCTGTAAACTTTAAAGGAAGATACATATAATCATATATATTTTGGCATATATATATGTCACATAAGGGTGTATATATTTTTATCATACAAATGTTAACATATAGTGCACATTATTTTGTACCTTGTTTTTTTTGACAATGTAGCTTAAAGATTTCTCATATAACACATATCTAAGAGCTACAAGTTGTTCTGTGTGTGTAAAACATATATCTTACCTGACCCTTGGCAAGAATTCATTTGCTTTATGTCAATATAGTTTTGCCTTTCCTAGAATTTTATATTAATGGAATAATGTATAGTGTTTGTGTTTGGCTTATTTCACTTTTAATGTTTTTGAAATTCATCCCAGTTTTATTTTCTTACTGAGTAGTGTTCTCATTTTGTATTTATATCACTTATCCATTAATCATCAGATGACAGACTTCTGTTTCCTGTATTTGATTATTGTGAATCTGCTTTGCACATTTTATAACAAGTCTTTTCATGAGCATATGATTTTTATTGCATAAATTCTCAGAAATGGGATTTCCGCACCATATATATACACTGCCATATTGTTTCCAAAATGAGTGTATGATTTTCAGTTCCCATCAGCAATGTATGAAAGCTTCAGATGCTCCACAACTTGAAAACACTTGTTAGATTTATTTTAGCTATTCTAATAGAGGGTTTTAGTTTACATTCTTCTAATGACTAATCATGTTAAGCATCTTTTATGTCCTTATTTGTCATTTAGAGATCTTCTTTGATAAAATGTTTAATGCTTTTCCTATTTTTAATTGGGTGATTGGTCTCTTATTCAGTTGTAAGAGTTTATGATGTATCTTAGATACAAACACCTCATCCTACACATTTTACAAATGTTGTTCCAGCTGTGGCTTTTCATTTTTCTCACAGTTTGTGTGGAATGATAAAAATATTTTATATCAATAGAGCCAAATTTACCACTTTGATCATGATGCAAAGTGAAAAAACCTTAATTCATTTTTGAATATTTCTCCCAAGGGCCTCCTTTACAAATCCTAAGTGAGTTAGATACCCACTCAAGTCTCAGTGGACCATTAATGCTCACTGCACATTTCATCTTTTTCATATCCTGTACACAGACTTAATTGAATTTTGGATAAGTAGCGGTATCTTTTCCTCTCTTCTCTTTACCCTCCAATCTCTTCCACTGAGGCATGCTGATTTACCAGTTATGACCAAGACCACCATGACACCCCTATGTTTAGATGCTCCCACTGATATGTCTGAGTTGTAAATCATATATGCATACATTTCTCTCTTTGTTATTTACATCTATAGAATGTCTAATATGTGCTAGACATTGTTCTGGGTGCATGAGAGATATTCATTAACAAAACAGAAGTCCATGTCTTCATTCTAGAAAGATTAAAATTTTAGGCTAGTTTCTTGCCTTGTTAGATATGTATTTAAATAAAGTTAAAAATCATTTAAAATTTTATCAGTAAAATTAAAACATATGCTTGATGGAAAGGACAATGTATCTATATGAATTTATAGGTAGATTCTCCTTAATTACTTTATTTCTTGTATGGGGAAGCTTTTTGTCTAAGGACAAATGCCTTTTCTGCTGCATATGTATTTTTTGGCATCATCACAATTGGCACTACTTATGCCCTTCTTAAAAATGAAGGCACACTTTCCATTTCCTTCAATAGTGAACCTGGAACAAAACAAAGAGATTTGTTACTGAACCTCATGAACAATAACTAAGCACAGCCTAAAATACATAATGTAAACTTCGGTAACCATGTTTGAAAATGAGCAATATGAAAAGAATAGAGGGAGTGAAATGAGCTGCTTCTCTCCTTATATCTGTCTTCAAACTTTAACTCGAGACTGTAGCAGTGGGAAGAAATGATCACTAGGGAAATTTATCGCCGTTGAAACATAGACAGTCATAGAACTTTATGCTGTTTTATAACACGGTAAGCATTAAATAATTTTGTTGATTATATTCTTCTCTTCATAGTTTCAAATAAAAATTAATAAATCAATTTATTTAACTGTTTAGAGGTTATGTAGAGGGAGAGTGTAACGAATATTTCATTGACCACCCCTCACACATTAAAAATATTAGTCTATGTTAAGAATGAAACAGATGTTTACTTGTCCACTATTTGCAACCATCGCCACAGTAATATAGGCATTTCGTATTTGATTGTTTATAATATACATAAATGATTTCAAATAAAATATCTAGAAAGAATTTCTAAACTCCTAAGTCATATGTAACATAAGAAATTAAATATTCAAAATTAGGAAAATAAAAATAGAAAGGTGAGTCATAAATTTCTGGTTATATGGTAATTAAAATATTTTCAGCACTTCCTTTTGGGGGAACTCTGTAGCACTTGCTGTATGCTTTCTTAACTTCAAATTTTTATCCTTCTAGTTTTCAAATTATATGCTTATTTCTGTGCCTACACATTCTTTAGTGCCAAGTGAGAACTCACCAGCTCTTATTGGCTGAATTATGACCCCCCCAATTTATATGTTATAGACTTAAGCCCCAGTAGCTCAGAATATAACTGCATTAGAAGATGGTGTGTTTACAAAAGTGATCAAGTTAAAACTATGTCAATTCTATATGACTGATGTCCTTGTAAGAAAAAGAAAATTCAACACAAATAGGCATGTGAAGAGGGAAGACCATGTAAAGACACAAAGGGAAAAGATGGTAATCTAAAAGACAAGGAGAGAGACATTAGGAGACATCAATCCAATTGACACCTTGATTCAGGACTTCTAATCTCCAGAACTATTGTTAAAGTTATCCAGTATATGGTATTACAGTAACCCAAGCAAACTAATACACCATCTTGAAACAACTTAAAGTTCTTTTACTTTTCTCTCAGATTTCAAGTTAACTACATATAATATAAAATATGTTAAGCTGTCAATATTTTCTCTCAAGGAAATACCACATGTATTAAGGTTTGTAGTCAAAAAGTTTGTTGTATTTTTTTACATTTTTCAAAGTTGAAAACACAATTACTAACTATACCATTACTCTCAAATCATTGTTTATTTTCACCCCAAATTGGACATAAACACAATGGTGACAGGAAAAACTTCTCTAAATTTATGTTGTTTCATAATCTAGGAAAATCATAAAACATCTTGCTGTAGGGGACGGTGAAAGCTGAAATTACAAAAGGGAGGCCAGCTTTCTTGGCAGGATCAGGTGTTTGCAAGGTCTTGCCTGACTGAATACGTCTGCAACATGAAGCCTTTTGATAAGGAAAGCTGGAGCCCTGGGGGCTGGAAACAAAGCAAGAGCAGGGAACGTCCTGACTATTAGATTAGAGCAGGAGCTACTTGCAAGATATCTGAGAACACTCCGCCTACAGCTTTCTCAGGAGTTTCTCATCAGTTTCGTTTCTTAGAAGTTTCACTTGTTAGTTTTACCTCCTGACTGCTGATGTCAGTAGCTGATGTAATGGAACATTATAAATAAACTTGGTGGACTCAGGCCGGTGTTATTGTCTCTCCATCTGAGGGCAATGGACCACCTGACCCCCTCTTTGCATTAATCTTGTGTCTTGTGTCTGTATTTTTCTTTTTATCTCCAGGTCTTCCCCCTCTCAGGTACCTTAGGTTTCGACATCGAGCTGCGCAGGTCATGACGCCTTGATACTCTTTTTATGTCATCTACCCCCATCTACTAGCTAGCACAGATCACCACATAACTAGGACAGTGCCTGTCCATAGTAGGTGCTCCATAAAAGGTACCTAGTGGCCCTGCTGTGGGAAACACAGTATCCTTCTTATTTCTTTCTTCTCCCTGATGTTGGGGAATATTTTAAGCGTTTCAAGAACAAAATGCATTCTAAGGATACAATCACTCCTTAAGCTAAGAAACATAGAGAAGTTCTAGAACTTTAAATAAAATCCAAAGGGAATGAACATTTCCTATTTCTCACTTATTGTCTTCCATTTTGGGCCACCAATGGGTGGGGTAAGTGTAGAGTTGAATGTCTTTCCCCAGTCAACGAGAGTCTAAAGCAACAACAACAAACGGCAAAGTACAAGTGGAAAGAGGCAAGGATTAACCTACTCAGACTTTCATTTAGTCTAGGATGAAAGAAATACCGTGGCTCACTTGTGGTGTAGTCTGACTTACCATATAGAAGTGAGTATTGGTATCTGATGCCAAACTCTCACTAAAGACCATATATTTGTCTGAAGGGTCTCTCTGGTGTCTATCTGTTAAGGGCCTTTTTGGGACATGGTATGGAAGAAACTACAGAAGTAGCTGATCATAGAGCCAGAATCTTTACCATGTTTAACACATTTAATAACAAATAAACGTTTCAAGGCTTACCTACTGCTTAATGCATCTCCATTTGCCCACATCCAGCGTTCACTTACATTTTGCTTTTTCAGTCCAATCCAATATGAAGAGGTCCCCAGATAGTGAGTCAAAATGTCCTTTTACAAAATATAGAGTGCTGTAATGGATCTCTCCTCATTTTCTTATACTCACTATTTCCAGTGCTATGGTCCCTCGCTGAGCACATTATTCTCTTGTTAGAGTTATTGCAACAGCCTTGTAACATGACACTGTGCTTTTATATTTGCTACTGACTTGCCCACCAGAGCAAAGGAAATGATTTTTTAGAAACTTAAGTCAGACCAAGTCATACTTTAGTACATAATTCTGCAGTATCTCCTTATTTTACTTGGAGTAAAACTCAGTCTTTACAATAGTCTACAAAACCTTAATGATCCATATCCTTCACTCACTCCCTCTTATTAGGCACACTGACTGGCTGCCTCTTTTCTGTTCCTTGAATACACCAGGCATATACTTACCTTAGTGTCTATATTCTAGCTGTTTCTTCTTCCTGAGACATTTATCCCCCAGATTCCCTTGACTAACTCCCTCATATACTTTATATTTTTGCTCAAGTGTCATTGTCTCATTGAGAAAAGACTATACTTCTTGCAGACTAAATATATAAATATTTATATATTTATAAATATATATTTTGCATAAAATTTACTAACTTCTAATAGATTACATAATTTCCATATTTATTACAATTACTTTTTATTCCCTGTCTCTTCTCTTGGGATATAAGCTCTATAAATGGAAAGATCTTTGTTTTGTTGAATAATCTATTATACCTTGAAATATACCTGTTATAGAGTAGCTCAATAAATTAAATTAGGTTTATATTGCAAAGAAAAAAAAAATCTTACCACTTCATTCTGGTAGCTGAATATGAGCAGAAATCCAAGATAGGCCATACAGTTTGCCTGGCCCTCTCTCCAAGTTTTTTCTTGTTCAGACAGAAAGAAGCATTTATTATGGATTCGGTTCCAGCCTTGTGGACATATAGTTGCATCCCAAGTACATATCTTTTCTTTAAAAGTCCTTGGATTTTTAACTAAAATTAACACAGTGATAGAGAAAAAAAAATGAACAAAGTGTAAAAGAAAAAAAAGAGTTTAATCTTCAGGGAACAGGATTATCATATATTTCAGTTAGAAAAAAAAGAGGTATTTTTCCATGTTTAATTCAGATAGGTTAACTTTAAACATCAACTTAGAAAACTTAGAGATTAAAAATAAAATACTAAAAAGTCATGATTAAAGAATTCAGATCTGTGCATAATTTAAGATAGCAAAAATAAATTTCCAGAAACTCAAACTTTTCTAGCCATTTGCCCTCCCAGTTTCTTCATACTACTGTCATTTTCTCTATTCATCTATTTATTTTCTTGTAACTTACTATGGCATCTGACACATGTCTCACTGTAAATAAATTAATATTCTACATCCATAACCTCAGAGGGTTGGCTCCCTTTTGCTGACTTAACTGAGACTAGATTGTGTTTCAAGAACTGCATTGCTCCAGAAGTTGAAGTTGTTTTTTTTTTTTGTCTTTAGACACAAAACAATGGAAGAAAAAAAGCTGAAATTTTACTAGCTTTTTACTCTCTACTTTTTTACTCTCCAACTTATTGCAACTAGATAAATGAAGTTATTTGTTAAGGAATAACTCTGAGAAAAACAAGGTTTACCAAAAGGATACCTTCTACCCACAGCTGAAATAAATTACTGGTTCATCATTAAGCCTATGAATGGGGAGATCTTCAAATGGGACAATAAATCAGTAGTGTGGGGCTGGTATACAAGCCATGTGGAACAATCAGGTTACCAAAATTATTTAAAAGTATCAAGTTCAAAATAATTAAAAAATGTCAAAGTTAAATAAAGAGCTAGCATAAACATCAAATATTTGGTTTAGAACTTGAGTCGCCAGAAAGCCACGCTCTCTCATTCACCCATTCATTCACTCATTCAATCATTCATTCATTCATCAACTACCAGATGAGCTTTTATTATGTGCCAGATACTTTTGTAGCTCTAGGAATACAACAGCATACATAACATTCAAAAATCTTTGCTGTATGGGACTTACGTGTCTATTACATTATTAGTTGGTCATAAAATATATCAGAGTAAAGAGGATTGGGATTGTTGGTGGGAAGTGTTGCAGCTTTAATGCAGTAGTCAGGACAGGGTTCAATGAGGAGGTGAGATGCACTAAAGGCTTGAAGGGAGGGAGCTAGTGAGGCATTAACATACACAGGGGGAGATCGTCCCAAGCAAAGAGAAGAGATCATGTAAGGACCAAAGTGAACATGCCTGGCTTGTTCACAAAAGAATGAGGATGCTTATATGACTAAAGAAGGGACAAGTAGTAGAAGATAACATCACAAAGGTAATTGGGTGGCTGGATCCAATAGAGCCTTATAGGCTAGTGGCAGTTTTTTGGCATTATCCCAAGGAAAATTTAAAAACGTAGTGTTTTGAAAAGATCTGAGTTGTTTAAATTTTTTGTTAAAAAAATTTACTCTAGAACTGTACTGTTCAGTACGGTAGCTGCTAGCCATGTGTAGCTGTGGAGCACTTGAAATATGGCTAGTTCAAATATAGATATCCTGTAAGTATAAAGTATATACTAAATGTCAAAAACTTAGTACCAAAAATGAATGTTAAAAAGCTCATTAATAATTTCATATTTGTTACATGGTGAAATTATACTAAGTTGACTAAACTGGGTTAAAAATACAACTAAATCAATTTTCATTAGTTTCTTTTTACTTTTTAAATGTGGCTTCTAAAAATATAAATTACATTTGTGGCTAACACTATATTTTCACTGGAAAATGTTGCTCTAGAAGGTAAAGGGTGGAAAAGGGAGAAACATTTAGTAAGGAGAGGATGTTGACTTGAAACACGGTGGTAATAATAGAGGTGGTGAAAAGTACTCAGCAGAATTTGCTGATTATATTTGGGTTTGAAAAAAGAGTCAAAACTTGACCATAAGGTTTTTGGCTTAAAAAACGGAAAGATAAAGATGTTATTTCCTGAGACGAGGCAGACCACAGATAAAAGAGGTTATGGGAAAAAGGTAGATTAAGATTTCAGCTTGGACAATGTTAAGTTTGAGATATTTGTCAGTCAAGCAGAAATTTGGAATTCAGGGATGAGACCCTGATTAGAGATGTATATTTGGAGGTCATCAGAGTTTATGTGACATTTAAAGTTGTAAGTCTGGTTCAGATGGCCAAGGATGCAGGGCAGGCAAAGAGGGAACCTTCTCAGGGATTGATGCCTGGAGCACACCTACACTAAAAGGTCAGGGAGAAAAGAAAGAACAAGCAGAGGAAGCCTGAAAAGAGCAAAAAGTTAGATAGGAAGCAAGCCATGAGAGAATGATGTTTTGGAAGCCAAATGAACAAATTATTTCCAGGAAGAGAGAGTGCTGATTGATGCAGGTAGGTCAGGTAAGGTGAAGATTGAGAATGGACCACTGGATTTAACAACACGGCAGTTATTAATGAACTTGAAAGACAAATTGGGTTGAAAAAGAAGTGGGAGCCTGATTAGAGTTGTTATAACAAAAGAACAGGAATGTAGAAGTTGTAAAAATAAAACCAGCAAAGAAAAAATTTTAAGGTGGTTGCTGTAGAGTAGAAAATAAGTATATTGGTAACCAAAGGACGTCTAATATATATATATATATATATATATATATATATATATATATATATATTTTTTTTTTTTTTTTTTTTTTTAGGTAGGATATATACTACCATATTGTATTGCTGATGGGATGCTTTCATTAAACACACACACACACACACACACACACACACACACATACACAGATGATGTAGGAGAAAGAGAAGAGAATTGCTAAAGTAACATTATTGATCAGGTAAAAGACTACAGGATTTAGTACAAGGAGTCTAAACAGAGATGGCGGTAAGTAAGTAGGTGTGATGGTAAAAATATTTGAAAGTTTTCTACTAATTATAATTTCTGAAGTAAAATTGGAAGCAAAGGTATAGATTTGAGAGTGAAGATGAGGAGAGAGGCATTAAAGGTTTGGAGAGAAAGGAGAAAGTGTAAAATAATTTATCTATGAGAATGAGAGTGTTAATGCACTAGGGATATGTAATACAATTGCTAGCCCCCAGCCCACATCTTTTTAACCGCATCATAACTACACCTGGTGTGATTCTCTGACACTCATGTTCTTTCTCTCATCCAGAGTGCTCTGAAAAATGTCTACTTGATGTTAAGTTTC
Source organism: Furipterus horrens (assembly GCF_987537825.1). NCBI lineage: Eukaryota > Metazoa > Chordata > Mammalia > Chiroptera > Furipteridae > Furipterus > Furipterus horrens. Next base: position 24,053,650 of record NW_028327174.1, read on the forward strand.
AGCACAAATACTCTTTTCATAAAGCCTTATCTGACTACCAAAAGCAAACTTATAATCTCTTTTGCTTCAACTTGTACATACTTCTATTCATAATTATTTGATTGTGTTGCTACTGTTTGCTTATATGCTTGTTTCTTAGTTATAGCTGAATTACTCTGAGACCAGAAACCCCATTTTTTCATTTTGGTATCAACACCACCTCATATAATACTTGCCTGAAGTTCAATAGATATTTACTGAAAGGCAACACAAGTGACTACATTTTAAGAGAAATTAGACACTCTGGCTGGGAGACTTTCTGTTCCAGTTGTTCAGTGCAGGGGATGGAAAGTCTAGTTGTTGGTATAAGACTGAATCAGTAATAATATCATTAATATTTTTAGCAGAAATTGATTATTTACTTTTTATAGGAAATCCTAACATTGCCCAAAGAAGAAGGGCGATGCCTCCACAGATCACACTTGATATCAGTAGCATTTTCTTTGATGCTGTACCTAGGGAAAGGACACATCATTGTTTACCTTATACAGAAAAGCAAACAAACAAAAAAGCCCAAGTAGTATTTGTATTTTCCTCTTCTCCATGTTCTGTTCACAACCCGGTAATTAACATATTAGGAAAATGAGAAAGGGTCCGAAGGTCTAAATTTTCAGCAGCAGCCTCGGATTGCATCGGCTCCAGTTTCGGTGCCACTTCTGAGAACTATGTTCCTCGATCTTCTGCGCTGCTTCCAGAACAGAAAACCAAATGTAGTCCTGGGACTTTTTAATAAAAGATTGTCTTTTCCAAATGGGGGCGGGGGAGGGGGAGGGAGTGAGAGTGTATTTAAGGCTATAGATGGATGATCTATATTTTAAAATAACATTGAGGGTGCAAACTGGGATCACGATAGGATTCTAGAATGATAACATGAGGCTTTGTTCCTGTCTCCAAGGTCAAGCTCCGTTTCATCTTTACCTGGCCTCTTGGTCTCCTGCACCACAACCTCCGTCCCACCCAGATTTTCAGTTTCTATTCCCTCCATCTCCTTTGCGCTCACAGAGAAGTTCATCTGTGGCCGCAGCTGCTGAGATAATCCTATGGCTGAATTGCAAATTGCTGATTATATTTGCTGTGCACTGCAGGAAATAGAGATGGCAGTTTTTCAGGGGGCGGTGTTGTAAGACTGAAGTGAAAATGGCGCATCACCTAGCACCTTCTGCTCAGGTCCGCGACTGGATTTGGGCCAGATGCTCCCAAGGACAGCGCATGCCAACTGCCATTTCCTCTGACGTTTTTAACAGGCTGGGGCAGTAACGGCTACCAGGCAAGCAACAACTGTCTCCTTGCCCCAGTGGTTACAGCTCCGCAGGCCGGGATTGGCTGGAGCATAGTGAGGACTCAGAACTCAGCCTCTGATTGGTTCCTGCTAGCTTCCCACGTGCTAACTACTCAAAGCAGAGAATGGAGAGGTCCATACATACTCCCCACTGCTAATACCTTTATGTAGACTCCCTAACATCTCATACCCGAGACAATCTTAACAACATATGGGTATTGGTTTGTATACTGTGCATCACAAAGTAGCTCTGCCTACCTCTCACTTTTTAAAAATAAATTATTCTATTTTTACTTCTGAGTTCTAATTTTATCTGTGGACTGCTTAGGGATGTTTGGGGAAATAATCTCATAGTTATTACATGTTTCCACAGTACCTGAATGAAGAAGTTTCGTTCCAGATACAGGGAGTCCTCACTTTTCATAGTAAAGCAGGATGATAAAAATGACTGTACAAGCTAAAACCATGCCATGTTATTTTAATAATCAAAGGGGAAATCTATGATTGTTCCTTGACCTTTAAGTTTTTTTTGTCAAAACGTTGAAAACTCTCTTATTCTCCCTCAAAAACTTTTAGGGAATAGAAAACCAGTACAACTAATATTTTTAGAACATTGTAATTAAAAATATTAGAAACATTGAGAATTCAAATATTTCATTTCATTTTGTAAAAAAAAAAAAAAACTTAGCAAGAGTACTTTGAATAGATTGATTTCTTGCTGTGTAACTTACAATATTGAGCAAGTTATGCTCTCTCTCAAACTTTTGTACTTCTAAGTTTGAATGGGCCTCCAACATTGGATCTTTTGCTTTTGAAATGTTATGAAATATCTTTGAGAATTCCTTTGATGTAAAATTTTTGGGGGTCTAACTACTCTGGGACATCTCCATGCTTTTCATTGCAAACACTTAATTTTTTGTTGGTGTTTGCCTTCACTAAATTCCTCTGGCTGCATATATCGAGTCTTTCCAAAAGTGGAAGTGTCAATATCCTCATGATTAGTTATTTCTTTTATAAGTCCATTTCCTTCTATTTGATTTTCACTTTTAGCATTATCACTTTTGTTTTTTGCTGCATTTTAACTATTGCTGAGGAATTCCTCCTTTTGGTTGTTTATTTTTGTTAAATGTTACATAAATTTATCACTGCAAGACAAAGAAGTAACACACTACACTTAACTATCTATGTGTTAACTATTGACAGGTGCACATTAATCAGTCATTGACAGACTTAGGAAGAAGTGACATTGTGGGTCATTGATCATCATGTATAACTGACCATATATATATATATACAATCTGTCTGGAAAAAATCCAGTCCAACTTTTGTTAACATAACAAGAATGGTTTGTGCAGCATTGATATAACCTGGCAGCCAAGGAGAGTGGACTGGAATGCGCATGTGTGAACAATGATGACTTCACTGTACTAGTCAGTGGGGGTGGTAGATGCCATTAAGTGAGCATGTGTACTGTGTTGTCACCACACTCAAAATGACTGAGCAAGTAGAGCAACAAATCTGCATCAGATTTTGCATGAAGCTTGAACATACCTCTGCAGAAATTATTCAGATGATTCAGAAGGCCACAGCTATGGGCAGCTGGTGACTGGCAGCTTTATCACGAAGACATACCTACTCATGCATCACATCTATGCAGAGGATTTTGGTGAGACTCAGATGACTCAGACCCCCTACAGCCCAGATTTGGCAGCCTGTGATTTCTGTTTTTTCCCAAAAATAAACTCATCTTTGAAAGGAAAGAGATTTCAGACCATCAATGAGACTCAGGAAAATACAATAGGGCAGCTGATAGTGATTGGGAGAACTGTGTGAGGTTGCTTGAAGGGGACTGAGACATCATTGTCCTATGTACAATGTTTCTTGTATCTTATTTCTTCTTCAATAAAAGTCTCTATTTTTCATATTACATGACTGGAAACTTTCTGGACAAGCCTCAGGTATATCATACACACACACACACACATATAAATATACCCATATATATGTATATATACACATAAGTATGTGTATATATAATGATTTGTAGGCTAAAAACCTAACAGTGAAGTTTATAAGTTACAATATATAATTACTTATAATAAATGTACTGCTAATATATTGTAAATATACATAAGCATACTGTAAACTTAAATTTAAATATACATGTAAAATATGTAGTTGGAGGGTGGCATTATTTAATTTAATAATAATTTAAAAATTTGTTCATTATCAGAATCATACAAAACAATTCACAATCACCCTTACACAGACACACATTCTCTTGCAAATGTACTAAAAATATATACATATATAAACATACATTCAATACATATATATATCTTATTTTATACATATACTATATACTAAGCGTTTATATACCCCAAATTTCATGGTTGAAACCCTCCCTCCCAATGTGATAGTTTTAGGAAATGAGGACTTTGAGAGGTAATTAGGTTTAATGAAGTTGGGGTAAATTAAAGACATTACTATAATGCATGCCGTATGCTGAGTATTCAAAGATCTGAGCTGGTTTGTTTTCAAAAACACCTGTACAATCTCATTACTAGGATCATCTATGATAAAATAAAAGGAAAAAGTAGGACTTAAATATAGATAAATATTTAAGTGTGATGCCAGGCTATTGCTGGAGTATTTTCTTTCATTTGCTATAATAAAAATGAATATGTGTAGTAGAGTGGACTAGGGAATATTTGAAGTCAGTCAAACTGATAATTTGGTGGAAAAAAAGACTTGCCTGGCATGGATTTCCCCCCCAGCTTTATTGAAATACAATTGACAAATAAAAATTATATTTATTTAAAACCTGATGTTTTGATATATGTATTTACTGTGGAATAATTACTACAACCAAGTAATAATATATCCATCACCTTACATAGGTTACATTTTATTTTATCTTATTATATTTTTTGTGGTCATAACACTTAAGATTTACCCTTTCAGCAAATTTCAAGTATAAAATATGGTTTTGTCAACTATAGTCACATTACTGTATATTAGATCTCCAGAACTTATCTTCAATAATTAAAACTTCGTACCCTTTGACATCTCCCTGTTTCCTCTTCCTCATAGCCCCTGAGAAGTACTATTCTGCTTTCTGCTTTTATAAATCTGACAATTTTAGATTACATATATAAATGAGATCATGCAATAACTGTTCTTATGTAAATGGCTACACATATAAAAAGCAGCAACTCTGAATACAAGAACACAAAGTGGTAGTGTTACAGAAACAGGAGAGTCCAAAAATCCCCGGAGTTTGTGGCTGGGGTATGGGGAGAAGGAAGCAGCTTTCAGAATGCCTCCACATGCCTGAGGCTGATGGCTGGTGTCTTTCATTATGCAAAATTGCTTGGATGCTTCCAAGGCCTCAGGTGGATGGGAGTCTTGAACCAGGGGAAAGTATGGAAAGCACACAGAGCCTACGTGGGGTTCTGTGAATGGTCAGAACTGTTGGCAGCACCCACTGCGTCAGAGGACGCAGTCAGGGATATATAGGCAGCTGCGAACACTTTAGGGAGGACTGTGCACTCTGGGGCTGTCTCCCTCGCTGGTGGGTGTTCGCAGGGGTGCTCTGGAGAAGGAGAGGAGATCCACACGGTTTACAGAAAGAAGACAGTTTGCAAGGAGGCTGAGAATCCAGGTGGTCCTGCATTGAGAGCTGGAGGGCACCACAGCACAGAAAGGAACTCCCCAATCAGATTGAGTGATTGGCAGCTGCTGGTAAAGCTGAACTGTGCCTAGGAAGTAGGGAACCAGTGTTTCTGACCCTCCCTAAAACTGGCTAGGTTTGTTAGAGGGGAGGCAAGGATATGTGTAACTGTTAAATAAACAATTTTTCTTTTCACTCAAATATAATATTCAGAGTTGTAATTTTGGCGGCGGGCAATCGGACCCCTAACTAAAGAGCCCGTGGGTTTGTTTTCAATTGGAGCAGCTCAGGGGTTCTGTAACAGTAGGAGAGGAATAGAAGTGTAGAGTTTCTGTATGTAATTCAAGTTAAGTTGATATCCACTATTGAATCAAATAAATCATTATATATCAAATCAGCCTCTAATTTATAGAAGAGAATATGTACAACACACACACACACACACACACACACACACACACCAAGACAGGACTTTTTAAAATATAGAAGAAAAGAATGTATTGCGATTTGTAATCTATAGTATCTGATACAGCTTTTTAAAAATATGTATGTGTGTCAGGGATTATTTACTAATTGCAAGACACAAAAGAAAGAAGTAATACCAATTCTCCTCATACACACTATAACAAAGTCATAAAGAGAAATCCAACCTGTTTGGTTTCAGCTGAGGTATCAAAGGTTAGTAATTTAGGAGTACTAAGCACCTTTGTAGCCAGGTGCTCTATTGCCTATGCAAGAGTTGCTAAGATAGTTTAAAGTCAAGTTGACCTACATGAAATCATGATTCTCTTTATAAGTACAAAGATATGTGGAAATGTACAAAAGGGAAATGCGTTTGGAAAGTGGTGTCATTATGCTCTGCATCATCTCAATGATCCACAGTGAGGGAGGGAAGCTGTTTCCCACTCATCTCCAAGCAAGTGAGGAGAGTTCCAAAGGGGCCACTCAATGGACACAAATGTGTTCCCAGAGTTTGAATGGAGTAGTGACCATTATCTGACTCTACCTAGGGAAGTCTAAAGACTGCTTACGGAGTAACCTGAAGCTGACAAAGAAGAGTGCTAAAGGACTGCAAGAGAGTTAACCTATTTCCTCCAAAGTGAAACCAGATGTGTATCCCACTTTGGGAAACTTGGTTGGGGTGATTATAAAATATATCCAGTACAGAGTTAATGCAGTCCTTATCAAAATGCCACCAGTGTTTTTTGCAGAAATATAAAAATCCATTCTAAAATTCATATGGAAACTTGAGATCCCAAATAGCCCAAATAATTTTAAATAAGAATAACAAGGCCCTGGCTGGTGTGGCTCAGTGGATTGAGCTCTGGTCTGCAAACCAAAGTGTCGTGGGTTCAATCCCCAGTCAGGGCACATGCCTGGGTTGGGGTCCAGGTCCCCAGTTGGGGGTGCATGAGAGACAACCACACATTTCTGTTTCTCTCCCTCTTTCTAAAAATAAATAAATAGAAAAAACTAAAAAAAAAAAAAAAAGAAAGTAAAAAAAGTAACAAAAGTGGATGGCTTATACTTTTTGATTTCAAAACTTATTACAAAGCTACAGTAATCAAAACAGTGTGGTACTGGCATTAAGTCAGATATATAGAATAAGATAGAAAGCCCAGAAATCAATCCTCAAATATATGCTCAACTGTTTTCAATGAGAGGGCCAAGACCATTCACCACGGAAAGGACACTCTTTTCAAATAATGGTGTTGGGGAAACTATAGGCTAAAAAGTTAAGCTGAACGCTTACCTTACACTGTATACAAAAATTAATTTAAAATAGATCAAAGGCCTAAATGTAAAAGCTAAAACTATAAAACAAGTAAGGGGAAGCTTCAGGAAGCTGGATTTTGCAATGATTTCTTGAATATGCAACTGAAACCATAGACAACAAAACTAAAAATAGTTAACTAAAAATAATAATAAAAATTACATAAAAATATGTTAAATCTTGTTCATCAGACAACATAATCAACAGAGTAAAAAGGCAACCTACAGAATGGGAGAGAATATTTGAAATTCATATATCTGACAAGGGATTAAAACTAAGAATATATAAAGAACTCCTACAAGTCAACAGCAAAAATTAAAATTAAAATTAAAAAAATAACGGGCAAAGGACTTGAACAGACATTTCCCCAAGGAAGACATCGTCGGCAGCCGTCCGTCTCGAGAGACGATGGCGTAGCTTCCTGAGAGTCTATCTGCACCGCCGAGAATGGCTGTGCAGTCCGATTCGGGAGTGACAATCCCTGCCGCACTTGGTACAGGTGAAGGCAGATGGCTGTTGTTGCTGCTGCTGACGCTGCTTCCGCCTCGATCTTTTCTGGACCGCCTCCTCGTTGCGCGCAGCCTCCGCGCGTGACCGCGAGCCTCCAGGCTAGGCGGTGGTCTGCTTGAACTTCCCATGTGTTGAGATTGATGGAGCATTGTGTCATGTCCTTTTTGCAGATGTCTTGTTGTAGAACAAGATGGGACAGTTATCATTTTCCTACGTACTTTCTGCGGAACCTTGTGAAGTCACATGCCTCAAGTGTGGTGATCAAGAAAACCAAAACATGACCAGGTAGGTTACAAAGTTGTTTACCACAAGGCACCTTACTTCATCCTCAAGGTTCAGTGGAGATGATGTTCCTAACACTTCTGTTTCCAAATCTGAAGCGCGGGACACTCTGTTCCTAAGGTAAGGGCCGCTGTGGGCCTAATCATAGCGCAAACCTAAGCCTCCTGATGTACGCAGGTGAGCAATGAAGGTGTTCTTCACAACTATGTTGCCAAAATATACGTCTATGTGTTCCTGTAATACTCTTCAGTGTTACTTTAAATTGAGGGGCCTCATGTCTAATGCTGAATGACGGATCTATGTTGTGTATCTACTAATTTTCATAGAGTTTACTCATTGGTGCTAAGCATCACCTTTTAGAAGGTGTACAGATGAAAGATGAACCAACTCCTTCAAAGTGTGGACATTGTTCAGAGTAAGTATCAAATGGCTGTATGTTCAGTTGCGGTGAAAAGGATGGTCAACAAAAGTTGCGGTAGAACAGGTTGTGACATTAATGACATTTGCATCCAGAGCTTCTTCAGAATCTTGGCAAGATCACAAGACTTAACAATGGTCGTCATGGAACCTGAACATGACCAGGTGGGTAAAAAGTGGGTCTATCACAGGCCACATTATGTGATTCTCAAGGTTCAGTGGAGTTGAATTTCTTCACACTTCTGTTACCAGATTTGAAGTGGGGAACTCAGTGGAACTAAGGAAACGGCTGCTGTGGGCCTAATCACAACATAGACCACCGGGTCCTGATCTATGGAGGTGAGCACTGTTTGTGTATCTCACAATTACTGTTACCCAAATTCAGATGCTCGTGTTAATTTTAAATTTTAGAGCCTAGTGTTTAATGATGAGTGTTGAGATTACATCTCGGGCCCGCTAATTTTCATGGACTTTGCGCATTTTTTCTAAGTTTGAGATATTATCTCTTGTACAGGGGAGAGATGAACTGACATCTAGGCAATGTGCTGATTATTACATGTAGGTATCAAGAGGGAGTGGTCTTTGCTACACTGAAATGGATTGTCAGCATATGCTCTGGCAGAACAAGATGTGACCGTTCTAATATTTTCTCTGAATATTCTGCAGAATCTTGTGAGTCACATGGCTCATGTTGGTGATCAAGGGAACCTGAACATGACCAGATACGTTACAAAGTTGTCTACCACAAGGCACTTTACTTGATTCTCAAGGTTCAGTGGAGATGATGTTCCTAACACTTTTATTTCCAAACCTGAAGGGCGGGGCACTCTGTTTCTAAGGTAAGGGCTGCTGTGGGCCTAATCACAGCATAGACCACCGGATCCTGATCTATGGAGGTGAGCAATGTCTGTGTACCACACAACTACTGTTGCCGAAATTTAGATGCTCGTGTTCATTTTAAAATTTAGAGCATAGTGTTTAATGATGAGTGTTGAGATTACATCTTGGGCCCGCTAATTTTCATGGACTTTGCACATTGCTTGTAAGTTTAAGATTTTATCTCTTGTACTGCGGAGAGATGAACTGACTTCCAGGCAATGTGCAGATCATTAAATGGAAGTGTCAAGAGGGAGAGTTCTCGGTTGCACTGAAATGGAATATGAGCACAGGTTGTTGTAGAACAAGATGCGACAGTTATCATTTTCCTACGTACTTTCTGCGGAACCTTGTGAAGTCACATGCCTCAAGTGTGGTGATCAAGAAAACCAAAACATGACCAGGTAGGTTACAAAGTTGTTTACCACAAGGCACCTTACTTCATCCTCAAGGTTCAGTGGAGATGATGTTCCTAACACTTCTGTTTCCAAATCTGAAGCGCGGGACACTCTGTTCCTAAGGTAAGGGCCGCTGTGGGCCTAATCATAGCGCAAACCTAAGCCTCCTGATGTACGCAGGTGAGCAATGAAGGTGTTCTTCACAACTATGTTGCCAAAATATACGTCTATGTGTTCCTGTAATACTCTTCAGTGTTACTTTAAATTGAGGGGCCTCATGTCTAATGCTGAATGACGGGTCTATGTTGTGTATCTACTAATTTTCATAGAGTTTACTCATTGGTGCTAAGCATCACCTTTTAGAAGGTGTACAGATGAAAGATGAACCAACTCCTTCAAAGTGTGGACATTGTTCAGAGTAAGTATCAAATGGCTGTATGTTCAGTTGCGGTGAAAAGGATGGTCAACAAAAGTTGCGGTAGAACAGGTTGTGACATTAATGACATTTGCATCCAGAGCTTCTTCAGAATCTTGGCAAGATCACAAGACTTAACAATGGTCGTCATGGAACCTGAACATGACCAGGTGGGTAAAAAGTGGGTCTATCACAGGCCACATTATGTGATTCTCAAGGTTCAGTGGAGTTGAATTTCTTCACACTTCTGTTACCAGATTTGAAGTGGGGAACTCAGTGGAACTAAGGAAACGGCTGCTGTGGGCCTAATCACAACATAGACCACCGGGTCCTGATCTATGGAGGTGAGCACTGTTTGTGTATCTCACAATTACTGTTACCCAAATTCAGATGCTCGTGTTAATTTTAAATTTTAGAGCCTAGTGTTTAATGATGAGTGTTGAGATTACATCTCGGGCCCGCTAATTTTCATGGACTTTGCGCATTTTTTCTAAGTTTGAGATATTATCTCTTGTACAGGGGAGAGATGAACTGACATCTAGGCAATGTGCTGATTATTACATGTAGGTATCAAGAGGGAGTGGTCTTTGCTACACTGAAATGGATTGTCAGCATATGCTCTGGCAGAACAAGATGTGACCGTTCTAATATTTTCTCTGAATATTCTGCAGAATCTTGTGAGTCACATGGCTCATGTTGGTGATCAAGGGAACCTGAACATGACCAGATACGTTACAAAGTTGTCTACCACAAGGCACTTTACTTGATTCTCAAGGTTCAGTGGAGATGATGTTCCTAACACTTTTATTTCCAAACCTGAAGGGCGGGGCACTCTGTTTCTAAGGTAAGGGCTGCTGTGGGCCTAATCACAGCATAGACCACCGGATCCTGATCTATGGAGGTGAGCAATGTCTGTGTACCACACAACTACTGTTGCCGAAATTTAGATGCTCGTGTTCATTTTAAAATTTAGAGCATAGTGTTTAATGATGAGTGTTGAGATTACATCTTGGGCCCGCTAATTTTCATGGACTTTGCACATTGCTTGTAAGTTTAAGATTTTATCTCTTGTACTGCGGAGAGATGAACTGACTTCCAGGCAATGTGCAGATCATTAAATGGAAGTGTCAAGAGGGAGAGTTCTCGGTTGCACTGAAATGGAATATGAGCACAGGTTGTTGTAGAACAAGATGCGACAGTTATCATTTTCCTACGTACTTTCTGCGGAACCTTGTGAAGTCACATGCCTCAAGTGTGGTGATCAAGAAAACCAAAACATGACCAGGTAGGTTACAAAGTTGTTTACCACAAGGCACCTTACTTCATCCTCAAGGTTCAGTGGAGATGATGTTCCTAACACTTCTGTTTCCAAATCTGAAGCGCGGGACACTCTGTTCCTAAGGTAAGGGCCGCTGTGGGCCTAATCATAGCGCAAACCTAAGCCTCCTGATGTACGCAGGTGAGCAATGAAGGTGTTCTTCACAACTATGTTGCCAAAATATACGTCTATGTGTTCCTGTAATACTCTTCAGTGTTACTTTAAATTGAGGGGCCTCATGTCTAATGCTGAATGACGGGTCTATGTTGTGTATCTACTAATTTTCATAGAGTTTACTCATTGGTGCTAAGCATCACCTTTTAGAAGGTGTACAGATGAAAGATGAACCAACTCCTTCAAAGTGTGGACATTGTTCAGAGTAAGTATCAAATGGCTGTATGTTCAGTTGCGGTGAAAAGGATGGTCAACAAAAGTTGCGGTAGAACAGGTTGTGACATTAATGACATTTGCATCCAGAGCTTCTTCAGAATCTTGGCAAGATCACAAGACTTAACAATGGTCGTCATGGAACCTGAACATGACCAGGTGGGTAAAAAGTGGGTCTATCACAGGCCACATTATGTGATTCTCAAGGTTCAGTGGAGTTGAATTTCTTCACACTTCTGTTACCAGATTTGAAGTGGGGAACTCAGTGGAACTAAGGAAACGGCTGCTGTGGGCCTAATCACAACATAGACCACCGGGTCCTGATCTATGGAGGTGAGCACTGTTTGTGTATCTCACAATTACTGTTACCCAAATTCAGATGCTCGTGTTAATTTTAAATTTTAGAGCCTAGTGTTTAATGATGAGTGTTGAGATTACATCTCGGGCCCGCTAATTTTCATGGACTTTGCGCATTTTTTCTAAGTTTGAGATATTATCTCTTGTACAGGGGAGAGATGAACTGACATCTAGGCAATGTGCTGATTATTACATGTAGGTATCAAGAGGGAGTGGTCTTTGCTACACTGAAATGGATTGTCAGCATATGCTCTGGCAGAACAAGATGTGACCGTTCTAATATTTTCTCTGAATATTCTGCAGAATCTTGTGAGTCACATGGCTCATGTTGGTGATCAAGGGAACCTGAACATGACCAGATACGTTACAAAGTTGTCTACCACAAGGCACTTTACTTGATTCTCAAGGTTCAGTGGAGATGATGTTCCTAACACTTTTATTTCCAAACCTGAAGGGCGGGGCACTCTGTTTCTAAGGTAAGGGCTGCTGTGGGCCTAATCACAGCATAGACCACCGGATCCTGATCTATGGAGGTGAGCAATGTCTGTGTACCACACAACTACTGTTGCCGAAATTTAGATGCTCGTGTTCATTTTAAAATTTAGAGCATAGTGTTTAATGATGAGTGTTGAGATTACATCTTGGGCCCGCTAATTTTCATGGACTTTGCACATTGCTTGTAAGTTTAAGATTTTATCTCTTGTACAGCGGAGAGATGAACTGACTTCCAGGCAATGTGCAGATCATTAAATGGAAGTGTCAAGAGGGAGAGTTCTCGGTTGCACTGAAATGGAATATGAGCACAGGTTGTTGTAGAACAAGATGCGACAGTTATCATTTTCCTACGTACTTTCTGCGGAACCTTGTGAAGTCACATGCCTCAAGTGTGGTGATCAAGAAAACCAAAACATGACCAGGTAGGTTACAAAGTTGTTTACCACAAGGCACCTTACTTCATCCTCAAGGTTCAGTGGAGATGATGTTCCTAACACTTCTGTTTCCAAATCTGAAGCGCGGGACACTCTGTTCCTAAGGTAAGGGCCGCTGTGGGCCTAATCATAGCGCAAACCTAAGCCTCCTGATGTACGCAGGTGAGCAATGAAGGTGTTCTTCACAACTATGTTGCCAAAATATACGTCTATGTGTTCCTGTAATACTCTTCAGTGTTACTTTAAATTGAGGGGCCTCATGTCTAATGCTGAATGACGGGTCTATGTTGTGTATCTACTAATTTTCATAGAGTTTACTCATTGGTGCTAAGCATCACCTTTTAGAAGGTGTACAGATGAAAGATGAACCAACTCCTTCAAAGTGTGGACATTCTTCAGAGTAAGTATCAAATGGCTGTATGTTCAGTTGCGGTGAAAAGGATGGTCAACAAAAGTTGCGGTAGAACAGGTTGTGACATTAATGACATTTGCATCCAGAGCTTCTTCAGAATCTTGGCAAGATCACAAGACTTAACAATGGTCGTCATGGAACCTGAACATGACCAGGTGGGTAAAAAGTGGGTCTATCACAGGCCACATTATGTGATTCTCAAGGTTCAGTGGAGTTGAATTTCTTCACACTTCTGTTACCAGATTTGAAGTGGGGAACTCAGTGGAACTAAGGAAACGGCTGCTGTGGGCCTAATCACAACATAGACCACCGGGTCCTGATCTATGGAGGTGAGCACTGTTTGTGTATCTCACAATTACTGTTACCCAAATTCAGATGCTCGTGTTAATTTTAAATTTTAGAGCCTAGTGTTTAATGATGAGTGTTGAGATTACATCTCGGGCCCGCTAATTTTCATGGACTTTGCGCATTTTTTCTAAGTTTGAGATATTATCTCTTGTACAGGGGAGAGATGAACTGACATCTAGGCAATGTGCTGATTATTACATGTAGGTATCAAGAGGGAGTGGTCTTTGCTACACTGAAATGGATTGTCAGCATATGCTCTGGCAGAACAAGATGTGACCGTTCTAATATTTTCTCTGAATATTCTGCAGAATCTTGTGAGTCACATGGCTCATGTTGGTGATCAAGGGAACCTGAACATGACCAGATACGTTACAAAGTTGTCTACCACAAGGCACTTTACTTGATTCTCAAGGTTCAGTGGAGATGATGTTCCTAACACTTTTATTTCCAAACCTGAAGGGCGGGGCACTCTGTTTCTAAGGTAAGGGCTGCTGTGGGCCTAATCACAGCATAGACCACCGGATCCTGATCTATGGAGGTGAGCAATGTCTGTGTACCACACAACTACTGTTGCCGAAATTTAGATGCTCGTGTTCATTTTAAAATTTAGAGCATAGTGTTTAATGATGAGTGTTGAGATTACATCTTGGGCCCGCTAATTTTCATGGACTTTGCACATTGCTTGTAAGTTTAAGATTTTATCTCTTGTACTGCGGAGAGATGAACTGACTTCCAGGCAATGTGCAGATCATTAAATGGAAGTGTCAAGAGGGAGAGTTCTCGGTTGCACTGAAATGGAATATGAGCACAGGTTGTTGTAGAACAAGATGCGACAGTTATCATTTTCCTACGTACTTTCTGCGGAACCTTGTGAAGTCACATGCCTCAAGTGTGGTGATCAAGAAAACCAAAACATGACCAGGTAGGTTACAAAGTTGTTTACCACAAGGCACCTTACTTCATCCTCAAGGTTCAGTGGAGATGATGTTCCTAACACTTCTGTTTCCAAATCTGAAGCGCGGGACACTCTGTTCCTAAGGTAAGGGCCGCTGTGGGCCTAATCATAGCGCAAACCTAAGCCTCCTGATGTACGCAGGTGAGCAATGAAGGTGTTCTTCACAACTATGTTGCCAAAATATACGTCTATGTGTTCCTGTAATACTCTTCAGTGTTACTTTAAATTGAGGGGCCTCATGTCTAATGCTGAATGACGGGTCTATGTTGTGTATCTACTAATTTTCATAGAGTTTACTCATTGGTGCTAAGCATCACCTTTTAGAAGGTGTACAGATGAAAGATGAACCAACTCCTTCAAAGTGTGGACATTCTTCAGAGTAAGTATCAAATGGCTGTATGTTCAGTTGCGGTGAAAAGGATGGTCAACAAAAGTTGCGGTAGAACAGGTTGTGACATTAATGACATTTGCATCCAGAGCTTCTTCAGAATCTTGGCAAGATCACAAGACTTAACAATGGTCGTCATGGAACCTGAACATGACCAGGTGGGTAAAAAGTGGGTCTATCACAGGCCACATTATGTGATTCTCAAGGTTCAGTGGAGTTGAATTTCTTCACACTTCTGTTACCAGATTTGAAGTGGGGAACTCAGTGGAACTAAGGAAACGGCTGCTGTGGGCCTAATCACAACATAGACCACCGGGTCCTGATCTATGGAGGTGAGCACTGTTTGTGTATCTCACAATTACTGTTACCCAAATTCAGATGCTCGTGTTAATTTTAAATTTTAGAGCCTAGTGTTTAATGATGAGTGTTGAGATTACATCTCGGGCCCGCTAATTTTCATGGACTTTGCGCATTTTTTCTAAGTTTGAGATATTATCTCTTGTACAGGGGAGAGATGAACTGACATCTAGGCAATGTGCTGATTATTACATGTAGGTATCAAGAGGGAGTGGTCTTTGCTACACTGAAATGGATTGTCAGCATATGCTCTGGCAGAACAAGATGTGACCGTTCTAATATTTTCTCTGAATATTCTGCAGAATCTTGTGAGTCACATGGCTCATGTTGGTGATCAAGGGAACCTGAACATGACCAGATACGTTACAAAGTTGTCTACCACAAGGCACTTTACTTGATTCTCAAGGTTCAGTGGAGATGATGTTCCTAACACTTTTATTTCCAAACCTGAAGGGCGGGGCACTCTGTTTCTAAGGTAAGGGCTGCTGTGGGCCTAATCACAGCATAGACCACCGGATCCTGATCTATGGAGGTGAGCAATGTCTGTGTACCACACAACTACTGTTGCCGAAATTTAGATGCTCGTGTTCATTTTAAAATTTAGAGCATAGTGTTTAATGATGAGTGTTGAGATTACATCTTGGGCCCGCTAATTTTCATGGACTTTGCACATTGCTTGTAAGTTTAAGATTTTATCTCTTGTACTGCGGAGAGATGAACTGACTTCCAGGCAATGTGCAGATCATTAAATGGAAGTGTCAAGAGGGAGAGTTCTCGGTTGCACTGAAATGGAATATGAGCACAGGTTGTTGTAGAACAAGATGCGACAGTTATCATTTTCCTACGTACTTTCTGCGGAACCTTGTGAAGTCACATGCCTCAAGTGTGGTGATCAAGAAAACCAAAACATGACCAGGTAGGTTACAAAGTTGTTTACCACAAGGCACCTTACTTCATCCTCAAGGTTCAGTGGAGATGATGTTCCTAACACTTCTGTTTCCAAATCTGAAGCGCGGGACACTCTGTTCCTAAGGTAAGGGCCGCTGTGGGCCTAATCATAGCGCAAACCTAAGCCTCCTGATGTACGCAGGTGAGCAATGAAGGTGTTCTTCACAACTATGTTGCCAAAATATACGTCTATGTGTTCCTGTAATACTCTTCAGTGTTACTTTAAATTGAGGGGCCTCATGTCTAATGCTGAATGACGGGTCTATGTTGTGTATCTACTAATTTTCATAGAGTTTACTCATTGGTGCTAAGCATCACCTTTTAGAAGGTGTACAGATGAAAGATGAACCAACTCCTTCAAAGTGTGGACATTGTTCAGAGTAAGTATCAAATGGCTGTATGTTCAGTTGCGGTGAAAAGGATGGTCAACAAAAGTTGCGGTAGAACAGGTTGTGACATTAATGACATTTGCATCCAGAGCTTCTTCAGAATCTTGGCAAGATCACAAGACTTAACAATGGTCGTCATGGAACCTGAACATGACCAGGTGGGTAAAAAGTGGGTCTATCACAGGCCACATTATGTGATTCTCAAGGTTCAGTGGAGTTGAATTTCTTCACACTTCTGTTACCAGATTTGAAGTGGGGAACTCAGTGGAACTAAGGAAACGGCTGCTGTGGGCCTAATCACAACATAGACCACCGGGTCCTGATCTATGGAGGTGAGCACTGTTTGTGTATCTCACAATTACTGTTACCCAAATTCAGATGCTCGTGTTAATTTTAAATTTTAGAGCCTAGTGTTTAATGATGAGTGTTGAGATTACATCTCGGGCCCGCTAATTTTCATGGACTTTGCGCATTTTTTCTAAGTTTGAGATATTATCTCTTGTACAGGGGAGAGATGAACTGACATCTAGGCAATGTGCTGATTATTACATGTAGGTATCAAGAGGGAGTGGTCTTTGCTACACTGAAATGGATTGTCAGCATATGCTCTGGCAGAACAAGATGTGACCGTTCTAATATTTTCTCTGAATATTCTGCAGAATCTTGTGAGTCACATGGCTCATGTTGGTGATCAAGGGAACCTGAACATGACCAGATACGTTACAAAGTTGTCTACCACAAGGCACTTTACTTGATTCTCAAGGTTCAGTGGAGATGATGTTCCTAACACTTTTATTTCCAAACCTGAAGGGCGGGGCACTCTGTTTCTAAGGTAAGGGCTGCTGTGGGCCTAATCACAGCATAGACCACCGGATCCTGATCTATGGAGGTGAGCAATGTCTGTGTACCACACAACTACTGTTGCCGAAATTTAGATGCTCGTGTTCATTTTAAAATTTAGAGCATAGTGTTTAATGATGAGTGTTGAGATTACATCTTGGGCCCGCTAATTTTCATGGACTTTGCACATTGCTTGTAAGTTTAAGATTTTATCTCTTGTACTGCGGAGAGATGAACTGACTTCCAGGCAATGTGCAGATCATTAAATGGAAGTGTCAAGAGGGAGAGTTCTCGGTTGCACTGAAATGGAATATGAGCACAGGTTGTTGTAGAACAAGATGCGACAGTTATCATTTTCCTACGTACTTTCTGCGGAACCTTGTGAAGTCACATGCCTCAAGTGTGGTGATCAAGAAAACCAAAACATGACCAGGTAGGTTACAAAGTTGTTTACCACAAGGCACCTTACTTCATCCTCAAGGTTCAGTGGAGATGATGTTCCTAACACTTCTGTTTCCAAATCTGAAGCGCGGGACACTCTGTTCCTAAGGTAAGGGCCGCTGTGGGCCTAATCATAGCGCAAACCTAAGCCTCCTGATGTACGCAGGTGAGCAATGAAGGTGTTCTTCACAACTATGTTGCCAAAATATACGTCTATGTGTTCCTGTAATACTCTTCAGTGTTACTTTAAATTGAGGGGCCTCATGTCTAATGCTGAATGACGGGTCTATGTTGTGTATCTACTAATTTTCATAGAGTTTACTCATTGGTGCTAAGCATCACCTTTTAGAAGGTGTACAGATGAAAGATGAACCAACTCCTTCAAAGTGTGGACATTGTTCAGAGTAAGTATCAAATGGCTGTATGTTCAGTTGCGGTGAAAAGGATGGTCAACAAAAGTTGCGGTAGAACAGGTTGTGACATTAATGACATTTGCATCCAGAGCTTCTTCAGAATCTTGGCAAGATCACAAGACTTAACAATGGTCGTCATGGAACCTGAACATGACCAGGTGGGTAAAAAGTGGGTCTATCACAGGCCACATTATGTGATTCTCAAGGTTCAGTGGAGTTGAATTTCTTCACACTTCTGTTACCAGATTTGAAGTGGGGAACTCAGTGGAACTAAGGAAACGGCTGCTGTGGGCCTAATCACAACATAGACCACCGGGTCCTGATCTATGGAGGTGAGCACTGTTTGTGTATCTCACAATTACTGTTACCCAAATTCAGATGCTCGTGTTAATTTTAAATTTTAGAGCCTAGTGTTTAATGATGAGTGTTGAGATTACATCTCGGGCCCGCTAATTTTCATGGACTTTGCACATTGCTTGTAAGTTTAAGATTTTATCTCTTGTACTGCGGAGAGATGAACTGACTTCCAGGCAATGTGCAGATCATTAAATGGAAGTGTCAAGAGGGAGAGTTCTCGGTTGCACTGAAATGGAATATGAGCACAGGTTGTTGTAGAACAAGATGCGACAGTTATCATTTTCCTACGTACTTTCTGCGGAACCTTGTGAAGTCACATGCCTCAAGTGTGGTGATCAAGAAAACCAAAACATGACCAGGTAGGTTACAAAGTTGTTTACCACAAGGCACCTTACTTCATCCTCAAGGTTCAGTGGAGATGATGTTCCTAACACTTCTGTTTCCAAATCTGAAGCGCGGGACACTCTGTTCCTAAGGTAAGGGCCGCTGTGGGCCTAATCATAGCGCAAACCTAAGCCTCCTGATGTACGCAGGTGAGCAATGAAGGTGTTCTTCACAACTATGTTGCCAAAATATACGTCTATGTGTTCCTGTAATACTCTTCAGTGTTACTTTAAATTGAGGGGCCTCATGTCTAATGCTGAATGACGGGTCTATGTTGTGTATCTACTAATTTTCATAGAGTTTACTCATTGGTGCTAAGCATCACCTTTTAGAAGGTGTACAGATGAAAGATGAACCAACTCCTTCAAAGTGTGGACATTGTTCAGAGTAAGTATCAAATGGCTGTATGTTCAGTTGCGGTGAAAAGGATGGTCAACAAAAGTTGCGGTAGAACAGGTTGTGACATTAATGACATTTGCATCCAGAGCTTCTTCAGAATCTTGGCAAGATCACAAGACTTAACAATGGTCGTCATGGAACCTGAACATGACCAGGTGGGTAAAAAGTGGGTCTATCACAGGCCACATTATGTGATTCTCAAGGTTCAGTGGAGTTGAATTTCTTCACACTTCTGTTACCAGATTTGAAGTGGGGAACTCAGTGGAACTAAGGAAACGGCTGCTGTGGGCCTAATCACAACATAGACCACCGGGTCCTGATCTATGGAGGTGAGCACTGTTTGTGTATCTCACAATTACTGTTACCCAAATTCAGATGCTCGTGTTAATTTTAAATTTTAGAGCCTAGTGTTTAATGATGAGTGTTGAGATTACATCTCGGGCCCGCTAATTTTCATGGACTTTGCGCATTTTTTCTAAGTTTGAGATATTATCTCTTGTACAGGGGAGAGATGAACTGACATCTAGGCAATGTGCTGATTATTACATGTAGGTATCAAGAGGGAGTGGTCTTTGCTACACTGAAATGGATTGTCAGCATATGCTCTGGCAGAACAAGATGTGACCGTTCTAATATTTTCTCTGAATATTCTGCAGAATCTTGTGAGTCACATGGCTCATGTTGGTGATCAAGGGAACCTGAACATGACCAGATACGTTACAAAGTTGTCTACCACAAGGCACTTTACTTGATTCTCAAGGTTCAGTGGAGATGATGTTCCTAACACTTTTATTTCCAAACCTGAAGGGCGGGGCACTCTGTTTCTAAGGTAAGGGCTGCTGTGGGCCTAATCACAGCATAGACCACCGGATCCTGATCTATGGAGGTGAGCAATGTCTGTGTACCACACAACTACTGTTGCCGAAATTTAGATGCTCGTGTTCATTTTAAAATTTAGAGCATAGTGTTTAATGATGAGTGTTGAGATTACATCTTGGGCCCGCTAATTTTCATGGACTTTGCACATTGCTTGTAAGTTTAAGATTTTATCTCTTGTACTGCGGAGAGATGAACTGACTTCCAGGCAATGTGCAGATCATTAAATGGAAGTGTCAAGAGGGAGAGTTCTCGGTTGCACTGAAATGGAATATGAGCACAGGTTGTTGTAGAACAAGATGCGACAGTTATCATTTTCCTACGTACTTTCTGCGGAACCTTGTGAAGTCACATGCCTCAAGTGTGGTGATCAAGAAAACCAAAACATGACCAGGTAGGTTACAAAGTTGTTTACCACAAGGCACCTTACTTCATCCTCAAGGTTCAGTGGAGATGATGTTCCTAACACTTCTGTTTCCAAATCTGAAGCGCGGGACACTCTGTTCCTAAGGTAAGGGCCGCTGTGGGCCTAATCATAGCGCAAACCTAAGCCTCCTGATGTACGCAGGTGAGCAATGAAGGTGTTCTTCACAACTATGTTGCCAAAATATACGTCTATGTGTTCCTGTAATACTCTTCAGTGTTACTTTAAATTGAGGGGCCTCATGTCTAATGCTGAATGACGGGTCTATGTTGTGTATCTACTAATTTTCATAGAGTTTACTCATTGGTGCTAAGCATCACCTTTTAGAAGGTGTACAGATGAAAGATGAACCAACTCCTTCAAAGTGTGGACATTCTTCAGAGTAAGTATCAAATGGCTGTATGTTCAGTTGCGGTGAAAAGGATGGTCAACAAAAGTTGCGGTAGAACAGGTTGTGACATTAATGACATTTGCATCCAGAGCTTCTTCAGAATCTTGGCAAGATCACAAGACTTAACAATGGTCGTCATGGAACCTGAACATGACCAGGTGGGTAAAAAGTGGGTCTATCACAGGCCACAGTATGTGATTCTCAAGGTTCAGTGGAGTTGAATTTCTTCACACTTCTGTTACCAGATTTGAAGTGGGGAACTCAGTGGAACTAAGGAAACGGCTGCTGTGGGCCTAATCACAACATGGACCACCGGGTCCTGATCTATGGAGGTGAGCACTGTTTGTGTATCTCACAATTACTGTTACCCAAATTCAGATGCTCGTGTTAATTTTAAATTTTAGAGCCTAGTGTTTAATGATGAGTGTTGAGATTACATCTCGTGCCCGCTAATTTTCATGGACTTTGCGCATTTTTTCTAAGTTTGAGATATTATCTCTTGTACAGGGGAGAGATGAACTGACATCTAGGCAATGTGCTGATTATTACATGTAGGTATCAAGAGGGAGTGGTCTTTGCTACACTGAAATGGATTGTCAGCATATGCTCTGGCAGAACAAGATGTGACCGTTCTAATATTTTCTCTGAATATTCTGCAGAATCTTGTGAGTCACATGGCTCATGTTGGTGATCAAGGGAACCTGAACATGACCAGATACGTTACAAAGTTGTCTACCACAAGGCACTTTACTTGATTCTCAAGGTTCAGTGGAGATGATGTTCCTAACACTTTTATTTCCAAACCTGAAGGGCGGGGCACTCTGTTTCTAAGGTAAGGGCTGCTGTGGGCCTAATCACAGCATAGACCACCGGATCCTGATCTATGGAGGTGAGCAATGTCTGTGTACCACACAACTACTGTTGCCGAAATTTAGATGCTCGTGTTCATTTTAAAATTTAGAGCATAGTGTTTAATGATGAGTGTTGAGATTACATTTTGGGCCCGCTAATTTTCATGGACTTTGCACATTGCTTGTAAGTTTAAGATTTTATCTCTTGTACTGCGGAGAGATGAACTGACTTCCAGGCAATGTGCAGATCATTAAATGGAAGTGTCAAGAGGGAGAGTTCTCGGTTGCACTGAAATGGAATATGAGCACAGGTTGTTGTAGAACAAGATGCGACAGTTATCATTTTCCTACGTACTTTCTGCGGAACCTTGTGAAGTCACATGCCTCAAGTGTGGTGATCAAGAAAACCAAAACATGACCAGGTAGGTTACAAAGTTGTTTACCACAAGGCACCTTACTTCATCCTCAAGGTTCAGTGGAGATGATGTTCCTAACACTTCTGTTTCCAAATCTGAAGCGCGGGACACTCTGTTCCTAAGGTAAGGGCCGCTGTGGGCCTAGTCATAGCGCAAACCTAAGCCTCCTGATGTACGCAGGTGAGCAATGAAGGTGTTCTTCACAACTATGTTGCCAAAATATACGTCTATGTGTTCCTGTAATACTCTTCAGTGTTACTTTAAATTGAGGGGCCTCATGTCTAATGCTGAATGACGGGTCTATGTTGTGTATCTACTAATTTTCATAGAGTTTACTCATTGGTGCTAAGCATCACCTTTTAGAAGGTGTACAGATGAAAGATGAACCAACTCCTTCAAAGTGTGGACATTGTTCAGAGTAAGTATCAAATGGCTGTATGTTCAGTTGCGGTGAAAAGGATGGTCAACAAAAGTTGCGGTAGAACAGGTTGTGACATTAATGACATTTGCATCCAGAGCTTCTTCAGAATCTTGGCAAGATCACAAGACTTAACAATGGTCGTCATGGAACCTGAACATGACCAGGTGGGTAAAAAGTGGGTCTATCACAGGCCACATTATGTGATTCTCAAGGTTCGGTGGACTTGATTTTCTTCACACTTCTATTACTAGATTTGAAGTGGGGAACACAATTTAACTAAGGAATGGCTGCTGTCGGCCTAATTACAGCACAGGCAATCGCATCCGGACAACATCTTTCATATCTTGTGTTCATCCAGGTACCTACCTTTGACCACTCTGATGCTTCCCAGATAGACAGGTAATACTGGCCTTCAGAGCTCTTCGTGGGTGCTGGCCAGGGGCCCTCGCAGTAGAAGGGCTGGGTGGCGACCTGTGTGCCCTCTGTATCTGGTACATGCAGGTCACCTCCTGCTGCTGTATGCCCTTCTCACAGGTTGCCGAGCAGGGGCTTCATGAGTTTGCCACCCACTTGCGAGGAAAAGGAATGACTGTGAGAGACTATCCTCTTTGCGTAACCGCTTCTCCATGGGACCCCACACCGTGTGGGGACAGATGGAGGCAGCTGTGTATATTAGAGCAGAGAGAGCAGGCTAGGTTTAGTGGCTCCGTCGCCTACTCAGTATAGAAATGTCGGTGCTCATAACAGCACCATAGCAGATGAAGTTATTATTTCCCGTGGGCCCCTCCCCTTGCAGAGGGTTACCTCTCCTACGCATTGTTTGGTACAGTCTGAGTGGACAGGAAGCTTGTCATGTCCCCGCAGAAGCTCTGTGTGTGAATATGTGGTCTCACCTTGCCTCCCCCTGGTCCTGCCCTTTGCTGTCAGGACGGCACGTCCCAATGCAGGGACTGCTCTGTCTGTGAGCACAGAAGTCACAGGGCTGTTTGTCACTGCAGGAAACGCTGACCAATACAGCTCTTGACAAAGGATACCACAGTGCCAGTGTGGACACTCCAGGACCAGGCGCTCCCCACCTTCCAGAGACAGAGGGCCCTCCTGGGTGGGGCTGTCACTCCTGAAAAAGCAGCTTGTGGCCGTGGGAGGACTGAGCTGCTAGCCGTTGGTTTGAAAATGATCAAATAAAGTGTTACCCACCTGCCTAATATTTCAATTGTCTTACTTCTTTCTAAGTCCCCATAGGCCGCAGGGTGATATTTTTTCACTGTGTCCCTTAAAAACCTCAGGAGAAACACTTATTAGCCAAGTATGAACTTAGCAGCTCTTCTTCAAAGCAATAAAACTAATTCTCCAGGAAGCCACCATTAACACTTCCCTAATTCAGGCCCATCTGTTTCTATGGAGTCAGGATGGACTTGATTTCCCTCCTGTCTTGCTCAGACTCAGCTCCTTCCCACATACTTCAAGTTCAACCATTCTGACCAGATACTTCGGGCAGCTCAGTCAGTACCTGAGACCCTGTGTTTTTGCTTTTGTTTTTTTTTTTCCTGCAGCTGCAGCAAATTGCCATAAAAATCCACACACACAATTATCTTACATTTCTGAGATTGCAAGGCTGACAGGGGTCTTGTGGGGCTAAAAGCAAGGTGTTGGCAGGGCTGTTTTCTTCTGGAGACTCTAGGGAGCTCTGTTTTGTTGCCTTTTCCAGTTTTAATTTTCTTTTAGGGAGGGGAAGAGGGGGAAGAGAGACAGACAGACAGACATTGATTTATTGTTGCACCCATCCATGCATTCACTGGTTGCTTTTTGTATGTGTCCGGACTGGGGATCAAACCCACAATGTTGGTATATCTGAAGGATTCTCCAACCAACTGAGCTACCCAGCCAGGGTGCGTCGTCTGGCTTTTAGATGCTGCCATATTAACTGGCTTGTTGCTCCTTCTTCTGTCTTCAGAGCCAGCATGTCAGCAGAGTCCTGCTCACGTGGTATCACTCTCACACTCCCTTCTGCCTTCCTCTTCCACTTGGACGGACCACTGCACCCACAGGATAATCTCTCTACTTTAAGGCCAGCTGGTCAACAACTGATGTGAAAAGTACTTTTACCAACAACTGTGGGAGAAGTACCACAGCCTGGGTGTCCTAAAACCTCAGAAATTGATTCGCTCCCAGCTCTGGAGGCTAGAAGTCAGAAGTCCAAGTGTCATGGGGTCGGTTCCTTCTGAGGGCTTTGAGGTATCTCTCCCACGATCTGTCCTAGGTTCTAGTGACAGGTGGCAGTTGCTGGTGCAACTTGGCTTATAGGTGCCCTGCTCCAGTCTCTGCCTCTGTCTTCACATGGCTTTCTCCCAGGCTCTTTGTGTCCTCACATGGACATCTTCTTATAAGGACCCCAGCCCAAGGGCTTCAGCATGACTTCATCTGAACTAATTCCATTTGCAATGACCATATTTCCAAGTAAGGTCACATTTTGAGATACTGAGGGTTAGGCCTCCAACATCTTTTAGGGAGAACTTAATTCAACCTGTAACACCACCTTAATTCCATTTTCAACCCCAACTTCCCTTAGACATTTAACCAAAGATAGTCACAACTGCTAGTAACACACAGATCTTTGGGGGCCATTATTTTGCCAACAACACACCCATGACTGTTTTGACAAATTCCAACTACTATTCAAAATTCACTCTATTCAAATCTCCATTTGGCTGAGATTAAACCAGGCAAAGATCTTGTGAAATATGCTAAAATGTGACTGAGCCATCACAAAGAAACAGCGGTATC
The DNA here is from genome assembly GCF_987537825.1 of Furipterus horrens. NCBI lineage: Eukaryota > Metazoa > Chordata > Mammalia > Chiroptera > Furipteridae > Furipterus > Furipterus horrens. The sequence continues at coordinate 24,079,098 of NW_028327174.1, forward strand.
TTTGGGACCACATTCTTCTAACAGTTGTTTTTTTGTGGGGTATAAAGGGAACCTCATGTCTAGATAACTAAAAAGAGAACATGGGTAGGTCATCTATTTTCAATAACTTCCAATTGTAAAAAACAGTGTGAGATGTATTTCAACCCAACAATGTTCAATCTAACCACTGGCCTGTCAATGGGCTTCAGTGTCAACTTGACTCATCTCCAAAATGCATCAGTAGAAAGAATCCGGCGTTGGCTGAGCACTTCATCTGTGCCTAGCTCTGTGCTCAATTAATCAAAGGAAATAGGACTCCTATATGTGATTTTCTGAGCATCTACAAATTCAAGGCATGGCATGAAATAGGCCACATGTGAAATGTCACAGCATGAAAGAAGGGTGGGAAACAGTCCCAAAAGCTCCAGATTCAAGAGAGACCACCTACTGTCATGGCTACTTCGTTCCACCTCAGCTTACATGCTCCCCCCCCTGCCATGCGGGCCAACTCCAGGCCAAGCCCTGAGCGAAGAGCTGGAGCTCTCGGCTCAGTGTCCCCACCTTTGTGAAGCTCAGACAAATGTGTGGCCCTTAGTAGAGCAGTAAACACGTCTGTAAATGACTTCTTTACCATCTGATGCATGCCGTGGAGGAAATGAAACTTGAATTGGGTCCTGAAGGTCAAAGTGAAGTTGGCCAACCAAAGGCACAGAGCTCCGTGCCCATGAAACACCCAGAAGAGACAGTAGGGGTGTGACTGCAGAATCTGGCATGGCCAGCCCTTGGTATGTGAGGACGAGGGGGAGAGAGGTAGCTTTGTGTGTCTTCAATAATCATGTGGCTTTCACCAAGGCACCGATATAAGACTATGAAAGGGTCGTGTTGACAGGGCCTTTTTTTTTTTTTTTAGTACACTCATGGGTCTAGTTAGAGTACACCTGGCCAAGCTCATTGTGATGCTTTAAAAGTTCAAGGTCCCCACATATGGAAGGCAGGTGCTCTCAATGCTCAGCAGCCCACGTTCAGGGGCCTTGGGATCAGAGGGGCCTGGACTCAAGGACTCGCTCTCCCTGGCCAGCTGTGTGACCTTGGGCATGTCTGCAAACGAGCCCAGCTCCCTGTTGTGGGAAACGCTGGTACTGTCTCTAGTCTTCTAGGCTTTGCTGGGGGACTGGTAGAGGTGACCCAGACCTGGTCTCTGTCAACTATTAGGATGGCTGTGGCTATCCTTCTTAATCGAAGCATCGTTTTGTTCAGAGGAGCTACTGTTCCCCCAAAGCCTTCTAGTGTGGGCAGTCTATCTGGACATTCTGAACCAGAACAGAGATGTAAAAATTAATCTTACATTTTTTAAAAAGGCTACAAAACATTGGAATGACTTGGATTAGAGAAACATGAAAAACAGGGTAGTGCTTCTGCTTGGGTGTCACTTGCTGAGGGTTACGCACTGTCTCTTGAGAGGACCCAATGGTGCATTTATGGTAGGGGTGCCCTATGCGGGGGTGGCTGGTGCAGGAAGGTCCCTGGGGACGTGAGTCCCTTCCCTTTTCCCCTGGTGCAAGGCCACTGTGCATGGGGTGGTGAATATCCAGACAACAGAATGCAAACCCTTAGCTCCGTTTCCTTGTGGGTGGCAAAACCTGTCCGAGGGCACCTGCAGCTTCAGGTTCCATGAGCACTGGGGGCCTGAGCGTGAGGACCCGTGGCAGAGGCGGCTGGCCGCGGTACACCTCCCAGGTCATTTCCCAAAATACCAAGGAGGACTCCAGGCAGCTTCAGCCTTGCCTGGCTGCCCCAGCCGCCCTCCAGGTCAGGGCACATTGCAGTGAGCAGCTCTGTCAGGAGCGTGACCCAAACACGACTTTAACATGAGCCATTTATCACCTCTGAAGATACGTGGCTGCTTTTGTTGAGTGTCTGTGAATGAACAGAGGAGCCAGGGTAGGAGGTGCAGCCGGGACCTAACAGGTGCGCTGTGATGGTCTCCTGGGGGACGGGAGCGGTGCTTCCCAGCTGCCCGCGAAGTGTTGACTCAGCGATCTCCATTTAGACCTGGAGAGTTACGAGTTCTCACATCCATTTCCCCAAAAGTAATATTATTCACATATTTGTTTTTCTTACAGGAGGAAATGAAAACCTGAAGAGGCATGAACATGCTGGTCTGTGAATGTGAGCTTTTCTGGGAGTTCTGTTTGTGTTTTGTATGGTTAAGAATTAAGGCAGCTTCCAGCCTTGAAGACTGATAAATGCACTTATTTCTAAGCTTCACTATATTATTAGACCAGCCCTGAAAATTGAGATTGGAGATTGGCTGGGATCTAAGAACTTTCCACATTTTCCTGAAAAGGTTCTTGGGTCATTATGATCAGTTCTCATTTGTTGGGGAAAGTAAGAGGAAGGAAGGAAGGAAGGAAGGAAGGAAGGAAGGGAGGGAGGGAGGGAGGGAGGAAGGAAGGAAGGAAGGAAGGAAGGGAGGAAGGAAGGAAGGAAAGAAGCCAACGAGGGAGGGAGGGGAGACTCCAACACGTTCCTAGATTACCCTTTAAAGGAAAATGTTTCTGAAATGGTCTCTCTAGATCTTGCATCAGTTTACCCTTTTTGAGAGCTTCCTGTGTGCCAGGCTATGTGCTTAGCCCTTGACATGGTTCAGCTGGTTTGATCCTTGCAATGAGCATAGTAGAGCCATTCAGGTGAGGGAAGTGAGGCACAGAGAGGGTAAGTGACTTGCCCATGGTCACACAGCATTAAGTGGAATAATTATTTGAACAGTTCCATTGAGATATAATTCACGTACCCTACATGTAAAGGGTACAATTCAATATATTCACAGAGTTGGACAACCACCATGACAATCAATTTTAGACCATTTTCATTACCCCTGAGAAAAACCCCACACCCCTATCTGTCCTCTCCCAGTAGCCCCCTACCCCCATCCCTCTCACCCTTAGATAAACACTAATATACTTTCTGTCTCTATAGATTTGCCTCTTGTGGATATTTCCTATAAAGGGAATCATACAATATGTGCCTCCTTGTGACTGGCTTAGCACAATGTTTTTTTGTTTGTTCTGTTTGTAGAGTAGGAAACAGTCTTGTCGAGGATGATTTCTATTTGTAGAGTAAGAGACAGTCTTGTCATAGATGAATGACTTATTCAGCTATTCTTCAGGCAGGTTTTTTTTTTTTCTTTTTTAAAGATTTTATCTATTTACTTTTAGAGAGAAGGGAAAGGAGGGAGAAAGAGAGGGAAAGAAATGTCAATGTGTGGTTGCCTTTCATGTGCCCCCAATTGGGGACCTGGCCTTCAACCCAGACATGTGCCCTGACTGGGAATTGAACTGGCAACCCTTTGGTTTACAGGCCAGCACTTAGTTCACTGAGTCTCACCGCCAAGGCAGTCAGGTGGTTCTTAATGACAGTTGTTCTATGATTTAGTTGTGATTTTGATGTGGTTGTAGAAGGTGAACACAGCAGTGACCTACTCTGCCATCTTGACTTGAGGTCACTCAGCATAATGTTGTTAAGGTTCATCTGTATTGTGGCATGTAGCAGTACCACACTTCTTTGATTATGGAAGAATATTTGATTGTGTGGATAGATCACATTTTAGTTATCAGGTCATCAGTTGATGGACACTTGCGTTGCTTCCAAATTTTGGCTATTATGAATAATGCCACAATAAACACTGGTGCACAATTTTTGTGTGAATACATGTTATCGTTTCTCTTGGGTACATATACCAAGGAGTGAAGCTGCTGGATCGTGTGTTAACTCCATGTTTAACAATTTCAGGAATAACAGACTGCTTTCCAAGTTGCCGCACGGTTTTGCATGACTACAGTACTGTACAAAGGTCTAAATTCTCCATCCTCATAAATTTCTGCTATCACTTGTCTCTTCGGTTACAGCCATCCCAGTGGGGGGGATGGGGGAAAGAGAAGGGGACTGGGAGGGTCCCAGTGGGCTTTTGCCATGTCTGAGCTATATTTTGTTCACCAAGTTAGCAAAGTTTTCCATCATTGTTTTCCTCTCTCTTCTTTTGATACCCACATGATGAGGATGTTGGTACATTTGATGTTGTTCCAGAGGCTCTTTACACTATACTCATTTTTTAAAAATCTTATTTCTGTTCTGATTCAGTGTTTTCTGCTTCCCTATCTTCTTAATTCCTGGATTTGAGCCTCTGTTTCATCCATTCCACTATTGATTCCCTGTATTCTTCATTTCAGTTAATGTATTTATGTCTAAGTGTTTCTTTTTTATGTTATCTATCTCCAATTTTGTGTTTCTTATCTCTTTGTTGAAGTTCTCAGTAAGTTCATCTATCCTTACCATCCTAAAGCCAATGTTTTAAACTCTGCATCTGGTAGATTCCTTGTATACATTTTGTTTTATTCTTTTTATTTATTTATTTATTTATTTATTTATTTGGGGTTTTGTTCTGTTCTTTTGTTTGGGATATATTTTTTTGTCTTCTCATATTGACTGATCCATGTGTTTGTTTCTATGTATTAGGTAGAGCTGCTACATCTCCTGTGCTTGGTAGAGTGGCCTCAGGTAGTATATATTCTGTAGGGTTCAGTGGCACAGCTTCCCTAGTCACCCAAGCTGGGTACTCCAAGTGTACACCCCATGTGGGCTGTGTACACCTTTCTGTTGTAGTTTAGACTTGATTGCTGTCAATACCTCAATGGGAAGGACTCATCCTCAGGCCAGTCACCTTTGAGAAATAGCTGTGAGGACTATCTGGGACAATCTAGGAGAATCAGCTATGCAGAAGATGACCCCATATAGAAGGATTTATTTCAGTGGGGCTTTGCTGCCCACTGAGTCTGACCCTTGAGTGTGTCACCTGTGGAGGTAGTTAGGTGGTATTTTGACATGGTTTGAAGCTGTCCACCTCGGGTACTGCCCCAGAGGCCTCTTAGGAGGTGTAGCCCAATGTCAGCACCACTGTGTCCTGTCTGGCTTGTACTTGTGCTGGGCTTGCAGGTGCCCCAGAGAAGCCAGGCTGAGAAACATTGCTGGCTGCCATGAGTGCCTAGCCTGGGCCACTAAGCAAGAGGTATGGGGCACACTGAAGTCAGATGAACCTTGTTTAAGAGATTTTAGAAAAGTCCAAAGCATTAGCCAAGAGATGTTATTTGTATGGAAAAGCCACTAGAAAGTGTTTAGGTGGGCCACAAAATTTGGGTGGAGTGGGGTCTGAGGGAATCACCAGGGTGAGAAAAATTGTGTTCTCCAGGTTGTTGGAGACTCAGATATTGCACCTGCCTGTCAACTCTGTGAGGGAAAGGCTCAGAAAAGGAACAATGGCCTCTGCCATCACCTCTGTCTGGGAGATAGCTGTCCCTCCAGCTCTAGCTTTGAGCCAAACAATTCAGTTCTTTCCTGTGGGTCTCTGGGGCCTTTTGAGCTGTTGCCCCAGCACTGGAGCTCAGAGCAAGTGAATCCAAGTAAGTTGGTGTGCAGGCCCTTTGAAAAAAATGCCTAGGACTCCAGCTGCCATCAATATCACTTAACCACAGTCTTCCCTGGTTTTTAGAGCCGTAAGTTATTAAGGCTTCTCTGTGTGGCACCGAAATCTCAGACTGGTGGGACATATATGGGGCTGGGACCCTTGGATCCTCAGGGGTCACTTTTATACCCAAGATACCCATCAGATTTTTATCCAGCATATGTGGGTGTGGGACCATTGTGTTCTGCTTCTCCACACCTTCAACCAGTCTTGATGTGACTTGTCTTTTATATCCTAGTTGTAGGACTTCTGTTCAGCTAGATTTCAGGTGGTTCTGAATAATGGTTGTTTTGTAGTTTTGTTGTAATTTTGATGTGGCTATGGGAAGATTCAAGTACTAACTTTACCTATGCCTTCATCTTGACTGGAACCCTTCCTTGACTTCTTGTTTTGTTGATTGTCTCTATTGCTGAGCAGAAACATTTTGGTTTGTTGTAGTTTCATTCATTTATTTTTGCTTTTACTTCACTTGTGTTTGGGGTAAAGTTCACAAAACCTCCTCTGAGACTAGATCAATACTCATAAGTTTAATGCCTATATTTTCTTCTAAGTATTTTATTGATTCCAGGTTTATATTCAAGTTTTAAATTCACTTTGGGTTATTTTATGTATCATGTCAAATAGCAGTGTACTTTCTTCCTTTCTTTTTTCAGGTAGCTTTACAATTTTCTTAATACTATTTATTGAAAAGGGATTCCTTGTACACTGCTGATGGAAATGTCAATTGCTGCAGCCTGTATGGAGGTTTCTCAAAATATTAAGGACAGAACTACCATGTGACCGCACAATTCTTCTTCTGGGTATCTACCTCTATGTTCATTGTAACATTATTTCCAATAGCCAAGACATGGAAACAATGTAAGTGTCCTTCAGTGGATCATTGGATAAAAAAAGAGGTGGCACATATATAAAATGGAATACTACTCAGCCATAAAAAATGAAATAGTGGCATTTGTGTCAACATAGAAGGATCTTTAGAGTATTATGCTAAGTGAAATAAGATGGCAAATAGTAAGAACCATCTGATTTCTCTCATATGTGGGTCATAAAACAGAAAGCAACAAATGAACAAACAGAACAAAAGAACAGCTTATAGTTACAAACAATAGAAGGGTGGTGACAAGATGAGGCAGAGGTTCGAGGGAACATGAAGGGATGTAAGGGGCAAAAGGGCGATGGAAAGAGACTAGGCTTTGAGTGGTGAACACAAAATGCAACATACAGACAATGTATTACAAAATTGTAACATGAAATCTTTATAATGTTATTAACCAATGTCACCCCAATAGATTTAGTTAGATAAAATCAATTTATTAATTTAATATAATTAACTTGTTAGTTAATAAGCCATAGGATATGATCAGCAATCTTGTAATAACTTTGCATGGTGATGGTGGTACTAGACTTCCCTTGGTATTCACATTGTAAGGCACATAAATGTTGTATCTCTATGTAGTTAGTACACCTGGAACTCATATAATGTGGAACACCAACTATAATTTAATAAAATAAATGTTTAAAAACTTACCATAAAACTACAGTAATCAAAACAATATAGTATTATCATAAATATAGACAAGCAGTTTCATAGGGAGAAAATAGAGACCCCCAAATAGACCCATAACTGATTTTATGATCAGTGGAGAAAGAATATCTTTTCAACAAATGGTGCTGGAATACTTGCTTATCAATATTTTTTAAATAAATTCTATCACACCATATTAAAAAACTTGACTCAAAGTAGGTCATAAAAATAAATGTAAAACTGAAAATTATAAAGCTGAGAAGAAAACACACAAGAAAATCCTTTTGTCTTTGGGCTAGTCAAGACTGCTGACAGCTGAGCCCAAAGCCTGTCCCTTTGCTGTAGGACATAAGGACTGAATGTGGGCTGAGTCATCATTTTCCTATTCTCTGCAAAAACATCCAGATAGTCACTGATTTCACTCAGGGGGAGTGAGTTATTAACAGGGAACACAGTGGAGAATCTTTCTGATGTATTTATGCTTCAGGCTTTCATTTTTCTAAGCAAAATAATTTGTTATCTGAGGCAATAATTATCTGTTGCCTCCTAGTCCTCACAGTGTGAAACGTAGCCTCCCTCACCTGTCCGAGTCCTGCAGACATGGGCGAAAGGTGTGGAGAGGTAGGTACAAGCACACGCATGTCCTTTCAGGTGTTCCACCTAACAGCTGTGCTCATGATGCATTAGTTCATGATGTGCACATCTGATGGAGAGTGTGTGTGTGTGTGTGTGAGAGAGAGAGAGAAAGAGAGAGAGAAAGAGAGAGAGAGAGAGAGAGAGAGAGAGAGAGAGAGAGAGAGAGAGAGAGAGAGAGAGAGAGATGTAACAACACTCTCTCTTGAATGTTTCAGCCCCAAGATCTACAGGAAGTAAACACCTGACAGCTCCAGAAGAGACCAGGCCATGCTGCTGAGCTCTGTGGAGCAGACCCTGCCTTTCTGTTCCTCACACCTCTTTGCTGGCTAAGCTTTGTGTTCTCATGTTTTTCTTCTAATCATCTTGGTTTCAGAGCTGACTTTCCAGTTCATCCACAGGTCTATAAACTGTGACCAAGTGTGAACTTAAAATATATTTCTCTCAATATTTGTTTCACTTAAAAATATTTTAACCTTGAAACCTCAGCTTCTATTACACAGCTCAGAATTTCAGTGCTCTGACTGGCATGGTTTAACAATGTAATGTTAAAACTTGGAGAGACTGTCTGACCACGGTCCAGCCCCCACCCAAAATCCTTTGTGTCAATCAAAAGAAAACCAAAGCTGGAGGCATTGAGTTTTCTCCAGATTACACAGATGATAGAGCAAAGGTGAAATGAGAATCCAGGTCTCCTGACTGGTCATTAAAGGTATCATTACAATATCTATCCCGCAGTCTCAGGTGACATCAGCGACAAATCACAGGTGAGACAATAAAGGGCCACACTACCCATCTATGAAGGATCAGCGCTGACAAGGAGCTGAGGTGGAGGGTAGATGCAGCAGCACCACCCCTGCTGAGCTGCCAAAGCTTTGAAGCATCAAGAAGTGTGGAAATCCCTCTCTTTTGCTTGGGCCCGTGGCACCGGCAGGATGGGCAAGTGTCGCGGCCTTCATACTGCCAGGAAACTCCGGAGCCACCGACGAGACCAGAAGTGGCATGATAAGCAGTACAAGAAAGCCCATCTGGGCACAGCCCTGAAGGCCAACCCTTTTGGAGGCGCTTCCCATGCGAAGGGAATTGTGCTGGAAAAAGTAGGCGTTGAAGCCAAACAGCCGAATTCTGCCATTAGGAAGTGTGTCAGGGTCCAGCTGATCAAGAATGGCAAAAAAATCACAGCCTTTGTTCCCAATGATGGTTGTTTGAATTTTATTGAGGAAAACGATGAAGTTCTAGTTGCTGGATTTGGTCGCAAAGGTCATGCTGTTGGTGACATTCCTGGAGTTCGCTTTAAGGTTGTCAAAGTAGCCAATGTCTCTCTTTTGGCCTTGTACAAAGGCAAGAAGGAAAGACCAAGATCATAAGTTTTGATGGTGGAAACACAGTAGTAATAAATTTCCGTATACCTAAAAAAAAAAAAGAAGTGTGGAAATCCTATTATACTCTTTCTTTCACACAGACACACACAAGTTCCTACAGGTGCGCGTGCACATGCACACAACGTCATAGAGTAAGGAAACAAAATAAAAATAATCTCTCCTGAACACATCTACATTTTACATTGAAAAAGCAATGTATTTTAAAAGAGCATTCAGCATCAGGTAGTTGGCGACTCGTAAGACCCAACCGACAGCAATATTAGGGGTGATGCAGCTCTCACCTTAGCCTGGCCCCTTGACACACCCCATCCTGAGGGGCCCTACCTGGGTAGGTTGTGCAGTCAGGCAGCCGAGGGTCCCAACACCCAGGCCGCATGTTTGCTGTACTCAAGGACTCACACTCGTCCTCTGCCTGATTCTCAAATCTGCTGATTTTCTAAGGTAGGTCTTATTCTCCCCAAGTGCAGAGACTTTCTCTTCATCTCCTTTTCTTTGCCTCACTCCACAGTCTGGGTTGCCCCTGGCATAGTGCAGGGCAAGATGGTGCCCCATAAATGCTTCCTGCATGGCTGGCTTGCATTTCTGACCGGGTCTTTCTCTCTAGTCTTCTCCTGATCTTCATTTTCTACTCACAGGTTAGTTCGCCTGAGCCCATCCCTACTTATTTTGCTCCTGAGAGTTGAGCATCTCACCGTAAAGCCAGCTGGAGGCTCTCACAGCACTGCCCCATGTTCATATCAGCATGGCCACTGGAGACTTTGAGGACTTAACCTTGAGGTACTCAATCCTGCAGTACCAGGCACAGAAGAACAGATGGTCCAGAAGAGATGAGGTTAGTTTGCTGAGACCTTTGTGTCGTTCCTGACATATCCTTCTCCATCTCTTACGGCCTTTCTCTCTGAGCCTCCCCAGGATCTGAAAACCTGGCATCAGAACGACAAGGCTGCCCTCCTTAACCCTGAATTATTCCCTGGGATTTATTTCCAAAGGAGTCAGCTCAGAGTCATGAGTTTGCAAACCCACTCATTCCACAAAAGCACCAAGCAACATCACACAATTAAGCATTCCTCATGACACTTCCATCTGCTACTTTTTGAAACAAATCAAACAACACATTTATGAATTCCCCTCTCACCCCTCAGGCCACACTTACTAATGATGTCATAGAAGATGGAGAACATAGCGTTCACCACCACGTGGTTGTCCAGTCCACTCTGGCACCAGGTCTGCCTCTCAGCTAATGTGACCTGGAAGAGAATTGCAGGGCCTCCTGGTGTGAGCACAATGCCCTCCCCTCCAGGTCAAAAGGATGACAGCTCCAGTGGAAAGGTCATGTGCAGACTCATTCCCCAGAAGATGCACCAACGTGCCCTACTCATTACAGAGCTGCTGGAGCTCACGGGCACAAATTGAAAAGCTGGGTGCTTGCATTCACAGTCTGCAGTGGGCCTCAGAGAACTATCCTCACTGCAGGTTGCAAGAATGACCACAGCCCCAGCCATACTTCCACCTGGTAACTCAGGCATGTTTATGTTGACTTCACCAGTCCTATCTGTAGCATCATGATGACTAACAAAGATCAAGTAGCTAATATGGGCCCGAACCCACACTAGGCATCTCACATACCATATCTCATTTAATCCTCTCGACGATCCTAAAACTATAGAAAGGAATCTTTGTTTACATATTAAAAAATGAAGGCTCAGAGGGTTCAATCACTGGCCCAAGGTTACACCATGTCAAGAATTAATACACATTTCTCTAACAATCAGGCATTTTCTTTTCACACCTCCTATATGCATGATCGCTCACTAAAGAGAAGTGATGATGTATATAAGTATTATTAACTTTGTGTTTCATCTCCTGATATTTCCTTTTCCTCAATTCTCATTTCAAGCAGGGAATTAGATGCTTATGCTTCCATTTTCTTGACTCGGGTGTAGTTTGTGAGAAAAAAAAATGTCAGCCATTCCTGCCTGTTATAAAATTTTGGGCCCATGAAGAAGTGATCCCAAGTGTCTGTCCAGGTTGGCAGAGGAATGAAGGTTTTAGAGAATGGGGTGTGGGGCAGAATCCCACAGGGGCACCCTCCAAGGAGAGAGAGCTGAAGCTTAGAAGTCACAGCCATCAGAAGCCAATGGCTCATGCCTGTCAGTTCCGATCTCTGTCCCCCAGACATATAAAAATTATAACGGAAAAATTGGGAAATGTACATGCTAGGACAGTAAGCAATTATTTTCTGTGTATGGGGTGAGACTACTGGAAGGAGCTAACAGAAACTCTCTTACACCCACGTCAGTCCCACAGATCCCCAGAAATGAAAAGCTCGCATTTCCCCTCCAGGGATCTTTCTAGTTTTCACAACCCTGCCGCCTGGATTCTGTCTTAAGTCTCACTTCAGCAGCTCCATGGGGTCTCTGAAAGGACAGAGGTGGGGACGCCCAGTGAACCATTGCTCCTGGTGGCCCAGGAGCGGCGGCAGCCGGCGGCCCACCAGCAGAGCGATGGGGAGCTAAGGCACCCCTGATGCACATCGGAGGGCATCGCACAGAACGCAAAGGGATGCTCACACAGCGACGCAGGGGTGCTAAGTAAAGGAACAGAAGTGAGAGGTAAAGTGGAATTTAGAGCAAAATGACTTTCACTTAGTTACATGCATATCTAAATAAGTGTCATATTCAAACCCATATCAGACCCACTGGGCATGGTTTCCATGAGGAAATGGTTGAAATGGGAGGAAAAAATAAAGCACAATGTGATGATGGGGGTTGCGCGTAGCACAGCCATGGTGAGGGGGTTGTGAGTGCCACAAGGGAGGGCAGACTCCTGCCTCCAAGAATGGGGGAGTGAGTGCTACTGGATGTGCCTCCTCATCACAGACTAACATACAACTGAGCAGAATGCATGAGGCACATGTGTTAGGCGTTGGGCAACAGGCTGGCCCAAGCTCCCCACCCCGTGAGAAAGGAAACGTACGAGGACGTTCGGGTAGCACCATGTTCGCCTCTGACTTTGTAGGTGGATGGCATTCCCCAACCTATGATCCAGGGAGACCCAGTCTCCACAAAGCTCTTTCCCCCTTGCTGAGCTGAGGAGTCAGAAATCAGAGCTGAGGGTTGCTGAAGTGACAGTCACTGGCGGGACCCTAGACCTCTGTGTAAGAACAGGGCTGAAGGCTGCAAATGCAAAGGCTAGGCTTTCCCCACTGCTGCCTTTGCAGCAGGGTCTCAGCGTGACTCTGGCTGGCCACACCACATCCCTGGGCCTCAGCTCAGTGAAACGAGAGGGTTGGCAAGATGATATGTCGTGTGTGCCGACTGCAGGGCCCTCAGAGCTCCAGGAAATTCTCCGAGGTGACAACAAAGCCACGAGCATTAAGGATCTGGGGCCAGGGACCTCTCAGCCACCCGATGGCCCTGTTATGTGGCCTTTGTGCCTTTCTCTCCCTGTGTCTAATACTAGCTGCATCTAGAACAGCCATCATCACCAGCTAATGTGGCCCACATTCGCAGTGAAGGAGTGACTGTTATGACAATTCATGTGACAAAGGGCATAGAACGACTGATTTTGTAATGACAGTCACCACTGGAGACAGAAATGGCCCAGCTCAGAGGGGCTATTACAGAGATGAAAGGAGTCACGGTGCTCATCTGGTCTCACCCCGGCCCCTCCTGGCTGTTCACAGGGACAGCAGCCTTGTCCCCCACAGGGGGTCCAGGGCCATGGCCCCCACCTCACCAGCTGTCTGCCAGGCCTGCACTCCAAGGCTGACCCTGCCCTCAAGTGCCTTGTGGCTTTCAGAAAGATGCCTGAAGGGGACACGTTTTCCCACTCCAATGCTGCCTTTTTGGGACATTGATTTTAAGCTGTTTATTAAAAAAACAAAAGACTCCGAAAGAACCTTTGACCCTCACGAGAGCTTAGGACATCCCCTTAGCCTAACTGGAATTAAGTGTGATAAATAGAACCCTTCAAACAGGGGCCTGTGCCCATCCTTTCCGAGCTGCCAAGCAAGAACTTCCCTGATGTCTCTGTCGCGGTCTCCTGCTCGGGCTCCTGCCTGTAAAACTCTGCTCTCAGTTCTGAAACCTAAAACCCTACCCCATGACCTGTGAGGAGGGCAAACTCAGCAAGAATAGTTTCTGCCAACCGCCCCACTCCACACGCACACACACACACACGCACACGCACTGAGAGACTTGCACCAATGCTAGCCTAGCTTCCAGCAGCTCCAGGCTGTGTTTTGGGATGACCCAATCTCAATTAAAGTTCCTGCCAGAAAAGTCTTAACCAAAAGAATTATTTCTTTATTCAGCTGAAACCTGATTATAGACCACTGGCCTCCCTTTTCTTAAGAGGATTTACTTTAGAAAACTTGCAACTATAAATCCTTTCTCTGCCCCTTTGAGATGCAGTCTTCTACAGTTCAGGGCTGTGTTTTTGTTTGTTTGTTTGTTTTTGTTTTATTGAATTTATTGGGGTGAGGTTACAAATCACTGGGGAGGAGGGCAGAGAGAGAGAAGGAAGGACAATTGTCCCATAAGCTCCAGCCTACATTTACCTCTCCCACCCTGCCCTACTCCTGCAGGCCGCTCCTGGTGCCACACCACGCCCATTTGCAGCCTGACACTGGGCGTCTCTGCCCAGGGCGAAGGCGAGCTTGCACCCTGCCCTGAAACCATGCGGTGAGGCCGCAGGCAGTGGAGGGCTCCCGAGCTCTGGGTGCGATGCTGGCTGTGGCCTGCCTGCCTCCCCACTGGTCACCACTGTCCTCAGCTGGGCACTGATTCTTTGTTAGTGTCTGTATAGGTAGTGGAGGATGTGAGAATAGGGATCAAGGTGGGGAAGCCCAGAGCAGAGTCTACCCACAGATGTATCCAGTTCCCACTGGGAGGGCCCCAGCTACTTCCTGAAAGGCTCCCCCCAAAAAGGCCAGAAATGGATGGGAAGACAGATAAAGGGAGATGCTGGGCGTGGGCCGGCCTGGCTGTGTGTCCGTGCACAGGATGGGGCAGAGGAGAAGGAAAGGTCAGGAGAACCTCAGGATCTGAAAATCACAAGTCTGGTTTCTTGTCCCCTGGGATCCAGTGCAGGGTGGGGTTCAGGGGACTCCACAATCAGTCAAGGAGGCATTAGTGTCTCTGAGCCCTGGCAATGGCAGGCCTCACTGAGGCCAACCCTGGTGGCTGTAGCAGAGCGACCCCCGCAGGTCCGGCTCCAGAGGCATCTGAGCAGGTGCTCTGGGCGGGCCTTTGCAGCTTCCTGTGGTGGCGCTGCCTGTGGCCTGTGCTGACTGTGGCCTCCCAGCATTGTCCCCACCACCCAGCTGGCTGGAGCCCAGCACAGCCTCTTATTTCCCTCCGCAGGCAGCTGCAGGTGGTGAGGGCATCAAGCCCTTGTTTCACCCCCACAGGGGCGTGGTGAGCAAGCGCCGCGGGGCACTAAGGCATTGCTGCCTCCCCAGACCCAGACCGGACAGACGCCCCCCCAGCCACCGCCCTCCCCCTCCGTCTGCACGCGGTCCTGCGCGCTTCTGATGGGCACCTCCGCGTTTCCATTTCCAAGGGAGAGTGGAATTGCATAAATGCCTACCTGCTCTCCCACTGCGATCTCTGCAAGCTTTTATCAGTGGGGAAGTCTGGTGTTTATTCCAGAAAGTGCATTAAGATGAGGGAAGCGGTAAGAGACACTGGGAGGTTAAGAGGAGCAAATCAAATCCTCACGGTCACGCTTCTCTCTCTGTCAGTGCTGAGGGCCAGTGGGGGACCGGGGAGAATGGGCTCGTCACTCAGTGTCATTGTCACGGCGAGTCCCCACACAGGTGAGCTGAGCTACATTAGCTGCTGCCTAGGGAGCTCAGATTGTGTTTTTAGAGACACAGCACTCCCTTCCTCCTCACCATCATTGCCTGGCACACTTATCCCGGGCTTCACGGTCTGCAAAGTGCTCCCACGTGTGTTTATCTCACGGGCTCCTCCTGAGCACAGCTTTATCGTTTCCACTACAGGGGGTCTCCAAGGGGCAGGTGGCCTGCTGGAGGTCACACACCCAGCAGGCGACAGGAAGAGCGGGGACACAAACCCAACAGGGCTTTGGGAGTCTGGTGCTCACTGTGCACAGCAAGCCCCAGACTCCGCCCAGAGCCTGACTTGCGAGCCCCGGGCAGGCCTCAGGGATTGTGGAGCCTTCCCATTCACTGCAGACATCGCCGCTGGGGGTGGGGTGAGGCGGGGCAGGGGGTGCATGCGGCAGCAGCAGCAGGATCTGGGCTGCCCCGGGAAGCCGTGGGTCCACCCAGGTGCGCTGGCCTGGGGAGGACACAGCTTCCTTACCTGCAACACAGGCCCAGCTTGTGATCCAATCAAAACTGCTTCAGTGTAGAGACCAGGTTGCTGGCCTCGGGTCTCTGTCCTCTGGGAAGTTACAGTTCGTGGTGTTGATGTGCAAAGCCCAGGACTCACAGAGCCCTTCAGTTCTCTGTTTGCTCAGACCCTGCAGTGCAGCTGAATTCAGTCTTAGGAAGGCTGAGCGGGCAATGGCTCCTTGGAAGCTGTGTGAGGTGTGAAAAGGAGCGCTGGAGAGCCACTTCCACCCCCTCTTCCAGTCTCCTCAGTCACACCCAGGTGTTAATACGCCCAGACTGGCAGCTGGCCATGCTGGGCAGAGAGTCACACCTTAGTTTAACACATTTCCTGAGGCGCCATGACTCAGCCAAGATGCTGGGTGTGGAGAAAAACGCCGCCTTGTTCCAAACATCCCCCTTCCAGGGTCCGATCACCCCCACGTACACGGGAGAAAACTGCAATTACACCTGCCGTGTGTTTGCCTGGGCTCTCGGGCCAGCCCAGCCTGCTGTCCACCTCTGCTCCATGAAAGGCCTACTCCTGGGGTCCCTCCCCCACCGCGGAGCTCAGCTCCCACACAGGGAGCTGCTCAAACTGTATGTGCGCTGAGAGGCGCCGAGGGCCAGGAGCTGAGGTCTCCTCATGGCAATGACACTGACATCTGAACAAAGTGTTCTGGGGCAGCTGACTTCTGCTAACAGCGCTTAGAACAGGAAACCGCAACAGCCAAAGTTTCAGCCGCCAGTTTTGAGGGTTTGTGGGGTTCAGGGAGGAGAAAGCAATAGGCTCCATGAGTTTGGAGTTTGGGACCATCGGGCAGATTCACTGCTAACAAAGCAGGAAGCGTGTGATTGTTATTTTTTTAAATAAAAATAAAATGCAGGAACCTCTTTCTCTACCTTGATTTCCTCCTTCTCCACCTGTGAATGTCTTTAGGCAACTGGGGTTTTCCTATTCTTTTCTCCTGTGGAGAGCTGGTATCAGTCATCCATAAGCCCCGCGTTTGAATTGTCATCATGCACACTTTCATATTGGCCAGTCCCCTCGCTACTGATATATATAAAGGTTATAAATGAATCACACATAGGACATGCTGAGTGAAAAAGCCACTCAAAACATGCAAACATGAACATGTGGACCACAAAAGATGGGTGCATGGGATTAAACAGTTGAAAAAGTGCTTGCCTGGGAGGGGGCACTAGAGAACTTTCTGTGGTGAGAAAGTACTTTATATTTTAGTACAGGTGTGGGTTTCATGGTGTTTGCATTTGTCCACAATCATTCAAGCACACAGGTAAGATTTGTATATTTCACTGCATGCACACTTTCTCCTGGAAAAAAAAAAAAAAAGCTCACGATGTATCATGTATAAAGTCTGAAAAGCACTAATGCCAATGCTGTTGGAATTCAGAAATGCAGTTGCCCCAGGGGAGTTAGTTAGGGCACAAGGGACAGTGGGACCATTGTCCTTCTCCGTGTGGGCTCGTTTGTGAGAATTCTGTGCACTTATGATATGTGTGCTTTTCTCTCACTTGTGACATGCCAACACAAAGTTTATATTAAAATACTTCAACCATACGCATTGGTATTTTACTCCTCACCAACCTTGTATAACTCAGGGTAACAGGCTACCCCCCATTTGGGAGAACGTAATAGTGGGCTGTTCTGAAATGCTGAGGCTATTTGGGGTTCTGTCTGTGAGCAAGAGGGGTTTGAGCAGTTGGCTGGGCATTTTGGTGTGGCCCAAGTTAAGGGTCCCTGTCCCTGGCTGGAGAGGACTGTGTGTCTGTGAATGGGCTGGGCCTACTCTAATCCCAGGACCCTTGGGGACAGCAACCCACTGAAGGATCCCTGTGAGGGCTGCTCTGTGCTGTGCATTCAAGTCAAACTGCAGCTGAGCAAGGGCCCTGAGCGCAGCCCAGGCTGAGTCTTAAACTGGGTAAAACAATGGAAAACCTGTCTATGTCTCTGCCCCGCTCCTGTTAGTGTTCCTAACTCCCTTGGTGTTTCGTGGATGATAGCAGTGTGTTTTGTTCCATTGAAGAACTCTGGGTGGCTCCTGGATGGCTTCTGCAGGGCGCTGGTCACTAGAAAACAGGATTAGAAGCTTGGAACTGTCAGCCCCACCCTCAATTCTCCAGAGAGACAAGAGTCTGGACATGGAATTAACAATTTACCACATTTACGTGATGAGCCTCCTTAAACAACCCAATACAATGGGGTTTGGGATGCCTCTAGGTTGGTGAGCACATCCACATACCGAGAGGGTGACCCAACCCAACTCCTGGGACAGGAGCCCCTTCCCTCAGGACCCTCCCGACCCACCCTGCGTACCTCTTTGTGTGGCTGTTCGTATTCTTTACTATGGCCTTTTATAAGAGACTAGTGAATAGGAAGTAAGCTGTTTTCCTGATTCTGTGAACAACTCTAGCAAATTCATTGAACCTAGGAGGGAGTCAGTCATGGGAACCTCCTATTTATAACTGATTTTCAGAGGCACAAGTGACAGGCTGGACTTCTTATGGGCATCTGATGGGGGGAGCAAAGGATGGGGTCCATCTTGTGAGACCGAGCCCTTAACCTTAACTACAGGTAGACACAGTGTCAGAATTGAGTTAAACTGCAGGACACCCAGCGGGTGTCAAAGACTTGCTTGGTGTGCTGGCAGTGTTGTGATGTGGTGGTCATGGGATGGAGAAAATGGGGGAAGAGTGAAGTGTTCTGCTCAGGTGATGTGCCAGCTCAGGGCTCAGTCCCATCCTCACTGTCCTTCTCTTCATTCTGGGGCTTAGTGCAGAGGTGCTCTCTGGGTGAAAGATGCCCAGCTCCAGGCTCTGGGACCCACCTTTTCTGGCAGGTGACCGTGTAGCAGACAGGGCACTTCTCCCATTTGCTGAGACCTGGGGAATGCCTGGACTCAGAGCCCCCTGCACTCAGCAGGAACGGGTCTCCTTTCCAAAAAATGCCCTCCTCCTCGTTACACAGCACTGACATCTATAGTCGTAACCCACAAACATGAATATTTGAGCTTCGCACCAAGTTAGGCAAAAGTCTTTGTCCATTTTTCAGACTAGGACACCAGAGTCAGAAGGGTCCCCCTGGCTGTGGCCACAATCTGATCCCTGCACCTGAGATTGGGCTCTTTCAACCCCAGCCCCTCTGCTACTCCTAGACTCAATCTGTTGCATGCCCCTCCTTCCTCTGCTCCCCTGCTGGGCCCAGCCTGCTCTGGGAGGACCCTTGTTTGCCAGCTGCTTCTCACTCTCTCCGAACCCATCCCCCTTTCTAGATAGATAGCCTTGTCCAGGTCCAATTCCTCCTGTTCTCAGGGTGACAGCTGAAAGTCATTCACATTCCTTGGTAAATGAGGTGTGTGGCAGCATGTTAGGTTGGCGAGAGAAGTTTCCAGCAGCCCTGAGCTCAGACCCACTCTCTACATCAGAAGACCTCCTTCCTGTCCCACTAGAAGTGCCAGATTTCTTCTTACTTCCCCAAGGACAATTTTTTAAAAGGGGGGAAAGTAAAAAATAATGCCAAACCAAATAACAACAAAGTAACTCATCCCCAAATTTATTTCCTTTGTCTATATGACACTATACCAATAAAAATAAATACAAAACTAACCTTTCAGCCAATGACAGTTTAGCTGCTCTGTAACAGATAAACCTGCAATCATCCTATGCATATTTACATCTCATTAACAAAAGCCAAATGCATCCAGAGCATTAACATTAAGATATTAGAGTCTAATTATCCTGTCAACAGTAGTTGGGGGAAATTGTCAAGGGTTTATTTACTCATTAGCTTAGAGAGAATATCAGTGATGTCCTAATTACGTATCGCTTTCTTTTTTTTATTTCCTCCTCCTCTTGTGTAGTAAAAAAAAAAAAATGTGTTTTATGTTTTCTTTTTTTCGTAGTGCAGCAGTTTGTGAGAGTTGGCAAGGCTGGGCCTGGAAAGGACTCATCACCTTCTCTTTAGACTTCATGTTGTTAGGACCCCAGCCAGGCTGCAGCTGAGGTCCAGTCACTGCGGTTTGGGAAAGCCTGCGCACCTGCCCCACTGCTGTGTCCTCGCAGATGCCTGGATCCCCGGGAGGGCTCTCTGCTGAACCAGCCTCACTACTTTCACTACCAGCCCCACAGGCTGGGACCTACTGGGGCAGCTGCATCCAGGAACACAGCACCCCCGCCCCTTGTGCTGGCAGCTGCCACCAGCCACAGCTCTCAGGCTATCTGGACAGAGTGGGCATTTTATGAATGCTGGTTGGGTGAGTGAATAAACATTTCCTTGGCAAAGCCCTTTACTGCGGGCTAAAGGATTCACTGGGCCGCAGGCTGTGACCAGGTAGGTGGTCTTTTTAAATATAATTATTGTTTATTTGTTTGTTTTAATCTCCACCTGAGGGTGTGTTTTTTATCAATTTGAGGGAGAGAGAGAGAAACATTGATGTGAGAAAGAAACATCAATCAAGATCCTCTGAAATGGTCCCCAAACAAAGATAGAACCTGCAACTTAGGTATGTGCCCTGAACAGGAATTGAACTGAAACATTTTGGTGTATGGGATGATGCTCCAACCATCTGGGCCACCCAGCCAGGGCATTTTTTAAAATTACAGCTGACATACAATAATATATTAGTTTCATGTGTACAACCTAGTGATTAGACATTTATATAACCTACAAAGTGAAAAACCAATAAATCTAGTACTCAACTGACAACATACATGGTTACTACAACATTGTCGACTATTTTCCTGATGCTGTACTATTCTGTAACTACCTATTTTTACTTCTAAATCCTTTTACTTTTTTTACCCATCCTTCAACCCCCTAGCAATTGGCAACCATCAAAATGCTCTCAGTATCCAAGTCTCTTTCTGTTCTGCCTCTTTAGTGTGTGTGTTTGTGTGTGTGTGCGCACACGCATGTGTGCGCATGTGTGTGTATGTGTGTTTTAGACTCCAGATTAAATGTAATCATCTGGCTTATATATTTCTCTGTCTGACTTACTTCATGTTGTTTCAGATGAAAAAATTTATTTTTTTATAACTGAGTCATATTGCATTGCATCAATGCACCACTTCTTTATCCATTCACCTATTGATGGAGACTTAGTTGCTTTCATATCTTAGCTATTGTAAATAATGCTGCAGTGAACACACAGATACATATGTCTTTTCAATTTAGTGTTTTGGGCTTTTTCACATAAATACCCAGAAGTGGAGTTATTGGGTTCTTCTTTGCCTCTTGTTATAGCCTTTGTTTTAAAGTCTATTTTGTTTGGTATAAGTATTGCTACCTCAGCTCTATTAGTGTGTGTGTGTGTGAAATATCTTTTTTCTATTCCTTTGCTGTCAATCTGTGCATGTCTTTTGATCTGAAGTGAGTCTCTTGTAAGCAGCATGTGTAAGGGCCGTGTTTTCTTATCCATTCAGTCACTGTATATCATTATTGAAGTATTTGATTTATTTGCCTTTAAAGTAATTGTTAATAGATTTGCATCTATTGCCATTTTATTATTTAAATTTTTTATCTTTTTTTTCTTCTTCTTAAAGAAGACCCTTTAATAATTCTTGCCGTATTAGTTTGATGGTGATGAACTTCTTTAGCTTTTTCTTGCTTGAGAAGTTCTTTATCTGTCCTTCAATTCTAAATGATAGTCTTGCTGGGTACAATAATATTGGTTGTATGTCCTTGCTTTTTATCACTTTGAACATTTTATGCCCATCCCTTTTGGCCTGCAATGTTCCTGTTGAGAAATCAGAAGACAGCCTTATGGGAGCACCCTTGTAGGTAATTCACTACTTTTCACTTGCTGTTTTTAAGATTCTCTCTTTGTAGTTAAACTGTCATTTTAATTATGATGTGTCTTGGTTTAAGACTCTTCAGATTGTCTTATTTGGGACTCTCTGCATTTCCTGGACTTATGTGTCTATTTTCTTAACCAAATTAGAAAAGTTTTCTGTTACCATTTTTTTTCACATCGGTTTTCAATTTCTTTCTCTTTCTCTCTTTCTTTTCTCTGGCACCCCTGTGAGGCAAATATTGGTGCCCTTCTTGTGATCCCAGAGGCTCCGTGAACTATCCTAATTTTTTTAATTCTTTAATCCTTTTTCTGTTGTGATTGGGTGTTTTTGGCTTTCTTATCTTCCAAATTACTAACTGGATCCTCTGCTTCATCTTTGCTATTGTTGATTCCCTGTAACATACTATTTATTTCAGTCACCGTATTCTTCATTTCTGACTGGTTCTTCTTTATGTTTTTCATGCCCTTTTTTATGCTGTTGAAGTTTTTACTAAATTTCTTGAGCATCACTATAACTATTATTTAAACTCTGTATCTTATAATTTGCTTGCCTCCATTTCATTTAGTTTTTTGTCTTGAAATTTCTCCTATTCTGTCATTTAGAACCTGTTTTTTTCTCCTCATTTTGGCTGCTTCCCTGTATTTGTTTCTATGTATCAGGTAGAGATGCTACATTTTCTTGACTTTGTAGAGAGGCCTCATGTAGTGGGTGCTCTGTAGGGCCCAGTGTCACAGCCTCTCTGGTCACCTAAAGTGGGTGCTTCGCGCATGCCCCTAGTGTGGGCTGCGTGCACCCTGCTGTTGTAGTTGAGCCTTGATTTCTGTTAGCACATCACTGGGAGGGATCGAGCACCAAGGCCAATAGACTTCGAGGGCTTACGGCAACTACAGTGGAGAGACTGTGATGCGAGGATCAACTGCACAGAGAAAGACATACTTCAGTGGACTTTGGTGCTCACCAAGTCTTCCCCTCCAGTGTGCCACTTGTGCAGGTGGTTGGGTGGCTATGCTTCAATGTGGTCTAAAGCTGTCCATCAAGTGCACTGGTTCTGGGGCCTCCTGGAGGTGCAGGCTGAAGTCAGTCACCGCCTGTGCCCTGCTCAGAACTACCTGTCATGAGCTACAGAGTGATCTGCAGGTGGAAGCTATTTGTGCTGGGGTTGGAGGTACCCAGAAGATGTCAAGCTGCAAAATGAGGCTGGCTGCCACTAGTGTCAGGCCTGGGGCCACTTACTTAGAGGTACAGGGAACACTGAGGACAGATGCCGTTTGTTTGAAAAATTTTAGGAAAGTCCAAAATCTGAGCCAAGAGAGGCTGTTTGTGTGGAAAGGACATTGGAAAGGCCTTGGGTAGGTCCAGAAGTTGGGTGGGGCAGGGTCTCAGGAAATCACCAGGGCAAGGCTAACACTGTGAGCCGGGTTGACCGAGACTCAAATATAGACCCAGCCTTCTAGTTCTGTGTGTGTGTGTTATGGGGGAAGATAGGCTGGGGGACTCAGTAAAAAGCAATGACCTCCACTAGCACCTTGTCTAGAAGAAAGCTGCTTCTCCCTCCTCCTCCTGGGCCAGACAATTTAGTCCCACCTTGTGAGTCCCTAGTGCCTTTTGAGCTGCTGCCCTAGTGCTGGAGAGTCCTAGTAAGTGTGGGCCCTTTAAGAGGAATGCCTGGGGCATCGAAAACCCTCTGTCTCACTCAGCCACAATCCTCATAATCCCCGCTGGTTTTCATAGTCATAAGTCACTGGGATTTCTTTTCCCATCACTGAAACCATGGGCTGGGGGTTTGGGTGTGCAGCTGGCTCCCCAGGGGGAACCTCTGTAACTGAGACATCCTTCCAGATTTTTAACCATCACTCATGGGTGTGAGACCAGACCATTCTGCACCTCCACCCCTTCTACCAGCCTCAATGTGGCTTCTTTATATCCTTAGTTACAGGACTTCTGTTAGTTAGATTTCAGGTGTTTCTTAATAATGGTTGTTCTGTAGTGTAATTTTGATGTGTTTGTGGGAGGTTTGGAGAATAGCATTTATCTACCCTATTGTCTTGATCAGAAGGCCCAGGTGGATGGTTTTGAACTTCAAGTGTAGGTTCAGGTTCCTTACAGCTTTAGAGTAAGGCCTTTGCCTGGAGGACCATTCTTTCTAGAAGCTTCTGACCTGCTCCCTCCCTAGACCCTGTTGCCCAGCTTCCTCGGGGTTCTGTTTTTTCTTTTTCCTACCTGAGTATGATCCAGCACTGTTGGCCCTGAGCGTTGTCCCAGCTCAGTTTTCATTTCTCTCTGCTGGCCACCAGGAAAACTCCAATATTCTTTCATCTTTGAGGTGGCTTTTGACTTAGGCCAGGCTTGATCCAGACCCAGCTCATCAATACCGCACCCCCATCCCCCCACCCCCCGCCCATATACACAGAAATTCTGCTGGTCCTCCATGACTCTGCAGGCCTTAGGATGAGGTGAAAGGACACTGGGTACTAGAACTCCTCGAATGACTACAATTAATAAATTAAAAATATAAAATAAGTGTCACTGAGGATGTGAAGAATTTGGAACCCTTGTGCACCGCTGACAAGAATGTAAGCTGATGGAACCACTGTGAGGGACAGTGTGACCGTTTCTCAGAAAAAGGAACCTGGAACTACCATATGACCCAGTAATCTCATTTGTGGGTATATTCACCAAAATAATCAATAGCAGAAGCTTGAACATACAGTATTCCCTCACTTATTGTGGGTATACATTCTAGACTCCCCCCCCCCCATGAGGTAGGAACCTTACATTTATTCTACACTCTTAAACCTACGTAACTTTAACAACATACGTATACAGTACTACAAAATCCTGCGATATAGCGAAAACTCCGTGATAAATAATTAAATATAATATTTTTAAAAATCCCGCGATACAGTGAGGCCATGATAAGTGAACCATGATACAGAGAGGGACTGCTGTATATTTGTACACCAGTGTTCATAGCAGCATTATTCACAACAGTCAAAAAGTAGCAACAACCAAAATGTTCATTGAGAAATGGTGGATAAATAAAATGTGGTATGTACATATGAAAAATATTATTTAGCCTTAATAAAAATAAATTGAATTTTGACACATGAAGCAACATGGATAAACCTTGAAAACATCATGCTAAATGAAATAAACTAGATACAAAGGGGCAAACACTATGATTACACTCACAGGAGGTAGATGAGGTATGAGGAGTAGTGAGAATTAAAATGCCAAAGGTTAAAAACAAAGAGAGAATATTAAAAGCAACAAGAGAAATGCAGTTAGCTACCTATAAGAACGCTTCCATGAGATTATCAGATGTTTTTTCAACAGAAACCTTGCAGGCCAGAAGGGATTGGCAAAAAAAATATTGAAAGTAATAAAAAACAATGACCCACAACCAGGATCTCTCTACCCATTGAGGCTATAATTTAAAATCAAAACACAGATAAAGAACTTCCCAGACAAAAAAAGAAAAAAAAGTACCTAGCACATTTCATCACTACCAGACCAAGACTATAAGAAATGTCAAGAGGACTTCTTTAACAAAAAAAAAAAAACAAAAAAATCAAAAATATGAATAATAAAATGCCAATAACCACATACCTATCAACAATTACTTTAAATGTAAAATAATTAACTGTTCCAATCAAAAGACACCATGTAGCTAAATGGAGAAGACACACTTCAAATTGAAAGACACACACAGACTAAAAGTAAACTGATGGAAAAGATATTTTATGCGAATAGAAATGAGAAATAAAATAGACTTTAAAACAAATACTCTTTAAAAAGAAATAAAGAAGGGCACAGCAGTTCTATTTTTGGTTACTTATCCAAAGGAACACAAGTCACTAACTCGAAAAGATATATGCATCCCTATTTCATTGTAGTTTTATTTACAATAGCCAAAATATGAAAGCAACATAAATGTCCATATATGAATGGATAAATAAGAGGTGGTACATATATACAATGAAATGTTACACATAAAAATGAAATCTTGTCATCTGCGACAACATGGCTGAACCTGGAGTTTATTATGCTAAATTAATTATGTCAAAAAGAGAAAGACAAATACCAGATAATTTTACTTACATGTGAAATCTAAAACAAAAGATAAAAGAACACATAGATACAAACAACATAGCCACAAACCACATTTTGATTTTTGTTAGGGGTTGAGGAGCTATATATCAAAGGTTAAGGGATTAAGAAATATAAATCAGCAGTTAAAAAATAGTCATGGGGATGTAAAGTACAGCATAGAGAATACATTTAATAATATTGTAGTAACTATGTATGGTGCCAGGTAAACACTAGACTAACTGGGGTGATTACTTTGTAAGTTATATAAATGTCTAGTTACTATGTTGTACACTTGACATTAAAATGACATATGTCAATTGTATATCAACACATAATATAAAATTAACCATCTTAAAAATACCAAACAAAATAACTGATTGTATAATAGGAATGGAGAAGTGAACAGGAAGTTGCAGGAGACCAAGTAGAAGAGGTCAGATGCTATTTACATAGCACCAAGTCCTCCTCTGCTCTCCAGTTTCAGTTCTAGAAGGTTCTCCAAGATCACAGGGCAGCAAGGCTGAAACATCCCAGCAAAGGCTCTTCACAGATAAACTCTTCAGCTGATACTGAAGATAAATGTTTTACCAGTCATTCATCTCACATCCTCCATTCTTCTCTTTCTTTCAAGATAGCCAAACTCATTTTTAAGCAATTCCCATGAGCAACCTCATGCTGTGGTCACAGTCCCTGCTTCAAGAAGCTCCTGTTCTCTCTAGACAGAGAGCTGGGGAAACACACGTGCAGTTTAAAGTTATGAGACTACGTACAGTGAGGGACCTGCCCTAACGGGGGGTTCCAGAGCACATGCTTTCAGCTGGAAGCTTCAGTTAGAAAACAACCACGATGGGTTAGATTATTTCATCAGAGCTAATGCAGTCAACAGTCTATGTCCCTCTGAACATTGCTGACTGCCCTGGAAACCAGGGGTGTCGCATGCCAAGTGACCGTTTTTGTGTGGAGCAGTGGGCTTTGGAAACCAGCCAGGGGGCAGGCTGGGGAGACAGACACAGAGAGGCAAGATGTGACTCAGGGGAGAAAATGAGAAAACAATAAGAGGAAGAGATCAAAGATGGATGATAATAATGACAGAAAATTGCCAAGAAGACTTTGACGTGGGGTCCTTTTTGTTTTGTTTTGTTTTTTACTTCTATTTATTTATTTTTTCTATAATCATTTCATTTTTAATAAATGAGGTGTCAAACAAAATAAACTGGGAAAGAGAAGCCTTTTCAACAAACTTATTGGGGCAACATTGGTTAATAGGATCATATAGGTTTCAAGTGTACCTTTTTATGATACATGATGATCTGTGTATTGCATTGTGTACCCATGACCCAAAGTCAAATTACTTAAGTTGTTTTTCAGCTTTATTGAGATGTAATTGACATACAACATTGTGTAAGGTTAAGAGGTGTGTAAACAAAAAAAAAAAATTAAAAATCTCATCAGGCATAGGACTTGAATAGACATTCCTCTGAAGGGGACATACAGATGGTCACTAGACATGTAAGAAGATGCTCAACACCACTAATCATCAGGGAAATGCAAATTAAAATCACGATGAGATATCACCTCACACCTGTCAGAATGTCTATCACCAATAAATCAACAAATATAGAGTGGTGGGGAAAATGTAGATACAAAGGAACCATCAGTCACACATTTCTGGGGGGAATGTAAATTGGTGCAGCCACTATGTAAAACAGTATGGAAGTTCCTCATAAAGTAAAAAATAAAACTATCACATGACCCAACAATTCCACTTCTGTGTATTTATCCTAAACAACCTAAATTACTAATTTAAAAAACACACACATGCATATTTTTGCAGCCTTATTTACAATTGCCAAGACATAGAAGCAACCTAAATGTCCACAGAACAATGGATGATGAAAACGTGTTACATATATCAAATGTAATATTACTCATACATAAAAATTGCAATTTGTGACATGGATGGAGCTAGAGAGAATTATATTAAGTGAAGTAAGTCAGAAAGAGAAAGGCAAATGCCATATGATTTCACTTTATGTGAAATCTAAAAAACAAAACAAATGAACAAACAGAAAAGCATCAAACTCATACGTACAGGAAACACTTTGATAGTTGCCACATGGAAAGGAGTTAGGAGCTGTGTGCTCCTATGCTGGGTGCATAGGTGATAACAAGGGTTATAGCCTCTTATTCAATTTATCCCTTTATCTTTATGAAATGCTTTTTTAAATGTTTCTTGTACCCTTTGGTTTAAAGTTTATTTTGTCTGGTATAAGCATTGCTGCTCCAGCTCTTTTCTAGTTTCCTTTTTCATACAGTTTGTGTTTTCATTCTTTTATTTGGTCTGTATGTGTCTTTTGATTTGAAGGGAGTCACTTGTTGGCAGCAGATGTACAAGTCTTCTTTTTCTTATCCAGTCAGCCACACTATGCCTTTCTATTGAAGCATTTAAGTTTTTACATTTAAAGGAATTATTGGTAGGTTAGGTAGTGATTGGATTTTATTTTTCATATTTTTCATCTTTTTTCTTCCTGTTAAAAATTTTTTTTAAATATTTCTTGTGATACTGGCTTTTTTGGTGATTATCTCCTTTGGCCTTTACTTGTCTGAGAAGCTCTTTTTCTAAATGAAAGCCTTGCTGGGTAGAGTAATCTTGGTTGTAGGTTATTGTTTTATTTATTTTTTGATCACTTTGAATATTTTTTGTCAATTCCTCTGTCCTGCAAAGTTTCAGTTGAAAACTCAGCTGACAGTCTCATGGAAACTCCCTTATAGGTACCTAACTGATTTCCTCTTGCTGCTTTTAAGATGCTCTCTTTTACTTTAAACTTTGGAATTTTAATTATAATGTATCTTGGTGTGCTCTTTTATGGGTTCATCATCATTTGGACTCCATGTGCTTTGTGGACTTGTATGTTTACTCCTTTCACTAGGTTAGGAAAGTTTTTTTTTTTTCCAAATAGTTTTCAATTTCTTGTTTTTTCTCTTGTCCTTCTGGAATCCTTACTATGCAAATATTTGTAGGCTTGATGTTGTCCCAGAGGTCCCTTAAACTATCCTCATTTCTTTATAAATTATTTCTTCTTTTGATGTTCTTATTGACTATTTTTTGCTACCTTGTCTTCCAAATCACTGATTTATTCCTTACTTAATCCAATCTATTGATTTTTGCTGGTTTCTTTATTGCAGTTACAATATTCTTCATTTCTGGTTTTTTTTTATGTTTATGATTTCTATCTTTATTTTTATATTTTTTGTCTATTTGTTAAAGTTCACACTGTTAAGCAATTCTTTTCTTAAAGTAATTGAGCATTCCTGTAACCATTATTTTGAATCCTGCATCTGATAGATTGCTTACCTCTACTTCGTTTAGTTTTTTTCTTGGAGTTCTGTTCCTTTAATTTGGAACATGTTTCTCTGTCTCCTCACTGTAGCCACCTCCCTGTGTTTTTTCTATGCATTAGGTAGATCTCCTATGTCTCCTGGTCTTGGCAGAGATACCTGTGTCCTTTGAATCCCAGTGGCTCATTCTCTCTGGTCACCTGAGCCCTATGCTCCAAGGCTGTCCTTTGTGTTTGTTGTGTGTGCCCTAACGTTGAAGTTGAGTCTTGATTGCTGTTGGCATGTCAACCAGAGGATGGTCCCTCAGGGGTACTGGCTATGAGAAATGGGTGTGACTACAGCAAACTAGAGGTTGTGCAGGGGCTGACACCAGTACGTGAGATTTGCTTAGTGAGGTTCCAGTGCCTAACAGTTTCACCTCTATGGTTAGTGGTTTGTGGAGGAGGTTGGATGGTACTCTGCTGTAGTCTGAAACCAACCACCAGTTTCATTGGCTCCGATGCATCTTTGGATGGACTCTGTTGAAAGCCAAGTTTAGCTGTCGCTCTTTCCCAGCCTGGAGACACCTGCTAGGAGCTACCATGTGATCTGCAGTTGGTTGCCACCTGTGCTAGGCTTGATGGTACCTGGAAGAAACTAAGCCGAAAACCAACATCAGCTGTCCACAGTGCCGCTTTGGGGGCTGTGTTGTAAGCAGTACAGGGCACGCAGAGGCCAGATGCTGCTTGTTTGGGGTCTGCGGACCATTGGGTGATTTGGGGATAGTCTGAAGTGCCAGCCAAGACAGGCAATTAGTATGAAAAACCTGCTGGAAGATGTTCAGGTCTCATATAGAGTTGGCTGGGGTGGGGTCTCAGAGTACAGCCCAGGAGGTTGACTGGATCATAAGACATTTTTAACTTTTACAAAAATGCTAAATGTTTCCCAGAGTGGTTGTAGCATTTTTTTCATCCCAAAAGACATGTTTATGAGCTTTAGTTCCTTCCTATCCCTGCCAACACTCGGTATGGACAGTAGTTAAAAAAATTCTGGTGTTCTCATAGACGGGTGGTCATATCTCATAGTTTTAATTTACATTTTCTCATAAATAACGCTGGTTGATGAGGACTTACATTTGGTGCCCACCTGCGCCTGCAAGCTGAGTGGGGGGAGGGCTCAACCTTGGAAAAACCGGTCTTGGCAACACTGCTGCCTGTACCTGCAGTCTGTGTGGGGGAAGGGCTGAGCAAAGAAAGAATGGCACCTGCAGCACTTCCGCCCTGAGAGAGCTGCCCCTCCAGCCCTGAAGCCAGGCAGCTCAGCTCCAGCCTGCATGTGCCTGTCACGTTTTGCGCTATCCCAGCACTTCCGTTCACAGCAAGTGAGCTCATCAGCAGGTTTGTGTTTGGGCTCTTTAAGAGCAGTGTCCGGGACTTGCGTGGCCCTCCCTCTCACATGGCTATCTTCCTGCTGGTTTTCACAGAAACTATGGGGGGTTCTCTCTCTGGAACTGGAGCCACAATATTCCTCGTTTTTCACTGCCACACCGTGGGTGTGGAGACTTCCCATTCTACATGTCTGCCCCTCCTACCAGTCTTGATGTGGCTTCTTCTTTATATCCTTAATTACAAGACTTCTGTTTAGCTAGTCTTCTGGTCATTCTCAAGGGTGGTTTTTCTGTAATTTAGCTGTAATTTGATTTGGTTGTGGGAGAAAGCTAGCACAGCATTTACTCATTCTGCCATTGTTCTGCAAATGTTCGAGACCAGGTAGGTCCACTTGGAATTCGGGCAGACAGAAGAAAATACGTGGAGCTGTAGAGATATCTGACATGTCTTTATCTGGGTCCTGGGTCGATCCACACGGGTAGAAAGTCCTGTCTCCTTATATACTAAGTGTAAACAAAGCTGGCTGTGTGCCAAGGTATGGTATCACTGGTTATATGAGTGTTCTGCACATGAGGGGGCCTTGCTAGTACTGCTGAATCATTCGTGCCGGGACATCCTGGTGAGGGAGCCTGATGACTCCGTTTTCCTCACACTCCACCCCTTCAGGGTTCCTCATTGTACACTCTACTTGAGTTCCATCTTCCGTGAGGGTCCCTTCGCTGAGCCCTGCACCCATAACCTGCAACAGCAATAGAGACGACAGCAACAAGCGACTAATGGGCAGGCACTGCCTGCTAATACAGCAAGGGCCCACCGCCATTCAGAGGTTAGGGATGCCCACCATTCCTGCGATGGGCCGCCGGTCAGGTGTTCAGTGGCGTGTGTTTCAGAGGCCAAGGCCCACAGGGCCTGGCTAACATTGTGGTGGACGTCAGGAATATATACACAGCATTCAGCTCCCACCAGGGCACACACCCTACCCTGTGAAGCAGTAAGCATGTCTGGGGCCATGAGCTCTTGCAAAGCTACTTTCCACAATGGAGACACTTCCTCATTCAAGAGGCTCAAGGCATCATGTGTTACATTTAGTACTCGGGCAGTGTGCC
The DNA here is from genome assembly GCF_987537825.1 of Furipterus horrens. Classification (NCBI taxonomy): domain Eukaryota; kingdom Metazoa; phylum Chordata; class Mammalia; order Chiroptera; family Furipteridae; genus Furipterus; species Furipterus horrens. Next base: position 24,110,193 of record NW_028327174.1, read on the forward strand.
ATGCCAATGCCATTACCTCAGCTTCTGTCACTATGGATGCAGTTTGAGGGGTAAAAATAGATAATGGGAAGTATCACCAGGGGTACACTTTACCCAGTGTCATGCATTATACACTTCCCAATTGGCCGGCAGAGTCACAAGCATTTTCTGGACTTGAGCAGGCAGACAAGGCCAGCCCCAAGTACAATGACTGGTCCAATTCCCAGGCCAAAAGGCCACCCATGCGAGCCACATATCCTTTGGATAAAGGGCTCCAGGGGGCACTGCAGCCCACACGTTATCTCTTGCTTTCTAATAGTGCTCAGTGGTGCGGGTCTGACACAAACCTATAGGAATCCACCCTACCCAGGCTTTCCTTTTAGGGTTTTCAATATAGAGGGGAGCTGGTCCAGCCAACTCCATGACTTTGGCCATAAACCAGCTTGACATGTCCCATCCGGCATAGCCAATTGCTGCTCAGGACTGGCTGTACCACTCCTGTGCCACAGCATAGATGTCAGCCCAGCTTACATTCCACGAGGAGTGTGCACTGTCCCATTGATTCTGCAGCCAGGTCCAATTCACTGTGGAGGCTGGAGATACACGTGCCCGGGGAGACCAGCAGACGTGCTGAGAGGAATCTCGGCGCAGACCCGGCAGCCTGGCTGGTTGGCCGCTGCAGCGTAAGTATGTGCCCGTGCAACTAAGGTGTTAGTTTCCACCCCAGGGGAGAAAAGACAGAGCACTTACTGGACCACCAGTGGCAGATCCCTCCCTTCAGGCAAAACACATGGAAGTTTCTGGTCAGTCAATAAGACAGTGGCCGGCAGAGGGGCCCTCCCAGGGGACTAGTACCACACCTTTCATGCCTCAACTGGGGGCTCTGAATCCAATTGCAGCAGGAGCAGGTAACTCGTAATAGGCCACAGAGAAATCACAAAGGAACCACGGAGGAGTGTCTCATGGTCTGCTGGCCCTGGATATGTTACCTGTGATACTGGGGGCCACTGTCCAATCGCCCACTGCACTATTTGCAGGTTTCTCTCTATTCCTTGCCCTCAAGGGGCAACAAGGGCTAGCCAATCCATGTGGGGAGCTTTTATCTCTCAAGGCCATGTCCAAGTAGCTGTCTGCCCCTGCTCTAGGCTCTCTGGTGCAGCCATTGGGCAACTTCTCTCCCTGATGGGCCACTAGGCACCGTTTCTAGCCATTGAGCTTTGGCTAGAGTAACAGCCTCGTCATTCCCAGGGGAAGCTAAGGGCACATGCCCGCTTACATGATACAGTGTAACATGTTTCTGATGACCTAATTCCCATAGTTCTTACCATAAGGCCTGCCCCTATACAGGCCTGTGCATGACCATCCTTTTATACCGTGCCATGTAGAGATCCACAGACTTAGGCCTTGGTATACCGCCCAACTATTTGTGCAAATAGCAAAGGGCGGTGCCTCATTCGCAATCACGAGCCATATGGCTCTCAGCTCTGCCCATTGGTTACTCTGGCCAACTCCAGTGTCAAACCAGATAGTGTCCGTCTCTGGCTGGATTGCCACAGTGGTCCACATGGCAGGCTGGCCTCTGCTAGACCCATCTGTGTACGAAGCATCTGCAGGGATGGGTGCCTTTCCTTCATATAAAGAACTGGGTTCCATTTTTTCTGCTGTGGCAGAAGGAGTAGATTTCTCTGCTACATAAGTAACAGGGCATGATACCTCCTATAACTCAGCCCTCAAAGGGCTAGTGGAGAGACCACTCCTTTGCTAAAGATAAGCCCCCACTTGGCTAATGTGGGCATCTGGGCTGTCCCACTGCGTGTCTTATCTATTCAATCTTGAACCCACCTCGCAATAGGATAAGTGGTTTTTAGTGTTACAGGGGCAGTTCCTGCTATAGCCTCAGAGGCTAACAGAGCAGCACACACTGCCACCAGTTGCTTCTCAGTTAAGGAGTATCAGGCTTCTGCTCTTTTCCATAACTGGGAACAAAACCCGAAGGGTTGCTGCAGCCATTCTGAAAGCTGCCAGAGGCCCCATCCAAAGCCCTCCTGTGTCACATGCACATCCAGTTCACAGGGCTTATTAGGATCTACAGTATGCAAAGCTTGAGGACATTTAATGACACGTTTTGCTCCCTGGAATGCTTGTTCCACAGTTGCGGTCTAGCCCCACTTCGCCCCTTTCCTTACTGGTGCACAGAGAGGACAAATTGCCTGAGCTAGATGCAGTACAAACACCCTCCAGTACCCAAGCAAATAGAAGGGTTTGGAGTTGCTTGACTGCGGTGGGGGCAGGGTACACTGAACTTTATCTATCACTGTGTCAGGGACAACTGTTGTCTTACCCGACCAGACAACCCCCGAGAATTTGACAGACAATCCAGGCCCCTACAATTTAGCCTCGTTACTGCCCAGTCACAGTTCTTCAGGTGTGACAGCACTTGTGGTACTGCTTTCTCCAGCTCGGCAAGAGAAGCACTTGTTAGCAGAATGTCATCAATATTGTGGAAGAGGCTCACAAGAGCAGGCCATGACCATTTGGCTGGGTCCTCTGCCACAAGTCTGTGACAAATGGTTGGGCTGTGCAAATACCCTTGTGAAAGCACTGGGAAGGTCCATTGCTGGCCTTCCCAGGTGGAGGCAAACTGGTCTTGGCTCTCCGGGGCAATGTCAATGGAGAAAAAAGTATTTGCCAAGTCAGCCACAAAATGATAACTCATTAGTTACCTGGTCCATCAAGTCCATCACTGAGGGGACCGCTGCAGGGGGAGAATAACCTTATTCAGCTCCCAATAACCCACAGCCATTCTCCATGTGCCATCTGCCTTGCGCATCGGCCATACAGGGGAGTTAAAGGGACTGTGGTCCGTTCTAAGGATTCCCACTTTTTCTAACTCCCTGATAGTGCCCGTGACTTTCTTGTGTCTTTCAGGAAGTTGCTACTGTTTAGTTGCCATCATCCACCATGGGGGCAGCAACTGCACAGGGGGGATGCTCAGCATGTCCCCTCAAAACTGCTTTCACCATCTGCAATTGCAAGTGAAGACCCCCCCACCCCCACCCCTACCCCCCGGTTTATAGCCATAACCCTTGAAGCACATCAATGCCCCAGATATGCTCAGGAATGGGGGACACATAGACAGTATAGTCATGGGGGGCAGTCACCCAGTACTCAGTGAAAGCCACACAGCCTTCACTTTCACACTGCGCCCCCCCCCCCCCCCATAACCATCTATACGGACCTCAGGCCCCAGAAACTTCTCAGGGTTCCCATATAGGAGAGTGCATTCCACTCCCATCCCCCAGGCCTAGGACCCACTGGGCATTTGTGGGGGACCAGTGGATCGCCAGTTTCACATGTGGCCTCTGGTCCCCACCCATCCCCTAAAGACAGGTCCCTCGGCCCTCCCCCTATTAAAATTTCCAAAGGATATCTCCCTCCTCTTGGGAGGCAGCTGGCTCAGTCAGGTGGTCTTCAAGATGCACAGCATGGGTCTGCGGGGGCACAGCGCTGGGCTGCCCCCTCACTTTTTCTCCTGCTGGGGCTGCTGGAAATGTTGGTCAGCTCGCAACTGTTTCCGCAGTTCTAACAGGGAGGCGTTTGGCTTCCTATCGATCTCGTTTCGATCTGCCACAGTCCCTAGAAGATCCACCCACATCTGGGTGCGAGTCACCCACACAGGTCCACTTTTTACCTGAGGAAAGGGGGCTCAAGAGACCACTCAGACCCCTTTCTGGGCCCACCAGCTCTCCACATCTGCCAGACTTGCCACCATCGTAGTGATTTCATTAATGCAGCGCCTGGCATACGGGGCCAAAATTGCCATAAGGGACCCACAAGAGACAGAGGGGGCGTGCTGCAGCACTGAATCCCTCACTCAGCTGTGAACTGCGCGTCATCTGGGCCGGTAGTATTCGGGTTAAACATAGCCAGGCTCATGCCCAATTCCAGCAAGATCTGCACTGGGTCTGCGTAAGACTGCCATTTACTCACGGTGTCTGGCACGGCTCCTGCACCTGCCCAGACAGTGCGGATGGCAGCCATAATCCAGTTTAACAGAGACTGGGACCCCTGTCCTCCTCCATGCCGCCGACTCTTCCGTAGCCGCTGGCGCAGGGAGGGGTGCATCACAATGGACGCTAACTTTCCCGTCTTATCGTCAGTACACATGATGCTGTCCACCCCCAAATCTCAGAGGTGGAGGAGCCATGCTGCCAAAACTGCTTCCCCAAATCCACTCGCTCAGCCTGCATACCGGGGCGGTAGGCGGTGCGCTCCACCATCTGGGCGAGGCCCGCTGGCTTCCCCGTCCCCGGCTGCTGCGGTTTCACCTTCTGCACCACCGCCCGGCGGGCTCGCAGGGGAACCGGCTCCTCCTCCTCCTCTTCCCAGTCCTCCAGTCTGACCAGGGAGGAGGACTGCCGCGACTCTATCTGCTTGAGGTCCTCTTCCAGCGCATGGATCTGAGCCTCCAAGGCTTCCTCCTTCCCCCAGAGTTCTCAGAACTTTGCTGCATCTTGAAGTGCCGTCTCCATCTCAGCTCAGAGCTGTAAGGAATATCCAGCCCAGGCCCCATGGTTGCTGGGTGCTCAGCTTTTCCAGGGTCGGCTCAACGACCCGCAGGTCCTTCTCTTCCATGTCGGGAGTGCCACTGACCTCAGGCCAGTTCTGGGGAGGAGCCCAAGCCACCAGGAGACTTGCCACCAAGTGCCACACCCTGGTGGCAGGCCACCCCGCTAAGTCCCCCTCTGGGGGCCTGAGGGCTCCATACCATACTGTGATGAATCCTGCCAACTACACCAATTATTCTGCAAACATTCTACGCCAGGCAGGTTCACTCGGGATTCAGGCAGACAGAAGAAAACAGGTGGAGCAGTCGGGATTTCTGACATGCCTTTATTCCGGGTGCTGGGTCCATCTGCGCTGGCGGAAAGTCCTGGCTCCTTATATACTAAGCGTAGACAAAGCCGGCTGCGTGCCCAGGTATGATATCACTGGTTACATTATAGTAAGTGTTGCGCACATGCGGGTGTCTTGCTGGTACTGCTGAATCATTCCTGCCTAGATATCCAGGTGAGGGAGCCGACTGACTCCATTTTCCTCACAGCCATCTTGACCAGAAGGCTTGTCTACTTTTTAAAAGAACAAATAAGTTGTACACGATACAGATGGTGCTACAAGACACCACTTAGTGGCTGGTGAATTACTGGACAGTGGAGAACTAGATGCCAGCAGCCCCCCACCCCTGCCCCCGAGTTGCAAAACACTAGAATGTTTCTAGACACTGCCTAATGTCCCCTGGAAGGAAAAATAAACCCCAGTTAAAAAGCACCATGTATTGTAATGGTTTTACCTGCCAAGTGTCTGGGATAGTGTTGAATTGAGAAATTATTTTATCCCCAACAATGCCAGGGATAGATGTGACTGATTAACACTGGAAGGACAAATTAAAAGATGAACATTCAGTTTGAGTTTGCCAAAGTGGAGATTAGAACCACAACAGAAAAAATCCTAGTTGAGGTGTCTCTCTCATATTCAGCGAATCAAAGTGGGTAGCAGGTTTCTAAGTGAGGGTCATGTTTGTTTTGGATGTTCAGTTTTTCCAGCACCATTTATGGAGGGTTTTTTTCTTCCATTGAATTGATTTTGCATCTTTGTCAAGTCAGTTAGGCTAATATGTGAGATAATGTGTGTATCTAATTCTGCATTCTCTGTTCTATTTATGTTTCTGTCTTTACACCAATACTATCCAGTCTTAAGTGCTGTAATTATATAATGGCTTAAAATCGAGTACACTAACTTCTCCCAATTTATTCTTTTATCTCAAGTTTGTTTTAGCTATGATAGTGTATCTGTCTTTCCATGTACATTTTAGAATCATCTTATTTATGTCTACACTGATCTTGATAGACTTTTTATAACAATAGTATTAAACCTGCACATGAATTTAGGGGAAATTGACATGCTTACTGTGTTGACTTCCAATCCATGACCACTATAGATTTCCCCATTTATTTAGATTTTCTTTGACTTTATATATCAATAGTAAGCAATTTTCAATGTACAAGTACTATACATGTTTTGTTAGATTTAAACATACTATTTTGAAAATGCTGAAATGGCATTATATTCATTTTCAATGTTTACAATTTTGTTGATAGTACATCAAAATACAATCGATTGTTTTATGCATATCTTGTTCCTACAGCTTTGCTGAATTTACTCACTAACTCAAGGAGATTTTTGTAGATTCTTGGGACTTTCTACATAGACAACCATGATATCTAGAAATAAAGACCATTTAATTATTTTTATTTCTAATCTGTATGCTTTTAATTTCCTTTTCTTGCTTGATTGTGGTGAATAGATGTTCTAGCACTATGTTGATTAAAGGGTGAAAGTGAACATCTTTTCCTTGTGCCTGATCTTAGTGAGAAAACCATGTTTTTTTTTACCATTAAGAGTAATAACTATAACTTTTTAAAAATGCTCTTTGTCAAGTTGAAGATGTTTCCTTTAAATTCTTACTTTTCTAAGAGTATTTATAGGCATAATGAGAACTGAGTTTTGTTACATGCTTATTTTTCATTAATTGATATATCATGTCTTTTTAATCTTTAGCATGTTTATATGATGAATGATTGTGTTTGATTTTTGAATATTGAACCAACTTTGCATCCCTGGAGTAAACTCATTTGGTAATAGTTTATAGTTATTCTTATATATTACTGAATAAAATTTGCTACTATTTTGCTAAGGATTTTTGTGTCTGTATTTATGAGAGATATTAGTATGTAATTTGTTTTTCTGAACTGAGCAGTCTGTTTTTTGAAATCAGGGTAGTATTAGTTTTATAAAATAATAATGAAAGTGTTCCCTCTTCTTCTATTTTCTGGAAGAGATTATGTAGACTAAAAGTTAATTCTTGTAACTCTTTGCAGAATTATCCGGTGAAAAAACACTGACTTAGAGATTTGGGGGAGGAAGGTTTTTAAATTGCTGTTTCAATTGCCTTAATAGTCATAGAACTATTCAAATTGTGTATGTCACATTGAGTGAGTTGTGGTAGTTGGTGCTTTTCAAGAAACTGGTTCAATTAATCTAAACTGTCAAATTTATATACGTAGAGTTGATCATAGCATTTCTTTATTGTTTTGATAGCTAAAGACTCTAGTAGTATTATAGTAGTATTTGATTATCAGTGTTATTAATTTATATAGTTTCTCTGTTTTTGTCAGTCTAGCTAGAGTTTTGTTAATTCCGTTGCTATTTTTTCAAAGCTTTTCTTTTCATTATTTTCTCTATTTTTATATTTTTAACTTTCTATCTACTCTTCATTATTTCTTTTTTTTCTGCTTCCTTGGGGTTTATTTTGTTCTTATTCCAGGTTTTTGAGATTGGAGCTTGGACATTTATTAAAGACCTTGGTGTTCTGATAACACTTCCTCTCCTTAGGAGAGAGTGTAGCCTCCCACATCACAACTCTTACTGATATCCCTAAGTTACACCCACACCTTTGTAAACCGATGTTTTTGTTAATATTTCCTCAACGTACCAATTCTTTTCTGAAGGATCTTGATTAATAAGTTATGTATTTGACACAAAAATATGTTTTGACCATGTGTCAATAGCAAAAAGCCAAGTATGGGGAAAAATACTTATTTTATTATTTCCATGAGGCTAATAAGGAAAAGTTCTTAAAGAGTAAAATATTGTCTTATATAATTAAAACTGTTGCCCTGAAATAAGCTTTCTAAAAGTATCCTGGAATCGACCTCACAGTGGAAGTGAAGAAAGGTTTATCTACCTCCCACCTGCTTTTAAAAATAAATGGGGCTCAAATATGGATGAGGTTATTTAATTACAAAATATTGAATTGGCCAAAAAGTCTGTTTAGTTTTTTCCATAAAATAAAACACACATTTTTCATTTCTACCAATAACACTATTGATTTGGATATTCTGAGTATGTCAGCTATCCCCCGCATGGTATAACATTGATTGCTCTCAATTAATGTCTCGATTTGATCGCTATCAACTTCAGCTGGCCTACCCAACTGTGAAGCAATGTACAGTGAGAAATCTCCTGCATGAAACTTCACAAGCCATTTCTGACATATTCCATCAGTCACACCTTCTCCATACACTGCACAAATTATTTTTTGCATTCCAGTTGCGTTTTTACCTTTTTTGAAATAATAAACCATGATATGCTGAAAATGTGTATTTTCTTCCATCTTCAATGTTAAAATGCCTACACAAAAATTCACCAATTTTGATAACTTTTAAAAAAATGCATGCTAATATGACAGCTGTCACAATACAATCAAATAAAACTGTTTTAATTAAGTTAAAGACAACTAAGCACTACTAGAGCCATCTTACAGAAAAAAAAACTTTTTGGCCACCCCAATAAATTCAAATATAAAATTTCAAATTTAGAAAACCTATGATATTTAGCTAAACAAGTCCACATAGCCTTGAATAGTAAACATGCCAGAAAAATAACTCTTGGCTCTCTCCAATGAAACACTGGATACCTTGTGTTCTCTAAGATGTAAGAGTTGACAGGTAAGGACATTTATAGATACTAGAAGCAGAAAACCATTGAAAGGAAAACTTGACTCATGGTGTCTAATAGACACACAACTATTCAAAATGAGTCCAATTATGCTGCCCTGAAGAGATATTTGTACCCTAAAATTCCTTCTAATATCCCTAAACCACCAGCAAAATGTCTATAAGTACAGTTAGACATGAATACAGCTTTCCTGGCTAGGTGGCTCCATCATATCTATCTTTAACCTGAAGACAACAGAACATCAAATTCTTTATAAGCAGCTGTGTGTAAGAGAATTAAGAAAGCCACATGCTGTCTCAGGCAAGACATGCTCAGAAAAGACCTTAGAAAAACATAAGCTTTCACCTTGGGCTGACCTCTAGGCTCAGGGCACACATAGCTAATCAGGAAGGACAGCCCCTGCACAGAACCCAGTTTCCATGACAGGGAGAGGTGGTTGTTTTTACAAATGCCCAATTTTCAACAACAAAAAAATCACAAGGTATCACAATAGTACCCAAAATGCTTCAGAATAAATTAAGCCAATCAGGCAAAATATTTGTACACTAGAAACTACAACATGCTGTTGAAAGAAATACAGAAGACATAAATCAATAGAAAGGCATGCTGCCTTTATGAACTGGAAGATGTTAAAATGTCAGTACTACCCAAAGAGATCTATGGATTTCAATGTTACCTCTATGAAAGTTCCAATATTATTTTCGGCAGAAATAGAAAAACCTATTTTAAAATTGGTATGGACTTCCAAGGACTGCCTCCCAACCCCACCAAAAAAAAAAATGTTTTTTTAAAGAACAAAGTTAGAGGACTTACACTTTCTGATTTCAAATTTATTACAAACCTGAAGTAATCAAAGCAGTTGTATTAGCATAAAGACAGACATACAGACCTATTGAATAAAATAGAGAGCCAAGGGTGCCCAGACCATTTAGTGGGGGTGTAAGGAACAAGGAAGCTGGTGACTCTCAAACCAGTAGAAAATAATTAACAGCTAAAACCAATTCTGTAACTGAATTGTGAATCGGGGTTGGTCTCTGAGTCAACAGTAAAACAAAGGGAGCTAGAGACAGATCTATTACCTATTACCTATTACCCCTAGACAATCACACTAGATTGTAACTCTGGAGTATTCAATTAATGAAGAAATGGGGAGGGACTACTTTGCTTTAGGGATAAAACCAGTTGGCTCTTGTTGCTTAGGTGTGCATGCCCCTGGCTGGCAGTGCACCCGACTCTGCAGACTCATGAATAAATGCCTCACTTTGTTGCTGAAGTCCTGTGTCACAGTGCTTTAGTGTGAGCATTTCTCACAGGGGTACCGCAGGTTTTTGACAAATGGGACTGGGGAAACTGGATGTCCACATGCTAAATAATGAAGCTGAACTCTCACCTCACAACATATGCAAAAATTAACTCAAAATGGGTCAAAGATCTAAACATAAGAACTAAAACTATAAAACTCTTAGAAGAAAAAAGAAGGGAAGCTTCATGACCTTGGACTTTGCATTGATTTCTTGGATATGACATGAAAAACACAGGAAACAAAAAAGAAATAAATAAATTGGACTTTGTTAAAACTAAAAACTTTTGTGCATAGAAGGACAATATCAAGAAGAAAATAGTAAAAAATTATATTTAGGATAAGAGATTACTATCCAGAATATGTAAAGAACTTCTACAACTCAACAGCAAAATAAAAATGAAACAACAATAAATAAATTCAAATGTGAGCCAAGGAGAAGGCTGGAGAAAACCATCCAAATGTCAGCAGTGTGTTGTGGGTAATCCACACGTGGTTTATAAATTCAGCTGCCTTCTTCAGGAGAGTTTGTGTTTCTGATTCTGCAGCTTCTACTTCCACCCCACCTGGCTTCTGAGTTTGGTTACCGGACTGAATTCTGTCTACAGGGAGCACCTGCACACAAAAGAACTTTCGGGGCAAATGCATAGCTTACACCCCATGCCTTCTGTGCCCCAGGCACACATGCAAACACGCACACACATGTGCACTCACATATGCATGTGTACACATGAACACAGCATACACCTGCATGCATGCAGAAGCTCACAGGCACATACACACACACACACACACACACACACACACACACACTTCTTGGTCCTCACAAAGGCTTCTGGGATCATTGGGCTTTCCCTCTGGCTGGTCCCTTCCTGAGACTCACTCCAGCCCCAATCTGGACCTGCCTGGACCACACCCTCCTCCACAGGCCCTGGTGGGACTGCTCCTTGAGGTTTCATCCAAGTTCCTGCAGCCCTTGTTGGAGGCCTCTTATTCTGGCCTCAGGGAAAGAGGCGAGTGCTTGTCACCTCACCCTATTTCAGCCACCTGTCACTGACTTAATAAATATTCAGTCACTATCCAGAAGTTTTTCCTGTGATGTGAGTTCACCCTCCTTGCACCTGCTCCTCAAGTCTCCAAACTAAAAAGTCTGCTCTACACTTGACCCCTCTGAAGCCCTGAAGGGGTGAGAGGCTTTGCTCTCTTCTGTTTGAATCACACCATTCAAGCCCCTCTGGACACCTCAGAAGACAGACTACTTTATAAATTCTTGAAGGTGCATATGGAA